>NW_024543061.1:84387500-85587500 GCF_018167655.1 Microtus oregoni
AGGCCCGCCACGATTACACGACAAGCGCGTTACCAACCGAGCCCTCTTCCCAGGCCCACAATCATGTTTAAAATCAATCTTTCCTCAGTTATTTCCTTGTCGTTGCTTTCAAGACTGAAAAAAAACAACTTCACAAGCTCATCCACGAGACAGTTCCTGCCTCGCCCGTCCTCCTCCCACACAAACACAGCCTTTCTTTACTGCAGTCACGGTGACCTGTTAGTTCCGACGTAGCACAGGCTTTGGAGAGAACGGTTTCCAGTGAGGAGACATGCATGCCACAGAGCAAGCACGGAGAGCAGAGGGCAACTTTCAGGTCATGTAGTTTGCACAGGAAACGCTTTCACCCGCGGAACAACTTGAGGCCCATATTCCAAGCTTTGCCCTGCTTCAGAGATGGTTTCTCTGCTCCCCGCTCTCACTCCTCCAGATTCTCGTAGAGGCAGCCGGAATTTTCTACTCTCTGCTACAGCCCCAAATTCACATTCTTGGGAAAGAGTTCTGGGATTTCCAAAGCAAGTGGTCTTCTCTGCGCATTCGCCACAGGCATTCTCCCAGGACAGCCCATGGTACCGAGAGCTTTGAAGGCACTTTCGACCCTTGCATCCTCCCTGGGAGGTGCTCCACCAGCTGGGACAGCCTGTGAAGACCTTCTCAAGCTGCCTCAAGCCGTCGCTCATCACTTAACAGCTTGCCCCTGAATCCTTTCAGATCATTGATTGTTACCGATTGCACACATTAATTCAATACGGAAATAACTCAAAATATAAGATGAGACTGAATATTTTCATGGGACTAAACCGACTGCTTTGAATAGGATAAAAACATTTTTGAAGGAACTTTAAAAATCTCTATGGCGCCAGGCGATGCTGGCGCATGCCTTTAATCCCAGCACTCAGGAAGCAGAGGCAGGCGGATCTCTGTGAGTTCAAGACCAGCCTGGACTATAGAGCTAGTTCCAGGACAGGCTCCAAAGCCATAGAGAAACCCTGTCTCAAAAAACCAAAAAAAAAAAATAAAATCTCTATGACATCCCATAATTTCAGAAATTAGAATGCTGTTTTAAAAAAAAACTAATAACTTCAGATTTTAGATTTCTTGTCCAATGCCTTTGAGCTTTTTTGCCATTTCTAATAACTCAGGAGCAAAAATGGCTGAATTTATATTCTGGGTCAGGGCTCCCTACCCAAGATGACAGCATAGTGATCCCAAAAACCCATAGCTGATTCTGATATCGACACATTTACCAATGCTGATATCAATGCATTGACAAACAAGGACACTAATCAATCGGAGAGGCACATGTTCACACTCAAATGTGTAACACACACTGCACTTCTTCAACGTTCTAGGCTTTAGGGCTTTTTATGTTTCCCAGAGAGGAAAGTGCCTTGCACGTGAGGAGCTGGATGGCCTCCATTTCACTCAATACATTGCAAGCTTCATGATGGAGTAATCAAATCTTCTTTGCTCAACATTGCAACCTCATTACTCAACTCACAGTGACAAAAATATTATGGATTGAAGCACTGACTCCCAGTAAAACTGACTTGAATGAGTAATCAATAGTTAATGAATTGATTATAGGTTGGGCTTGGGCTGCAGCTCAATGGTAGAATGCTTGCCTACTGTATAGGAAGCCCTGGGTTCAATCCCCAGTAAAAAATAAAGGATGGTCCAAAACCAGCATTGTTTATGTCAAGATGATTATTATTAACTTCATATAGTTATAAAGACATTAGGAACAAACAGAGGCACAGTTGCCCATAATCTTTTCACAATCTTTTTTTGTATGTGTGAGACTATATGTTCTTTACCCAATAATGGAAAGATCATTTGTGTAATATAAAAAAGAAAGTTAATTTTTTATTTATTTAAAATAACATTATGCAGCATAACAAGGTTTCTGCCTTTTAACTTATGAACTATATTTAAGATTATATGATTAGCTTTCCCCAGGGAAGCCAGCAATGATTACCATATCCTTATAAAGACAGCTATATGCCGCTTCCTAACCCAGGCACCTCATCTTCCCCTGTAATGAAAAGCACGAACAATGCTCTATTTAATCTCTTCCTTCCAAGAAATTCAAAGCAACCAATATCTTCTGAAGAGGCACTGTTAAATGTAAAAATGGGAACATAACTGAAATAAATTTTTATTAACAAAATAAAAAGATGTTAATAGGAAAACTAAGCCATCTAGAGCTCAGGCACAAGATGACTCTGTATAATTCTTATAAAGCATGCTGAGTTTTACCAGGAAAAAACTTACAAACTCTTAAAATTCCAAAAAAAAAAAACAGGGGGGAGGACTTATTATATTTATGGAAGGATTTTGTCTTTCAGATCCTCAGTCACAGAGATGACACAAACAAGATCGCTTCTAATTACTGCACTTAGCTGATTTACAAATTGATAAATCTGAGGGAAAAAAACAAGCAACACAAGAACATTCAAAAGCATTTAGGACACGAGGCAGGATGTGGGTCATAAATTAGAGCCAGATATACAGAGGAATAATGGTGTCAGTGTGGCCCCAACCTTCTAGTCAATTAGGAGGAATTGCTAAAGACACGGAAACATTAAGTCATTATGACCCTGGCTAGCGCCCGCATATAAACAGATGCACACACACGCTCACACGCCCACACACACACATACACTCTTTCCATGTTTTTTTAAATACTTTAAAACATTGAAACTATATTCCCCAACCTTCTCTTATTTTTTTTTTCCTAATTTGCTTCTTAACCCTGGAGCCGGTAAACCCCTTGTTTAAATGGCTGCATTGGTTAAACTCAATATTGTCAAGCTAGTCTCCCCATTTTCTCCCTATTATCTCCCCATTGCATTGTCTCCTCATTTTAAATAGAATGTGTGCTCTGAAAATCTATACCCCCCTGGTCTCCACTGTGGGACCAAAGGGAAAAGCACCTCTGTTGGAGTGCTACCATAAAATACTGTGAACCTTGGGGGCTGGGGAGATGGCACAGTTGGTAAGGTGGACCTGGGTTAGGATCCCCAGTTCCCACATATAAATAAAAGTCAGGAATGGTAGCCAAGTGTGTGTCTATGATCCCAGCCCTGGGAGGAGGGGGAAGAGAGGATCTCTGGGGCTGCCGGTCAGTCAGTCAAGATCAACTCATGAACTCCAGGTTCAGCGAGAGACCCTGTCTCCAAAACGATGGTGGAAGGGCTGAAGGAATTGCTTAGAGGCTAAGAACTCTTGATGCTCTTCCAGAAGACCCACGTTTAGTCCCCAGCAGCAGTCCTATGACTCACAACTCCCCATAACTCCAATTCCAGGGGATCCCAGATCCAGTTCTCTCTTCCTGGCCCCTGTAAGTACCAAGCACACACATGGTGTGCACATGCATGCAGGCAAAATACCCAAACACACGAAATGTTTAAAAGTGTGGGGCACGATTAAGGAAGGCATGCAAAATCAACTTCTGGACTGCACACAGATGTACACGTGAACATGTATGTACATAAAGCTCACAAACAATAAAATTTTACAGCTTTTGTTTGCATCTGTTGTTTTATATGTATTCTTCCTTCCCGCATCCCATTTAGTGATTTCTAGCAGTTACATATATATATGTATATATATATACATATATACATATATATGTATATATATACACACATACATACATATGTATATATGCTAATGTGTGCCTGTCACCTGAGCACTCTGAGGGCAAGGATAGGGTCAGAAGTACAAGATAACCCTCAGCTACCTAAGTATTTTCAGGCCCTCCTAGGCTACATAACATAATGAGGGAGGGGGGGGAGAGAGAGAGAACCACAGAGAACAGCGTTACTAAGATACCACTGAGAGCCCTGAACCCAGGTCCTTGCTTCCAGGCTGGTCATCATTTACTTACTACTGGGCAACAAATCTACCTCCCCTTCCGGTTCACTGGGACACCATTACTGCCATCTTCTGAGACGAGGAAATCAGCTTCCTTACGCTTAACTTCAATGTTATTTATTATTTATTGCTTCAGATCATGAACTCTCTCTGAGGCCAGAAATCCAAAACGATCCTAAAATTTTTAATTTATCACAGGTAAGTGCCACACGTCTGCAATCCAGCACTCAGGAGGCCGAGGCAGGAGAATTACAGGTTTGAGGCTAGGCTAAGCTACATAGTGAAATCCTGGCAAAAAACAGGAGCTAAGGATGTGGGTCAGCAGCAGAGCTCTCGGTTATATGAGCACCGCCCTGGGTTTTATTCCCAACAGTCATAGGAAATGTAAAATAAGGGAGGGAGTGGGGGAGGGACAGAAGGAGGGAGAAAAGGAGAGAGGAGTGAGGGTCAAGGGAAGGAGAAACAAACTGTTAGGGATTCAGTTGTTTTTACATTTAATTTCCAGGGAGACCTTCACTTTTGATCTCCCCTCTGTTCACTTTGTTCTTCTCACCCCTCCCAGGTAGTGTCCCCCATAGCTCCCCAAAATGTCACTGTAACGAATCTACGGTCACAGATGGTCTCCTGGGGACTCGGATATGACAGCTCATCATATCTATCATGGAAACTGAACTTTGTCATCTGCAGTGCCCTTCATGCAACGTGACCAGAGAAACAGTGCATGCACCTAAAGAGCATGTGTAAGCATGCAGGCAGGCAACAGAGAGAAAACCCCTTGTCCCTACATGTCACCACATACTCAAAGACAGCTACCATTTGACCTGGCAGTTAGGAGATACAGTCACCCTGTCAGTCACCAGTTCATCTCTTACTCAACAGCACAGGATCCCCCTCACGCCATTCCCTTCAAACAGGAAGTCACTGGTCCAGGGAAAGGTGGTTTTGACCTAACACCACCTCGTGCCAGCCTGTTCTGCCACAGTGCCTCAGCTCTGCCAGCGCCAACCCACCTGTTGTTTCACAGACACCTTGCTGTATCTCACCCCTGAGGTCTTTGACAGACAGTAACCTGCCTGCGGGGAACAGACTCCCACTCGGCTAGAGCAACGCCATTCCCTTTTTCAGCTGAGCTCAGCAGCTTAGGTGGCAGGTTCCGGGGATTGGTAATCTCACATGCAAACAGTAACGGGACAGACATGCTGAAGAAAGTTTAAGAAAATATCTGCCTGAAAGCCGATGAATTTATTGTTGCTTGGCTCCAAGTAACACACTTTTCTTCAACCATGGCCAACTGCTCCCAGGGTTCCCTGGCTATAGGACCACATGAGAGGGCTTAGACACCATAAGCAACTCAAAGAGGCCAAAATAGTTCTACTCGAAAAGAAGTATCTAATATTCTTGGCAGAAGATGTATGTATCCTCTAATGTTCCTGAAGGGTGAAAATGTATCAGGGGAACAGGAGAGAAAGAATGTGTGATTCGGGGAAGAAGAGGCAAGGGGCAGGAGGAGAGATGGGAGGAAGGAGAGCTTAGTGTCTGGCCCTTGGTTAAAGTCAAAGAAAACAGGGGAAGAGCATTCTATTGAAAAACGTAATGCTGGAAGGTGAGGAGAGAATGGTTTTGAGTGGAAACGGGACCCTGTTCTATCACACGGGCCTGCATTTCCAGTCTGCATCTTATCCTAACATGCATTCATACATGTGTCTGATACCGAACTACTGCAGGAGCTGCCTTACAAACACTCCCCCTGCCTTTTTTTAGTGCTCGTGGGTCTTTCCAGCCAGGTCTTACTATCCATCACTCTGTCTCCCTGAGAGCTAGCAGGTAGCTTCCATGACTATTCTTGCAGGCTGCGCCCAGATTTGTTGATATTTGTAGCCCTGGAAACAATGATAAATTGTTGTAAATACAAATTTGTGTTCCAATAGGCAAGAGCAGCCGCCATACACACAGGCACAACCCCGAACCGTCATCTCACGGTGAAAGTCGCAGCAGGCCAGGGGGAACGTTTTTTTTCCCCACTGTGTACTTGTCCTTTCCTGAGCTCCTTGCGGCCGCTTTGTGCTGCGGGTGAGGAAGCACAGATTGGGAGCTCAGCTTCTCAGCCACAGCGAGAGAGAAAAAGGGCTGGGAGACGGCCTGGACAGTGTCCCACATGGCATGTAAGCGTTAGGACCTGAGTTTGAGGCCCAGCGTGTGTGTAAACAAAACAGGCTTACAGTTGCACTCACGATCCTGGTGTGTGGCAGTGAAGATGGGCGGATCCTAGGACCTTGATGGCCAGCTGGCCTAACTTAACTGGTGGGCTCTGGCCAATGAGAAAGGGTCTGTCTCAAAAAACCAACAGCAAAAACAACTTCTTAGGAATGACACCAAGATTGCCCCCCCCCCCCCGCTCTAAGCAGTTGTGAATTAATACCTGCACGTACACTAAAGGAGGGAGAAATGGAGGAGAAAGCAAGAGATGGAGGGTGAGGGACAGGAAAACTGAGGTAAAGGAAGATCCAAGAAAGAAGGACATTATTAAAGTGTACATCAGAGTCCGCAGGACAAGCGTCTTCTGGAGAAAAGACATGTCCACAATACCACTATGACACAGTTCAATATATGTGTCCCCATGGGCTTTCTATTGCTATGATAAGAAGCCAAGACCAATAGCAATTTGGGAAGGAAAGAATCCCTTTGGTCTTGTGCACCTCCACTCCAGTCCTTCACTGAGGAAAGTCAAGGCAGAAACTCAAGGCAGGAGCTGATACAGAGGAGGCCTCTTACTGGCTTGCTCCCAGGGCTTGCTTAGCCTGCTCTTACAGCACTCAGCCCCACCTGCCCAGGGGAAGCGTGGTCTGGATACCCTGTGGCATCCTCCATCCCTTGTGGTCTGGATACCATCTTTCTCTTGTCAAAGGTGGTGTCATCGCTTCCTGCTAGTTTGCCCGAACCCACCCCTGCTTCTTCAACATGGTCTGTAGGAAATAGGCAAGAGTACTAAAGATTTCTTGAGACTACTCTGTGTTTCTCCTCACTCTTACTACAAAGACTAGACTTTCTCACATGCCTGGAATGCTCCCAAGTCTGATTGGAGTATCTGGCTTTGTCTCCTAGCCTGCCCCCTCCACTCCATGCAGCCTCTAGCATTCCAGGGAGATGCCCCTTTCCCTCTTTCTTCAGAGCCTTTGAGCAACCATACGCTGCCTTCTGTCTTGAATGCTTTTCTCTCCTCCGTACCGTATTAACTATCTTTCATTATGACTTCTTATAGCAGAATGTCTTCAATTGCTACAACCTTCACATATACCAATTGTTTCCCTTCTATCCGCTATATATCCTTCTTCAAAGTGCACAATACAAAGTTCTAAGCGATGGTCATTATCTGATTCTGGTTTTTCTTCCCCAATAGACTAGCGGTTCCTCAGGTACAGATCAGTACCTCTCTACACACTACTGATTCTCTGGCAGTAGCATGGTGAGTACCTCATAGGAAGCACTCAATGATGTGTTGGTTACTGAATGAAGGCAAGAACAGAGAAATGGTGATTAAAAAGCCAAATTATGGAGCAGGGTAGATTGGAAAGTTGAACCCATTGATGGAAGGGTTTGAAGCAGATGGAGAAGACAGCCACTCTGGACGAAGTCCCCAGGAATTTGGGAGTCGAGAGTGACTTAGGAACAGTGGCCACAGCCTCCAAGCCAGGGTGCAGTGAAGGGCTTAGAAGGCTGCCAACAGTCTGGGGAGTGAGCTGCAAAACTGTGTGCAGCGTGGAGCAGATCAGCAGCAAAATGAAGGGAAGGTTTGCAACAAGCCCACTAAGATAGACAAGGAGGATTCAAGTTGCAGAGACCCTTAAAAAAAAACTAAGAAGTGTGAGATCCATCCACATGTAGCAAGCACATGGCGCTTTGAGGTTTTAAGAAAGGGGCAACATGACCCAAATAGCACATCAGAAAGATTAGCCTGACAGCAGAAAATAGCGCACAGTGCAGCGGGAAATACTGGGCTAGGCAAGAAAACACTGGGCTGGGCAGATCCCAGCACAGATGTGGGTCCTGGAGGAAGGGGAGGGGCAAATATGGGCATCCTCCTGAGGGAGCTCTTTCTGAGGCCGAAGATATGTTTGTTGTATCACAGTGGGTAAAAGCCAGGCCTCCAGAACCAGGCCTCTGTAGGTTCGAGTCCCAGCTAGACTGTGGTTACCATGGTGCTTCCGGCAAGCTCAGGTTCCTTATCTGCAAAACAGTCTCTGTACATGGTGAAGGTCACTGGAGAGCCTCAAACAAACCAAAACAGCTGCTTAGCAAAAGGCCTAGGGACAGTTCCTGATCAACCACCATCAGTGAGGCAGGCAGCACAGGGCCACAGTGCACTGGGAGATGTCTTCCTGTTTCCAGAAGATAGCCATCTACACCCTAAAGACTTAACTCCACCTGGATCCTGCCTCCTGGATTTTTTATAACCCACTTCTGGCTTCTGCTCTGGATTCACGCCAGAGCCAATCTCTGCTGACTCTTTCAGGTCTTTATTCTTTGTACTGCTGGAGGCTTTTCTAAACTTTTGCCTCTGACATTCAGTTCCAGCCTGCCCCCCTGCTCCAGTGCCACCCCCTAAGGCGGTCCTAAATACCATGCACCCCGACAAGCCCTCAGTGCCTAAATACACCACTTTTCCTCCTCCCGAGGGACATCAGAAAGAGAAGTGGGAAACAAGTACAGTGTGAAGCTTGGTTTCTAAGAGTTAATAGAGATTATTTTTTTTCTCTCCAAGGATAGGTAATAGCGTGAGATTCCGAAATTAAGCACAGCAGGAGGAAGGGGCTGCATAGATTTCACACAGTATCACAGGCCCTGGCAATAAAGCACTTTTAAAAATGCCTTGTGTTGCTAATTCCTTACACAATCTCCTTTTATTTCCAAAGCAGTGTGTGGGGCTGGAGCCACAAGATGCACGTTGATGCTAATATTATGCTGCTTGGATGAGAGCCATTTTTGTGCTGAAACGCCTGTTAGGTTTCGAATGACGTGTTCGTTACCTTTTCTGTCCCCCCCCCCCCCAGTACATTTTCTAGACGGAACGAATGGCTTCCTCTTCTAGTGGGATTGGTATCACTTGTGCTGGCATTACCTTGGCAAGGATTCTCCCTTACAGTCTCTGGATCACCTGTCCCTGGGAAGGCTGAGTGACTGGGGACAACTCCCTGGGATGGGTTTCAATTTACCTCTGTCCTCACCGCCAAGCCATCCCCCTTCACTCATCCACTGAATTCTTCATCATATAATCAATAGTTCAATCGCACTCTAGACCACCGTGGGTTTGTATAACAGTAAAGGATGATGCACAACAGCCACCGAGCAAGGTGTGGTTACAGAGAAAATCACCAGATGGAAACCCCACTGCACATGGAGGCCTTAGTCCGCAGATGGTCAAAGAGCCAATCCCTTGCTTTCCCTCTATAAAGATACACGCCTGGTTTTCTGGTCGGTGGGGAAGCCCTGTCAATTGATCACTGAATATTTGTTGAATGCCGTGATCACACGGAGACCATAACAGACAAGGCTCCCATCCTCCCGGAGTCATTACCACTCTAAGGCTAACAAGCACGGTACCTCGTGTTTGATGTTGTCGCTGATCCCAATGCTTTGTCTTCTTATTGTAAGAACCGCAGTGGTCTAAGTAAGATCCTGCACTCATCTTATCTCACTGTGCTCCTCTGCAGCCTTCTCTTGTTCCCAGAAGATCAGCCTCTTCCTAAGCATGGTTTCAGTAACCCACGGCCAGCCAAGGTCTGGAGCAGCAGAGAACTCCGAGAGAAAAAACGACTTTAAAATGGAAAGTCGTGGGGAGAGGCATGAAGGAATCTCACACCACCTCACCTCCACTAAGCCTGGAAGATGCACACTACCTGCCAGTCAGTCCCTTCGCCAGCTTGGTTAACAGACCGTCACAGTACCGTAGAACTTATGTTCAAATGACCCTTCTGGAGTCACCCAATGCTATGCCACAGTGCCTATGATCCTCAACTTGCTTCATCTTGTCACAAGACAGGTGCACACACACACACACACACACAGTAGGGAGTCTGGAGAAAGGTCACACCCACACTCCTACCTTCTTATAACAGTTCCATCTTATTACTGGTTACTGTTGGTACCTACCAGGCCTTATTGACATGTGGAATTTCCTCCTAGTTAGGGATATACAGGAGAAAACAGAAGTACGTCTTTAGGCTCAGGTCTAAGACAATTTCAGGCATCTGGGAGATCTTGGACTTTATCCCCAACACATAGAAGGGTTGGATTTACTGTAATCATAATCGAATTCTTCTAGTATTTTCCAAATATCGTTCTCTTACTCTCTTTGCTTTTTATTCATTTGAACAAAACCTGCAATGGGGCTAGAACCCTATGGCAGAACACTAGTAGAGCATGCCAGGGCCTGAATTTGACCTCAGTACTACAAAAGTAAACAGATAGACAAACATCTTTAAACACCTTCTGTGTCCAGAGACTGTACCAAGTGTTTGGAATACAGAGAAATTGGCCTCCGGTCTTCACAGAGCTATCAGGACTGTAGACTCAGTTGTTGGAAAGTCCCTTTAGAGCTAAAGGTGAAATGGTCACCCTCTTTGCCTTACTCTAGGCCACCACCTCTCTGTGTGAGGTTCTCCCATGCTTGGCTTCAGCCACACTAGTGTTCTCTGTGTGCAAAATCATTGGTGGTTCTTTACATTCAGAATTCAAAGGCCATTGGGGGAAAGTCTTCCTAGCCCTGCAACCCCAACCCTGCTCTGCTGTACCAATGCCCTGTTCTCCGAGCACCTTACGTAAGTTCCATAAGCTAAACACTCAACTTACTACAAAACTAGACCAATCAAGATGTTATCTCTGGTTCCCAAACTTCCGTGTGCCAAGGAATCACCCATTAGACTTGATAAAAAATAAACCACAGAAGATTTGGGATCTGGATGTCTGGGATGGAACACAAAAGGCTCTTTTCTTATCTTTTCTTTTTCTTATCATTTTTTTTTTAAAGACAGGGTTGCTCTGTGTAACAGTCCTAGCTGTCCTGGAACTAGGTCTTGTAGACCATGTTGGCCTCGAACTCAGAGGCCTCCCGAGTGCTGGGATTAAAGGCATGCGCCACCACTACCTGGCTTAAAAGAATCCCTTTTTAACAGATGCCCCAAACAGCTCTCCAGTGGATGACTGAGCAGTGCGGCACTCTCCTTCCTTTTGTGGTCAGTGTTTACGTCTGCAGAATTGCTACCTACGGATATAAAACCCTTCTTAGGTAAAGCCTACACAGCATGCCCCTGGGTGCTCCCTGGGTTCTCCCTGGGTGTTTGGGGCTAATGTGACAGCCGGTTCTCCAGTGTCATGTTTGTTGCTGTGATAAGTACCCTGACAAAGAGCAACACAGGGAACAATGGGCTGTTTTGACTTACGGCTCATGGTTTCGGCCAGGTCAAGGCAGGAGCTCAAGCACCTGGTCGCAACACATCCACAGTCAGAAGCACAGAGGAAACACATTCCTATCTGGTGTTTATACACAGCCAGCTTTCTGCACTCTCATACAATGTGGTACCCAGCTCATAAAATGATGCCACCCACAAGGGCCAGGTGCTCCCTACATCAATCCCGCATCAGCATGTCTACAGGCCAGCCCGGTCAGTGCATCCCTCAGTCAGGCTGCCTGCCCATGTGAGTCTAGACTGTAGCAAATTGATGGTTTAAGCCAATCACCCCAACTAGTATGTACACATTACCGCTCAACTCTGGCTTCCCACCACCTCTGCCATGCTACCTCCATGACATGGGGTAGCCAGGAAGCTATGGCTAGTGCACCTATGTGACAGGGGTCAGGCCCCCAGCAGTGCCTTGACACAGAGCAAGAGCCAGCGTGTCCAAACCAAATAGACCAAAGTCAGACCGTGACTCTCCTGCTGATGACAGCTGTGGGAGGTGGGCAGGTCACCTGACCACTTCAGCCTTCTACGTGGAAAGGGCTGCTACACAGCTGATGGGATATGTGTGGCTATCCGTGGGAAGCATCCAGCACCAAGTTCAGGGCATGATAAACAGCCCAAAGATGTAAATCCAGCCACTTCTCTGCATGCTTTGCTTTAGTGAGGTCCATCCAAGACTGCTCTTATGGAGTGATTTGGTTTGCAAGTCTGTTCACTCAAAGGCTTCTGTTCTGTGCCTGTTCTGTCCTAGGTATTGTGCTGGGGCCAAGGAGATAAGCCCAGCCCTCTAAGAAAGCTTACAGTGTCTTACATTTGCCAGGCTGGCTACTAACTTGCTGTGTAGCCAAAGACATCCACATCACTAGTTCTCACGTGCCCGGTTTATGGCATGTTGGCAATGGCACCCAGGGCGTCTGCATGCTAAGCAAGCAGTCGACCAGTTGAGGAACATTCTCCAGCTCACATGGGGTGTTTTCTATTTCTCCATGTAGTTGCCTCTTTCAAACCAGGCAGGAATGTGTCTACCAAACCTCTCATTTCCAGTGATACTAACACAATGCGGACGGGGCAGTGGCACTATGGGAGTAAACACCTTGCAAGACAATGGCTAAGAAAAGCCAGCACACGCTGACACGTAAAGGGAGCTGGGATTTAGGAACATCTGGTTGGCCTGATGAAGTCCCAACAGAGAGTGGCTTCCTTGTGTTTCTTTATCTGCTGATAGAGTTATTTATGTACATAAAACGACCACTTAATTTCCTGGTTGAAGCAGAAAAGACACTGCATTCTGGTAGAAGCCAAGGTTGACTAGGCTCTCCGGGAAAGAGTCAAGGAAGAAAGTTCAAGATAGAATTCTAAGAGACGGTATGCACTTGTTCAGAAATAGTTCCAGCGAAAGAATGAATTAATGAGACTGATCTTGCCAGACACTATAAACGCGATGGCAGCACCAGAGAGGAACGGCACACATCACAAGAGCTGGCATGCAAACCACAGGCTGCCCCCGATACGACATCAAACAACCCTGGTTCTCAGCAGCCACAGATGAGACCTTGAGAGTCTGCATCAGTTTATACAGAAGAACCAGCAGAGCAAGGCATGTGTCTAGGCCCAGAGAAGAGTTTAAATGTACAGGGAGAAGAAGGTGCTGGGAGGTGGCTCAGTTGGTAAAAATGCTTGCTGGACAAGCAGGGGGAACCAGAGCTTGGAGCCCCAGTGCCCAAGCCAAAAGGCAGGCACAGTGGTACGCATCTGTGTGTGACTCAACTCCTGAAGGCAGGTAGGTGGGAGCCGGGCTAGACATCAGTGAGCCCGGCCAGGTTCAAGGAGAGATCCTGGCTCACAGCAGAAGGGAAGAGCGGCTTGACAGCAGCAATATTTGACCTCCACAGCACACACCCACATGTGCAAGCATGCCTGGACAGACACGCACACACACGCATGCGCACAGGCACACAAACACACAGGCACACGCACACACCAAGAATCAAATCAGTAACTTAGAAAAAGACGCCATTGAAAGCACTGCTAACTTTTCCTTCCTTGTCCCTTGTTGATGTCCATCTGTCTTTTTAAGCAGAGACACCACAGCAACCCATGCTCACTCACTGCTGGGGAAAAAAACAATGCCATAATTTCAAATAAACAGTCAGTAGCCTGGGCACAGATTCCCCAGAGGGGTCTGAGGAATGTGTCAAAAATTAGCTCCCTTTTCCTGCCTCCCAGCCTCCGCGGATGCTAGTGTTGTCTTCATGCCAGTTTCCCACAGTACAACACAGAGCCCCCCAAAACTATGGGGCGGAAAACAACACATCAGAAATCCCTAAAACTCTCGGGCAGAAAACAACACATCAGAAACCCTAAAACTCTGGGGCAGAAAACAATACATCAGAACTTCCTAAGAGCCCCAGGCCAGGTGGGAGCCCCGTGTCCGGGATCTACTCTTCGGTCTTCACAACGACATCACTCTAGACGATAGCTCCAACAGTCAGGCTACTTGAGTCTAAGTGATGTGGTCTCAGTCCTCCATCACCACCGACCTCCCCACCCCCAACCCCTGACAGTGCCCTCCTAAGCCCCCACACGGCAACAACTCAATTCTCAGTCCGATAATGTCTTTTTCTCAGATGCTGTTCTCCCGGTGGGAGAAAAAAGATGTGAGGCCTGACCACCAACTCCTCCACAGTTTCTTTTAATTTAAAGTTACAACAGGAGGGAAGAAAAGAGACTTCCTATTAAGAGACAAGTCCCTGAAGGGGCTCTTAGCTGACAATCGAAGGACTGCTCATGGCAGCGATCAAATCTGAGGCAACAAAGTGCTGGTGGCTCTGTGACTCATCCCAGCAGGGGCTGGCGCTGAGGGCCACTTGAGTTCAGCACTTTGTGGCGCTTGCTAGTTGGTTTAGGATCAGTCAGGCAGGGGAGCAAAGACTTCTGGAGGTGTTTGAGGCTTGAGATAAAATGCAGCCCAGAGTACATTGCTGCTCCACTGAACAGAAAGCCCACAGAGCTAAGGAAAGGAGAGTTCCCTCTACCTGGCGCTCTGTTGGATGAGTTACCGAGTTACCAGAAGACGGTAAAGGTCAGGTGGTCTGTCTGCTGTGGTGTGTCAAAGAGTAGGAAGCATGAGGAAGAAGCAGAGCGACTTTTTCAAGGTAAGCCTAAGGACACCTGCTCGCACAAACACTGCCTTCCACTTACGTGAAATAGCCCTTGTTTAAATACATCCAGGACCATCTGATACAATGCATCCACACCTGGTGGTTGCATTTTGAGTACGTTTGAAAGGAGCAACGTATTTTGAGCTTTCCTTCTGTGCTGTGCATGGCACAGTGGCTTATGGGTGCACAGCCTCGTTTAACCTGGACTAGTAGCACGTTCATTTTACAAAGGACGAAGACAAAACCCCAGGGAATGCAAAGAGTCCACCATGGTTTCTGGTGGTTGTGTGTTTGGCTGGCTTGTTTGGGGCTGATCCTCCTGACCAGACCTAGAGCTACTAAGCTCCAGGCTACGCGGGGTGACACATAATGGACCCTGTTGCTGGCCCTGTACTACTAAGCACCATGGCCAGCTGTGGACTCCTCCCTGATCCTGGAGCACCGTGGAAACTGCCAGCACAGTCCTTCCAGACAGTGGTCTCCTCTAGAAATAACTGCTGTTTTCAAACTGCTCATGAACCATGCTTGTCAGTCGGATGTCTTCCTGCTCAATCCTCCACGTCATCTTTGTGCTCACTCCTTTCTACTCTCCAGAGCCTCTACAAAGAGATCTGTAGCCAGAGCCTAGCGTTTTTACTTCCCTTTACCTATTTATATAGGATGAAAATGTTAATTACTGAAGAAACACTTACATGAATAAAAGATAGAATTCACACCTGTACCAGCTACAACATCTTTAATAAAACCCACATTGTCAATGATCATATAGAGATGCTAACTGGATTACCAAAGTGTTGATCTCAGCCTTGAGAAAGTGATATTTTTTTCGTCTTACACTCAAATAAGTTTACAAAATGAAGCCTCAAGCACATTGATCACAAGAAACTAGACTGGTTTGGAAGGGAAAGAAAAGCAGCGCCAACGTTGATTGAGCGACCAGCTCATGGCAGACCCTCTGCTAGAAATGCCCCGTGTTTTTCCTGTGCCATACACATAACCTCCGCATCAGAACACTACAGGTGCCTGAGTAAATGCTGCAGTTGATAAGGTGCCTGCTCCATCCATGTAAGGACTCTTCAGATCCCCGGCACCCATGTAAAACCCAGGAACAGTAGCATGCGTCTGGAACTCTAGTACTCAGTGGGGAGAGGCAAGAAGATACCAAAACTTGCCCAGCAGTCAGTATATCCCATCCCAGAATGTCACGTTCAATGAGAGATCCTGTCTCCAATGGCAATGTGGAAGGGAATCGCAGGAGATTTCAGCATATCTAGCCTACCCCTGGCCCCCAGACACAGCTGCACATCCCTGCAGCTCACCAGCACACGCAGAAACACAAGAAAGAGGGGGCAATGTAATTACCAGCGTTAGAGGTTGGAAATGGGCACAGAGCCCTGAAGACTCCCGATCTGCAGATAAGGTTTGGCAGCAATCACAGACCTAAACTGCAAAGCTCCTCGGCTAATGTGGCGGCATCTTCGGCTTCCTGACTCCCTCCAAATTCCCTCCCTCTTTGCTTCACTCTGAACCACAGTAGTAAGAACAAAGTTCTTTGGCTTGTCAGAGCATACCAACTAGATGGCAGGCTAGGGTCCTCTAGTCCCCATGACCACTGCCTTATTGTCCACTATGGACAATGGTGCCATCGCACCAGAAAGTAGGCACAGGCAAATCTTTGGGGGTTTTGTGTGTGTGTGTGTGTCTGATTGGTTGGCTGATCTTGGTTTTGAAAATTATGAAAAATAGGGATTGCATCACTCTACATGGAGTTGGAGATCCTACTCCACAAGAAGGACGATTTCCGGGCTCGGGTATTCCCTCTACCTTCACCACCATGCTGCCCCTGTTCAAAGCCCTCGTTAGCTGTAAGTGGGACGACAGTTGCCTCTAAGTTCTAATTTGAAGAGCATGGAAAACTTTGATTTCTTCTGCAATCTCCGCAGCTCTTTCTCTGAGAAACGGGAAGATCATAACAAATGGGGGTGTGATAATATCATCTAAGCAGAGAATTAAACCATAATGAACTATTTATACCTTTGAATTAATTAGCTTATGAGCCAGAGTTTAAATGGGCCAAATGGGGTAGGAATCTTGGAAGGCCTCATCAAAGCAACCTGGACCGCTGTCAAGGGCCCTTCCTGAAACTCAGGGTCCTCATTAGGAGAGCTTTCAAAAGCACCTACATCAGACAGCTAAAGGGGTAAGGGCTTAGAGAAAACAACTCAGCACACATTCCCCTAATAGTTTATGCTTGACCTTAACTCAATTTTAATACCAGGAAATTGCATTTGACGACGTTTATGAAAAAGTCCTACAGAAACATCCCAGTAAGGCCCAGCAGCAAGTCCCTAATGTACCAAGGTGTCTGCTCTCTACCCTTAAGGGGTCTACACCACAAGTCACCTGGCAACATCAAAGTCCATTATCTTCAAGCAGAAGGTGAGGCCCTAGCTGCCAAGTTTCATCCTTTATTTACTCTTCTCTCAATGGTAACTTCTCAGGCAAGTTAAGTCTTGGTTCACCAGAGTAACTTCTGTTCATCCCAAGCCCTCCTCAAACATGGACACAGCTGGTATTTCTGTCACACCGGAGAGAGAAAACGAATAGCCAAGACCCTACTTGTTCTTTATCATCATTAACAGTCCTAGCCACCTCCACGCTCCCCCAAATAGGAAAAGGAATTGCAAGACTGATCATAATTGGATTAAGACCCATAATTCTTTAATTCATTCAGCAAATGGAGGCATTTGGAACAGTTTATTTACAGAGTTGTTTAGACAGTTTTGTGTGGTGTTTCTGAAGATAAACCAAAATGCCTTTCTGAAATAAGTTTCAGAGCCCAAATCATTAACATATGAGACTCGAATGTAGACAATTTACAAACGGGTGTTTTTAAACACTGTTTGGAACAAAATTGGACTTTTATTTTATTAACTATCTACAAATCTAGGTTCATGATATAGTTTATAGCTGTGTGAAACAGACAGGCACTTTCTTCACCTCTAAAATAAACCTACATTTCTTGAACAACAAATCCCTGTTGAAGGGTACATTTACTTCGGGCCTAGATGAATGGTTTCCAGAATGCTGTCAGGGTCCTAATTACATGCCGTCCCTGACCACTAAAGTTGACCCCGTGTCGGATGAATCACGCAGGCTCTGCCAATCAGCCGCATCTCATCAGGTCCAAGCCACATTTCACATTAGTATTTTCAGCTCTTGGAAAGCCATGTTTTCAGGAAATCACGAACCATGAATTCTTCTCCCTCAGTTTCCCTCCTTGTATCTGCTCTGAATGTACCTTGAAGACCAGGACTGCTTATCACGCAGAAAAAGGACGAAGCATTTCACAGACGGCACATTCTTGCACGTGCACGCACTGTGTCTTATTTTTAAGTGTGCTTTGCAAGAAAACATTTCTGCAAGAGGACAAGCTCCATTCTTTGGGAAAGGAAAATTTGAAATTTTTAAACTTATAGCTCACTCCAGCAAGGACCAAAAAAGATGTTATACATGGCTAAGAACATCGCTCTTTCATGTACCACATACTCTGTATGCCCTAAGAATCTCCGCAAAGAATGTCCATTTTCTTGCTCGCCCGCCGTACCGTGCACGAGTCCAAACCGGATGCGTGTCTACGTGAGTCAACTAGTGTATCCCAAGAACCTGCTGATTTACCAACTGAGGTTAGCAGATGCGAGTGCTGTATGTATGCAACACACATCCAGCCATGACTGGTTAAGCGCAACAACAAAACAAATCCCGTGTTTCTGTGTGAAGAACTAAAGCATCCCTCAGTATCAGAAGCTTATACTATGTCAGAGCAGATCGGCACTGCCCATCCAAACAGGCTACAGAAATAAAAGAATTAAAGTTGAGAGGAAAGAGAAAGCTTCAGAAATGGGATAAGCAGACCACTGGAAAGACGAGGAGGAAGAAAAAGAAATTCTGCCTACGATGCTACCATATAATTAACACAAACAACTAAATAATTATGCGCATCCCTTCCCACCCCCACAATTAAATGTTTTTAAACAACTTTCATGATGAAAGATCTACCTTTTAGGCAAACAAAAGCCATCCCCAGCAGTTTGAGGATTTGAGACTGGATTGCATCAGTTTCTGAGTGATGCTGGTGATTTTTATCTCCTAGAGTTCTGAGGATAAACACTGGATGGCATAATCTCCAAGAGAATTTTGCACGGTGCCCAGGAGAACTTTCGATGTAAGTGCTTAATGTTTTAAATCACTCTGGCTGAATTTATCTAGGCTCTGGCCTCGGAGCTATATTTAAATCAGGAAGAAGCACCCCCTGGAAACCGTGCTCCCTCTATCTGCTTCTGAAAACAGATTCCTCCCTATCTGCACAAACAACCATTCTCAGACAGCCGGATTCCTTTAAAATGAGACAGATCAAAATTTAGCCGTTCTGTACAGACTATGAAATCGTCCTCCTTTTAAAAGCTATAAAAGTCAAACTTTGGTCAGGGGAGAACATTTCCGTCTACTTAAAAAAAAAAAAAAATCTGGCCCTTAACCTAATCACTCCTGGCAATCAAGCCCCTAGATTCTGGTTTTTCTGATTGAAAACGTCTACAGATCTCCCACCAGCAGTTTCAATGGGGTAGTGTGTGTGTGTGTGTGTGTGTGTGTGTGTGTGTGTGTGTCTGTGTGTGTGTGTGTCTCTGTGTGTGTGATACTAGGAGCCATAATTTATGAACACCAAGAAAACAAACCACTGTTGTCTAGCCTGTTTGCAGATTTCCACATTTATTACCCCAAATGCCACAGATTTCCCTCTGCCTTGCCCTTGACAGAAACTGTGCTGAGCAGAAAAGGTTCTCTGGGGAAATCTCTCCTCATGCCTTTCTTAACAAACCCCTTGCATATCTGGATACTCGGAACATCTCAACTGGGTTACAACAAATTTCAAAACTTTCCTGAGGTAGCAAAGCCAATAGCCAACTCAGAGTATCCCGGGTGGCCAGCCCCGAAAGCGTGGGCTCAGCAGTCACACACACACTTCCTCATTTTGACCTGCTTTAGTTGATGAGGGATGACTGGAAATGAATTCACGTTCCTCACTCTCAACTTGGGCCCTGAGACCAGCGCCTTCTGAGAGTCAACGCGAACCAATCCGCTTATTAATATATTCATTTTGCAAGATGACTATTAAAATATGTGAACCGTGTCCCACGGATCTGAGGCCGGCAGATCGGAAACTCCAAACACAGCTTCAACTTGCTTCCTACCCGTATAAGCCCGCTCCTTACTTCTTACTCCTCATGGCTGTGAAGCGCCAGCTGAGTGTGACACAGCACGTGAGGGGGCTATACTCTGCACCAAGTGAGGAAGGGGGTTTTAAAGAGAGAGGGAGAGAGAGAAGTTGCAATAAAATGAAAGCTTCCGGTCTCTGAAATGCCTCAAATCCAGAAGGATGAGACTTATTTCTGAGCCTCTGGGAAGGACTGAAGAGGAGTAGAGGGAAAGAGATTGCAGAAAGCGAAACAAAAAGACAAGGGTGAAGGTGACGGGTGGGCTGAGAGTGGTCTTTCTGTTCTAGACAGGCGCAGGGGCTTTGTCCAAGTTCGAGGGTCTGTCTCTTGGAGAGGCACAAGCTTAGCCCAGGGCTGATCCCCCCTGTGCTGCTTGCCTCCTGCACCTCGCACCACCGCCACCACTTACAAAACAATACAGGCAACAGGACACGGGTTTTCCAACAGCAGCCCAGATAAAGTTGGCCCGGTCCCGCGGATCACAGCCCCCTCCTCCCGGAGGGGGGTGGCAGCGCCCCCCGCAGCCTCCCCCGCAGCCGGGCCCAGCCCCCTCCCGGGACTTGAGCAAACTCCCGCGCCCCCTCCCTGGTGCTGCGCGGTTTCTCCAGCTGGAGCAGGGCGCCTTGGAGGGCTGCCCGCCACCGGCACCTCCACAGCGGGACGCGCCACAAAGTTAAAACGCTGCGGTTCACGCACCTTACCGGCTCTGGTTAATCGCTCCTCTGACGCGGGATGCGCAGCGGCGGGCGGGGGCCCCCGGAGGACCCTGGAGACTGGTTGGGGCGGCTCGCCTTTTGCACTCTGTGTGTGTGTCTGTGTCGGGTGTGTTTGTGTGGGGGGTGCGCGCGCGTGTGTGTGTGTGCGCGCCTGTCCCTCTCTCTTTCTCTCTTCCACCCCCCCACTCCAACCTCTGGCTCCCTCTCTCGCTCTCTGTCTCTGTCTCTCTCTCTCAAGGACGAAGTGAAATCCCTCGGCTGGTCATGAGGCGGCTTCGGAGACAACACAATGCTGGTGCAAATAAATAACAAAAGGCGAAAAAGACAGTGGGAACAATGGGGGAGGCGAGGGCAGCGCTCCAGCCGCCGGTGACCGTGGCCGGCGCGCGCCCCAGGGTGCGGCGGGCGGGGGCGGCGCGGGGGCCCGGATTGCTGCAGGTCGACCCCCCGAACCTGGGGTCCACCCTGACCTCCTGCCCGCGGCTGCGCGCCCGCATCCGAAGCCCTGGAGCCCCTCACGGTCCTCCTGCTCTGTTGCAGCCCAACTGGCTTGTAAATAACGCACCGATCACCGACACCGTGAAAGATTTTTTTTTTCTTCCCTTTAATCTGCCCTCCACTTAAAGACGAAATGGCAGGAGTGGAAGGAGGCGGGTAGGAGAGGGGAGCTCGCTTTTATTCCTGCGCGATCGTGTCTGGTCAAGTCCCCTTTGTCAACTTCTTCCTCGCCCTGCGCCCACCAGCCCACCCCCGTCCCTCTTGCGCCCACCCCCGTGTGCAAAAAGGCTTTCACCGGATGGCACGGGGACGCGCGTGGGGGGGGGGGGTCTAAGGGTGTCGGTGGAACCTTCTAGGTGGTCAACAGACCACCGTTCGTGTTTTGAAGCCACTACTGTTTTTCAGGAGTCGGGCTCTGCACCCGGGTCCACTGCTCCCTTTTGCGGGCTCTAAGCACCTACCCACTCCTTGAGGGTGAGGGGTAGAAGAAAAGTTTAGAAGCCCTCTGATCTCCACCTCTGGGGTGACTGAACTGGTTGATTCTGTGTGCATTCAGCCAAGGAAAAGAAATATCACGAATGCCCAAGAGCCAGGGGTTGATATTGAGGGCAGCGAGATGAGGTTGGGCACTGGGTTCCGGAGCTGCGCCACTCGGGAGCGCGAGTTACATCACCACCAGCAGCAGCAGAAACTCGGTGGGTGAACCGCCCCAGGCAGACGCTGCGGGCTGAAGGAAGCCTGTTTTCTGACAGCTCCCGTGCTGCTGCTGGCTTAGTATTGCTCTTCTTGCTTTCACTGACTTAAAACAGCTGCCAGGGGGGAGGGAGTTAGAGAGGGGATCCCCAAGAAATCTCTAGTCAGAGTTGGGCAGAGATAAGGGCTCTTGCAGGGACCCAGTGGAGCAGGCTATCAGGTAGCCAGGACCAAGGGACTGGAAGAAATTGATGGCAAAAGCCCCCGCCAAAAAAAAAAAAAATACATCTAGCAATATGGTTTTTGTTTGTTTTTGTTTTCTTTCTGGCCCCTCCTCTCCTTTGCCTTTCTTGGCTTGTGTGTGCCCTCTCCCCACATCTGTGATTCCACTGAGAAGAACATCCCTGGCCTGCACCTCTTCTCCAGGCATTCCCAGCATTTCCCAGAGTGCACCAAAGCTGCCCAGAGATCAATGAACCTGCTGTTTGTTCTTCGTCCTCCTGCAGAAATAGAGCCCTTGGAGCAGCTTGGGAAGCAGACTCAGAACCTGCCCGTCAAAGGCCCACTCCCTCTGGGTGACTTGTTCCCTGATGCCTGTCTACAGAGCAGATGTGAAGAAGCACAGTGTCTGGATGCCCAGGATACCCACAAGCTTGGAAAAGTACTTCTCATCTTCTGCCCCTTCCACCCCTGGTAGGTGGATTGCTAATACCTGGGGTTTTTTGCACTTGTCTAGGGCAGCAAGTTTCCAGCGAGGAGAGGTTCTGACAATTGATTACTTACTACCTGCTTTCTAAAAATGGCTAAACACCTTTCCCTTGGAAGAAAAGTGAAAAATGCAAATCTTAATAACTCGAGGCAGAAATTTCAAAGTGTAAACACAGCCATTATCCACTCCCACAAAGAAAAGCGCTCCCTTCGACAAATATTTGATAGCACGGAGCCCATTAATTAAGAGAACAATCCAATAAGCCCAGAGCTTCCGCGGGGGTGGGGGCTCTGAATGATCATCAGCGGCGAGGACTTTATACACCGGGTGATCATCCTGTGCTCAGTGTGTATCCTTAAACACCTTTACTATATTCCTGTAAGTATATTTAACGAGAGAACTGAAATAACAATAATCTCATAACAAAACTATAAAACTCTTGGATTAATGTGGCCTCCCCACACTGAAAAAAACCAACAAATCTGTGTTTGAATAAAACACCTTCCACATGCATCCTTTTTCTCCACAGGCTCTGTCCCTCCAGCTCCTAGTCAGTCATTTGCAGGTGTGACCCACTCGTTCAGTGATAATTGCCTTCCACCTTCAATCTAAGTGGGGCTTTTACTCTGAAGAGTTCTCTGGCTGGGGAGGTGGTTCAGCAGTGAGTGTGTTAAGAGGACCTGAGTTGGGGGTCCCAGCATCCAGGTGGGGCAGCTCCCACTCTGACTCCAGCTATGATAAGATACGGGCACCTCTGGGCACCTGCACTCACAGACACACAGACACATGCATACAAGTCAGAAATAGCAGCTCCCGCCACACGAAGGATGGTCTGTTCTCCCGATGCTAAGATGTCTTTCAAAGTTTGCTATTAGAAGGTCAAGCCTGGTTTCTCCAGAAAATGAGCAAAGGGCAAACGTGGACCAGTTACAAAACACTGGCTCCTCACTGTACTGGTCAGAATATGTGTAACCCTTGTCAAGGGATTGCCGTATGTACACTGATTTCCACAGGGGTTCGAGCTTTCGAGAACCCGCTATATGAGGAAAGGGGAGTGAAGTAGATTCTCTCCCCATGGTCGTCTGAAGGCGCCTGCTTGGCCTAAGCCAACCAACCAGAGCAGGGTCAGAGCCTCTGTTAGGAGGACTTACTTCTTGTTCTTCAGTGTTCCAGCTTCAGGGGCAAGCAGGTGTCCGACTGACGAGGGAACGGGATTGGTGGAGGAGGAAGACAGCAAGCTCCCTGGTTATTGAAACCACATGCTCTCCAGACTAAGCCATTGTTGATCAAAACCTTCCAGTGGGATATGTTTGTTTGTGTTAAGCCTGGAAAACAAAACCACACCGAAGTGAGGCTATCTCATTGAACATCAGTGTTTCCATTTATCAAGCATGTACTACATCCCGGGTTCCTAGCCAAATGCTTTGTAAATGTGTTCCTTTCTATCCTTCCCACAACAGACTTGCAAGAAGTGCGACATTCCTGCTCTGCGAGCAGACTAGGGAAGCTTGGCAAGGCGCGGTTGCTCACCCAAAGCCCTGCTGTGTGGCAGCCGCTGTACCACAGTGCACAACAGACCTGGCCAGCTCCAAGACGACATTGCACTTCCCCAAGACTCCTCCCAAATCATGCCAGGGCCAGTTCACAGTGCCAAATATTAGGTCATTATGTATGCACAACTTAAAATAATAAATCAATTGTTGGGTTTCTAGCTCATGAGTAGAGGACTTACCTAGCATATGCCTAGCATGTGCCTAGCATGTGCAGAACTCTGGCCTCAGTTCCTAACACTGCAACAACAGCGAAGTAAAATACAAACATTACTACCTAATTCCAGACATGAGCCGTGTTCATGATCTCGCTCACATAAGTCTTCGGAAAACTATGAAATTCCCAAGAAGTTATATCTGTACCATATATACATCCAGGCATTTAAACAATACATATCAAGTTGTCTTATTTTGTAGATTAGACAATTATATATTATGAGTACACATACTTGCCCGTGTAATTAGTATGCATATTTTAAAAGCTAAACCTTGATCACAGACTTGTGTGGTACTGCTCTTTACATGACGTGAAAACTCAAGCCATCAGTCACCATAGAAAGTGAGAGGCTGAGGCAGGAAGACCACAATTGTCCTAGGCTGCGTAACAAGCCCCAAGACATCATGTCTATATAGCAGGAGCCTGTATCTTCAGAAAGAATGAAACACTAAAGTAAGGGAATCCCCAAGGTGAGGCTGTGAGCTACATCATTTTATTCTATCATTTCACAGACATGCAAACAGACGTGGAGAATTACGTAAGTTCTAGAAGGTTGTACAAAGAGGAAGAGAGCCTGGGTTCAAAGTAAGCAATGAGTGACTTTGTTATACTGTCTTTCAATGAGTATATATATATATATATATATATATGACAAATATTTATGCATATAATGGCAATATATACAGAATATAGGCATATATTTATGCATATATGTACCTATATACCTTCATGGGCAGACAAACTTTTACATATCTAGAAATCATACCGATAGCTATAGGAAACACTTATGCATGAATGGAAAGTTTCATATGCTTAAGATATTCACAACCGAATTCCTCTAGTATAGCTAGAGATATCGGTAAAGTGTTATTAAATATTACTTATTGATATGCAATATTAGTTACTGGCCTATGTGCATAAGGTCCAGTCCATTGGTGGATTTCTGTTAATACATAAGAGAAAAGGTACTTGGAATCTACCTATGAAAAGTGGAAATACAGTTCCTATTCATTCTTTGCTACAAGAAAATATCAGACACAGGGTAGTTATAAAAGAGGTATACTTATCTCCCAGGTTGGGAGCTGCAGAGCCCAAGATGAGTGGCTGTTTCTTCTCTCAGGAGAGACTCACACCATCAAAATCCCAGAGAGACCTAGCTGGGGAGATGACCTAGCAACTCAACCTGGTCCTTGACAGAGCCCTGACTGTGTTCACCAGAGCCTCACCCCATACTGGGCACCTCTCATTCTCTTTGTTGATCCAGGCAGGTCACCCAAACTCTACACTGGGAAGTTCAGTCTCAGCGCAGCTCTGGGGGAGACAGACATCAGCCCACAGCCAAGCAGAGAAAGCCTTGAGAGGAAGGGAACCCTCAAAGTGAAGCCGAGCAGTGGATGCACCCCTTCCCAGAGATGGGTCAGTGCTTTCACTTCTTCAGTTAGGGCAGTGTTCCCATCTCCTCCTGGCAGCGGGAGAATAGTATCAAATGTTGATGCAAGATCACTAATTACGGACTCAAAACCCTGACCCCCCTTCCAAGGAACCTTAAAACATTTGATAAGGATTTGCGATAGCAGAATGATTTGTTTACCTCATGGCTGTTTCATCTGTCTCCCCGTAATGGAGGGAGGGACATGGCAATTTTGGGCAGTGAACTCCAAAATCAACAGCTTTATAAAACTGTTTCGGGTTTCCGAATTCTCTCTGTCTCTCTTCTGTCTCTGTCTCTCTGTCTGTCTCTGTCTCTCTATCTCTCTCTGTCTCTCTGTCTCTCTCTCTGTCTCTGTCTCTCTCTCTCTCTCCAAATATGGTATCTGTTGTCATATAAGGAAGGAGTAACTACGGACAGCTTCCAGGCACACTTCACAGGCTTCCAGCATATTTCACAATCTCCCAGCATGCCTGACAATTTCCCTGCATGCTTTATAATCTCCCAGCACACCTCATCTTGATGAGTATTAACTATCCTGACTTAAGGAAAACCAGAAGGAGTTGCCTATTATCCTAGCACTTGAGAGGTTGAGGCAGGAGGATTGCTGTGAATTGAAGGCCAGCTTGGATTACCTAGTAAACGTCAAGATAGCATGAGCTAGAGTTCCCAGATCCTGCCCTTCACACAAATGCCCTGCCCAAGGGGAGGTAACTAAGCAGGTAAAAGCACACTAAAGACAGGAGGTTGGTGAAAAAGAGAAACATCTTCTCAGACGCTGTCCCTCACCTGTCCCCGCACACGTCACACACACAGCAGTAACACGGAGGGCTGAGCTTAGCGTGGTGGTGCATGCTGGGTAATCCAGGGGCGAGAATACTAAAGCAGGGTGTTTGCAGTTTAAGACCAGCTCAGCCCATGTACCGAGCTCCAGGCTAGCCTGGGCTACAGAGTGAATGTCTCAAAAGTAAATAAAAACAGAAACTCCAGCCCCCTATGACTGAGATACCACACACAAAGCTCTCGTTGAGGAAAAAAAATAAAACTTTTGAAAGCCTATTACAGATACAGATGTTTTCATTTAGAAACTACTATGAAATTGAGTGTTCTTTCATTTAAACGTTCCCCTGTGGTTCCGCAAATTAAAGATTGGTAGTGTGGTATTAACAACCAAGAGCTGGACCGAATTGAACTGGCTAGCCACAGTTGGTTAAGCTGCCGCCGATAGTTTCTGTAGCTGAAGCTGACCGAAAAGTGAGGTCGCTTAAACATTTTGTATGTAAATCTAATTTATAAAACTTATCCACTTGGGTATGCATTCTAGAAAGAACTTTTTATGTCAGACATAGTTTTAGAAAGGAAACAATGTAGAGAGCCCGATACTTTATAAACTCCAAACCACAACCACGCTGCTCTCATTAGTGAAACGGCTTTATTACATTCATTGTTAATTTTTTCCTTCCTGGGACAAGAACCAGAGGGAATAACAAAGTTAGCGTGAGGCAAATGCAGCAATGTGCGCTCACCACAGCTCATCCCTTAACCTGCAGGGCTGTTGTATTTATTTATTTACTTATTTGTTCAATTTGACATGTCATCTTTCATTTTGAATAATGAACATTCAGTGTGGCAGTGTGGGAGGGGTGGGCCTTCAATCTTGGCTCTCTCAAGCGTAAGAGGCCGAGGATGGGGAGGAGAGTCACGCAAGGCTGTCCTCTGGACAAGACGTGTCTGTCACAGCCACGAGCTCACAGCAGCGTGTTACCTGCCCAAGCTCAGCAGGGGTGGGGGTAGAGGACCCTCAGGACCCAGCCCCACTGAGGTGCTCTTGGGAGTGGATGGTTTCTGAGGATGGAGAATCCTCTTTTGAGGATGATTGGCCATGGTAAGATTCTAATGCTTTCTTAAATGTCCAACACCACTAGAAAAATTAAAAGGAAAAAATTATAAAAACATAAAATTGGTTGGGGAAAAATGGAAAGAGTTGATCTATATGATTGGGTTCCATTGTATTCCAGAATGAAATTTTTGGGAACAAAGAGAAAGTCTTTGATGGTCTTCCTGAATATATGGATTGTCCTTAAACGGAGCCCTCTGAATAGATTCTGTGCCCTCTACTTTACAGTATTTCCCTATAAATATGTGCATTGATTTTATGTATGAGCAAAACAGAAACAACTGGTGCTTTAAAGCTTTACAGGTACACAACAGTCCCAGCACTCAGAAGCCTGGTGCAGGATGATTAGGACATAGAAGCCAGGCAGGATTACCCAGAAAGATTGAACCCAGGCTGAGGGCGGGGCTACAGCTACAGGTGAGGTGGAACATTTGTCCAGATGCCTGGGGCTAGGTTCATTCCCCAGAACTGGAGCTGTCAATCAAGGTCATAATTGTGCATGCACATAGATACACATATGCACATACACACATGCACATAGATACACACGTGCACATAGATACACACGTGCACATAGATACACACATGCACAAAGATACACACATGCACATAGATACACACATGCACAGAGATACACACATGCACAGAGATACACACATGCACATAGATACACACATGCACAGAGATACACACATGCACAGACATACACACATGCACAGAGATACACACATGCACAGAGATACACACATGCACAGAGATACACACATGCACAGAGATACACACATGCACAGAGATACACACATGCACAGAGATACACACATGCACAGAGATACACACATGCACAGAGATGCACACATGCACAGAGATACACACATGCACATAGATGCACACATGAACATACACACATGCACAGAGATACACACATGCACAGAGATACACACATGCACATAGATGCACACATGCACAGAGATACACACATGCACATAGATACACACATGCACAGATATACACACATGCACATAGATACACACATGCACATAGATACACACATGCACATAGATACACACATGCACATACACACATGCACAGAGATACACACATGCACAGAGATACACACATGCACAGAGATACACACATGCACATACACACATGCACATAGATACACACATGCACATAGATACACACATGCACAGAGATACACACATGCACAGAGATACACACATGCACAGAGATGCACACATGCACAGAGATACACACATGCACATAGATACACACATGCACATAGATACACACATGCACATAGATGCACACATACACATAGATGCACACATGCACATAGATGCACACATGCACAGAGATACACACATGCACATACACACATGCACATAGATACACACATGCACAGAGATACACACATGCACAGACATACACACATGCACATAGATACACACATGCACAGAGATACACACATGCACATAGATAAACACATGCACAGAGATACACACATGCACATAGATAAACACATGCACAGAGATACACACATGCACAGAGATACACACATGCACATAGATGCACACATGCACATAGATACACACATGCTCAGAGATACACACATGCACAGAGATACACACATGCACATAGATACACACATGCACATAGATACACACATGCACAGAGATATACACATGCACATAGATGCACACGTGCACATAGATACAGACATGCACATAGATACACACATGCACATAGATGCACACATGCACAGAGATACACACATGCACAGAGATACACACATGCACATAGATACACACATGCACATAGATACACACATGCACATAGATGCACACATGCACAGAGATACACACATGCACATAGATGCACACATGAACATACACACATGCACAGAGATACACACATGCACAGAGATACACACATGCACAGAGATACACACATGCACATAGATACACACATGCACATAGATACACACATGCACATAGATACACACATGCACAGAGATACACACATGCACATAGATACACACATGCACAGAGATACACACATGCACATAGATACACACATGCACATAGATACACACATGCACATAGATGCACACATGCACATAGATGCACACATGCAGGTGTGGGAGGAGGGGTCTCAGAGGACAGTGTGGAGGAATTGGCTCTCTCCTTCTGCTGTGTGGGATCCTGGGTATCAAACGCAGGGTGTTAGGCTTGGCAGTCCGCATCCTTACCCTCGGAGCCATCTTATTGTTATCACAGATGGTAAGTTTGAGCCCCACTAGTGTGTACATGTTTGAATCTGTGAACGGATGATGACACCTGCCTCTCTTTCGTCCTTCAGACACGGAGCTAAGTGTCACCAGCTGCCTCATCCACATACGTGTCACATGATGAAGCATGTTGGGCAAATGAAAGTTGTAAAAGCATGCACAACCAAGAGGGTAGCTTAAAAATAATCACTAAAAATCGCCTTGCTTTAATCTCTGCAGATTGTTTGAGTGTGCTCCTAACTTCTCCATCTCAGGATATCTGAGACCTATCACCCTGTCCTCCCAGGATTCTGACTGAATTAAAATTTTTGCAGAGCTGGAGGTTGGACCCATGAATCCATGCATGCCAGGTAAGTGTTCTCCCACTGAGCTACATCGCCATTTATTTATTCAGTTCCTTAGTTATTTAGTTATTTATTTAAACACAGGACTAGCCTGAAACTAGCAACAAGGCAGGCCTCCTCCTCTGCTAGGGTCACAGGCATATACTGTCATGGTTAGCTTACACATTTAATTTAATCAATAGATTAAATGACTTTTTAAAAAAACACATTACTTTAATGTACTTTATCCTAAACTGCCTACATAGTCAAAATGACTCTTCCCAGACAGCTTTGCTCTGCGATAGCGTCAGCAGTCGGATTCCTGATTCCTGTTCTACTGTGCAGCTATTTCCTCAGAATTTAAACACTCCCTCCCAGAAAGCTGAGGAAGGGGGTGTTCTCATGAGACTCCAACACCAAACTCAGAAGACTCAGGAAGTTCATAAACTTGCAAGATTCACTAGATTCAACCTTGAGGTTATATAAACAGGAAGCACGGCTGAGAAGTAGAGACTCTTCCACGGATCTGCTGCAATTGAAGAGAGAGTTCCAAGGGTGTAGCTTTTGTGCTGGTGCAGGCTCTTGTTGGTGCACACATGCCTTGAACGCACACATGCTCCCATGAGTAGCACCAATAACACCCTGGCTCATTAAGAGAGACGTGGGTGGCATCATTTCTCTGGTCTGTTTACAGTGCCCTATCTAGGGTGGATAGACATTTCCTGGAGTCTTTCCAGGCAAAGTCACATGAAATCTGCTTATGAGATTTGCTCGAGAGCCATTTCCCTTATCCCATCCATCCCTTTGACCACACAATACAGCCAATATTTTTTTTAGCTAATTTAACTTTTAACGCACATAATCTAGGCTGCTTCTGAATGCTGGGTACTTCCCTGGATACAGCTGGGGCCACTGATGCCCCTCTCACTTTCCTCCGGCAAGGGCTTCTGACATATGAAGCATTACAAAGGTTTCAACCCACGAAATAATGAGATCGGAAACAGGTCAGGGGTCAAAGGCAGACTCCAGGGCAGCCTTGTTTAAAACGGGAGACTTTGCTTCCATACAGGTCTCTAATAATATTCATAGTGAAAAGATCCAGGGGTATTGAGTTAGCTTTCAAAAACATGGGAAGTCTTCCAGTTAGCATTAGAGAAGGCCATTTTTCCCGCTCTGGGCCAATATGGATAAAACACAAGGGATAGGTCATTTCAAAGAGGGCTTGTGGACTGGGGAATCAAAGTGTTTTCAGGCTGTGACCAAAGACTGACACATCCCACAAGAGCATAGTCAATAGAGCTGAGTTTTTCTGAGACAATATAGAACTGGTAAATATCTACGTTTCAACATTTAAGAAATAAAATGACCTAGAAAATCTGCATGATGGGGGAAGGGAAATGACTAAAGTATTGGAGATTGGAGCAGAAGGTGGGAGAGGATGGATTAAAAATGACTGAATGACTGTTCCATTTCTCTGAGTTTATCAGTTAATGAGCACCCTTCTATTCTATAAAGAATAAAGTAAGCTAGCACTAAAGTAAATATGAACATGAGGGGAGATGTTAGAAGGCCTGGATTTGAATATCACCTTGAATGGTCCGCCAACTGCATTTTGGCTCTGAGAGAACCCTGGTGTGGCAGTCAGCATCCAAACAAAAATTGTTTCTAGACCACAGGCATGCCCCATGCTAAGAGTGGATGGGCTAGCTATAACAGCCTTTCTAGTGCCAAGTGGCCCGGAGCCCACGCAGTTTCAGTGGAAGAAGGACCTTCAAGTAAGTGAACTGTCAGTGACGCTACCTGCTGGGCTCTCCCATGACTGCCACACCTAAGCATGGGGAACAGAGAGATGCAGCTAACTTAACAGGTAACCCCAATGCTAAGTGACAGGCATGAGGCGTGAGTGGAGGTGAGACTCAGAGCTGCTTTTGAGGGTGAGTTGTATAGTGTCCTGTGGGGAAGCAATTGAAGGGCCAGCCCAGGGGCCGCTTAAGAAACAAGACCCAGATGCTTCTGCAGGTAAGGTTTGGAACTCAAGCCATGCGGGGAGTCAGGGGAGACACAGATGACACATGATACATGGAACCTCAGCGGCTTGTCAGTGGTCACTCTAGGTGCCAGAGATGCAATGGCGAGCAAATTCCCCTCCTCACTGGAAGAAGTCAGCAACCCTACAGGAGAACATGGGAACTAGGGAAGGAAGCAAGACCCCCAAGGCCAGTGAGCCATCGATGTTTAAAGGAGAGTGTGTGGTCAATGTGGCAATCATGACTAACTTGAGATTGCACTGAAACAGAATTTTTTTTCCAAAAAGACTGTCCACAAATGGTGAGTTTTTTTTTTTCTGCTAGGTCAATCAGCTCCACGTTTTCTGGACCCTACATCCAGACAACCCTACGCGTGCAGAGGGGAAGCTTTGGCTCTTCCTCTTCGGAATGAAACGTCTAGACAGAAGGAGGACCGAGCTCTACAAACACCTCGACAGGACACATCAGGCTGAGCTATAAAATTATTCCTTGTGGGGACAGAAACAAGGCTCATGAGGGAGAGGATCTTCATGCAGTCCCCACGGCCTGAGTTGGATCCCTGAATCCTACAAGGCATGGGGGAGAACACAGACGTTTCCTATGATCTCTACATACATGAACATGAATGGTCACATGCATAGAATTCCTTCTTAAAAATTTACCCCTAGGCGCACTACTTCAACAACCCGTAGCACTCTAAGAACACACAGACCCAGCTATAGCTGAGTCTATGTTAAGCTATCCGTTTACCTAGTTCACTTATTGTTACAAAGATCGCCCGGGATGATGGCTACAAATGACTTGATAACCTTTAAGGATAACTACATCAACCTCTACCGACTTACAAAACTCCAGTGAATGTCAAAGGTGGTACGGCCTCACTGAAATAATGACGTTATAACATTTGATTCACGGGTAATTTGCTTATCTGCTCATTTATTCATTAATCTATTTTTGAGACAGAGTAGACCCGAACATCTCTAACCTTGCTCTGTAGCCTAAGATGACCTTGACCCTCTGATCTTCCTACCTCCGTCTGGGATCCCAGGTCTGCGCTAGCATATTCAGTGCTGGGTGTAGAGCCCAGAGCTTTGTGCATGTCAGCATGTGAGCACCCAGCACAGTGAGCTCCTCCCTGCCAGAGCCACCACCTTCAAGGAGAGTGGAAAAGATTTGGCCGGACAAGCGCTTGCTGTCACTTGGCATGGGGCACAAACAGCAAAGCAACATTAAACCACAGAGAAGGTTCCGGGCCTGGGAAATGTAGCGCACATTTAAGAGAAGGGAAACATCACCATCAAAAGTGAAAATGGCCCAGAGAATCAAAAGCAAGAGAAACATTAGAAATTAAGGCACCAAGACAAGATCTACTTGTCGCTCCTCCATGTACAAATGCATAAAACCAGCCGACGGGGAGTCCGCACAGAGGCTTCTTAAGATTCAGAGCCCTTTAAAGTTGAATTTCCTTCAGTGGGCCAGGATCTGCATCAGAGTTCATCATCATTCAGCGCCACGGTTTGCAGAGGAGAAAGCTCCCCTAAGGCACTGTCAGAACTGCTAGCCTTGGCCTTACTGCAAATGGAATCTTCGAAATGAGCCTATGGTTATGCGGCTCCCAATCATGCAGGAGCTTTGGAAAACCGTTCACCCTGTCTTTCTTCTAAGCGCCCATATCTCAGCAGAGCCCTAGACACTGAGAGGGGATTAATGCCTATGAAAATAACATTTAAGTAAACAAGGTGGTCTTTTAAGATACAGTGTTCCTGTCTTAAGTCACAGATGAAAGCTTTTTTCCCCCTTCTTTTTAATTTTGTTACGTTGCAAAAAAGAAAACTTTCTTTCTCCAGGGTCCACTTTCGTGTCAGACTGATCCATTCAATTGTCTAAGCTTCTGGCAAGTGGGAGGAAAGGGGAGACTTCAGAGGAACAAATTCAGTGGCCCATGGCCCTGCACACAGGGACAGTGGTACCTTGCCTGGCCAAGTCCCAGGGAAGCTAGCCCACAGCTCCCAGACCTTAGCCACCAGCTCAGGGCAAAGAGCAGAGGATTTGAGCGTTCGGAATCAGCAAGTAAGAAGTGATTTTTTAGAAAACATCTTTAACTTTATTGTATCTATCTTGAGAGCAACATGGTCAATAAAGGTATTAACAAGAAATGAACCCTTGGGGTTAAAGAGATGGGTCACTGAAGTTCCCAGTGTCCACATCAGGTGACTCACAAATGGTTGTTAACTCTCCCTTCAAAGGATCTGACACCCCCTTCTGGCCTCCAGGGGTACCCAGCTGACCACCATCACACACACATACACATACATAAAATAAAACTTTAAGAAACTAAGACTTAGAACCCTTGTAAGAATGTATTTCCTCTGCTAAGCCTTGGTTATCTCTTTTAATCTTCATGATTATCCTTGTATTATCAACAAGAAATCTGGAGTACAGTCTGGGCAATAAACTGTTTCAAGATTACCTACCTAATGTCTTCCATATAGAAATGCTAGAAATGCCAAAATTATGTTAAGTCCCAGGTGGTCTGCACTGACAGACAAAATAGCCAAGGACTAAAGAGATGGATCAGTGGCCAAGAGAGCTTGCTGCTCTTGCAGAGTTCCTGGGTTCATTTCCAGTAACTCACATGAGCAGATCATAGACACCTGTTATCTTCAGCTCCTGGGAACGCAGCGCTCTCTTCTGCCCTCCACAGGCACGACACTCACATGTGCATACAATCACACAGACAATAACATAATTAAAAGTAAAATAAATCAATTCATGGCCTTGACCTCTTTGCTCATATTCTCATTCCTCCCACTCTTCAACTGAACTTTGGGAACTCAGTCCAGTGCTCCGATGTGGGTCTCTGCGCCTGTTTCCATCAGTTGCTGGATGAAGGTTCTATGGTGATATTTAAGATATTCATTAGTCTGACTACAGGGCAAGTCAAGATCGGGCCCCCTCCCCTCTATTGCTTTGGGTCTTAGCTGGAGTCAGCCTTGTGGATTCCTGGGAATTTCTCTAGAGTCAGGTTTCTGCTAACCCTATAATGGCTCCCTCAATCAAGATATTTCTTTCCTTTCTCTCTCTCTGTCCTTCCTCCATCTCAACTATACCATTCCCTCAAGTTCTCCTCAACCCTCCTCTTCCTCTCTCAACCTTCCTTCTCCCCCCCCATCCCCATGCTTCCAGTTTTGTCAGGTGATCTTGTATGTTTCCAATTTTCCAGATGGATCTACATACTTTTTTCTTGGGTTCACCTTATTACTTAGCTTCTCTAGGATCATGAACTGTAGGCTCAATGTCCTTTGTTTATAGCTAGTATCCACTTCTGAGTGAGACCATGATGGGGCACCCACTGAAACAGTCTACCTGAGCTAAGGGGAGCTCACCAACTCCAGCCGGACTGGGAAGGAATAAGCATAGGATCAAATTAGTCCCTCGGAATGTGGTTGACAGTTGCGTGGCTGAGGCAGACTGAGGGGCCACTGGCAATGGCACAAGGATTTATCCCTACTTCCGTGTACCGGCTTTTTGGGAACTTATTCTCTTTGAATGGATACCTTGCTCAGCCTAGATATAGTAGGGAGGGCCTTGGACATTCCACAAAGCAATATGCCCTACCCTCTCTGAGGACTGGAGGGGCTGATGTGGGAGGGTGTGTGGAGGGAATTGGAGGAGGGGAGGGAGTAGGAACTTGGATTGGTATTGTTTTAAAAAAAATCTAATAAAATTTAAAAAGTAAAATAAATCTTTACAGAAATCAAACATCATGTCAGCAAAAGTTTATATAATTGTAACATTGTTTTAAATTTGCAAGAAAGGAAGAAATCCACAATATTAAATATAATAAAAAATAATAAAAGCTGAAATGGATTTCAGCTTCTGTTGATGCTGAAAAAGCTAAGAAGTCATCACTCCAGTCTGCAAAGTCAGAAAAAGTTTCAACAAAAACAAAATTAAAAGAGAAATTTAGCTAAAAACAAGTGCCGTGGGTTTTCCCAGAGTGCCAAGAGAAGTCTGGTCTCCAGGTAAGCCGTCATTCTTACGTCTGCATAGATGGGCACTCAGAGGCACAGCTGGTGACCATTTCCCTGAATTGGAGGAGGCCGAATCTGGACATTTACAGCGAGGACTCACTGGTGACTAGTAAATTACTGGAGGTAGCATGAGAACTGCCAGGGACGGGATGAATTTCTCTCACCTTGGCAGACTTTCCTCGAAGAGCCCCACCAGGCACTCACGGTGCACCGCCATCTCTCTGACTCCAACAGGTGTGGTCTATAACCATTCAGGGCAAAACAATGCACCCAGGGCCTCCTCCATATTAGGAAAAGACTTCACCAGAGCCTCACACCCACTGGCAGAAGGGCACCTTCCATTGCAGTGTTCTTACCTTCCTCCTGCTCCCTTAGTTGGTAAACCATAGTTAGCAGTCCTGGGCAAACAGATCTAAAGGCTCACAGACAGAGAAGGGAGCAGGGCTTGTGGGGGTGGGGAGAAGTTGCAACAGAGAAGACAAATTTGTGATATTTCAATCCTCAAATCTAGGGCGCATTGTATCTGGCGTATGGAACTATCTCCATGTCCACACATTCTACCACCAATATAATAGGACGTCACTACAGAAACCTCAGATCATAACTAAACTAAAAACACAGACTCTTGGAAGAACACCCAGGGAGGTCCAATTCTGGGAAGGAAATAAAATCAAGAACCATAAGTAATTTGAAGATTCTGGCAGCGTTGCTATAAGCAAACATAAACCTAAATACAGATTCACCAGGTCTGACTTCAGTCCACGTGAGCAGTACCTTCCATGACTGCCCCTGAGGAAAGTTAGTTCGTTTTCCATCTCTGCTTTCCCAAATAGACTTAAGAGCTCCTTAGAAGTCAGAGAACTCCATGAGCATACTCCATCGGCAGCAATGTGCCCGAGTCTCATGACCTAGGCATCACCAGGCACAGTATGGTGGAGATGAGGGGACTTTTGTTCTGGCCTGCTTGCCTCTCTTCGTGTGTATACGAACTGCTGGCCCAGATCATGGGATCTTGCTGACACCCAAGATCACACTTCTGCCCATAAATCCTTTAGACAATTCCATCCTCTAGTAGTCCAGCTCACTACTTCTCTTTGGCCTTACTTCACTTCATGCCTGATTTCCTTACACCAAGACCAGGTCATTTACAATGCTTTTCTATAAGAAATTCAACTATTGACATCAAGAGTCAACAGTAAAAGGATGCAAAAAGATAAACCAAGCTAAACAAGAAACTGGGATGGTTACATCGATTTCAAACAAGTTCAGTCCCAGAAGAACCAAAGTTATTGGGAATCAAGAGGGACCACAAAATGAGAAAAGGACCCATTCTTCAGGAGGACATAAACATAAGGACATAAACCTCTAACCTGAGTGGCAAAATATATGACACAAAAACTGATAGAAGAGAAAAACAGACAAATTCAAACATAAGTCAGAAACTATTTGTTGTTTCATCTAAATATATAATTTATGGATTATAATTTCTTATATTTTTCCCTTATCATCAGAATCGCATTCAGACAAATTCAAGACGATGGCTTGGGGCTTCACCACCCTGTGCCAATGCCAAGAGTTTCATAGGCAGAAACTAAGCAAGGATATAAATGATTCCAATGGCATTATTGTCAACTTGATCTAATTAAATTTATAGAATAGTTCTTCCAAGGACATCGGATACAATCATCTTAAGTTCCTACGTAACAGACACCAAGACAGGGCCCATTTCAAATCCAAAACACTCAAATGGAAAAGTCTAACAAATATGCAAAGTATTTCTCAGACAAAAATGAAAAAGTCCACATGAATATTAAGGCTCAAATAACATTTATAGTTACAAATAAAGACAAAACACACACTTTTAAGACATGTATTAATCCAAGAAGACATTTAAAGGCTGTTAAAAACAGCTACAACTGACTGAAAATGATATAGCAACTTATTATAATCTAGGACCATGCCCTGACCAACTGAGCTAACCAGGCAGTAGTTTGCTAAAATCTATACCTCATGAAAAAAGAAACGCTTAGAGGGAAATTTACCAATTGAAAAACCAATAATTTAGCTTAGCTTAGAAAACTAGAGTGGAGAAAATTAAGCCTAAATCAATAAGTAAATAAGAGAAAGAATATTATATGAGAAATTAGTGAAATTCAAAATAGTCAAAGAGAAAATAAACAAAAACAAAAGCTGGCTGTTTATTATTGATCTGTTCTCTGGCCTAGCTTTCCAAGAATAATAAGAAAAGACATTAATTATTAATGTCAGAAATGAACAAGAGAAAACACTACCAATCTCATAAAACAAAAAAGATAGAGAAGTAACATGAATCATTATGATTCATAAATTAGATAATTTGGTGATACAAATCAGGTCTACAAAAAACTCCCATGCCAAAATGCATCCAAAAAGATAGAATAAACTTCAATAGACATGCCCACTAAGGAGACTGGATGGCTAGTCAGGAACACACATACATACACAAAATTAGCAATAAAATAAGAAAGCTGAAGCAGAATGGCCATTTCCTCATGAATTCCATGGAGCCAGAATTACCCTCTTCCTAAAACCAGGAAAAAACATTATAAGAAACAAAAGCAAAAGGCCAGCACCTCCTGTGAGCACTGATATAAATATCCTCAACTTAACTTCCTAGTGAGACAGAATAGAAGTTGCCTCCATGTGTGCAGCCAAGGAAGAAAGTCAGAATAAGAAGGAAAAGGAGCTGTCCTGATGAGAAATGTATCAGAAACTCACGAAGTGTGCAACAGATGGCTGAAAGTGGGGGAAAACCATGCCTCTTCCAGCTCCAGCCATGTGACTTGGAGGAGGGAGGAGAAAAAAACCCACATCCAGAAGCTCCCCTTTCCTCTCTGAACTGTCCTGGGGATTAGACCACCAAAAGTACACCGCTCACTAAGGGGACTCCAAAATAAAGCTGGACAAGATGCCCAAACCAGCAAATATGCAAATCACAACACAAAACGCAGGAAATATGAAAAGGTAAGACGCCAAAACTCCTCCAGAGAGCATACCACCTACCAGAGGAAGAATTCAAATGCTTAGTTCATAAGCACAAAGGGAATACAAACAAGCAAATGAATGAAGCCTTGAGACCACCCTAGGACCTAGAGAAGCAACAGTGGTAAGGAAGCTGACAAACAGACGGGGATTCAGCAATGTGGGGGGAAAGACCAACGAAAGGCCAAACAAATCCATGGATGATTATTAAGATCTGGGAAAACCAGAAGTGTTGAAAATTAATAAATAAAAAGTAGTACAAAATATCACCAACAGACTAGACCAAGGAGAAGAAAGAAAGGAACAGAGTCAGGGGATGAGACCAAGGAAATACTACATTAAAACATTAATCAGAAAAATATCTAAATACATGCTTTAGATCACCACTATATCTAAGACCTCTGGAGAGAAAGAGAACAAACATAAGAATCCATGGGTGGAAGAAGGAACTCAAAAAACCTTAAGAGCATGGAACTCACCCAATGAAAAGACAGCAGGATGTTTTCTAAGTCTAGAAAAGAAATGGGCATCTCAGCATCAATGAAACTTACAACCCTAAATAGACATGACCAGAGAAGAATTCCCTCACACCCCATTACAGCCAAAGACCCAAATGACAAAATGAAGAAACAGTATTAACAATCAATCAAAGCCAAGAGAAGAAAATGCTAACTCATATAAAAAGGCAAACACTTTGGAGTTACCTCCAACCTCTGAACAGAAACCCTAAAAGCCAGGAAAGCACAGGATGATGCTTCAAACCCTGATAGTATAACTGCCGACCAAGATCACTGTATGTGAGCCAGAGGGAGTGGTTTACAATCCCAGCCATCATGGGGCAGAAGCAGGTGGTTCTCCGTGAGTGTGGAGATAGCCTGATCTACAAATATTGTTCTAAGCCTGCAAGGGCTACGTATGAGATCCACCAGAAAGGGAGAGGGGGTAGGAGAGAGAGAGAGAGAGAGAGAGAGAGAGAGAGAGAGAGAGAGTTACTTTTTAAGGTAAGCATAAACTCAAACAATTCATGACTACTGAGTCAGCCTTACCAAAGACAGCTCAGAATCCTAAACACAGAGGGAAAAGGGTCATCAAAATCAAGAGGGGACTTGGCAGAATAAATTTCAAGGGAGAAATAGATGAAGAAAGAAAAGGTAGGAAGGACTTCATCATGTTCATCCAAGTAAATCAGTAAATCCCTAATATGAAGATGAGAGAAAGAGTAGAGCAGACAATAATGGAACCAACTAGAAAAAGAACCAAAAAAGTTACAGGAGCTAGCAAACTTCTCTCAATAGGGAACTCAAAATGCAGACAGTGATAACTTTGCTATTAAAAGATGCAGACTGGACTGGATTTTAAAGAAAGAATCCAAATCCAACTATCTCTTTATCTGTAAGCAGAGACTGCTCATTTGTTTCCCAGCCACCCAGACCTAGATAATCACACAGAAACTATATTAATTCCAACTTTTTGGCCAATGGTTCACGCACATTTCTAGGTAGTTCTTATATCTTAAATTAACTCATCTTTCTTCATCTTCAGCAGCTACATGGCATCTCTCTGAGTTCACCTACTCTGGCTATATACCAGTCTGGCTATATTCTGCCCTGCCATAGGCCAAAGCGGTTTCTTGATTAACAAATGGTAATACAACATATTCATAACATACAGAGGGGAATCGTGCATCACTTATCTCTGAGAAATGCATCTCACGGGCAAAGATACTGATACAGAGTGAAGGGGTCTACTTCAATCCACCAAGCAAATGCAAGTAAAGAACAAGTTAGCACAGCTATTCTGATATCAGACTCCAATCAGCAATTATAAGATATGAAAAGGGCCACGGTGTTATTGAGTAATCTACTAAGAAGATGAGACAACTGTAGATAAATATTCACTGAACATTGAGGCTCCTAATTTTATAAAAAATAAATACCAAGGGACAAAAGAGATAGACAAGACTTGATGCAGTAATGATGACTTCCATACCCCAGTTCCATCAACAGACGAGTCAACCAGACTTAAAAATCAATGAAGGCACTTCAGAGTTTATCTGTACCATAGGTCAAAGGGACGTAATAGACAATTATGGAACCTTCCATCCAAAGACTGTAGAATACACATTCATCTAGGTCAGTAGCCCAAGGAACTTTCTCTAAAATAAAACAATTTTAAGCCATAAAGCAAGCTTTTAAAAACTTATTAAATCATAGTGAAATAAAACTAGAAAAAAATGCTTAAGAAAATGTTAGAAAATCAAATCTGGTATAGAATGAAAATATGCTTCACGGTCATGGAGTATTGATGCAAAGCTAGGTCAAACAAAAGAACTCAAACCATTGTTCTGAGTGCAGTGGCTCACAGATGCAATCTCAGCACTCAAGAGCTGGCATAAGAGGATCACCATGGGTTCAAGGCCAACATAGGCCATGGAGTGAATTCCAGAGTAAGACCCTGGATAAAGAGGAGGAGAGAGAAAGAGAGAGAATAAACACACTAATTTTAATTCACCACATCAACAAACTGAAAATAATTATAGAATCATATCAACTAATATAGAAACTATTCTGTTCGAAAAGAACATGATAATGCTGGTGAGATGTCCCAGCAGGTAGAAGTACCAAATCAAACAACCTGTGTCTGATGCCCAGTTATCACAAGGTGGAAGGAGAAACTGACTCCCACAGTGTGTTCTCTTACTTCCACATGCACATGCACATGCACACACACACACACACACACACACAGAGAGAGAGAGAGAGAGAGAGAGAGAGAGAGAGAGAGAGAGAATATATAAATATATAAAGAGCAATGTTAAAATTTAAAGCACCACCTTATAAAAACACATTGCAAAAAAGATAAGAATTTTTAAAATCCTACATTGGCTTTTTGATCAAAAGTGAGCAGTGAGTATCTTTCCAGTTAGCGCTGAACAAGAACAGTACTCAAAGCTGAAAGAATTGCTTAATAATAAATGTTAAAGCTCTATTTTCTTCTGCTTTTTACTATCAAGAGATTCTACCACACCCACTGTGAAGTACAGAGGCCCTTTGAAAATCGGGTGAAAGGTGGTGACCCTCTTCCACCTGAACCATTTCTAAAACGGACTCATATTGCAGGGATGTCCGGCTCGGTTTCACTGTTTTGGAATACCGTCAGCCCCTGCCACACTCTTTTCATTCTCTATCAAGTTTGCTTTGGAGAAGAAACTGAATATCTTACTAATCTGTCTAATTTTTTGAAGAACCCATTGTTGAAATTTATAAAAATTTCACATATTATTGACGATTTTTCCCATAGTTAGATCAAGGTTGAAATGCAAAACTTATAATAATAATTAAAAAGCTCTCTTTAAAAAAAACACAACTCTTAAAGGCTGGAGAGATGACTCGAGGGTTTAGAGCACAAACTGCTCTTGCAGAAAACCCAAATTCAGTTCCCTGCACCTACGTGGCTGCTCACAATCACCTGTGGCCCTGGTTACAGGAAATACAAGGCCCTCTTCTGGTATCTGAGGGTCCTGTGGGTCCTGTGTGCTGTGATACACATAATGTCACACAGCACATCGACACGGAAAGGTTAATACAGAAAATAAAAAAAAGCAACTCTGCAACAACCACTAAACCAGTTAGCTAGATAGCATTTTACCAGGATTTTATCTGATCCTGGTCTTGAATTCATGACTGACTGTCCTTCCATGAAGAGGCGCTCCTGACACCGAGCCATTTCGGACATGCTGTAGGTGAGGCACACATAGTTCTTCTGCCACTGGACAGATTACAGATCTTGCCTCAAAACCGTATTACGTATGCTCACTTAGAGTCTATGAGTCATGAATTGAGACAAGTATTTTCAAAGATCAAAGGGAAGGAAGATCTGATCAATTACCAGCGATTCTAGCAAAGCTCCAAGGTCTGGAAGAGAATTCCGTGCGAGTATTGCCTTGATTCGCATTGCCTCCATGGCTTCCGTGACGGGAAAGTACAGCGGGTTTGAGATCTAATCCGTGCAGCTGCCTGCCATGCTCAGATCTGAAGATAAGCACACATCAAAAAGAAGGGGGAAGAGACTGCAGAGGAACGCCATGAGGACTTTGTAAAGTTCCATACAGATCCAAAGTCCAGAATGAGCAGCAATTCCTTTGGAGGAGGGAAATCACGGAAGCTGACAAAGCAGGATTGTAGCTACTTAAAAATTAAAAAAGTTCTCCTGTTTCCGGAGAACTCACATGGTTCTGGTGGGAAAGAAAGCAGTCAGAGGAATCAAGAAGTCACTTCTCTGTTCCCACCTCTGTGTTGAAAAGAATCCTCTTGATAAACCGCCACACTGATTTCCAAAGTTGTTGCACAAGTTTGCAGAAAATTGGGAGTCAACCTACCTCAGGATCCAGCAATACCACTCTTGGGAATATACCCAAGAGATGCCCAATCATGCTAAAAAAGTATTTGTTCAACTATGTTCATAGCAGCATTATTTGCAATAGCCAGAACCTGGAAACAACCTAGATGTCCCTCAGTGGAAGAATGGATGAAGAAAGGGTGGCACATCTACACACTAGAGTACTACTCAGCAGTAAAAAACAATGACAGCTTGAATTTTGCACGCAAATGGATAGAAATAGAAAACACTATCTTGAGTGAGATAACCCAGACCCAAAAATATGAATTTGGTATGTACTCACTCATTAGTGGACTCTAGCCATAAACAAAGGACATTGAGCCTACAGTTTGCGATCCTAGAAAAGCTAAATAATAAGGTGAACCCAAAGAAAAACATATATAGATCCTCTGGAAATCGGAAGCAAACAAGATTGCCAGGCAAAAGTTGGGAGCATGGGGATGGGCGTGGGGTGGAGAAAGGATAGAGGGGAGAGGGGGTGAGAGAAGGGAGAAGGGGAGGGTTGTGAGAGCTTGGGGGAGTGGGATGGTTGAGATGGAAGAAGGACGGATATGGGAGCAGGGAGAAGATATCTTAATTAAGGGAGCCATTTTGGGGTTGGCAAGATGCTTGGCTCTAGAGGGGTTCCCAGGTATCCATGGGGATATCCCCAACCAGGACCCTAGGCAGTGGAGGAGAGGGTGCCTGAACTGGCCTTGTCCCATAGTCAGACTGATGACTATCTTGAATATCACCATAGAATCTTCATCCAGCTACAGATGGAGATAGAGACAGAGACCCACATTGGAGCACTGGACTGAGCCCCCAAGTTCCAGTTGAAGAGCAGAAGGAGGGAGAACATAAGCAAGGAAGTCAGGATCACGAGGGGTTGGTCCACCCACTGAGACAGTGTGCTTGATCTAATGGGAGCTCACCAAACCCAGCTCAAGTCGGAATGAAGAGCATGGGATCAAACTGGACCCTCTGAATCTGGCTGACAATTGGGACAGACTGAGAAGCCAATGATAATGGCACTAGGATTTGTCTCTACTGCATGCCAGTCTCTACTGGCCTTTTGGGATCCTATTCTATTTGGATGCATACCTTCCTAGGCCTGAATGGAGGTGGGAGGGCCTTGGACTTCCCACAAGGCAGGTTACCCTGCCCTCTCTTAGGACAGGAGAGGGAGGGGAAGGGTGAGTGGGAGAGCGGGAGGGAAATGGGAGGAGGGGAGGAAGTGGAAATTTTGAATGGTATTATTTATAAAGCAATAAATAAATAAATAAAAAGAAAGAAAGAAAGAAAGAAAGAAAGAAAGAAAGAAAGAAAAGAACCCTCTTACAAAATGGGCAGTATATAGTCAAGGCAGCCAAAGGGCAGCTGACACCCACACTGAGCCCCAGCGGGGAGACTGTAGCCCCAGCACTGATACATTTCAGTCTCGATAACTCACGTCCCGGGGACAAGAACCCACAATGGCTTTTAAACACCGGCAGTAATCTTAGGGTGTCAATCACAGTCTCTCTCGCTCCCACCAGTTCCTCAATATCCACTCTGAGGCTTAGTATTAATTACAAAATGCTTGGCCACTGGTTCAGGCTTTTACTAACAAGGTATTACAACTTAAATTAACCTGTTTCTATTATCCTTTATTTTATTGTGGCTTGTTACCTCACATCTTGGTTCTTGGCAGCTGCTGGAATCCCAGCCTTCTTTCTCCCTGTATTTCTGCTTGGATATCCCGCCTGACTCTATTCTGCCTGGCTATTGGCCAAATCAACTTCTTTATTAACCAAGGGTAATGAAATCTATTCACAGCACACAGAGAGACATCCCGCATCACTCACATGACAAGCCCTAAGACTTGTCATCGAGGGAAGCAGGAGTGAGCACGTGTGACGCAAACTTCGTACATAGAAATGCAGAAACTGGAAGCCAAACCAATAAACAATGAACAATAAACAATGAGGACAGAGCATGGAGAACAGAGGAAGGGGAGGTGAGAAGAAAAGTCCTGCTGGAGAGACAATAACGTATATATGCTCTTGGGACATGGAATTGCAAAGAGATAAAAGGATAAAGAAAATGTGGTTCATAGACATGATGCAGTCATATTAAACTGGAAAGCAAAGTTAAATCACAGAATTTGAAGAATAGGTGTAACTGTAGATCATTATGTTAAGAAAATATTCATTGAGGAAGAAGGACGAGGAGAAAGAAGGAAGAAAGGAAGGAAGAAGGTAGGGAGGAAGGAAGGGAGGGAGGGAGGAAGGGAGGGAGGGAGGGAGGGAAAGAAAGAAAGAAAGAGAGAGAGAGAGAGAAAGGGGGAGAGAGGGAAGGAGGGAGGGAAGAATGGATGGAGAGAGCGAGAAAGAAAGAGAGAAAGAGAGAGAGAGGAAGGAAGGAAGCTAGCTAGGTAGCCAGACACAGGAAGACAAATGTTGCGTTTCTTCCCTTTGTAGACTCTAGCTCCAAGTGTGTATGAATGACGGGGGAAGGGGCATGAAGCAGAAGAGGAAGAAAGAGGTCTGAATGAGGGAGTGCAGGGAAAGGGAGAGATCAAAATGTGTCATCTGGAAGGAGGGTGGGGCAGGTTGGTGAGGGGTGGGGGATGAAGAACACAGTATAATGACCTGTATATTTGGAAATGCCATGTGAAACCCATCATTTATGAATTATCAAATCAATCAATCACACACACACACACACACACACGCACACGGACAGATAGTCCGCATGACAGATATGTGGAATTCGATAGAAAACTACTGTACTTTGTTCAAAATCATTAAGGATTACATAAATTTTTCTTTCTTGTGTTTTGTTATTGTTGCTGCTTGTTTTTAAACCACTTTTCCCCATTCATGTGTGTGTGTGTATTCATGTGTGTGTGCATGTGTGTTCATGTACAAGTTCTTGCCACAGCACAATTACAGAGGTCAGAAGACAATTTACAAGAGTTGGCTCTCTCTTTCTACCATGCGGGTCCCAGGAATTAAGCTTGGGTGATCAGGCCTGGGAGCCAGTGTCTTTACCCACTGAGCCACCATGCTGAGCCTTCTTCCTCATGAAAAGTATTAAGATTTTTTAAAATGTTTTAAGTGCGGGTGTCATAGCTGTGCACCTCAGATCCCCTGGAAGTTAAGTTACAGGTGGGTTTCAGCTGTCATGTGAGTACTGAGAACTGCACCTGGGTCCTCCGCAAGAGCTAGGTGCTCTTAACCTCTGAACCCTCTCTCCAGCTCCCTGTTATGTTTGAGCACTTGCTGGGGTGGGAGCTTTGTGAGCAGAGACCCCTGTGATGCTGTCCAGCTTGATCAGGAATCACAGGCATGACACCCATGGCCCTCTGTATAAACACACACATCGCATATGTTTGTATGAATTCACAGCACATGTATCTCTCGGGTGCAAGCATGCCTGCAGAGGGGCTCCATCCTTGAATACAGTAACCATAGTGATGTAATTCCCAGGCCCCATCCCAGACCCACCGTGTATTGCTCTTCCCAATGCTCTAATCGGGGACATCTGTTTCCTTCCTGTGTGTCACCTTTAGAGAGTTGTCCCCTTTTCCACACCACCCCCTTTATGTTTTAATAGAGTACATCAGAAGCGATGATTAAAAACAGCCTAAGTTAATTAATGGGGTGTAAATTATATGAGGGGTGCCTTATAAAATCGTAACCAAAGCTTAGGTGTGGACTCTCCCTCCTCTGCACATTCCCAAGGTAACATGAATTCTCGAGCGGAATAAACTCCTCTTGACACCTAAGTATACAGTCTCCACGCTCCCGTCCTCATCAACAGAGGGTGACAAGGTTCAAAGGCGTCTTCAGAGCTTCTGTAGCCTGCTGGGCTGTCATTAATTAATTAAACAAATGTCACACTCTGGCAAAGCAGAGCATGTTGACATAAGACCCACTGAAGAAAGCCATCCACACGGGGCGTAACTTCGTGTCATACATGATTTCCAATAGCCAGGTTCGGAAGAGGCCTAGACCTTAAATAACCCAAGTGTTCATACGGTTTCTCCTCCATTATTTCCCGCGACCCTGAGCTCATTTCTATTGATTTTTAGAAATAAAGGCATTTAAATGCTGCAGAAATATATTCCGTCCATTTCATCAGACAGAACTTGTTTGACTTTAGAGGAAGTAAGCTCACTGCCTGTGTCATGGGGTCTCCGGACCTGGAATGTCCTCTGGTCCTTTTTTCCCTATGGGTGAGACAGGTTAGGTTTCCCAGGCAAGTCCTGAATTTCTCCGGCTAGGGAAATTCTCTAAAAACGGTGACTCCAAGCTCAGACAACAGATATTTTTGATATTGAATATCTAGTGCCTTGGAACATCCATTCGTCACATCTGGTTCTGCCTTTCATGAGAATATGTTTGATTTCCAACCATCCTGCAAACGCGTGATACACACTGTGAAGTTAATTCTCATGGCCCAAGGACCATCTCTTCTCTAGGAGAATATTTCAAATACAGCACACGGGCAATAGGTTTGGATTTCCTCACCCAAACATGGTTCGTTTCTGAATGCAATCATACTCGTCTGTTTCACAGATTTGCAGAGCAGAACAGAACATACCAGGCCTGTTCCAACCGGTTCCCGGAGCAGGACAATCACTTCCCACATTCAAACCATTGTAGGCCTATTGGAGGGGCACTCACGTCCCCAACGGCCATGCTGCTGGTAGCAGTTGAAATAAAACCCATAGGTCCTTCTTGCACCGGTGCCAATAAGGCAACCTCCCTTAGCCTACAGGAACACCTGAGACAGGCGGGAGACAGAGTCAGCAAGACATGGGGTTCTCAGTGGCAACTTCTAAACGTGTCCATGTCATTTCTCTTTCGTTCTGGTGTCCTATCAGCTATCATACATGAAGTTGTCTAGGCCCCCCAGTGGAAATTTGATAAACATTCCTTTATACGTATTCATCAAAGTGTCCGATGAGATAATAGTGAACGTGATGAGACAGAACCTGCCAGCTGGCCTCAGGAGCCCAGCTTCTACACCTGCATGCCCAAGTCCTTGGTCCCAGTTTAATTCTTCATCCTAAGTTTGATGAGTGGCAAGCAGGAGACAGAAAGGGCATCTTCCTGGAAAACTAACGCAAGATCTTTCCAGATGCTCTTCGAGCAGCCTTCCCTGGGAAAGCACATTGGCTCTCACTGGAGCTAAATTGAAGACAAGCTTGGACCATCATGTCAGGTTTTCTTTGTTACTCATTGACTCTTCAAAACAAAAACTTTCTTCAGTAAGCCCCCTGTACACACACACACACACACACACACACGCACGCACGCACGCACGCACGCACGCACGCACAGCCCTTTTTTTGTGAATTGGGGTTGTGAGGGGGGTTTCTTTTCAGTATATTCGCAAGTGGTTTTCAATCCAGCCCACGTATGTGTCTGAGCAACCATTTGCTGAGCCAGGTAAGAAGCTGGACCAAGGAACCCCGCTCCTGGCTCACAAAGCATCCCGTGCAGAGGCAGCCTGCAGCGACACAGGGCACCAAGTGAACCAATGTGTTAGGTATCTGCACCTGTCTCCTGGTGTCTAACACCCAGCTTACACACAGCTCAGCTTATAGGGACCTGCCTAGGGTGTTAGCTCCTTGTGTTATTGCTAAGACAAAAATGCCCGGCAAGGAGCTGTCTCATAACTGAGGGGAATCCATCATGGCAGGGATGCCATGGAAGCAGGAAGTGGCTGGCCACAGGAAGCAGGACCTAATGAATGCTGCTGCTCAGCCCTGTTTCTCCATTTTATCCCATGGATAAACATGTGATGACAGTTAATATGGCCAAGCTGACCATATTAACTGTCATCACATGTGGCGTGGAGGAAGCCCTGGGTTTCATTCACACAGCAGAGTAGGTAGATGTCTGTAGGGCCAGCACTCAGGAGGTGGATGCAGGAGGACTGGAAGTTCAAGGCCAGACTCAGCTACTAAAGCTAGTTTGAGGCCAGTCGGGGTTACACGAGACCCTGTAACGACAGCACAAAAAGAAAGGAGGGAGGGAAAGGGAGAAGAAAAGAGAACAGAAAAAAGAAAGAACCGTCTCTGAGTCATCTAAAAACCCATGCTTTGAGCATTTCTGGCTAGTTTGGGAGGAAAAAGTTTCCAAGAGTAATTCACAAAGACCTGGCACAAAAGACGGCCGTTGGGTTTTCAAAGTCTTCCTTACGTGTTACAGTTGCCATGGTCTACAAAATCGGGTCATTTTGTTAAACTTCACCCTCCCTACATATTACTAACTGGAATTTTCCTTCACTATGCTGGCTGGTAACGCATAGTTACCTCCTTCCACTGTCTCTGCTGTCAGCCTCTGCAGTTGCGCTCCCAGGATGCTGTTACCTCCCCTGAGTCCAGCTGACCCTCCTTCCACTGTCTCTGCTGGTCAGCTTCTGCAGTTATGCTCCCAGGATGCTGTTACCTCCCCTGAGTCCAGCTGACCCTCCTTCCACTGTCTCTGCTGGTCAGCTTCTACAGTTATGCTCCCAGGATGCTGTTACCTCCCCTGAGTCCAGCTGACCCTCCTTCCACTGTCTCTGCTGGTCAGCTTCTACAGTTATGCTCCCAGGATGCTGTTATCTCCCCTGAGTCCAGCTGACCCTCCTTCCACTGTCTCTGCTGTCAGCCTCTGCAGTTGCGCTCCCAGGATGCTGTTACCTCCCCTGAGTCCAGCTGACCCTCCTTCCACTGTCTCTGCTGGTCAGCTTCTGCAGTTATGCTCCCAGGATGCTGTTACCTCCCCTGAGTCCAGCTGACCCTCCTTCCACTGTCTCTGCTGGTCAGCTTCTACAGTTATGCTCCCAGGATGCTGTTACCTCCCCTGAGTCCAGCTGACCCTCCTTCCACTGTCTCTGCTGGTCAGCTTCTACAGTTATGCTCCCAGGATGCTGTTATCTCCCCTGAGTCCAGCTGACCCTCCTTCCACTGTCTCTGCTGGTCAGCTTCTGCAGTTATGCTCCCAGGATGCTGTTACCTCCCCTGAGTCCAGCTAACCCTCCTTCCACTGTCTCTGCTGTCAGCCTCTGCAGTTGCGCTCCCAGGACTACTGGTGACAGAGCAGCACAGCCTGGGCCCAGAGGTGGGAAGAGGAGGCAACTCTCATGTCCCACATTTCTGGGACCCTTTGGTTTCTTGTCTTTTGCTTCCCTAGTCTCGTGCCTTCTTTTCTTTCTTTGCCCCACTCTGTGTACCGGGGATCAAATCAAGGCCTGCTGCATGCTAGCCATGTGCTCTACTGAACAAGGTCTTTTCAGACTTGAGAAGATCATATAAACGGCCCAGGCTGGCCTTGAACTCACTCTGGAGCAAAGGCAGAGCTCCAAGCAGCTGGGATGACAGCCTTGGGTCACAAGATGCTGTTTGGTCTCTGACACTCTCAAGTTTTCGTTCTCGCTCTTTTCTTTCCACCTTTAAATATTTCCAGGTCACATTCACACATACATGTGCGTGTGTGTGTGCGTGTGTGTGTGTGTATGAGTGTGAGTGTGTGGGTGTGTGAGTGTGTGGGTGTGAGTGTGTGTGTGAGTGTGTGTGTGAGTGTGTGAGTGTGAACTTTGGGAGTTCAGGTGCAGATCTAACCTAAGGCTTGGTACTCGCTTCATGGGCGGAGGCTGCGCTGTGGCTCAGGGCCAGGGCATGTGCTCCAGAGTGGGGAATCCTTAGTCCCAGGTGCCCAGCAGATTTGCCTGCTTCTGCCTCCTAATACTATTCCTTGCCTGGGACCAACGGCCCTGGAATCCATTTCTTTTTTCACTTAGTTCTTTCTATTTTTAGTGTTAAAAACTAATTATTCTAGTTGGATTTCATTATGACCTTTTTAGACCTACATGTCATGATACTTGTCTCAGGGTCTCCCCTGAGCCCTCCCCTGTACTGCCTCTTCTCATCTATCCCTTTCTGCTAATAGTGTCCTTCTGATTTCATATTTATGTGATATTTGAATGCATTGTGCAAATTCTATAGGGATTTGTTTTAAAAAACAAATATAGTAGTATTGGCAGAATTGCCAAAAAATTTAAAACCTTGTTACATCCATACATGTTGTATGAGAGAAAACAGTCTTTGTCATTTTTACTCCATCCCAGTTACATGCTCTCATTTTCCTTAGACCCTTCACGTCTCGGTGTGTACATGTATGTGTGTGTGTGTGTCCTAGATTTTCACATGAGCAAATACATTTATTATTTCTCCTCCCTTATTCTATCTTGTCTCCCTCTCCCCTCCACAGAGGAACACCACACTCTGTTCCTAGTAGCTGCACCAGGGTATAGTTCCACCAGCAGTGAACAGGTACAGTCTGTTCTCATCCTAACCAGCATTCATAGCACCTGTTTTCTTAATAGTGGTCACCACTCTGACCACGGTGAGGCAGAATCTCGAGGAGGGTTTAATTTAATTTGCATTTCACTGGGGTTTAAGCAGAGTGAACATTTTTCAGATATCTGTTGCCTTCTGTATTTCTTCTCTTGAGACTCCTCTGTTTGATGCACTTGCCTTTTGATCGATTGACTTACTTGTTTGGTGTTATTCTCGGTATTTAATTTCTTGAGCTCTTTGTATATACTCTAGTAAACAGTCACCTGTTTGACATATGATTTTTCTCTCGTTCTGAAAGCTACCTTTCTCTCCAAATGGATATTTCCTTTACCATATAGCTTTTTAATTCTTGTGATTATTATTTGAATTATCAGACTCCTTTTACTTACTTGCTTATAGTCCTTGCCTATACTTTAATGTTTTCCCTCAGAATTTGAGAATTTTAGGTCATACCTCTTACCTTAGTCTAGGATCAATTTTCATTGAAATTGTATAGGAGAAGGACGAGGTCTAGTTTCTGTCTTCTACATGTGGGTACCTGGTTTTCTAAGCTCAGCTATCAGTATCCCATGAATGCTTCCTCACGCCCTTGTTAGGGTTTAATGTCTGTATCTGTGGAGATTTATTTCTAAGTCCCTGCTTATATTTATCCAGGTTTGCACAAGCCCCTTGTGGTTCTTGATGCTATGGTTTTGTGGCGCATTTTGAAATCAGGTCTTGGGATGACTCTGCCATTGGTCTTTCTCCTCAGGGGTCTTTGGTTTTCTGGGCTAGTTTGTGCTCCCATAAGAATGGTAGGATTGGTTTTCCTAGTTTTGCGAAGAATATTACTGGAATTTTGATATAGGTTGTGCTGTATCTTTAGATGCCTTTAATGATGCGGTCATTTCACAACGCCAATTCTACCCATCCAGGAGCAACAGAGGTCTTTTTCTCTTCTCGTGTCTTTCTTCAACACGGTCAAGTTTCCATCATGGAGATCTTTCACCTCCTCCATTAGGTTTGCCTCTAGGGTTTTTTTTTTTTTTTCTTTTTGTGACTGGGGTTTTCCCCACCACCAGCTCCTTCCTCAGCAAGTGTGGTATAGGTTCCTAGACTTTGACACCGTATCAGGCATCTTCTCGCTCTCCTTTAAATCCCAAGACATTGTCCTTGTCTGCCTAAGTGGACTAGAGTGGCCCTAGTTATTCAGACTAACTTTAGGTGATCCTTTTGGGCCACCTACTCTTTGGGGGGAAAAATGGTATGTGTTCAGAGTAAACACATAAAATTTGGTGAGGTTAGTGAAATAACTAATTCTAGCTTTATGTCTGAGTTTCAATGATTGTCTTGATTTCCATTTTGTTTTTAACAAACACACTTTGTCAGTGTCTATATGTATGGGTCTATAAAACACACACACACACACACACACACACACACACCTTCTCCATTAGGTTTCTTTTTTTTTTTTTTTTGGTTTTTTTGAGACAGGGTTTCTCTGTGGCTTTGGAGCCTGTCCTGGAACTAGCTCTGTAGACCAGGCTGGTCTTGAACTCACAGAGATCCGCCTGCCTCTGCCTCCCGAGTGCTAGGATTAAAGGCGTGCGCCACCATCGCCCAGCTTCCATTAGGTTTCTTATAGGGAGAAGTCGTTTACCTCCTGTTCAAGACTTCCTTAACTTCGCTGCTACACACTATTTGATGTGTATGTTGCCCCTGCTAGCCTGTATACTAACCCTTGCTGTCCTTTGCGGTCATGGAGTTTCTTCTGTGTTGAACACTGAATGGAAATATTCTAGAAGAGTGGATTGGTTTTTGTGTTACACCATTCTTATATTGTTTAAGCAACATTATTGTAAGCTAACAACCATAATGTGCAGAAGAGCCTACTTAGAGTAAGATCAATTATACATGACACATATTTGGTTGTAAGCATCTAGTTTGTGTGCACATAACTCAATTTCTTGGTTATTATAAAAACTCCATTGGAGATGTGACCTTTAATTTGTCCTAATGTATATAGGAGGCAAATATGTTGCTGGGATTTAAGTAACTGCATTTGCATGGTAATATGTTTATGAGAACAGGATTGTTATTTATAGGGCTTTGGTCTGTTTGGAATTATTGTTTGTAAATATTTGTTTTGTCTATAGCAAAAAAAAAAAAATTCCCATGAGTCTGTAAGTCCTTTCTAGAAGCCTTTGTGGGCTGTGTTTGGAAGACCTCCAGGCAGCACAAATTACCGAGAAGCAAAACCGGGCTTCCAAAGCGTGCCTGTTTGCACTGTGATCAGGACTTGGTGATCAAGCTCATGTGCCTGAGGGCTTCACTTCCACTCACACAATAGAAGGCTTTCCTGCTTTCCTGCGGAAAAACTCGCAGTCATTCACTATCCTTTCCTTCCTCTGCCCCCAAGGACTGCACAACACTCTGCCTTCCGGGGGTCAACATCAAAGAGGAAATTCTAGTCAGGTACAACTCACTCCTCAGGGAGTGCAGCAAGGGATGGCCAGTGAGCAATGCAGATTAGTCAATGTAAGATCTTTGAAAGCTTAAGTCCCCATCTGTAACCCCATCCCCATCTGCTGAGTCAGCATTCCTCCAGCCGGCCTGAGCATCAAGGTCATCAAAGCTTAAACTGAAGGCTGGGGGCTCACCTACCCTGCCAAACACCTATGGCAGCTATTCAAGGGGAATCACACCTTCTTGGAGAAAATTACCTGAATTGTGAACAAAATAAGTTATAACATTTTCTCATCTACTAAGTATTCTGTGGTTTGATCCAGCTTCTTTTTATTCACAGCAATAACTAAAGAGACTGACCTACTAGTTAATTATGACTACGACAGCTCATTAGCATTGCGACTGGTTGTCTTGAATCAATTATTCCGATCATCTTCTAACAAGCAGGATGCGGTTGGCTATTCTGCAATTCAGACTATTTGAGGGGAAAGTTTGAAGATGAAAAAGTTTGCCCTGTTGACTTGAAATCTGTTAAAGCAAAACCCCTGCCCTGATAGAGTGTCAGCTGTGCACCTATATGTAAGAAGACATTTCTGTACACGTGGTAACAGCTTCGAGAATCCCATCACTTGCACCATTACCCAACTGTGCCATATGATGCAAATCACTTATGTATGATACCTATTATACACAACTATAAATCTACTTAATTCTCCCATGATATCTTAAATGGATCTTTAAGGAGATAAGGGGCAATTTGTCTCCTCACTGAACAAACCAGACAACTTATCATCAACTCTAATAAACTGAAATTAATCACATAAAAAAACGTGCAGAGTTCTTTACGGAATGGCTGTAAAGAGTATGACTTTATGTAAATTATCCTCTCCCTGCTAAAACAAAATTACTCATCTTTTCACAACCGTAGATTAGGAACAATAAACACTTGTCTTTGTGTCACTGGTATTTTCAAAGTGATTTTCAGTGGTGATTCTGGCATCCTCTGCAGTCTGTTATTTAATTAACCTGGTTTCAGAATAAACAAAGGCACTGTGTGTGTTTAAATCCATTCCCTTTGGGTAATTCCACGGCCTTTATGATGGAGGAGCATCACCCCCTCTAGTGGATAAAGTTAAAACGCAGGAAAGAAACTGCACTTCAAAGGCCCAACTGGGCTTCCTTAAGCCATCAGGCACTCCTAAGGGGCTGATGGGCTAATTTCCTCCCATCACAGCTCACTGGGAGCATACTGTCTCTGAGTGAAGACTGTGTCCCACGCATTTGCTATGTTAAGACGGAGAACAGAACTTGGGAGTTAAGACAATGCAATAAAGGAAACAGCCCTGGATATAGACTTCCGCTTCACAGTGAAAATAGCAAAGAGCAGCTTGTGGACACAACCCCAGTCGGTCACCTCCTGTGAGACTCTGATCACGAGCTACACTTTGTGTGTGTGTGTGTGTGTGTGTGTTGAGAGAGAAAGAGAGAGAGCAAAACAGAGAAATCCAATCCCCACTTTCTACACCAGGAATTTGTAATCATTAGGTATGCTAAAGTATATTTTGTTGTTGTTGAATTAAATGAGCTAACCATTAGCTTCTAGATTCTTCATTTATATAGAGTTGTTTAGAGGCATCATTAATAGTTCCCTACAACATAAACATTATTTTTTAGTTAGATAACATAATCTCTCTCTCTCTCTCTCTCTCTCTCTCTCTCTCTCTCTCTCTCACACACACACACACACACACACACACAAACACACACACACACACCAACTGGAGAGCTGGCTTATTCTCTGGGGTTTATCTATCAACAAACGGTCCATTAACTTCTGCTCAACTATGAAGATTTAAGGTCATTCAACCCGCATGATGGCTGGCTCTAACTTCAGATAAGCAGAATCAACAAACACCCACTGAAGTATAAACTAGTTTTACTTTCTCTGTTTTAGCTTATAAAAGCTGAGTTCTCATTGCCAGCATCCCATGAGTGTCCTTCATTATCTTGTCTGCTCGCCTTATCCAAGGAGATGGTGGAGTTCGCTGACAAACATGTTAAAGGATGCTGAAGCTGGTCCTGAATAGCCCTTGATACTTTCCTTTCGGCGGGTGAGATTCGATTGGCCTATTTAAATACATTTGAGGGCCTGGAGATGGCACAGTAATTAAGAGTGTACACAGTTTTTATAGAACACCTGGGTTCACTCCTAGCACTCATGTCTAATCATATATATTTAAAAATAAAAACAAATCTTTAAATATATTTTGAAACAAAGGAAAACAGGGCAAATTTGCATGTATATATTATACATCCTGATATGGCTCACCAGATGAAGGTTTGTTTCCTTCCTGTGATAATTCTTCATGTTATCCTATTTATTTCCATGTCTATTCAAAAGACAAACATAGAGGGGTGGGATTTAAAACACTCCTAAGAAAAATAAAATTGTCAGTTGGCTACCACGTAAGTTGTAACATCCCCGTAAGTAGGAAAACTCTTACAAAGAGATGAAGACCTTTATCAGAGAGCATGAAAGGGATTTTGCTATAAAGGCATCCCCGAATCACAAGCACTGAAGATGTAGTTGGCAAGAATGATAAGATTGATGAAATAGAAGATGGAATAGCAAGTATAAATAGATATTTTACACTGCTCTCGCTGCTTCTTGGCTCATAAGATACATTTTCTTTCATTGGTTTGTTTTGGGTTGGTTTGTTGAGAAAGGATTTAATGCTGCAATTTGAGCTTACCCAATACTTGACCTAGCCAGGTTGGTCTTGAACTCACAGGAATCCCTTCACTTTAACCTCTCCAGTACTAAGATTATGAATATATGGTGCCAAACCTGGCTTGGTCTGTTTCTTTATCTACAAAACGACAGTGTGCCTTTATTCCCTCAAAGAATTGCTGGAAGTGAAGAGGCCACCAACACCTGTTCCCTGGCCCTCAAGACAGCGTGATAGAGATGCTGAGTTAGGCACCATAGATCTTCACATTCGAGTAGGAAGTGTGCCTCAGAAGCATTCTCAAGAATGTTGAGAAACAACGCCAAGGCTGAACCTCCGGTTCTGTGTACGGAGAAAGCTGTTGCATGCAGACATATGGAAGCAGGCGATGAAGTGTGACTCACGGAAGTGGGTGAGCCCTTTGCTCTGAAACAACCTTAAAGGGCTGCCTACAAACCGGGAAGCAACAAGAGCTGGAGCACAGACTCAGCAGCAAAAGAAGGCGCTCAGACTTCATGGGAGGGGAGCAACCTGCCACACACACGTTAACCTTGATTCCCAGTCTCGACACTCCACTTGAGCGTCATGATCCTTAGGGTGCTGCAGGGAGGATTTTCAGGATGGCTGGAAGAGGGGGAGGAAAGGAGATGTGCCATTAATGCATGACCTCAGATGGCATGAAACTTAGAAGAAGAGTGCTTCTAAGTGGCTAAAAGAAACATGGCTGCCCATGTAATGTGGGAAGGAGGAGGAGTGGAGTATAAAGTCAAAGGGGATATTGAGCTTCCTAGCCTGGCATCGGGCACCATTTGTACCAGCAGAGTATGGGCTTAACGGGGAAGGAGAGAGGTTCAGTTTTGAGTTTGTTGAGCAGATGCATCTTGCCATAGTGTTCAACCTCTCAGGGAGACACTGGCTTCTGCTACGAAAGCATTCCCTTGATGACACCTTTTCAAACGCTAAGTGAAATAAATTTATGCTCAGCCATTTCATCGGCTGTAGGCGATCCTGAGTTTTCAGAGCCCACTTCCCCTTTTCAAGGCAGCTTTGCACACAACCGCCAGCTGTGGTTGAACCTGGACACCTGCGGGCACCATCAGTACCAGTTTTAGGCAGAGAGTGGAACGGCAGAGTGGGCAGTCAAACTCTTCTCCCTTTTCTGTGTGTGGTTTCCTGCTCTGGGCACGATCACTGCGTCAGCGTTCTGCCCACTGCCAGCCAGGGAGAGCCACTCAGGGTCTCCCCCAATTCCTGTCTCTGGGGAGGACTGTAGCATGCTGGTAAGCTCTCTGTAAATCCTAGGTGTGGCACTACAAAGGGTGACTGAATGGATGGGGAAGGACTTGCTGACTGAGAGCAGCATCTGGTCAACTTCTTTACTCTGAGAGTTTGGGGTTCACTAGAACACACCGACCAGCTAGATTAGCTGAACCCCAGAGCTCTGGCTTCCAGTGAGAGACCCTGCCTCAATATATAATGATTGAAGAAACAATCCAATGTCAGTCTCTGGACTCACATGCATGTGCACACACCTGTCCATCATATACACACAAATACACACACACACACAAATTAGTCATCTTAACACTTTAAGATTGTAGTTCAGTGGTAGAACATTTGTCTATAATGCGCAAGGCCCTAGAGTTTCACTTCTCAGTACTAGATAGATAGATAGATAGATAGGTAGGTAGATAGATAGAGTGAGCCATTGGAAGTGGTATGCACATTAATGGAAGAAATTATTGCATACTGGAGTAGAATTTCTAGAGCAAGGGCCATAATTTAGCACTTTAAATAAAATTATATCACACAAACAGTCATCCACTCAAGGGATTGGCTGATTGGGAGAGTGCTTCACATTTTGATTGATGGACTCTCACTTCTTCTAGTTAGCCAAGTCTGGATGAATAGAAATGACATTGTGTGAACATAAATTTCTGTGTAGAGACTCGCAGGGCTCAGTATTGCTCTGTTGGCCTAAGCCATGCATGACCTCTCAAGGACTCTCTTCATAACCTGCAACCTGAGCATTGATGACCTGGTGTAAGCATCTGACTAGGGCTGGCTCCAGGCCTGCCAGGAAGACCAGATCTTACAGCAGGGATCATCAATATCACAATTTCATTGGGACTTCTGTTTGAGTGAATCATTAAAAGAGTCATGTGTGTCTGTGTGTACGTGTGTTGCATGTTCATGTGTCTTGGTACATGTGTACATGTATGCATATGCATATGTACACAGATACTTTCCTCTTTATGTAGATTATATGTGATCTCCCTTAGCATGGGGCTCTCCTATGGGAGTGGTCCTTGTTTAGGTCAGGCATGGTGGTGCACACCTTTAATCTCAGCACCCAGGAGGCAGAGGTAAGTGATTCTCTGCGAGTTCTAGACCAACCTGATCTACATAGTGAGTTAAGGACAGCCAGGGCTATTAGAGAAGCTCCATCTCAAGAAACGAATGAGGGAGAAAGAAAAGAAAAGAAAGCAAAAGAAAAGAAGAGAAAAGAAAAGAAAATGGCCCATGTTTAGAGACTCTGGTCCCGGCCAGGAAGTGATGGTGGCGCACGCCTTTAATCCCAGCACTCGGGAGGCAGAGGCAGACAGATCTCTGTAAATTCAAGACAAGCCTGGTCTACAGAGTAAGTTCCAGGACAGAAAATCCCTATCTCGAAAAACCAAAACTCTGATCCTGACGATATCTGGTGACGGTTTTTATGTTAACACCACCCCTCCATTGAGGCCTCTTTGAGATAATAAATATCAAAGTACATAACTAGACAATGTAGTTCCCCCTACATTATAAATTTATCTTTAAAAGCTAGGTCTGGTGGTTCATGCCAATAACCCCAGCCTCGGGGAGGCTAAGACAGGAGAAATGCTGGGAGTCTCAAGGTCAGCCTGGGCTACACAGTAAGTTCAGGGTCAGCCTGGGCTACTCAGCGAGTTCAGAGTAGTCAATGCTACGTATGGAAAACCTGTCTCAAAATAAATAAATAAGAAAACCAAACTTTTTAAAGAGACTAAAAAATAAAAATAACAGATAATAATATAGCAAAACATAAATGCTAACACATACAAAAATCATCAACATGTTTGAAAGGAGAGAAGAGGAAGAGTGGAGGGAGCGAGGAAGGAGAAGAGACAGAGAGGGGAGAGAGAGTGGTATTAGATTAGAAGTGGAGGAGTAACACAAATGTGAAAGGGCCCCTGTTGGGGAAGAGATAGGGAAGCTATCCCACACTAGAAACTTCCAGGGGGGAATATGCGCACTGAGTGGTTTCTGGGGATTACTGTTGGGACTTGAAAACCATCCTGCAGTGTTAGAAGTTAGAATGTTCTCAGTCCTTGTGCCTACCTGTTGTGTCGCCCAGATCAGCCAGCTCTGAAAGAACCATAGGCTAAAGTAGCTCATGGCATTGAGCTGCCTTCCCCCTTCCATTGGAACTCATATACTGAGCAAGTGAATGAATGAAACCAAAAAAGATGGTCTGCTCTTTGGTCTAGAAGTTGGCAATACAGCTCTACCAAGCAGAAGCTCTTGGTCTTTATCGACCATCAGCAACCTAAGGCAGAGGAAGAGCTGGTTCACTCTTCTCTCCTGGCTTCCTAGGGTGGCCCTGAAACATGGTAGGTTGGGGTCACACATTCGGGTTCTTCACTACATTATTAAGTACTTGATCTTCTCCTCTGGGACCACCTTACTTATTAGGGGAGTGCTTGTATGGCCTGTCACTAGTCACAGAAGGAGAGAGCTCTGCACGTGGCTGGCCCACCACATACCCATGTAACATGTGGGACTGTGCTACGGAAGTGGCCCTCGGGGGAGCCATGGAAATACCCCAGAAGGGCTGAGACAGGGGTGTTTCTTTAAAAGTCACCAGGGCTGCACCCTCCACAGTCTTCAGAATTAATTTTAATTAGCCTCACCTACTTCCTAATTTGCTAGCTGCCTGTTTCTTATTTTATTACAGCAGATATTTTTAACCTGGGCGCTATTTTAAGCATTGAGATAGACTAGGGGTGGAAAATCACTACCAGAACACTGGGTTGTCAAACAACAACATCAAAAATTTACATCTCCTTTCTCTTCCTTCTTCCTTCAAGGGATCAGACGAGTTTTCAGAAGTGCTGATAATGTCCCTGCTAAGGCAGGGCATACGGGGAGTGGCTGCCGCTCCAAGATCATTGGACTAAGAAACAGCTCGTGTTTTCTCTCAGAATTGTACATCCTCTCAAACATAGAGAAGAAGCCTCTTTTGGATGGGGGTGAAAACAAAACAAAAAAAAAAAAACAATTTCCCGCCCCCACCACTCAGACCCCACAAGTTCTGACTATACCGTAGTCACTCATTTCGGATCCCGGTTCTTTGCCAACACTGTCTCAAACAGTCTAGAACATTCCGCCTTTCTGCTCAGTGTGAAGGTTTGTATTTTCATAGCATACTCAATACACCAAACAGCTTAATTTTAATAACACTACACATTAATTCTTCAGGGGCATCAGTGACGTTGCTAGCCCGAGCTAGCCTGTGGAAGCTGGGAGCTTTTTGACTAACTTCGTTTTGAGCTCCCAGGTCGGTTGACTTAACTCTTCCTTGGAGTGCAGTCTGCGTGAGCTGCATTCTTTCACACAGCTAGATTCTGGGTCCTGCTACCAAGCTTCACCTCTTGAAGACAAGTTCACATGGTGAGGTCCTACAGCTGAGCCACGGAACCCCATAGAGAGATCTGGGCAGACAGGGGAACTGCCAGGCTTATTTTTCTGTTTCTTTTCCTTCCTTTCAGTTGGTTCTTCATCTGTTCCCACAATGGATTTGTTTTTTTTAATTGTCTTGTTACGACCTGAAATAAGACCATCAATAAAGAAAAGTGGGCTAAGGTTTGGCCTGGGCAAGATGGAGGAGTTTTTGTGGACCCCATTTGTTACTGTGGCTTTTTTTTATATTATAGCTGTTCCCACTGGCACTAATTCAGCGTTGTATTTAGGTTTTGTGAGCACTGGATGGAGAGGTTTAATTAAAAACACTCTTCAGGAACAGCCTCGCGGACCCAGGACTTGCGCGGCCTCTCCTTTCCAGGCTCCGCTCCACACACTGATCCTTTTATCACTTCATTATCTCAAGTCCAGTGTTGACTCGGTCGATTTCCTGTTTGAGCAGGAGCCAATCCCTTGAAGTTATTTCAGTACCGTAGCCCAGACAGCACAAGGTTCCCTGTAACATTTCCACCATTTAACACATCCTCTGTTGTTCCTTCTTTTGCTAATGACGAGCACAGAGAGGTATGGTCAAGGGGCCACTTAATAACCCAGGTGTCTTTGATGCCACTGGCCAGCGCTGATAGGAACAGACCTGCAGACTTGTTTAGACACCCTGTGCACACACAGGTACCTCAGGGGAACTTTTATAGGAAAACTTCATTTAGGGAGCGACTTTCTCTCCTAAATTTGTATGCTCAACTTTCCCATCCTCAGATCTGTCTTGAAATGTTGTCAAACAACATGAATAGGGGCTTTCTGTTTCACTAACACAGCCTGATAAAATGGAGCCAAAATGGTTGATTAAATATCCCTCAGGAATAGCTGTCCTGGATGTGAAGACAGCCAAAGACTTTGGTAGTTTGGGAGTGGTAAAAAAAAAAAAATGTTCATTTTTGTTCAGGCTCCTTGTTTTCTATATATATATAAAAAAAATGGGGGTCGGAAAGGCCCTGTAATCTGTCTGGAATTGCCCATACAGAGAGAGGTGTCATCTCTAAGGAGACATCCACCTTTGTGTTTATTTTTACTCTCAGTTCTGCGGCTGGGATGCAAGCACCGGAGTGTGAACGCAGTGCCCATGGAGCCCAGAAGAGGACGCTGGATCCAGTGGTGCTGGAATTAAAGGCAGATGTGGACTCTTAACTACTTGTTTTCTGAGACAAGGTCCCTCACTAGGACCTTTGGGTTTCCTGGACTAGGCCAGGCTGGCCAGAGAGTTCCGTGCACCAGCCAGGCCAGCATGGCGTTACAAACGCAGGCCTGATTTCTATGTGGGTGCTCACGTTTTTGTGACAAGCATCTTACCGACTCAGCTACCGTCAGCAGCCTCTAAGTTTTAAACCTCGTGGTTCTCTGCAGGCAACGCTCTCTCTCCCCCAGCGCAGGATGCTGCCAGCCCGTTTTCTTTCATTACACTTTGTCTTTTCCGGATGTTGGTAAACGTGGTCGTCTCAGCTTGTACTTCCGTGTTTGACATTTTTAAACGTGTCCTTTATGTGTCAGGACTGATGTAGGGGTTTTGAGAACAACGGGACCTTTCCTTCTGGGCAGTGACCTCGGACTAAGATGCCGGACACTCACAGCCATCAAAGATGGACCTGAGGCAAGCGCTCCAAGCTTGCTGTGGACTCACAGGAGCAAGCAAAGTGAAAGCAGGCTTAGTAAGACTTACTATGGAAAAGAGAAAAAAAAATAAAGAAAAAGTGAAAAGTTGGAGAAATTTCCAAGCACTGGGAAGGGTTTCCTAGAGGGGGAAAAGCCAGTGGATTTCCTTGGTTTGGAGTTTTATACAGCACGGGCTGAGTAATCTCTGTGGACTGGATTACTCTGGCCTACCATGGCCCCATACAGGATCCTGCCCAAGATGCCCCTTACCCAACCAGAGGTGCCCGGAGCTGCGCACATGCTGCCCACTCACTTAGGAAGAATTGATGCCCACCGCGCACCGCACACCGCGCAGCCTTGACTTTGCTAGCAGGAGACCTCGGGTATCTGTAGCCCTTAGTCACAAGCTGGTGTTGTTGCCTGCGCAGCCTTCCGAGGTGTCGAGGTGCAGTTAATTATACTAAGCCCCTTGTTCCCAAAGCCTGTGACCATGGAGCTCATCGGCGGTGCCATCCAGGGTCTGTTCCCTGAAATATGCCCGGCCCCTTCGAAGCCGTCATTACTTATAACCTATTCCGTTATTAGAAGCAGCACATGAAAACAGGACCAGGACAAAGCCACAGTACCTAGAATGTGTTTCTCAGTGGGGGAAGAGCCCGCAGGAGGCAGCCTGTCCAGACTGGCCTTGCCTCTCAGAACTGATCTGTCTCCTCTCAGGTCTGCTTGGCTGTCTCATAGCCAGCTTCAGCTCCTGTCTCTCATCCTTGGTGCTCCTGGTGGCACTGCTTTAACCTTTTCAATCCCTTTCCTTCAACATCAATTCCTACTGTAGTATGGGTGAACAATTGTCTCAGTTCCTGCCATGGACCCTTCGGCTCACTGCTAATTGTGAGCCGATACCCGGCTCAATATTATGTTCCTTTCTGTAGTTTCCTTTTAATTAAATGATTAGCATTTCATTACGTGTATTTATTTATTATATGCATCCATGAGGGTTCCACCATGTAGTCCTGGGGATCACAGCACGTGCCTTTACCTGCTGAGCTATCTCACCAGCCCCAACATTTTGTTACATTTATTTTGTGTGTGATGGTGTGTATGCGCCTGTGTCTGTTTATGTGAGTGGGCACATGTACCATGGCACACGTGTGGAGAGTGTTCTGTCCTCCTACAAGGGAGTCCCTGGGCTTGTGTGCTGGCCGCCATGTGTGCAGGAGCAGCAGCAGCGTCTACTGACTGATCATCGCAGTGGCTCTTCCTCCTGTCCTGAGCAATATCTCACTTTATGAACGCACTGTGCTGACTCACTCCCATGACCCTTCACTATGCTGACTCACTCCCATGACCCTTCACTGTGATGACTCACTCCCATGACCCTTCACTGTGATGACTCACTCCCATGACCCTTCACTGTGATGACTCACTCCCATGACCCTTCACTGTGATGACTCACTCCCATGACCGTTTCCTATTTCTTCTCGTTACGAACACGGGTGCTGTGAACATGTCTTTGAGGCCAAGGGCTTCCAGTTCTCTTCAATAAAAACTCAGAAGGGTCATTATATCAAGGGACTACTTATCTTTGTGAGAAACGGCCTCTCTGATCTTCAAATATATTTGAATTCTCCAGCTTTCTTCAATATTTTTTTGTACTTTGGGGCTCTAGGTTTACACCCACGTTTCACTCTGAGTCGACTTTTGTACATGGAGTACTGTTCTGTGTGACTTTGAATGACTTACCGCCAGTAGGTTCTCAAATCTAAGAGAATCCGTGAACATGTGTCCTGTTGAGAATACCCGTCAGCAACTTTCAGAGTCCTCTCTTTCCTACGAAAGGAACCCAGTGAAAAACTTGCATCGTTTTATAGTCTGATTTGTCACTTCCAAGCACATTGAGAATGTTTGATGAATTTCACTGACCTCCCCTGAGGTGGACAGATTCTAAACCTAGATCACTAGTCGAGAACTGGCCCTCAGCTTTAATATTCAGCTATCACTATCTTCCCATTGTAGGCAATTCAGCCTAAAAATAATGGCTGCTTCTAAAGTAAGATGCCAATGCATTTCTCCTTCTAGAATGTTCCAGCTATGCTGCCGAGTAAAGGAGGCATCCTGGCTCCGGGCATGATGGGATGGATGTTTTGTCGTCACTAACATACATTTACTGACATCATAAGCTCAGCTGAAATCGTGTTCCTTCTTGACACTCCTTTTATTTTCTGTTGAGGAGAAACGACATTGTTCTAGGTTCATTAGCACTTTTTCTCTTAAAATCATCAAAATGATGAGAACAATTATTACAATTTACTGACAGTACCACGGACAATAATGCCAGATTCATAGATGTGTGTGTGTGTGTGTGTGTGTGCATGATCACCATCTCAAAAAAATAATATCAATGAACACAATGTAAATGTATCCGAATGGTAAAGTCAGCAGAGAGCTAGGGCAATGGCTTGGTGGGTAAAGTGCTTGCTGATCACAGATAAGAATGTGATTTCAACCCCTAGCATGCATGTTAAAAGGCAGACAAGTCTGCAATTCCAGCATTGGGAAAGCAGAGGCAGGAGGATCACTGGGTCTTGCTGGCTAGCCAGCAGGGATGAATGGGCAAACTCCAAGTTCAGTGAGAAGTCCTACATCAAAAAATAAAATGGAAAGATATTTTAAAAGACAACCAAGGTTGACTTATGGCTTTTACACACATGCATGCACACACACACTAACACTCACACATACCTACACAAACATGAGCACACATGTGTGCATGTGCACATGGACACGTGTGTGCGTATGCACAACACATGTGTGTGCGTAATCACATGAACACACATGCATTGCATGTGCATACAGACATATGCATGCACACATGCATGTGCACATATATGCATGAATGCACATGAACACACATATGTGTACATACACAATGAACATACAGATCTAGCAGCTGAGAACTACAGAATTAAATGGCTGTGGCATCTCCAGGACTTGTCCAGTGCTGTTGCTTCGTGTTTGGCTGTAAAAGACAGAGGGGCTAATGAAACCCTTTATTAGACAAGCCCTGAGCATGAATTAAAAGCCTGATGTGGTCCTCGGGGACACATAGTAGTTGAAGGTCAGGTCGCCATTGCTCGCTTCCCACTGTAAACTGACTAGACTGTGGTGAGCCGGTGTGTTTCCTTTCTCTTCCCTCTGGCTTCCCCAGGGAGCGTCTCAATTCAAAGAAAGACCAGCAGAAGCAGGCCACTTGCCGTGAATAATTGGAAAGAATCTATAAGTTCAAAAGCAACCAGAATTCCTAGAAGAGATCGAATGTTAGAAGGATAAACAGGTTAGTGTTTTAAAGACAGAACTACCCTTGTTTAAGATCAAGTGCGTGCTGGCTGCAGGTTCACAGTGGTTTTCGTTGTTTATGGCGCCATCTCTGCACTCTGCTTCAGGACACAGAGTCCACACATTCGGAACCCAAGCACAGTTTAAGTCAGAAAAGTTGTTTTTCTTTCGGTCTCTTTTTCCCTTTCTTTTTTGAAGGTAACAATAACAGCGGTCTGTAAATGATATTCTTGCTGAGGCCTCCGTGCGGTGGGACTACACAGGACACTTTCTCAAGTCACTTAGACAAATCCAATCTATAGCTCAAAGAAGGGGAAATCTATCTCTTGGGATGTGTTTCTTAAATAGAAAAATGGAGGCATTACAAGGGTCAGAAGTAGGGAAAGAAAAACAGAATTTTTTTTCTATAGAACTACATCAAATGTATCAGCTTTAAAATTTTTTTATATGCATTGGTGCTTTGTTTGCACGTATGCCTGTGTGATCCCCTGGAACCGGAGTTACAAACAGTTATGAGCTGCCATGTAGGTACTGAGAATTCTCCTGTGTCCTTTGGAAGAGCAGCCAGTGCTGTTAGCCCTGGAGTCATCTCGAGGCTCACAACCAAATGTATCAGGATTTTAAGATGGCGCTAAACCCCCGCTGAACCTCCTATCTACTTGTGCTGGTAAAGGAAGCAAGCATATGTTTCAAATAGCTTTTAAACCTTAAGCTACAGGACACCCCCAAAGTGTCACCCTCCCAATGACTAACTTTTCTGGAGGCACAGCTTTACCAGAAGAACGAAAGGATGGGAAGATGTCAAATTCCAGGTTTGCCCCCAAATCCGTAGGGTGGAAATTCTATTTCTCAAGTTAATGCATAGACTTTGAAGTATGAGTCGGAGTCAAATCAGAGAGATCCATCCAATTCAATTCTCTTAGGTACATAGAGCTCTTTCTAAGCTGTGTCAAGAATCTAAAGGGGGAAAGCGACGAGGTGAGAAAACAAGGCGTGGGATCCGCTCTGACGTCTCCAACTGTGCTGCCGTTGTGTGTGCACATTTACTAGTCAAATGCCATAGCTATATCAGGGCGTACGACAGACAGAGACCTAACCAGGTTCTAAAAAGGACAAATTGACTCGTCGTCAAGAGGAGGTCACGACAAACAGTAGCAAGAAAGACTGCCTTGGAAGAAATTCGCCAGCTTCGCAGAGATAAGCAGAGGGTAATTCAGGCTCGTTCGTCTCAGGACGGAGGCTCGCAGTCCACAGCCGCTGTCTGGTGCACCCAGGCGTCTGAGCTCCTCCAGGGGGGTCACTGAAGTCAGCCCATGGGTGGAAGGATATGAGGGCCTCCTCATCAGTAATCCCCAGGCTTCGGTACTTCTGATTATGACCCACAGGACAGAGTGACACTCCTGGTGATCCACAAGTCAGCTGCTTGCAGAAGTCTCCCCATGTGGGCTTTGTGTGCAAGTGGGCTTGCCTTTTATCTGGGCAAGGGTGAGGATGGCCTTCTGGGGTGGTGACACATCTGCTGAGCAAGCATGAGGACCTGAGCTCAGGTCCCCAGAACCCATGGAACACAAAAGAGACTGCCATGTTCTGCACAACTGTCCCCAACTCAGGGTAGAGCAGAGAGACAGGATCCCTTGGCTCTCTGACCTCCAAATTTAGCCAGGCAGTGAGCACTGGATTCAGGAAGCAATTCTGTCTCAAAAACTAAAGTGGAGAGCACTAGAGGCTGATACATGGTGCTGAGCACTGTTACACATACATGTACACACACATATCCACAAGGCATGCGTGAACACACACACATATATATACACACACATGGACACATATAAACTCTTGCATGCACACATACACATTCACACAGATACACACATATACTCACACACACATGCACAAGCATGAATTTTGTGAGGCATCCTAATTTGACTACCATTAATCTTACTACTTATTTATGTCCCCAAGCTGTGTCACAGATCAGCAGTAAGAGTGTAATGAATAAATTAGCCATCTTACACCATGTGCCTATGAAAACCTTGATGGGGGACATTGCCTTTTGAGTGCCCCTTTTGTGAAAATCCATTAAGTTACCCTTCAGAAATTCTGGAAGGCCCTCAGTTCAATATTGCCAACATGTGATCGTGTGTTTGCATTGCATCACCTTCGCTCTTGATAAAGCATCCCGCTGTGTGCTCTGCTCTGCTCCAGGCTGTGGGCCTTCAGTGATGGCCACTTACAGCACGGCGTGCATGGTGGGCCGTGTCCCCATGCAGGGGACATTTGTTCACCCAGAGCTGCTACTGACGGTTGCGCGCTCACCTTACTGATCTGTCAGCCAGGAGCGCACACCTTTATCCTTTTTGCAGTGGCCAGTAGAGAAAGAACTTTACACACAAGGATCTTTTCTGTCCCTTTTTGGATTGTTTAAAAGCTGAGTGGTCCCAGGGTAGGCAATTGTGAGAATTTCCTAGTCTCAGCCCTGTGGTAAGTAATTAGGAACTTTAAGCAAACTATGTAATTCTCTGCCTCAAGCTATTTCTTGACGAAAATATTTGAAGAAGTTTCCAAACTGCTCATTGAAAAATTTGCAAAACAAAATTATAAAGAAAAATCTCTGTAATGAGTGGTCTGTGGGACTGCCCATTTCATACTACCGTAGTGGGCTATCCTGAGCTTATTTGTGTGTGTGTGTGTGTGTGTGTGAACGTGCACATGCACACCTTTGACTGTCACAGTGAACATGTAGAAATCAGAGGATAACTGGGGGAATAAGTTTTCTTATACCACAAGAGTCCCAGGGATTAGAAATCAGATCACCATATTTGATAGCAAGTACCTTTATTCTCCGGGTCATCTTACCAGTCTTTAATTTTACTTTTTCAGAAGATAAACTAACATTCAGGAGTATGAGTCAGGAGGATCTCCAGGAGTCTGTGGCCAGCCTGTGCTACATAAGGAGAACTTGGGGGAAGCTGGAAAAGAAGGAAGCTGAGAAGAAGGAAAGAGGAGAGGAGAGGAAGGGAGGAGAAAGAGAGGAGAGGGAAGGTGAGGAAGGGAAAGAAAGTTCAGATCTCCAGAAACTCACATAAAGATTAGGTGTATTTAGCAGGTTGCCTTTAACTCCAGCCTCAGAAGAAAGAGTCAGGGCCCCCAGAGCAAGCTGGCCAGTCAGATTAGCTAAATTTATGAGTCTGGTTGAGAGATTCTGCATTATGGAATAAAGTGAAATACTCTTAGCAGGCCTTCAAAGGCACAAACACCCCATGCACATATACTCACACATAAGCAAACACACAAACACAAGCAACACACAAAACGGTGGAAAAAGAAAGGCTGAGATGCGACTCTGGCGTTGAATGCTGCCTGTCCTGGCTGCCCCAGAGAAGTGTGTGCTTTTCTGAATTACTTCTCTTTAAACTAATAGAGCTGCCCTCTCAGCTACCCTATAGCCCGTGTTCGAGAAACAGCTTTGTTACAGGTCGGGATGTTTACCACACTCAAGTTAGAGCAAAGGCAAAAATCCACTCCCAGCCAAATGAGGAAGTTCCCATAACCTCCATAAGTTCACCCCCTTGTGATTTTGGAAAACACATGGCCTTTTTCTGTTCCAATGTCTGCATTTAATTTAGGGAGGTGAGAAGGTTAAGAAAATCTAGGTCAGATACAATAGCTGCTGATGTTACAGCTTTTTGTGTGCTAAATGATGCAGCCCTTCTCCCTTACCTTCCTGGGCTGCTAACCTTTCCCACCCAGAGCGGGTGCCTCCGTGCTCCACCTCAGTGTGCGGCTGTGCTCACTGTGGGGCTGTGCTCACTGTGCAGCCGTGCTTACTGTGCAGCTGTGCTCACTGTGCAGCCGTGCTCCACCTCAGTCTGCAGCTGTGCTCAGTGTGGGGCTGTGCTCACTGTGGGGCTGTGCTCAGTGTGGGGCTGTGCTCACTGTGCGGCTGTGCTCACTGTGCGGCTGTGCTCACTGTGGGGCTGTGCTCAGTGTGGGGCTGTGCTCACTGTGCGGCTGTGCTCACTGTGGGGCTGTGCTCAGTGTGCAGCCGTGCTCCACCTCAGTGTGCGGCTGTGCTCACTGTGCGGCTGTGCTCACTGTGAAGCCGTGCTCACTGTGCAGCTGTGCTCCACCGCAGTGTGCAGCTGTGCTCAGTGTGCGGCCGTGTTCCACCGCAGTGTGTGGCCGTCCTCACTGTGCGGCTCTGCTCACTGTGCAGCATGCTCACTGCGCGGCCGTGCTCCACATTACACACACACAGACTTCTGAATGCGTCTTATCTCACATTTCCTTGTCTGTTCTCCTTGTAATGCAGCTGTGTGTGAATAGCAAAGCACATATATGTGCCTGCTAATATATGTATAATATGTAGATAGATAGATAGATAGATAGATAGATAGATAGATAGATAGATAGGAAGAGAGAGACAGACAGATAGGAAGAGACAGACAGATATGAATGTGTGTGATAGAGGTTGAGAGTATAGGGTGGAGGAAGTGAGCTTCATTTGAATGAAAGAAACTGTAATAACGGTAGCCATAATCAGAATCCACCATTGGTTTAGAATATGTACTTAGATGGACAGTGCCAAGTTCAAAATGTCTGCTTTCCTACTTCCAACTCTTCCTTAGGTTTGTTTATTTTATGTCTCCTGGTCTTTTGCCTGCATGTATACATGGTACCCAAGGAATAAAGAAGAATGATGTAGAACCCTGGAATTCTAGTTACAGATGGTTATGAGCTGCTATGTGGGTACTGGGAACCTAACCCAGGTCCTCTGCAAGAGCAGCAGGAGCTCCTTGTAGGGTAAAAGGGCCAGCCAAAGAAACACACCCTGACCCCAAAACCAAAGCCACAGAAACACACTGATTCTGACCCTTAAACCAGAGCCAGGTTAAAAAGGGCCAGTGAAAGAAACACACTTGACTCTTGAACCAGAACCAAAGAAACATGAAAAACAGCCAATCTCTGAGCACAAAAATCAACCAATCCCTGAGCACAAAATCCAGCCAATTTCTGAGTTTCTCCAAGCTCAGGGATTAAAATCCAACCAATTCCCACCCTGAAAATTTTCACCCTGGAAAAACTTCACCCCTAAGAAACTGTCTAATAGCTTCCTATCTGTTCATTTTGAAGCTGCCTTTTTCCACTCCAGCAGAGGCAGCCACTGTCCTGGATCCCTCCCTCCCAATAAATCTCTTGAGTGAGGTTGGGGTGAGACTTTCTTTTTCCAGAGTGGAGAGGGGCAGAGAAGTAACAGCATTCAACATCACAGAAGCTGGCCTGCTATATCCTTGCAGGGAAACCACCCACCACCACCACCACCACCACAGAGCTTCTCATCAGGCATTGCGTCATCTTCCTAGTCAACAATTTCAAGAAAAGCATTAACAGTTGAATATGATCTATTTACTATAAAAAGAATTAACTCGTTTACATATTCCCATAGGTTGGGCTAGTGACATCATTACTTCAGGGAGGTCATACTCTACAGGTTCAGGAACTACATGAAGAGAATTCCTCGAGGCTTAAAAGAGAAAGTTTTTCACTGTTTTAAGCAATCTTGGGTGAGTGGTAAAGGTTCTAGATCATGCTCTGAAATGCTTCCTAAAGGACATGTAAGAATCATTATTTCTAGAACTACTTTGAGAATACTATTAAGATATATATGACTTTCTAGAGATTTATTTTTACTTCATGTGTATGGATGTTCTGTCTGCATGTAAGTCTGTGTGCCACATGCACGTATAAATTTCAACATAAGAACAAGGCCATGTTAGTGACAAACAGCAAACCACACAATTATTCACATTAAGAAGAGCGGTGGGCAGATGGCTGCACATTTTTGGTAAGAGCTGAGCACCCCAGCTCAGCTTCCCTATTGTATCGGGATAGAGGATCTGTATGTGCTGACATTTAACATGCTCCTGGTGGGAGCGCTATTTCCATAGGTATGAGAAAGACAATCTTTATTGAAATATCTGTGCGCACGCACATATACAAACACACGTGTGCCCATGAAAGGAGTATGTTCACAGTACTAGCCATGTTTCTCCTAAGAAGGAGAATTGGGTCTGAGGGAGGACGAGGTGGTTGGTGTAGGAGTGACAGAGGTCTTTTTTAGCCCAAACATTCCTGTGTGTGTATTTTAATCTCTTCCAGCGTGCACACGTTTTCATGACGTATTTACATTTGCACTGTACGTCGGCTGCCAGCATCTGAGCTCTGAGGCACAATCTCCTTGCTGTCACATTTTATCACCCACTGCTATTTCTCCCACCACTACTAGAAGTCACATTCACGCCTCGGCTTCAACAGATACTACAACAGGCCTGGCAGGGATGCAGATGCCCAGGGATGCAGATGCCCAGGGATGCAGATGTCCAGGAGGTCTAGCTGGGATGCAGATGTCCAGGAGGTCCTACTGCTGCTGTTTCTCTTTGGCTATCAGACAATTATTGAAACAATGGACCTAAAAAACTGGAATTCCCTCGGAAGTCTCGGGTTGGGAAAAAGAATGCCTAAAGCCAGGGCCAGCTGGAGGGGAAAAAAATTATAACTTGCCGGATCATCTTACAGAAAAGACAATGATCTGGGAATGTGGCCTTCTACTTTTACCTCACTTAGAACCCTCGAGGACTTGGGGGGCCTCACTGAACCTCACTTAGAACCCCCGAGGACTTGGGGGCCTCACTGGAACTCTGACTCTTCTGCATGAGGCTACATCAGCTGTATCTCCTATGGTCTTCCCTGTTAACGGAAGCGGCTTATGGAGCACGAGTGGCCAACCTGGCTTGTTGGGACACAGGCTGTGACCCTAAGTCCAGTGACAATACTAAGAATTTTATGAGCTGAGGTCCAGCCAGAGCACGGAGTCTCACTTATTTCCATCACCAGACCTTGGGGTGTCCCTGGGAACAATGTCTGATGACATCTTCCAGCTTCCTCTTCCAGCTTCCAGGGAGGGGGCATTAATATCCAACCATCCTCCATGAATATGGTTAAGGATAGCACTACTGTTTTACTCAAAAAAGATAGCTGCTTATAAAAATGATTGGATTTCCACGAGTTTATTCTGTCCTCACCTAATAAATTTTAAGTTGTCTCCATTATTAACTGAACTGGTGTGATTTCTCATGACACGTGACTCATTTGCCCAGCTTCTAAAAGGAAAGAGACGATTGCATCTAGAACATGGGCCTAGATCAGTTCTCATAACGATCAACGTAAACGCCTAATAGAAGAACTAACGATCTTTTTGTCTTAGTGTCCAAGGATCCCCCAAACAGGTGCACCTGTAGTGCACAAAATTCTGCAAGCTTGACACTCCATATCTTCTCCTCGAATACTGATGCTCGGAGTCTGGATGCTTTATGTCACCATGGGTAGTCATGGCTGCCAGTGATTGACTAACTGGGCCAACTTAACTCTAATCTCAGAAACGACACAGGCCTCATATCTAAGGAAAGTTAATAGATTACATTCCCTTCTCCAAACCCTTCTAGCTTCTGGACACATATTTGTTCCATAATTTGTAATTTACATGCCTGGCTCCTGCTCTCCTACAGTACAGCCTCTGACTGTTTAAACAGCAGGGGCTTTGTTCAAAGTCAGAGCCAAGCCTTAAGAGTCGTGGTCAGATCTCCCCAAGTTCAAACTCAATTTGGACACGCTCAGCGGCCCTGCTCTGGGGCCAGTTTCAGCTCAGTATGGGAGCCAAGGGTTTCTTCATCTACAGCAATTGATTGTGTCTCGGAGTAGGTGAGGGTCCCAAAGAGCTGACCCAGAATCAGGTTCTGGGGAGGCATGGAACTCCACAGAAACCTTAAAGCAGTTGACATCTAACTAAAGCTGGATGTGTGACAATGGGTCCCCGCTTCTTTTAAGAGCCGCCCCCAGAACACCCACCGGCAGGGACCATCGGGCATTGAAGATTTGTCTCCCTTTTGACAAAGGTCACCTCCTTTATGCAGCTGCTTTTTTGTCAGTAAGACAAAACTCAACTCAGCCCACATGAGATTTCCTTTGTGTTTCTCTTGAATAACAAATTTTAACGTCCACGACCAACGCCAGGACAAATTACTATGTGGGTTTTGATGCTGTCTGGCTTTACCAACAAGAAGCAGAAGATAGAAGGTTTTGCACACTATGGTGCACTTCACCAAATTTTTACGGATTATAAGAGCTGAATTTTTTCACAACCACACAGTGATTGGCAGTGTGTACTAGTTTGGCGAGGACAAGTTGCGGTTTAGAGGTTAAGCATACTTTCTGATATCAAATGAGAGCAACTGGAAATTTGAAAAGAAATCTCAGTTTTAGAGTCTTTAGACAACAGTGAGGAGTGAGTTAGGGGTGGGCTACAAGGACACACCAGAAGACTCTATGCAACAGTTAAGGAAAAGACACTTTCCTCACAGACTGAGACTCCACAGCATCTGCTCACACTAAGATGTAAGCAACTGCTTGCTGCAAAGGGCCACAAAGACTTCTAGAGCGGGAGACCGGCAACATTAGTTTCCCTAAAGGCTAGGAAATTATCCATCTGGCCTGGCTTTATATTGCGCAAGGCAGGAGTAGTTGACCTAGGTGAGTCTATTCAGAAAACTGTCAGTTCCACTGTGGGTAGCATGTCCCAGCAACATTTTCTCAACTAATTAGTAATACAACAGCAAAAACACCCTATTTCTCCCTCCACGTTTACACGAAGGCTGTGTGAGTGTTACAGACACGAGGAAACATGCCGCCGCCACTTGCCCCAGTTAGCTCTTTCGTTACGTGATAAAACATGAACCAGTTTGGGGAGTAAAGGGTTTATTTCCTCTTGGGGTGAATGTAGAAGATTCCAGACTATCATTGAGGGACGCCAAGGCAGGAGCTTGAAGTGCACACTTCAGAGGAGTGATGCCCACTGCCTTGCTCCCAGTGCCTGCTCGACTACCTTCCTGAAAGGGAGAGCTGAGATGCTGACCCTGAGCAAGAGCCGTGTGTCGGCTTGGCAGGGAGGCTTTGGGGACATCTGAAAATACGGTGTTTGTGGCGAAAAGAACTGGAGAGTGTTTGGTGTTTGAGAACAGAGGAGAGAATAAGCCGTGAAGAAAAGTGAGTCAGTACTTCATGTTATTTATGTGTGCATGTGAGCATGCGTATGTGTGTATGTGAGTGTGCATTGTGCATGTGAGTGTACATGTGAGTGTGCATATGTGTGTGAGTGTGCTTATGAGTGTGCATATATATGTGGATGAGTGTGCGTGAATGTGCACATGTGTGCATGTGAGTGTGCATCGTGTGACTATGTATGTGAGTACATGAGTGTGCTTGTGAGTGTGCATGTGTGTGTGTATGGTGAATGTGTGGGATTCCTGAGTATAAATGTTTTCCTTTATAAGAATTGCCACGGTTGTGGTGTCTCTTCACAGCAACTAAACCCTAACCAAGACAGTACAAATGATTAAGCAGGTGTTGTGGTACTGAATGGACTATAACAGAACCATTAAAATAGGTTTGGTCATATTCTAAAAGAAAAGAGTGAACAAAATCCTACATGAATCGCATTACATTCATTTACAGGCTGGGAAGCAGCAGAGCAAATGGCCCCAGCCAAACATTTTATACTAACTATACTGTCCTTACACAACTGTAGAACACGCTGTTTTCTCCACTTATGCTTTTTTTTATCTTGTGTCTGTAGGGTTCTTGTATTTTGCATGGTGAACACACACTGATTTTTATTAATTAAATCCAGCCTTTGACAGTTTCACACGTGTTTGTAGTATATTCCCAGCTCTGTCACTTGACCCTCTTACTTCTCTACCACCCTCAGGAATCCCCTCCTCCCTAGAAGACCCCTTACCCACACTCATGATTTCGTTTTACAACACACTGAATTTAATCAACGTCATCTGTACAACCAGTGGTTTAGAATTAGCCAGTAGCATCTGGTAGGGCACACAACAGAAAAAAAGGACTCCTCGACTCCCAGAATCCACCCATAGCCAATAGTTCAGCAGTAAAGAGTGGGGCCCCATCTATCCTGCCCACATCTATGACTGATGGTTGACAGGACCAATCTTGTGCAAGCCCAGAGCTAACATTTATACTAATTTAATTAAATGCATAATAACTTTGTTTCTATAAGGAAGAGCTCTATCCTTTCGTCATGTTTAGTTCAACACAGGGCCTGGAAGATTTGAGAGAAAGCTTTGGGCTGAAGAGGGTTGCTGGAAACGTCCCAGGAGCCAGACACTGCCTCTGTTCTTCCAACGGCCCCTCCTAGAAATTTCTTACAATTTCTTACAATTGTGAGGCCATATTGCATCACCAGGATGACGCTCACTATACAGAATGAAAACCCTCAAACGGCAGGGATTTGACCAAACCAGGTCTATTTTACTCCGTATAAAAAAGTTAGGAAGGCAGACCATTTCTAAACCGCTTGCTTCAAAGTCCACTGAAACAATTCTGCCTATATCTCCAGGCCAAAATCTAAAGCTATAAATTCATTTAGTCACAAAGAGGTTGGGAAGCGTACTCTTCCACCTGGACTTGATGCCCTGAAAAACTTCACCACCAAACAAAGGAGACGAGACCCTGGGAGCACAAAACAGTCGCTGCCAAAGCCTCTACTGCCCACTCTGAAGAGACACATGAGAACAGAAGCTGGCAGATGAGAGGCTCCTCCTGCCCTTGCTCTCCCTAGAGTGAGGAAAGGAAAGCTCTGTGCTTATCAATAAGACTGTGTCCATCCACTTCCTGTCACTAACAAAATACCTGGGGCGAAGTTACACTGTGTTGGTTCTCAGCTCCGGGTGTTTTTGTCCATGAACCAGTGGTCCCAAGGCTTCTGGGGTCTGGAGAAGAAGCCCATCCTGAGATGCCCTCAGAACCCAGTTACAGCTGACCACCTCAAAATATAGATTTACTTGCCAGCCTGGGGAGAGGGCTGCCAGTCAAGTGTTCAGTGTGTGATCATCAGGGCCTGAGTTTGATCCAGCTGACCTTAGGATGTGTGCCTCTAATCCAGAACTAGGGAGGCAGAGATGGGAGACCCCCTGGGGCTTGCTGCCCAGTCAGTTTAAATGAATTCTTGAGTTTCAGGCTCATCTAGAGACCCTGTTTCAAAATAAATAAATAAATAATAAAAAACTTAAGATTTATTTTTAAGAGTGTGGGTCTCTGTATGTGGGTATATACACCTGTATGCAGGTACCCACAGAGGCCAGAAGAGGGCACCATATTCCTGGGAGTTGGAGCAGCGGGCAGTTATGAACTGCATTGTGGGTGCTGAGAACTGAATTCAGATTATCTAAAAGAACAGCAAGTGCTCTTAGCCACTCTGCCATCTCTCTACCTCCCCCATAAGCAAAATAAATGTTAAAAATGAATCTCTCAATCCTAAGTCTCACGCCTGCATCTTATGTAGGTTCGGGACAGGAAGGGACATCAGGCAGGAATGATCTAGCACTCAGAGAGGCTCTGTCCCCTGGGCCTCTGCCCCCAGAGCACTGTGCGTGAAGTAGCTAAGTTCACTACAAAACTTGGACTTTTAGGATAACTTTTAGAAATTTCCATATTTCCCCAAAACTTCTCTAGGACTTTCGAAGGGTCGTAACCCCAATTTTGGATTAAGCGACTTCAGTCATTATTCCAGATAGAACCCTGGTGGCCATCTTTCACCTAGTCAGAACTTCAATTATAAAGATTAAACCACAAAGAAGGAATCCACATGGAACAATGGATGCGGCGGCTCTAATCAGTGTCTGAGGCGATACCATCGCCTCACTACAGTGAGATAGAGAGGCTGGCGCTGGAGACGAACATTTTCCCTGAAGGAGAAAACAGAGATAAGTTCAATGAAAATTCTAAAATATTCCCCAGACACCAATGAGAATGTCACCAAAAACAAGAAGTGATCCAACAACCACAGAAGGTGCATGGGTTTTTCTCATGGATTAATAAAATAACGTGTATGTCTCATATGTTCACGGAGATAAAATGAAGAAATGTCGGACACGGATACAAGTGGTATCCATAGCCCGAGATTCTGTGAAACTAATCACTTTGTGAAATTTTGAATTCCAATGGCCGTGATATCATCAAATGATTTCAAGACATTGTGCCGAGACTCCGCAAAGAGGTAAATGGCGCTGTGGTTAGGGCACCTGTCCACACAGGGGTTACCCTGGGCACTACCTTAGTGTGCTTTCCACTGTGATTTAAATCCAGGCTGGGACAGGCACAGTTGAGGATGGCTCAGCAGTTCAGACTATGCGTTGCTCTTTCGGAGGTTTTGATTCCCAGCACCCACATCAGAGAGGCTCAAAGGCAGCTGTGTCTCCAGTTCCTGGAGATACCCGTCTTCTGGCCTCCTTAGGTACACACACACACACACACACACACACACACACACGCATGCACAATTAAATATATATATATATATATATATATATATATATATATATATATATTATATTACAGGACATGGTGGGCCTCTAATACCAGATGGACATGGTGGGCCTATAACACCGGATGGACACGGTAGGTCTGTGACGCCAGATAAACACGGTGGGTCTGTAATACCGGATGGACACAGTGGGCCTGTAACACCGGATGGACATAGTGGGCCTGTAACACTGGATGGACACCGTGGGCCTGTAACGCCGGATAGAGATGGTCGGCCTCACCAAGCAAGCTTACAAGGTAGAAGTGTCCCGTTCAATTGAGACACTGCCTCAGTACATAAAGTGGAAAGCAAAAGAGGACAACACGTGTGGATCCTTTGTCTCCATACTCATATATTCCAGATATGCATACATGAGCACTCACACTTATGCAAACATATTTATATATGTACACCAACGATGCATACATGTGCCTTTGCCACTCATGCAAACATATTTACATATACACACCAACCACACACACTAGACAAAACCAAATAAATAGCTGATTTCAGCAGAGGAGTTCCCACAGCTCCTCCTAGCATGCCACGCCAGAGTTGGAACTGGAGACATGTCTAGAGGTCAAGTGAGCTCCTGTTATCACAGATGTGGATTCACAACCCAGGACTGTGCAGCTATAGAAAGAAACAGCAGGAAAACTTTTGGGCCATCAGATAAGTGAGACAGTTCTTGGGTGAGACATTAAAATCACAATCCATAAGAAGAACAAATCAGTAACTGTAATTACTCCAAAGTTTAAATCTTTGCTAATTGAAAAGGATATTAACCAGGTGAAAAGGAAAGGAGGGGCTAAGATGAATCTTTCCAGATTCCATGGGAACTACACACACAGACACACATACATGAACATAATTAAGCATAATTCAAAAGTGATTCTTTAAAACATAAAATCTTTACATGTACAATGCATAAAGAGTTGGTGTACCAAAAATAAGAAAATAACAGCAACAGAAATAAACACCAAAAATCCAGTTGTTCACGTCACAAAAGCCTGATACATAGATAGCCAAGGAGCAAAGAAAAGATGCTCCAGTCCTTAGTTCTTAGAGCATCACACGAGGGACAACAAAACACTGTCACGTTCTCATTCTGATAGATGAATCAGAAAGACTGACCACACCAAGTGTTGAGGATACAGAGAAATCCCAACTCAGATGCTGTAGAAAGTTCCACAATCCCTTTGGAAATGTTCCATAGTCAGGTCTTTTTCTAACTGTATATGTGTGTATATGTGTATCTGTGTGTAGGTGTGCACACGTGAGGGCAGTTACCCTTGGAGACCAAAGAGGACACTGCATTCCCTGGAGCTGGAGTTACAGGCTGTTGTGACCTAGCCAAGGTGGGTGCTGGGATCCGAAATTGGGTCCTCTGGAGAAGCCTTGTGTACTCCTAGCTACTGTGTCGACTCTCCAACCCACACAGAAAGTTTTCACACATCAACCCCGCCGTTCTGCTCCTAGATGTCTGTCCAAGATAAATACAAGCACACATGCACATAAAGTATACACATCAATGTGCACAGCACTGTTTACCTACGATAGCCAAAACCATCCAGGTGTTTATCAACAGGTAAGTAAACAGACTGATAAGCAGCCATTTGATAAAATGCTACTCTGCAGTAGAAATGAGCTAAGGAAACCAGCTATCATGTGGACCAATGGTCGGCCGATCATGCAGAGTGAGTAGATGGGGTGGGGAGAGAAACTCTGGAGTTATGGAAAATGAAAGCTAATGTGTGGTGACGGTAAGAAAGTCGGTGGTTCACTGAGACAATGGGGATGTTCTATCGGGAACCCACTAAGGCCAGCTGGCCTGGGTCTGAAAAAGCATGGGATAAGACCAGACTTGCTGAACAGAGCGGACAATGAGGACTACTGAGAACTCAAGAACAATGGCAATGGGTTTTTGATCCTACTGCACATACTGGCTTTGGGGGAGCCTAGGCAGTTTGGATGCTCACCTTACTAGACCTGGATGGAGGTGGGTGGTCCTTGGACTTCCCACAGGTCAGGGAACCCTGATTGCTCTTCGAGATGATGAGGGAGGGGGACTTGATCGGGGGAGGGGGAGGGAAATGGGAGGCGGTGGCGGGGAGGAGGCAGAAATCTTTAATAAATAAATTAATTAATTAAAAAAAAGTCGGTGGTTGTCTAGAGATGGGAGCTGATGAGGGAGGGGGACTTGATCGGGGGAGGGGGAGGGAAATGGGAGGCAGTGGCGGGGAGGAGGCAGAAATCTTTAATAAATTAATTAATTAATTAAAAAAACAGTCGGTGGTTGTCTAGAGATGGGAGCAGGATGGGAGGGGCAGACAGCAGGGGTCACAGAGCCTGGAAGAATGGTTGGTGATGACCAATGCATTGCCTTCCTTAGGAAAGATTATTTTATGATTGCACATGTCTGTTGAATGGAGCACACGTGTCAAGGTACACATTCATGATTCAGAGTCACCTTAACAGCCACTGAGAAACACAAGCAACTCTCTTCTCTTGTATTTTTTCAGTATTTGTTGATATTCATCTTACAGGGTTTCCTTTTCGTTTCTCTTTTTTTATTCTTCTCTCATGTTACATCTCAACGGCAGTTTCCCTTCTCTCTCCACTCCTCCCAGTCCCTACCCCCACCTCCCATCTCCCCCAGATCCACTCCTCCTCTGTTTCCCTTAAGAAAAAGGAGCAGACCTCCAAGGCATAGCCACCGAACATGGCATAACACATTATGCTAAGACTAGGCACCCTCAAATCAAGACTGGACTAGACAACCCAGAATGAGGAAAAGGGTCCCAAGCACAGACAAAAGAGTCAGAGACACTCCCAACCCCACTGTTAGGAGTACCACAGGGATACCAAGCTACACAACCATAATGTGTATGCAGAGGACCTAGCTCAGACCCATATAAGGTCTGTGTTTGTTGCTCCAGTCTCTGGGAGCCACTATGAGCCTTACATAGCTGGTTCTGTGGGTTGTGCTTTTTGCACAGGTTTTCAATATGAAATAATCAGTACTCTGGACTGTCTTCAGGTCATGCCCTTTTTTTCTCCTTTTAAAATCATTGTAAGATTTTTTTCAAGGTTAATTTGTTTTAAAATTTTTCCAGGTATTTACATTTTTAGATGCATTCTATTTTACGGATATAGTGTTTTGCCTGTGTGTGTATTTGTGCATCACGCATGTGTCTGGAGCCTGCAAAGCTCAGAGGGCATCAGATCCTCAGAACCTGATTTACAGGTGGCTGTGAGCCACCAGTGGGTACTGCAATGGAACCTGGGTACTGTAGGAATTCATACGGCTGGTAGCCTTTAAGTTACCCCCCACACTTGGGCGTGGCCTCTTATACTATATATGCCGATGTAAAGCACTCTTCTAGCCTCTCTTCCAGCGGTGCAATGCAGTTCCTGTTCCCTGTTCTTGCAGAGGACTGTAATCTGTGAGTCTACCCCTAAATAAATAACCCTCTATTATACTCAATTCTGAGCTAGTGTGGGATTTCTTTTAAGTGTGCTTCTTCACCCGGGATGAAGAGCAGGCAGTGCTCTTAACCACGGAGCCATCTCTCTAACCCCAAGAATTCTAATTTATATATGATGTCCCTTGAACTGGATTGGTTCATCCTTTCCCCATAGCCACTCAAAGAACCTACGACCTTAAGACAATGTGATTCTGTTCTTTTCTTATGAAATGAAAGAAATTACATTTTACACAGGGCTCTGAGGATTAAGTGAGTTTTTTTAAATGCTAATGTATTATGCAAATGAGAAATGTTATCATCGAGACTGCAGCTAATGGTCACCAGTGTGGCTATTATCCTATCAAGAATCTAAAGAGCCATGGGCTTTCTACAATCAATAACAACAATGCAATAAGAATCTGCATGAAATGGACTGGCAAGATGGCTCAGTTGGGTAGGGTGCTTGCTGCCAAACTTGACCACCTGAGTTTGATCCCCAAAATGCACAAGATGGAAGGAGAAAACTGACTCCCGCGGGTTGTTCTCCAACACACACTCCCAGTAAATAAATAAATAAATCTCCCTGCAGAATTAGACTTTTTATTGCACTCTCTGATAATTCTCAGTCTGTAACAAAGACACAATGAATGCCTGCGTCATTAATGTTTTCTTCTTATTCATATGTTTTTACCATACAAAAGTAAAAACATTGCAGAAGACAACAGAAGACTTAATTATTACAGGGTTTGGGGTTTTTGTTTTTTTGTTTGTTTGTTTGTTTTTTGCCCTGTTTTTTTTTTAAATCTACTAAAATACTATATCCAGCTTAAGAATATAGGGTAGGACTCATACATGGATTGTCTCTCTGACACTGAGCCTGGTAGAATTTCCTGGAATCTCCCTGTGCAGTTTGAATCTCAAACCCTTGACCTGAAAGAGTTCAGTCCCTGAACTCAGACGCATGTGTTTCCATCCACACAAATGCTGGTGGAGAGGGCGGGTACAGTGCTAGTTTATGACCATTCTCCTTCTTGAGTTCTACAAAATTCCAGATTCATAGGGTGCTAGCAGAAGTGACATTTTTAAAGAAAAAAAATTAAATACATTTTGGAAATGTTTAATAGCAGATATAGATATATATACATACATAAATACATATACATATATTTATAAAGATTCAGACACACATCACAGGGGAAAGAGTGCATTTTCCTTCCTTTGCCTTGTCTCATTTGTTTTGTTTTATTTTAATATAATACTTTTCTAAAACCTCTAGAGTATGGATCTGGAAAGAAGGTCACCTTAAACCTTTCCTGGGACTTTTGTGTACTGATGGGAAGACCGTTCACAGGCAAGAACCATGCGTGAATGCAGCAAGCGGGCCATCTGTGCAGTGCGCTGTACAGTTACTACTGGGTCTAAGAGCAGACCTCTCCCAAGTCTCCCCTAAGTCTCTTACTGTAGCTGGTTGCTGGTTGCAACATTAATCATATCAGAACACACCTGGATTGTTTTCCACTAAGATTGGCAAGGGTAAAACAGCCTTATGCAAAAGTTCTAATTTAATAAAAAGGTTAAATAAGTTGGCATAACAGTGAACATCCAGACACCGATATAGCTCGAAGGTGGAGGAGAATGTTCCAGGCACTGAGTTCCAGTCCTAGAACCACACAAACAAAAATGTTCCAAAATCTTGGTAAAGAATCAGCTATACAGATCTGAAGAGCTTTATGACTTCTTTCGCTGTCTAAAAGACTTCTGGACTGAAACTCAACCTATGCTCACAGAACAGTTAAAATGGGCTGAGAATTATGGGTAAAGAAATGAACTCTGAAGAATATACAGAAAAGAGAGCTAAGTCACCAACTGATTAGTCTGGCTAACAAGGCCCTAACACCCTCCCATCTCCCCTCCCAAGGACAGGATTACAGGCACGAGCCAACACGTCCTGTTTTTATGTGGGGAGTGGAGATTCAAATCCAGGAGGCATGCGTGCATGGCAATCCCTTCACAGCCTGAGACATCTTCTCGGCCGCACAATCAACCTTCTAAAGTAAATTAACATGTGTGTTCCAAAATCTAGAGATGAAGAACACCCCTTCAAAAGCCCCCGGCTCACACTTCCTCTCCATTCCCACTGCAGCTCTCATACCCTCTGTCCAGCTCCAGGAACACCGCCCTCCCCTACTGGGTTTTTGCCCTAGACCCCAAGTCTATAGACTTTCAAATACCCTTGCCACGCGGTTCTGTAACACATCCATCTAAAAAATGTCTGCCGTGAAGAAAGCAATACATGTAGCCAGGATGGCTTTCTCTTCAGCAGCTAAAATTGGGGCACAACTGGGTTACCTTCCTGCTCTCGGTCTTCCTTGAGGTGCTGGGAACTGAACTGTCGCACATGCAAGGCAAGCACCTACCACTGAGCTCCACACCTGGGCTAACTCACCCGACACAGCAGTCTCGGGTGAAGTAAAAGCCGGTGATGTGGGCCTTATACACACTCGCGTGGAGATGGGCCCCAGTGGGAACGCAGGGACTCTACCGTGAAACTCAGCTCCTCGGGTGTTGACGGGTCTTAGGTTTGTGAGACAGTGAAAATGGCTAAAAACAACTGGAGGGCAGGAGTCCTAACGTCACCTGTATGACTCTTTGGAATAGGTAAACTAGGAAGAATGAATAAATAAAGACCTTGACAACAACGCATTTCTTCCAAGGGGAAGTTTCCTTCCTGCGAAGGGCGGGAGAGAAAGCCTGAATGAGAACCGCGCCATTTCCTTCCGTACAAAGCACGGCGATGCAGAGAGAGGTCTCGAACATAACAGGATGGAAACGAAAAACATGAAACACTAAAACGCTCTCTAATTTCCATGTTATTCTCATTTCTGTGATTCCGAATGCCGTTTTCACGCACGTCGCTGTTGAGATCAAATGCTGTGGTACTGAGACGGTTCAATTATCGCAGGAGCTCCTGGGAAAATCACTCTGCTAAATGCGGGATGCTGGGTAAGTTCCTGGCCTGCCTGCTGACAGTGTCATTTCGCAGAAACAGGGGGTAGAGACAGAGAGAGTTTATCTCCAGAAATAATTTTGAATATGAGGGAAAACTTTCCTGGTCAGCTGAGCGAGAGGGAATTTGGACAGGCTAATTGTGCCATGTTAGCAACCTCTAAGGAAGGTACTGGAGAAGTCATCTATACCCTCAGGAAAATGATTGTTTGATTCAAAAATATTTCACAAGCACCTACTGAGTGTTCTACTTATCCACTAGGAAGAGAGAGAGAGGAGGGAGGGAGGGAAGGAGGGAGGGAGGGAAGGAGGGAGAGAGGGAGGGAAGGAGGGAGGGAGGGAAGGAGGGAGGGAGGGAGAGAGTGAATATGTATGTAAGCATATAAATACAAGACATTTCTGTAAATCAGTCAAACTCTGGGGCTTTTTGTATGCTAGGCAAATGCTATATTACTGAGTCAATTCTTCTGTTCCTTAGTAGGTCTTCATTTCTGAAGACGTTCAGTAAGACCAAAGGAAAAACAAAACCATGACTTCCCCCAACATGTGTGCGTGCAAGCACATGCACACCTCAGATTCACCATACTGGGAACTGAGGCACCACGTCAATAATGACTCACAAGTGCTGGTGAGGAGAGTTTAGAGTCTGCAATGCCATCCCACAGTGCTCTGCTCTCCCTTCCCATGCCTTTCCTCCCCTCCTCCTCCTCTCCCTGTCCCCTCTCTTTCCTCCAGAGGCAGCCAGCACTCCTCTCTCTCTCTCTCTCTCTCTCTCTCTCTCTCTCTCTCTCAACTATCTTCTCCTTTTAAGTCCCTCCCAAACCCTCCCCCACCCCTCACTAAGCAGAAGAACAGCAGGACAGCCATAACAGTTCATGAGATTCCTCATAGTGTAGTGGCAGCTTTAAGGTCAGGCCAGGGACTCTACCACAAAGAAACTGATTTCTATGCCTCAGATTGGCAAAGGTGACATAATCAAGTATAAAATATTGGAGGTAATTTTAAATTATCTCAACATAGACAAAGAGGGAGGAAGAAGCTGAAGGAGGCAGCATGCTTGGGATAATCAAGGGCATGTTTAAGAAGAATGTTTAAGAAAAAGAGAATGAAAAGTAAAACTACAAGAAAAATGAAACTACACTGCTGCTTTATCAAGAACACTGATTGAGTTTGGTTTCGGAAAAAAACAGTCAAAAATTAGGTAGAAAAACTTTTTAGCTACCTGGGAGTGAGGGGAAAAAAGAAAACTAAGTGAAGTGTTTGATTTTCCTCTTATTGTGCTAAATAAGATTACAGAAAGAAAAAAAATCACTCAGCTTCTAATTTGCTTCTATTTTCCTGATCTCAGAAAATGATCTTGAAGAGGAAGATGTGGAGCAAACATGGCTAAGAGGGAAATCAACTCCAGTTGGGTGAAGAGGAGACAAGAGCTCCTGGCTGCTTCGAGTGAGTTCAAATTCCCAGATTAAGGAAAATTACTCCCAAGGAGACAGTGAGATGGCACAGGTGTCACCTTCAAAAGACTGTCAGCAGCAGCCACCCAGCGAGGGGGCACTGAGGTGGCAGAGGCTGGGAGGAGGAGGCTTGGCCCCCGTGGCGCTCTACACTCAGAAAGGGACTCACCAGGTAAACAGCCAAATGCTGTGTTCAGCATCCACCCGTGGAAAAAACAGAGAACTGTGCTAAATCACTGTTCAGAAAGTCACACAGGAAAAAAAAAATGAATCAATCAATCCTTGAGAATCATCCTGGATTTGCTGAGACCAGAGTGAACCAAGATGACATTCGGACATCGTCAAGAAGACTGGGGACAGTAGGATGGATGGATTGACTGAAAGACCCTATTTGAAAAGATGGGATAGGTGGGAGTATGTGCCTCTATGTTTTATATATCTGCTTACTAAAGGCAGAGTTGGAATAAGAACTGGGAAAAAATAATAAAAAGTAATAATAAAAATGAACTCTGAAGCAAGCAGCCAAGTTGCAGGGTGGAAGAGAAGGAGATTAGCAACAAATGCTACAATAAGCACACTATGGCTCACACCGGACTGGAAGCAGCGAGTCTGTGTGTTTATCCATGGAGTAGAAGGATGGATGCAGACATGCTCGCTCCCCAAGGTCATCATTGTCCGCCAGTAATGAGAAGGGTATGCATTTTTCTCTGGACTTTATTGGGAAGAAGTACTGATTAACGACACAAGAGCAGGAAATTATCTCAGTCCACAGTGTTTGTGCTGAAAGGGATCGTTGCACCCCACAAAGTGGCAAAAACAGACTAGTCCCCGGAAGAGCCACAGGCTGCACGCTAAGCTCCGCCAGCTTTGAGATGTTTGCCAGGTGAAGTGCAGTCCTTGCTGTAACTGTGTTTCAAGAGGCCATTGAACAGATTTCTCATGCTGACCATTTATCAAATGTCATTTTTCTGGGTCTCCTGTGTGTCATGCACTGTGGTGGGCCCTCGGTACTACTATGGTAATTCCTGCAAGAGCCCTAGAAAGATGTGATGTCCTCAAATGACAGATAATGAAAACAAGCCTCAAAGAAGCCATGTCATTTCCTGCCATTCCCAGCTATAAGCAGTGGAGAGGGGCTTTTAATCAGGTCTGCCTGTGTCAAAGCTTCTCCCACGAGCCACATCTGTGTGCTGAGATTAGAAGGTTGCTACCTCGTCAATGCGATCTCTAGACAAGCGAAGGTTAGCCAGAGGTGAAGGCTTTGGGGCTGCTCAGGGAGGACTGTGCTCCTGGGAGTGCCTAGCTGGGGATTAGACAAGCCTGAAGCCTGTGCCTTCCAAACATGTGTCTTCTTGTCTGTCCTGCCTTCAGCCCTGGAACAGCACAGACGTGAGCACCCGGATAGTGGACTTCCCAGCCTCCAAAACTATAAGAAAGAATCATTCCTTTATAAATTAGTCTGTCTGTTCAGCTAAGGAGCACAAAATTTATTTATTATTTATTTCTAAATAAATAATTACACTAAAAGAGCTTTGACAAATTTCACATATTAAAAAAATCAAAACAAAACAAGGCCAGTGTTCTTGAGTTGATTCAATGTCACTCTCAAGGACTTGAGTAAAAAGCGTACAGCATGAAGTCATGATATAAAGGCTTCAAGTGAGAAACTAATCCATATTTTTAAATGTGTACAGGGTATAACAATGGGCCTCAGACTGGCTATGGAAAATTAAATAGGGATTAAGCACTAAATCCTCCATTTAGGATAAATAATTATGATTTTTCTCAATATATTATGAAAATGTTTAGGTCTCTAGAAATATATATATATATAAGTATATATATATATATATATATATATATATATATATATATATATATTTCTGGGTTGAAGGATGATTTGGCGATTCAGTGTCTTTACTGCTCTTGCAGAGTGCTGGGTTAGGTTCCCAGCACCCACATCAGGGCTCACACTCCTCTGCGGCTCCAGCTCCAAAGGATCTGATGCCCTAGTAAACTGGGAACTTTGCATTCACAAGTGCACACACACACACACACACACACACACACAGAGAGAGTCACGCATATACACATAACTAAAAATAAAATAAAATTTTCATAAACCACAGTTATGTACCTAAAAATTTTAAGGTTACATTAATAATTATTCTTATTATTTATTGTATACTAATGAAGAAATTTACATTCCTAATACCTCACCTGCTGCAGGAATTGCCATGTTAGAGGCTGCACAGTTTAAAATCAGCTCAAAATCATTTGGAATGGGACTAAGGATGGATGTGTCTTAGAGAAAGGATGACAAAAGGGGGGGGGGAACAGGTCCATTAAGAAAAAAAAAAACACATGAATTCAGAATGTTGAGCTGAAAAACTCAGCTCTTTGAAGGGAAGAGATTTCATTAAACGGGTTATTCATTCTGAATTCATTCAATGTTTCCAAAGCTTTGACTCCAGGCTTATGCTAGGCACTGTCTTCAGTACTGAGAAGAAGAAGAAAAAAAAAACATTAAAGATGTGGGTCTGCTTCCACTCTGAAAGACAGTTTAGCCTAGTGAGGCACAGACAAGGTTGGTTAGGCATTTGGCCCTGGGTCGTGATAGAAGGATCTTGAGACCCGGGTAGGTTGGGGCAACAGGAAGCTTTCTCCCTGCGAGCCAGATTCCATGGTACCAGAAGGAGCCATGCAAACTGATGTGGGTTAAGAACTCATCAGCAGTCTCACCCAAGTGTGAACTCTGGGAGCTATCGTCACAGACATGGTAAGAAAGAGTGGCATGACATTTACGGGGCAACCAACCCCTTTTCATGGCCATCCCACAGGAAGAAAGTCATAAATACCTAGGATTCTGAATCTGGCCAAGAACCCATAGCTGGGGAGCTCACAGACCCCAGGGATAAACCTACGACTATCATTCTGCTAAAGGGACATATCATCAAACTACCCTCTAAATCTGAATCTGCGAATCCATTCACTAGTATAGAGTCGTGACCATTTGACTCTTCCCTGAAAGGCTCCATCTTCCATGCCACCCAATGGGGCTTAAGAGCCAATGTGACTTAGAAAAGGAACACACTCACACTGCAATGGACACAACCTTGGGCTACCTTGTTCACCGTAGAGAGCAGGAAGAACAGAGTAGGATCAAGCCAAAAAGATGAGCTCGAGAAACCTTCCGCTTGAGAGACCCGGCTTAAAGAAGGACACACAGAACTGAACCGTCAGGCTTGCCTCTCAGAGTGCTCCACTAAAGGATTGGGAATATTTTGCTTGTATGGTGCATCTGGGACATGCCTCCGAATGGAGAAAACCATGTGGCTAAGGAAGGAGACAGATATGGACTTGAAGAACAAATTAAGGGAAAGAGATCAAAAGGGGAATGTTGACGGGAAATAACACTAGAAGCTGAGAGGAGGTAGAGTTCTTCATTTTTTTGTGTTTTGGGACAGAATCTCGCTATATGTACCAAGATAGTCTTAAATTTGCAGCAATCTCCCTACCCTTGCCTCCAGCATGCTGGGATGACAGAGAAGCATCACTAAACCCAACCAAAAGAAGACACAGTTTTTAGGGGGAAGTCTTGATCATGATCATCAAGTTGCAGGAAGGTCACATAAACAAAGGACAGTAAAGATCCTGGAGGTGAGAGGTCAACTCATATTTTTCTCCGCGAGAGGGAATTATCTAGCAGTGTGAGCAGAAGTAGCACATGGTTTCCTTAGGAGATGGTGCACACCATGTCATGAGATACCCAGGTACCTGGGGCCTTCCACTCATCAAAAACCAATCCTAAGACAACATGGGGAGTGCAGGAGGTGGAGGAGAGCTTAGACTGGAGGTCCTCCTGCAGACACCAGGGATTTAATATTCTGCTCAGGATTCCTGAAGGCAGTCCTCATTGTTCATGGGTGTGGCCAAGAAATTAGATGCTGTGATGGCCAAAGGGGAAATGAGGTCAGAATGCTAGAACTTCTTTGGTACAGTGTAGGATGAGAGGGGAAACAAGACAGTGAGGGGCATTTGAATGGTGTAGGATGGAAGTCCTGAGACATGCGTCATACCTTGGCTCTGTGTGTGATGGGCTCACACACAGCAGTAGTAGCAAGGTCCCTTGATCTAGCATTGGATACCCTCCTTCTCTGCATCCCTCCATACATGCTCATCCTCCCTCCCCCCCCCCCCCTCTCTTATTACACTTGACTGTAAAGTATCAGCAGTAAGCGTCGCCCTTCTGGAGAGTCCAGACCACTGTAGTTTTATTATAAATACACTCCCAAGGGGAAAATACCCTTTCTTAGGATCCATAGATATAAAAAGATCAGCTTGTATCATCCCACAGTTTCCTCTAGACTGTATCTGTGATGCCCAGACAGGGGGTAATTTTTCATTTGACTCCTGTCTCTCTCCCACTGGCACTTTTCAGAGAACATGGGCGAATTCTTGTTGGTCTTATCTAGAAAGTTCCAAACTGAGTCTTGTGTTTGTTTCCTGGCATTACTGCCTGCAGCCTGGAATCTTGTGTGACATATCTCTTCCTTCACTAGAGTTTGCAGCGCCTTCCGACAACTAGATAACGTGAGCACAGTCGGACTCAAGCAGCTTTGTGTATTTAACTACAAGGTCGAATGCCCAATTCAGGCACTGCTCAGGCAAGCACCAGGAGAATTCTGAAAGGAAAATCTGCAAAGCTTCCAGCATATTTTATTAATGACCAGCCAGACATCATAACCCACACCAGGGAGATGAGGACCTAATTAATTAGGCAGAATACTACTTAGCACTTAGCATTTTCAATAAATATTACTACATGAATGAAAGAATCCTCAAAAGGCCCCTGGGAAGCAGAAAACATTAATCCTCCTTTACAGCCAGGAAACAGGCACAGAACGGTGTTCAGCCTTTCTCAGAGCCACCGAGTGTTAGCATCAATTCCCAGGCTGGCTTGCTCAGAGCTGACTCCTGAAGACATGTTTGGAACACAGTGTTTCAAAGGTCAAAGGACGGTATAGGGCCATGAATGTGGTTCACTTGGTAGAGGTCTTGCCTAGCATGCATGGGACCTGCTTTTATTCCCCAAAACTGTGTGGGTCAAGCTCAGTGGGACTCCTAGAATTCCAGTCATCAGAAGATGCAGACCCCACTACCTAATGAGTCAAAGGCCAGCCTGGGATAAATGCCATTCTGACCCCCACACACATTCACACACACACACACACACACACACACACACACACACACCACTGTGCTGGATGCTTGGATGTGCAAAATCAGCATTGGAGACTTCATATGGAAACTCCGACACTTGCCTCTCCTATTTCCATTGCAGGTAGAGACATATATGTCACATACATGTGCTATCAAGGAAATGATTCTCTATCCATCCTTTACAAAAACATTTACCAATTCCCTGCTGTACCGTAGGTATACCTCCTTGCTCTTGTGAAGATAAGAGACTGGTGACCAAGAACACAGAAAAAACAAATAAGTAAAATGCATAAATATAAATAATTTGTAGATAAAAACATTTATATATATATGTATATAAATAATTACAAATAGACTAATAGTGATAAATGCTAGGAAGAGGGATGTCAGCCATGGAACCATCAAGAATGGAGCACCTAGGTTAGGTGAGAGGATTGACCCTGTAATCTCAGAACTTGGGAGAGAAGGCTGAGGCAGCATGGAGCTCATCTTGGACACGTAGGAGTTCTGAGACAGTGTGATCTACAGGTCGAGATTCTGCCTCAGGAAGCACAAACAAAACAGTGTGTGTCAGCTTGAAGGGACCACACGTACAGACTCCGGAGTAAGGCGAGTCGGCAGCTGGGTGAAGGAGGAACAGGAGCCAGTGGTCCAGGGAGTGGAGGAAGGCACCCTGGAGGACAGTCTGCCTTCAGCCCTATGGGTGTGTGCACCACTGAAACAAACGTTTCTGCTTCAAAACTAGGGGGCCGGATGCCGAGGGGGCTTACAATTTATTGAAACCATTCTTGCCACAGAGCTAGCAAGTGTGAGGCAGGAAAGTTGGGAAATCGTTTCTGCGATATTGAGGAATGATGGTGGCTTACGTCAGAACTGTAGTGACAGAGAGATGGGACAAGGTCTGGTCCCAAACGTATGTCTAAGGTGTGTGTGAAATGGGATTTGATTTGATGAATTAGACAGACTCTATGGTTCTGAAGAGGGGTGGAAGTCAAGATTCCTTCCTTTCTTAGATTCATTTATCAAGTGTCTGTGTGTGCAGGCCATGGCACACATGTAGCGCCTAGAACAGCTTTCTGGGTCAGTTCTCTTTCCTCTGTGTGGGTCTGGAAATCGAACTCAGAAGACAAGAATCTTACCTACTGCACTACCTCCATCACCCATCAAGCTTTTTCCTAACCTTCTGCCCCGGGAAATCATGGAGAATATGTTCTCTACTAAGATGAAAAAGAGGGGGAAGAATCTCAAGAAGGAGATCAGCATGGGTTGCAATGTGTTGAGTTTGAGAACTGTTTACGCTGTCTGGTAGAGACACTGGATGGGGAATGGCATGTCAAGGAAAACATCTCAGAGAAGGAAGAGTAATCTTTGGGGCCAAAAGTTCCCGATGGGAAGGAAGTGGTTGGGGGGGGGGGGGTTGAACATGGAATTCAGAAAACAGGAGGATGCTACCACTGCTCAAGACAATGCGAGTACTGGTGGGCACGTATGTTAGTTCCCTTCCCATTGCTGAATGCCCAAGGCATTGGCTTATCAAGAAAGAAGGTTGATGTCGCTCTCACCACCCCCATGTTCCTCCTTGCCAGACCCAAGCATTGTACTGTAGCTGCCCGTCAAAGATATTTGCTTTTCTTTCTCTTATCCCCAGCCCTCCCTGTTGTCTGACAGACTGTCTCTAAGAACTTCTATCTTTTTCTTGTTCTCTTTAGTTTTGTTTTTTTGGAAAATATTTCTCAAGACCATCAGTAAAATGAGAAGTAGGAGCAGATTGCTGGGTGACATTTCTATTGCACGAGGCTGGGATGAGCAAATCCCCATGTAAACATGCTAGGCAACTCTGTAGTGTGTCTCAGAGAGGGAACCTTCTTTCCTCTCCTACACATTTAGTAATGGTCCAGAGAAGTGATTCTTGACCTCCTGGATTCTACAGTGCTGGGGTTTCAATGAGAAATACTCCCAAGAGGCTCACATGCTGAGCAGCTAGTTCCCATTGGTTGAGACTCTCTGGAAAGACTGTGGAACCTTCAGACGTTAATGGAGGAAGTGGATCACTGATGGTGGGTTTTGAGGTTCAATAGACCTGACTCGCTTCCTTTTTACTCTCTGCTTCCTGACTGTGGACATAATGTGACCGTTGGCCTCGCGTCCCTGATGCCACATATTTCCCACCATGATACTCCTGTCCCCTCAAACAGGGAGCCAGAATACACCGTCCTCACTCAGGCGGCTTCTAGTCAGGTGGTTTTCTCACAGCGAGGAGAAAACAAATGAGTATCAACAGTCAGAGAAATGGCCTTAGCTTGCTGATGGAGATTAATTTCAAACATCTAAACTCTCACCAAGAAGTGCTGCCGTCCCAAGCTGGTACAGACGAGAGCCTGGAGATCAACCCCTCGGTGGTGTCCCATGGTTTGCCTGGACTTGTCCCTGTTTTCCCCATCTCATGTCCCATTCTGGCAGGAAGCTCGAGCCTTAGAAATCTCAGCCTATTCATAAATGCGCTGTGTTCAGTTACTATGGCAATGTTGAAGGAATCCGCCATGGCCAAACAGGATCACAAAAGGATCATTTTTATTTTTATTCTCAGTGTTTCCACCAACAAACAAACAAATAAATGCTGCCAGCAGCCAGAGTCCCATTTGCTACTTGGGAGACAACTCGCGGGGGCTGATTCCATATCCCACACTTCTATGCGGTTGGTGGTGGTTTTTTCACTTTGCTTCCTCCTTTCATGGAGTTTTTGTTTTCCCTGATAATTTCACTAGAAAAGACCACTCCGCGTGGCACTTTCTGGATCACGATGATCTTTTTTCTCTACCTCTTTTCTGTCAAAGAAGGCAGCTGAAGTCGCAAAGACTGTGAAGCCGTCTTGATCCCTAGAGGATGTGCAGAGGGGGGCTCCTTCAATAAACACACACTTTGGACCATCCGCAGCAGCAAGGCTAACACTCCCCCTCGGAAGCTGCTATGGTGTTGACACCCGCACCTCCTCACCTCTGTGCTTCAGTGACATCGGGAAGAAACTAATTCCTTGATGTAAGCTACTGAAACAAGATGGTCGCCCTGCCTCAGTCCTCAGGCACAGATGACAACTCAGTTGACATCAAGGCCGACAGATGAGCCCTTAGCCGCTTTGCAGGTCATGGCTCCCGCGGAGTCTACGCAGCGACACACTTGCCCTGAAGAACTTCTAACCTCCCAACTTCCATAGCCGCTTCCGAGACTATGACGGGTCCTTGATCTTTAGGGTTGTACAATGCTTTAAAAATTGCAGGACAAAGGGAAGCCATTCAAATCCAGTATGGGGAAGCAAGAAGCCCAGAGTATCAGGAAGAGGTCATGGAAGGGCATGCCCTGTTTGCATTGATAGTTGAAGGAGGACCCGACCTAGGGGAGGGGAAGAGGTTCCCACTGGAACAGTTGAGTGTACTGGGGTTGGTTCTTCTACTGCTCACACCACGTGTTTTCCCCGCTGTACGCACAAATATGGAGGCCATGGGAAAAGAGAGATAGTAAGACACTGAAAATGATCTTGGTTTATCCTTGCTCCTCATGGTAATTCATCACCCTCCTTCTGTGCGACTTAGCATCCTTATACCTGTTAGGAAAACCCCTTGGAACATTTAAAGAGACCTCCATCTTCCACTAACGCGAGTGAAGTAATAAGAGCGGCGGGGCTGCGTCCCCAACACCCCAGCAGCCTGCCCAGCTAGCTTATGCCCCGAAATAATTACACGGACACTGTATTCTTTTAAACGTTGCTTGGCCTCTTCTAATTCTCACATATTAATTTAGCTCATTTCTAATCATCTGTGTGTAGCACCCCAAGGTGCGCTTACCGGGGAGATTCTAGCCTATGTCCATCCTGGGTCGGAGCTTCATGCTGGGAGCGGGGCATGGCGTCTCTCTCAAGCTCTGCTCCTGAGAGGAGAGCTGTGGAGTCTCTGACCTCACTTCCTCTTCCTCCCAGCGTTCTGTTCTGTTTACTCCTCCCACCTATCCTCTAACCAATAAAATGGGCCAGGGCAGTTCCTTTATTAGCCAATGACTTTCCTCCATCACGCGAGCACCTCCGACGCCTAGAGCAGAGATTTCCCCCTGCTCTAGCCACCTACCTGGTATCAGAAGGAGCTTGGCTTATTGTTGTCTGTGACCATAAAAACCTCATGAAAGTGGTGCCGCATGGCCATGGTATTGGGGGTGACCTGACTCTGTGTCCCTGGGTCACGGTCACTCGTATATAACTGTGGACAAAACTTTCTTAAGAAAGTAATGATGACCGTAAACGAGATGTGGTCATGCCTGGATCCTCCTTACTTGTCTCTTTGAACACGATGCTGCCTAATATCTGCAATCTTGTGTTATTATCCCAGGGGAACGGTGTCATGATAACACCTGCAGGAAAGGACGGCTGCTGGCACTGTGCTGGCAACGGCATACAATGTCCTTAGCGTGGTGCACTCTTGACGACCCTGAGTTTCAAACAAATACCAATGATTACCAGGCTTGTTACTATAATTTTCAACAGAAGAACACATACTCAAGTCTCCCTCTGCCATTTTTTAACATATATGTTTTATATTTATGTTGCTTATTATATATACATTTATTTATATTTCAGCAGCTCATACGGTGCTCTGGATGACTCTGAAAATACAGAAACCATTCTCTCCTTCGCCATAAGTGGTGCCTCGGAAGTAGCTCCTCGCCCCTCCCATGCTGTGGATATACTAACCAGGAGGCAGCCTGCTTCCTGCTCACTCCCGTGCCATGGAGAGACTGGACAGGATATAGACAGCTCATTTTGCACACCAGAGAATGGGTTCTGAAGCTGACTCCACTTAACTAAATTGAGAAATGCCAATGAACACAGTCCCGATAAAATTTTAGCAACCAAATAGCACCATAGCTGGCCAGAAGCAGATAGAATATGCATCCATTCCAGCCTGGTTTTATTCACGCAGCAGGTGTATACCTCAAGTTTATTCTGCACCTGGTGCTGGGGCCAGTGTCCACGACAAAACCATGAGCAGGGTCGCATTTGTTTTCACAATCACAGGTCAGGAAAGGCGTGCAGCTGCAGCTAGGCTGGATGGAAAGTCGCCAACGATGTGAGAAAAGCTAACAGGGCACGGGCAAGAATCGGGATATGGTGCTATTAATATTAATTTCACTGTGCCCTATGACTCAGGCTGTAAATATTGGAAGTAGCTTCAACTTGTAACTTTCAGTGTTAGATCAACTTCCATGTATATCAGCTTTAGTATTCTAGGTACAAGCTCCAAGGAGCAGCTAGAAATCAGGTGCTCATAAACAACTCCGTGTGTGTGTGTGTGTGTGTGTGTGTGTGTGTATGCATGTATATGCATGTGGGTATGCATATGCACAGGTGCATGGACATGTGGCTGGAAGTTGAGTTATGGTGTCTCCTTGATTACTCTCCACTTCGATTACTGAACCCAGAACTTATCTATTCCTCTAGTCTGTAACCAGATTGCCCTTAGATCCTGGTCACCAATTCCCCAGCAATGATACTACCAGCAGGCTGCCGTACCAGCCTGGCTTGTGTGGTTGCTAGGGCCCAGGCTTTGATCTTCAGACTTGCACTGTAAGCATGTGGTGGTCTGAAGGAGAATGGCCCCTAAGGGCTCCTCCATTAACATAGCTGGTCCCCAGCTGGCAGAACTGTTTGAGAAGTATTCCGTGCTCTGTTCCTGTGGGCGGAGGTGTGTCTGTATCTCCTGGGGATGGGATTCGAGGTTTGAAAAGCCTATGCCATTTGCAGCACCTGCCCCTGACACGCGGCTGCCTCACACCTATAGATCAGACATAAACTCTCAACCAGGCCGGTCTGTCCTCTGCCATTTTCCCCAATAGGATGGTCATGCATTTGCCCCCTGAAAATGTAAGCAAGCCCCCAGTTAAATGCTTTCTTCTGTAAATTGTCTTGGTCATGGTTTCTCTTCACAGCTATAGACCAGTAACTAACACAGAGCACTTTCTCTACTGAGCCATGGTTGAGAGTTTATGTCTGATCTATAGGTGTGAGGCAGCCACGTGTCAGGGGCAGGTGCTGCAAATGGCATAGGCTTTTCAAACCTCGAATCCCATCCCCAGGAGATACAGACACACCTCTGCCCAAGTTCGGATCTTCATGCCGAGTCTGTTTGGTTTAGTTGTTCTTGCTCAATGCTCGATGCATTCTCCGCAAAAATTTAATCTTGAAGTTACTTTTTATACTTAAGAGGGAAAATAGTGGAAATATTGATCTAAATAAAAATGTTAAACACCCTAATCTGCCATCTGGGACTTCGAGTTAATCTGTTGGTTTTGGGAAAAAGATAAATATGAAGATTTATCTTATTATATATGAAATACCCCCCTTGGGGACTGGTATCTGAGGGCTCACTTGTGAGCAAAGGACAATCCGCAGCCCCCTCTTTGGCACACATCAGAGAGAAGAGCTGAAACGGAACACAAGCTCAGGTGTGCTACCCCTGCAGTCACCAGGAGAACCCACCAATATAATTGGGGAACGTCAAAATGTGGATTTCTGTAGGAGGGTGCCGTAAAAGCCCAGGCCAGCACACCAGCTGATCTGTCCTAAACCACTCCAGAGCTCTGGCCCTGCTCACACATCCTTACTGGCTCTACGCAGCTTTCTTTGTCCCCCGCACCCCCAACACACACCGTGAAACCCTAAAAACTGTGTAAGATCTGAACTCAGAAAATTTGGTTCTGGCTTAAGAACTTACACACACACACATGAATTTACATGAGCACTGCCCATGCACAAGGAGATTTAGAACAGTTTACTGAGAGTCGAGGCGAAGGCTGAAGAGGAAGATTCCTGAGCGGAGGTAAGACTAGCCGAAGCCCCCAGGCCAAGCAGCTCTGCTAGACTAACCACACCAATGACTTCTTTCCCTTCCTATGCAGAGCCTTGGGGATAGAGGATATTAAGACACATATCAGGAAGGAGGTGCTCACAGATATAGATTCCCTTAAAATAAACAATGTGCACCGCTTTTGATGGGAAATGGTGGGTGTTGTTAGGTCTTTGGGGAACACTGAAGCCAACCATGAGATAGACACATAGGAGACATTTACACTCCTTCTGGTATGGGAGCTCACCATTCCAACAACTCAGATCACACATGCTAACAAGAAGCTTTTGTCTAATTTGTGCCCAGCACGTGGTCAGAGATGCATGGAATTTGGGTTGCGGTTGCATAATTCCGCACAGGGCTTGTGACTATCTAGGCCCCACCTGCTCTTCATGAATGCTGCCACTGACATGGGTCCATCTCCATATGGTGACATCTTTGGTGACTATTTGTCTTCTTACGTTTTAATGGCGACTTCAATTAAGATCATTTAAAGTCTGTTTCACCGTCACTTCATAGAACTAAACAGTGCTGTTTATAAGGGGTAGCTCTCCATATTTTGAACCAATGCTGTTTTTTTTTTTTTTTAAGAAACTAGCTGCGGAACACCAGCACTAACATCCCAAATGAGTTATTTTTCAGTCGTGAGTGAAAATCAAGAATAGAATCGATATGGGCACCTCTGTAATTGAAAACCAGTGGGTGATGATTCTGCGCTGAAAACAAGATAATAAGAATAAAGATGAGCTATTGGTGGGAGAAAAATAAGATTAGAGATGTGATCTCAATTAAATATCAACCATTACTAACACTGAAGAACAGAAATTTCCACTTCTAATTTGTCTTATATTTTTATTCTTTGGAGTGTAATTATGAGAGTATATAAAAGTATGTAAGTAAATCAGAGTTGAATCAATTTATTACTATTTCTCCTAATTTGATATTTAAGGCATCAATAATATCCAAATATTTTGGTAAGCAGAAATAGTTGGGTTTCTTTGGTGGATCAAGATTGGTTCCACTCTCATTCTGGATTCTGGCATACTGTTTATTAGTCAGTGACAAGGGTCTCAACAATAGCCAAAGGGACAGAGCAAAGCCCCTGCCACAGTGGCCAGAATCTCAACAATAGCCAAAGGGACAGAGCAAAGCCCCGCCACTGAGAGTCACAATGGAAGGAAAAGCCAATTCTCTTACCTCCAAGCCTGACCGCAGCTTTCTGTTGGCTAAGAAGCTAGTGTTTGTATATTTAAGAGGAAAAGCACTCATAAGAAAGTAGACAACCATGTTCCTGATCTGATAAGTCTCCATTTCCTACACTGAGCTACAGCTACCTAATTAATGTCCAGCCATTGCTTTGAGGCTGAGAACTTTGGCCACAGCTGTCCCTGTCCTGGGTCTTTGAGGAACTCTGTGCACAGTGTTGGTGTCTTCATTTTCCTGAATTTATCCTACCAGACTCCAATTTCTTTTCTTACTCAAATCCTCACGTTTTTGCCGTAACGTTTAGGTGAAGAGCCTACAAGAATCATCAAGCCAGAGCAGCAGAAACAAAGCCCTGCTTTATCCTCCGACTGTTGGCAACTGTGTTGGGAAATAAACACTAAAGAGGCTGAGTTCACAAGAAAATGCAAGCATTCGCATAGATCAAGGGAGGCGAGTTGCATCTTCCTCATCTGATATGACTAAGTGTGTTAAGTAATTGGTAATTCAGACCAGTAGATCTTTAAAGTAAGCCAGAGCCCACAGTACGGCTCAAGCCTATTTAATTCCCAAGGGATTCTATAACTCTATTGATTATTCGTAGAATGTGTTTGCATTAAATAATATGCATTCCAGTTTTTAAATTTTGGCACACTAAGAAATGAAGAACATTTATCTTCTTACTATAGATTCTTACAAGTGGCTATCTGACAAAAAATATTTTGTGACCAATACTGTGTAGATTAGGTTGTGTCTGGCAGGGGTGGCCAAGAAGACAGTCAGTACGACCATGGTGGCAGTTTTGTAAAGAAAGCTTTCATGTAAATCCGTTTGGTTCAGTTCTGGCTGAACACACATAGTGACGCCTGCGATTGTGCTTGCATCAGTCCCGTGCCTCTCATCCAGGTAGAAACAGCACTGGAAAGAAACTTCTGGTCTGAGGGCGGTAGAGGTGCTCAGAGCTGCAGGGGACCCTCGTTCGGATCCCAGCACCCACACCAGGCAGCTGTGTTGCCAAGGGACCCAACCCCTGCTGCTGGAATCTGTGGGCACCTGTGCTCGCATCTGCGCTCACACTGGCGCTCACGCCTGCTCACACGCACACATGCGTGTGCATGCGCAAACACACACACGTAATTAAAAGTAAACCTTTACTTTTTACAATGTTATTAATCTGATAACAGTTTTGTTATGGCACTGGGAAGGGTGGTGTGTGCCTGTGATCCTAATACTTGAGAGGTGGAGGCAGGAAGATCAGTAACTCGAAGTCAGCCTCAGCTAGCTCATGAACTTGAGAACGGCTGAACTGCATGAGATCCATCGCCAAAATAGATGGGAAGAAGGAAGGAAGAGAGGAAAGAGAGAAAGAGAGAGGGAGAAAGAGAGAGAAAGAGAGAGAGGGAGGGGGGGGAGAAAGGGAGGGGAGGGGAGGGGGGAGAAAGGAATTTTTGTGGCCCGTGTGTTGCAATTTCCGTGGGATCTACATCCATGTCACGTTATCCACACGTTATTTTTATGTGTAAGCGGCTGTGTAAACTCTTTCATCATTTTACGTGAACTTCCTGGCACATTTTCAGGGAGGGATTTAGGAAGGTGAATTTTGTATGAAAATGAAGCCCAGGCCTTCGCTCCTGAGCTTGGCTGCCAGACCCCATTGCATCTTGTGCCCTTCCCACACTCGTCTGGGAGAAAGCAAGTGTGTTCTGTTCGCGCCTCGGTCTTCCTAATAGTAACAAGTCTCTCCGCCAACATAACTGTTTCCTTTCTTCTTAACAATGGCATATGGTTCACATGCTCGCAGTTAGTCGCTCAAAAAAAAATACACTTTTCATTTTTATAGAAAGGTTGGGTTACGAGCTTTTAATCTGCACCCCATTCCCTCTTCACTAAACCAGTGTCCTTGGCGCTGAGCGGGCTATGGACACCTTCCTAGGGCAAGCAGATGGAAATGTATTGCAATGGGTTTGCTATAAGCACACTGTTTTGTTTTGTATTTTTTTATTGGTAGGTTTTTAAATTGGTATTGGTAAGTACTAAATGCCTAATTATCTTCATATAAATGACACAGTATCGTCTGGAAGCGCTGTACTCTGTGCCCTGTGTTGTTTATTATCTTACATTACAATTATCATGCAAAACAGAGAAGGTGACTTTAAGCGACTCTTTAAAGTGTTTTTTTTTCCTTACGTGTAAAAAACTTGGGGAGGCTGTTTACATAGCTGTTTATCATAGGATATTAAAAATCAGGCCAATTATAGGAACACAAAAGTTTGCATCCCCGTCTTCATTTTGAAATGTAATGGCCACTGCACAATGCCTGCTGAATGTTTAATTTGTGCTCGGCATTTGGGTCTGTGCACTAGCAAGCCATCCTGCACGGAGATTAATTAGAGAGACATCGAGGCGTTCAAAGGGAACAGAACCTGTGAGGCAGAATTACCTGAAGGTGCAGCGTGATCGTCTTTGAGTCGGACATTAGAGACGTGCTAAGAAAGTGCCGCCTGCCACCCCAGCCACTAACGACACCATGCAGATGACAGGCTTCTGCTTCCCATGGCATTCTGTTGCCATGGCTATGATGGTCTCAATACTGTGTGCTCACAGCAAGGTTGCAATTAGTATTTGGATTTAGAAGAGACACATAATGATCTCATATTGAAGAAACACTTGTTTAATACTATTTGGATCTGGCATCCTTTCAAGTCACTAACAAGAAACGTTGGTGAGGATAAAAAAAAAAATCCTTTAGCCATTTTGTGCCTGTATCTCTCTTCTGAATGAATCTCACCTGGATGACAAAGTGCTGCTGCTTGTGCCCCCCACAAGACTTTGGGACATTCTTCAGATGTCTAGCACTGGCGTGGGACTTGTGTGTGGTCACGGAGGAAGGGCCACGGCCTGGAAGAACAAACTGAATAAATGCGAGCCGCCCTTGAAAGTGCAATCCAGGGGCTGGAGAGATGGCCCAGCGGTTAAGAGCACCGACTGCTGTTCCAGAAGCCTGGAGTTCAATTCCCAGCACCTACATCGCAGCACACAACTGTCTGTAACTCCAAGATCTGACACCCTCACATAGATGTACATGCAGGCAACACACCAATGTACATAAAATAAGAATTAAGAAAAAGAAAAGAAAGAAAGAAAGAAAGAAAGAAAGAAAGAAAGAAAGAAAGAAAACACAAACCAGGAATGGATCTGGAGGGCTCAATATCTTCTAGATGCAAACTTCACCTCACGAAATGCGGCTGGAAAGGCAGCAAGAGAAGGGCTTCTCATTTCTTAGAGAAGGGAGTTTCATTTCAGTGGTCATATACGATGGGTCCTTCACCCTGTTGGCTCTTACAGGGTGAAGTTTTGCACCACACACTTAGAAGTGGAAAAGGTAGGAACTTGAGTGGAGGGACCTGAAGCGGCAACAGGGAGCTCATGCTCGTAAGTATCACAAGGACCTGAAGGAGGGGGAGGGATCCCCGAGTCCTCTACCTACCAACTATAGGCGTACATTCAGAATCATGATTCTGGGATTGTAGCCACAGGGAATGAAGAGATGAAGCCAGGAACTCAATAAGCAGAGAAAGATCAGAGGAAAATGGGCAAAGTGTATGTATCCACAGTTCAAATATTGAAAAAAAATTAGGAAAATATCAGGTTTGCTACAAAAGAAAGGATGTGTGTGTGTTCTTGCTTTTTAAAATTAAATTATATTTTTGTTTATTTATTTCATATGTACAGGTGCATGCATGCCCCAGTGCATGGATGGAGGTCAGAGGTCACCTTCCTGCAGTTCTCCCTCTCCAGTGCATGGTCCCCAGGGGTTGTCAGGTGTGGCAGCCAGCATGTTTACAAGTACTGACCCATCTCACCAGTCCTGGTTTGCTTGTTTTTAAAACTCAGATGTGGCTTGACAGTCACAAACATATAAGGTAAAGTGACCCCATATTTTGTATGGTATCATCATAAATATCTCCGAGACATTTAACCTTCTATCCTTATAAATAACCAAACCTGCCCATCTTGTCTATGTGGTTACTTCCCGAAATCGCACTCCTGGAACCAAAGGCCACTACTGGGAATTCACTTGCAGGTAAGCTTTGCTAAACTACAGAGGCTCCTACATCTTCCCAGGATCTAAACTGCTGGCTTCTGAAGAGAGTTCTGGGAAGAACTGAGAAATGGGCCCATAGGAACAGACTCAGAAGTTGACACCATGGGGCAGACCACATCAGGGGCACAGGAGCAAGGAAGTACAGCAGAACCACCAAGCTGGAGGAAAATGGAAGCAAAGGCCTTGGAGAAAACCCAGAGATGAAGGAGGAGAGAATGGAAGCTAGAAGGGCTGTTGACTAAGACAGGATACAAAAAATTATGATACTGGTCATAACCACAACTACAGACCGATAATTCTACCGGCCGTGTACGAACGAATGTTTAACACTTAACCTCATTTTAAAATGTTTTAATTTTAATATTTGTAAGTATGTAAACACGCCATGGGGGATGTGTGCCGATGCATGAAGGTGCCACGCATGTGCATGAAGGTGCCGCACACGTGCATGAAGGTACATGAAGGAAGCAGAGTTGTTAGAATCTCCTGGGCTATCCAACATTGGGTGATGGGAAAAGAACTCAGGTTCTCCTCAAGAGCAGCCAGTGCTCTTACCCACTGAGCCATTCCTGTAAGCTCTTGACTGTGAGCTTCATATAATCGAGTGGAAGTTAAGCAGGACCCTCTTTGTATTTCTCTGTAGGCTCTACCTTCCCTAAATGTCCAGCCTCAACACCCCCACTCAGTTCCAACAGGTGACCTCGTCTCTCAAACACGGAGGAGGATAATTAAGAAATGAGAACTTCCTAACGCCTGCAACCGACCTAGAAGTCTGCGTCCATGGCCATCCTTCCTGCTCTTCATTAGTTCCTGAGAAAGAAGATTCCCCAACAGTCCTCCCAGTGCTTCGTTATTAGCACAGTCAGGCTCCTCCCATCTCCTCCCTCAGAGATGTACTGACTGCTACTGCCAGGATTTCCCATCCCCTCCCCGAAGACTACCTATCCATTCCATTGATTCTTCCTTCTGTCTTTATTCTGGGTCTCAACTCTACCACCCTGAGTCCCATTAGAGGCAGAGAGATCACTAGAAACTGTAAATTTTACTGGACAAGTCCCAAATCTTAATGGATTTTCATTGTCCTTAGGATAAATCCAAACTTGCTAATATTTTTAAAATCCTTCATCATCAATGTGAGTTCTCAACATGACAGATCTATGTACATGACAGACCATGTACAGTCATGTCAAATCTCAACCATTCTGAGCCATTGGCTGCACTGAATTTGCACAAGCCTATGTGAACAGGAGCTGCCAGAAGCACTGTGGAGCCACCAAGCACTTGACTTTGAGTTCACTTTTGGTAATTCTATATTGAAAAATCTCTTACAGTTTCTAATTTTTGTGACCAGTCCCCCAATCCATTTTCATAAGCAGCTTAAGAGGTCATGACCTGCAGCTGAAGAAACTTGAAGTGAATATATGGCCTCTTAAATCACTTGGGAGTTCTTCCAAAATAAACTATTTTCAATCATGTAAAAACTTTTGTCAATATGAAAAGATAAAAATTTAAACTTTCTTACAGAATCAAATAGTCCTGAATACATTCTCAAGGACTCCCAGTCGGCTGTAGGATCCTACTTGAGAAACGGCACTGTTAAGTTTAAACAATACTAACTCATTAAGGGCTTGCTACATGCCAGACAGCAGACACTAGCTAATTCCATTTTATGGGGAAACTGAGGCACAGAGGGGTCAATTCACACCATTAATAGCTGATGTCCTATGAATTGAACCTTGGAAGTATTGGGATAGAACACTCAGTGTTCCTTGAACTGTAACTCAGTCCACGAAGCTCAGAGAACCATTTGTGACTGATCCACTCAGTAAAGTATTCTCAGGAAACACTCTGAATGGACAGAAGGCCCGAGGATTTCCTGTTTGTTCATCTGTTTGTTTATTCAATGTTTTCCTCTTTTGCAGTAGTGACTTGATACAGAAAAAGGTATAAGACAATACTCTCGAAATCTGTCATCTACATACACAATCAGGGAAGTATGCAGCTGTCTATAACAATCAAATGATTCTACCATGCATGTGTAACTAGCCTCAGCCCCTTCCCATCAATGGGAGCCTTCCAAAAAAAATTTACATTTGTTCCAGACCCAGACCAGCCTCGTGCATCTTACACCAAGGCCCAATCTGGTAAGTGTAGGTCCCACTCCCATCAAAGAAGTTTCCCTTTGCAGCAGACAGAGACCACTACAGAAAACCACAGCAGGTCACACTGCAGAGATAACCGATCTTAGGGTGCCCACCCCTGGATATATCTGCAATCCAACTCCTGTACTCAAGGCAAAGATAACTGGTTGTCGGGTTCCCTCCCCGGTGGATACATCTGCAGGCCAACTCCTGCACTCAAGGCTCAGGGAGCATCATTGGAGGGAAGCAGGACCGGAGCCAGAGGACCAGGGAGTCTGCGGTGAGATTGTCTCTCCTAGAAATGATAGGAAGTATCACCCATGATATATCAATAATGTGGCACCTGAAAAAGACCCCCAAACAGAGTAACATGAAGGGGAAAATCTCAGGGGATCTCACTGCTAGACAAAACTACAGGCCACCAGGAACTGCTAAAGAGGGAGAGTTAGTCTCTCCTAGGGAAGAGCCCTGATTATAAAACTTAAAGAAATTATATCCATACAAGAACACTGAATGAACTCAACAGGTTATTTTTATATAGTCAGGCATATGTATAAAATATATATATATTAATATATATAATCACATATAGAAAAAGAAGCCATAAAGAGAAGGATGGGGACATGGGAGAGGTTGAAGTGAGAAAAAGGAAAGGGGAAATGATGTAATCCTGGTGTAATTTAAAATTATTTTAAAGAAATTCTATGTCCAATTGTTAAACCTATTAGATTCTTTTGGCATTATGCAAAAAACCTTACAGAAGCAACTTGATTGGAGGGTTATTCTGGCTCACAGTTTGGGGATACAGTCTATTGTGGTGTAGAAAGCTAATCCCGTCCAGAAATACCTCCACAGCCACAACTTTGGGTGTGATGAATCCTGAAAACCTCCTGCTAGGCCACGCCATGCACAAGCCTAGAGGGTCACAGTCTCCGTGGTTTAATACAGAACCAACTGTACCAAAGCGAGCTTAGATTCCAAGTTCAGAGAGCTACATCTGCGGCGCCACTATTTGATCCCACACCTTGAGAACATCGCCTCTCAGCGCGGGCCGGGAGAGCGCGCAGAGAGCGCCATAGAGAAGCATTTTCTCCAAAGCTCGTCCTGACAACCAAATCCTATCAAAGAAGCACTTCCAGTGACTGTCACCACAATTGTCTAAAGCAGAACCAAGAGGGATACACCATGAAGCCAGATGATTCGGTATTTATCAGTCAGAAATGTCTTTAAAAATACAGCTTGATTAGCGAATTGCAGTATGTTCAGCAATTAATTAAGAGTTTGATTTGTAAAAACAAAGCATGATGTCTCCCACACACACCATGTGTCCCCCGAGCGTGCGAAGACGGAGCTGAATGCCGAGGCCCCAGTTCGGCTAAGCAGTCACCCATGTGCCTGGAATTAGACGAGTGAACTCGGAACAGCAATAACACTCTTCGAATTAGCACCGAGCAGCTGAAATTTCTCCTGGAAAAGCAGGGGCTTGGTCTAGGTCCAGGATGGTGAGCCTGGTTGTCTTTGAAACCTGCGTTTTGGACGTTCCTCGGCCAGGCCACATTACACGGGAACCTTTACGGAAGTGAAGATGTTCTTACCGTCAAGTAGGATCAATCACTAGAGAACTCTGTAAAGGCTAGTCTATTGTTCAGAGGGAGAAAAATGCCCATCTTCTTCCAGGGAACCGTACGTCATATGTGTGTATCTGTCTGTTCTTCGTGTGTAGTGAGAGTAAGATGCTAACAGCACACAAAAGATGCTTGGGAATAGGGCAATAGAGTCCTGGAACAGGCGCTGAGAGCCTAGCTCAGGTCTTCAGCAACGGGAGCATGGGTTCCCAGTGTTGACCCATCGTCAGCTCCTCTTGAACTTGTACAAGTATACACACATTTAATTTTGACAGGTATATACGTGTGTGGAGTGAGTGTGTATATGTGGTCACAAGTGTGCAGTTGAACATGTACGCATATGTATAGACATTCATATTGCACATCTTTGATCGTTCACCCTTGGTTGAGACAGTACCATCTCTTGTTGAACCCAGAGTTCACAGTTTCAGCAAGTCTGGCTAGCTGGCTTGCTCAGGGAATTCTCCGTTCATTCCCTCCGGCACTGGGATTGCCAGCGGGCTACCACACCTGCCCAGCTTTTCCATGGGAGCTGGAGCTTCAGATTTAGGTCCTCATTCTTGAACAGCAAGGACCCTTACCCACCAAGCCACTTGCACAGCCCCGTACCCACTTTCTTACAAAGATAAGAGCCATGGATATTTTTACACACCCAGCAAATAAGCTTCTCACACCGAAGCGCCTGCTCTTCCTTACAACAGGAGGTCACCCCTGCCATGTAGCCTCCGGTTTGAGGACTGCTAAGGGGCAGGGCACCTGACTCAGGTCTGTCCTCCTTCCCCTTATTACATCACTCAGGTTCAGATTCACTCTTGGCCGCGTACTCTTTCTTCACTGGCCTCTCTCTCAGTCTCGTCTGTGATGCTTCTGTCCTGCCTCTGATGAGGGCCATTCTGCCTGGGTCTCTTTCTTGCCTGCCACCTGCCAGCCATTTTCCTTCTATCAGCAGAAGGACTAACAACACTCGCTTCTGGCCGTTCATCAGTAGATGTGATGCTCATGGGGCATGGCCGGGCCTTCGTGTCTTCACTTCTATCTGTGGTCTTTATCACATCCTCAGTTGGGTCAAGATGGCACTTTGGGGAGAAAAGGAAATCCACAAACTCCTGGGATCTGTAAACAGATTTTTCAGGAGGAGAGCTCAATTATGCCTTTGAACTTTCAGGGGTATGAAACACTTGAAAATTCCAGACAAAAGTCCAACAGACGGTTGTGTTCCATCCTCTGAAGTTGAAAGCTCTTTACGCTCCTCACAGCAGGAAAAACTGTATCCTTCAGTGTTTGCTATAATTTGCTTTGTCGACAGACACACACATACCTCTCGTGGCACTTGTTTTTATCATTCCACAGTACCAAAATGTCTGAGTCAGTCTTGGGGACATATGCCTATAGCTATGAAGTTCAAGGACACAGTCTGACTCCAAAGATCATTTGAAAGTATTGTCTTTCAGGAAATAGCAACACCGGGGCACCTGGGGGAAGAGGGGAGCTCTGATTTGGGGGAGGAGAGGGATGGAGGGAGGTAGGGAGTAAATGTGTGAGCGCATGTGCACATGTGAAAGCTAGCTGACAACCTTAAATGTCATTCCTAATACGCCATCCGCCTTTGGCTTTGCTTTGTTTTATTGAAACAGGGTCTCTTACTGGCCTAGAACTCATCAAGTAGACTAGGCTGGCAGGATCCACCTGACTCTGCCTTCCCAGAGCTGGGATAACAAGCACACACTAATCCACTTGACATTTTATTTTATTTTATTGATGTGGGTTCTGGGAGCGAACTCCTGTCCTCGCGCTTAGAAAGCACGCATTTTAGGAGCTGAGCCCTCCCCATTTTGCTGTGTGAGGATGAGCTGAAGGCTAACTGGCAGTCTGGCTCTCTAGACCTCCGACCTTTGGTGGGAGCTGACTGCCCCAGACTCCCTGGATATCTTTGGGTTGGTTCTCAGTTGACAAGCCTCCATCCTCATCACTGAATCTGTTCTAACTCGATTTTAAAGACAGAAAGAGCTGGTTGCTTGTGTATGAGTTCTCCACTGGGCCAGGGAAATTACGAGACAATCCGCCCTCCGTCTTTAGTCATTTAAAAATGAGCTTCCTTTTTTCTCCTGCCCCAGATGAGTTCTGCATTGTTCTAATGAATTTATTCACAGTGTGAGGGCGCAGAGCACTGCAGAGACCTCAAGCAGCTTCCTGCAGACACTGACAGAGTGCGAGAGGGAGCTTCAAAGCCCTCCCTACTTCACCTCATCTTTTCAGGACTGTTTTTAGGCCATCATGCTACCCTTTCCTTCTTAAACAACAACAACACACATACACACTCATACAAAGGCACACATACAAAAAATTAAGGAAATTAAAAGCCAAACAAACAATGTAAATTGTATGCGCTGTTTAGAAAAAATAACATGTAACTGATAGAGATTGCTGGAGAAAAGATTTGCCTCATTTGTGAAATGACAGAAACAAGTAAATTGAAGTGACTGGATTATAAATGTTCTTCCCTCTCTCTTTTAACCAGTAGACACCTATTTTAGATGATAAAATACTATTTACAGATGCCTCCCTCTGCTTTTTACCAGGTTTTCTGAACCCTTTGATAAACTCCTATGATGAGATACAGGACCATGCCACCCCGGCACACATTGCGAAGCCAAACTCTCCAGGGTGGGTGTCTATTCAGTCCAGCTAAACAGAAATGTAGCTGGGCACTTCTGGCATAAAGTGAGTCAAAGGGGTAAATGAAGCTTAGTACGTGTCTCAAGAAGCTCATGGGATTCTGTGTCTTGAATACAATGACCCACTGGGCCTGCACCCCATTTTATTGGGAAAGTCAAAAACAGCCCACTGTGATTGTGATCTCTCTCTCTCCTTCCCCCATGTGTGTGTGCATGTATGTATGTGGTATATATGGTGTGTGTGTGTGTGTGTGTGTGTGTGTGTGTCTCAGAATAGCATAGACCTCTGTGCCCAGTTATACTGGTTATTGCTCAATAAATCCTCACTGAACAAATTTATTGAGTGACTAAGAGCATTTGAGTTAACTAAATGGGAGACGGAGTAAAATAATGGGTAATATATCGAGTGAATGAATATAGTCTAAGGAGAAGAGTAGACTCAATACAACAGCTTAAAATAAATATCACCCTTCTGAGCTGTTAGGCAAGCTTCTGTGTAGTAAAATAATAACAATAATAATAATGAATGTTCTTGCTAGTCAGTTCCCCTGGACCAAGCAGAAGTCACAATCTGTAGAGAAAAATCTATTTTTTCCTTAGCCCTGGAACCACAGACATGTGAAGTACTCAACTCCAATAGATGAGGGGGCATGTGGTTTGAAATAAGGGAAAGAATGTTTGATGATGCTTAAATACAAACCTTTTTGGATGCCTTACTTGGGCCTTTTAAGGTCTGCTACCCTCTGCTAGTAACCTCTAGCTAGAAAATGTCCAATAACAACAAAGCAAACCAACAATTGCCTGCATGGGTTAAGTTGAGGGCGCATATATTTTTTCAGTGTCTCCTTCCCACAGTAAGGGCTCTGCCTTATTCTCCTTCTCTTTAAATGACACCACCCAGCAACTATGATTGGCCACAGATCAGGATGAAGATGAGCGTCTCGAGAGAGCCCATCAGAATGTACATGAGAACACTGAATGGCAGCTGGCGGAAACTTCCAGAATTTCACCCTGGCCAATAGCTGCGCTGTCCAGATAAACAGTGCCTCAATCCCTCTGCAAAGTCCTTACATCACTTCGCAATGCTCTGCTAGGCTAATTGACCCATTTTCACCAGAACCTTCCGTTTGGTCTCTCTCGCTTTGGAAGCTAAAATGGTAAATGACTGAAGAGAAGATGGGCCTAAACTCGCCAGACTCTGACCGACTCTGACGCAACCGCAAAGAGTACCCAAGGGAGGGGAGAGAGAGAGAGATTTCTTCCTCTAATTAGCAGAATGGTTAGAGCAAATCCACATGTGAATCCACTCAACACAGAGACTGTGGTAAATCTATTTAGAACCCACCCAAAGTATTTTAACAAAAGACAAGCATATAGGACAAGGTGTCTACCCACTGGATAGAATATAACATAGTTTTAATAATTTTAACATTGATTTATTGTGTCTGTGTGTGTGTGCACACACATGTGTGCTCTTGCACATTCAGAAGTCAGAGGACGACTTACAGGAATCTCTTCTCTTTTTATACACTGCAGGTCCTGGGGTTTGAACTCAGGTCATGAACCTTGGTAGTAGGCACCTTTACATACTGAGAAATCTCACCAGTCCATAAGTCATTTAAAAGCATCCCCAGAATATCACTGGAGTAAAGTCTGGCTGATAAATATGGCAATTTAATCCACAAAGCCATATTGATATATCTATGGCAAAACAGAAAATTTAAAACAATCCATTAAAATAAACCTCCACGTTTCCTTTAAAGGAGACACTAATGCCATTTGATCCTTACAGATACTTTCCTAACTGTAGAAGATTTGGTATTCCAGTTTAGCTATTTGGTTAATATAGCTACTCAAACTGTCTTTGTATCCATAAAGTGTATGGTCTTCTAAATCTGAATATAAATATAAATAATACAAAATATCTAGCATATATAAGGTTTTATGTATACCATATATAATATCTGTCATATTATATATACCATATATAATATCTGTCTTCTAATAGAGTTCTAAGAGATCTATTCAAAATTTAAGTGGACAGTTTCCCTAATCAAGACCAAGGAACATCAAACTTGGATTGACTATCAAACACTTGTTCCAAAAGAGAACACCTAAAACTTCAGAGTATCGATCCTCCACAATCCTCAAAGAGAAATGTCAATTAATCGGTCATTGGTATTAACAGAAAAACCCTTCACTAAGAGGAAAGTAATATAACCTTGCTCTTTTGCGCTTAATAGTGGGGCATTTAAGAGGAAGACCATTCAAGATGTGCATCAAAATACAAATCAATCAAAAAAGTTTAAAACCATTTCCTACCATGTATAAATATGAACTTAGAGTTTATAAGGTTAAGGTGAAAAGGATGAGACCCTTAGAAAAATCCACAGCCACACAAACGTTGCCCACTGCCTCATGCACACAATGATTCCTTGGTTACGACACCAAAAACATGCATAATGAAAGAGGGGGAAAAGACAAATCTAATTATTTCAAAATTAATTTTTTTCTCTGTTTCACAATTTCAAGTTACATTCATCTCTCAAGCATCAGGAGCTTGAGAGAATTAGTCATGCAGTATGCTTCTGGTCAAGAGTGCAATGGATCAATGAGAGCACCAGGAGCTCCAAAGAACTGGTCACAATACACTCCCAGTCAAGAACGGAGAGCAAAGGATCGATGTGTGCATGTGCTCAGCTCACCTTCTCCCCTCTTACACCATTCTGGTTTCCCTGACTAGGGAATGGTGCCGCTCATGGTGGGCAGATCTTTCCACCTCAGTTTCCATAATCACAATGACCTCTCACAGACATGCCCACCGGCCAGGCTGATCTAGACAGCCTGGGAATCCTTTCCCCAGTGATTCTAGTGTGTTTCAAGTCGACAGTTTAATCCCACCCACCACAACAATTAAAACTAAACATGAGCACATGTGTACATACAAAGCCATACATAAATGTTTACAACAGTGGCATTCACAGTGACTGGAGGAGTAGAGAAACAGTGGCCTAGCCATACTATGGAAGGCACTTCCTCCATAAAATTAAATACAAACTCCAACACGGTAGCCATGAGCATTCAAAGTGAGCAAAAGCAGACAGATTGCAAGATTGTGTTTATCTGAAAAACCAGTGCATGAAACCGTACAGAGAAGGGCAACTTGTACTTGAGGAGCTAGGATGAGGAAGAAGAGTGGAGATGACCCATGATGGGCATGTGCTTGCCTTCGTCCTGTGAGAGGGGAGGAAGGTCGTAAACAGACAGCCTGTAGTGTGTAAGGCAGGAGAAGGCTACTACATACATAAGAGACAAATCTATGAGCCAGCGAGAAGACTCTGTGGGAAAAGGGGCCTGCGCTAAGCCTGATCCTTAGCCCCTACATGATGGAAGGAGAGAGCTGACTGCAGAAAGTTGTCCTCTGGCTTCCACACTCACGCCATGGCATGGGTGCATGTTCACACACACACACACACACACACACACACACACGCACACACACACACGCATGCACGCACGCATGCACATATGCACACGCACAATCTCAATAAATTAGTGTCATTTAAAATGTTTTAAAGAAGTGACTATTCTCATATACTATTCCTTTCTTTTCAGTACTGTGGATCAAAGCCAGGGCTTTACACATATTAATTATATCTCAATTTTTTAAATGTGTTGGGTGACTTTTTAGCCTTTCTTAAATTAAAAAAAAACCTCACTTTTCATAAAATCTGTTTTATCAGGCAGATACAGCTCATTTGTGCCGTTGTTCCCATGGCATCTGACTCCACTGCATCCTACTTTCTACACTCTGGGATCATGGTAGGGAGAAGGAGGAAGGATGTCTGTGTTTCCCTGCTGACGGTTTTTAGATAATGATAGTCATGTATGATCACGGCAAGTGATGTCCTAAGAGCTGTGAAATGTCACGTGGGGAGACTTTTTGGACAGTCCCGGGATAGCTCTCCCATAATGGCAGACTATGGACGCTTCTGTGGAGCAACTGTTTTCAGAGCAGACTCTGGATGACAGGTAGACCAGAACTACGATGCTTGAAAGGAAAGGGACAGGCAAGATGAGACATTTTCCAAACAAAATGCAAAATCCCAGAACTTGGCAGGCAGAAGCAGGAGGATGAAAGTGAGTTCAAAACAAACCTGGTGAGCAGAGACAGTACAAAGCTAGCCTCAAATATGGAGTGAGAACCTGTCTCAACTCATACACACACACACACACACACACACACACACACACACACACACCACCGTACTGGGACTTCGAAAGAAATATTTGTGTGTCTGTGTGTCTAGGAGAGGCAGGTAGAAAACATTTGGGGAAAGGATGCCCTAAACTTTTTCAAGTTCAAAGATTTGGAAGTTCCCTCAAGTGTTCAACACTATAAACACCCGGGAAAACAAACCCACAGAACAGCTAAATCAAACTGCTGGAATTCTAGGAATAAAGGAAAATGGCTGGCGTCGTCTGACCTAAAGGGGTCCTGAGCAAATGAATGAATACTGCAGATGGGGCTGAGCGCAGTTTTCTTGGCAGAGCTCCGCAGGCCAGACGACAATGGAAACCCATCGTTAGAGTGTTGAAAGGAGGGCAAAAGCCGCCACGACTGCAGGGTTCCCAGGATGCTGTGTCCCGGAAATGCTCCTCAAGGAATGAAGGTCCCATAAAAGACATTCAGAACAGCAAACTCGAGAGAATTTTTCATCATAGAACTGTACTGAGAGAGATGGTAGAGGCTGTGGGATGAAACGACAGATGGAAGCTGCTAACACAGAGCTGTAAACCTTCCCAGAGAGGACCGCCTCGTTTCCTGGTGGTGCTGAAGTACACATGGGTGTAGACGTTTGGGTTCAGAGCAAACAGGCACTGCTGTAGAGAAGGCTTCTGCATCCTGATGCTGCAGAAGATGCAAGTTTCGTTCCCGGCACCCACAGCAGAAGGCTCCCAACAGCTAGTCACTCCAGCTGCAGGGGAATCAGATGCCTCCAGCCTCCGTAGGCTCCTGAACTCCTGTTCACATGCCCATACACAGATACACACACACCGACACACACACACATATACACACACACATACACACACACATATACATACATACACACACAGAGACACACACACTCACACACACACATACAGACACACACACATATACATACAGACACACACATACATACACACATACACATGCATACATACACACACACACAACTAAAAAGAAAATAAAATTTAAAAACTAATAAAATGGGTGCTTGTTTGTCTATGTTCCACTCCAGTTTTCTAGTGTTCTGCTTTGATTTGTGACTGATTCTTTGGGGTGTTTTCTTCTGTTTTGCTTTGGGTTTTGGAGACAGACTGTCTCAGCTGAAAATTTCTATGTAGTTGAGAATGACCTTGAACTTCTGACCATCCTGCTTCCACCTGCCCAGGATTGAGTTACTAGTGTGTACCCCCATGTCCCCATTTATATAGTGCTGCAGACCAAACCAGTGCATGCTAATGGAGCACGCCACTAACCTACCCATCCATCCCAAGACCGCCTTGGGCACAGACTTGCCCTCTGTACCCGTAACCTCAAGAGTTCTCTGAAGTCCTGTTCATTCCGCCTCACGGGGCTTATGTGGAAGGTTAGGGATCCAAAGCGGGGTGGTTTTCCTTTTACCCTTTTTATTTCCTGAAATATGTGGCTGGCCAGGGACTTAACACCTGGAAACAAAACATCTGTGTAAAAGAAAGATACAGGATCGACTTCCTCCCTCTATAGTCAGGAAAACCTTGAGTGCTGTCCCTCCTGGGTTTTGGGGGTCCAGCTGCTCCTTGGTGCACTTGATTTTTTGAGTGGCAACAAAGAAAAACCAAGATGAGCGAGGCGGGACTGCCCACACCCACACCGTTCTCCGCTTCCTGTCCCGAAACACTTCGTTAAGAGTTCGAGCTAAGGGGCCTGACAATGTCATTCACAGCTGGGACGAGGCAATGGGAAGTGGGTTTCCGTGGCCAAGTTTCCTCTGAACGGCGTCAGAAGAGTTCTCTCCAGTGCTGGTGCCACACCCAAGGCCATCGTCCTCAGGTCATGAATTCCTTCCCTGCTACACAGCCGCAGTGACAGCCAAGGAAAACAGGCTTTACTGTGATCTGATGAGAAGAACAGAAAGCTGCCAGCTCAGAGATGGCCATGGAAAGATTTTTTTTTTCAAAAGAATTACAGAGAACTTGCCAGGAAGGCATACACCTGTATAAAAGTTCATGAAGCCCAGCGCTGGGGTGTGGTAACCATTCCGGTGACAGCGAAGGAGGGAGTGAAATTGTCCTAGACACAAGTCTCGCACTAAATGGCTAAAGAGGGAAGATTGTCTACGGGCTTCAATGCAGTCAGTAATGCTGACACAGACAGGGATCCAAGCGAGCAGGCAACGCAGGGCTTTAGTTGGATGGACTTGCTGAGTCTGCTTAGTTCTCAGGCTTGAGAGCGCTAAGGAGGAAGGAAAGGGGAACTGAGACTCAATTCTGAAGTTCAGGGAAGAATGAGATAAAGGATGTTGTGATAGAGACAGGAACCCTGTGTGCTGGCTGCTCCTGTGCTGTGGAGATCTGTGACCATAAGGGATGCCAGCCCCAGGAAGAATCAGAAAGATGCCCAACTCCTGGGGAAGAGATTTCAAAGACAGCTCTTCACGTTTCATGATCCTGTATCTCTAGAGAGAGGGTGGGTCCTAAGGCAGAGTGGGGAAGAGCATTTCCCTACATGGTCATGACTCTCCACTCAAGAATTGTAGCTTGTGTGTGTGCATGTGTGTGTGTGTTTGTGTGTGTTTTATTCTAACTTATTGTTTTGATTGTATTCTTCTTCAGAATTTTTTTAAAGATGGAGACTCATGTAGCCTATTCTGGCCCATAACTCACTACGCATAATGAAAACTGGCCTGGAAATTCTGATCATCTTGCTCCTGAGTCCTGCAGTTAGACATATGTCACCACACCCAGTGTGTGCGGTGGAGGAGATGGAACTCGGGACTCTCGGGAGGGTGGCACCCTACCAACTGAGCTGCGTTCCCAGCCCTATTTTCAAAAGGGGGAAAGTATTGTGGTTATTACATAATGAGTTCCCCATCACTAGAAATCAAAATTCTGCCTCGTGGCCACTAGGTAATGGAACCCAAGATGGAGGGTGTGTACTGCATGACTAACTTCCTCTTTAAAGGCACTGGCCAAAGCCCTCACATTATGAATCTGGGCCTTTCCACTCCAGAGAAGCTTCTAGCTCTCTTCTCCTAGCCATGATTTTAAATGCACTGAGTTTCAAAAGAAACCAATTATACTGAAATGGCATTATCAAGATTTAGGGAGCAAATTCACACTATAATAACACATGTGCTTTTATTAATGTATTAAATAACAAGAACACTAGGCCTACTAACTCTTACAGCCTTGAGTGATTATCAGTATCAATGATGTTTTAAGATATTTGAAATAAATTTGCTATGATGTGATAGTACCTCAGCCACTACTGATCCTTGTTACCTGCATTCAGACTATAGGAGCCACCACAGTATAGTCAGCCATTCGAATAAATAAGTGTGTAAGTCTTTGCCATGCAAGCTCTAGATACCATGGGCTTCATACAGGGCGCTGTGACAAGCTGGGGAAATGGGAACATTGAAGTAACGTGAGATTTTCATTGCCTGTATATGGAAGTTCAACCCCAGTACAGTGGCATGGGATGCCCTTAGTATGAAGGTTTGAAGCACAGGGCTCAGGGGACAGTCTGCCTGGGTTCAAATCCAAATGTATATTGGAGGGTGCAGGTCAACTGTGTGTCCTGGACACTCGGCTAGCTTACACCCAAAATAACCACACAAAAATAGTATCAAATAAATCATGCCTGGCCCGTTAGCTCTAGCCTCTCATTGGCTAACTCTCACATCTTGATTTAACCCATTTCTATTAATCTGTATATCACCACAAGGTTGTGGCTTACCAAGAAAGATTCAGCATGTCTGATTCTGGCAGCTTCATGGTGGTTCTCTGACTCTGCTTTCTTTCTCCCAGAATTCAGTTCTGTCTCCTCCACCTACCTAAGTTCTGCCCTATCAACTAGGCCAAGGCAGTTTCTTTATTCACTATCCAATGAAAGCAACACACAAACAGAAAGAACTCCTACAAATGTAGACATCTAATAGTTGTCTAAAACTTCAGTGCCTGGGTTTCCTACAGTTACGTGGATGAATTTGTGGATTAGTGGGTAGATACATGTATGGGCAATGAATGGGAAGAATGGATGGATACTTAGAAGAATGGGTAAAAGCCAGGTGGTGATATTACACACCTTTAATCCCAGCCCTTGGGAGGCAGAGGCAGACGGATCTCTGTGAGTTTGAGGCTAACCTGGTCTACAAGAGCTAGTTCCAGGATAGGCTCCAAAAGCTACAGAGAAACCTTGTCTCAAAATACAAAAAAAAAAAAAGAATGGGTGAATGAATGGGTGGATGGATATGAACGGATGTGTGGATGGAGGGCTAGATGTGTTTGATTGATGTGCACATGAAAGATGCTTGAATGGATGGATACATAGAAGAATGGTAAATGGATACGTGGAAAGATCTGCAGATAGATGATGCTTGGCTGGGTGGGTGGATATATATGGATATATATGGATATAAAGGAGCAGGTGACTGGGCAGGAAAGGAAGGTTTTGTAGATGAATATATAAATGAATGCTATTCTGCTATAAGGACCTCAAGCATTCTTACAGATGAAGACAGAGATCAACTATGATGACAGAAAACTGATGGGATCCTCGAGTACGGATGCTGCTGAGACGCTAACCTTTGACCAGTGTGCTTCGTGAATTACCACTTAGGTGGAAGGAGCAATGACGTCCTGAATGAGTGTTATTGTCATGGATACAGCCATGTCAAGGATCCCAATAACCCAGCCCCAAGGGAGTAGCAAAGCCTTACCCAGCTAAGGCTCAGATGGATGCCGAAGCTGGGTTCTGGTCACCTGACACTACCTTTCCTGCCATACTCTGCCCCAGAGTACCTGTCTGGTACTCTGTGTCTCACAGCTTTCCTCTGAATGAGAAAATGGTGTGGGAAAATTGTCTATATTCTGTCAATTACGTTTTAAATAAATGCTGACTGGCCAGTAGCCAGGCAGGAAGTATAGGCGGGATAACCAGACAGGAAGTAGAAGTGGGCCAATGAGAACTGGAGAATTCTGGGAAGAAGGAAGCCCATTCCTCCCCAGTCCTGTCCCAACCACAGAAGAAGGAAGATGTGACCTACCCTGCTGGAAAAGGTACCAAGCCATGTGGCTAACATAGATAAGAATAATAGGTTAATATACATTATAAGAGTTAATAAGAAGACTGAGCTAATGGGCTGTAGTGATGAGGCAAGCAGGCCTGCTTTTCATCCTACCTGGATCCTGCACGGCTAGCTTAGCCCTGGAAATAATAACACAAAAACTGTATTCATTTAAACACTGCCTGGCCCATTAGCTCTAGCCTCTTATTGGCTAACTCTCACATCTTGATTAACCCATTTCCATTAAATCTGTGTAGCACCATGAGGCTGTGGCTTACCAGAAAAGATCCTAACCTACATCCGTCTTGGGCCCGAGATTCATGGCATCTGCCTGTCTCTGCTTCTTTCTCCCAGCATTCTGTTCAGTCTACTCCACCTATCTAAATTCTGTCCTGTCAAAAAGCCAAGGCAGTTTCTTTATTAACCAATGAAAGTAACACATAGACAGATGACCCTCCTACATCAATGGGCCAATCAGTTTATCATTAATATAGACCTCTGTGTGATTTCTTTGGGGCTAAACAGCTGTGGGACCTGGTGGGAGGACATGAACCAGGCAGGACAGAAACTCAGTCAACAAGAAAACATTTCCATTTCATTGGTTTTTCTGGTGCCACCTGGCCTTGGTGACTCATAGAAGAGGAAGTAGAAACAGCAACATTTTCCTGGACAGAGGTAAGACTGAGCTTTGAAGCCAGGTACACTGCGTTCAAATCTTGAATTGGATTCAAAGTCTGAGATGGTTCCCCTAATCCCTTCAGCCTTGCTTTGGTGGCCACCACTGTCTGCTTGCTTCTCATCTCTTTCTAGACATGCCATCACCTGTCATCACCACCTGCCATGGGTCAGCACCACCTGCCATGGGTCAGCACCGCCTGCCATGGGTCAGCACCGCCTGCCATGGGTCAGCACCGCCTGCCATGGGTCAGCACCGCCTGCCATGGGTCAGCACCGCCTGCCATGGGTCAGCACCGCCTGCCATGGGTCAGCACCGCCTGCCATGGCTCAGCACCGCCTGCCATGGCTCAGCACCGCCTGCCATGGGTCAGCACCGCCTGCCATGGGTCAGCATTACCTGCCATGGGTCAGCACCGCCTGCCATGGGTCAGCACCGCCTGCCATGGGTCAGCACCGCCTGCCATGGGTCAGCACCGCCTGCCATGGGTCAGCACTGCCTGCCATGGGTCAGCACCGCCTGCCATGGGTCAGCATTACCTGCCATGGGTCAGTACCACCTGCCATGGGTCAGCACTGCCTGCCATGGGTCAGCACCACCTGCCGTGGGTCATCATCACTGACAATGGGTCATCATTTTTTTCCTTCTTGAAGCACAGTCACGTCTTGGCCTCTGGGGAGTCTACTTTCCCACTCCTGCAGCTACTTTGTCAACCTCTCCCTTTAATTCCCCCACTGGGATCTTTCCTCCTAGCCTTTAAATATGAGAGGGACTTAGGACTCAGAACAGTCTCTCTTGTCTTCTTCTACTACATTGCTGGCCATAATGCATCATTCAACTCCAAGACTTAAGCTACAACCACAAGTCAAAATGATAATAAAGCCCACATGTGTATATCCATCTCTGATCCATGAGTGTTTGAGGCATATTCCTCTCAGTGGCCTATAAAGTCCCAGCTCCCAAAATCTCTGTCCAGGATCTGTCCCCATTCCCACTTTCCTCTAGCCATGCCTCCTCTCTGCCCTGTGCTCCGGATCAAGTGAGTCTCCTGTCTAGCCTTTGCCTCCCATTGGCTTCTTTGCCAGCCTGCACGTCTTCCACCTTGACCTTCCTCCTACTCACCTAAGGACCTACTTCCTGGGAGAAGCCTTTAGTGACAACACTCCCCACCTTTGTCTCTGCTCTCCCCGATCTTCGTTTGCCCACAGAGTGCAATTCCCTATTTAGTTTTTTGCTTTTGGGTTTGTTTTTTTTTTTTTTTTTATTGAGAAAAGGAGAAAAAAAAAACAAGTTTCCACCTCCTCCCAGCCTCCCATTTCCCTCCCCCTCCTCCCACCCTATGCCCCCTCCTCCCACCCTTCTCCCCCTCCCCCCACTCCTTTCCCCCTCCCTCTCCAGTCCAAAGAGCAGTCAGGGTTTTCTGCCCTGTGGTAAGACCTAGGACCTCCCTCCTCCGTCCATATCTAGGAAGGTGAACATCCAAACTGGCTAGGCTCCCACAAAGGCATCACATTACGTAGGATCAAAACCCCATGCCACTGTCCTTTGCGTCTCATCAGCCCTCATTGTTTGCCATGTTCAGAGAGTCCAGTTTTATCCCATGCTTTTTTAGTCACAGTCCAGCTGGCCTTGGTGAGCTCCCAATAGATCAGCTCCACTGTCTCAGTGGGTGGGTGCATCTCTCGTGGTCCCGACTTCTTTGCTCATGTTCTCCCTCCTTCTGCTCCTCATTGGGACCTTGGGAGCTCAGTCCAGTGCTCCAGTGTGGGTCTCTGTCTCTATCTCCATCCATCACCAGATGAAGGTTCTATGATGATATGCAAGATATTCGTCAGTATTGATCTAGGATAGGGTCATTTCAGGTTCCCTATCCTCAACTGCCCAAGGAACTAACTGGGGACCTCGGCTTGGGCACCTGGGAGCCCCTCTAGGGTCAGGTCTCTTGCCAACCCTAAAGTGACTCCCTTAACTAAGAATTGTGGTTCAGTGCTCCCCTGTCCAACCTTCCTTTATCCCAATCCTCCTGTTTTCCCAAGGCCCGACCTCCTTCCCTTCTAACTTTTCTCTCCCCATCTCCCCTTACCCCCATCCCAATTAAAAAATGGGGCACTGATCTGAACAGAGAATTCTCAACAGAAGAAGTTCAAATGGCCAAAAGACACTTAAGGTCATGCTCAACTTCCTTAGCAATCAGGGAAATGCAAATCAAAACAACTTTGAGATATCATCTTACACCTGTCAGAATGGCTAAATTCAAAAACACCAACGATAACCTTTGCTGGAGAGGCTGTGGAGGAAGGGGTACCCTCATCCATTGCTGGTGGGAATGCAAACTTGTGCAACCACTATGGAAGTCAGTGTTTCGGTTTCTCAGGAAATTCGGGATCAACCTACCTCTGGACCCAGCAATACCACTCTTGGGAATATACCCAAGAGATGCCCTATCATATGACAAAAGCATTTGTTCAACTATGTTCATAGCAGTATTATTTGTAATAGCCAGAACCTGGAAACAACCTAGATGCCCTTCAATGGAAGAATGGATGAAGAAAGTATGGAATATCTACACATTAGAGTACTACGCTGCGGTAAAAAACAATGACTTCTCGAATTTTGCATGCAAATGGATGGAAATAGAAAACACTATCCTGAGTGAGGTATCCCAGACCCAAAAAGATGAACATGGGATGTACTCACTCATAATTGGTTTCTAGCCATAAATAAGGGTCACGGAGTCTACAATAGGTGAATCTAAAGAAGCTAAGTAAGAAGGGGAACCCAAGGAAAAACATATAGTTATCCTCTTGGCTAAGGGAAGTAGACAAAATTTCCGGGGAGAAAATTGCTTTTGGGTTTTTAATTCTTATTTTTTTAAATTTTATTTTACATCCCAACCCCAGTATTCCCTCCCACACCTTCTCCTGCCCCCCTTCTCTCCACCCCTCTCCCACCATCCACTCCTCCCAACAGGTAAAGGCTCCCATGAGAAATCAACAAAGTCTGATACATTAAGCTGCGACAGGACCAAGCCCCTCCCTGGGCATTAAGGCTGAGCATGGTATCCCATCATAGGGAATGAACTCCACCAAGCTGGCTCATGTACCAGGGATAGATCCTAGTCCTGCTGCAGGGGCCCCTCTGATAGTCCAAGCTTCACCACTGTCTCCCACATATGGAGGGCCTAGTTTGGCCCCATGGAGGCTTCACAGCTGTCGGTCTAGAGTGCATGAGTTTCCACACAGCTGTCAATCTAGAGTTCCTGAGTTTCCTCAAGCTTGGTTCCACTGTCTCTGTAGATTTCTCCATCATGATCTTGAACTCCCTTGCTCATATATTCTCCCCTTCCTCTCCCCAGTTGGATTCCTGGAGCTCAGCCCATTGCTTGGCTGTAGATCTCTGCATCTGGTTCCATCAATTACTGGAAGAAGGCTCTATGATAATAGTTGGGGTATTCACCAATCTGATTAAGGGGAAGGCCAGAGCAGGTACCCTCTCCACTGTTGCTAGGAGTCCTAGCTGGGGTCATCCTTGTGGACTCTTTGGAATTCCCCTAGCACCAGGTTTCTCCCTAAACCCACAGTGGCTCTCTCTATCAAGATCTCTCTTTGATTGTCCCTCTCCCCTCTCAGCCATCCCATTCCCTCCTGTCCTCATCTTCCTATTTTATTTTTTAACGGTATACACCAGCAAGCAAACATCCCTGGGTCATAGGGGCTTTGCCCTTATCACGTTGATAGCACCAGGTGTACTTCAGTGATGAAGGGGCTCAGACATCCTCAGACTGTCCCCTTCACACCCTCTCCTCACCCTGTGAGTCCTGGGAAGCTAGACTGTAGCCACCCCACTCTTGGCCTCCAGAGGCAACAGGCAGTAGAGGTCCCCTGCTGGAGATCAGGCCTGAGAAATGTTTAAAGATGAGCCAGTCTGCTGTGCACTGCCAGTCCCTCTCTCAGAAGGCAGATCCTCCCGCAGGCCCTCTCTGCTCCCTCGGCTTCCCTTTCTCGGCTGCTGGAAGGACCTTTTTGGACCCCAGCTCCTGCCAAGGTACCATAGGGATTCCTGCTGGTGCGGGAACCAGAGCTCACAACCCAGCTGACACTGCCCCAGACTCCACAAGTTCTTTCCGTTACTTAAGCTCTGTGTCAGCACCATCACTTCCTTGTCAGGGTTCTGTCGGGGACTTTAGTGATCGCCTTGGGAGGGAGGAGAGGTAAGGGCACCGCGGCTCCCTGGCCCTGGTCCTGTGTGCCTGCCTCTGACTGGTACCACTGGCTGTGCCCCGTCTGCCTTGTCCAGTAATTAATATCTGTGAAGATGGCACCGTGGCCTCCAAGAAGAACGGTAGAAAAGAAAAAAATATGGCTGCCACTAACTACATGCTGCTCAGGAGACAGACTGAATACTGTGCCAGCATGAAGTAACAATCACGGGAAAACATGCCCTACTGGGAATGCTGGGAAAAACCAGGAGTCACAGCTCAGGGTGAAGGAGAGGAGTTCACAGGACAGGAAGACTCAGGAGCTCGGCCTGGGTTGCAGAAGCAGGCTGAGTGGAGAGCATGAGCTCCAGGCCAGCCTGGGCTACAGAGTGAGTCCAGGCTAGCCTGTGCTACAGAGTGAGTCCAGGTCAGCCTGGGCTACAGAGTGAGTCCAGGTTAGCCTGTGCTACAGAGTGAGTCCAGGTCAGCCTGTGCTACAGAGTGAGTCCAGGTCAGCCTGGGCTACAAAGTGAGCCTAGGTCAACCTGGGCTACAGAGTGAGTCCAGGCCAGCCTGGGCTACAGAGTGAGCCTAGGTCAGCCTGGGCTACAGTGTGAGCCTAGGTCAGCTTGGGCTACAGAGTGAGCCTAGGTCAGCATGGGCTACAGAGTGAGTCCAGGTCAGCCTGGGCTACAGAGTGAGTCCAGGTCAGCCTGGGCTACAGCATGAGCCTAGGTCAGCCTGGGCTACAGAGTAGGTTCTATGCCAGCCTGGGTTACAGAGTGAGTTCTATGCCAGCCTGGGCTATAGAGTGAGTTCTAGGTACAGAGTGAGTCCAGGCCTGTCTGGGCTATGTAGAAAAAAAGAAGGAAATGGGAGAGAGAAGAAAAGGAAAAAATTAAAAGTCGAGGAAGAAAACCAAGTCCAGAGCTTAGGAGAGCTGGTTGCATTAGGACCAAGATAAATTACTATAAAACAGTTGCCATGATTCCTGCTCAGCTGTCCCGAAGGTTTCTGACATGGGAAGAGTCTTCAGCTCAGAGCCCTCTAAGGGATGACACCCCAAAATTGCCCTTAGCAGACAGCCAACAATGGCTTTAGCCACAAGACACTGACCTGCCTGGGGTTCCAGGATCCCAGGCAACAGAGGTAGTGGGGTGAAGCCTGGAGATTCTCATGGCAAAGGCCGTTTTAGCCGCTTCCACACCCAGCCTCGTCCATTTGAACCGTCGTTCAGGCTGGAGTGTGTGTGGCTTAACCGTGGAGCCTAGCAGAGGATCTAGGTTCCGACAGGCCCACAGAAAAGAAGCAAACAAACAAAAAGTAAGAATTAAATTTTCTGCTCAGGGTATCATCATCTCTTCTTCCCCAATTTCAGCCATAAAAAGTTGAGGGACACAGCTGGACACAAGCCTCAAACGTGCCATCATGTTCTTTTTACAACTGAATGATTAATTTGTGTTTCATCATTTCTCTGCCGCAAAGGGGAGTTTTCCAAAACACCTGTGCTCTGATCCCAACCCTTCCGTGCTCAAACATGATGGAAACCTACACACAGACAGCATGAAAGCTGCCCAGTGAGTGCTGGGATCTGAGTGGCATTTGGAATCCTAACCCCTTGAGAAGTGTTTTCGCCACCGTCTCCTGACTAGAAAGCACCTGAGGGAATTGACACTGCATGGTTTTTGTGTGGTTCAGAAAAGGGGTCCTGGGTTGCTTTGCAGGGTGTCCATGCTTGCTGGCAGGTGTGTGTGCCAGCCTGCAGCTCTGACACACCCTCATCAAGAGCCACCCAGGCGGCTCAGGTGGTCCCGAGTACCTCTCCGCTGAGGGATTTAGGCATCCCTCCACATCGCTATGGCTCGGCAGCCAGCAGCAGCTGTGTCTAAGGTGGGAGGCCTTTGAGTAGGGCTCTCCTCCCAAGCACGGAGAGGAATCAGTTAATCAGGGCACGGTGTGGCCTCTTCAGAGCACCTGGGCTCTCCAGCCCTGCCCTTCATCACCAGGTCCTGACATCTCTTCTGGAGAGAGCTCATACAAATGTGCGGAGGAGGAACCAGAGCCTCACTCCCTCCAGAGCGTCAGGACGCCTCACAGCAGAGGGGAAACAGCTTTACGCTCCCCTACGACACTAGCTGGTAAGCCCCAATTCCTTATGCTGAAGTCTGCACTGATTATAGTGTAGGAGTTTACACTGCTAGTGAATCAATTGTAACAAGGCAAACAAAAGAATCCCGGGGTTAGTCTTCTTCGTAAATAGCATTCCCATCACTGAGTCAAAACCCAAGGCCGGTACCAGTGATGGACAAGGTGGAACGGGGTATGTGTGCAGGAAATCGGATGCCAAGCTCAACCCTGTCCCATCCAAGCTTCTGAAGGAGAAAGCAGAGGTTTCATGAAAGTGGCTGAGTCTGAGGACACAAAACAGGCAGATGGAAAGCGAAGGAATTCCTTGCCTGTGCCCAAGACACATAGCTTAGGATTCTTTGTCTTCAACATCAATTAATACGTTTTAAAAATAGCTCCGTCTGGGCCTGTAATCCCAGTACTTGGGAGGTAGAAGCGGGAGATTAAGAGTTTCAAGCCACTCTCAACTACACAGTGATCTTGAGGCCAGCCTGAGCTTCATTAAGCTCCAACTCAGAAAAGAATAAGGGAAAAAAAGTAAGTTTTACCTCTAATATACTTAAGCTCAAGAAATGGGTTTTTTTTTCAGCCTAAAGTAACTTTACAAACTTGGACACAGTTGACCTTCAAGGTTGTCTGCATAAGAGATCAAAGTGTTCAAACTGTGTTTGTATACACTACCCTATCTCCTTTCTTTATAACCTAAGAAGCAGGTAAGAGAGATAATATTCTGTTGAAGGTCATGTCATTTCCTCAAGGTCACACGCTAATTAGTAATGGAACTATTTCTAGAGACAGCATCTCTCTCTAACTTGTTGGCGGGGACACATCCTCACCCCGTAAATCACCTATTGATCAGGTCACTGAGGGTACTGAGGGTACTTCAGGGTGACTGCAGAGGAGGGGCATCTATATTTAGATCGCTGCTGTGCCCCCGTCCGTGTAAACACTCTCGGAGCTTCCTGGCCATGAGTGAAGTTAGTTTCGCACAACTCATGGAGAACGGGGAGTTAAGAGAAGAAAGAGAAATGTTATTTAAGTTTGGGAGCCATTAAATACAATCGAGAGAGAGAGAGAGAGAGAGAGAGAGAGAGAGAGAGAGAGAGAAAGGGGAGGGAGGGAGGGAGGGAGGGAGGGAGGGAAGGAGAGAGAGGAGAGAGGGAGGGAGGGAGAGAGGGGAGAGAGGGGAGAGAGGAGAGAGGGAGAGAAGGGGGGAAAGAGAGAGAGGAAGTGAGGGAGACTTGAGAGCTGGAAAAGTAACACATTGCAGCCTATAACATGCTGTAACCCTGTGTGTCACACAATCCATGAAGAAGCAATGAGACACCATAGGTCAATCAAAGCCAGGAAGGCTGAAATGTGTGCTAAAGTGTAAGGATTAAAATATTATGCCTGACACTGTATAATGCATGGTGGGGAAAAAAATCTTTGTGAGTATAAATGAGCTTTACTGTTGAGTGTAAAAGTCTTCCTTTTGGTTATTTATGAAGCTGCGTTTTGAAGATTGCCTTCCCTGCCTAACAAGCAAATCAGAATTTGTCATGTGCAAATCTTGTAAAGATTGCAAGGCCAGTACATAATTAGCCTCAGAGAGTGTGACCAAATTGGGTGAAAATAAAAGCACTATGCGAAGGAGAAAGGCCAGGGAAAGGAGGTCAGGGTGTGGCCAGGCCATGGGAACCCCCCACTTTCCGTCTTCCTGACGTGGTGATATATGTTCAAAGTCTGGAGAGAAAGTGAGATTATGTAACAAGAATTTCTCCTCTGCTATTCAAATGGCTGCTATTGTTCCTAGATCAAAGAATTTGGTGATGAGGCGCTTGAGATGCTCTGAGGAGGGAAAATATTCAGACTGGGAAGAACAAAGAGTGAGCTGGCAGAGGAAGAAAATTAGGGGATGTGGAGGAAGGGCCGGCACAACGGCTCCCCCACAGCGAAGACCCAAGGGAATAAGTGCCTAAGGCTCTGAGGGTTTCTTCCCTCAGGCTGGGGCAAGCCTGCCCTTTTCCAGCGACAACACCCAACCTCCAGTTGTATTTCTGCTCTAAATGTCAGAGGCTAGATCCCGGCGCCACTCATATGCCCTTTCTGCTAATCCTGAAGTCCTATTTGAGTTTCTGTGAGGCACCAACCACCCTGCCTTGCCTAAGAAAGTCTTCTTTCTGGGTCGTGTGGTTCTTGCCAACGACCCTGAGAAAATTCCCAGATAATTGCTCTTGTTCAAAACCTTCTTCCATCTCCGTCTCGAGGGAAGGGAGCCTGGTGCCCACAGGGACCATTACACAGCAGTCTGTCCAGGCCTTAGCGTCTGAGCCCTGTTGAGATCATCCCCTGGCAGGGTGGGGTGCAGGCCAAACTTGGGTGTGAAGGCTTTGAGGGGGAAAACCCAGGAAGTGGTCAATGACTCAGTGGTGGTACATTGTTGAGTCAGACCTGAGATGGTTTCAGTGTGCAGGGCAGACGCCAAGCTTCCAGAAAGACATTTGTCCGGTTCATTGTCGTGTAGGTTCCCCTTAGACAGCAGGACCTCACCCCTCATTTCCATTCGACTGTGGAGTGGGAGCCGAAGAATCTGGAGAAGTGAGAGGAAGTGTTGCTAAGAATATTCTTGTTGTCCATGTATGTCCAGTGAGTGCCCTGACCGTCTACCCTGGAGTCTGCTCCTCTGCTACACAGACCAACAACAGCCCACATGCTCCTGAAAATGCCTTTAGTTCTCACCGTATGACTTCAGAAGCAGTTGCTTTCTTCACCACGGTGGCAAAGGAAGCGAGTTAAAAAGAGGAACGGTTCCTTGGGTTTCACGGTTTAAAAGGGTCCATAAGGAAAGACGCTCAGCTGAGGGAGTGGAGGGGATGACGGGGACTCTTCACCTCCCCACTGACCAGCAGGCAGGAAGCAGGGTCAGGCCATAAACCTCAAGGCTGGCCCCACCAGCAACCCACTTCCTCCAGATAAGCTCCCCGGCCTAAAGGCTCCACAGCCTCCCCCAACAGAACTGCCAGCTGGGAACAGGTGTTCAGACGCATGAGCCTGTGGGGACATTTCACATCCAAACCATAACACACTCCTTAATTAAACTGTTGTCTGTCCTCTGAGAAGCACGGCTGAACAAATGTCTTAATCTTGTCACTTGAGCAGAATGTTTGCCGTGTAATTCATAGAGAAAAGACATGTCATAGAGGCATCAGTCCTTCACAGAGGAAATTAAGGGTCTTTCAGAACAGACCAGGCAATAGGGGGAGGAGGTGGGGAAAATTATCTGTGCTCTATCCATAAATCCAGATAGCACTTTGCTTAAAAGAGAAAGAGAGAGAGAGAAAGAGAGAGTCAACTTCCCAATATCTACACCCTTTCTTGATATGATTGTAGAACTTTTTGTGGTCTTTTTATACTGTAAATCTGGGTGTGAAATGCCTTTTGGACACTTCTCCTTTAGTACAAATATTCTTTTAATGAAAAACCAGAGCCCAGAAGTCAGAAGGCCTAAATTCTGTGGGTTCCAGTAACTGTCCCTAAAAAGAACCCAAGAACAATTTCTTAGACGGATTAATGATCACCAGTGAGGTTGACACCCAAGTTAGAAATTTTGCAGATGGGACTAAGTTTACAAAGATGGAGACACAGTGCTGCATTAGCTGGGAAGGCCCGCTGCAGCCCTAAGCTGCTGTATACGAGGGAGGCAGGAAGGCCAGAAGAACAGAGGAGGGACAAAAGAATCCAAGGCTGGAGTGATATGATTTCTGAGAAGGAGGAAGGAGCCACACGCCTAGGACATAACTAACCACTATGCTAGAAGAGACCAGAAAGGGTATCGTCCCTAGAAGCACACAGAGAGACTTTAAGCCTCCTGATACTCTGTGGTCCAGGAGGGCTTAGAGGCTCCATTCCTACAGGAGTAGTTTACATGGCCAAGCTGGCGGTGACTTCTGCCTCGCCCCTGAAAAACTACAGCCATAGACAAAGACAGGTCACAGGAGCCCTGGCTCACCTGGTGTGTCTTCTCCTAGACTTACCCAGGGAAGATGTGTGCGGTCCTGGTGTGGATGTCAGGACATAAAATGTTCTCTGGGCAGCTTACTACAACTGTACCAACCCAAGAAAGTCAAAGGAAAAACGATGTGTTGTGGCTTGCAGATTCGGATACTGCAGGCCATAGTCACTTGGGTCCGTATCTCTGGATCCGTGATGGAGCCAAACAGCATGGCAGGATACGATGGATATAGACAAACAAAGCTGTTTGCCCCATGAAAACTAGAGCAGAGAGAGAAGGAAGAGAGGAGGGAAGGCAGGAGAGAAGCAGAGGCTGAAGGAGGGGGGGACAGAAAGGAGAATATTGAAGTCACTGGTTTTTATAAACCATTACATTTCTATAAGAGCAGAAGGTTTGTACATTCAATAAAAGCACTGCTGTAAGGCTGGTAAGACTGAAAATGTGGTTAAGAGCATTGGCTGTGCTTGCAGAAGGCATGGGTTCAATTCCCAGCACTTACACAATGGATCACAACCAACTAGCACTCCTGTTTCAGAGGATCTGGTGCCCTCTTCTGATGTCCACAGTGACCAGGCACACATATGGCAAACAGACATACATGGAGATAAAACTTTCCTACAATAAAGATATAAAGTTGAAAAATAAAAATGAAAAAGTAAAAACACTATGATTCAAAGTCTGGAGCCTGAGCTGTGTTCTAGTCAGGGTGGCACCAATTGGCACTGCATGGCATGCAGGGCAGGAGAGTGGTGCCCGTTGGCACTGCATGGCATGCAGGACAAGCACACTTGATCTGCATTTAGAAGCAAGGCTTCTGTGAAGTCATGTGTTATAACACAGGCAATTGTCTAGAAACACCTGTTGATTCGTTGTGTATTTGATTTTGAATTGAATTGTGGCCACTGCCCATTCTGCGGCCTCTTACCGCTGTCATTGTTTGCCCTGAGCCCCCTCCTTCACTTAGGCAGCCCTAATGGCCACGGTTGCAGAACTGCTTTAGCGGAGCTGGGGACTTAACTCTGGTAGAGCATTTGCCTCACATACACAGGGCCCTGGGTTTGCTCCTCAGCTCCAGAGAAACAAAACAAAGGAATTGCTCCAGGAGCTGGAGAGATGACTCAGTAGTTCAGAATGCTTGCTGCTTTTACCAAGGACCCATGTTTGACTCCCAGCATCCAGGTGGCTGCTCACAACTACCTGTGTCCAGTTCCAGGGGATATGACACCCTCTTCTGACCTCCGGCCTGTGGGTCACAGAAATACTCTCACATGTACACATATATAAAATAAATATTTACAATTTTAAAAAAGGGCTTCAGTACTCTAGATAGTCCACTGAAGTTGGGACAGAGACCTGAACCTGTCCTTTAATTCACCCCCAAATACGTTCCAACCTTCTCAGAGCTGTGAACAAAATAATGCCCTTAAGAGGTGGTGACTGACATTGAGAAGGAAATAAATAGAACAGAAGTGATTTATCATTTGGGGCAAAGAGGAAGGCCTATGAGACAGTGGGCATTCTGACTCTCCTGGGGAAGAGAACAGAAATTAATATTCCATACAATACAGCTAATTGTTTTATCATAAATGTGGTGCTTTGGAAAACGTGGGTCCTTTGAAATTCAAAACACAGTTTAACCTAAAGACAGAATTGTGTCCTTGACACAATATATGTGTGCATAGATGCATAATGAGATTGGAAGCCCCTGTTTTGCTTATTTTATAAGAGATGTCTACCAGGCAATGTGACTACGGGAACTAATATATCTATTCACTTAGAGCCTAAGTGATTATTGTTTAAAATGTCAGATTCTATTTCCTACAAAATAATCAAAAGATATTTTCCATGGTCTTTCTTATCTGACCCACTAAAGGTTTAAAATCTAGAAAAGGCTGGTATGCCTTTACCCCCCAGCACTTAGAAAACAGGCAGGTAGATCTCTGTCAGTTTGACGTCAGCCTGGTCTATATAGCAAATTTTGGTCCAGCCAGGGCTACACAGTGAGACTCTGCCTCAAAAGGAAAAGACAAATTAAGAAGCGAAGTTTAAAAGCCCATCAGATACAGCCATTTGACCCCTCCCCATGGTGAGTCCTCATCGGAGATTTAAACTATCCGCTGGGGCAGTCTCAGATTTCTGAAAGTACCTGCATTCCAAGGTAGACATTCATCCTGAGGGCCCACCACAGGAGGTCTGAGCTAGAAAATACAGATGGCCCAGACTTTGACTATCCAAAAGTCAAAATGTCATAATCCCTGTAAGAGGTGTGCTGGCCAGCCTCTCCAGAAGCTACAACGGATGCCAGGGGGACAACAGAGAACAAAGGATGTGCTTGGCTTCTGGTCCCAGAATATTCAACCCATTAAGATGAGGAGGATGGGGCGAGGAAGGACATGTGCTACCATGCCAACCATGAAGCAAAGAGCGTCTGTGTTCAGTGGCTTTCTGACTCCCAGCCTCCTAGTTCATGTTCTCCGGAAGGGCATCATCAACACACCCGGAAGTTCACTCACAAATCTAGATGGTTTTTAAAACAATCACTCTGACAATGAAGACAAACTACCCAAGAAGAAACACATTCATTTGGAAGACAGATCCACATGACAAATTACTACTAGCCCATACATACACTATCTGCCCATTTTCTTTCATGAAGTATATCAGGACTCTGGACTTCTCTTCCTACCCTAGTTTTTCTGGTAAAATCACTGTGTTCCAGGCCAGGCTTTAACTCAGCAGTGGAGTGTTTGCTGGACATGTATGACATCCTGATTTGATCTCCAGGGCTATAAGACAGAGAGGGGGGAGGATGAGGAAGAGGAAGAAGAGGAGGAAGAGGAAGGAGGAAGGAAGGAAGGAAGAAGAAGAAGAAGAAGAAGAAGAAGAAGAAGAAGAAGAAAGGAAGGGATGGAAGGGAAGAAGAAAGAAAAAAGGGAGGAAGAAGAGGGGAAGGAAGGAAAAGAGGGAAAGGAAGGGAGGGAGAGGGAGGAGGGAGAAGGGAAGGAAAGGGGGGAAAGAAAGGGAAAGAAAAGAAGGAATGAAGGGAGAGAGGGAGGGAAGGAAGGAGGGAGGGAGGAAGGGACAAAGGGATGGAGGGAGGGAAGGAAGGAAAGAGGGAAGGGAGGGAGGGAAGGAGGGAGGGAGGGAGGGAGGGAGGGAGGGAGGGAGGGAGTCAGTTTTCCTCATAAGTGCAGGCCAAATACTCTGTGCACACTGGTGCAGGTCTCCGACGCCTCTTCCCTCTTAGCTTGACATGGGATACACCGTGTCACCTCTGCGGCTCTGCTCCAGCACTTCTACACAAAAGGAGGCCCTTTCTACCTACTTGGCACTAGGTGTATTTCCCTCCCCTGCCAAGTCCTCCCCAGCTTCCCATGAGGAGCGCCATGCCCCCCTTACAGTGTCCTGGCTTTGCCTAAGACTCTGCGTTGAACACATAAATAACCCTGTGGTCTCACTCTGGAGCTCCTGTACTTCCTTCCTGTCCTCACTGCACAGGGGGCTCTCCCCAGGCAGCACGGTGCTCCACACACAGCATGGTGCTCCCCACACAGCACAATGCTCCCCACACAGCATAGGGGGTGCTTCCCACACAGTGTGGTGCTCCACACACAGCACAATGCTTCCCACACAGCATAGAGGATGCTCTCCACACAGCATAAGGGGTGCTCCCCACACACAGTATGGTGCTCCCTACACAGCACGGAGCTCCCCACACAGCATAGTGCTCCCCACAAACATTCACAACCAGCACAGTCCCTCATCTGAGGAAAGCTTTCCTTTATTAACCTACACACAACTATCCTCATGGTTAACCCTCTCTCTGTTGCTTCCAAGGGTCTTCTTTCCTATCTTCTCAAGATTTTTTATTTTTTAAATATGTGTATATGAGTAGGTATGTGCACACGAGTGTGGGTACCTGTGGGGGCCAGAAGAGGGCATCAGAGTACCCTGGAACTGGAGTTACAGGGGGCTGTGAGCCACCCAGTGTGGGTGCTGGGAACAGAACTTGAATCTCCCACAAGAGAGGTGTACACTCAGTCACTGGGCCGTCATCGTTCCGCCTTATTTCTCAGTGTGCATCACCTCAGGCATCCTGTCTCCAGTCACCTCATTTATCCTGCTCACCTTCTGTGTCCACTGGATGGTAAGAGGCTTCTGTGTCCACTGATGGTAAGAGGCTTCTGTGTCCACTGGATGGTAAGAGGCTTCTGTGTCCACTGGATGGTAAGAGGCTTCTGTGTCCACTGGATGGTAAGAGGCTTCTGTGTCCACTGGATGGTAAGAGGCTTCTGTGTCCACTGGATGGTAAGAGGCTTCTGTGTCCACTGGATGGTAAGAGGCTTCTGTGTCCACTGGATGGTAAGAGGGTTTTGTGATTTCACTCACTGCCTTCAGCTGGCAAACAGTAAACCCTTGCCACACACGTGAAAAGCGTGTGGGCACCATTCTGTTGTTCTCACATACTTGTCTACACCCTCTTTCCCCTCATGCCTTCTTCGCTACCTGGCACAGGGTTGGGTACAAACACAGAAATCACCGATGGTGTATGAAGCAGAAGGCAATATAGATGACCAGAGTTAGCCGTGCCTTTCCTAGAGCTGACTTGGGAAGGGAGTTGCGTCTGAGCCCAGGGTGGGTTTTGTAATTCTGTAAGTGACACCTTCCAGAAGTTTTAGTCCCATCGCTGGGCTTCAAGGAAGGAAACTAAAACCAGAGAGCCAAAGGCATCAAATAAAAACCTAAAAAAGAAGTCAAATCAAAAGCTATAGCAAAAATAAAAAAACAGAAGTCACCACAAAGTCGCTGAACAAAAAGGCCATGCCACCTTGTGGGGGCTGGGAGTATTTCCCAGCCCTCTACACTCTACAGAGAGCCGCCAGAGAGTGAGGGAAGACATGCCCCACTTCTGTGAGTTTGAGCAAAACATGTGGTGCTTGGTTTTAATATTTAGAATTGACAGAAGGAATTCTTATAAATATGTATATTCTAACTGCTTTGATCAACGAAGGAAGCGACAAGTCACGAGGATGTCGTTTTTAGATAAAAGGTTACCCCCCCTTGCCATGCACTCTGCCCTTTTGGTTTGTCTAAATTAAAGGTATAGGTGTTCAAGGAGGAAATGCATTCTAGTAATAAATAAAACCAATAACATCCATTATGATTAAACAGTCTTAAGAATAATCCGATGATTCAATGCCTATGCCGACCTGTACCAACCCAGAGCTTAAAATTTAACTCATTCAAATGTTGTACATGATTTTTAAAAAACGGGATGGGCAACTGGCTGAACGCATTCTGCTCTTGGAGAGGATCCAAGTTTGTTTCCTAACCCAGAGCCTGAGGTTTCATTACCACTTGTAACGCCAGCTCCAGGAGATCTGCTGCCCCCTTCTGGCCTCCTCAGGAACTTGCATTCATGCATGCACATGTGCACACACACACGTATACATACACACTTTAATTTTTTTTTAATCTTAAAAATAAAGGAGCATGATTTTTCCCCAAAAGAATTCTCAGTAATGCCCAAGATGTTTCCAATGTTCCCATTCTGTATAAATGAATTTTTCTGTGTTCCATCAAGAACTTAGAGAGGCATCTTTCTAGGCATATAAAGCAATACAGGGCCTTTCAGAAGGTTATAGAATACAATTCATTTTCTTGCTGGAAGAATTGCCCATGGCTTCACATTCGAATCTTAGAATCACAAACTATCATACTGGAAAGCACCTTCAGATGAAGCAGAGCCACTAATGACTCAAACCGTGAACCCTTAGGCAGTTAGATTATTTCATGTCTAATCTTTGTCTAAGGAGTTACTGAACATCAACACAGAAATCCTGTCTCTCTGACAAAACATAAAAAATAAATAATAGCTAAAGTATGGTGGGAAAGGGCCTTACAGATCATTTGAGTTCAAGAATCCCAGGCGGTGGTGGCGCACGCCTTTAATTCCAGCACTAGGGAGGCAGAGGCAGGTGGATCTCTGGGAGTTCGAGGCCAGCCTGATCTATAAGAGCTAATTCCGGGACAGGCACCAAAGCTACAGAGAAACCCTGTCTCTAAAAAAAAAAAAAAAAATAATCCCAGCACCTGTGGTCCTCTGTTCCCGAGGGATGGTAAGGAGCAATCCTCAGAGAGTATCAGGGGAAACGCCACCCTCATGTTAAGCTGGATTCTGGGGTCACATGTCCTTTCACAGACTTTAATACATGGATACATGTTTGGAGGGAGGAAGGAACTACATTTGCAGATTTTCTGGGTCACAAAAGTCATTGCTGTCTCAGTCAATTCCACAGGCCTGGAGCATACATTTGAGAAGCTCTGAGCTAAGCCTGTCTCTTCCGTTTGTCAAGAAGGACTTGATACCCTACCAGTACATAACTTGTCCAGCCCAATGACACTAAAACCCAACAGCACCGCAGAGCCAGGCTTCAGCTATGACTGATCCCTCAATCCTGCAGCTTCCTTTTCATGATGTCATGTAGCATTCGTTCTTTCCAAATTGCCACAATTCAAAGTGAAGAACAGAACGCTCACTCAAAAAGCACTATTAAAAGCCATTTTAGGTTGGGTTTTATATGATTGTTGACGATGAAAAGACCCAACACCCCCAGATCACCTCCACCCCTAAAGCTCTGAGACTTCTCCAGTGGCACCCTTGTGGTTTCCTCAAAGTGAGACCACTCAGTAAGAATAGCAATACAAATGAGCTTGATAAACTAGAGCATTTCTGCCTCTCTGGAGCTTGAACCCAGCTGTGCAGTCAAATGAGTTGGCTCTAGAATGTTCATTTTGAGAAAGTATCCTTGACTACAGTTGAAATGGTTCAAATATTTAGAGAGAACTCTTCATGGTTGCTCAGTGATGTGGAAAACCATGGCATTTACCAAAAATACAATGGCCTGGCTCGGGCTTTCCTGTGAAAGTGTGAAGGAGGATGGAGGAGGGCGGTGGAGCTGCCTGCAGTCAGTGTGGGCGTGTGAGTGTGTGAGTGTGTGAGCGTGTGAACGGGGGCGGACCATGGAGGGAAGGGGTAGCCAAGTGCCGTGTAACATCCACAGAAACTTGGTCGTGGAGGTACTGGCCTAGAAACCCAGAGAGAGACTGCAGATGATTCTAGATGCATCTTCAGAAGGCAAGTCCTGGAAACTTGGTAACAGGAACCAGAGCCTCTTTATAAAACCCACACAGACCCTGTATTTGCATTCAAGAGAGTAGATGCCTGTTGATTGAGGTCGTGTCCCCTGAGAAAGCCCTCTGTGGCTCTCTTGTTCTCTGTGAACCAAGGGACCTGGAGATTACATTCTGAACATTCCTAACGCCTTTCCCGTTTTTTAATGGAAAAGCCACTAGCAGGTTGATCTGAGGGCCCAGCCAGGAAAGGCCCCTGTGGCCACAATTGATGGCCAGAGCTCAACTCTGGAATGTGATGGTAGAAGGAGATCACCAGGTCACACAAGTTGTCTTCCAGCTTCCACACGTGCGGTGCCGTGTGTGCGCCCATATGACACACACACACACACACACACACACCACACACACACACACTGAAACGTAAAATAACAATAAAAGCAAAATGGTTGACAATCTGAGCCCCGAAACCTGCTGGAAGGAGTGTGCTGTCATTTGATTGGGTTGTGTTTCTCTGCTAGCTTACCATTGTGTGTTAGCTTGACATTTGTGCATTAGGCGGGTTCCATTTCTCTCAGAAGCTGCCCTGCTTTTTATTTTTTTTGAAACGGGTCTGGGGCCCCAGGCACCTGCCTGTCTCTGCCTCCCCGGCTCCAGGACCGCAATCACATGCCACCACTCTGGACTTGGGCTTTTCTCTGTGGATTCTGGAGTTTGTACCCCTAAGCCAACTCCTGAGCCCTCCCTGCATTTTATGCTTCCTGAAATTCTCATCTTAATCAAATGCTTCCACTGTACAGCCGCCCAGTTTTCAGGGAAGACTCCTCAAGGTTCGGTCAACCCAACTCTAATCAAAGAAAGCCCAAAAAAAATTGGGGAAAGATACACTGGATATGAAATCTTCTCAGCCCTCTGATTCTCTTAATGTCTGTAGATATTTTAAGGCATGAGCACATATAAAATTTCATGGCTGTCTTAATATACATACAGGCTTGAGACAGACGAACGCTTCCATCTGAATGATATAGACCCCTGCGCCCACACACCGTCCTCAGACAAAACACTTGAGACTAAGTTTAACTTTCCAAATTAAAAAAGAGCGAGCGAGTGAGCGGGAGAGAAGCTAATTCAGTCCTGCTGGGATCTGCCGCTGAGATGCCGAGCCTTTTCAGTTCTGCAAATCTGTTCTCAAGCTTCTGAAGCGCTCGCTCGCCTCTGTCAGGCTCTCACATGGAGTCACGCCCCAGCCCTATCTGCTGCGGGTATAATGAGTTGGCACTAGTCAAATACGTGTTCCTGGAGGCTGTGATGGCCAATAGAATGACAAGCCGATGGACGGGGATGCTCATTCTGCATATTAAGAAGATCAGGTTAGGGTGGATCGGATGCTCTTAGAGCAGAGGACCCGGGTTGCATTCCCAGCACCCACTTGAAGGCTCACAGCTGCCTGTAACTCCCATTCCAGGAGATTCGATGCCCTCTTCTGGCCTTAACAGGGTACACATACATCTAGGCAATCAATACACTGGAAATAAAAATAAATATATTGGCTCCGAGGAGAAGCAGGGTCCTGCCTAGTGCCACGATGGATGGAGCGGGCAACAAAACCCACATACAGGACCAGGGAGATCTGCCCCGAGCGAGAAGAAAACCCCGACCCGCCTGTAGACACGAACTAGCATGGTGAGCAATACATGCTGTGGAATGGGAGAGAGAGACTAGTTCATGTCCTGAGTACAGGGGCATATCTGAAGAGGTAAAAGCGGTGAGGAGCAGACTGAAGTGGGTGGGGTAATTGCGGCTCAAGTCGTGGTAATGTCTGGGCCTGGGTTGCTACCCAGCCCATGTCTGGGTTCATGGCTCTGTTACAGCCAGGTCTGTGTTAATGTCCTTGACTCCTGATACCACGGAGGCCAAGACGGTAGGGCTATACATAGTTAGCCTCACTGGCTGCAACATCAGGGAGGTCCTGCCCCTCACCCACTCACTGGCTGAAGCACTCAAGTAGGACAGAGCATCCTACACCTGCTCTGGGCAACTGGCTCTGTTCAAGGGGACATGGGAGAGCCAACCCTGAGGGCACGAGAATGGGAAAGCGGGTTGTACCTGCCCTGTGGTGAGGGAAAGATGCCTCCCCTCGTCCCTCGCCCCTGCAGCGGGAGGGGGACCTGACCCAATCCCTCCCCAGCTTCAGCACTCAGGAGAATGGGCCCTGCGCCTCGCTTGGGCACCCAGGTAGAATTGACCCTGTAGACAGGGGCACAGGCGAGCCGGCCCTGAAGGAGTGAGAGGGCATAGAAAAGTGTGTACCTCCCATGTCTGCAATGTAGTGGTGGGGACAAGGGAACGAGTCCCTCCCCGCCCCCGCCCTTACAGCCTCCAGCTGGCAAGGGACCTGACCCTCCTCTTTACCAGCTGCGACACTCAAGAAAGCGGGCCCTGCACCTCCCCTGGGCAGCCCTGTTGGTGGAGGTGTACAGCCAGCCCCGAAGCTGTGAGCGAGCGTGGGAGAGCTGTCCCCACTCCTCAACTGTCAAGCAGAGGCATGGGTGGGGGAGATAGATGACCCCCTTATCCCTTGCCGCCTGCAACAGATGAAGAGAACTGACCCTCTCCCTTACCAGGGCAGCACTCAGGAAAGCCGTCCCAGCTCCCAGCTCAGAGGGCAGAGACACAGGGTAGCTGGCCCTGAGAATTTCAGAATAGCACAGCTGGACACACCCCCTCATCTGCCGCGTGGAGGTAAGGGAGAGGGAATGGTGTCCTCCCCTCTTGTCCCTACCACCTGTGGTGGGCGGGCAAGGGAGCTGGCCCTCCCCCTGACCAGCTTCATTTCTCGGGAAAGTGAGCCTTGTACCTCGCCTAGGAGCACAGTAGAACCGACCCTATCGACAGGGGTGCAGGCGAGCTGGCCCCGAGATCGTGAGCCACGGGCGATCTGGTCCACCCCTTACTTGCCATATGGTGGCATGGGTAGGAGAAAGATATCCCAATCCCTGTTACAGGAGGGAGAGCTGGCCCTGAGGTCATAAGACTGGGAAAGTAGTCCTCAACCCTCCCCAATTGCAGCCCTTGTCAGAAGGGCCCTGCACCTCCCCTGGGCAACACAGTAGAGCAGGTGCGGGAGAGTCGACCCTGAGGGCGGGAAAGCAGAATGGCCCCGCCCCTTGCTCATCACTGCCAGGGGTGAACTCACCAGGGCAATACTGAAGAGCTCACCCTGGTGGTGAAAACAGGGGAGAGCTAGCAGGCTGACCATCCCTACAGCTAACTACCAGGGCCAGAACCAGGCCTAGAGGGGTTCCCAGGTGTCCAGGGAGATGTCCCCAGCTAGTTCTAAGGGCAGCTGAGGAGAGGGAGCCTGAAATGACCCTATCCTATTGCCATACTGATGAATATCTTGCATATCACCATAGAACCTTCATCTGGCGATGGATGGAGATAGAGACAGAGACCCACACTGGAGCACTGGACTGAGCTCCCAAGGTCCCAATGAGGAGTAGAAGGAGGGAGAACGTGAGCAAGGAGGTCAGGACCGCAAGGGGTGCACCGACCCACTGAGACAGTGGGGCTGATCTATTAGGAGCTCACCAAGGCCAGCTGGACTGGGTCTGAAAAAGCATGGGATAAAACCGGACTCTCTGAACATGGCGAACAATGAGGGCTGATGAGAAGCCAAGGACAATGGCACGGGGTTTTGATGCTACTGTATGTACTGGCTTTGTGTAGCCTAGCCTGTTTGGATGCTCACCTTCCTAGACCTGGATGGAGCAGGGAGGACCTTGGTCTTCCCACAGGGCAGGGAACCCTGACTGCTCTTCGGACTGGAGAGGGAGGGGGAGAGGAATAGGGGAGGGGGAGGGAAATGGTAGGTGAGGAGGAGGCGGAAATTTTTAATTAATTAATTAAATAAATAAATAAATTGGCCCACCTCAACATCCATTCCCTCTATGATCTGCTAGGGCAGGTGAAGGGGCCTGACCCACAGACCCAAAGCTGCAGGATCTCCATGACACAGTAACAGCAGGATCTCCAAGAGGAGTCCCAGTGAGGCCCGGCGTCAATAGCGTAGTAGAAACCAGAGGCCTCAAGCCAGACCAGTGACTTTGCAATGACCACTTGCAAGTAAAAATAGATGGATAAAAGGGTTTGCTGCATAACTCGCTGTCACAATGCAGCTTCCATGAAGAAATCGATTGTTCTTTTGTTTTTTTCCTTTTTTCTCTTAAAGTTTATTTTATTTTATGGGAGGGAGGAGATTGCAAGGACCGAGGGCTGGAGTAGCATGATATTTTTTACTCTTCTTGGCTCCTTTTGGTGGGGGGGCTGCCACCCGGCTCCCAATAAATCACATGAAGGCTTAGTCTTAGTTACAAACATCCGGCCTTAGCTTGGCTTGTTTCTTGCCAGCTTTTCCGAACTTATATTATTCCACCTAGCTTTTGTCTCTGGACGTCTTCTGTTCTACTTCTGTACATCATACTCCGTGGATTGCTGTGCAGCTGGATGGCTGTGCAACTGGATGGCTGGCCCCTGATGTCCTCCTCTTTCTCTGGCTACTTCTCCTTCTTTCCCCTAGATTTCTCCTATTTATCCTCTCTTCCTGCCAGCCCCACCTTGTTTTCTCCTGCCTTGCTATTGGCCATTCAGATCTTTATTAGACCATCAGGTGTCCTAGACAGGCAAAGTAACACAGCTTCCCAAAGTTAAACAAATGCAACGTAAACAAAAGTAACACACCTTAACATAAAATTCTCCAAGAGAGGGCAGATACAAAGGGACAGGAAATAATGGGGAAATGAATGGGATCAAGACACACGATGTGAAAGACACAAGGAATAAAAATATATATTTACTATATATAATAAATTTGTATAGATATATACATATACATATATATGAGAGAGGGCAGCTATCTGGGAACTCATTGTCTAGAACAAGCTGGCCTTGAACTCACAAAATGCTGGAATTAAAGTCATGTACCTTCCCTCCCAGCAATGAATAGAAAAAATAAGTCTTGTATTTCAGAACTAATTAATTCATTTTCTTTCTTCTTTCCTTACTTTCTTTTATTTTTATTTTCCCTTTGGTTTATTTGATTGTCTGTAAGTCTGTCTTTTGTTGCTTGTTCATGAAAGAGTTCTGTTATATAACTGTGGTTGGGCTGGAATAGCCATGCAGAACAGGCTGGCCTCCAACTGATAGCAATTCTCCTGCATCAGCTTCTCAAGAGATTCCAGGCATTTGTCATCACACATGGCTGAGAAATGCTTCATGTTTTGGGTTCCTGAGAAATCTGAACTGAAGGAAAATGTGGCCAGAAAGAGTGGGGATTTCTCCCTCCAACTTGTCAGCTGCAGGGCCAAGGAGACTGGCGTATCACTAGACACCTCATTTTACCTGAGTGTTGCTCCTGAGTTTGTTAAAGGGGACTTTTTGATGCTCTCCTTTATGGAATAAGAACAAAGGTTCACGGGGGCAGTGGCACGTGCCCATAGTTCCAGCTCTTGGGAGGCACAGGTAGGAGGACCAGCAGTTCTCGGCCAGTAAATTATTGATGAAGTTAGGTAGACAGATTCAGAAAGGTAAACACTGTGTCCTCTCTCGCATGCAGACCTGAACTTGTGGTGTGAGCGTGGGTTCAGGTCTCAGGACAACAGCTCACATGAGGAGGCCAGGACTATTCGCAAATGCGGCTCTCTTGCTGCCTTCACTGGGGAGTCACAGCTGTATCCGTGAAGTAGGGGGTGCAAGCAGTATCTCATCTTCTCTGGGCACCCACCTTCTTAATGTAACCCTGGATAAGCAGCTCACTGCGCAGCTCACAGACTGAACTTCACTTTCTACCCATCGGGAAACAAAGTTCAGGCTGGGTAGATGGCTCAGTCAGTAAAACACTTCCTGGGTAGCATAAGGACCAGAGTGTGACCCCCATGACCCATACAGAAGCTGGATGGGTGGAGGGCCATTATCTCAGTGCTTGGGAGGCAGGCATAGGTGACAGTCTAGCAGAATCAGTGAGCTCCAGGTCCAGTGAGATGCTGGCTCAAAGGAAAACGCAGACGGCTTCTGAGGAATGACATAATGACATCGAGTCTGACCTCTGGCCAGCATGCGTTCAAAAGGAGACATGATTGCCAGTCTCCAACTAGCAAAGCCTTGCTCTGAGACTGTCCTGTGTTCAAAGACTTCAAAAGCTTCCTTGGAAAGATGCACACATGCATACACACGCACAGACACACATATGTACGCACACTAACTCACATATATGTGCAAACACAGAGACAGATATGCACATACAGGAACACACACACACACACACACACACACTCACACACACACACTAATGTTTCCAAAGTTGAGTTTTCTCTGTGTTGTTTCAACTGGACTCTCACAATCATTAAAATCAGAGCCGCCTTGCAGGTCTAAGGAAATACCCTTGGTGCTCTGTTGAATTTCTGTTCTTAAATGCTGGCCTTTGTTCCAGGAAGTTTATGTCCCTTTGCATATTGAGACTGTGCCTCTCAGAGTAAACACAAATTTGGCAGCTGGAGGGCTGACAGTGTCTGCCTCTGAACAACTAGCAGGCATGCTTATGGGTGCTTCTCAGCCCTTCAGTTTCCGAAATACCGACTCCTCCTCTGCAAGGTGGCACTACCTGGAGCCACGTGATGCTCTCTGGTCACCCTGAGGAGAGCAAAGCTTCAGGAAGCATCTCAAAGATGCCTAGCCTGGGACTCCCTGGCTTGATGAAGAGTAAGTTGCTTCTCATCCCTGACCCAGGAGTCTAGTGTCTTCTATTTGCATCTAGAAAACCAGCAAGCAAGGAAAGTAAATTCTCAGACCCTTCCTGGCTCTTGATATCAGACAAATGCCTGGCTTCTTCAAGGATCCCAGAAAGGAGGGAATGCATGTGCCTTCCGCTGCCTTCCAAGAGATGCGGGAATGCGCGTCTCCCACTACTCTTTTAGGAGTAAGCTAATGCGTGTGTTCACCACTATTTTCATTTCAGCTTTTGCAGAAAAGGTGTAAAGTAAGAAAAAGTCAAGAGTCATGAGAATGAATTAAACAGAGAGAGGGACATGAAACAGAGATTATTAGAGAATTAGATGTAGAGCCTTTCCAGTGTTGAATTTCTGGTACTCATGTGAGGAAACTCACAGCTACCCATAACTCCAGATCTGCTGCAGGACAATGGTCTTTCATCCTGTCACTTGTATCATTTTTAATAAAATGCTGATTGGCCAGTAGCCAGGCTGGAAGTATAGGTGGGGCAACAAGAACAGGAAAATTCAGGGAAGAGGAAAGAGTCAGTCTGCAGTCGTCACCCAGCCGCAGAGGAAGCAAGATGAGAATCCCTCACTGACAAAGCTACCAAGCCACATGGCTAACATAAACAAGAATAAATGAGCTAATGTAAGATGTGTAAGAAAGAGTTAATAAGAAACATGAGCTACTAGGTCAACCAGTTTATAATTAATGTAGGCCTCTGTGTTTATTTAGGACTAAACAGCTGTGGCACCTGGTGGGACAGAAACCTCTGTCAACACAGATCCAGGGGGATCCTATGCTTCTGACCTCCATGGGCACCTGCACATACATGTGCATACATGCACATACATGCACATAAACAAACACAGGCAGTTGATGGCCTCTGGAGGAGAGACAATTTTCTTTAAAAGCGTGGCTCCTGGTAGATCAGCCAGTGTATGGCCCCTCATTCAGGAGCATATGGATAGCACAAGTTGGAGTAGGCGGGTTATTGGAATAAAAAAGGGAAAAGAGGGCATGAAGTGAGGGGCAGGGAGTGGGGGTAGATCTTGGAGGAGTTTGAGAGTAAATATGCTCAAAACATATTGTATAAAATTCTCGAAGACTTAATTAAAAAATTTCAAAACTCAGTGCAAAGGACCCTTGACTGGACAAAATTGAGATGGCTCAAACTTTGTGAAATTTAAAGTATTTGTTAAAACTGCTAAATGAGTTACTTAAGTTGTATCCAGCTGGGTAGAAACAAATCAGTATTGCTTGAGATTCTGAAAACCTTGCTGGAGGGAAAGCTGGCTTACGGATGAGTGCTATGAATCTTACTTTTTCTTTAACTGAGTGGAACAAAGTATATTTCTTTCAGATAATCAAAAAAGACAATCTGTAAAACTGCCTTGGAAACCTATTTACTTTCTCCCCCTAGAGATGAAAAAAATTACTTGTACACAGTGGGCTTTGTCAATATCGTCAATTCCAATTAAATTCAGCTTTGTAGGGAAGAACGTGGAGCAGTTTGGCTATGTGCTCAACCCTCTTCAAACATGTGCTGTCTTTTACTATTCCTTTTTTATTTTTTATTTTTTTAAACTTATTTATTTATTACTATTCCCTTTACAAAAATGGAGAACATAAAGTTTCCCCATCTTGTGGCTTCTTGGGTCACACACATTATATTTTGACCTCCCTGTTTTTTTGGGAGGTGGATAGTGCTGGGGACTGAACCCAAGACCTCAGTCGATGTTCATGAGTGAGATAGGTCTGTAATTCTCTTTCTTGGTTGGGTCTTTGTGTGGTTTTGGTATCAGGGTAACCTTGGGAGCTCAGTCCCGTGCTCCAATGTGGATCTCTGTCTCTATCTCCATCCATCACCAGATGAAGATTCTATGGTGATATGCTAGATATTCGTCAGTATTCCTATAGGATAGGGTCATTTCAAGTTCCCTATCCTCAGCTGCCCAAGGAACTAACTGGGGACATCGCCTTGGGCTCCTGGGAGCCACTCTAGGTTCAAGTCTCTTGCCAACCCTAAGGTGGCTCCCTTAACTAAGAATTGTGCTTCCGTGTTCCCCTATCCACCCTTCCTTTATCCCAATCATCCTGTTTCCCCAAGAATGTTTAGTTTTTAAAATATGAGCCTTTGCTGAATGTGGTGGTGGCGCAGCCTTTTTAATTCCAGCACTAAGGAAACAGAGGCAGGTGGATGTCTCCGAGTTCCATCACAGCCAGGGACCCTTCCTCAAATAAATAAATGATGGTTTGGGGGATGTGAGATGCCCCCCCCCACCCCAGCTACGGCAGTCATGGGAGCTTAAGGCATATCATCTGGTCATCACATGACCAAGTAGGAAGTGGCTGGAAGAAGCCCAGGCCTTCTCTTTATTGACAGTTCCTGAATACCAGGCCTGGCCTGGCCTCCACAGTGCATCCCAGCTCCGGCAGCCTGAAGATTCTCAGGTGGCAAAGCGGGAAAACAAACCCAAGTGCCGGTTCCTGTGCCTGTACAAAGCAAATCTAAGGAAGGTAGCCAGATGCGAGGTTACGACACACTGCCTTCTACTCAGCCAATCTTTCTGCCACACCTTAGACCCGCTGCTTTAGAGCAGTCCAAGGGCAGTGGGGAGGTGGGAATCTCAGAATCTCGAGTCTCAGAACCTTCCTTTCTCCTATAAATCCCGCAACCGGCCCAGCTCTCAGCTCTGTGGCTACCGTGCGCCATTTCCTCTGGGTTCTTCCCCAGCAAAACTTCTGCCCTTGGGGGTTGCGTAATCGTAGAAGAACTGCATTATGCTGAGACTTGAACCAACTTTCTATTTCCTTCTTTGTACAAATAGGGAAACTGAGGCTCACAGCCCCACTTCTGGCCCTCTTCATCTGCACAAATCACGTCCTGAAGATCATTGCCTGAGAAAACAAGTGCTTGCCACGGCTGCCCAAGGTGCCGAGAATAAGTCAAGCCGAGCCCAACCTACACTGTTCCTCTCTCCTTCCCCAAGGCTCAGAGAGTGCTGTGGAGGGTGGTGTGGAAACGGCTGCGAGAGAACTGACAGGGGACAGGGCTGCCAATGCGTCTGCCAGACAAGACCCAGCCTGAGAGATCACTAACACAGCCACTACACCAGTGATTGGCACTGGGCTTGCACACGTCCAGCCCTGTCAACAGCCAATCGTGTGTCTGCGGGCTACTGACTCCGGAAATCTGGAAAAATCTTTGATTCTGTCTTCATTTTTTACCCACCAGTGAACTCACCGGGTCCCAATGGATGGGGCCAAACCTGTGGTCACACAGACAGCACTGGTCAAGATCACACAGCAAAACAAAAAGACATGAATGTAAGGAAGAGATTTTTAGGGTGAGAGGAGATTGTCAAGGGTCAGAGAGAGGTAAGAGGATGGGGTAAGAGTCATCAGAGAAGTGTGCGTGCATGCGTGTGTGTGTGTGTGTGTGTGTGTGTGTGTGTGTGTGTGTGTGTGTGTGAGAAAGTGTCAGGGAACAGATTCAATAAATTAAAAAAGAAAATATTAAGATCCGTATAAACCCATCATTTTCATAAGACTAGAAATGATATGCTCTAGCAAAGGAAGGAGATGTGGCTGGAGGGAACATGGCTTAAAAGAGAGGGGGGGATTTCTCTTTTTTGGTGGTTTTGGTAAATCTCTCATCAGGTGGTTTGTCATTCTTTGGGTTGAGGGCAAGACTCTCCTAAAATAAGGCATAACAAATTTTAAAAAAAGGGGGGGGGGGCGCTAAAAGGGTACTTTGTTCCTCTTCTCTGAAGCGAGGCCAAAACTAACAACAACAAAGAGAAAGGCGCCAAAGGGTGCGAGTCTCAGTCTAGGTCAGTCTGGACACTGTGTGCTTCAGTTTAATTTAACTCAACAAACTTGGACTGAGTGTGCGCTGTGCGGAGGGCGTCCACCTTTCTGTCTCTTGATTATCTCTGGACTTCAGAAGCAAGTTGAGAAGGAGGTGATGGGGTATTCAGAAGTCACCAGACTCTTTGTACCCTGACTGGTTAGCGTGGGGGGAAGATGGGGTGCGGGGAGAGAGGCAGGAAGTAGCAGCTGAGTGTCAGTGTTGAGACTTCCATCCTACACTTTCCTTAAAGTCTGTTTAGTTCAGGAATCCTGGCCCCTTGGTGTTGGGAGCGGGTCTAATAAGGATTTGAGTGTGTGTGTGTGTGTGTGTGTGTGTGTCTGTGTGTCTGTGTGTGTGTGTGTGTGTGTGTGTGTGGTTCTCTGGATTACTTCAGCACCACACTCAAAAAGCTATCTCCCAGTTACTTAAATAATTATTAAGTAAGATATACCACTTCCTACTTAAATCCGCAGGACAGCCCTCCAAGGGGCTCAGTGGAGGTGGCCCCAACTTTACCAGCAGCCGTGTAAAGGCACCCTATCTGACTCAACTGGAGCAGTAGGAGCCCCAAGGGTCTGAATTCACAGACATAACTGAAACAGATGAGACTTGCAAACAGGGCAGTTCTTTTAGTTTTGAGTTCGCAAAGTCAATGCCAACTGCCTATAACATGTGTCTTTTATTTTCTAAGATTTATCTGTATATATGTGTTCCTGGGTTTATCCATGTGTACTATATGTGCCTAGGTACCAAAGGAGGCCTAAAGGGGATACCTGGATCCCTTGGATCTGAAGTTACAGGTGTTTGTTAGCCGCCATGTAGGCACTGGGAAGCAAACTCTGGTCCTCTACAAGAGAAGTAAGTGCCCTTCAGTGTTGAGCCAACTCTCCAGCCTCGTGTGTGTGTGTGTGTGTGTGTGTGTGTGTCCATAAGAGTTAGACTGGAGGTACTAGGATAGCTAGATTGGTAAAATGTTTGTCACAAAAGCATGAGAACCTAAGTTCTATACAAAAGGCATGGTGGCCACACTTGTAATTCCAGCTCTGGGGCAGGTGGGAGGATCTCTGGCTTGCTGGTCTGCCAGTTTAGCCCATCAGGAGGCTCTAGAAACAAGGAAGAGAGTAGCTGATGAAAAATATCCTGCACAAACCTCTGGACCCTACACAGGCTCACACTTACACAAACAAATACATAAACAGAGATCATTGTCTTAGGATTTTATGCATGGTGGCCCTCACGCTGCTTGTTTGAGATGCTATATTCATTTAGCACTCTGCTCCCCCTAAGCCTGCTAAGACTTTACAGATATTAACTAAGGGCCATTCGGGCTCTGAAGTGCAAGATGACAGATAGTGTGGTCCTCATCAAAGCGTGGAAGAAAGGACTCCGATATTGGGAAGTAATCACTACAATAGGTAGACGGCACAGTGAAGAGCTGCACGGGACCAGCAGGAAGGAGTCCACAGTGAAGAGCTGCACGGGACCAACAGGAAGGAATCCACAGTGAAGAGCTGCACGGGACCAGCAGGAAGGAATCCACAGTGAAGAGCTGCACGGGACCAGCAGGAAGGAATCCAAAATGTAGAGCGGCACGGGACCAATGATAAAGAACCCACAGTGCAGAGCTGCACGGGACCAGCAGGAAGGAATCCACAGAGCTCCTACTCTAGGACACTGACACCGCAGTCCCTGTTCACCATCCCCAAAACATCCTCACAAGTTCAAGGACTTGCAGTGGGCCATTGTTGGTAGCACCTGTCTAATCCCACTCAGGGGATCCAGGCAAGAGGACTGCCAAGAAGTCTGGGCTACATGAGTACCAGGCAAGCCTGCACTATAGACTGCACACTCTGGTCAGAAGGAGAGAAAAGGGAAGAATTCATATTGTAAGTGTAAGGAGGAAAAGTATGCATGTGTGCGTGTGTGTGCGTGTGCACGCGCGCGCGCACACACACACGTGCACACACACACACCTTATCCATCTGTTCCTTTCCCATCCAAAGGACAGAAGAGGACTTCTCACTCTCTCTTCATCCGCAATCTCAACCAACTCAACCCAGAGTGCCAAGGCGCTGCATTCCCTGAGGGCTGGGGTCCATTCTGACAGCCTTAGAAAGGAGACTGTCTAGGCCCCTTGTTTGTTCTATAGTATTAATACCACAGAGAACAAGCCGGGGTCATGTAAGCATGCCGTCTGGTTTGCATGCCTTGCTAGAAGCCCCGGATTTAACACCAAGTGCTGTACAAACTGGGCATGGTACCACACGCCTGTATCCCCAACACTTGGGACGTGGAGTCAGGAGGAGCAAAACTTCGAGGTCATCCTCGGCTTTGCGGAGTGGTGGAGGCCAGCCTGGGCTACAGGAGACCTGTTTTTAAAAATATATACTATGAACTTTGAAACCAGCTTTGTTGGTATGACTAATGGAGAGGTGACCCTTGAGCAAGTGTGGTTGGAAGACAGGGGACATTGAGATTGGCCAGGACTGCCATGGTGTCTGGTCACAGCACACCCACAGGGGTGCACCATTGAGGGGAAACCCTGGGCTATGCAAACAAACAAGACGCGGCTTGTCACAAGGCCCACCCCACAGGCCTGTGCCCTGCCTGGTCTGAGCCTCCTATGTCTGACTCCACATCTTCCAGCAATGCTCCCAAATTCTATTTTTTTTTTTTTTGTCTCTTGCCAGAAGTAAAATAAAACCCAATTACGAATGAAAGCAAGAGGGAGCACCAGGAAAGAAACAAACCTTTAATTTTTATTCCTCAACTGACACACAAATCTCGATTGTCTAGTTCTTAAAGCGATTAGAGAGAAGTAAACAGTGCCGAGGGAGTGGGAATTCCAGGGCTGAGAACGAGGAATGTGTGCGCCATGCAAGGGATTCCTCGGGACAGTGAAAGACAGTTTCCAACTCTCAGATGCGATGGGCATGATTCCGACAGCAAGGGGTCAACACGGACACAGCCAACTGCCCACAAAGATCATCCTTCAGGACCCGGACGCAACTGAAGGCGCAGTTTGATGTGCATGTGGGTTGTCAAAGGGTTCGTTCCTTCCACTCCCTCTTCATCTTCCACGTCCCCTCCTTCTCCCCTTTCTATTTGGTCAAAACAGGGTCTCACTCTGTAGCCTAAAACTGGCCTGGAACTCACCGCGTAGCCCAGAATGACTTCAATCTTCTGTTTCTCTCCCGCCGCCACCTCCCAGGTGTTGGCCTGGCAGCATTCCCAGCTTATATTTCCATGTTCTGAGTTTCCTCTGATTTGGATAGTGTTGGTTTTGTTTTATGGGGACAGGGCTGTATGTTGGGTGGAGGGGGGGTTGTTTTGTTTGTGTGCTTTTTAAAAAATTTTTCCAATTAACCCACTAAGGTCTGACTCAAAAAGTTTCCCAAGTTAATTATAAAACTTTTAAGTTCAGTTCACAGTTGACTTAAGATGTAACAATGAAGTCAAGGTCGTGCCTGCTTTAAGCAAATCTGGCAAGTGCTTCTGGTTTGAGAATAGAAGGTGTGGCCTGACTCTCGGAGGATGACGTGGGTGGACAGAGACTGAGTTCTAGGCATGCCTTGCAGGCACAGAGTAAGGGGGTGACCATGTGTGAAGAGTGAGGAAGTGCCCAGCCCTTTGAACTTCACTCTGAAGTCACTCTCGTGTGGCGTCTTCTGCAACCCTGATACTTGAGTTCCCGGCAGTTGAACTGAGAGGTCAGGGGAGCTGGTAGGGAGAATGCAGGGACAACCAGCCTCCCATGGAAGTCAGTGACTCCTCGTTCTAAGCCCACCCCACCTCGCCCCGTCTGCTACCAGGAAGAACTTTTTCCTTCCTCCTTACTTCTCCCTGGGCTGGATTTAGCATCAGTGTTACATCTCAGCCCCTAACTTTGAAGGGAAACCTTTGTGTTGAAATTCCTGTGTCTCCTTGTGGTTCTCCTTTGCAATGACTTTAGCTACATGAGCATTTATCTGCTTATTCTCCAGGGTTGTTGTATCGTGATTGCTTTGCTGTAACAGCATACCTGACCCCCACACACATACATACATACATATATATAATATATATTATATATATATATATATATATATATATATATTTCCTTATTAAAAAAAGTTTATTTGATGTGCAGCTTTGAAGGCAAAGGGCCCAAATGGCACAGCACACGCTGTGCTGAGGGGCTGCGTCATGACATCCTGAGGGTGCAGGTTATCTCCACATTTGCATGTTTCTCTCCGTTTCCTCATGAAGCCACCAGAAATCGGTTCCATCATGGAGGATCCACCCAAATGAACTCATCAAATTAAATCACTTCCCAGGGGCCTGCTTGTAACAATGGTGGTCACGTTAAGTTTCTCCTCTCTTACTGCCATTGACGTAAGACTTGAGAATTAAACTCCTGCCTTGGTTAGGGATGGGCAGACCACATTTATAACTGCCCTTTGATAGACCATTCCCTGCCTGGAGTGAAGCAAAATGAGGGTTATTGGATCCTTGAGTCCCAGCCCCAGGTGGAGAGTATGTGTTAGAACAGCAGGGGCCCCATAAATAACGGTGACGCGCACAGCTCTTGCAAATACCAGCCCCATCAATAAACTGTTTTCCCCTTCTTGTATTCTGCACACCTTTGGCTGGCTTATACATCTAGAAGGCAATGAAAACAAAACTCTGGAGATGGCTGCTGGAGAGAGGGCTCAGTGCCTAAAATACTGCTCTTCCTTACGACCTGAGTTCAGTTCCCAGCACCCAGCCACACTGAGAGATTCACAGCCACCCAGGGGGAATCCCACACCTCTGGTCGCCACAAGTACCAAAATGTGAATTTATATATTGCCTGCATGAGCTTGCGTGTGTGCATGCATGCGTGCACGTGAACAAAGGCGTGCGCGCGCGCACACACACACACACACACACACACACACACACACAAAGAAAGAGAGAGAGACAGAGAGGCAAGCTATGCTCAATCAGTAAAAAGCTCACAGCCTGAGTTCAATCCCCAAAACCCCTGTAAAAACCTGAGTGTAATGAAGTCTATCTGCTAAGCTATCACTGTAGAGGATGAGGGGGGACAGCCAGGGCTGTGACAACCAGCCCAGCCAATTGATGAGCTCCAGGTTCACAAGAGCCCTTGTCTCCAAGATATAAGGTGCAGAGTCATTGAAGAAGACATCCAAAACAGAATGAACCCCTGGCCTCCACAGCAGACTCATCCCCATACACACTGTGTTTACTGGAGTCCCAATAACTGAGATCTTCCTGATGGACAGGGGACTAATGACATTTAAAAAATGATTCCATGTAATTACCTTACCACTGTGAAGTATATGACATTATTATCTGTACATTATTGGAGAAGCAATCGAGGCTAGGATATACCTAGGGGTGAAGATCTTGATGAAGAGAAAGGGGGACTGGTGAGCAGGGCAGAGGGAATAGTAGCACAGTGAAGGGGCTGTCAACCAGTATTGTTCCCACATAATCCCACCTCCATCTGCCTGTCTAGACACTCAGCAGCAGTGTGCATTGGCCGTGTGCTGCGGCCGCATCCCCCAGCAAGCCAAAGAAAGAGACGGACAGGAAGATCCAAAGCGCTGACTCGGCAGCCACTGTGCTCAGTAACTATGAATCCCACTGTGGTCTCTCTACCTGCGAGGGTTCAGCTGAGATAAGGGTGGTCAGAACTACATGTCTGAGATTCTCCTGGTTCAGTGAGCTTGTGGTTCTGTCCATTTCCAATGCCCACACAGGCTATGTCATTAGGAATTTTCTTGCGTGTCATCAAGATAAGTCAGAACTTGGTGAGGAAGGAGCTAATGTGCTCTGAGGTGACAATATTCTCCAAGTTTCTCCTACCCATCCATGCAGCAGTGAAGGGGTAAGATTTGCTCAGGGAGACTCTCTGGGTGATGTAGGAGGGTCATCTGTATGTGTTAATTTCATTGGTTAATAAAGAAACTGGCTTGGCTTTTTGATAGGACAGCAGCTTAGATAGGCAGAGTAGACAGAACAGAATGCTGGGAGAAAGAAAGCAGAGTCAGGCAGGCGCCATAGCTCTTCTCTCTGAGATGGATGCAGGTTAGAATCTTCTGGGTAAGCCACCACTTTGTGGTGCTACACAGATTATTAGAAATGGGTTAATCAAGATGTGAGAATTAACCAATAAGAGGCTGGAAATAATGGGCCAGGCAGTGTTTAAAAGAATACAGTTTCTGTGTAATTATTCTGGAGCTAAACTAGCTGTGTGGGAGCCGGGCAGCAGGAACGCAGCCTGCTCCTCCTTCTACATCTGGGGTTTGTCTGTAGCACTTGAACATTGGGATGCCAAAGGGACTCACAAGAAGGAGCTGCCCTGGGCATCTCTCTCACCTGTAGAACGGCACTGATGAGCTGGGTGTGTATGCCGTGGTTGGAAGCATGACCCTGGAGTCCCTGCAAGTTTTTGGCAGTGTGGACTACATAGTAAGTTCAAGACTAGCCTTAATGACAGAGTGACCATCTTTAAAAAAGAAAAACATGAGATGGAGAGATGGCTCAGCAGTTAAGATCACACACTGCTCTTGCAGAGGACCTAAATTTGGTCCCAGCACCACATCAGGAAGCTCCCTGCAGCCTGTACTCCAGCTTCAGGAGATCTGATGCCCTCTTCTGGCCTCTGTTGTCACTGCACCCACATGCAAATGTACACACACATATAGACAATTAAAAATAAAAAAAATCTAAAAACCTGCTTTGTGTTGTCTTGACTATAACATTTGTTCTACTGTAACTCTTTAAGAAACAGTCACTGAATGTTTTTAATTAACAGGACTAATTATTTGGTATAACATAAAATTAATGAATGAAAATGGATTCAAGGCATAAAGATACTTGAAAAAACAAGAAATTTATGGAGGGAGAGAGATATTCTCATTATTTTGAGTTTTGATGGGATGGTATGTTTGTTTTTCTTCTAAAAGTGTTTTTTGGGTTGTTTTGTTTGCTTTGCTATTTATGCTATGCACAGGGGTGTTTTGCCTGCATGTATGTCTGTGCACCTCTTGTGTATCTGGTGCCTGAGGACAGATGAAGATATCAAATCCCCTGGACCTGGAGTTACAGATGACTTGAATGGCTACGTGAACCAAACTGTGTTTCTCTTAAGAGCAACCAGTGCTCTTAACCATTGAGACAGCTCCAGCCCCAAAATGTATTAGTTTCTCTAAGCTCACATGGACTAGGAAGCTTCATTATTGGATTTTCTTCCATTACTGATAGAGTTTCTTTACTCAACAATAACAGAGTTTTTATTTTAAAGTAATAAGAAAATTCAGTGTTTTTATAGCTGTCTATTATTTTAACTGAGTTTTATGAGACAGAGTCCCACTAGGCAGTGCAGGCTAGCCTGGACTCCTGGATTATAGAGCCCTGGTTAGCCTGAAAGTCAAGATCTCCTCCTCCAGCCTTCTCAGTGCTAGGACAATGGTCCTGGGGCACAACCCCCAGCCTGTTCTGGGCAATACCCACAATGTCTGAAATTTCCAACTGAGTGTGGGGGGGGAATGAATGCAAAAGTTACCTGGTTTAGATAAAAATGTGTTTCCATGGAAGGAAAATAGACCCTGTGCTCAGGGCTCCACTCTGTAAGTTTCTTTGCCCATCACCACTGAAAGTCCGGGAAAGCATGGAGAGTCCAGAGCCAAGAGCAAACTCTCACCTCTTAGTTTGCACCATATTTCTCCTTATGAACATTTTTCTTTGGGACAGGGTCTCACTATGTAGCCCTGGCTTGCCTCAAACTCACAAAAATCTGCCTGTCTCTGCATTCTGAGTGCTGGGATTAAAGGGATGCACCTCCACAACTGGCTAGCTACTTACTATTGGAATGAAGCTTGTTTAGTAGAAGGCCTAGGATGCTGGAGGCCCCGGATTTGATGCCCCAGAATAAACCACATGTGGTAACACATCCCTGTGACCCCAGCATTGGAGGAAAGGGCAAGAGAATCAAAAGTTCAAGGTTCTCCTCAGCTACAGAGCATCTTGGAAACTGGTCTGCTCTACATAAGACCATGTGTCAAATAAATAAATATGTTCTGGTGAAAGAGGGAAAATAAAAGAAATGGCAGTGGTAGAGATACATTACATCATTACATCTGATTTTTACAAGAGTTTTTGAGTAGAAAAATCCACCGGTTTTCCAAAGGAAAAGGTTACTAAACAAATCATCTCCATTTGGCTCATAGGATGGCTTGCAAGCTCACACACGCACACACACTCACACACACACACACACACACAGATGCACACACACACGCACACACACATGTACACACACTCACACACACACACTCACACACACATGCACACACTCACACACACACATGCACACACTCACACACACACATGCACACATACACACACATGCACACACACGCACACACGCACTCACACACACACGCACACACTCACACACACACATGCACACATACACACACATGCACACACACGCACACACACACTCACACACACACGCACACACACACGCACACACACACGCACACACACACATGCACACACACACACGCACTCGCATGTGCACATGCACACACACACCCATATGCACATTTGTTTAAAATACAAAAACAATAAATTGTAGAAAAGAAATTATATGAAACACATTCACAACATTAAATTCAGTAACAGGAATTGGACATACCACAGTTTAAGCTGGGGTGAGTGTCTTTAAATACTTTTATAGCATTATTATTAAATAATAATCTCAGCACAAATCCCTCTTTTCAAGGCTTGCATGGTTTCCAGCTCTGAGGTTGGGCTGTTTGGCAGGAGAATAGCTCATGTCTACATTAAAGCTGGGATCTCAGAAGTGACATAAACAGTTCTTTTTCTATAAAGATAAAAGGCTAAGCTTTAAAGGGCTTTATATTTATAGATAAATGTTTCCATAGTAATCAGTACGATAAAATTTGCTGGTGTCAGCACTCCTCTGCATACAAAAAAAATGGCTTATTAAAATGAGCCGATTCAATGAGTCAAATGTAAATTCATCCACCTTTAAAAAAATGTTTTGACTGTGAGAAAATCAGAACTTTTGAGTGTTGCTGGAAGGCGTTACCACTGTGGGTCGCAGGCACCACACACTCCTGGGAACTTGTAACAGACAATGGTCTGACCTTTGAAGGCCGTGAGGGCCCTGGGGAAAGCGGCTTGCGTCAGCACAGTCTATAACCTGCCCTCTGCCCCTGAGGCCAGAGCTCTGCATTCCAGATCCTCCATCAATTTGGCTTTAGGAAGAAAGTTAGCTCAGGAAATGGAAAAAGAAAATTCAGAAGAAATCAAGACCAAATAGAAAGCAGCGCAATTGTGTAGCATTTATAACAGAGTCACCCCGTTTTATGCAATGAGCAGGTAAGATATCTGTTTATACCCGTGGATATCCAACACACATGGGTGGGTCTCCACTAGAAGCAAATACAGAAATGTCCAGAAAAGAACACTGAAAGCCATGTGGGAGTTCATCTGTAACAGAAAGGGCCATCAGATGAGGACCATTTATGAAATAAAATATTACAAAATGAAAGCCAATAAACGATAGTCCTATGCAAACACACAGACACGTTGTTGAGGCAAAAAAAAAAAAGCAGACACACAAATCAGAAGACAGCTCATTATTGGATGCAAGGTTTGAAGTCAAGAGAATGATAACCTAGCTTATAGACAGCAATGGCGGAGGAGGGAATCATCAGAGGGTCCAGGGGCCCTAAAGATGTTTCATCACTAATTTACTGCACACAGTGGTATCTGTGTTTTGTGGGAAGTTTTCAAGTTGCTCATCCTTGCTTGTTTCATGTTTTTACATCTCTCACACGTTAGTAAGAAGGGAAAATTACAGTTCTGAGGCTGCCTGGCCTCTTCCCAGTGTGTAACCATTCATGTCCCCACTGTAAGCGGTTCAGCTGTCTGTCCATGGCACGGCCTCCTTTCTGTCTCTATTGGCTAGTGATCATCTGACACTGATAAGAGATCACTGATATAATGTAATGTGTGTTGGGTGTTCAGGCCCATTCCCATCCCAGGGGCCCACACTTTTTATATTTCTGGAGATACGTGTTCAGTTGTTTGATTGTCCCAAGTCTGGTGATTCTCCTAGAAAAAAAAAAAAACAATAAAAATCGTGTGTGTGTGTGAGATGTACATGTTCATAAGTGTTTGGCCATGTACTCATGGGCACACATACGTGTGGAGGACAAAGGCTGACATGAGATGTCTTCCTTAATCACTTTCCATCCTGGCTTTTGAGTGAGAAACTGGACCTCACGAATTCTGCAGACTGCCTGACAAGCCCTGGCCATCCTGCCCCCTTCCTCTTCCCGGGAATGAATTTGCAGGTACATGCCGCCGCATCCAACTCTTTCTGTGGGTGCCAGGGATCTGAGGCAGGTCTCTAGGCTTGCACAGCCGGTCACCAGCAGAACCAGCTTCTCAGCCTCACAAGAACAGTTCTTAAATGTATAAGGAAATGATTTTGGGATCCATGCTATTTGTGTTAACCCTTCACAAGAGTTCAAGTACAGACAAGCAAGGTCCCTGCAGCTGCAAAAGATGGGAGCTTGCAACTGGCCACCCCCAGGCTGCCAGGGGAACACACAGGCTCTGAGGAACCGTCAGGTAGAATGAGCAATGGCATCCTTGTGTCTCCCCCCAGTCTTAGTCTGACATTTTCATGACGTCCTGTGTGGCACTTCAGTATTTGATAAATGAAAAATTAGACAGGAACTGTTCAGAATATTTTATTCCAGGAAACTCTATTGCTCTGTCTGTCCGTCTGTCTGTCTGTCTGTTTGTTTATTTATTTTCTCAGCCTTTAGAAAGAGAAACAGCAGGGTGTGTGGAGGAAACGGTGAGACTGAAGAGGCCCAGTAGTACAGCACCCTGAGAGACCCAAGCAACTGGCTGTGTGACCTCTGGGACAACCCTTCACCTCCACCTCAAGAGCCTTAGTCTGCTTCCTCATGGTGAAGCAGGGGCCACCGTGGAGTGCTCTCAGGGACCATAGTGAGGACTACCTGGTCAAAGAGGAGAATGAGGGGGTCACTCCATCCACACGCATCAATAATGCTCATCATCATAGGTCTTAAAAACTGCTCCATGTCTGCAGTTGTCGACTGTGTGAGGCCAGTGTAACATGGAATCCAGGCTGCCCGCATCAGAAGGCCAGGAAGGCCAGAAAACACGGGTGCACTAGCAACCATTTTGACTTCTGGAAGTTGGACACAGAGACACAGAACCCCTGTGGTAGGCACATGTGTCGGAAGCTCCAAACAACCAGAGGAACAAAGTCTCCTGAACCGGTTCTGCTTTTGATCCCTTTCATCACCCACCTGCTTGCTTTATGACATTGAAATAAATGCACTTGGGAGGCGAGATGCAAGGGGACTGAGAAACTAAACCCGGAGGGGCTGGGATTGAAAGGCGGTGTGAAGGAAGGCTGCAATGGAGGGCGGTGATTGGCAGGATCCAACTTGCTCACAGAACACCCTTCGGTGCTCTCCAGAGATGGGCTGTGTGGCAATTTGCCACCTGTATTCAAATACACTTAATAGTTTTCATTGCCTTCCTAATCACACTGCTCATAAGGGAATTCCATCCTGAGCTATGACAGAGGCTCAGCAAACATGAGGAATAAACACCAGCAAAATAGAGAGGAGAAGCTCTTCAAACATAACGGTTTTTACAAAAGTTCAAAAGGGAAAGGAAGCCAGGACACGACTAAGTGTCTCCTAAGGATCTAAGAGAATGTTCTTCTGGCTGGCACTTGGTCTAGGGTATCTTTTCCCTTCCTCCTTCTTCTTCCTTCCCCAAGCAAAATGAACAAAGAGTTCGCTGGACAGACAGGTGCTTCTTCATTTCTGTTAGGAGCTCAAGGACCAGGTATGTGGTACACACAGTACACTGACCAAGACCTGGACTCTTAAGCTTTGTGCCATCGAGAACTCTGGGTAAAGGATAAACTCCCAAAGAGCATGATGGGAGAAACACAGAATGGGCACTCTGCACCACACTGGGGCCCACCAAGGTGTCCCACTGAAATAAATCATATTTTTTTGTAGTGCTGGGGATTGTAACCAGGACTTTGTGCTTGTGAGACACATACTCTCTGACTAAACTACTTGAATCTCTTGTTTTCTCTCATCTGAGAATATAGATTTAATTATACAAATAATCGTATACCTAGTTATGCTTACATACATGTATATATGATGAGAAGGAAGAGGACCAGCAAGTAGGAAACACGAGAGGGATGGAAGGGTACAAATATAAGCAAAATACAGTGATAGACATGTAGGAAATTATTCATAATGCATAAAGCCTATATTTTGTGCACTAACTGAAAATCAATTTAAAAAATTAGGGCTGGAGAGATAGCTCAGTGGTTTAAGAGCTTTTGCTACTCGTCTAAAGGACCCAGGTTTAATTCACAGCACCCACAAGGCAGCTCACAACCATTTATAACTCCAGGCCCAGGCAACCAAATGCCCTCTTCTGGCCCCCACAGGAAGCCACACCATGCCAAGTGTCCTCTGCCACATCCTGGTCGTTCTTAAAAAACAATCACAAGGCAGATAAAGGGGGGCTTGTGCAAGTGTGCATTTTTGCCTTTTGTCCAATGCAGGGTCAAATTCGGTTTTTGAAAAATGAGAAAATAATTCCAGCGATGGAGGCTGAGTTCAGAGAAGGAAATTTTATCCACAGAAGGGCTGTTTTAATATCAGCGCAGGAAATCATGACAGCCTGGTGTCATGAATGGTACACGCTGATGCATTATATATAACACAGTGTAGCAGACTGGATTTTATAAGGGGTGGAGAAGGAGTTCCTGCCATCCACGCCTCTTGAGGCAGATCAACAGACAGACCACATGCAGAAGGGAGAGCCAAAATAGGAAACAGACACTGACATTTTCTTTTAAGAAACACTGTGGTTTGAATTACTTGCTCAGGAAAGACCTCCCCTTCCCTGGAAGGTTACCCCCCAATGACTTTAAGCGCCTCATGGGTTGAAATATTCCATTAAACTTTGGACAACGTGCTCAGACTGGCTTAGAGTCAGACAGCGGAAGTGTACTGTAATGCTTCTTACCGGCTTTTCCATGAGTCACACCATAAACCGCCTTGCAGCGCAACCACGTGGATTCCCACTCCATCCTCCCTTCTAGCTCAAGAATCGCTGATTGGGTTGGTGATATGGTTCAGTGGGTGAAGGTCCCTGCCACCAAAGCTGACGACCTAAATTCCATCCCTGGAGCCCACATCGTGGGAAGACAGGACTGACTCCTGCGGGTTGTCCCCTGACCTCCACACACAGGCTATGGCATGGGCACACGCATGCACACACATGCATATGTGTGTGTGTAAATAAATGTGAAAAATCTTAAATAACAAACTTTTTGTTGGGACGGAGTGCAATAATGCAGTGAGTAAAATGCTTGCTTTGCAATATGAAGACCTGAGTTCAATCCCCAGAAGTCAATTTACAAAAAAAAAAAAAAAAAAAAAAACAACTCAGACACTCGGTGTGCGAAATCCCTGGGGCTCACTGACTGTCCCACCTAGCCTACTTGATGATTTCCAGGCCATTGAAAGATCCTGTTTCCAAAAACAAGGTAGTACCTAGGGATGACAGTTGCGGCTGTCCTCAGACTACACACACACACACACACACACACACACACACACACCCCAATAATTATTGCTTTCTTAGGCATCCAAGTGCAACAGCAGCAGGAACTATATACTTTTGCATGTTCTATTACAAACAGCATCAGTTCAGCTGTGGTGACATGTCTTTAATCCCAGAATTTGGGTGACAGGGGCAAGCAAATATCTGAGTTCAAGGCCAGCCTGATCTACATAGTAAGTTCCAACCAGCAGAGACTATAGTGAGGCCCTGGCCCAAACGAAGACGATAAAACCACATATCTTTCCTACCACTGCCCCCACGTTTCTGCTTTCCTTCATACATGAATTGTTCCAAAGAAAAGTTTGTATACATTGCTCTCTGCTTCCTCACTTTCTGTTGGTGCACTGGATTTTCTGCTTTGCTTATTTATATGGGATATTCTACAAACATTTTAAACATAACAAATCTAAAGGGAAACCTGGGTTTACCCCCTGGGACTTGTGCCCACATCATCCTAGGCAACTCTTCTTGACAACAGACATCCATCAACCTCCCAGTTGCTCAAGAGAGACAGATATCGTCCTGAGTTTTATACAGAGAAAATCCTGTCTCAAAAAAAAACAGGAAAAAGATTACATACAAGATAAAGCATGACCACTATTATGCTATGATATTCCTAGAAGTTATCACAAAGCTTGGTACGTAGAAACTATATCAAATGCACACATACATTTATATGCATGTGTATGTATGTATATTTGTATGTGTACGTGTGTGTAGGTGGCACTGGAGAGATATCTCTTTATTCAAGAGCATTTGCTGCTCTTGCAGAAGACCCAAATTTGGTTCCCAGTATCCATGTTGCGTGACACACAACTACCTGTAACTCCAGCTCCACAAGACCTGACACCCTCTTCTTGCATCACAGGGCACCCAAACACACTTGGCATATGCTCACACAGACAGGCACACATATATGTCAATAAAAGTATAACTAAGAACTATCTATTGATGGTAACTATCAGCCACGATCACACTCTGTGCATTGTGTGCACACACAAGGGAGGGAACGTTCACCAGCCATGCTCAGCCTCACTCACGCCAAGCAAGGCAGTAGCCATAGCCTCGGACTCCTCTCTTGTCCAAACAATCCAGAGAGCGCTCACATACAGCGACACTGCCTTCTCCGCCTGTGAGACTGGCGCCAAGAACAATCCCCACTCTTAGTTTCTATCTTTCACACAAAGAAAGCATGCAAAACTCCACCCACCTCACCAAGGGGAATAATTAACCAGGAAGTGGTAATGGGCTCCCTCACAGTAGGAACTATAAGTTTTTTGTTTGGGGGCTTTGCTTTGAGTATTTTTGATTTTTTTGAGACAGTCTCATTAAGCCCAGGCTGGCACTGAGCTTGCTATGTGACTCAGGATGACTCGAAGCCTCTGACCCTCCTGCCTCTACCTCCTGGGCGCCTGTAAACAGATTTTTATAGAGACCATATAGCGAGTGTTTATTTGAATTTTTCATGCAATGGGCCCCATTTGGAAATGGTTTACTTATTTCAAATGTGGAGCCAATGCCTCGTGGATTCATAGACGTGTTTGCATGATGCACAATAATAGATAGCCATCTCCTGATAGAAATGTCCAGCCCACCTGCCTTCTTCCAATGATATTGTTTTCTTTGGGGTACAAAAATCTATTCTAAGTGGCCTTCAGGCAACTTCTTGTTACCAGTAAAAAGGGACACGATGTGTTTCCCCGGATCCTTGAGCCGTAAGTGTCCTCGCACTCAGCCTCCCCAGGGAGTCACCCACCCCAACACTTACCCTGTTTTTAGTCACTGCCCAGTGATTTAAGTGTTATTTTGACTGGACCACAGTACCTAGCTATTGGGTGAAAGGTCATTCTAGAAGTTTCTATGAAGCATTTTTATTTGACTCATTAGATCCTGAAGAAAACAATTCACCATCCACCACGTGAGCAGTGCATTCTTGTTCCACCAAAGGCATTGATAGCAAAGACTCCAGTACGGAGGTCACTCAGTTGGTGAAGAGTTTGCTCTGCAAGCATGAGAATGTGGGTTCAATCCCTAGGCACCACATTAAAAAGCTGTGTTATGGTATGCTCTTGTAATCCCAGTGATGGGGAGGCGGAGACAGGGGGATAGACTCAAAGGGTTCACTGTCCAGCCAGCATAACCAAAGTGATGAGGTCCAGGCCACTGAGTCGTCCTGTCTCTAAAAAGAAGGAAGATATTAGCTGAGGCTGCGTCTGAGATAAGAAGGCAGAGGTTGGTGGCGCACGCCTTTAATCCCAGCACTCGGGAGGCAGAGGCAGGCGGATCTCTGTGAGTTCGAGACCAGCCTGGTCTACAAGAGCTAGTTCCAGGACAGGTTCCAAAACCACAGAGAAACCCTGTCTCGAAAAACCAAAAAAAAAAAAAAAAAAAGAAGGCAGAGGTTGACCTCTGACCATACACACACACACACACATACACACACACACACACACACACAACTGCCCTCCCCCAAATAAAAGGGAATTGTGCCAACAGGCTGCCTGCTGGTGTGCACAGCATTATCTGTTGGTTGTTCCAGGGTCTTCAGACTGAAACTCAACACTGCAGATTCAAGAATTATTAATTGCAGAGAGAGAGAACCTAGTTTTCATTACTGACCTATTTTCGATAGAATTCCCAGTTTTAGGGGTGCCAGAGAGAGTGGAGCGCACCTCCACTCAGAGTGCATGCCCACACAGACACACAACTAAATAAAGCTAAATCTTTAATGGGAAAAGAGGGCAAGAGAACACAGACAGATCACTAATAAGATGGAGTCTCCTTCCTGTTGGAAACATTCAGAGTGTAAGAGCAATTGTAATTCAGAGACATGAGAGGACTTTCTTCTCTGTAGAACGTTCATCTCTATAGCCACAAAACTCACCCTACACCCTCCCTGGCAGCTCTGTTCACAGGATCATCAATGTTGCTGCAACAAACTGCAAGGAGATGCAGCCCTCTGACCATCTGCATGGAGATGCAGCCCTCTGACCGTCTGCATGGAGATGCAGCCCTCTGACGGACTGCAAGGAGATGTAGCCCTCTGACCATCTGCATGGAGATGCAGCCCTCTGACCGTCTGCATGGAGATGCAGCCCTCTGCTCTCTGCTCCTCTGAGCAGACTGACTGACTTTGCCAAGGGTCAGGAACTGTTTGCTGAGCTTCCTTGTTTTGTTCGTGTAAAGCTTATTTCTCCAATACTCCGAACTCACTCTACGAGCAGGTGCCCCAGAAGAGCGAGGTTCCGATGTGCCACTCGCTCCAAGACAGACACTGGGTGACATGCCTGAGCTCAGGACTCCGCTTTGTCACATATTAAAAAGTTTAGAGATTACCAGAAGTGTTTGGTTTGGGTGGCTCCGTGGAAGATATTCTATAGCCACAAATATTCATAAAACCCTCGTGGAGGGCTCTGAAGTCCCAGAGGAAGGACTTTGCACTCTGACATAATCGTTGATGGCCCTGAAGAACGTGTTTACTCAGGCTCACAAGAGTGGGCTGGGTTTGTTCTGTTTCAGCAACAGATTAGGGGTTTGAAAGAAATATTGGCAATGTAGGTCATTGTTTTATTCTTTTTTTTTTCAAACAGTCTTTGAAGCCTTGCTGAGATCTTATCAGCGCGTCAAGATTTGAAATCTCCCACCTGCACCCTGCTCTTCCCGGAGCTCTTTTAAACAGCTGCTGCCTCCTCAATTGACTGAGCGCACGCACACTCCGCGCTGGGCATTTCTGCCAGCCATTTCTCCGTCCCGATGGCCTATCTGGTAGGCAGATTCAAAGCAAACATGAATTCCTAGGGATCCATTATAAGCTATGTTATGTGATTAAATTGGGCTGGCTCACCTGCAAGGCATTTCCACTCAGCCTCCCTCAGACCGTCTATTTTTCCAGCAGTAATCGTCCCAGAGGGAAGGCTTACTCGCTGGGCTCTTTTTAAAAGGAGCGCGAATCTCAACACTGCGACCGTTGAACGCCACAAATGTGATTGTAAAGAGAATAAAACAGAATGAAAATGCCATATTGCACATTTGTCAACAGGAGGCTTCTGTGTAATGCACCCTCTGCAGGCTGGGTCTGTGTGCCTGTTGCTGTTTGGGGAATGAACACATCAAACCATTGCACGTGAGAAGCTGTACGAAGGTCAAAAGCAGCCAAAAGTAACTTCTTCCAACACAGCAATCTGCCTTCCTGGCGCTTTTGACCACAACTTTGTCCCTAGAAGATAGTTTCTCTGTAAACCAACCAACCAAACCTAGTTCCTGTAAGGGCAAGCAGCCCAAGGTCTCAAGTGACCATGGAGTACGTTCTCACAGCTAGCTCCAGGGACTCTTCGGAAGAAGAGGAGTTCTTCCTAATGTCTCAGACTGCATTCTCTCCAGATGTCAGACTACCCTGGATGTCAGCATAACGCTACACCAACACCCAGTAAAACAGAGCCAGCGGGAGGTAGACAACAGACAGCCAGGCTGGTAGAGATAGAACACAAAGCATGCCTCTGATCTAACTCAGCACTATATATGTATATTTTCAAAAGAAAAGGCTCAGAGCAGGCAGGGCGTGGAATTTACATCCCAGCCCACATGGTAATACTTCCCTTTTGCCCTCCTGGAAAGCTGGGGCAAACTTTTTATCAAATAACACCCAAGAAGAACTTGCCACAGAAGTGTGGTTCTCCCAGCTCAGCGCCACAATGATTTCGCGCGCTGAGCACGATACGTCTTTGAATTTCCTATGATCCTTACCCTCGATATAATGTGGAATTCTATTCATTCTACTTTCATAGGATGAGTCATTCAGGGTGGAAACTATGACCTAACCAAGAGGACTGAAACACTGCTGCGTCTCAACCTGGGCTCTGGCACACAGGGAGTCTGATTCAAGTCTTCTGCAAGCACCGATCTCTCACTCTGCAAAGCAGACATTGTGTTTGCTCTGCCTAACGGTGTTCTCTGTCCACTGTGGAGAGAAGCCTGTTTGCTGTAAAAAGTGTGGCATGTGTATCCACTCCTGGTGGCAGGGAAGATGAAATCAAGCGCACACTGAGTGGGATTACCATGGCCTGTGTGAATCATCACAAGAAGCCAAGGTTGAAATCGTGGACTCCAAACAAAGATGAATGGATTAATAACAGGGACCGAGACGGGCCCAGACTTCCCCGAGTGTCCACTCCTCGGCAACCCTGTACGGAGCCCTCCAGTTCAGGTCGATTTTAGCGCACTCAGAGATGGCCAACACACCAAGAGAGCCCTCTGGGATGATACTTTCTTAATCTGAAAGTATCTGCATAATTAATCAGTGTGCACCCACCTTCTCCTCCATTTCCACCCACAGATTCTACTGGCTTTGCAAGGTATCTCATGGCTCCTGGTGTCATGACACAGACTGCAGAGTCCAGGAGAGTACATTCTGCGGGCGGGCACCCAACTGGAAAACTATCATGAGTGTCTAGCATGTGGCAGGCACCACATTCATGGGTGTCAAGCATGTGGCAGGCGGTGCACTGATGGGTATCTAGCCTGTGGCAGGTGCTGCATTGTTGGGTGTCTAACATGTGGCAGGCGCTGCACTGATGGGTGTCTAGCATGTGGCAGGTGCTGCATTGTTGGGTGTCTAGCATGTGGCAGGCACTGCATTGTTGGGTGTCTAGCATGTGGCAGGCACTGCATTGTTGGGTGTCTAGCATGTGGCAGGCGCTGCACTGATGGGTATCTAGCCTGTGGCAGGTGCTACATTGTTGGGTGTCTAGCATGTGGCAGGCACTGCATTGTTGGGTGTCTAGCATGTGGCAGGCACTGCATTGTTGGGTGTCTAGTGTGTGGCAGGCACTGCATTGTTGGGTGTCTAGCATGTGGCAGGCGCTGCACTGATGGGTGTCTAGCATGTGGCAGGCGCTGCACTGATCTGCTGCTATCTTTGGAGGAAACTCCTGGAAAGGTTTTCTGCATGGTTTGAGAATTTTATACACTCCAGATGCTTGTTTCGATCAAGTCCATCCCCATTTCAGATAGTTTGCTGCTCTAGAGGCAGTGGGACCTAAAAATGACACGGAGAATGGCCGACTTGGTGCAGAATGTCAGACAATTTGTACCCTGAGGGTTAAGAAAGGTCACCTGAGTAAAGGCCTCACGCCTTCTCTGTACACAATCACAAGGACAAACTGAGTGCATCAAATGCTTTTCCCCTGAGGCAAATCAATAAATAATAACAGCCAGTTGTAACAGAGTGATCCGAAGTAAACTCCGCCGACCTGCTGCACTGGGGAGTGATGGAGGTGGGTCTTGTATATTATCTGTTGCTTTCATTGGTTAACTAATAAAGAAAACTGCTTGGCCCTGATAGGACAGAAAACTAGGTAGGTGGAGTAGACAGAACAGAATGCTGGGAGAAAGAAGCCGAATCAGGGAGTCGCCATGATTCTCGCACTCCAGACAGACGCAGGTTAAGATCTTTCCTGGTAAGCCAGCTCGTGGTGCTACACAGAATATTAGAAATGGGTTAGATCAATATGTAAGAGCTAGCCAAGAAGAGGCTGGAACTAATGGGCCAGGCAGTGTTTAAAAGAATACAGTTTCCGTGTAATTATTTCAGGTAAAGCTAGCCGGGTGGTGGGAAGAAGCCCCAGCTGCTCACACCACTACAGAGTGGCACCCACCGCTGCTCCTATTCCAACAGGGGAGGGGCACAGAAGCACGTTCCAGGGACAATTAACTGACTTGTTTTCTTGGAGATTTCTCACAAACGCTCAGAATTCCCTTCGCGTGACTCTATTCTTGGGCCGTGTTCCAACACATGATAAAGGCGCAGGCAGTCAACTTGGTTCTGCCCATGCTTCTTCCAGTAGTACCAAAGCATGGACACTCAGGTACAAGCACTTTGTATTCCGAGGTCTTGACCTGGCATCTCCTATCCCTGGGAGACTGGGAATTTAGGATTGTCCTGAGTCAGAGCTTAGGACCCCTCCTCTTCCTCTCACCCCAGGATCTGGGGATACCTCTGAGCTAACTGGGGCTTCAAAAGTTGGAAACACATCCTGGCAGTTAAGAGCACTGTGGCTCTCGCAGAGGACCTAGGCTCAGTTCCCAGCACCCATGTGGTGGCTCACAAACATCTGTAACTCCAAGTCCAGGAGATGTGATGATCTCTCCGACCCCCAAAGGCACAGCACACATGTGGTGCACATATATACATTCAATCAAAATACTCATCCCAAAATAATTGGATAATAATAATAATATAATAAAGTGGGGCTTTGAGGAAGCCCAGTGAACTATTGCTGCAAATTAGTATTAAAACCATTGACTGAAAATCACTTTTTAAAGATTTGTTTTCTGTTTCACATTGCATATGTGTCTGCATGTGTAGGTAGGTATGTTCAGGCCAGTGCTGGTGTCCTAGGAGACCAGAGTACTGGGTCTCCTGGAGCTGAAGTTACAGGCAGTTGTGAGCTGCCCAGGGTGGGCGCTAAGAACAGAACTCAGGTCCTCTGGAAGAACAGGGTATATTTTCCACCACTGAACCATCTCTCCAGCCCCAGGAAAGAAACATATTTTTATACCTTAGTGCCTTATGTGGAGAGATGGCAGAGACCAGATTGCACAGCAGATGCTATAGACCCAGACAATCACCTTCCTGTCACAAGCAGGGAATAAAGTTTATTCAGAAGAGACAGTGAGTTTGTTTTTCTTCAGTTAATACCAGATTTATTTCCCTTCGTGAAAGTGAAGTATTAGAACTCACCCACAAACTTTTCCATCACTGCGTATGGCCAGTGCTTATGTTCATATAGTGATCTGGAGGCCCGATCCAAAATTCCAGGGTGCCTACTCTTTAAAAATGTTTTTGGTTGTATAAGAAATCATACAATATATTTTCCTCGTGTTTTCCCTTCCCCAAACTCCTCATCTCTCTAGCCTCCCAACTTTCTGTTCTCTCTCTCTTTCAAACAAAAAAAAAAAAAACACACCACAAAAAGTGAAATCAAAATAAACAAGTAAAAGATCAAATAGACAAAACATGCAAAATAAAGCAAAATGACACAAAAAGTCTTCAAAAATACCACTGAGTTCATTTTGTGTTAGCTACATTTGTGTGTGTGTGTGTGTGTGTGTGTGTGTGTGTGTGTGTGTGTGTGTGAAAGAGAGAGAGAGAGAGAGAGAGAGAGAGAGAGAGAGAGAGAGAGCTCTTGGTGGGGGGATGTGTTTATGTGTGTGTGTGTATGTGAGATTGAGAGAGAGAGAGAGAGAGCTCTTCATCGGGGGATGTGTTTATGTGTGTGTGTGTATGTGAGGTTGAAAGAGAGAGAGAGCAAGCTTGGGGCGGGGAGGCACACATGTGCCGCAGCAGGCATGTGGAAGTCACAGGACAGCTTCAGTCAGATCGCCTTCCACCCCGCTGGTCCTGGGATTGAACTCATGTCAACAGGCTTAGCAGCAAGCTCCTTTACCAGCTGAGTCATTTTGCCAGCTCCTGGCTACTTTTTATACTGTTCTCATTCCTTGTACTAAAGCGGCTTGGGAAAGGATAAAAGGTGTGCGTGTAAGTAATCCCTCGTTTGTCTATGCTCAGTGGATCACAGTCTGTTCATGTTTAACCATGAGCAGTGAGTTCGAAAGAGCTGTGTAGTGGTATTTCATTTGTATTTTAATAAACAAAGCTTGCCTGAGGATCGGAAAGGTAAAACAGCCACACTGGCCAGTCTTACAGACCAGGCAGTGGTGACACACACTTTCAATCCCAGTAGACACACTAGTTTGCCATAGAAACCAGGCAGTAGCGGTACACACCCTTAATCCCAGCCCTAGAGAGGATTATAAAACCGGAGGAGACAGCTCTCGGTCTCAGTCTCATTCTGAGATTCCTGGAGGCAGGATCGCCTTGGACTGAGGTCGAGGTAAGAGCTGGCGGCTGACTGCTTTGCATTTCTGGTCTTCAGGTTGAACCCCAACATCTGTCTGTGTCTTTACTAATCATGCTTCAGAGCTGTGTCACTCAGTGTGAGAACACTGCTCAGAGTGACCCAGGGTCCCCCAGGAGCAGAAGCCCTGGGACATTAGTGCAAACAGGTTCCTGAGCCCCAAATGGAGTCCATAATCAGAATTTCCAGAGGACATGGGTGGTCTCCAGCACACACGGATGCTCAGGTGACTTTTTTCCTTGTGTGTGTGTTTTTTTATTTTTGTTTTTTGTTTTTTAAAGAAGGAGAGAGCCACATCAAGTTCAGGCTCACCTAATCCACCAGCTTTTCATTCTACTCCACTATGATCCTCCCATTGAAGACAAACCATTTGGCTATAGGGTTAGAGCCAGATACTGCTGCACCCAGAGACCAAGGCGAGGGCATTGTAGGTCTGACGGCCAGTGGAGATTCTGCCTCCAAAACCTCAAGCAAAGCAAAAGGTAGCTTGGAGTCCTGGAAAGTTCCCTAACTGTCCTGACAGCCACCAGACTGGAGGTCTCCATCAGTGTGAGGGTCAGAAGCAAAGTGGTCAGCCTTTCCAGCTTTCTTGCCTTGTGCGACTGTCCTTCTGAGGTCACTGGGGCAGGGTGCAGTCTGAGGGAAAGGCTGGAGAGCGCTTACTTCATTTGGGAAACTTTCATTGTATAACTTCTCACAGCGCCCACCACCCTTGGAGGATGTTCTTGGGTGTAAACTCCCAAGACTGCTGTTCTCCAGACATCGGCGGGCTAAAGATGTCACATTCAGCCTTTAAAAGCTCCTGCATTACAATGGGCATGTGTCTGTGTGGGTGACAAATGACACTGAGCTTCCTAGCACAGTGAACTCTTGAGGGAATTTCTGGTAAATTCAAACAGTGCAGCAGATAAGCTGAGGAAAGGTGAGAAAACGCTGTGCACTCAGAGAGGTGCTCCGGGACCCGGAATGCCCTACAGGCTTGTCTACAGCCCCATCTTATGGAAGTGTTTTCTCAACTGAGAAAGTTGAGACCCATCAGCCCCTGGGCAGTGTGGTTTACGCAGACTGGGCCGCTTTTAGCTGGCCTCCAACCCCTCGGGTTCCTGCAAAATTTACCATCCCAGGATTACAGGACAGAGAGCTAACATTTATCCTGGCTCAGGAGCAGCACTGGGGAGGCAGCCACCTCCTCCATCCTTGCCTTATTTCAGCCCAAACCTATACTAAATGGCTCAGGAACAGGAGCTTAGTGGCAGGTTGCAGGGGTGTCTGTCTTCAGGTCAGCTTAAGAATCATCTTCCCCAAGTAGCTGTCCTTTCTCCTCCTCCACGTGGCCAGCCATCAATGCCAAGACAAAAATCCAACCTCTAAAGTGTTAGCTGCTAGAACTGGGAGGAAGCTTGGTCAGCAAAACGCTTGCAAGTATGAGGGCCCGGGACCTGTGCTAGTTAGGGTTACCCAAAGCAAGCTGGGGAGAAAAGGGTTTATTCTGATTATGGCTCCATGTCACCATTCATCATCAAAGGAAGTCAGGAAAGGAACACAAACAGAGTAGGAACCTCAAGGTAGGAACTGATGCTGAGGCCATGGAAGGGTGTTGCTTATTGGCTTGCTCTCCATAGCTTACTCAGTCTGCTTTCTTTTAGAACCCAGGAGCACCTGCCCAGGGATGACACCACCCACAAAGGGCTGGGCCCTCCCCCATCAGTCACTAATAAAGAAGATGAATGCCCTACAGGCTTGTCTACAGCCCCGTCTTTTGGAAGTGCTTTCTCAACTGAGGCTCCCTCTTTTCAAATAACTCTAGCTTGTGTCAAGTTGACACAAAACTACCCAGGTCAGGTTCTATACTCAGAGCCTACATTATTAAAAGCCAGGCACGGTGGCACACACTTGTAATAGCACCAGAAGATGGATCCCTGGTACTCACTGGCTGGCCAGCCTAGCTTACTTGGCAAGCTCTGGGCCAGGGAGAGACCCTGTCTCTCATCAAAAGATGGAGAGTACCTGACAAATGACCCCTGAGGTTGTCCCCTGTCCTCCGCATCCACACAAGCACGAATGCACACCCCCTGGGTAATTATCAATTGATTAATTGATTTTTAAAATGTGAACTAGGATAGTAGCAAGTGGGAGGTAGAACTTCCTGATGTCTGTGTCCGGGTAGAGGCCTGCCTGTGAAGAATCTCAAAGCGATGCTCATGGACTCAAAACCCAAGCAGCAAGGAGGTACAGTGATGAGACCAGACAGTCCACCAACATTGCTCTTCTCTGGTCTGACGTCCTTCAGAAGTGGCCACAGTCATCTTTCACTAGACTGTCTGGAAAGAAGACTTGCAGTACCAAAAACCTAAGTAAAACCCTACTCCTTGTGATGCCGATGGAATGTGTTTAGTTTGTGGTGAGATTTGTGTGGCCTGTTCCATGAACATTAAAAATAAAACAAAGAGATCTGCACCTTTCAGAAGAAGATGGCTGGCAACCGTGGTGCTCTGGATGCAAAGGCCCACAGAGGAGTGCCCACGGCCTTGTGAATAGAGCCTTTGTTCTCAGCACTGTTTTGGTAGGAAATGGTTGCTATTTAGGTCTCCAAGAGGGAATATAAATTATGCTCACCTAATCAAACAGACCAGTAAATACGGTAGTTAATGTGACAGCCTCCAATTCCTGAGTTGCGTTCCGAGGCACAATTCAATACCATTCATCCTCTAAAGCCTGCGCGCATCGTGAGCCTCTGGTTACTGCGAGCTTTGCTGTTTTCGGTCTCACTTCATCTTACTAATGACTACAAATGCCTGGCTCTAAATCACAGTTCAACACCAAGACATCTTGGTGGCAGAAAAGGAAAGAGATAGCCTTAGAAAAACACAGCATTCGACTTCAAAGTAAATAAAACATGCCGCGTGGGTGTCAGAGAGGATGGGAAGCCAGTGGTGACCATAGGAAAGCATTTGCTCAGTACTGCAAGGGTGTGTCTACCGGACCCATTACTCTGCTTCCAGCAGCTTCTTCCCACAGCTCGGCCCTGTGGCTGGGAACCCCAAAGCGACACCTGTTTATCCGGGTTGCGGACAGTCTGCAATCTGTTCTCCTTGAGAATCCATCCTCCGCCGTAGGGACAAAAGTTCTGAACCGTGTGAAAAAATCCCAGATAACTAATTTCAGCTTGCTCTGAAGTGCAATATAGAACACTTTTAAAGCCAGGCCCCCAAAATGTGTTTACTTAGTCCCTGTGAACAAAGAGCGGCTCTCAGATTCTGTTTGCCAGCTACTACAAGACTCTCTTTAAACTTTTGTCCGCGAGGTCCTTAGGGAGCAGGGTCCAGTGTACACACAGCAAGCCCTGAAGGTGTTACCTGAATTATTCCTGCTCTTTTGAAAGGGGGGAAAAAGCTGTTTCTGGTTTTTAAAGGAGCCATTGTCATTTCTGGTTGAATGTTTATTTTATTGTCTCCTGGGCGGTGAGGAGCAATTCACCTATAAAGCCTGATTGCAGCGCACTGGGACAATCTGAATACGCTAATCAATGCTAGTTAAACTAGGAATAAATAAACTTTTATGGCACCAGGGTTCCTACCCTCCACGGAAATTATTGTTAATTTATTGAGTCAATAATCTCAAAACAATAAATTATGATGTCCTTTGTTTTACTAAGCCCTTCTCACAGTGTGTTAAAAGGGGGGGGGGACTTTATAAATATCACAAGCCAATAGAAGGAGGGTTTTGAAGCCAAGTCTTTGTATATGGTCCCTTAAGAAAGAGGCTAGGCTATAAATGTGAAAAATCTACTGGGGAAGAGTGAGCTTGAACATGGGCAGCATGAACTTGAACATGGGCAGGGTGACCTTAAACACAGGCAGGGTGAATTTGAACACTGGCAGGAATGAGCTTAAACATGGGCAGGGGTAGGCTTGAACACAGGCAGCATGAGCTTGAACATGGGATGGGGTGGATTTGAGCATGGGTAGGGGTGAGCTTGAACACAGGTAAGAGTAGACTTGAACACAGGCGGGGTAGATTTGAACATGGGCGGGGTGGTCTTGAACATGGGATGGGGTGGACTTGAACACAGGCAGGGTAGATTTGAACACGGGCGTGGTGGTCTTGAACATGGGATGGGGTGGATTTGAACATGGGCGGGGTGGTCTTGAACATGGGATGGGGTGGACTTGAACACAGGCAGGGTGGATTTGAACATGGGCAGGGGTGGTCTTGAACATGGGATGGGGTGGACTTGAACACAGGCGGGGTGGATTTGAACATGGGCAGAGGTGGTCTTGAACATGGGCAGGGGTAGATTTGAACATGGAATGGGGTGGACTTGAACACAGGCAGGGTGGATTTGACCATGGGCAAGGGTGGTCTTGAACATGGGCAGAGGTAGATTTGAACATGGGCAGGGATGGTCTTGAACACGGGCAGGGGTAGATTTGAACATGGGATGGGGTGGACTGGGACACTGGCAGACACTAACAAAACAGTAGCTATATTCCCTTTACTACTTAAAATGTCAAGGAGCTTGGATTCTCCCCCTGATTAACTCTGTCACGACTCATGACAGCTTAGTTTTATCTGTCAGTTGTTTGAGAATTACTATGTAGGTGTGAGATTGAGATAAAGACAGACAGAGGCAGACACAGTAACACGGGAAGAAAGAGACAGAGAGAGATGCTGGGCGTCATGCATGTACTTGCGTGGCTCTGTGAGTCTGTATGTGAACACACATGCGGAGGTCAGAGGTCAATGACGTGTCTTCCTCGGTCGAACTTTTTATTTAATATTGTTATTGTTTGTGCATGATGTGTGCATGGCTTTGTGTGAGTTCTCTCCTTCCACCTTTATGTGGCTTCCAGGGGTCAAACTCGGGTTGTGAGGCTACACTCAACAAGCCATCTGGATGTCCTGCTGCCTTCCTTTTGAAGACAGGGTCTCTCCCTAAACCTGGGGTCCACTAACCCCTCTAGTTAGTGAACTAACAGTGAACTTCAAGGATCTGCCTGTCTAGGCCAGCACAGCACTGGGTTACAGACACATGTGCACCGCTTTGTCCTTCATGTTGGGGACCCAGAGTCAGGTCCTCGTGTTACAGAGCAAACACTTCACCAACTAAGCCATCTCCCTAGTGCCCAAATTATTACTTATTGAAGGCATTATTTATTAAAAATCAGGATGAGATGCCTTTATCTACTTAACTGGCTAAAAGGCTTGTCCTTGCTGTATTTCTGAGCTATGGTCTCATTTTTAATCTGATCTCCACCAAAATCTTTGGGGGAGATGAAACTCCCAGGCTTATTTCAAATGTTGAACCTATGACTACCCTGACTTACTGAAGAAAGATAAAGGAGCTAAAACACCGTCTGGCGCCATGGTTGAGGCTAAACAAAATGTAACAGCCCCCTCTCTGGGGCCATCTGGCTCTTGCTCCTCCACCACGCACAAGTTTAACAGGTCATGAGAATTGTACCCTGGAAATCTTAATCAGTTTTCTCATTATGTTTTTACCTTCCCTGACTATCAAAGTATCTTTTGGGTACCTATCCATCCTGTGACAAAATCGTACCCAAACGCAAGCTCCCCAGATCTACAACACATATATAATATAACGGGGAAAAGCATGCGTTCGGGGTAATATCTGCAGATGAGACATTACTGGAGAAGCAGCGTCCCAGAAGCCCTAATATCTGAAGCTTTCTGTAGATTAAGCTGCTCTAACGGCCCTGCAGCTCCTATACGCAATTATCTGCTCGCTTACAGAGGCCCTTAAAGCCGACGTGAGGGATCTTCCAAGGCAAGATCTACATACCTTAATTATGGAACCAATTTGGGACACGATTTGTTCCAATGTTCTTTAAAGGCCTTCCCTGGATTATAAGAACGTGTCTAATTCAGGATTGTTTTCTTGTGTGGCTTAGAGACTCACAGACTTGAATGCAGGCGGCTACAATGGCTTCCAGGAGTGCCTGGTCACCAGCACAGTCTGCTGGGGGCATGTGGGATTTGCCATAGACTGACCTAAACCAGAGATATTAGTCCCTGGAGCTGAACTTGTGACAGAAGTGTGTCCTCTTTGAAACCCAGCCTTGATGATGGGACTGTAATGATTTAGCAGCAGGGAGCTGAAAACCAACAATTTGTGTAATGCCCATCAATCTTGGATAGAGTTCCTTAAAGAGCTGCAGGTGGGTTCCATACGCCTGCCTTGGGATTGCACAGGACTCAACAGACAACCCTGGACCAAACGAGGGAACAGAGACCTTACCTGTGTGGACCTTCGTAGATCGCCCACTCCAGGACACAGGTGACACCAAGACTATCAAGTCTTCCTGGGCTCCAGCCTTCGTCTGATCCAATTGTAAAAGATTGTTCCAGGTAAGACAACGTTGCTTTCCTGAGGAAGCCCCGACTGAGCCAAGAATCCTATCTGGTCCCTGGTACATCCCTGCAAGCGGGTCTAGTGCCGTGGTAACCTGGCTGCAGATGGGGAATGGCACAAACCCAGCTGTCTTCTTTATGTGCATCTGCTACCTCAGGACAACAGCATTCCGGGAAGTTGGTAGTGTTCGGTTGCATTAAACGTGAGAGGACGACTTCCGTGTACAGGGAGCCTTGCCAAGTACCCCCACGAGAGACTTCCACAGAACTGCACTTGTAGTGGTGGGAGCGGCAGGCTACGTCCTGCCACCCTGCTAGCTTTACCCAAAATAACAGCACACAAATTGTATTCTTTTAAACACTGCTTGGCCCATTAGCTCTAGCCTCTTACTGGCTAACTCTCACATCTTGATTAACCCATTTCTATTAATGTGTGTAGCACCACGAGGTGGTGGCTTACTGGGAAGATCTTTACCTGCATCCATCTTGGAGAGGAGAGCTATAGAGTCTGCTCACTTCCCTTCTTCCCAGCATTTTGTTCTGTTTACTCTGCCTATCTAAATTCTGCCCTATCAGGCCAAGCAGTTTCTTTATTAATTAACCAATGAAAGCAACAGATAGAAGACCCACCTACATCATGCACTTGACAGTCACAGCACTGGCTTGGATAAAGTACCCAGTCTCAACTTCAGGAGCACAGGATGGAGATTCGGATTGGGTTAGGGACTTGCCTATCGCCGCAGGGCAATGGAGCCACAAAGTATCACAAATGGTCCTCCCTAGCTCCAGTGCCCATCCTCCCACCAGTGGAAAAGTGGAGGACTTCCCCTGAAGTTAGTTTGTCTCTTTGGTCTATGTCTCCAAGGCCTCAGTTAACTTTTTCTCACCCATAGAGATTAACCAAAATCTTGCTCACATGGATGCTCTGCCCTCTGAAATTCTCACAGGAAAAAGTCTCAAGCTGAGCATGGTGACTGCATCAGTCAGGGCTCACTAAAGGGAAAGAACCCTTAGGTCACATCTTCAGTCAAAGGGAATCTACTAGGTTGCCTGACATGTTGGCTGGGTGGGACCATGACAGTCCTCATAATGGTGAGGCTATACTTGTGAGAACCCAGCAGCAATTTAGTCCACAAAACAGGAGGCCTCAACCATCCCAGCCTGATGCTGAAGGCCTGGAAGATTCCCAGGGATCCACTGGTCCTCAGGCCATGTTAGAAGCCAGAAGCTGGGTTCTGCTATGGGCAAAGGAATGTAGGCACGATGGGGAAGGCAGCAACAGAGTAAAAGAACTCACCAGGGATAGTGAAAAAATGAGGCAAAAGGCAAGGCTTCTGCTCCTAAATCTTCATCCAGCTGCCGTCAGAAGCTGTTGCTCTTATTTTGTGTGTGTGTGTGGGGGGGGGGGTATCTTCATGCCTTGAAGACCTCTACAGGTTATCCTGTTTCTGCTCTCTTAGTTAACTATAGATCCAGTCAAGTGGATAGCCAAGAATAATCATCACAATGCCTTCTACTGTTATCCCAGCACTGGGGAGACTGAGGCAGGAGAATTGCCATGAGTTCAAGGCTAGCCTGAGCTACATAGCATAAACCAAGTTATTGCCTTAAAGCAAGAAGAAGCACATGAATAAAATCAGTATCTACTATGCAAGTCCTGCATGTCTGCGAATTCATCCATATAAGGGAAGGTCAATTCTGACTGAATATTGGCTTGTTCATACTGAATAGATATGAACCACTTTCTTACACCATAAGTCTCGCAGTGTGTACATGAGTCCCCTCAACTCCCCTTAGAATGAACTCTCTCTGTAATAGGTAACCTTTAAAAATAAGAGAAAGGGATAGAGAGGTGGCTCGGCATTAAGAGCACTTTCTACTCTTCCAGAGGACCTGAATTGGGTTCCCAGCACCCACATCTGGTGGTTCACAGCTAACAGTAACTCCAGCTCCAGGGTACCTGACTCTTCTGACCTTCACAGTCATCTGTACTCAAGTGCATGTCCCCACACACAGAGACACATAATTAAAATTAAAAATAAATCTTAAAGATATAAATGCAAGGTGAGGTTAATGATATGGATAGATATGTAAGAACTGAGATGGAAGGCAGGGCAGACATTGAGTTATGTGCTGCCTCTATGCTATAGAAATCAGAGCTCCATATTCAGTCTCTGCCTCAGGACTGAGGCTCCCATTCTCCATGTCCACACTGAGCTGTGATTGCTATTTCATGTTGATAGACTGTGGTGGTTTGAATAGGAATGACCCCATATAATCATGTATTTGAATGTTTGTTCCATAGGGAGAGGTACTATTAGAAGATGTGGCCTTGTTGGAGGAAGTATGTCACTGTGGAGGTGTATTTTGAGGACTCATATGCTCAAGCTACACCCAATGTGGTATACAGTTCACTTCCTTTATCTTCAAATCAAGTTGTAGAACGCTGAGTTTCTTCTCCAGTACCATGTCTGCCTACACATCTCCATGTCCCACCATGGTGATAATGATTAAACCTCTAAAACAGTAAGCAAGCACAATTAAATGTTTTCCTTTAATTGACATGGTCATGCTGTCTCTTCACAGCAATGGAAACCCTAAGGCCTTTTCCACATGTCACTATGAACCAAAATCACTGTCTCTGCCTCAGAGAGGGCACCACAATGAACCAAGGACACAGTTCTACTCAATGAGGGCAGCGCAATGACCCGAGGAGACAATTCTACTCAAGTCCAATTTAGCAAAATGAATTTGGTGGGCTTGCTTAGAGAGTACAGATGAGGTGTGGGTGAGAGGCTGCATACAGGTGAGGTATCAAGGTGTGTGGTGAGGTGTTGCCCATGGGTGAATGTCACAGGAGTGTGATGAGGGGTTGCTCACAGGTGATGGTCACAGGAGTGTGGTAAGGGGTTGCTCACAGGGGTATGAAACACTTGCAGGCAGCTACATCACTAAAAAGCCCACCCCAGCCTGGGTGGTGACTCATGAAAGCTACAACCCAGAGCTCTATACTTGACTTTCAGGCATCTCAACAGGTCAATTTCCCCTCCTTCTTAGTCCTCTGTGGGTTTAAAGGCATTAGAGATAGATCTGGGGATGGAGAGATGGCTCAGCAGTTAAGTGCAGTGGCTACTCTTGCAGAGAATCCAGGTTTTGTTCCCAGTACCCACATGGTGGCTCACAACTGCCTATAACTGCAGTCTCAGGGGATGCCAAACTTTCTTGTAAGAGGGCTTCAGAGTTGGCACAGAACACACCCAGACACCAAATTCTCAGCACAGAGGAGATTTATTACCCCAAAGGGACAGGCAGAGTGGGGAGGAGGGGATGGAGGGGGTAACCTCTAGATCTAGCAAAGTCAGAGAGCAGGTGTTTTTGCTGGAGTGAGTCTTGTGGGAGCTTACTGACTCACTGACTGAAAGGTGGGGAACCTGTGTAAGTCTGAACTAGGCCCTCTGAATGTGGATGACAGTTGTGTGGCTTGGGCAGTCTGTGGGGCCACTGAAGTAGGACCAGAATTTATGTCTAGTGCATGAACTGGCTTTCCCTATACCTTGCTCAGCCAAGACACAGGGGGAAGGCCTTGGTCCCGCCTCAAATGATGTGACAGACTTTAATGACTTTCATGGGAGGCCTTATCCTCTCTGAGGAGTGGATGGGGGTGGGATGGAGGAAGGTGGGAGAAGTGGCAGGAGGGGAGGCAGAGGGAACTGGGATCAGAATGTAAAATAAGAGAGATTGTTGTAAAAAAAATTTTTAAAAAGAGGAAAAAAGAAAATATACCTGGTATTGTTCATGTTTTTAAAAAGAGAGTAGATTTTTATGAGGAAAAAGAAGGAAGTCTGTGTTAGGATGAGCTGGCAGTCCTGATGGAACCTGCTAGCTGGTGCAGCGAAAAGGTGAATTTTGCTGCTGGATCCTGCTGTTTTGATAGCTGGACCTTGGAGTTTTAGTCAGGCACAAGGGAGTGGTCAAATAAGGGAACCTGACCCTGGGGGCTAGCTTAGAAATTTAATCTAAGGGCTTATGAAGGGAGAGGGGAGGGAGATGCACAAGACCTATCTGTGCCATGTCATGCGTGTCAAGCTTGGACCTTCAATACTGACCCAAGGGCACTGAATACACATGATGCACATGTATACATACAGACCAAACACCCATATACATGAAATAAGTATTTAGAAATAGACAAACACATCATCTTAGTGGACCTTGACTTAAACAAACCAACTATAATTTTTTGTGTGAAACAATTGGACAAATTCATTTTATTGATATGATGCAGCACATTTATTGATTTGAATTTAATGAACTTCCAGTGAATCCCTGGGGGGAATCTTATTATATGAAGAATTGGTTAATGTGCTATTGGATTTGGTTTTGTTGGTGATTTTAATGGCAACTTCCAGCAAGTACACTGACCTATAATTTTTTCTTTATGCTGTGTTCTTAACCTTGTTTTGGCATGGAGGTGATAGCAGCCATCTAGTTGTTTAGAGGAATTTCATCCTCTTTTTTTTTTTTTTTTTTTTTTTTTTTGTTCAGAAGAACATAAGGAGAATTGGTGTTAGCTGTTCTTATAGTCTTAGGTAGAATTCAACATGACACCACCTAGTTCTAAACTTTCTTTGATGGGAAAATTTTTTCATGATTCCTTCTTGGTGTGGTATGTGTGTCTGTAAATTTTCCATTTCTTCTAATTATGAAACTTGCATGTAAATATTTCTAGAAATCTCTAAGAACCTTGAGGAGTTTCTGTTGTGTGTGGTAATGCCTCATTCACCTCTGTTTCTATTTGAGTGACATTTCTCTCTCTTTAGTTAACCAGATAAAGGGAGTGTCTATTTTTGTTTTGTTTTCTATTTTGTTTTCTTGACCTTTCTAAAGAACCAACTCTTTGTCTCAAAGATGTTTCACACTGCAGTCCTCATTTCACTGCTTTGTGTATATTTTTTCCTTCTACTGATTTTTGAATTCAGCTTGTTTTACTGGCAGCTTAGTTGCTTCAAATCTATTTTTTATATAGCCATTGATTTGTATAAACTTATTTTTCAGCACTGCCTTACCTGCACCCTATGTGCATTGGCATGTTGACTGTTTCCAAGAAGAAAAGCTGATTCTTTTTCATTTCTTCCTTGATCCATTGAGTGTCCAAAAACCAGTGGTTTTGTTGCAATGTTTTCTCATTGTTGACTTCTAGTTGAATTGCATTCTAAGTGAGAAAGAAGAAAGATACCTGACATGGTTTTAGTTTTTTTTTTAAGTTTTATCAGGCTTGTTTTGTGCCATACAGAGAATGTATCCTGTGTAGTGTCCCCTGTAATGATGTGGAGAATGAGTATCACACAACGATCGAATAGAATGCTCTGTAGATGTGTTGGGTTTACTTTATGCAGGATGAAATATCACTGTGTAGTGATGAGGCAAGCGGGCCTGCTTTTCATCCCACCTGACTCCTGCATGGCTAGCTTTACACCCGAAGTAACAACACACAAATTACATTCATTTAAACACTGCCTGGCCCATAAGTTTTAGCCTCTTATTGGCTAATTCTCACATCTTGATTAACCTATTTCTAAAAATCTGTTTAGCACCACGAGGTGGTGGCTTACCGGGAAGATTCTAGCCTATGTCCATCTTGGGCCAGAGCTTCACTACGTCTGCCTCACTGCCTTCTACCCAGCATTCTGTTCTGTTTACTCCACCTACCTAATTTTCTGTCCTATCAAGGGCCAAGGCAGTTTCTTTATTAACCAATAAATGTAACACATAGACAGATGACCTTCCTCCATCATTACTGTCCTGCTTTTATTTATTTTTTTTGGGAGCCTTTCTGTTTGGATAATCAGCCATTGTTAAAAATATATGTTAAGATCCTCAGTTGTTTTAGTAGTAGGGTACATCTGTCTCTTTGGGTCTATTATTACTTTGCCTTAAATATTTAGTTCCTCAAATACTGGGTTCATATATGTTAGAATTGCTAAATTGGTGAGTTCATTATTATATAATAACCTCTTTTATCCATTTCTATTTTTTAGATATATGGTCTATCTTATTGATATTAATATGGGAAATTACATTTCTTTACATTCATATTATGTATATCTTTAAAGGTTCAATAAATTTTTGTGACATATAGGTGGGTGTTATTCTTATACACTCAGTCATTCTATATCTTTAAATAGAGAAATTTGTTCCATTTATGTTTAGGTAATTATTGCCTGGCCCATAATTAAAGGTCTTACAATCAAATTTACGTAACTTGGTTTTCCAAATAATATTTCTCTCCTCCTTTTATAGTTTTTCTTTGTGGGTATTTATATTCTACATACCTTCCCATGCTGTCTCCTTACTCATTAGTGCCTCCCCTTTTTAGTTCAAGATCTTCCTTTAGCATTGCATATAGAGAAGCCAGAATAGAGTCTCTCTCTCTCTCTCTCTCTCTCTCTCTCTCTCTCTCTCTCTCCTTTCATTTTTCTGGGCAAATCCCTGTGTCTATTTCATTTCTAAGGGATTTTTTTTAAAATACAATTCCTTTGGCTGATTTTTTTTCGGTTCTTTGTAGTGAAAAAACATCTGGCGCCTCTCTCTCTCCTGACCCATAAAATTTCTCCTGAGGGGTGTGGTTATGTGAATTGGGCTGCCCAAAAGCTGCTTCTTTTCAGTGGAAGCCTTGAGACCTTTCTCTTTAACTTTCACCCATGAGAGCTTGATTACACTTAACTGAATTAAATCTGGATGCTGATCTTTGACCATCCTCTACCTGGATATTGTAACCTTCCATATTTTTCTGGTATCATTTCTTCAGAAATACTTTTTAGCCCTTGGACATTCTCAGGTTAATCCATAACCCTGATAACCTCAATATTTTCTTCTTAATGGTGCCCACATGTTCCCATAAGCTTCCTTCACACCTTTCCAGTTTTTCCCTTCACATGTGTATTTTCAAAGTCTTCACTAGTTCTTTCTCATGTTTGATTTCTCTTGCCTCATATAACATTGTTGCTGGGCCCTAACATCTTCCATGGGGTGTAGGGGCGGGGAGAAGATGCAGTGTCAACATCTCAGACACTGGGAGTCAGGTATGTTGTATCAGGAGCGGCGGGGCTGCGTCCCCAGCACCCCGGCCACCTGGCTAGCTTATGCCCTGAAATAACAACACACAAATTGTATTCATTTAAACACTGCTTGGCCCATTAGCTCTAGCCCTTACTGGCTAATTCTGATATCCCGTTCAACCCATCTCTAATAAACTGTGTAGCACCGGTCTTACCAGGAAGGATTCAGCATGTCTGACCTGGTGGCTTGCTCCATCATGTCTGCTTCAGAGAGTAGAGCTATCGCGTCTGTCCTGGAGAGGGGAGCATGGCGTCTCTGAGCTCACTTCCTCTTCCTCCCAGCATTCTGTTCTATTTACTCCACCCACCTATGTTCTAACCAATAAAATGGGCCAAGGCAGTTTCTTTATTTTTTAACCAATGACCTTCCTCCATCACAGGCAGAAGGCATAAAGCAGACTCACTTATTTAACAACAGGACAAAAACTTATACACTCTCCCAGCACCCAGGTGTTTTGATCCATTGACGTCACATGGTCACCCCTCATTTGCTAGGCATGATCAGGACCTCAGACACTGCCTGTTGCTAGGCCCTCAGGCAGCATTGGGTGGTTGTCCCTCATTGGCTAGGCAGATCAGGACTTCTGACAGTGCCAGGCAGACTCCAGGTTGACTCCTCTCAGCCTGGCATCGATGGCATTCTTAAATTCATTGAGAGCATTTTTCAGATCAAGGATTTCTGTTCTGCGTTTTTATTGCTTTTGTGTCTTCAATAAGTATTTTTGTTAGGTTTATGAAACATTTTAGCCTTCTCTAATTTAACTAAGTTCCCTTAAAAATAGCTGCTGCACACTCTCGAGGAGTCTCCCATACTGATTGGCAGCTACCTGATGTCTGAGACCTCACTGTGAGTCCTAGGTGAGATCAAGATTTCCCAAAGCCTCCAGGTGCTTTTGTGTCTGACAGCTCTGACACCACGAGATCATATATCCATTCCAACATCTTGTAATGGTTAAATTCCAAGAAAATCTCCTCATTTTTTCTGAGCCTGCATCTTCCTGCTTCATCACCCATGATCTCTGTTTCAGTTCCTGTTTCCATGTTCCTGCCTCTAGGTTCCTGCCGTGACTCCTCTTAATGATGGACTGTAGTAGATTAAATGAGAATAGTCCTCACATGAGCCTGTGAGGACTATTCTCATTTCATGTATTTGCATGCTTAGTCTCCCGTTGAAGAAATGTTTGGGAAGGATTAGGAGCTGTGCCTTGTTAGAGGAGATGAGTCATTGAGGGTGGGCCTAGTTTCTTTCTCCTTGCCTCTTGCCTGTGGATCAGGATGTAAAGCTCTCAGCTTCTGTTTCAGCATCATGCCTGTCACCATGTTGATCATAGACTACCCCACTAAAACTGTGGACAAGCCTCCAATTCAATGCTTTCCTTTATAAGAGTTGCCGTGGTCATAGTGTCTCGTCACAGCACTCGAAGAGTGACTAAGGCATGGGCTATAACCTGTAAGCCAACAAGACCCTTTCTTGCACAGGTTTCTTCATCACAGCAATAGGAAGCAAACAACAATGTTCATTTATTGTTCTGAATTATTCTTCATAGTGAGGCAGGGGGCAACCTATAAGAGCAGTCCATCCTCATAAGGCTCTGGCTGGAGCCCGGGCAGGGCTTAATGACCCAATCTGTCCTTTAGACAGTGAAGATTCTGTCTGACTCTGGGCAGACTTCCCTTAATATGGGCCAGCCCTCACCTCCTATGCCATACCTGCATGTAGCAAATCTTTCTCTCTCCCACCAGCCAGATCCCAAATAATGACCTGGAGATTTATTATTAATCATGAAACCTTAGCCTTTAACTTAGGCTTGGCTAAACTAGCTCTTATAACTTAAATTAACTCATTATTTTTAATATAGGTTCTGCCACGTGGTGTTACCTCTCTTCCATCTTGCACCTCTTGTTTCCTCTAGTTGGCAACTCTACTTTTCTTTTTCCCAGAGTCCTCCCTAACTCTGGAAGTCTAACCTAACCTCTTTCTGCCTAGCTATTGGCCATTCAGCTTTTTGTTACACCAATCACAGCAATACACTTTTCACATAGTGTACAGATATCCCAAAACATTTCCCCCTTTTGTCAAAATAAAAAGGAAAGGTTTTAACTCTAACACAGTAAAATGATATACAATAAGAATTATCAGGTAAGAATTGTATTCATAATGTCCAATCCATTTGTATTTGAGAAATTTGGGGAAAGGACTGTATTATCTATCTTATCTTAGTGAATATAAAGTTTTGTACCTAATTCAAGTTCTAGCCTAACTTGTATAACCATCTTCAAAATATATTTTCAGACCTTAAAACATCTTCTTATATAAACAATTTAAGCTGCTAGTTTCTCAACCTTATAAACATTTCATCTCTTTTGTAAGTTTCATTTCTCAGTTTGGTAACAAGGAAAACTATAACTATAACTACCTCTTATTCAACTCCATCAGAGACCCGAGAAGGATATAGTGCTTCCTGAGTAAACAGGAAGTGCACAGAAAACAACTTCCAAAACTATAGAAATGACAAAACAGCTGGCTGTCTGCACACTCACCCCAAAGTTTCTCTGGAGCATCCATCTTTGGCCTACAGGCCTAGAATATCTGACAGATTTTTCTGTGAAGCAGAAATTTGAAGGAATGTATTACCTTATCTTAGCAAAGTTTGGCAGTCACTTTCTTTTGTGTGCTGCTTATCCAGTTTTGACAGCATATTGCCAGTACTTTATATAAGGGCAATTTATTACCCAAATAGATAGCTTTGTCAAATTGAAAGCAAACTCCATATGGAGGTTCTTCAATACCTATCATCTTTTTTTAAAATAAATTGGAGCTGTCAGAAGCAGGTGTGTCTCATTGTCATGAAAATCCTTATGCTATTAAAACATTTTAAATGCCATATTCTGTATACCTCTGAAATGTCTGACAACCATCCATCTATTTAAAACATTTCTTTCTTTGATCTTAAAAACATATCTAACATGACTCTAAGTTTGATTTTTATAGCTGACTAACTACTAACGTTTCTTTATTATCATAAATAGCTTTCAAGGACTAAAACTTCACCTTACATTTTTAAATTAACTGCATAGGTACAATACCTTAAACAAGAGTAGAGTAGAAATATACATACAGTATGACAAAAATAACCTTAAATTTGTATCAATATAAAAAAAACCCATACCAATGTAAAGTATTTGAGACTAGGGGTTGTTCAAAAGACTAAACAATCCACCCTTTAATCCTATCATTTCTATACTCTATCTCCCTCTTTTTCCTTCAGAAAGAGAGCCCTGAATCTAATCTCCTTTGCTTAGCTTTTTTTCTGACCATGATCAGTAATAACTTGTAGCCAATCCTCTAAACAATGATAAGCATCTATAACCCTCCAAATGACCAAAAAACACTCACCCTGCCTCTTGAGATTATGGGTATCATGTTTTCTACACTGCTTACTGTTGTCTGGGGGTGATGGAATCTTTTGGGAATCCTAAGGAAATTGAAGTAATGGTCAAGTCCTGGGTAAGTTTGTTGTATTTTTTTGTTTAGTCTCTGTGTTTTGGGAAAGTGTAGAGCTTATCTGAAGTCTTGACTGGATAGTCTGTGAGGCTGGACCATCTCAGCTAGCAGCTTTGAAGTTATTCTGTGTGCAGAATTTTGAGGAAACTGCAACAGAAACATTCTGGGCATCTGGGCCATCTATTTTCATTGTATTTGGTCCATTTTTCTAAAAACACATAAACTTTTAAAGGTAATATATTTATCTCCATTAACACTAGCTGGTGACTTTGCCTTTCTTTTTCCCAGAGTTCTTTCTGTCTCCGGAAGTCACACCTAACCTCTTCCTGCCTATCTATTGGCCATTCAGCTTTTTGTTACACCAATCAGAGCAAAGCACCTTCACACAGTGTACAGATATCCCATTACACCTGTGCACATCTGTGATATCACATTCTGTCACCTGCTAAACTGACAACCCATTCAAACCAATATAACACAGAACTGACACCATGCCCCACATGTCCACTGTCTACTGTAGTGTCACTATGAAGAAGGATGCTCAAAAGAAATCCCACACTAGCTCAGAATTGAGTATATTAGAGAGTTATTTATTTAGGCGTAGACTCACAGATCACAATCCTCTGCTGGAACGGGGAACAACAACCAAATCCCACAGCCAGAAAAGAGGCTGGACACATGCTTTACATCGGCATATATAATATAAGAGGCCATATCCAAGTGGGCGGGTAACTTAAAGGCTACTGGCGGTAGGAAGGCCTACAGCATTAGTGGACCTGTGACTGGCTCTACCCAGAAAGAGTTGGTACTCATTAGGACAGAAGTTGACAGACTGTGGCCATGTGTCAGTGCTAGAGCCACATCTACAGGCAGACGCTATAATGAAGGGGCACTACAGTCTTTCCACTGTTAGCTTTTGCTGGTCCAACAATAAATTACATGGGCAATCTGATACTTACTTTTCTGCCCTAACCCTAGTTATGCCCCTTGTGCACCGCCTGAGATGACAGCTGTGTTGGCACAGTGGTCCTTTGGCCACACAGGTGGTTGCTGTGTAGACTGTACCAAAGTCTCCCTGCTCCAAGTGCCTACACTGTCTTAGGAATGCATTCCAGGCCCACAAAGCTGTAGAGGATGTGGTTCAAGGCATTAATCTGTCCCACTGGATCTCAGGTGGCTTCCTGGGAGCAGGGAAAATGCTGAAGTTCCACCTGTGAGCCCTATCTTGACAGGGCTGTGCTGCCCACGGTACAGAGATTAATTGGACATAGGAAACAGTCCTTTGCTTGCCAACACTGTGCTTAAATGGGTCACACCTGAGTCTCACACAGGCCCACATGGTCTTGGATGGAGGAAGGCAGTGACCCAGACCCATTCCAAGGTTGGAATTGATAAGGTCAGAAATTGGGTCCGTCTTCCAGGACACAGGCCTTGCTGGATGCCAGAATGATCTAAAGGCTCTCTCTGTGAGTTTCTGTTTGTATGTGAGACATCCAGTTTCTAGTAAGTGTTTGGTGTCACCTCAGCAGGCCTACCACTAGGTCCACAGACTGTCTTGTATTAGCTTCTGTACCCTGATCCTCAGCAAATGAAGCCCAGCTTCCCTCTCTGCCACCTGAGGGAAAGAAAAGGTGGTGTAGGTTGGCAGCTGCCCTATGTAATTCAATTACAGTCTTAATCTCTGGGTTTTAGCCAAAGATTGGGGTCCTAGGACTCTGCCCAGGAATTATTACACTATAACAGGTCCACCACTGGGGTCTTGGCTTTTTAAGATTTTTTTTAAAGTTCATTTGCATGTGTGTGAGGCTGCTTGAGATTACATGCACTGTTGTCAGAGTTTTCTGTCCCACCCAGTTCCCACAGTCATTAAGTCCCAAAGAAATCACACAGAGGTCTACATTAGTTATAAACTGATTGGCCCATTAGCTCAGGCTTCTTATTAAATCTTATAATTTATATTAGCACATTATTCTTGTCTATGTTAGCCATGTGGCTCAGTACCTTATTCGGCGAGGCTGGCACATCTTGCTTCTTCTGTGGCTGGGTCACAACTGCAGACTAGGACTTCCTTCTTCCCAGAATTCTCCTGTTCTCATTGACCTGCCTCTACTTCCTGTCTGGTTGTTCCGCCTATACTTCCTGCCTGGCTACTGGCCAATTGGTGTTTATTTAAAATATAATTGACAGACAGCAGACCACTCTCCCACCCCGATGCACCACATGTATATGGGTGCCTATGGGGTGTTGGATCCCTCAATGTGTACTGCCATGTGTGTGCTGGGAACTGAAGTCGGGTCCTCAGCAGAAGCACTAAGTATTCCTCATTGTGTCCCTCCAGCCCCTGCTATGGTCTGATTTTAAGACAGGAGTTGGTGTGAAGTGGGAGGTGTCCTTCCTGTCCTTCTACCTGGAGTGTGTCGAGAGATAATAATCCTCTTCTTGCTTCTTCCATGAATTTCATTTTGTTTCACTAAACTGGGCACTTACTTTCTCACCTGATTCCTGAGCACTTGTGGTGGGTCACTGGGTACATGGGCACCTGTTGGTCTTGGACTCTCTGTAAGGGAACAACTGTTAGAAGACCCTTTCCAGGTGGTGCACTCGAGAGGCAGAGGCAGGCAGATCTCTGTGAGTTTGAGGCCAGCCTGGTCTACAAGAGCTAGTTCCAGGACAGGCTTGAACAGGCTCCAAAGCTACAGAGAAACCCTGTCTCAAAAAAAAAAAAAAAAAAAAAAAAAACAACAAAGACCCTATTCTGATGTGGGAAGGTCATTGGTTAATTAATAAAGAAACTGCTGCAGGGCGATGGTGGCGCACGCCTTTAATCCCAGCACTCGGGAGGCAGAGGTAGGCGGATCTCTGTGAGTTCGAGACCAGCCTGGTCTACAGAGCTAGTTCCAGGACAGGCTCCAAAGCCACAGAGAAACCCTGTCTCGAAAAACCAAAAAAAAAAAAAAAAAAAAAAAAAAAGAAACTGCTTGGCCTGATAGGTCAGAAATAGGAGGGTGGAGTAAACAGAACAGAATGCTGGGAGGAAGTGAGGCAGACGCCATGCCTCTCCTCTCCAGGGCAGATGTGATGAAGCAAGCCGCCAGGTCAGACATGCTGAATATTTCCCAGTAAGACTGGTGCTACACAGATTACTAAATATGGGTTAGGCAAGATATGAGAGTTAGCCAAGAAGAGGATAGAGCTAATGGGCCAAGCAGTCTTTAAAAGAATACAATTTGCCTCCCCATCTACCCTTACCCCCATTCCACCCCACCCCCAAGATCCCAATTTTTTGCCCGGCAATCTTGTCTACTTCCCATATCCAGGAGGATAACTATATGTTTTTCTTTGTGTTCACCTTCTTATTTAGCTTCTTTAGGATCACAAATTATAGACTCAATGTCCTTTATTTATGGCTAGAAACCAATTATGTGTGAGTACATCCCATGTTCATCTTTTTGAGTCTGGGTTACCTCACTCAGGATAGTGTTTTCTATTTCCATCCATTTGCATGCAAAATTCAAGATATCATTGTTTTTTACCACTGAGTAGTACTCTAATGTGTATATATTCCACACTTTCTTCATCCATTCTCCACTGAAGGACATCTAGGTTGTTTCCAGGTTCTGGCTATTACAAATAATACTGCTATGAACATAGTTGAACAAATGCTTTTGTAGTATGATAGGTCATCTCTTGGTTATATTCCCAAGAGTGGTATTGCTAGGTCCTGGGGTAGGTTGATCCCGAATTTCCTGGGAAACCACCACACTGATTTCCAAAATGGTTGCACAAGTTTGCATTTCCACCAGCAATGGATGAGGGTACCCCTTCCTCCACAGCCTCTCCAGCAAAGGCTATCATTGGAGTTTTGAATTTAGCAATTCTGACAGGTGTAAGATGATATCTCAAAGTTGTTTTGATTTGCATTTCCCTGATCACTAAGGAGGTTGAGCATGACCTTAAGTGTCTTTTGGCCATTTGAACTCCTTCTGTTGAGAATTCTCTGTTCAGTTCAGTGCCCCATTTTTTAATTGGGTTAATTAGCATTTTAAAGTCTAGTTTCTTGAGTTCTTTATATATTTTGGAAATCAGACCTTTGTCTGTTGCGGGGTTGGTGAAGATCTTCTCCCAGTCAGTAGGTTGCCTTTTTGTCTTAGTGACAGTGTCCTTTGGGGGAACATGGGGAAATGGGATGGTTGGGATAAAGGAAGGGTGGATATGGGAACATCAAGCATATATCTTAATTAAGGGAGCCATCTTAGGGTTGGCAAGAGACTTGAACCTAGAAGGGCTCCCAGGTGCCCAGGGTGATGTCCCTAGTTAGTTCCTTGGGCAGCTGAGGATAGGGAACCTGAAATGGCCCTATCCTATAGCCATACTGATGAATATCTTGCATATCACCATGGAACCTTCATCTGGCAATGGATGGAGATAGAGACAGAGACCCACATTGGAGCACCGGACTAAGCTCCCAAGATCCAAATGAGGAGCAGGAGGGAGAACAGGAGCAAGGAAGTCAGGACCGTGAGGGGTGCACCCACCCACTGAGACAGTGGGGCTGATCTATTGGGTGCTCACCAAGGCCAGCTGGACTGGGACTGAAAAAGCATGGGATAAAACCGGACTCTCTGAACATGGCGAACAATGAGGGCTGATGAGAAGTCAAGGACAATGGCACTGGGTTTTGATCCTACTTCATGTTCTGGCTTTATGGGAGCCTAGCCAGTTTGGATGCCCACCTTCCTAGACCTGGATGGAGCGGTGAGGACCTTGGACTTCCCACAGGGCAGGGAACCCTGACTGCTCTTCGGACTGGAGAGGGAGGGGGAGAGGAGTGGAAGGAGGGGGAGGGAAATGGGAGGCTGGGAGGAGGCGGCAATTTTTTTTTCAATTAAAAAATAAATAAATAAATAAATAAATAAATAAATAAATAAATAAGAATACAATTTGTGTGTTGTTATTTCGGGGCATAAGGTAGCCAGATGGCCGAGAGCCAGGTGACAGGACTTCAGCCCACTGCTCCCTCTACACTATTCAGATGCCCTCTCACCTTTCACATGAAATGGCCATGCTCACGGTGTTTCCTAAGGCTCAGCTTTGGGCTTTAGGTGAAGCACCCACTAGAAGAACAGATTTGAACTGTAGCATAAACAGTGCGAGTGCACACAAAGAATCTGGTTGGTGTTTAAAGGTTCTGGAGTCTCAGTAGAATTGTGGTAGACTTCTGGTTTTAAAGGTACTGACATCTCAATGGAAATGTGGTTGACTTCTGGTTGATGTTTAAAGGTACTGGAGTCTCAATGGAATTGTGGTAGACTTCAAAGTGCACTTGTCAAGCACTGAGCATAGAAAGACGCCAAGATCTTACTTTGTTGTGGTATAAATTATCTCTATGTTTTTAAGCCCCGTGTCTTTCCTTTTATTGGTCCAGAATAAAAAACATAAGAATTTTACCTTAATAATCAGCACTTCCCACTTCCATAACCAAGAAAGAGTGGAAGGCTATTTCCAGGGTTTCCAACATTACACAGCAACAGGTGGGGCTGGGGAAAGTTTGCCCAGCTCAGCCGATTCCCTCACTTACTTTGAGACTCATAGGATATACACGGCCGGAAGAGTCAACCAACTACCCAGGCAGAAGCAACGGCAGACTGATTTGGTCAGCCACCTGTATATCTGTGGCTCTATGAGCTGTCATCAACATTAAGCTAATTTCTTGGCGAAGCATCTTCTGACCACATAGACTTGACTTTTAAAGTCCATACAAAAGAATGGCCTGGCCCTGCTCTGAAGGCACTCAGGGGTCTCTGATTAACAACTGCCCTAAGGATTAGAGATGTGTGCTGTGTGTGCAGGGGGGGGGGGGGGTAGCTCAGTTGGTAGCAGGCTTGGCTGGTTCAGTCTCCACACTGTATGAACCAGGTATGGTACACACACCTGTAATCCTAGTACTTGACAAGAGGCAGGGCGCTGGCACCCATTAAACCTGGGCCTTTTCTAATTCGGTTTCATTTGGTCTGATTTGGATTATTGCATCAGTGGAGAGGTTTGTCGTGCTGGAAAAACTTAACACTCAGCTACATAGTAAGCCCAAACCTCACCTGTCCAAAACAAGAAAAAAGTGTGTAATATGTATGCTGTATCCAAATTGAACAAATCTACCTATTTTAATATACTTTCCTTATTGGGGGTGTTGAGTACCAGCCTCAGTACCACCTCAGGGCTCAGAATTGGATGTCTAAGGCAGGTGAGGATCTGAGGGTAAAAAATTAACTCAAGTACGTTACCTCTGTGTGTTTATTTTTCATATGAGGGGGAAAAGTGAAGTGAAGGGGCACGGAGAAGAAAAAAGAAGAAAGAAGGAGAGAAGGGGAAGAAGTAGAGTAAGGGCTGATCTCCATGGGGTTTCTAGTTTTTACACAGGTGGCAAATTCCACAGGCAAGGACAATGATAATATGCATATCACAATCACAAAATGGGACAGAAAGAACCTGACAAAGCTGTACTTCAGAACTGGTGGCCCGACCCAGGGAAGAGCCAGCATCCAAGGGGAAGTACCTAACATTCCAAACCATTATTAGATAAAGTTACCAAACATCCCTGAATCCTGGATTCACCCATTCTCCTCCTCTAATCTCTTTGGTGATAACCAGATTTGTTTGTTAGCAAAGGTGGGGCATGCTGCCTTCCTGTGTGGTCTGTTAGCAGGTAATTTTGTGAGATTGACTCTATGTAAATTTGACTGTTAGAACAAAGAATGTTTGTTATCACTCCAAGGCCTCGTGATGGTGGGGGGGGGAGGGGGGATGGATGCCCTTTCAGAAATCACAGTGCTGAGGTATTTTGGGAATGAATCCCATTTTGAAGGGAAGAATCACGGTGTCACAAGGTTTCCACAGATATGACAGCGACTTTTCCAAAAGACAAGTGTTCCCGCAGCTCTGCAAAACAGGATGCCCCATAGGTTGTACACTTGTGGGTCTGCCTTTATGAATCTGTCAGCTGTGCATTTACTGTATAGTCATGTGGGCTCCAACAGTTCCTATACTGTCATGTGCCACAGGGAAGGTGAGTTTCTGCTCAGTTTACTCCATGTGCCCATGACCACGGTTTCCACAGAGGAACACAGGAAGGAGGCAAAGCCATGGAAAGGCTGTCAACACCCCATCATGTCAGTGGGGAGGAGCTCATGAAGCCCCACCCCTGCCTGAGGAGCTTTAGGCAGCTCACTTGCTGTGGGGGAGAGTCTTATTCCCCAGTGGTATGCCCCCAGTAAGTTGCTCTTGCTTAAGTAAAGAACCCTGGTCATCCTCATGTAGGCAGCCTAGTTAAACGGTGGGCCACTGTCAACAAAAGATAGAAAATAGAGGGGGGGGTTGGTGGGAAGAAGTATAGGAGGAGGAGCAAGGGGAAGAGAGGATGGGGGGATGATCAAAGTACTGTGTGTGCCTGTGTATGTGTGCCTGTGTGTATGCCTGTACGTGTGTGTCTGTGTATGTGCCTGTGTGTATGCCTGTATGTGTGTGTCTGTGTGTGTGCCTGTGTGTATGCCTGTATATGTGTGCCTGTGTGTATGCCTGTATGTGTGTGCCTGTGTGTGTGCCTGCATGTGTGTGCCTGTGTGTATGCCTGTATGTGTGTGTCTGTGTGTGTGTGCCTGTGTGTATGCCTGTATATGTGTGCCTGTGTGTATGCCTGTATGTGTGTGCCTGTGTGTGTGCCTGTATGTGTGTGCCTGTGTGTATGCCTGTATGTGTGTGCCTGTATGTGTGTGCCTGTATGTGTGTGCCTGTGTGTGTGCCTGTATGTGTGTGCCTGTGTGTATGCCTGTACGTGTGTGCCTGTGTGTGTGCCTGTGTGTATGCCTGTATGTGTGTGCCTGTGTGTGTGCCTGCATGTGTGTGCCTGTGTGTATGCCTGTATGTGTGTGTCTGTGTGTGTGTGCCTGTGTGTATGCCTGTATATGTGTGCCTGTGTGTATGCCTGTATGTGTGTGCCTGTGTGTGTGCCTGTATGTGTGTGCCTGTGTGTATGCCTGTATGTGTGTGCCTGTATGTGTGTGCCTGTATGTGTGTGCCTGTGTGTGTGCCTGTATGTGTGTGCCTGTGTGTATGCCTGTACGTGTGTGCCTGTGTGTGTGCCTGTGTGTATGCCTGTATGTGTGTGTCTGTGTGTGTGTGCCTGTCTGTGTGTGCCTGTACGTGTGTGCCTGTGTGTGTGCCTGTATGTGTGTGCCTGTATGTGTGTGCCTGTCTGTGTGTGCCTGTACATGTGTGTCTGTGTGTGTTTGTGTGTATGCCTATACGTGTGTGTCTGTGTGTATGCCTGTCTGTGTGTGCCTGTATGTGTGTGTCTGTATGTATGCCTGTACGTGTGTGCCTGTGTGTATGCCTGTCTGTGTGTGCCTGTACATGTGTGCCTGTGTGTGTGCCTGTATGTGTGTGCCTGTATGTATGCCTGTACGTGTGTGCCTGTGTGTGTGCCTGTACGTGTGTGCCTGTGTGTATGCCTGTATGTGTGTGTCTGTGTGTGTGTGCCTGTCTGTGTGTGCCTGTATGTGTGTGCCTGTGTGTGTGCCTGTATGTGTGTGTCTGTGTGTATGCCTGTATATGTGTGTATCTGTGTGTATGCCTGTATATGTGTGTCTTGTGTATGCCTGTATGTGTGTGTCTGTATGTGTATGCCTGTACGTGTGTGTTTGTGTGTATGCCTGTATGTGTGTGCCTGTGTGTGTGCCTCTTTGTATGCCTGTGTGTGCCTCTTTGTATGCCTGTGTGTGCCTGTGTGTATACCTGTACGTGTGTGTTTGTGTGTATGCCTGTATGTGTGTGCCTGTGTGTGTGCCTCTTTGTATGGCTGTGTGTGCCTGTGTGTGTGCCTGTATGTGTGTGTCTGTGTGTATGCCTGTATATGTGTGTGTCTGTGTGTATGCCTGTATGTGTGTTCCTGTGTATGCCTGTGTGTGTGCCTGTGTGTGTGCCTGTGTGTGTGCCTGTATGTGTGTGCCTGTATGTGTGTGCCTGTGTGTGTGTGCCTGTGTGTATGTGCCTGTGTTTGTATGCCTGTGTGTGCCTATGTGTGCATGTGCCTGTGTGTGTGCCTGTATGTGTGTGCCTGTATGTGTGTGCCTGTGTGTGTGTGCCTGTGTGTGTGCCTGTGTGTGTGCCTGTGTGTGTGCCTGTGTGTGTGCCTGTATGTGTGTGCCTGTGTGTGTGTGTGCCTGTGTGTGTGTGTAACTGTGAAAGAATAAATAATTTTAATGGTTTAAAAAAGAAAAATTGAAGTATGAATTAGAATGGAAGAAATGAAAGAAGGGAGGGAAGGCAAGGAGGGAAATTGCTTGTTGTGTTTTAACTCCTCTGTTCAAAGGACAAAGTGTGTGTTTACTGTGGACACATCATGTTTGGAAGTGAGTGCACACGGTGACATGACTTGGCTGGCTAATTAGCAGAGGATCACCTCACACAGGTTCCATTTTTCTGGTGAGGACACTTTGAGAACTACAGTCATCATATTGTACAAATCTTTTCAGCTCCCATGTTTAGCTCTTAACATGGGATAAGAAGCCACCCCACGCCTATGAGCTGGATTCCAAATTGCCATCCTCCCCTGAGCGCTGTAGTCTGTGCTTGTAAATGAGGGGCTCCTCCGAGTTCCAGGGGACAGACGTGAACGCTACCAGGCGTGCGGATGTAGGTTGCTCCCAGCCCTACAGAAACTGAAGAACAGCTGTGCTATCTAGACCAAGTTCCCACACTCGTCGGCACTGGCTCAGATTTTGTTTTGTTTGGAGATGGGGCGATGAGGAAGTCACAGTTTACAGAGCATTTTCTTTAAAGATTTAACATCGTCACGTTTACCCCTTATATGGCCTGTGATGCCTGCACCGCCCATGTCCTCTGAACTAGGAGGACTCTGGTAAATTAGATCCGGTCTCTTATCCTGGGGTCACACGACCAGTTAAAGGAACAGGAACAGTTTATGAGCACAGGGCACATGCTCTGAGACACTTCGGTGGACTAGTGCTGGAGGGTTTGACCGCTCCTCTGGACCAAATACTGTGATGTCATGACGAGAAAAGCACGTGACATTCTAGGCAAACTCACCCACGCGTTCGTCTAGCTGTCCTGGCTTTGCTGGAAGAGAAGCAGCAACAGGCAAATGCTACTGAGTCCGACCTTGTTTTATAGCCACTGTGCTTTAGCTAATTCATAAAAACATAGCAATCATTTGCATCAATGCAGAGCCAGGTGATAGTCTGAAATGTAAGAACCTCCTGTCCCAATCCCCTCTCTGTGTGACAAATGCCACGAGTATTTCTAAGCAACGTAAGGACGAAAGGTTTATTGGTTGACAATTCCAGGTTACCATCCACCAAGGCTGGCTCAAAAGCAGTCTGTCGCATCCCATCCACAGTCAAGAATGGCAAGAAATGGCGAGAAATGACTGCACGCTCACCGCCTGTAAAGCATCATTTAGCTTCCTCCTGTCCTACATAGTTCAAGACCCCCTCCTGGTCCCGGAAATGGAGCTGTACACCATAGCCTGAATTTCCCCACATCAATTAACAATCAAGGCCATCCCCTACAGGCGTGCATGCCCACAGGCCAAGCTCATCTAGGGCTCCACGAGGTAGCAAGTAGATATTTCAAACAGTCACCCTGTGTAATATTTAAATCGGGCTAAGCAGGCTTCTCTCCTTAGTTATCATTTTCCTGGTGAAAAAGCCATTTCATGCCTTTCCCTTAGCGTCTGGTGTGCACAGCTACGTTCTTCTCATCTCTAGTCACCCCACTGTGCACAGCACACCGAGACGTCTGCCTCCTGTGTGACTGAAGTTAGTGCCTGCCCAACACCCTCTCCCTCACCTTCCCTCCTATTCTCCCAGCTTCTGGTGACCACCAGTCTGTTCTCAGTGTCTGGGAAAGCAGCCTCTCTGGATTCCACAACAAATATCATGTTAAATGAATATCCACAACACATATCATGTTAAACAAACCTATGTTATTCTTTGCTTAAATTTTTTTCACTTAATCATGATCTCCTCTTCCATCCAGATTACAAAATCTTTTTCATGGCTGAACAGTATTCACACACACACACATGCACGTACACACACACACACACATGCACATATACACACACATACATGTTCTACAGATGCTAATCAGTTTATGGACACTTGGATACATTCCATTTCTTTGCTCTATTCGTCATACTATATGATGAGGCAGGCAGTTATATTTTACATAGATCCATAAGAAAATTATTTTGATATATGTTTGAAATAATTTGTTTAAAAATCAATAAGGTTTTCTAACCTTTCTATACTCCTACAGCCTGAGATAGAGAAAAGGGGAAATGGTGGGGTTTTGCTTGCCTTCATGACTACATGACAAACCTTCTTCATGGTCAAAATCAAGTTCACAGCACAAAATGTAGCGTTCTTATCTCTGTGGCTGCCCACTGGCTCTGAATGTGCACATGGCAAAACTGGAGTGATGGGAATCTTCCAATAAGAAATGTAGGAAAGGGAAAAGGGAGAGAGGAAGAGGAAGAAAGAAGGAAAGAAATGGCAAGCGGAAGGGAGGGGAAAGGAAGAAAAGGGAAACAATGAGGAGGCAGTCAGGAGGAAAGGTGAAGGAAATAGAAGGAAAAGGAACAGAGTAAGGAGAGAAGGAAGAAAGGAAGGAAGGAAGGAAGGAAGGAAGGAAGGGGGAGAGGGAAGGTAAAAAAGGAGGGTAGGAGGGAAAGAGAAAGGACAGAAGGAAGGATGGAGAGAAGGAAGGCTGTGACATCTGGGCACCAGCAAATAGTCCTTCAGTAAGCCTTAGACCTTTGTAGTAACCAGTTAGGTCAGTTCTTACTTTGTCTGCCTGGACACCCATTAGCAGAAGCTGAAGGTTAACTTTTTTTCTCTGATAAATGTCTATGTGCCCATAGGACACACTAACATCAGAGATCAATTCCATACAAGTCCAACTTGGTGAGTCAATGACTGTATCAGGCTTATGAATAGGAGCAAGGGTGAGGGTGGCTCCAAAATAGCTCACTTTCAAAAGCCCCACCCTGTAACGAGTCTTTCTCTGCCCGAAAGGTTGACCTGTAGCTTAGGCTTGTTCCACTTGCTCTTATAACTTCATTTAACCCATTTATACTAATCTACATTTTGTCTCAAGGCTTTTACCCCCCTTTCACCTTGTACCTCCTGTTTCCTCTCCTTGTCCTTTGGTATCTCTTCAGTTTCTCTTCTGGAAGGCCCACCTACACCTTCTGCTTAACTATTGGCTGTTCTGCTTTTTATAAAACCAATCACAGTGTAATCAAATATCTCAGAATACCACCTGTTACCATGATGACTCTATAGGAGCTACATGGATGGGGTTCCACTTCAGCCTATCTTCTACCTCCTCTGGCCACTAGCATCTTCCAAAGTCCTTCAGGGCTGGTTGGACTCCTGTGTATCATTCCTATGACCCCTACTTTCCTTCCACTAGGAAGCGCCAAAGCCTCCCTCACCCATCACTCAAGGCCTAGTTATCACTGATTCCCTCTCTGTCACTCAAGGTCTGGCCATCACTGCATCAAACTGGCCTGTAAGCAAGCCCGCGGGCATTTTCTTGATTGATGATGATGTGGGTGGTACCATCATTGGGCTGATGGTCATAAAAAACCTGACTCACAATCATGGGGAGCAACTCAGTAAGCAGCACTCCTCCATGGTCCCTGTTTCAGTTCCTGACCCCAGGCTCCTGCCTTGAGTTCCTGCCCTGACTTCCTGTTGTGATGAACTGTGATCAGGACACATAACCCAAAATAAGCCCTTCACTTCCCAACTTAATTTGGTCATAGTGTTTCATGAGAGCAATAGAAACTCTAACAGGTACTTGGCAAGGACAAATTTGGCCCAAGATGGTGGGAGAGTATCCAACGGTGTCCTCATTCTCTTAAAACAGCCAAGACAAAGAAAGGGGGAAGGAAAGAAAAGAGGGAGAAAGGAGAGAGAGAGAGAGAGAGAGAGAGAGAGAGAGAGAGAGTTTCAACATGCTCTAAGAAGGGCTGTGTGAGATCTGTAAGAGACTAGGCGCCTTTGTTAATATTTGTTGATGATTCCTTAAAATATGACCCTGTGGCAAGTCTCTTGCTCATCGCAGTGACAAACACATACAGGTTTCTCCCCTGAAAGCCACAAAGGAAGAGAACTGACATAAAATTATTGGAGGGAGGGAATTAACACTGAGTTAGAAGTGTTCAAACTTGCTGTACACCATTAAAGACAGAAATAGAAATAATAATTTTCCAGTACATATTTAAAATTGAGGTGTTATTCAAAATATTTTGTAATGAGGATAATGGCATTCAGTCATCCACTCATAGATCAGCTATGTACAAGCTGCTGTCTAAGGCTGGAGAGACAGATGAGAAAGAGAGTCCCCTACATGCACTATAAGGAACACGCATTTTTGCACAGGAAGACAGTGCCCATGTACAACTCTCAAGTGGTCAAGGAAGAGTTCAATCATACATGAGTACCAAGATAATAATAAATACAGTCATATGTTGTAATATGATTGGCAGGCAAGCGGCCGGGCTGCGTTCCGCCACCCGGCTAGCTTTACCCCGAAAATAATTACACAGAAACTGTATTCTTTTAAACACTGCCTGGCCCATTAGTTCCAGCCTCTTATTGGCTAGCTCTTACATATCGATCTAACCCATTTCTAACATCCCTGTAACACCACGAGGTGTCTTACCAGGGAAGATCTTAACCTGCGTCTGTATCCGGTAGGAGAATCATGGCGACCCCTTGACTCAGCTTCTTTCTCCCAGCATTCTGTTCTGTTTACTCTGCCTACCTAATTTTATGTCCTATTAAAGGGCCAAGGCAGTCTCTTTATTTAACCAATGAAATTAACACAAAACAGAAGACTATCCCCCATCAGTCATTGAAGGTGAGTGATGGCTGTCAGTGTGGGAGATGGTGGGGTGGTTAGTCTGAGCAAAGAACAGCTCTCCAGTCCGAGACAAGAGAAAGGTAGGAAGCCATGTCATGAAGCAAAGCAAAGGGACTCTGGCAGCAATGACAAGCAGCAGGGGCCTGGATTGTGCGCCATTGTGAGTAGAATACATTTTGTATAACTTTTCATTTGTTTCTGTTTAATTTGGGGTTTGGGGCACTTTGTGGTCAGTGGTTCTCTCTCTGTGCCACAGAGCCCCTGAAATCATAGACTGGATTCTTTGGCCTGCTGTACCCCTTCTTTGTGTGCATCCCCAAGATACAAACAAGGCACAGGAAGAGGGCAGCGTGGTCTTTCAAGGTTTATCAATGACGTACAGGGATTCTTTTCCTTATTGAGAATTTTTACTTTTTCAATTAAACTGGGCACTTCACAACTTTTATTTGGTTTAACCAAGTTTCCGGTTAATTCCTGTACTTTGAGCCATTATTAGGTTAATAAAGGTGACTTTAACACAGCACTTATATAACTGTTTGAGATGAAAAAAACAGTCTATTGTGGAAGCAAGCTTGCTAAGCCACTGGATGATCTAAAGGAAGGTAGAACACTGTGTCCAGGAGGGAAATGTGGTGATCTCAGCAAGTAAACAACTCAAGGGCTTCAGGAAGTCCCTGAGACTGACTAAATGCATTGGGCTTTCCTCACCTCAAGCAGATATAAGCAGTGGGGACCCAACTGTCGGGAAGAGGCTCAGGCAAACTGAGCTGCCTGAGATAGACATCCTCAAACTCTTGAGCTGCGTATAGATTGTGTGGTGAACTCCAGGTTTCTAGATTTTCTTGCTCTGGCAAGAAGCCTCTTGATTCTGCCAAAGCGCTACCTACCATCTCTGCACCTAGAGGGAGTGCAAGCCGTAGTCATGGCTGAATTACTGACTTCCACTGGCCTTGCTGCTGGTTTCACTGAAGACACTCAATACAAAACCAGAGGGCTTCTTTTCCAAGTCAGCCAAAGGGCACCTTCCCCTGCTCAGAGCTGCCTTGCGGCTTTCATTTTGTTGAAATCCAAGCTCTCATCAGGTTCCGGGAGGACTACACGGTCCGCCCCACTTACACCCTTCCATCTCCTTCCCATTTCTCCCCACCACCGCCGCTCAGCCATGGGTTTCTATCCAGACCCTTAGCCTACTGCTGGAACACAAAGTCCACAGAGTTAGGGGCCTGCATTTGGTTCCCTGCAGATCCCAAGGGCCTGGAGCAACACCCTGAACATAGTTAGCATTGAACATGCGGCTGTTGAACAAAGGCACCAAATTTGTGCACATAAAGATAATTCGGCATGCTTTTCACAAAGAGAATTAAGCCTTTTATTAAATTTCTCTTTGTCGGCCCTAAACAGGATATCTGTATAACTCCTCCAAGACTTGGGGAATATGACTGAAGAGAGGACAAAAGGCAGAAGAATCAGAAGATGGGTGTCTTAGGGTCTTTATTGCTGTGAAGAGACACCATGACCACAGCAACTCTTATAAAGGAAAATCATTTAAGTAGGGTGGCTTTCATTCTCAGAGTTTAGTCCATTATCATCGTGGTGTGACATGGTGTCACGCAGACAGACATGGTGGCATGCAGACAGACACAGTGCTGGAGAAGGAACGGAGAGTCCTACATCTTCACTTGTAGGAAACAGGAAGTGGTCTACCTCACTGGGTATGGCTTGAGCATATAGGAAACCTCAAAGCCTGCGTGTCCACAGTAACATACTTCCTCCAAAAAGGCCACACCTACTCCAACAAGGCCACAGCTCCTAATAGTGCCACTCCCTTCAGGGGACATTTTCTTTCAAACCACCACAATGGGAAGAAGGCCACCGGTGAGACCCTGTCTGTGGATATGGCACGGCTGTTGCAATAATGAACACACAGCAGCTATGACTGCCCGCACAGGACATACACACAGACACAGACAGAGGCTGGGGAGACGGCTCAGGTTTTAAGAACACATACTGCTCCCCCAGATGGCCAGGGTTTGGTTCCCTGCACTATGTAGGATGGCCCGCAACCATGAGTAACTCCAGATCCAGGAAACCCAATGCCTTCCTCCGGCTTCTGCAGCCACTGAACTCATGAGTACATGTGCACACAAGCTTGCCACGCACACACACACACACACACACACACGCACACGCACGCACTCACACGCATGCACACACACGCACGCACACACACATGCACACACACACGCACACACACGCACACACGCACACACATACACACACACACAATTAAACATAAAAATAAAATATTTTAAAGACATGAAAGAAATCTATTGTGCCAGTGAAAGATGTCATCAGATTAAATACTAGTTTCTAACTCTATACATCAGAGAAAATGGTTGTTTATTTAAGAAATATATACAAGTATTTCTTTTTGAAATGTTTTGTGATTTAGTCACTGGGCCAAAGATTTATGAATGGGTCATGAATCTTTACATAAATATCAAAAGTGGTGACAAGAAAATGTATACACCCTCAAGCTATGAGATATATGATAAAACAAGGAAAGCAAAATATTTAAAGAATAGCCAGACTGGGCATGGCGGCACACACCACTAGCCAGTCATGGCACTCTGGAGGCAGAGGCAGGTGGATCTCTGAGTTTGCAGACAGTCTGGTCTACAGAGTGAGTTCCAGGCCAGCCAGGGCTACAAAGAAGCCCTGTCTCAAAAAAAAGTAGCCAGGCTGTAGCTAGGCCAAACCACCACAAGATTACAAGTTCAAAGCCCCAGCTACAAAGTGATTTCTCAGACCAGGCCCTCAAGACACACAAACAAAACAACAAATTGCTTCTCTGACTTTGATTTGGGGGAAAAAATATGTTACACTAAAGTCTCATAAAAATTCTAAACTGATTAGAGCAAATTCACAAGGGTTTTTGCCTGGTATTTCTTGGACTTAAAAACAGCCACATTTCCCCTTCCGAATGATCTTACACCTCTCCTGTCTCCCCAAACCCACGAGGAAGGAGAAGCCTGGCTGGCAGGTACCTCCCCCTCACCATTGATCCTCATCGAAGAAGAAACCCCAAGGGAGATTGCATCTCTGATTGCATCTGAACCCCCCCCCCCATCACCTCTTCTGCAGCCATTGGATCACCAGCACAGGACCCAAACTGAGTGAACGGTACTTCCTCAGTCAGACCAGCCTTGCAGAGTGCGGCTGGCTTCCTCACAAGGAGCAAGAGAGTTTCCACAGAGCCTGGCAAAGATGCTTATGATTTGCGACTGAAGGACGCCCCTGAGACCTAAGTGATGCCCCACCCTGCTGTATGGCGTGAGCCTGCTTGTGGTAGATGGAGCAAGTCCTATCCAGGGCTAGGCACTTCCTCCCCTCTAGATCAAATGAGGTTCTGGGGTGTTCCTCAAATAGACTTGTTGGACCCAAACACACCAGCCCGCCCACCCCTCTCTCCTCCCGCCTCCCTCCTCATTTTTTTATTTGTTTTAAAGACAGAATCTCATGTAGTCTATGCTGGCCTTGACCTTCCCCTCCGCCTGCCTCTACCTTCTACATGCTAGGAAAATCAGCGTGCACTGACACACCTAGAAAAATATGGTAGTAAGAGGGCACCCACAAATCCCACCACTGGCACACCTAGGTAACTATGGTAGTAAGAGGGCACCCACAAATCCCACCACTGGCACACCTAGGTAACTATGGTAGTAAGAGGGCACCCACAAATCCCACCACTGGCACACCTAGGTAACTATGGTAGTAAGAGGGCACCCACAAATCCCACCAATTTACTTTTACCCATTTGCTTTAAGAAAAGAAAAGGCAGCCTACAGAATGGGGAAAGGTCAGAGGGCTGATCTCCAAAATAAACAAAGAACTCAAGAAACTGGTCATCAAAAGAACAAATAACTCAATAAAAAATGGAGTACAGACCTAAACAGAGAACCCTCAACAGATGGATATAAAATGTCTGAAAGACACTTAAGGAAATGATCGACATCTTTAGCCATCAGAGAAATGCAAATCAAAATAACTCAGAGATTCCATCTTACACCTGACAGAATGACCAAGATCAAAAACACCGATGACAACATATTCTGGAGAGGACGTGGGGTAAAGGAAACACTCCTCCATTGCTTGTGGGAGTGCAAACTGGTGCAACCACTTTGGAAAGCAGTATGATGATTTCTCAGAAAATTAGGAAACAATCTACCTCAAGATCCAGCAATACCACTTTTGGGTATATACCCAAAGAATGCTCAGTTATACCACAAGGGCAGCATTGTTCATAATAGCCAGAGCCTGGAAACACCCTAGATGTCCCTCAGCTGAAGAATGGATTAGGAAAATGTGATACATTTACACAGTGAAGTACTACACAGTGGAAAAATAATGATATCTTGAAATCTGCAGACAAATGGATGGATCTAGAAACAAAACCTATTGAGTGAGGTAACCCAGTCCCAGAAAAACAAATATAATATGTACTCACTCATAAGTGATTCTAGAAATCAAGATCTCCTGAGTAAATTGGGAGCATGGGGGGGGGGGGTTCCACAGGAGAGAATAGAAGGGGAGGGGGAGGAAGAGAGGGGAGCAGAGAAAAATTTATAGCTCAATAAAATCAATAAAAACTGCAAAGGAAAAGGTTTCCTGGGTCCCTCAGTTTGTTCTCGGATGGTTTGCTGAGTTAAGTTGGGGCTAAACTGTAATCCCATGTGAAAAAAATGTTTGCTGCAGCTTGCTTCCTGTGGTAGAAAAATCTTCACTTAAAAAAAAAAAAAAGTTTCCCTGGTCTAAATTTTGAAAGTAAAATGAGTAATTCTAAATACATTTCAGCCCAGTTTAAAGATGCGCGTCTTATAATCGGGTTTAACATTTTCAGTGACGGTGTGACATCTTTAGAAGTATTTGTTTGGGTGTTGTTTCCCTCCATCGGAAGGAGCCCCACTCCAGCTCGGGTCCTTTGTTAGTTCCTGCGACACTCACAGCGCTCTCCCCATAACATATGGGGTCTTATACAGTAAAGCGAAGCTGTGTTTGTTAAAAATAAAAATAAAAGTCTGCTGACTTTAAGTTCTGGCTTTTATTCCATATACGCTACGCCCTGTTAGGGAAAAAAAGTTACAGATCGTTCTACGTTGCCCCAAATTCACAGTGCAGAAGCCTCCGTGTGGAGAAAGGGGCGTAATGAAAAGTCAGGCCACCATTTACAGGGCCGCAAACATCGCTAGGCAATACGCTGTGTTTACTCAACTATTTATAGAGGGGACTCGCTCCAGTGAAGCCGTCTTCTCCCCCTCATAATGATACGCTCTGTGCGTGTGCGTGTGTGTGTGCGTGTGTGTGTGTGCCTGGATTCTCGTACAGACACAATTGACAACTTTATCCCTCTTGGTGCGGGTTACTGCTGCAGGAGTCTGTCCTCCGTGGCTCACTGTATTAGAGCGCCACCTTCTGGCTGGACAGAGACATGGAAATCTGTAAAAAGAGAACAGCAGCCCCTCACAGGGTTGCTGGAAAGGCCGAGACACAAGGAGCTGGTGGGTCAGTCCCTTGAATTGGTGATGAAAGCTTTCCTTTCCCTGATGCGGGACTTCACTCTGTACGCTATGAATATGTTTTATTACCATCTGCCCAATAAAGCCCTGCGGGAAATCCGAACAGAGATATTGAGAGAGTTGGTGGAGTCAAGGAGATGCCATGTAGCTACTGAAGGAGACAGATGCTGGAACCTTACTGGTAGGCCACAGATGAATAGAAATGGGTTAATTTAGATGTAAGAGTTAGTTAATAAGAAGTCTGAGCTAATAGGCCAATAGCGTTGTAATTAATACAATTTCTGTGTGAGTATTCGGGTCTGGGAGGCTGGGAAATGAACGAGCAATCTCCATTTACACTTCCCTCCCCAGGGAGTTCTTGAAAACACTCAGTTTTGAGTAAGTTTCTTTCTCTACAATAATGGCCAGCACCTGTGTCTCTATTTTATTTATATCTTCACTAACAAGCATCTTCTAAGGCTTCCAAAGCTGTTCTTGTACCAGTGACTGAACTTGGGAGTCCCTCTGGCGGTCATGAGCATGAGTCTCAAATGAGGCTGATTTTCTTCCTGCTGCCTTCCTTAGCCAGGGTCTCACTCCAGCTTATCTCTGTACCCCAGCGCCCACCAGCCCTCGGCACTCCATGCCCTGACACACATGTTCCTGTCCACATCACTGAGTACCCTGTCTCAGACACTAAGAGGGGGCATCACAGAGGAAGACCCTAATATCCACCTCTGACCCCTCCACAGGTGAACATGTCCGTGTGTGTGTGTTCTAGCCATTACTAATATCCAGCTTGGGATATTTTGGCCAGAATCTTGGATTTATATTAGAGTTCTGTCACTTGCTACGACCGTGGCAAAGTTTAAAAGCTATTAGCAGCCCTTGGCTCCTCACCTGCAGGCCTCAGCTCCGGGTTCTTTCTTCCACGCGTAGATGTTAGAGATCAGTTGTCTCTGTAAGGAGAGCTTTCTTCACAGGTGTGGACCTTAACTAACTTGTCTTTCTTTTATGTCCATGATTTCCTCTCCTTAACTGTTTAATTACACTAATTCAAGAGAAGAGAAAACAATTAATTGTGCTAGGCTTGACAGTCTGACTCATGCCTCTAATACCAGCATGGGGGAGGCTGAGGTGGGAAGTTTCTATGCATTCTAGGCTAGCCTGGTCTACAGAGTGTAACCTTGTCTCAAATGAAAACCGGGTGGAGAGAAAAGAAAAAGTTATGGTCAGGACCTATGACTTGGGGCACTGGCTGCCAAGTATCCCATCTGACCTTGGTTTCTTCATCCACACACGGGAGAAAGTTTTCCCAAGGTTAGACCCTTGAGTGATGAAGAAGATGTTCAAGTAAGCCCTGACTTGAGTTTAGAGGAGACAAGTTCTTACTGAAAAAAGGGGTGTTTCTGGCCCATGCTCTCAGAATTCAGCATTCAACATTCAGCCCTGGGAATCTGCAGCTGCGCTGAGTGCAGATGTGTTTTCTGCATCATGTTCCGCTGACAGACGTTCACCTTTCAGGGGTGTTCCCTTTTCCTCAGGACACAGCACACACTCAGGACACAGCACATACTCAGGACACAGCTCATGCTCAGGACACAGCGCACACTCAGGACACAGCGCACACTCAGGACACAGCGCACACCCAGGACACAGTACACACTCAGGACACAGCACACACCCAGGACACAGCACACACCCAGGACACAGCACACACTCAGGACACAGAGCACACTCAGGACACAGCTCACGCTCAGGACACAGTGCACACCCAGGACACAGCGCACACTCAGGACACAGAGCACACTCAGGACACAGAGCACACTCAGGACACAGCTCACGCTCAGGACACAGCACACTAGTCTGGAGAGATGGCTCTCTGCTTAAGAGCATGTACTGCTCTCGCAGAAGACCAGAGTTTGCTTTCCCAGCATCCACATGGCTGCTCACAACTTCCTGTAACTCCAGCTCTAGGGATCCAGCATCATCTTCTGGTCTCTGCAAGAACTGCACTGCCCGGCACACAGGCACATCTACCCTGACACACACACACACACACACACACACACACACACAACTGTTTTCAAAAGAAAAGGAGTACATGAAATGTTATTTGTTGCAGGATATTTGTACACTGTGTGAAGATGTGTCATTGTGATTGGTTTAATAAAAAGCTGAATGGCCAATAGCTGGGCAGGAGAGGTCAGATGGTACTTCCAGGCAGAAAGAGGAACTCAGGGATGAGTCTAGACCTCTGGCATTAGCCCAGGAGACAGAGAGGGAGTCGGACTTACAGAATGGAGGAGAGGTAAAGAGCCACAAGGCAGAACATAGAGTAATAGAAATGGGTCAATTTAAGTTAACCCATTTAATTAAGAGCTAGTAGAACAAGCCTAAGCCAAGGCCAAGCTTTCATAATTGATGATAATCTGTGTCACTATGTGGGAGATTTTCCAAAGAAAGCCCAGCAGGAAAGACTTGCTGCAGCTCTTTCTGAACGGGAAGCGAGCAAAGATGGCCATGACGTCAGCACTGGCAAGTCCCAGATGCCCCTCTGACTGGTCACCTTTCCTCTGTTACGCGGAGTTCCAGATGGGCAAAGTCTCCATTATGGGCCACACGTCTGAGCTATCAGCAACCTGTTCTCCTAAACTCAAAAAAGAGCCCCGAGTATACACATTTGCTCAGAAATGTGCAATCCACAAATCCTGCTCTTACATGGCAAACGTAAAACCACAGACACAAATTACTGAAGCATCATCAAAGCTGCCATGGTGGTGCAGTCTTAAATCCCAGCACTCTGGAAGCAGAGGACATGGATCTCTGTGAATTCAAGGCCAGCCTGTCTACACTGTGAGTTATAGACCAGCCCGGGCTACATAGGGAGACACTGTCTCAGAACAACGACAATATCAACAAGGAGATACGACCCTACCCGCCAAGATCTTACAAACGATGTCGCCTTTGTTGCTATTCAACACGAACAGGAATAGAGTGAATAATTTTCAATAAAAGGCACGGAGGCTTTTGCTGCCTTTTCTTAAACACTGAAACACACCGCGTCTAAGAAAACAAATGCCTGTACCCCAACTGGCTTTGCTGAGTTCCCCTGGAGCACTGATTTCCCAGTCACTCTTTCGTGCTCTGTGACTCCACGGTGCTCGGGGATTCCGGAGGGACGCCATTCTTCACAGTTCCATATTCTGAAGGAATATAGACAACTCTACACAGCAGACAGAAAATGAGTTTAATCTCTAAGTTCTTTCATTGGTAGAGACTGTCGGGTCTCCAACGCGCTGTCAATCACCACTGCTCTCAGGCAGGTTTTCTGAGTCTGTAACAGTGGGATTTACACTTTCCCAAACAACGGTTTCAACCACTATCGTGGGGTCCTAATTACTTTACATCAGGCTGACGACTCCAGAAACATGGATGCTTAGCACCATCTAATGCTCAAGAATAAAACAACCGCATGGTCCACAGCAAGGAAATGCATCCTAGAGTAGGGAGTGTGCGTGTGTATGTGCGTGTGTGTGTGTGTGTGTGTGTGTGCGTGTGTGTGTGTATGTATGATTGGGGGTATTTTACCTGGGTGTATATGTATGAAGCATGTGTGTGCTGTGCCCATAGAGACCAAAACATGGCACTGGATCCCCTGGAACTGACATTACAGACAGTTGTGCACCCCCTATGGGTGCCGGAAACGGAACTTTGGTCTAGAGGTGGGATTGTTTCTTTAAGGAGGGGACTTGCTCTGGTTCCGTGTCACTGCTGCAATAAAGTGGCTAAAACAAAAGTATCTCTGGGTTCTGAGGAGGCTAAGTCTCAAACGGTCTCTATGCAGCAATTAAAGGCATCAGCAAGGTGTTCCTCCTGAGGAAGATCTCTTTCCACCCACATTCCCCTTCCTTTGCCTTCTGAGAGCTCACATGACTAGACTGAGCTAATCCACCCAGCTAGCCTGAAAACCTCCCCATCAAGGTTCTATTTATATCTGCAAATTTTCCCTCTCCCATGAGAAATAACTTAGTCACAGGTCCCAGGGGTGAGGATACAACCCGGGTAAAGGAGGAGCATTGCTTCACCTGGACACGAAAGTTGACGCGGTAACTAAAATCCTGAACCAGATATCCAAAATTTCAGCCCCTGACTTTTTGTGGGTACACACATTGGCACATTGACTTTTGTGTTGGTAGGGTTGAGGGGAAATATGGCTGATTTATGTTTGGGGGTGGACAAGAATATGGCTACATCATGGAATTAAAACCTTTATCATTTTGCTCATTTTAGTGCTTAGGCACCTAGGCTTCCTGCTATTGCGTGTTGAGCACCTGTTCTTTAAATGACCTCTCAAGACCCACCCAGTTCAGAGGAACGTTCCAAGGGGAACTGGTCAGGTCTTATTACTTTGTGTCTTTGGTCACCCAATCTCTGCCTCTGATCTCATCTGTCCTTTGAGCATCACACACACACACACACACACACACACACACACACACACACACAAATGAGCACCTACATACCTACGTAAACATATATTCAAAATTTAATGCCATTTCTTTCATTTCTTCTCTACAGAGACACTATCTTTACAAGGCATAGGTGACTTTCCTGCCTGCCTGCTAAAAACCCATACCTACTGAGTTGTTCTGTCTTTTCTTCATTGATATTATTTATATATTAGCAGTAGACAATCTTGATTACCAATACTAATCTGTGACATTACTGAGCTGCTAGCTCTGGGCTGCCGCTGGCACTAACTGACAACACTAGGAAAGGAGGGCAGGACTTGCTCCAGTCCACACCTGCTCTGCCTTCTGGCCAGCAGTGCCTGGCTGCCAACATTGCTAGTGGAAGTTAACCAGCGTTCACTGCTAGGAAGTAACTGGAGGAGAAAGAGAGTCCATGGAGAATAGATTCCTTCTCCACACCAACTCGGGGGTGGATCTGATGTTTATCAATGAGCATGAATGATGGGAAAGAGTAGAATTCCTCAAAATTTCTAATAAAATAAAGTTTTGAAAATACTAAAAAAATGAATGTCAGGCATTCAAGATTGGGGAACTATAATTTTTTTAAAAAGAAAACAAACTATCTTTTTTCATTTTACATACCAATCCCAGTTCCCACTCCCTTCCCTCCACCTATTCCTCCATCTAACCCTTATCCCCCCCCCAACCCCAGCCACTCCTCAGAGAGGGTAAGACACTGTTTTGGGGAAGGTCCAAGGCCATCCCTACTATGTCAAGGCTGAGCAAGGTATCTATCCAAAGAGAATCCACCTGGAAAGGGTAAATAGACAAGATTGCCTGACAAAATTCGGAGCATGGGGGTGGAGGGAGCAGACATTCAAGATGTTTCCCAAACTTCCTTCCCAATAGTGACCAGGGCCAGCCAGTAGCTCAGGGGGTAAAAACATTTGCCATTTGAACCCGACAACCCGAGTACAACCTGAATTCCATCCTTAGAACCCGTGAGTTGGGTTGTGGCAATTCTGCAAACAAAAGGACTTAGGGTAGGAAGGGCTAATTTCAGCTCACAGGTCACAGTCTGTTGTGAGTGAAGTCAGGGCAGGAACTTGAAACAGAAGCCGTGGAGGAACACTGCTGGCTAACTCACTCCCAGGTTCATGCTTAATGCCTTCTTATACAGTCCAGGACCACGTTCCCTGGGGAATGGTGCCACCCACAGTGGGCGGGGCCCTCTACATCAATTGGCAATCAAAGCTATCCTCTACAGACATGTGCACAAGACAATACGATCTGGGCAGTCCTTTCTTGGGTAGCTCTGGGCTGCATAAGCTGACAGCTCAGCTGACTAGGACAGGACATAAAAGATGGAAAAAGAAATGGACTCCACACGTTGTCCTCCAGTCATTGGGCACCATGGCACATACACCCACATACATACATCACACACACCTGGTATTCTGCCAATCATGTTTTAAATAAACGCTGATTGGCCAGGCAGGAAATATAGGCAAAAAAAAAAAAACAGACAGGAAGTAGAAATGATGTAATGAGAACAGGAGAATTCTGGGAAGGAGGAAGTTAATTCCCCCCACTCCTGCCCAGACCACCAAAGCAGGAGGATGTAATCTGCCTCACTGAAAAAGGTACTGAGCCACATGGCTAACATAGATCAGAAAAATAGGTTAATCAAGATGTGAGAGTTAGCCAGTGAGAGGCTAGAGCTAATGGGCCAATCAGCCTATAATTTATGTAGACCTATGTGTGATTTTTCTCTGTGACTAAACAGCTGGGGAACTGGGCAGGACAAAAACCCCAACAAACAAGCCAGCCGTTCATGTTACACACACCCAAGGGTAATAAATAAAAATACAAATAGTAATAATAATCGTGTAAATGGAGGTCTCTCTGTCCCATCCTGTCCTGTAGTCACCTCTAAATACTCTCTCAGAGGCTTAATACTGATTACAGAATGTTTGACCTATAGTTCAGACTTATTACTAACTAGCTCTTACACTTAAATTTCTATTCATCTATGCTTTGCCACATGGCCATGGCTTTTACCCATCTGCTGGCATCCTGTTTCTTGTGAGGCTGGCTTGTGTCTCTCTCACTCCACCCTTCTTTTTCCCTGCATCTTTGTATGTTTGGTTTTCCCACCTGACTTTATTCTGCCTTGCTATAGGCTAAATCAGCTTTTATTATCAACCAATGAGAGCCACAGATATTCACAGTGCACAGGACGGTTATCCCATAGCATAGTAGACTATGTATAAACATTGTCACTTATGAATCAAGTTCAAGCCCATCTGTGTGGAACAGATGTCATTTTATAGATGAAGAAATGAATGTCACTGACCAGGAGTCTTGTTGGCAGGGATAGGGAGAAATTGGTTGGAGAGGTGGTTCCTTGGTTAGGAGCAATTGCTGCTCTTCCAGAGGACTCAAGTTCTGTGCCCATCACCCACATCAGGGAGCTCACAACCACTTGTAATTCCAGCTCCAAGGGATATGACAGTCTTTCCTGGCCTCCACGGGCATCAGGAACACATGAAGCACACAGATATACACACAGGCAAAATATCCATGTGCATAAAACATTCTCTTAACATGAAAGGACATAGAGAAATTATTACAGTAGTATTTACTGGAACGGAAGGACTTGATGCAGCTCCCCAGCAAAGGCAATACAGCAAAGTTCATTCTTTGACCCCAAATTCACTTAAGTAGTGAGTCCTAAGGAAAACGATGTGAACAAAGATTGAAATAAAGCAATGTCCATCTCAGGGTTTTTTTTTTTTTATCATAGGAATAGATTGGAAATAATATATGGTATAAACTACTAGTATTCAGAGAAATGTTTCCTCTGTCTGCTAACATTTCCTGGCCTTTCTGGGGTTGGATTGGATTGCAGAGCTGTATTTGGGGTCACTGAATATTAGATCCACCCACACCGCCAAGGCGGCCTCTAGGCTTTCCGGCACTGATGACAGAGAAGTGCAGAGGGTCAGATAAATAAACCTGGAGCCTACACTGCATGCTGTCAAAACAGTAGGAAGTAGCCGGGGTCCCTGGACCCACCATCTGTAAAATGTCTCCTGAGCTAGTTGTGCTTTGTGTGAGCAGCAGAAACAGTGTTACCAGAATAAGACAGCAAGGTTTGGGTATTTACTCCATACAGCTGCTAAGGTAAACACAAAGATGGACTTAACCCCATACAGCTGCTAACGTAAACACAAAGATGGACTTAACCCCATACAGCTGCTAACGTAAACACAAAGATGGACTTAACCCCATACAGCTGCTAACGTAAACACAAAGATGGACTTAACCCCATACAGCTGCTAACGTAAACGCAAAGATGGACTTAAATATCCAATGATGGGGAAATCAGTCCAGTAAACTGAAGTGATTTCCTTGCACCTCAGATTCCCTCTGAATGAATTATTGATCAGAATCTGGGCAACATCCAACCCAGAAGAGAGATCAAAGCTGTGTTTCCATCCCTGGACCATCAGCTTTGACTGTAGCTCTTAAATAAATGCAAAACGTGTGCTCCCTGCCGGCTTCGTGTGGGTAGGGCAGGGTCCTGCTACCTCACATCTTTAGTTTCTCACATGATTAGAGGCATCAGAAAATAAACAAGCAAGGATTTCAATATGAACATGGAACTTCACCTCTGGCTAAATCATTTTAAAGTAAAATGACACATTCTCTTGTCTTTACATTTATGTTTGGAAAGCGTGGCACACCTCCATGACATCGTGGGGAGGTCAGAGGACAACTTGCAGAACTCTGTTCTCCTTTTTTCCACCCTGTGGATCCCAGAAATCAAGTGTAGGTGGTCACACTTGACAAGAAGCATCTCAACCACCCAGCCATCTCATCAGCCCCTACAGTGACGCATTGTCATGATTTTGCCATGAAAGTATAGAAGAGTATTAAGGATTGGTTAAAGCAATCACTCCATTGCCATGAGCCCTACCCACATCATTCAGAGACCATCGTACTATTCAGAACATTCGACTGTTGTAGTAGGAGTCCGCTTGTTTGTTCCCGACTGCCCAGACTCCCGAAATAACCACACAGAAACTATATTATTTGCAATACTGCTTGGCCAATAGCTTAAGCATATTTCTGGCTACTCTATATCCTAAACTAACCCATTTCCATTAATCTGTGTATCGCCACGTGGCTGCGGCATGTCTGTCTCTGGCCATGGCTCCATGGCTTCTCCTTGACTCTGCCTTTTTTTCCTCCCAGCATTGTTTAGCCTCCAGCTCTGTTCTGCCCTGTTATGCCATAGGCTCAAAGCAGTTTCTTTATTAACCAATGGTATTCACAGCATACAGAGGGGAATCCCACATCAGACTGTGAGCACTCAGTGTATCTAGAATTAAAGTAGATTAGCCCTCTTCTGCCTTGTTGTTTGTTCTGTGTAGTTGTGACGGGCATGGAAGCAAAGCTGGCAGACAGACGGACTGAGAGGAGCAACCTGCCCACTGACTAGGCCATGGACGCAGCACATTCGTGATTCAGCTGTCTCAACAGCCCCACACGGTGGATTTGTCGGAAGACCTCAAGTTCAGAGAGCTGCAATGCACACCTGGCTAATAAGGTGGTGGGGAATCGAACTCGGGCTTCATGCACACTGGCCAAGCACTCCACTAAATGGCCTGTGTGCCCAGCAAAAAGGGTCTGTCTTGTTAAAGTTTTGTTTTCGAGAATTCCATGAGTTAAGTTGTTACCTGGCATAGAAATACACTCTCTAAACACAATTAGCTATGTCTACATGGGCTGGCTGGCTGTGCTGGAGAGTCTGAAGTCCTACCCTAGCCTGTAAAACCACCCACAGGCTCTGATGCTGCTAGCATTTCTCTGTAAAATGAGTTAAAGCTGGGTGTGACCGTGCACATCCACAACCCCAGCACTTGGGAGGCGGAGGCAGGACAGTAAGGAGTTCAAGGTCACCCTCAGCTACACAGCAAGTTTGAGGCCAACATGGGCTACACAAAAACCTATCTCAGAAATAAAACAAAACCAAACAGAACAATAAGCACTAATCCACCCCCCAAAATTACATCACATACATTCCTCAGTGAGCATATCTGCTATGCTTGTTGTCATAGACAGAATAATATGGGAAAATTATTCTGCATTTTCTTGTGTAAAGAAAAGATAAAATAGCAGTTCCATTCTAGAAAATGAGAGCTTGCCCCCATTGTGTTAAGTGTGAGCTGTTGCTGGTGTTGAAGATGAAATATGAGCCATGGTTAGATGACAGTGTGTGTGTTTGAAAATGTCACTAAGTCGTATATAGCTGTAATCCTGAGCATATTGGGTTGTTTCCATTATTGCAACAAAAAATCCCTGAAGCTGGGCAATTTGCAAAAAGGAAAGAAGCCTACTTGTCCAAAGATTTGGTGGCTGACAACCTCCAGTCGTGGTATGGGTTCTTCTGAGAGGTCTTCCCACGAGGGACCAAACATCATCCTGGCATCCAGGGAAAACCAGCACTGCTAAGATGGGATATGTTGCTTGGATCTTATACAAAATTTTGCAATTGAACTACACAAAGGGAAGTTTCCAGGAAAAGTTCGCACCTGATAGCAGTAATTAACTAATTGTGAAAACCTAGAATGTTGTATGTTGTGAGCCAAAACTATCTTGTGTTTACTGCCTATCTATGTGTGTGACTCCTTTTCACTACGAGTGAAGAGACCACTAGGTTCTACAAACCCAAAAGTTCGTAGACTCTTGTCAAATGACCCCAGAAAGCTGCAGCAGAGATTTCCCCACTTAGCTGTACCCTGCCGAACTAAGGTTTCTGCCAATACGTTCAGAAAGTGTCTTCAGAGGCTGGAGAGATGGCTCTGTAGCAGCGAGTGTGCACTGCTCTATAAAACACTGGAGTTCCGTTCCCAAACACACACACACACACACACACACACACACACACACACACGAGAGAGAGAGAGAGAGAGAGAGAGAGAGAGAGAGAGAAGGAAAGAAGGAAGGAAGGAAATTTTTAAAAAATAGATGAAGTGTCTTGACTTTTGTACTTCTTTGTTAATACAATATAACTTAATGAAACTGTTTCCACATTGAACAGACCGGGATTGTCTGAATCTGTGTTCTAGGCCATGGTCATTTGCATCTGACTCCAAACAATCTCCTATTCCCTTTGAGGTGCAAGCTGTGTTTTCGTGTCAACAACGACAAAGAGCATATATACGTGTGTGTGTGTGTGTGTGTGTGTGTGTGTGTGTGTGTGTGTGTGTGTATACATGACAGCCACCTTCAGAATCACCCCCACCTTCTGAGGAAAGACCACACCATCTTCCTGGAACAACCCTAGAAATACATTGGGTTGCTACAGCTCCCCTGTTTCTATCCAGTACAAGACTTATCTTGGGGGGTTACATTGGCTCCAGGGTATCCCTCTGTGGGAAACCTTGCATGTCTAGTTGCAAACCCTCCCCTTTCCACTGGCGTCTTATCCCCCGGTGAAACACGTAAATCCCTAAATCCAGCTCATCACCCACTTCCTGGAAAAGGCACATAAATCATTTTGCAGTCTTCTTAAGGCAGAAATTAGGTCAGGGGCTATTTATTAAATGAGTTGCTTATAAAAATTAAATTTAACAATTCAATGTGACATGCCTTTCTCTAACTTTAAATGTAAGTGATCACCCTACAGATAATCCCTTACTTCTCTGCTAGGGCAGATACTACAATTGGCTCATAAATCAGTATTCCGGGATCTGCTGTAAAATGTCAGCACAGGAGGTTTGCCGCACATGTTCACAGACATAAACTGAAATTGATGGCAGAGTGGCCCATCCACCTACCTCAACCACTGATTCTTGTAAATGATCTTCAGGTAGGTTCAGTCATAAAGACAGGCCGCTTTGGGGGCTGGAGGAGTGGCTCAGCGGTTACTAGTGTAGAAGGGTGTTACAGATGATCCGAGTTCCCTTCTCAACGCCCAAGTTGGGGAGCTCACAACTGCCTGTAACTCAAGATGCAGGTGAGCTGGCACCCTCTTCTGGTCTCTGAACACACTATACTCACATACACACACACACACACACACACACACACACACACACGTACATAAATTTTTAAAAATAATCAGGGGCTGGAAAGATGGCTCAGAGGTTGAGGTCCACTTCCAGAGAACCCAAGCTCAGTTCCCAGCATCCATATAAGATGACCCGTAACCACCTGTCACCCCAGCTCCAGGGGAGCTGATGCTGCTGGTCTCTGGTTTCCCTCAGCACCTGCACACACATAGCCCACACCCTTATACAGGCACACCTAATCATAATTTAAAATAACAAAAATAAATACTTTAAGCTAAAAGGTTATTTACAAAAGATCAGCAGCTTCCTTGAATATAAGAATAAATGACCACACAAGGCAGAGAGTTGGTCTGTCCATTGAGACTGTCACAATTTAACTAAGGATATTAGGGCTAGAGAGATGGCTCAGTGGTTAAGAGTAATGGTATCTTTATTTATTTATTTATTTGAGTTTTTATTAATTGTGCTTCCTAAGAGCACTTAGCTGCTCTTGCAGAGATCTGAGTTTGATCCTCAGCAACCACATGGTGGCTCACACCCCTCTGTAATGGGATCTGATCCCCTCTTCTGGTGTTCATGAAGGCAGAGCATGCAAATACATAAAATACATGAATAATTAAGTATACTGGAATGGTTCATATTGTCTGAACAGAAGGTTCTAGATGTACTAGAGTTCATCCAGAGCTTACGATATCCACAGGGGTCAAAAGAACAGAGACCAGACATGCAGCCTTCAGAGAAAAAGAAGTTCAACCCCTGTAGGATGGCGTCCACCAGTGACTGACAGCCAGCTGAAGTACCACATGCCAACAGAAGTCACCATGAGTAATCTCAGCTGCTGCTGGAGAATGCTAGCTCTCCCCGTGAACATTCTAAAGCTCATATAAATGAATGGAGATGATGTGTCAGAGCTGAACCCAGAAAGAGGTTGTATGATGTAGGTGGGTCTTCTATCTATCTGTTGTTTCATTGGTTAATTAATAAAGAAAATTGCTTGGCCTGATAGTTCAGAACATAGGTAGGTGGAGTAGACAGAACAGAATGCTGGGAAGAAGGGAAGTGAGGTCAGACACCATGGAACCAGCCACCAGGTCAGACATGCTGAATCTTTCCCGGTAAGCCACCATTTCGTGGTGGTACACAGATTATTAGATATGGGTTAGTCAAGATGTGAGAGTTAGCCAAGAAGAGGCTAGAACTAATGGGCCAGGTAGTATTTAAAATAATATAATTTGTGTTATTTTGGGTGTAAAGCTAGCTGTGCAGGGAACTGGGCGGGACGAAAAGCAGGCCTGCCCGCAGCTCATCACTACAGTTGTATTTCCAAAGACTTGATTCCTGCCTTACAAGAGGTAAAAAGATGTTGAATCGTTAACAGGTAATCCAGTTGTAGGTCTCATGGCTTTGTGTGGAAGCCAAAGGAGAGCATCAGATCCCCTAGAGCTGGCATCACAAATGATTGGGAGTCACCCAACATGGTTGCTGGGGTCTAAAAACGGTCTTCTGCAAACAGAGAGTATGCTTATGCACTGAGTCATCTCTCCGAAACTGTTAACTTTTAAAACTTCATAGCAACTTGAACATCACTTAATACAACAATAAAAATGTGTACACCTCATGCTGAAAATGAACTTCTTGGCTGGGGACCAAAGCACATAGTTCTTATCTGCAGTGGGAAGTGTGGGCTGGTGTTTAAGCGTTTACCTTCCCAGCCAGAAAAACTGCAGGAAACACATAGGTCCTCCGTACTCAGTCCTTGTTACTTCCAAAGGAGAGGGGCGATGCCATTGCCTAGAGTCAAGCAGTCCTTATTTCCCATGCAGATGTTCGGTGTGGTTGAGTCGTGTGAGATGCATGGGCTTGTCAGTCAACTATGCAGGAAAACACTCCTGAAAATGCTGTGACTTCAGTAAACATGACACATCCAACGGCTAGTTAACCGTCTGGGGAGCATGAGTCTCCCCTTACCAGGACATGTAATAGGGTACAAGTCCCCCCTCCCCCACACAGCAGGTTCTCATGGCTGAGCCTTACTTCCTGATTTGGCACTGTAACTATTTTCCCCCTTTCTGTCTTTTCTTTTTTTCTCACACTGACCTAAATTCTCGTCAGCCAAACCTCAGAGAAACAGACACAATGCATACATTACTTCTTTGAGGTCTTTACAGACGGGTCCGGTAGGTGAGAGGGCGCTGACCTCCTATGGACTCAGAAGTGCACCCATCCTTTAAAGGAGCTGGAAGGCTGGACTACCAGGAGATTTCCAAGACTGAGCTGTGTGCATGGGGAAACTGCTTCACAAACCGGGTCACTGAACACCTCTGCCGGAGCAGATGGGAAAGAAGGAAGCCCCGATGTCGTGGCCCGTGAGGGTCCAACATAAATTCCCTAATTCCTCAAACCGGCTGGAACGGAGTCGCGAGGAAAAGAACTGACACAGCTTACACCGTCATCATGGAAATGGCCAGCTCACCTTTTATTCTCCAAACATTTTATATACCCACACCAAATTGAGCTGGGAAGGGGGAAAACACATTACACCATCACCTAGGCAACCAAGTGCCTGGGCTCAAGTCATGTCCACATCTAGCAGTCAGGTAGGCCCTAAATTAGCATCTCTATAAGACATCCTTCCAAATTACAAAAGAAAGGAAGCACCAAATATCTGAACTCTGAAGTCATCAGCTTCAGTCAAACATCTCTTCTCAGGTAATCCACATCTTAACAAAAGAAGCTAGGAGCAGGCATCCTGGCCTTTGTTAAGGGCAGAGACAGCTTGTCTGCAGAGCTACGTGGTCAGCTCGGACCGGGCTAATGGCTTTTGTGCCATATCGAAATATGGACCCACACCCCGAATTCAGTTTCTCAGCCTTAACCACTCTGCTTCCTTGCTGGTGTTGTTCTTAATTCCGCGGGTTGTTCTTAATTCCTGCAGGTTAGACGAGGGTTACGCGAGGAAAGACACAGACACGCGGCGGTACCACGTGGTACACTTTTTAATGGGAGGGGAAAACACACTAGGAAAAGTGAAAGGAAGGGACAAAGGGAAGGGATAATAAAAGGGGCGAACTTGTGGCTTGTCCTTGCTTTTAACAGAGGATGCAAAGGCTTCTGGGAAATGTGTCCCGCGATTGCCGTGCGCTGGAGTCCAGAGGGATGTTGGGAGTTGTAGTGTTGCAAGGGAACAACAGCTGGGAACCCACCAGTGGCCTTTAAATTCAAGGATGCCCATCCTCTGTGGATCCTGGTGTTCCACTTTGTGTCTGGGTTGTTCATTTAGAAAGAGAACTCATATATTTATCTATGGTTGATTTATCTCTTGATGGGAGTTTGTCTGTCCATCTGGTGATCCTCTTATAGACAGACTTCTTGTATGTTCTATCCAAAGGCTTCTGTCTTACATACAGCCTGCTCTGGGTTATGGATTCTCTCCTGCAGATGTTTTGAGCAGGTCTTGAGTGTGTGCTAGTGGTGAGAAGTCTTACATGATGGGTGTCACATTTAAGGACTTGAGGCACCAACAACCATTAAAGGCGGGATAGAAAGATGGGGAACATATGGGAGATAGGAGAAGGGAAAAGAGGAGCCTGCCTGGAACCCCATTAAAGCCTCTTGCCAGTCTCAGAGCAAAGACTCCAGCAAAATTAACAACTGCTCAGGGCCTCTCCCTTCCCACTGCAGTTTTCTGGGACTCTCCCCAGGAACCCATTTACAGAGAAAGGAAGTGTGCAGCCCCAGTGGCCTCTGGTTTCATTACACTATAGCTCCATCTAAGGCTGGGCTGCTGCCACTTATCTCTATCACCAGATGAGAGAAAAGGGGAAGGGAGTTTCTTAGCAACTTTTGAGATGTAACTTGAGAACCAGCAAAAACATCACACATGGCTACAGCTAAGACAGTCATTGCTTCCCTTCTCTTGGAGACTGGGGAGATGCCTGTGCCCACACCCCGACTTGAGCATCCTTTACTTTCTTCCAAGTGCCTCTCTTTCTCCTCTACCCTCACTCTTAAACCCATATTAAAATACCTTTAACAAAACCTCCAACCCTGGTTTGCCATAACCTGGCTACTCTAGAAATTCTTTTCCTTCTCAACACTATATCCTTATTTGTCCTGACTCAATGTCCCTAGGAGTCCCAGGGGAAGGGAGACAGACTACTCAGGCTGCAGAGGGTTCCAGCATAGAGCTGTCCCCTCATCTCTGAGAATAATGCCTGTAATCACCTCCAATGAAAAGCAGAAATTAAGCCCCCAATTTAGCCCCACTAAATTCCCACCCCATAGTTTCCCAAAATTTTTCCCCAAAGACAGTGACATCAAATTTCTATTCCTACACTAGTGTGGAGGAGGCTGTCACACTGAGGCAGTCTTTACTCATCCTGGTACCTCTCAGACAAACTCTCCAGGAAAGTGGAGCCCTCCAAGTTTTTCAGTCAAAGGTGTGTTTCCTTTAGAGCCCTTCTCAGGCACGTATAAAAACAAATAGAGGAAACTCCTTGATTCACGTCCACTCATTGTTATAATTTTAGTAAAACTTGAGCCTATTTGTCAACCTGAATGTTGACACCCTTATAGACTACTGCTCTGAGCTGTAGTTTGACTTGTATTGTTATGCGTGTGTGATTATATCTTTTTTGAGAAGCTACAGGTGCAAGTTTGTGGTGATATATGTTTGTGATCTAAGAAATGCTGCCTGGCACAGTGGAACTTTGGGTGGAGTCTGCAAATGAGGCTTTGTAGAGCGCTTCTGTCACTCGCAGAATCACAGAATGAATCTCCATGCCCCAACCATTTACCAACAGTTCACGTCACACTTGAGACCTGCTATACTTGTGGGTATCTGCATTTGGGGTGCGCTATGCAGTTAGGTACCTGCATAACTCATAACCCTGGCCCTGGGCTTGGGCAGCTCCTTGGAAGAAAGTCTTTCACACTTTCATTGCTGGGGTGGTAGATTGCACCCTGTGTGTCCCAACTAGGAGAGCAACGTCAAGAGCTTCTGGCTCCTGTGGACTTGGCCTCTCATGCCCTCTCCTCAACAGTAACTTGGCCCCAAACCCTCGCTTCAGTAAGGAGTGTGACTTTGCCAATATCCTGAATCCTAAGAACTGGTTCTGGGATGAGACACCTCCAAAACAGATGCCCACTCCCTACACAGTGCCATTGTCCAAATAAAGAGCACAGAAGATCTGAAACTCACCTTGCGCAAATTTCTCCTTATACAGAGTCCCCTTAGCGTTAACCACAGGTCACCCGAAGCTCAGGTTGGCTAAAATACACAGTGTTCCATTTGTGAGTTCTCGGATCTGCAAGGACACATTTCACTTTATTGTAGAACTGGGCATGGCTTTTCCTCCACCTGCTTTGGTATCTTGTTTCAGCAACTAAAATGCTCTGGGTTTTCCCATGAATTAGTTACACTCAAAGATATTTCTTTTATGAATGATTAGATTCTTCTAGCTAACAAGCTGCTCTGTCCCCAACCTCTGAACTGCATAGTGACTGCCACCTTGTGTGTCAGAATCCCAGCTCTCAGACTTGTTGGTCCCAGCAGCCCCTGTGTTGTGGGAACTCCCCCAGACAATAGCCTTTAGGATACTGGCCCACTCTGGGTGTGGTCTCATGTACTTTAACTGCCTGAAAGCTAAGCAAGGTTTGGGTTGGCTGATCCTCAGTAGGGACTTGGTAATTTCTAGCCCTCCTACCCCTGTGTGGCTCAGTCCTGCCAGCTAAGTGGCTGAGTAACTGACGCCTGCAGATTCCTGTGGCAACTCCTCTGTGGCTCCTCTGACCCATGTGGCTCACTGCTGCTACCCAAGCTAGGGTCTGCTTCTGAGGTCCAGCTGCTGTCTGGCCTGCTCTGATCAGCCTGAGCTCTATGCCTGCACCTAGAACATAGGCTTGCATTCCCAGATTGGAACCATGAGAACCACTGACCCAAAATCCACCAGCAACTTCACGGCTCACAATTGCCTGCAAGCTCTGAGTCCTTTGAGCTTCTGCCTGTGAAGCTCAAATTTCTCCCTGTGAAGGTGTGCTAATTTTAAAAATTTTTGCTGAGTCTCGGGTGATTCAGGCCCTGATCTAGGCCCTGCCCTACTGCCACAACTGTGACACCTGCTGAAAAATCCACAGTATTACACCTACAACAATTTTCTCAAAATTATAAGGGAGGTAAGTTAACTTGATACCTAAGTATCAGATTGATTGGTAAATAAATAAATAAATAAATAAATAAATTTGAAGATTGTAAACCAATCCCAAGATAATTGTAGACAATATCACTACCCAGGAATATAATAATATTTTTGTTTCTGCTATGAATGGATTGATGCAAGAACTAAGCTGTATGACCTACCTGGTACATATATTTTTGTGGTCATGGTGGCTATTATTTTTTTCATATGATATCGCTAAAGAAATGGTTTCATAACAGAGTCAAGACTGAGAGACTTTTAGAAATGATACAGTCTTTATTGACTCGTAATGAGAAGTTATCTGTAAAGATTCATACTTTTGAAATTGACCATCAACATCTGCTAAAAAGGTATGATAAGCCAGGAGATAGAACATCCCACCAGGAAGGCAGTCTACACGCCATCCAAATAATATCTATGGATAAGAAGATATAAGTGAAAAAATTTAAAACCTTGAAATAACATGTGCAGAATGAGAACTAGAAATTAATTGATTTGAGGAACTCATTAGAAATATTCAGAGGTCAAGAGGTTTAGATTTTACAAAAGACAGTGATAAAAAGATTTGAATCAATCAAGGACCTTGTCAGATCGGATAAGCAGGGAGAGGAGGTACAGGCAAAGGACAGTAGTAAAGATTTAGCATTGCCAATAGCTCAGAGTCAGACATGACTTTCCAAGAGTATTAGCTATTGATCCTGTTACTACCGCTGAAAAGCCAGTAAATTCTCAATACCCAAAAGGATATACAGAATGTAAATTGAAACCTATACATTTGAAAGATCTAAAAGATTAAGCAAGCAGTAGTATCTTATGGCATGCAATCACCATATGTGAGGGAGTTGTTAAAGACATAGGCTTCAAGAAATATGGTTACTCAAAATGATTGGCTTCAATCAGTCTCACCCATGCTAGAAGATGGATTGTAGTTACAGTGGAAGTGTTATTGGAAGAAGAGGCTAAAGCCCTGGATCATCAAGGCAGAACTGGAGGTATTGAGGTCTCCCAAAATTAAATTCTTGGTGAGGGATGTTACACTGATCCAGATAGTCAAGATATATACAATGAATACATCTTATTTCTGTGCCATACAGCAGCCTTGAATGCTTGGGACACAGATTCAAGAACTAGGAAGAAAATTGAATCATACACTAAGGCCATGCAAGGCTCATGAGAATCATGTAGTGACTTTTTACAAAGATTAGCTAAGCTGTACAAATAGGGGTAACAGATCCAGAAGCTAGACAAGTACTTACTGAATCTCTGGTTCTTGAAAATGCCAACTTAGAATGCAAAATGATACTTGGACCATGAAAGGTCAGATCAGCACCAATGGATGAATGGATCCTGCACCCAGTCAATGTTGAGTCATTTGATTATAAGGCTGAGGCTTGACTGAGGCGTGGGTAGGAGAAGAAATTTCCAAAGGTATGAAAAGTCATCAAAATATCAAATGTTTTTATTGTGGTAGAATGGGTCATCTGAGAAAGGATTGTAGAGAGGGCATTCATACAAATAATGTTTCTTGTGGAAATAACAAAAATAAACAATCTCAATATTCTGAATTATAGAGAAGATGAGGCAAAGGCCGACAATGCACCAATAAACTCAGATAAATAAGAGACAAGCAAGGTAAGCTGTCAGCACTGGCAAACTCCTTAGGGGGTTTCTCACAGACCCCAGTTCAAACGTGGTCCAGTCATTCTCAGTCACCGTGGGGCACATGCCTCCCCAGGACAATACAAAACTCCAGTGCCTGCTGTAAAAAACATATTCCTTTTGACAATAGAAAAATCCTGGAGGATGAATCAAAAGTTTCATCGGCAATGTATATTTTGGCAGACTTCTATAAAAGATATCAAAGACCACAGCCAAGATTATGCATAAAAATCACTATAATTAAAGAATTATTGAAACTTCTGGCTCTACAGAAAGAAAACCAGAACATCCCAACTCAGATGAAGTAGAAAAAAATAACACTAAAAATCACCTTATGGAGATACTGAGGCACTGAAAGAGGAAATGAAAAAAAATCCCTTACAAAAATGGAAGAAAAGAAGAAATCAATAACTCCCATGAAGCAAACCAAAAAAGCAGTCAAACGGGTGAAGGCAACAGTTCAAAACTTAAAAAATTGAAAAGGGGGCAATAAAGAAAGCCCAAGCCAAGAGAACTTTGGAAATGGAAAATCTGGGTAAATGATAAGGAACTACAGATGCAAACATAAACAGAGTACAAGAGACAGAAGAGAGAATCTTAGGAGTTGAAGATATCATAGAGCAAATAGATTCAAAGAAAATGTAAGATCCAACTAATTCTTAACACAAACTATCCAGGAAATCTGTGACACCTTGAAAATACCAAACCTAAGTAAAATAGGCACAGAGGAAGGAGAAGAAGTCTAGTTCAAAAACACAGAAAATAAATTCAACAAAAGCATAGAAGAAATCTTCCCCAAGCTAAAAGTACTTACCTATATAAAATACAAGAAGCTTATAGAACACTAAATAGACTGGACCCAAAAACAATTCCCTCAAAACATAACAATTAAAACATTAAACATACAGAATAAAGAAAGAATATTAAGAGTTGCAAAGGAAAATGCCAAGTAACATATAAAGGCAGACCTATTCAAATTTAGCCCAACTTCTCAGTGGAAACAGTGAAAGACAGAAAGTCATGGTCAGGTGTTATGCAGACACTAAGAGACCACAGATGCCAGCAAATACTAACATATCCAGCAAAGCTTTCAATCACCATAGACAGATAAAACAAGATATTCCATGACTAAACCATATTTAAGCAATATCTATTCTCAAACTCAGCCAAACAGAAAGTACTAGGAGAAAAACTCCAACTCAAGGAAGTTAGATATATCAACAAAAACACAGGCAATAGATATTGCCACACAAGCATATTCCTAAGAGAAACACACACACAAACACAATATCACCACCAACAACAAAAACAAAAATAATAGGAACTAGCAATCACAGGTCATTATCATCCCTTAATATCAATTGACTCAATTTGTTTACAGAAAGACACAGGCTAAAAGATTGGATACAAAAACAGAATCCATTCTTCGGATGCATACAAGAAGCAAACCACAACTTCAAACACAGACATTACCTCAAAGTAACAAGTTGGAAAAAGATTTTCCAATCAAATGGTCTGGGGGGAAAAGTTGGTGTAGTTATCCTAATATCTAAATAGACTTTAAACTAAAATTAATTAAGAGATGAAGAAGGTCATTTCATTTTCAAAGGAAAAATCCATCAAGATGAAGTTTTCATTCTGAACATCTATGCCCTAAATACAAGGGTACACTCATTTGTAAAAAGAACCATTGCTAAAGGTTAAATCACACATCAAGCCCCACACACGAATAGTGGGAGACTTCATTATCCCCACTCTCACCACTGGACAGGTCTGCCAGACATAAAGTTAAAAAAGAAATAAAATAACTAACATGTTATGGATCAAATGGGCCTAACACACATCTCTAGAACATTCAATCCAAATACAAAAGCACATACCTTCTCAACACCCAATGGAACCTTCTGTTGAAAGTGATTTCTGTCCCACCTGGTCCCGCAGCCATTCAGTCCTAAATAAACACACAGAAGTCTATACATTTGTTGACAGAGATTTCCCTCCTGCCGATCTCACAGCCAATCAGCCCCCCCCAAAACACAGAGGTCTACATTAATTATAAACTGGTTGGTCTATTAGCTCAGGATTCTTAGTAACTAGTTCTTACATCATATAGTAACCCATAATTCTTGTCTATGTTAGCCATGTGGCTTGGTACTGTTATTAGTGAGGCATTCTCATTTTGCTTCCTCTATGTCTGATTTCCTCTGTGACAGTGCAGACCGTTTTTCCTCTTCCCACAATTCTCATGTTCTTGTTGCCCTGCTTCTATTTCCTGCCTGATTGCCCCACTAACATAGGTAATGAATCAAATGGACTTAGCAGGCATCTATAGAAAATTTCACCCAAATAGAAAAGAATATACCTCCTCGGTATCTCATGTAACCTTCTCGAAAATTGATCACATACTTGGTAACAAAGCAAACTTCCACAGATATAAAAAAAAAAAAGTTTAGTAACCACCTGTGTCTTATCGAATCACCATGGAATAAAGTTAGAATATAACAACAATTCAACCCCCAGAAAACCTACAAACTCATGGAAACTGAACAGTCAACTTCTGAACCACCCCTGGGTCAGGGAAGAAATAAAGAAAGAAATTAAAGTCGTCCTTAAATTCAATGAAAATAAAGATACAAAATACCCAATCCTATAGGACACTATGAAAGCAGTGCTAAGAAAAAAGTTCATAGCGCTAAATTCACAAATTAAAAAAAGATGGAGAAAACTCAGGGTTGAAATCAACAAAATAGAAACACGGAAAACAATCCAAAGAATCAATGAAGGAAACAGTGCTAGTTCTTTGAGTAAAATCAACAAAATTGACAAACCCCTATCCAAACTAGTTAAAAGGAAGAGAGAGAACACTCAAAATAACAAGATCAGAAATGAAAACGGAGCCATAACAACAGACACTGAGGAAATTCAGAGAATCATTGGGTCTTGTTAAAAAGCCTATGTGTCCTTGGGCAGCTGAGGATAGGGAACCTGAAATGACCCTATCCTAGAGCAATAATGACGAATATCTTGCATATCATCATAGAACCTTCATCTGGTGATGGATGGAGATAGAGACAGAGACCCACACTGGAGCACTGGACTGAGCTCCCAAGGTCCCAATGAGGAGCAGAAGGAGGGAGAACATGAGCAAAGAAGTCGGGACCACGAGGGGTGCACCCACCCACTGAGACAGTGGAGCTGATCTATTGGGAGCTCACCAAGGCCAGCTGGACTGTGACTGAAAAAGCATGGGATAAAACTGGACTCTCTGAACATGGCAAACAATGAGGGCTGATGAAACGCAAAGGACAATGGCACGGGGTTTTGATCCTGCTTAATGTGCTGGCTTTGTGGGAGCATAGCCAGTTTGGATGATCACCTTCCTAGATATGGATGGAGGGGGGAGGACCTAGGACTTACCACAGGGCAGAAAACCCTTTGGACTGGAGAGGGAGGGGGAGAAGGGTGGGAGGAGGGGGAGAAGGGTGGGAGGAGGGGGAGGGAAATGGGAAGCTGGGAGGAGGTGGAAACTTGTTTTTTTTTCTCCTTTTCTCAATAAAAAAAAAAAGCCTATGTGTGACAAAGTTGGAAAATGTAAAAGAGATGGACTTGTTTTTAGATAAAATCCAAATACCCAAATTAAATCAAGACCAGGTGAGCAGCACACAATGCCTGTCTGCACTCTATGTGCTACCATACAGTTTGTGAGCTAGGAGCAAGGGGCTAGAGGTTAAAATACACAAACACACAGACAGAGAGACAGAGACATGGACCTCTAGTCAGTGGTAAGAAGCCCTTTATACACTAGCACCCTGGAGGCTTAGCACCCAACAGTCAAGTGGGCCAACAAGTGAAAACCTTATCCTCTGATCCTCAAGGCCAAGGCAACCTCTTTTGGCTACAGAAAGAAGAACTGGAGAGATAGCTCAGGGGTTAAGAGCATTGGCTGCCCTTTCAAAGGTTAGAAGTTTGATTCCTGGCGAAGTTTGATTCCTGGCAACCACATATTGGTTTTAATGCAGAATTTTACCAGAAATTCCAAGAACAGCTGATACCTATACTCCTTAATGTGTTTCACATTATAGAAACATAAGAGTCTTGCGAAACTCTTTTTTTGAAGCCGAATCAGGCTTAGGCAGCAGGAAGAGCAGGGCGGATTCCTGCCACCATACAGAGATGTGTTTTCAGACTGCACAGTGCTCTGCCTGTCAGATTTGGCTGTAACTTGGATGAAAAGAATTTCTGTGCTGCACGCTCAGCCTCAGAATTAAAGTGCTAAGTGTTGCTCCTACCTGGCGGCCCCAGAGCTAGCACAAAATGGTACGTCCTCCATTTTGAAATTTCAGCATGTCCTGAGTCCTGGGTCCTGGGTCCTGGATCCTGGGTCCTGGATCCTGGGTCCTGGGTCCTGGGTCCTGGGTCCTGGGTCCTTGGTCCAACGAATGCAAGTCAACAACAGACAGACAGGGCAATCCGATATCATCGGGGAAACTCCTTGAGGGGCCTCTCGCAGGCCCCCAAGCCAACAGTGGCCCAGTCATTCCCAGTCACAGTGGAGAATGTGCCTCACCAAGAAAATTAAAAGCTCAAATTTCTGCTGTAAAAAGTAATACTGGTCTAAATGATGAATTACGTGTGGAGGATGAGTCAAAAAAAACCTAGTAGGACAGAGTAAATGTATATTTTGGCAGACTTCTATTAATGATCAAAGACCAAAGCTAAGAGTCTGTATAAATGGCACTTTTATTAGCCATTTGGGCAAGAAACTGCTCTTGCCTGGACTATTGCATAAACTGGAAACAGAGAACCCGCAGAGAGAGGACTACTGAACTTGCCTAAAGGTGAGATGATCTTTTGGGGTTCCTGATTCATGAAAGAGTCTGCAAGACATTCTTCAGGACAAGCAGATAGTGACTGCCTTTGAAATTTCTGGTCCTGGGTCCGGGATCCTGGGTCCTGGGTCCTGGGTCCTGGGTCCTGGGTCCTGGGTCCTGGGTTTTTCTCTTACTAACAGGCTTGGAATTGGAGAGGGACTGAGCCAGAGTCCAACTTCAAAACCAGCTCTACATATTTATAAAGAAATGTTTAATAAGACATATATATATATATATATTACTTACAAAATGTGTCCATCCATCAGTAATTAAATATTCAGGGTCCCTTAATTTCTTTGAAGATGAGTATTTTCCTGTGGAGATAAGAAAAGAACCCTGCCTCCAACCTATCTATATTACTTACCATCAGTATGCTCGCCATCCTTGTGAAAGAATTGTTATTTATCTTTTCCATGTGGCTTCTCTTCTTCAAACCGAACCTTTATTAATTTTGACGGTATCCACAATTTTTCCTCACCTGTGGAGATAAGAGCAAAACCCCTTCCCCAATGTAGCACATCTCCTGGCTTCCATTGTGAGGTCAGCACATCCTTGAAATAAACTGGTTGATTTAGTTCAGTAGACTTTTCCATTATCCAATGTCTTTCTGCAGCCGTTGTTCCCTTCTCATTAGCGTTGAGAAAATTCAAGGTTAACAAAGCATTATGTAACCTATTTCTGGGGGTGTTTTCCACCCCTTTCTGTTTGTTCAACATATCCTTTATAGTTAGATTTGATCTTTCTATGACTGCTTGACCTGTAGGATTGTATGGTATACCTGTAACATGCTTGATATTGTAATAATCAAAAAACCGTTTCATTTTCCTAGAGACATAAGCAGGACCATTATCCATCTTTATTTGTGTAGGTATACCCATGATAGCCATGACTTCTAATAAATGAGTGATTACTGAATCAGCTTTTTCTGAACTTAAAGCAGTTGCCCACTGAAAGCCTGAATACGTGTCAATGGTGTGATGAACATATTTTAATTTGCCAAATTCTACACAGTGGAACACACCCATCTGCCAGATTTCATTCCTTTGGGTGCCCTTTGGATTAGCCCCTGCAGGCAGTGGCGTTTGGTTATAGAAAGAGCAAGTAGGGCATTTCTTTACAATCTCCTTAGCTTGTTGCCATGTAATTGAAAACTCTTTCTTCAAACCTTTGCTATTAACATGATGTTTTTTATGAAATTCAGAGGCTTCTAGCACACTACCAATCAATAATTGATCAATTTCTGCATTACTTTGTGCTAGAGGACCTGGCAGACCTGTATGGGATCGGATGTGTGTTATGTACATAGGGCAAAGCCTGTTCCTGATCAAATCTTGAACCTGGAGAAACAATGAGGTTAGTTCTGTATCATCAGGTATAAATTCAGCAGTTTCAATATGTAAAATAACTCTTTCTGCGTATTGTGAATCTGTAACTATATTAATAGGTTCTTTAAAATCCCTTAGCACCATAAGAATGGCATATAATTCCGCTTTCTGGACAGAATTATAAGGACTTTGTTCCACCTTACCCAAGTCTTCTGATTTGTAACCTGCCTTCCCTGATTTATTGGCATCAGTATAGAATGTATGGGCTCCAGTTATTGGAGCATCACGGATGATTCGAGGAAAAATCCAAGAAGTTCTCTTTATGAAGTTAAGCCTCTTGCTTTTTGAATAGTTGTTATTAATGTCTCCCAAAAAATTAGCACAAGCTCTTTGCCATGGTTCATTATCTTCCCATAATTTCTTTAGTTCATCAGCAGTGAAAGGCACTATAATTTCTGCTGGGTCTATGCCTGCTAGTTGACGAAGTCTCAGCTTGCCTTTTATAATTAACTCAGAGACTTTCTGCACATAAGTTTTCAGTTTCTTACTTGGTGTATGTGGCAAAAAGATCCATTCCAAAATAATATCATCTCTCTGCATTAAAATTCCTGTAGGAGAAATTTTTGATGGTAATATGACAAGAATACAATCAAGCTCTAGATTCACCTTGTCCACATGTGCCTGTTGTAATTTTTCCTCAATCATTGTCAGTTCCTTTTCTGCTTCAGCTGTTAATTCTCTGGGACTCTTTAAATCTTTATCACCATCCAAGGTTTTGTTCAAATGAATTATTAGATCAGGTGTTATTCCAATAGCTGGTCGTAGACTGGAAATGTCTCCTAACAGTCTTTGAAAGTCATTAAGAGTCCGTAGGCGATCTCTCCTAATTTGTGCTTTTTGTGTCTTAATTTTTTGCAAACCTATTTTATAACCTAAATAATTAACAGAATCTCCCTTCTGAATCTTTTCAGGAGCAATTTGCAATCCCCATTTAGGTAAAAATATCTTTATTTCTTCAAACAGCCTGTTCAAGGTATCCATGTTTGAATCGGATAATAAATTGTCGTCCATGTAATGGTATACTATAGATTTGGGAAATTTCTTGCATATTATTTGCAATGGTTGGTTCACAAAATATTGGCACAGGGAGGGGCTATTTAACATACCCTGGGGGAGGACGGCCCAGTGGTACCTCCTCGAAGGTGGAGAATTGTTATAAGTAGGCACTGTGAAAGCAAATTTTTCTCTATCTTCTTTTTGCAAAGGTATAGTGAAAAAACAATCCTTTAAATCAATAACTATGAGAGGCCATCCTTTAGGTAATAAAGAGGGCAAAGGAATTCCAGATTGCAGAGGGCCCATAGGTTGAATAACCTTGTTGATGGCCCTGAGATCTGTCACCATTCTCCATTTACCTGATTTTTTTCTTAACCACAAATGCAGGACAATTCCAAGGGCTGGTAGATTCTTCTATATGTCCAGCATCTAATTGTTCTTGTACCAGCTGTTCTAAAGCCTGTAACTTTTCCTCAGTTAAAGGCCATTGCTTTGTCCATATTGGTTTCTCAGTCAACCATTTTAGAGGCAAGGCTGTTGGTATCTCTGAAGGGACATCAATTGCTTGTTCTTGTACAGCCCAAATGGCCAGTTTTCTCTGTTTGTGATATCTTTTAATATTATTCTCAGAAATATAGGCTCTAGAAGTAGCAGGAATGTTAATTTCGGTATTCCATTGTTGTAATAGGTCACAACCCCATAAATTCATTGCGATATTGGCTACATATGGCCTTAATTTTCCTATTTGTCCCTCTGGCCCTATACATTCAACCCATCTCGTGCTCTGCCTTACTCGAGATAGGGTTCCAATTCCCAGGAGCTGAACATTTACATTCTGAAGAGGCCAATACGGATGCCAAGATTCTGGGGTAATGATACTTACATCAGCACCTGTGTCCAGCAGGCCAGTAATAAAAATGCCATTTACACACACTCTCAGTTTAGGTCTTTGATCATTTATAGAAGTTTGCCAAAACACACGTAACTTATCTTTCTGATCATTATTGCTTGTAACAGTAGGCATGGGGCTTCCTAATTGTCCTGACGAGGCATGTTCTCTGCAGAAACTGGAAATGACTGAACCATGTTTGCCATGGGAGCCTGTGAGGCCCCCCCTCTCACGTTTCCCGACTGTATCAGGTTGCCTTGTCTATCTCTTGTAGACCTGCATTCATTCATCCAATGTCTGCCTTTTCCACATCTTCTACATAAACCTGAAGGCTGAGTCCTTCTATTTCTGTTATTTCTAGAAGATGCATTATTATTATTATTTCTGAAAGATGCATTATTATTATTATTTTTATTATTATTATTATTTCTGAAAATCCGTTGTCTACAATTCCTTTTCATATGACCCATTTTGCCACAATTAAAACATTTGGTATTCTGGTATCTCCTTTTACCATTGGAAATTGCTTCTTCTACCCATGCTTCAGTGCCATAATCAAATGTATCAACATTGAGTGTATGCAAGACCCATTCTTCCAACGGCGCTGATCTGAGCTTTAAAGGCCCCAAAATCCTTTTGCATTCCACATTTGCATTTTCATAAGCCAAAGACTCAATCATTATACGTCTTGCTTCTGGGTCAGATATCCCTATTTGTACAGCCTTAGTTAATCTTTGTAAAAAGTCACTAAAGGGTTCTCTCTGACCCTGTTTAACTCTGACAAATGATTCCATTCTCTGTCCTGGGTCTTGTACCCTGTCCCAAGCCCTTAAGGCTGCTGTAGTACACATGAAGAGTGTGTTTTCATCCAAATTAGCTTGTTCCTGAGGGTCGGAAAAGAGCCCTTCACCTAGAATTTTATCTAGGGAAATGTCAATTCCCTTCACTTTTTCCTGCTGTTCTAAAAGTCTAGCCTCTTGCCTGAATAAGCATTTCCATTTCAATTGCGGTCCACTCTCAAGTACCTCAGAGCTCAGCTGGAGCCAGTCCAAGGGGGTTGCTCTGCTTGTCGTGGCCCAAGATCTTAGCATCTCTTTAACAAAAGAGGCTTGCATCCCAAAAGTCATGACAGCCTGTTTAATTTCCTTGAGGTCATTCATACGGACAGGCTCCCATGTATCCTCCTTGATGACCCTAGGGTTTCTGGAACCAATCACCTTCTCTGTTGTTATTACTGGAAAGGCAGGTAGAGCTGTAGGTAGAGCTTTGTGGAAATTGTCCCAGAGAGATTTACCCACAGATGGAGTTAAAATTTGCCTTTCTACCCTTTGCTCTTCTTCATCAGAATTTAGAAATTCCTCAATCTTTTCAATTCTATTCACCATTGCCTTCTGCAATCTCAGAATCTCCTGTCCAGAATTATGATCCAAAGCCTTCATTGAGGATTCTAAAGTATGAAGTTTGTCCATTAGAGATAGCATCTCATCTTTGGACATAATATTTATATTTATATAAACCATGCCTTCTTGTATTGACAATCTTTCCGCCAATCTGTCATAAACTTTAGACAAAATCCGATTGTCACATTCAGCAGTTTTGATTCTCTCAGTTAATGTTTCATTTCCTACAGAAAGGGACTGAATCTTACGATCCAAATCAGCTGTTCCCTCTTCCATAGTAATGAATTTCTCCTTAATATCAGCCACTAATGTTTCAGTTCCTACAGAAAGGGACTGAAGCTTACGATCCAAATCAGCTGTTCCCTCTTCCATAGTAATAAATTTCTCCTTAATATCAGCCACTAATGTTTCAGTTCCTACAGAAAGGGACTGAAGCTTACGATCCAAATCAGCTGTTCCCTCTTCCATAGTAATGAATTTCTCCTTAATATCAGCCACTAATGTTTCAATTCCTACAGAAAGGGACTGAACCTTACGATCCAGATCAGCTGTTCCCTCTTCCATAGTAATGAATTTCTCCTTAACATCAGCCTGGAGAACTTCAAACTGATTCTTGAGAAGATTGTTGTCATTCTCAATTGTTTTTAAGCATTCAATCTCTGCCTTAAGAATCCTGGATTCATCTCATAAAGACTTTATCATATTTCTATTATCAAACCATTTAGTGACTATGAAAACTACGAATCCCAGAAGGATCCATATATGTGGGGTGATAGACACCTCTTGTAAAATCTCCCACATGGTACAATTTAAAAAACTGTTAAATTCTTGAATACTAATGTGTTCAGACATTTTATTTATAAAGAAAATTTTTTTACCTGCAATGATTGGTTCCTGCCAGTGGTGGTCTCTGTGGTTTTGGAGCCTGTCCTGGAACTAGCTCTTGTAGACCAGGCTGGCCTCGAACTCACAGAGATCTGCCTGTCTCTGCCTCCCGAGTGCTGGGATTAAAGGCGTGCACCACCACCGCCTGCCCGGCCTTGAACTCACAGAGATCTGCCTGCCTCTGCCTCCCAAGTGCTGGGATTAAAGGGGTGCACCACCACCACCCGGCCAAGTCACTTTGTATCAGACCAAACCTGCTGCTGTGGCGGCTTTTGTTGCAAAACCGCAGGTACTTGAGTTTCTGCTCATTCAGGCAGTGGGGTTCCGCTGCAAACTTAGCCAAGGCAGGCAGGGAGGGGTTAATTGCTCTGGCGAGCAGGCGGGGCAGAATGGGTCTGTGTGGCCGAGTGTGTCTCGGACTTGGCACTGGGGCCCGAGTCACGAACTGAAAAACAGCACCCAGGAGCGTGCTGTGTTAGTTAGTGGGCTATGCGTTTGAGTCAGGGGCAAAATAGCCCCACGTTGGGTGCCAAAATGTAACAGCATAAATGAATGCAGACAGATTGTAAAAAAAAATATATAATATATATATATATATATATATATATATATATATATATATATATATATCTTTAATGGAGAAATAGACTTACAGAACCACCGTTCCCGCGGAGACCAGGAAAGCAGAAGCAGTGGCTGGGAGCATGCTCGCCAAATTTATAGGCAAACATTAGCCTGAGGCGAACACGCCCCCTAAGGGGCGGGACTTATCCCTACATGTACTCATATGCAATAATGCATAATCTTAAAACCAGGCATGGTGCCACATTCTTATAACCCCAGCAGTGGGCAGACAGAGACAGGCAGATTTCTGGGACATAGTGGCAAGCCAGCCCAGCCTAAACATGGACTTCTAGGTACCAATGAGAGACCCTGCCTCATAGAAACAGGAAGATAGATACCCAGCGTTGTCCTCTGGTTTCCACGCGCACAAGTACACATGCACCCTCCCACACAGAGACTTCTCTGTTTCTGCTACACACACACACACACACACACACACACACGTGCACACACCTGCCTTAATCTCAGCCTCAGCTCTTGGGGCTGTGCTAACCCTTGGAGAGCCCAAGTCTTTTGTCATATTTTCAGCTAGCCAGCTGCCACTGGCAGAGCGATTGTAAAACTACAAGGCAATGAGAGGAATCACTCAGGAGGAATGCATCCCACAAGTCAGCTCAGCTGCAGCTCTCGCCGAGCGAGCGTGTAGATCTTTCTAATTGTGTTGCTATGCCCTAAGGCCCGCAGTTGGAGAGGGGGAGACGAAATCATGTGTAGGAATTCACTAATTAAGAGCTCATGCAATTTCCTGTGTGGTAATGTCTATGGATCACCACAACGCCTTTCTCACAGGAGACCCAGACAGAAGGGAAGAGCCAGGAGATTCTCAGGAGGAAAGAAAGGTTAGCTGTTTAGGGGAAAATTTCACATCCCAAACCCAGGGCTCTTCTGAGCACTGTAATGTGAGCCCCTTTAACATCAGAACTGATTTTTCTTTTGTTAATATGATGTGTGCTATATACATGTGTGCATACACGTGTGCATTGGGAAGCCAGATGCTGACATTTGATGTCTCCTTGGTCACTCTGCACCACATGTTTGAGGAAGGGTATCTCACTGACCCTGGTGTTCACAGATTGTCTAGACTGGCTGGCCTGATGACTCCCAAGGATCTTCCTGTCTCCCCAGCACTGGCCCTACAGACGTGTGTGCTGTACCTTCATTTTGTACATGAATGTTGGGGATTTGAACTGAGGTCCTCATCCTTGTGTAATGACTCCACCCACAGAATCATTCCCCCCTGTACCCCCAGTTCCTTCCTCTATGAGGCCATCTCTGCTTTGCAAATGATCTGGCTGAGAGGATGTCATGGCTCTGTCATGTTGAGTAGATTTAAGAACAGCACTTTGGGGTTGAACGTGCAGAGAAGTTGTCTTGCTAAAATGAGGATTCTGATTTCATAGGTCTGACAAGAGTCTTAGAGACTATATTTCCAAAAAGCACACGGGGTTTCTATTGCTACTGGTCAGCCAGCAGAGCTGCATGCGTTCAAGGTTTTAAATCACTTCAGAACTAATCCAGCAGGTGCAATTTTAGATTGTAAAAGATACTCTCTAAAAAAAATTAAATTAAATTAAACCCACACACCAGGAAGCTAGTATGATTTTCAAAGCTAAATAGTTATGTCTTTTTGGGCCAAGTAGGAGCTCTTGCAAGATGAGGCTTCGAGAGGAAGTTGGCAGGACCAAGCAGTGAAGACCAGAGCCAGACCAACTCTGAGGAGGCAGGAGGCTGCCCAAATTACCATGGGCAAAGTGCTATGGTAACTCCAGGTCCAATCAAAGCCATTTTGAGAATCTGAGTTAAAGACTGGCTGGTGGCGTCCAAAGCAGCCATAATCAGGCAAGAGGCAGTGATCTGGTTCCAAAAGTGTTGATCTAGAGAGAAACTGGACCCATAATACCTGTGTGGGAATAGAAAAGTCCAGACTTGAAAAGATGGTGGGTCCTGGCCAAGCAAACTGCGGTTCTGGGCACGGTATCCATTACAAAGACCTGTACCAGGGTGGAAATCCTGTCTGTGAGCATGGATGAGCCCACACATGGCGGGCAGGGAGGAAGCTCATTCAGTGAGTCCAGGGATTTGTTCAGGAGATGCCAGATGCTACGATTAGCATCTCACAGCTACTTTCATGCCCCCGACCCTCAGCTCTCTAAGAAGACTCACGGAACCTGCAAGCCAGGCGGCAAGGCATGCCCTGTCAGAAGATGAGTGCTTAAAAGAACTTGTCTGTGATGGAAGACATTGTGCTTTGAATGCACATGGGCCCCATTGGCTCCTAGGGGTGGTCTCATTGGAGGAAGTGTGACTCTGCACATTTAACTAGATGATACACAGGAAGGAACAGAACAGGAGGGTGATGTGGCTCATTTAGCAGAGGCCTTCCCTAGCCCCTCAGTGAAACATAAACTTGGCACTTGGGAGGTGGAGATAGGAAGACCGGAACTTCAAGGTCACCATCAGCTATGTGTGTGAGGCCAGCTTGGATTACATGAGACTCTATCTTAAAACAACAGCGAAATTTGCTAAGAGGGGACAGGGTTTAGAGAGAGGGTTCAGTGGTCAAGAGCACTGACTGCTCTTGCAAAGGACCCAAGTTCAGTTCCCAGCACCCACATGACAACTCACAACTAGTAACTATTTTCAGGGGGATCTGACGCCCTCTTCTGGCCTCCACAGTGACTGTGTGCACATGACGCACACACATGGCATGCAGACAAAATACCCATCCATAGAGAACACATTGTATGCACACATATGTACTTGCAAATATGAGTAAACGGGAAACACAGAGAAAGGCAAGTCCAGACGATGCTGACTATTTCCTGAGCTGAGTCTGATGAGCACAGCACTGTTAATGAGCACGTAGTGAACCTGGGATTTACACTGTGAATTCAGCAGCTTCCAGAGGACACCATCGTTGTCAGTGCGTCCATAGATTTAGTAAAGCCATGAGATGAGATTTTATTGTGAAGGTGGCTGCTTACTTGATGCTCCTCCCATCCAATTACACACACATGCACACACTCACATTTATACCTGGGTTCCATTCGACACACACACACACACACACACACACACACCAAAACATTTTCATCCAACTTAAAAAAAGAATTGGGTACATGTACCTTCTCAAGGCATAGTATCCAGGCAAGAAAAACTAACAATAATTTAAGGGGCAATGTGTAACCGAGCCCTCAAAAACACTCCCCTCCCCTATGCTTGCGACTCATGCCTGATGCCTGTCCTCCCTTTTTGGGAGGCAGTGCAGCACCGAGGGCTTTGGAACTCGTGTTTCTCTTAGGTGTTGTTGGCCATTAAAGTAAACTAGCCAAGGTGCCTTAGCTGATTAGTTTTCTGAACTGCCTGGAATGAACCAGGAGAAAATATCCCACATGTTTCTTCCTCAGCACGGGGACAATGTCATCTGTCGCTGGATGAGCCTGGGTTCTTAAGAGAAAGTTGAAAGGGGGCTCAGTCTGTGGCATCTGTATCTCTCAGTTTAGCCAGTGAGGGTTTAAGGAATCCAATTAACTTGTGATTTGGGCATTAAAGGAGGCCAGCCAATTCAATGCCTACCAAGTGTCTTAATTCCCACCCCAGGGGGGTCTCAGGTATCCCAGGATGGCCTCAGACTCACTATGTAACCAAGGATGACTTTGAACTTCCGATTCTCCTGCCTCCACCTCCCCAGTGTCAGAATCAAATCATTCCCAAAGGTGAGCCTCCTTCATTCTGCTTTCTACTGCTGTGATAAACACCACAACCAAAAGTAGTTTGGGGAGGAAGGGGCTTATTTCATCTGATGGGTTTCATACAGTCCAGCATCAAGAGGAGTCAAGACAGGAGCTCAAAGGAGTTTGAAACCATAGAGGAATGCTCTCTACAGACTTGCTCAGGGGCCCACGTTCTGCCGCTTTTCTTACACAGTTCAGGCCCACTGGCGTAGGAATATACACACAGGGCTGAGCCCACCTATATCTTTAGCAATAATTTTAAAAAATGGCCATAGACCTGCCCAAAGCCAATGTGAAGCAGTCAGTTCTTAGGTTGAGCATCCTCTTCTGGGTGTCAGATTCACAGCTGAAGCTAACTATGACACAGCCCACAGTTAAAATTAACCTCTGCACAGGGGACGGTAACAGCTGGGAGGTTTCAAGTTTTGATACTGTTGTCTTTATCTGCATCCTGCCTACACAGGGAGCCAAGCACCAGCCTGCACAGGGAGCCAAGCAGGCTGGGAAGTTTAGGCAGGATTGGCCATATTCTTAGGACCTCAGTTGACGGGGTGAGGGCCACCTAACAGAGGACCATCTGCTATCCTTGGAACTCACTGATCTGATGAGTAGCCAGACATGCGACCTGCCCATCGAGGTTCTATTCACGTGGACGGTAGAACTTGACTCATACAATTGGTTCCCACTCCGGTTTCTGTCTCCTCTACTCACCAATTAAGGAGTGAACTCCTGGCCATGAGATCAGCCAACAGCTCTTACCATTCTCTCATGATTAGCCATCTGCATGTTAGGATATTCCCTAGCTCAGAAGATGCCAGAGATTAAAGCAGGGATCGCCTGTTTCCCAGGGTGAAGGAATCTTCAATGAGAAATGCTTACTTGATTATATAACTACCTTTAAACAAATACAAGTCACTTTGTTCTTTTAAAAAAAAAGTTCAGCTTTGAAAATTAGGGACCAGAGACAGCACAGATCTCTTAAGAATGGGACGGCAAGGGCTGGAGAGATAGCTGCTCCTCAGAAGACCCAGGTGTAATTCCAAATACTCACTGGATGCTCACAAACATCTGTTAACTCCAGGGCCACAGGATCCAGTACCCTCTCCTGGCCTGCATGCAGTTACAAAGACAGACATGGAGCCAAACACACAGACACATAAAACAAAAATAAATGCTTATAGAAAAAATAATGGAAAATTGGAAATATTTTTTTTTCATTGCATTTAAAAAAGCCCCTGGTAACCATGACTTTGGGGGAAAATAGCCACAGGTTTCCTAGGAGGAGCTGGAAAGCCACGCAGATACTTCATGGATCAGCATCTACACCTACCTGATCATGAGGTTCCCAACTTCAGGACGTGAATTTGCCTCCTGTCGACATTCCAAAGGAAGTCAGGCTGTGTAATACGCATGTTATCAAGACAGGAAGGCTTGGTCACGTGTCTTATGTGGGATCAGACCCTTGATGAGGAGAATATGCTTAAGATCATGTTAAATCAGCCTTGTAGAAAAATCATCACAAAAGCTGGAAACCCCTTCCTTACTATCTGTACTTCTCATGTCAACAGAGACATGTCCGACCCTGAAGGAGACATTGTCTCATCCATCTGTCACAGCGGTGCCTGCAATGTGTGTCCCCTCCCTCAGCAATGACATGTCTCCCGAGTCATTCCTGGGGAAGAGCAGCATTGACACTGTCAGAAGGGGAAGGACTTTCCTGATTCCATGTGTTGTTTCTTTCTCCCTTTTTCTTGTCCCTCGATGCTGGAGGATCAGACCCATGGCCTTGGGCTTTCTAGTCAAGTATTCTGCTGCTAGGCTTTGACCCCAACACTTACATCTAATTCCCTGTTAACGATATTAGCATGGACCGAGATTTTCAAAGGTTAACAATGTGTGCAGGTCTTAACACAAGATTCTCTTAAGTTCAATTTATGGCAATTCTTAAAAAAAAAAAAAACACCTTTAGTTTTTGTTACACTTACATTAATTTGAATAAACCACCAAAGAACATATGTGGGGCTGGAGGCATAGCTCAGTGGTTAAGAGCACTGGCTGCTCTTCCAGAGGACCTATGTTGAATTCCCAGCACCCACATGGCATCTCACACCTGTGAAATTCTAGTCCTAAGAGTTCCAACATCCTTCTCCAGCCATGGGGATCTGGCACATATATGTGCACAGACAGACATGAAATCAGGAAAAAAAAATCTATACACATAATTGTAAAAATGCATATATAATAAATATATTTATGGATTTGGCTTTATTCTCTCAAAGGCAAGTGCATTTGAAGGCAAGTTGATCAAGAACTAATATAGTTACAAGGTCTTTTTTATGCTATTGGGCCTTGACCATGTATCTTTGTAAAGTATTTTGTACTCTGAAGGTAACTAGCCACATGCTGGAGCATCATTTGTCAGAGAGGTGAACTCATTACGGCAGAAAACAGAAGACCAGTTTTAGTAACTTTGCTCACAGCTAAATACCTCACAAAAGCAAGTAGAGAAAAGGGGGCTGATTTTGACTCAGTCTGAAGAGATGTGCTCTTCATGGCAGGAAGGTTTCATGGCCAGATGGATGGCTGCGTGCAGCCCCGTGATGAGAAGTCCAGGCTGCTTGTTCACAGCCTGGTAGGTCGGTGAGCAGACACAGGAATGCCGTCGCTCAACAGGTTCCTTTCCCTTTCGAGGCCCACATCCCAGCCCATTAGGTCTCGTCATCCAAACTCAGGGAGGTCCGTCTCCCTTCAGATGACAGTTTGAGATTGGCTATCACATCGATCGTCTTTCTGTGCCACACTGAAAGGCAGGGACAAAACACTGTAGCCAGGGGAGATGGTTTGTTTGCTTGATTTACTCATGTGCTGTGTTAAGGGATGGTTGGGAGCATTCTATGGCAGGCACACAGAGGTCAAAGGAAAACCTGTAGAAGTCAGTTCTTTCCTTCAACCAGGTCAGTCCTGGGACTGAATTTATGTCATCAGGCTGGGTGGCCAGGACTTTCCTTCCTGTGCCATTTCACCAGCCCAGGGTGGTTCTTAAATGCCCCTTTTATTTCTTGCTCAAACATTTGGGATGGTCGTGTGGTTTCAGGTATCTGGTGCCCTCAGTCCTTACGCTTGGTGCTGCCGTGGCTCAAACATGCCCACTCCATTTACTGCAGCTACTGCCCAAACCTTGGGACATACTATAACTTCACACATGCAAGCTTGACGGTTTCACGACACGAGACAGTGTGCTTTTCAGTTGTTTTATTGACAGCAGCAAAGTGTGCATAATCACAGATCTGAAGAGCCTGCCAACAATGAAGAATTTATCTGTTGCAGAATACAACCACCTCGGGTCCTTAACACAAACATAGAGCGCTGCACTCAACATGGCTGTGGCCCAAGGCCACCTCTGAGTGCATAACTGTGCTTCTATAAACCCTTCACCCAGTGTCCGCATGTCACCACCTTTGCACTACCATCCCTTTAAGTCCCTTCAAGACCTTCTGACCATGTTCCCTGAAAGCCAAGCCTTGCTCACAATGCCTCTTTCTGTCTGCTTAAGAAAGATGTGGCCCCTGTGCTGACGCTGTTCCCTCCCATAATCTCTGATGTCAAAGCTTGTGGTACTCATTTGCTCTCCGCACCAACATCACCAGGCGAGGTAGCAAAGGAGCACAAATCCTGGGCCTGTGTAACTCAGGCTTCCTGTGTGTAGCTATGGCTGCCCAGATATCTGTGGGAGCACATCTGGACACCACTGTCTATTTAGACTCAGGCTCCTGACTCTGAACGCAAAGGCTAAAGAGCAGACACGACTCTCTCCTGGATAAACCGGGAAATGAAAGACCTTTCCACTCACAGTCCCTAAACAAGGGAAACACTGTCTGGAATTATTCTGTTACCCAGCCAGGTGGCACATCAATGCTCACCCAAGAGAATGGCACAAAAGGTGGATGAAGATCAAAACCCAGAGTGTCTTCCTACCTACCCTTCTGTTTGGCATTTAACACTCAAAGTACAGCATTGTCATTTCCATGTGGTTGGCACTTTATCATGAATTCTGTCCAGGGCAATCACTTCAGTTCCAATATAACCTTAAAATGTAACATCATTCTCCCAACCGACCATGATGCAGGAGTCAGTGGACAAGAAAGACAGTGTGAGGTGATGCTGCAGCGTGCTTCCAGAATCGGGCATGGCTTCCGAAAGTGGTCCAGCATGGAGACAGGAAGCACGCTTCAGTGTTTGTTTTTATAGTAAATACGTACCGAACACCTATCGTGTGCTGGGCTTTGAGGATACAACCATCTAGAAGGCATAGGGCCCCTAGTCCATAGCAGCATGGTGAGCAGGCAGTTCTAATACTATACAAAAGGCAGTGGGGGCAATGAGCTTGAGCCTCAGAGACCCTCCAGGTGAAACTGCGGCAGACCCTGATACCAGGGAGGGACAGTTCCTCCTTAGCTTGGACTTAAGGACCTACAAAAGCACGGAGGGAAGAAATCCAGGTGACTGCATTTTTGACTCAAAGACAAAAAACAAATCAAGACATGACCATGCCCAGCCGTCACCCGGCTTCAGAAGGCGGAGGCAAGAGGACGGTGTTGAGTCTGAGATCAGCTTGGGCAGACATCAGGGAGTACCAGGCCAGCCAGGGCTACCTAGAGAGTTCAACTCCCAACCAAAACCCAAAAAAACCTCACTGGCAACAATAACAAAAAGCCCTGCTGAGTGTTCCCAAGGCTACCCATGAGCCACAGGGACACCACCTATGAAATGTCCTCAGCCATCCTTCTGCACATACAGACGTCTCAGTGGTTGGGGGAACGCTACCTTCTGCTAACGAACATTTGGATCTTGTGCAGGACAAAGGGAGGCATCGATATCTTCTCAGAGAAAGCTCCAGTAGAGAAAACGACAGTAACCAGTCGCTACCGCGTTTACGGGTGATATCTGGTACCGACAATTTCTGTGGCTCGAGGAAAAACCTTAACTTGGTAACACACAAACACTGCATCTCTAACATAGAAAACTAAACAGGCGGTCACGGTTCGGGGCAGAGGTCTGTCTTCTGTGGCACACCATCGACCCACTGAGATTTTCCATCAGGGTAACACGATTGTCCAGTCACTCTCCTCCCTTCCGTACTACAACAAAAACAAAAACACATGTTTTAGTGTAAAACCAAGACTTGAGCAAACCCGAGCAGTCACAACTGTCCAATGGGCTCGATTACTACACCGCAGAGGGCTTGGCTGTTCAAAGCACAGACGGACCTTCTAGAGGACCTGGGTGTCCGCACACAAACGTCTGATTCCAGTTCCATGGATCCAAGGCCCTCTCTGGCCTCCATACACTTTCAACCCCTTCAGCATACCCATATACACGTAACTAAAAACAAAAATCAGTCTACAAAAAAAATCAGTAAATCAGGGGTGACAACACATGCTTGCAATCCCAGCCCTTGGGCGATGAAGGCAGGAGGATCTACAGGCGTTTAAGGCTAGCCTGGGCTATATGAGACCCTACCTCGATCAATAAAATGAAAATGGCCTTATTGTGAACCTGTAGCTGCCTTTTCCCATCCCATGAACCAAGAGCTCATTGTTCATACTGCTTTCCCTGATCATGAGGCCCAGGCTCCAGCTGCCCTGGGGCAGGTATAGCCGTGTCAGTATCCATCCAGACAGGAAAACATGCTTTGGAAGGGGAGTCTGACACTTCCAGTGATGTGAAGTCAGTTGGGTCTCCTTCAGCGGCCCTCATTCGAAGGCCTTTCTCCAGGGTGACGCTACTGAAAGACAGCAGAACTTTAGGGTGTGTGGCTTGGTCACCTGCCACCTGCCAACCTCAGAGACCAGATCAATATTGATTCTCTAAAACTGTGAGCTGGACAAGCCTTTCCTTGTAAATCCCTAGCCTTGAGTGTTTCACTACAAAGGTCACCAATGCCACATGGTTTAAGACACTTTTCCTATCTTTTCTTAGAATATGTAAATACTTAGGAACACCACAAGATTTGTTTTAAAGAAACTTATCCTAGCACTCGGGAGGCAGAGGCAGGTGGATCTCTGTGAGTTCGAGACCAGCCTGGTCTACAGAGCTAGTTCCAGGACAGGCTCCAAAGCCACAGAGAAACCCTGTCTCGAAAAACCAAAAAAAAAAAAAAAAGAAAAAAAGAAATTTATCTCAGCTTCTTGTTCCTTTCAGTGAAGAAACATTACTGTCTGTATTCTCTACCCTAGACCCCGAGATAAACTCCAGGTGACATAAAGAGAAGGAAAAACCTCCAGCATTAAAACAGCTGGAGGAGGGGACAAACGTGACTGATTATAAAGAAACATCAGGGTCTTAGGTGGCTCAGGAGGTATTTAAAAGGTTCCCACAGAGGTTCAGGGCTAGCCTGGTCTACACCGTGAGACCCTGTCTCAAAAGCAAACCCAGTGATACAGAGTCCCACAAGGGATGGATGCTGAAGGACAGACATGACCCTGTAAACCAAACCGTAGGAGGTTCAGCAGAGGCAGGCAGCATCACGGGACACAGAGCATCTGGAGAACAGAGCTGACCTAAAGACTGGGTGCTGCTGTGGCTTGGTGGGCAGAAACAGAAGAGCAGGCAGCAGCGTTGCCCATGCTTACCTCGGCTTCTGCTAAAAAAAAAAAAAAAAAAAAAAAAAAAAAAACAGGAGTGCTTTTCCTTGTTGGTTATAAATAGAAAGAAGGGGGGGGGGGGGGACAGAATAACCTTGTATTGAACTCTCGCCTGCAACAGGTGTGTATAGTAACCTAGCACCCTGGACAGTGTGGGTTATTGGCCCCATTGGACAAGCACTTACTTAGCCTAGCACTAAAAGTCTAAACGTCAAGTCAGATCCGAGGTTTCAGAGATTTCCCCCTGGGTCATACTGGCAAGAGCCTCAGTTTCTCTTTCCCTTGCGTTGCTGGTTATTACCCTTGTCTTCAAAATCTGTGGGACACTTTGTAGGGAAACATCATGTTTCCATGTAACACCCAAAGAGATCAAATCTCAAACATGATGTAACATCCTTCTTTTCTTGCTCCCTCAGTAATTGCCAAAATTGTTGTTCTTGGAAACAGGCTAGCTAGTCCCTTGGCGATCAGAACCAATTTGCCCTCTTGTAAGGGAATAATTTGGAGACTTGAGGACACAAGCACAAAATAATTGAGGGGAAAAAAGATGTGGTTTTGATTGCTGGTGGTTGGCCCTGGTGCTTACAAACGCTGGGAAATGTACGGTGCTCGTACGGGGTGAGTGGCGCTGAGGCACTTCCTGATCCCCTGTGCCTGTGCTTACAACCTCTTTGTCTCTCTGTTCTGTATGAGTTCCAAGTGAATTGTCGGCCTTTCGTGTGTTTTTAAAGGCTGGCTGTCTCGTAGCCTAGGCTGGCCTCAAACTTGCAACGTATCTGACGGCCACGAACTTCTGATCCTCCCACCTCCAACCCCCATGTGTTGAACTGTAGGCATGCACACGAAACCCACTGGCTGTAGGCATCACAACCCAGGGTGCCATGCGTGTTAGAAAGCCCGCTGCCAGGCAAGCTACATCCCCAGCCCATGTTAGAGTCAATGCCACCGTCGCTAAAGAACATGAAAGTCAAGAGAGAAAAGGTCTGGTTTTCTCAAATGTTCTACCATGCATGTCCTTTATTATATGTGTGTGTGTTATGCATTTCTGTATGTATATAGATACATGTGTCTGTGGATGTACACGTGTGCACATGCATGGAAAATCCCAAGGCCGACATTCTTCTACCTTATTCTTAGAGGTAGGGTCTCTCAGTCAAATCCAGAGCTCACGGATATGGTAGTCTCACTAACCACTTAGTTATTCACTTAGTAATTCAGAAGCTGGAATTCCCAGCTGGGTTGCTGTGTCCATCCAGTATTTATATAGGATTCTGGGGACCTGAGTACAATGGACAGTGAGCATTTTAATTCACCCACCCCCTATATGAATCTTTTCTATTTCAACTTTTTTTTTTTTAAAGACAGGACCTGAACTCCCTATGTGGAGCAGGCTGGCCTTGAAGTCAGAGATCCCCTTGCCCATACTTCCCAAGTACTGGTATTAAAGGGGTGTGCCACCTCACCAAGCTTCTTATGATTATGAGCCCCAAGGTGGGTTTGCTTGCAATATTTTCTTTACTTTTATTTTATGTATCTTAATGTTTTTGCTACATGTGCATATGTGCACCATATGCACAGAGTACCTCAGGCATGCAGAAGAGGGCATCAGATTTCTTGGAACTAGGGCTGTGAGCCCACTTGTGGGTTCTGGAGAATGAACTCAGGTCCTCTTCAAGAGCAGTAATATTCTTAACCTCTGAGCCATCTCCTAGCTGATCCCCAACCCCAGCTGGTCAAAACGTCTACCTGGATATCGGTCAACTTTTCCAAGATGCGGCTTGCAAGCTTGGGCCCATTCTCCATTGTTGGGATGTGCAGCATCTGCAGAAGAAGGGAGAGAGCGCTCTGAGAGTGGGCAGCACACATGGCATTCCTGTGACATGATGGCAACTCCGCTAGGCCCAGAGAGGCACCCCAGCATACCTACCACACACGCTACCTCCTACACCTGAGTTATCTCTGCTCAGAATTTGAAAAAAAAGTCAGCCAGTGACAGCGTGTTCGTTTCCTACCAACTCAATCGAGCACACAAAAGGTTTGAGTGCCATTCTTCGGACAGTCTAAGGGATTCGGGAGACTAGAAGAGGTCCCTGAAACAGTAGAGGAACTCAGGATTCTAAGAATTCATAGGATGAATAATTGCCCTCTATTGAACCCTCTGCCAACAATCCAGATCTCAAAGATATTTTGCAACAAACCAAAGCAAGTCATTTCAAAGGGATAAATTAAAGCAAGTCTCATCCCCATTCACAAAAGGGTTTCTGAACCTGCATCTAGGGCAAGGTGTACCTCCAAGGGCTGTAACTCCCATGGGAAGGCAGGCTAAATTCATAGCTGAAAGAGATTTCGTGCCCGTAGTGTGTATCTGAGTCCTGCCCGTTCATGTCTTGCTGGCAGGCTGGCTTTTGATGCTTTGATTTTAGTAGATAGCTCATATTCTCAAACACTCTTCTTATTATGCCTTTTTAGTGTAATAGGATAATTACAAGCCCTTTGGGTTCTGAATGCCTCCCAGAAGCATTTAGGAGAAGCATTAAAAATAAGTTAACCTTTGTAAACTTTTATTTCTAGAGTGGAGTAACAAGTGGATTTTAGTTACCAAAACGGACCAATATCACACATAGACACTGCCAAAAAATACTCAAACTAGCTTCCTGCAATCTCTTCTTTCCCTCTTTGTTTTTCTAGATCCCTCTCTGGCATGCATGCCTCCCTCCCATCTTTCTGCCACATGGATATAAAACCAGGTAGTTCTTCCACAGTGAAATAATCTTTACATGAAACTGTATCAGCAACCACCCCTGGAAAGCAAACACTGAAATGTCAAGCAAAACATCATCATCATCATCATCATTGTAAACCCAATCAGCTGAGGTTGAAGTCAGGGGAATTTACATTTAACAAGTCATTTGAAGCAGTTAGTCTTATAGGAATAACAAGCACACAACTACAGAATAATGCCTACAGTTACAGACTGCCCATACACATATAGAGTAACATTTACACATTTATAGAATGCCTGTAAAAATAATTCCTATCTTTACACTCTAAAAGTAGAGGCTGATCTGGGCAGTGGTGGCACACGCCTTTAATCCTAGCACTTGAGAGGCACAGGCAGGCAGATTTCTGTGAGTTCAAGGCCAGCCTAGTCTACAAAGTTAGTTCTCGGGTGGCCAGAGCTGTTACACAGAAATTCTATCTCAAAAAAAGACAGGCTGAATGACATGCATGAGGACTGGCTTTGCTATAATGGAGAAAGGCCTCCAACCGGCAAGATAACGCATACATGGCACAAGAAAGATGGGTAAGAGGGCTGCATGGTTAAGAGCACAGGCTGCTCTTCCAGAAGACCCCAATTTGATTCCCAGCACCCACAGAGTGACTTACAACCACCTGTGGCGGCAGTTTCAGGGGCTCCAGCACCCTCTTCTGGCATCCGTGGCATTGTGTGTACACAGTGCCCAGACAGACATGCATACAAAATAGCTGTACACGTGAAATAAAATAAATCTGTTCTTTATAAAAGGGACAAGTGTAGGAAAGAGGTAATCCTCGAATTGCTGCAGAGGTCTGAGTCCAACAACAGTGACGGCAGCAGAGGAAAGAGCGGGCAGTTCTCATGTGCTTTTCGTGCCTATTGTTGCTCCGCTCCTACGGCAGCAACTTGACTTTCCCTCGGAAGCTGGAACACTGAGCTTCCTGCTATGCAGCCTGCCTCAGCAGGCAGACAGAGCAAGGCAGCTGTGTTAAGTCTTTCCCCACAGCTCCACACTTGCCAAGGACACGGCTGACTCGCTATTCACGTCTGAGCCTTCACTAAACCGCCGGGAAGATGGAAGATCTGTGCCAACACAGGCCCAACCTGCTCAAATTTCCCTCACACATTTTATGACTTCATTACATGACAGGTAAGTGTTTATGTATTTCATAATTCCATTCATTTATTTGCTTACTGACTGAGATCATCGGGCAGAGTGCGGTGCTGTCAAACACATGAGAAGCTTCAAGAGTTGGCTTCTTTCCTTCCGTTATGTGGATCCCAGGGACCGAAACTCAAGTTTTCAGCCTGGATGAAAGATATCTCCACCACTGGGCCATCTCGCCAACCCCAGGGCAAAAGCTGACTTTAGAAATGACTAACATATAGAACCTTTTGTCTTACCTGGCCTTTGTACAGAACTCCTGAGACTGGACAGACAATGCCGGCCGTCCCTGAGCCGAACATCTCCTTCACTCTGTTCCCCTCCAGGGCGGTGGTCAGGTCATCCATGGTGAGGTACCTCTCACACACCTTAAACTCACCCTGTGTAGAACAGCAAAAAATAAACAAAGAAGAGAAAGAGAAAAGTCAGTGCTTACCTTTGGGTCTGGCTGAACTTCCAAATGAAGTCACTAAGATGCTCCCAGCGCATTCGTGGCGTGTTCTCACACATGCCTGGTTCAAGACCCACATGCTGTCATGGATTAGGTCTCCCACTTAATACATTCTCCATGTCTTTGATAATAAAGGAGAAAAATTGGTGGCATCACACATCAGTACTGGGGGAGCTGCCAGGCTCTGAAGGCGTCGTCACCTCCTCTACGTCAGAGGGAGGACACTTGGCTTCCAGAAGGTTGAGGGGCTTCCTTAAGACCAAACAGCTAGGTTGGGCAGTAGTGATACACGCCATTAATCCCAGCACTCGGGAGGCAGAGGCAGGCGGATCTCTATAAGTTCGAGGCCAGCCTGGTCTACAAGAGTTAGTTCCAGGACAGGCTCCAAAGCTACAGAGAAACCCTGTCTCGAAAAACCAAAAAAGACCAAACAGCTAGTAAACAGAGGACTAGATCTGAACTAAGCCTGATCTGATTGCTTTTGAAACTGGTAAGAATCATAACTAAGCTGATATAACTGAAATAGTCACTGTTAGGAGCCAATATTTTGATTTTATGAGAATTAAACCTAGCAGTGTTGTGATTTTGTACAAAATTAAATTGCTAAACAATTTGTGTTCCAGAAACCAGCAAACATTACTGACAACAATTAAGGTCTGTGTTCTAAAGAGAAAAAAAAAAAAACGGAAAACAAAATAACCCATCTTGCAAGTCAACAGAATCATGTTCACTGGGCTCATCTTTATCTCTGGACTAGCTCCCTGGCAAGTCGCGGTGACCCCGAGAGCCTCTTGGCACTCTGTCTGTTTCAAGAAAGCTTTAAAATAAACTGCAGCTAAGAAGTCAAAAAAGACCCTTCCATAATAACCTGTTTTCCAAGCTTGGGAACGGGAGGTGTGGAACACACGCAGGCTCACACCCTGTCATCAGGTCTTGCGTACTTGGTCGATTTGTTCTCCTAATAAAACAAATTACTGAGCTCCGAAAAGCCATCACTCCAAGTGCAGACACATTTGGGACAGGGCAAGCTGTTGTAAATGAAACCAACGGTTTGCAAATGCCATGTCCGATGTGGCAGCCGACAGGCGGCAGTTGGTTCTGTCCACTCTGTACAGGGTAGGATTGTTTAGCCATTTCCTCTCCTTTCAGTCTTTTCCAGAGAAACCGCTGGTCCGCTCTGAGATAATGTGTGTGTCTAAACATTTGTCTGCGAGGACTGTCTGGCCACAGTGTGCTCAAAGCCTTCCCGTGGTCTCTGGGGACCTTTAGAACATGTGGGTCACAAGCACCAGCCAAGACCCACGCCAGCCTGCCAGCCCACTCCACATCCACCTCACAAATGCTGCGTCACTTCAAATAACACACGCTTCAATACTCCTGCCTCTTATGCATGGATTGGAAAGTTTGTTGAAAACAACTTTATATTTGCTTTAAGTGTTTTTAATTTCAAAATAAGCATGTGTAAGATAATGGGGGGATAGTAGAAGGAGAAAAATAGACAAATCAACATTTTGCTGATATGAATACATCAATGAAAACCTGTAGCTCCTATAATGGTCAGGGACACACTGGGATAAATATGTCACGAGTTGAAGTTAAGGGCTGCGTGGAAACACCCGGCGTGGCGCAGGTAAGTTAGTAGCAGAAGTCACCCTGTATGCACTGAGCCTACTCAGAAGCCCTGCTCACCAAAACAGCCTGTTCAGCTGGCTCTCTGTGTGCCCTACTAGAGAATACTTACTGGCTGTTTTTGCCAACACAGACCTAGAGAGATCTCTGGCTCGAGGGAAGATTTGAAGATTAGATACTATTGGTGGGAACCACAGGATCTGATATCACTTTTGATGAGTCTCTGCTGGACTTGGAAGCTGGGACCAAGGGCACTCACCCACTGCTGCGCCAGCTGGATGATGCTCTGCCTCGTCACACCCGGGAGAATGATGCCATCTAGTGGAGGCGTCGCCAGCTCTTCTTCTGTTAATTAGAAACAGGAGTGTTTGCAAAATCTCATTAGACATGTCACCGCGATGGCCATTGTTAGGAACATTTCCCACGATCAGACCAATAATCAACATGCAGGTAGTTAACTCCACTCTCCTGCATAAGTGGGCTCTCAAAGCTCTACTCGGTTTTCAGCCAGGTACTAATTTTAATACAAGAACCAGAGAGACAGCTCAGTGGGTTAAGAGCAGGTATTGCTCTTGCAAGGACAAGAGTTCTGCTCCCCCCAGTACCCACATAAGAGACCTGTAACTCAGTTTCAAGGGAACTCGTCCTCTCTCCCGGAACCCATGGGCACTGCACTTGTGGGCACGTTTCTTCACGCAGATCCACACACATACACATAATTAAGAACAACACAAATTTTCTTAAATGAGCAAAACCAAAAAGGGACCAGCAAGATGGCTCAGTGGATAAAGGTAGGTTCCAAGTCTGGCGCCCTGAGTTCAACCTCCCAGAAATCTTGTGGTTGAGAGAACCGATTCCCACAGGGTGTCCCCTGACCACCACACATGTGCACAGTGTACATGCTATTTGTTTTACACAACATAAAAGAATGCAATACAACTTTTGTAAAAGGAAGATTTTTTTTTTTTTTTTGACGCAGAAAGGTAGCTCCTTATCTAGTCATCTTCCATGCATCCTTCAGCTGTGGAACAATGAACTGCTTCGAGGGTAAGAGATTCAGGCTGGTGACTGCTCAGCCCTTAGGAGCACTGGCTGCTCTTGCAGAGGACCCAACTAGGGCACCTAACAACTCTCTGTGACTCTAGTTCTGAGGATCCCAACACCCTCTTCTGGCTGCCAAGGGCTCCTGCACACATGTAAAGCACATGCAGTTTCTAAAGAATGCACACATGCACACGCACACACACAAATAATAATAAATAAAGTCTATTCTCGGAAGTGAGAATTAAAGAATGCTCTTCACAATAAACGTCTAGATCAGAATGATTACTTAGGGAATAAAAGCTGGTAGGCACTTAGAGCAGCAAACATAAAATCGTGCGTAGGACCCACGCCAGTGCCATAGCCAGCAACCCTGTGCCTCAGAACCAGGTAGTCTGGGCAGGGAAGCCCGAGTCAGGGCCTGAGTTCAGATCCCAGCACCCATGTAAAAGCTGAACGGGGTGGCTCATATCGGTGCTGCAGAGGCAAGGATGGGTTGTCAAATCAGTAGCCTTAGGCTCACCTTGTACCTCAAAACATAAGGTGGAAAACACCCTACTTCAATCCTGACCACTTAAGTCCCGGGAACTGTGGAAGGGCAGTACTCTGAGCCCCTGGGGCATGCCCCAAGCCCCTATAATATTTATTTTTTAATGTTACAAAATGAATGAATGAATCGTCTTTGCTAGGCTGCCGCAGTTTGATTTGGAGAGATTATTTCTGAAAATTGCGTTTTAGAAAGAAGAAATTGGCTCTGGCAACGTTCCGGAGGCTACTTGTCATTTTAGAAGTGTTAATTATCTCAAAATAAACGCGTTTTGCGATAGCTCGTTAGCTAGACACAGAAGTGTGTGCGTCTGTATGTGTGTGTGTGTGTGTGTGTGCAGTTTTCACACACACACAGACCCTTCCTACAGTTAGCTCAACTCTAAGACAACACCGAGTTAAACACAAACAGCAGCCTCCAAGTGTGCAAAGACTGTTGTGGGAAACGGATTTAGCATCCAACTGTAACCACCAGCCTGAGGTCACGGAACAGAACATCTGTTCCACTGGTCCCCAGACAGAGCCGATGACATGCCGACATTTGGGTGAGAAGCAGTCATTTTCCCCTGCCACCCAAACACTCGCCGGAGCCAGCGCCGGGGGAAACAGAACCCTACAGATGCAGCCTGTTACTCAGAGAATGCCGGGGGCTGGTTATCGCCCTGAGTTCTGTGAGCCACTGTTTTCTCTCCTCCTCACCCTCCCAGGAGAGACACGCGAGGATGTGTTAGAGAGTGTCGGATCACAGCTGAGATAGAGATAGGTCTAAAAATGTGCTCCTAAATTACACATACCAATCAAAATCCTAATGGTCAATGTAGATCTAATTTGTTCCTTGCCCTGGGTCATTTAACTCAACATCATATTGTAGAAGATGATGCTCTTCTACACTGTAAAGATTTGTCACTTGTATTGGTTTAATAAAACACTGATTGGTTTATTGGAAGTATGGGTGGGGCAACCAGAATAGGAGAATTCTTGGAAGAGAAAAGATACCAGGCTATGTGGCTAAATATAGATAAGAATTATGAGTTAATTTAAGTTGTAAGAGCTAGTTAGTAATTAGCCTGAGCAAATGGGTCAGTTTATAATTAATATAGTTTATAATTAATATAAACTCCATGTGTTTATTTGGATAGTTTATAATTAATATAAGCCTCCATGTGTTTTTTTGGCACTGAAGGGCTGTGGGACCGGGTGGGATAGAAACTCCCTTCTCCACCACATAAAGTGTCACCATTTCACTGAACCCGTATCAACGGCAGACCCTGAGCATTCAGGATGCTGGAGACAGCCCTGAATTTTAAGCCACATATAGGGGATCATGCTTATAATTACAGCATTCTACAGCCTGAGACGGGAGGAATCCTGTAAGTTTGGGGTTGGCACAGACTACAGATGGGACCCTACCTCAAAAACAAAACAAAACAAAAAAACCCACAAAACCTCAAGCCAGGTATGCTATAATTCCACACACATAGGAAGTAGAGAATGAGGGATCAGCCATGACTGTATAGTGAGTTCAAGATCTTAAAAAACTAAAAGAACAGAATCTCTGTGATTTACATACAGCGGCCAGCAGGAGTCAATGAACATGTATGGCAAGGTCGGGATATACACTGTGCATTTTGCATGGGAATGTGCAGATACACATGTGCCAGGGCATCCAGGTGGATGTACCAGGACAACTAAGGGGGTCGGTTCTCTTTTTCCACCTTATGGGTATCAAGTGTTGAACTCAGTCTTGGTGGCAAGCATTCCCAACCACTGAGTCTCCTTGCAGCCCTAAGAGTGTAGTTAATCAAATGGGAAAAAAAGAAAGTCTATAGGACTTCTGAGATGTTATCAAAATGTGTAGCAACGACACCAATTCTGAAGAGAAGTCTAGTGAGAGAGAGGTATGGGGCAGAAGTGGAGCCCTGACAATGGGCAGAAGGGTCCTGACTTATGCCTTCAGCATCACAAAGTCAAACAAAAGTCAAAGGGGCATCCCAGCCAAGTCTAGTGAAGCATGACTGTATCCTCACAAAGTTGGAAGCTCAGGTAAGATAGCAAGTTCAAGGCCACTGTGAGGTGCACAGTGAGTTCAAGCCACTCCAGGCAAACTACAGAGAGCCTCAAAATAAACAGTAAAATGGGGGCCACAAGTGTAACTCTAAAAGGAGCTTGCCTAGCATGTAGCATTGTACTAATCCCCCTCCCCCCATAGCCAATAGATGGTTACTAGCACATATCACTTGGTACAGATTGAACAACCACTGAACTAACCAAGACTCAGCACTAGCGACAGTGTTGTGACACTGTATGTATCTTGTCTGTATGTCTGTGTGTTGCATGTGTGCAGCGCCGATGGAAGCAGGAAGAGTGCATTGGATTCCCTGACGCTGCGTATTAACAGTTGTGACCACCACGTGGTTGCTCAGAACAGAACAGAGGTCCCCTAGTGTGCCGAGCCATCTCTCCATCAGCTGAGGTTTAAGCCACAGGCTCAACCCAAACAACAGAAACAAGAATATAAAACCAAGTCGGATGGCAGCTCCATAGCAGCCTCTGGACCCAAACAACAGAAACAAGAATATAAAACCAAGTCGGATGGCAGCTCCATAGCAGCCTCTGGACCCTTGTCGTTGTCAGCGGTCAGTCATATCACCAGAAAAGCAATTACCTCCATCTTCGTTTATCCAGTAGAGGAACAGATTCATGGTGCCCACTTCGGTTATCTGGTCGTCCTTGCCATACAGCCAGAGGACCTGCTGACAACCATTCTCCGCTGCTTCACACTGCGCCAGAAGGGATGCACCGTAATTGCTGATGGGGAGAAGAAAACCTGCTGGTCATGAACATGTGTCACCCACTCTACAGTCTCAAGATCCCATTCATGAGAGAGAGAGAGAGAGAGAGAGAGAGAGAGAGAGAGAGAGAGCGCAACATGCCTCCAGGGTACATGTATGGAGGTCAGACGACAAATCATGGGAGTTGGTTCACTCTTACCACCCTCCCCCGTGGCCCCCCCTGCTGTGAGATCTGATAATGCCTGCTAAGGCAATGAGTCACTGTGCCCACCCTTAATCACAAAGACACACACACAAAGACAGACAGACGGACAGATAAGAACACATGCAAACACAAGCATGCTCACACGAGATATCACTTTAATACATTATTCTATCTTTAGAACATTAAAGAAAGCGCACTAGAGACTCTAACACCAAAGAAATCTATGTCCACAGGCCCATGCAGGACCATCACAACTGAATGGAATCAGGAGAATCACATGCATGCCCCCAAACAGCCTGGTGCTAAGAAACACTAGGCACCTTCTGGAAAGATGAAGCTAGAACCACAGAACAACAACATAGGGCTAGAGGCATGATATTTCCCAAGACCAGCTTCTCAGTGGACCAGCTTCTCAGTGATGGCCAGAATGATGATTTGCAAAGTTTGGACTTGATGACCACACCTAGGCCCTACGTCATCTAGCAATGCTAGATGTTTGAGACAGGGCTGAAGAATCAGGAGAGAGGACTGAACCATTTATTAAAATTATACAAGGCCCAAAAGAAGCCTTCACTGATTTTTTGCAAAGATTGACCTCTAAATTGACCAAAGATTGACCTGTAAATAGAATACTATCAAATCCAGAAGTCAGACAAATATGAATTGAATCTTTGGCTTTTGAAAATGCTCATTCATGATGCAAAAGAGTGACTAGGTCTTTAAAGGCAAGATCAGCACCCAAAGATGAATGGATCAGAAATACAGCTAATACTGGATCTCACTTATGATACTACTTTGACAAAAGTGATTTCTAAAAATTTTAGGAAAAGTCAAAAGGAAAGATGTTTTAATTGTGATAAACATGGTCATCTGAAAAGGGATTGTAGGCAAAGCATTCCTAGAAACAATGTTTTTTCTAGAGATAACCCAAACAGAAGATCCCAGCCTTCTGAAGTAGACGGAAAGTGTGGCAACAGCCAGCATTGGACTAGGATGGAGAAGTAATCCTTTACCACTGCAAACTGTGTTAGGGGGACTCTCACAGGCCCCAACATCAAATTTGGTTCAATCACTCCCTGTCAGCACTGAAGAAACTCCTCCATAGAGCAATTAAAGGACGTATTGCCTGTTGTTACAAACCGTACTGTGGACGACAGAACAGCTTCAGCAGGTAAGACACAACTCTCAGGAAAGACTGTAAAGCAAGGAATTTGGCAAACTTCTATAAATGATCAATGATCAAAGGAAAAAAATATGAATAAATGCATAGTAAGTGAAGGTTTGGTTAACACAGGCACAGCTGTAAAATAATTGCACCAAAATCTCTGCATCCAGATTGGCCTCTTCAGGGGGTAAATATTTGAGTTTCTAGGAGTTGGAATTTTATCTCAGGTAAATCAAAGTACAGGGTGAGTTGGGTGTTTAGGGCCAGAAAGACAGGTAGTAAAATTAAAGCCATACGAATCCAACACAGCAATGAATTTGTGGGGACATGATTTGTTTCAGCAATGGAAAACACAGATTGACATTCCTCCAATCTCAGAAACAAACCATAAAATAAAGAATGCTTCTGAGAGAAATGTTAAAAGGAATTAAGAGTCACCAAGCGTTCAAGTTGTACCATAAGCAGGGCACAACAGCTGTTGATCTTTCAAAGGTACCAATAGCCCTCCCTGCCTTTAAAATGTTTAACTGACAAACCTGTCTGAGTGGATTTAGAAGACTGCTTTTTTATTATATCTTGACAAGAACAGGACGATGGAAAAAAGTTTGACTCCATAGTGCCCACTTACAATAATGTCAACCTGTTAGAAGATACCAATAGAGAGTCTTGCCACAAAGAATGTTAAATAGCCCCTCCCAGAATATTCTGTACAACAATTATTGGAAATAATTCTTAAAGTTTCCTCAATCTATAATTTACCATTACATAGATGATATCTTATTAGCTGATTCGAATGTAGATAATATAGAGAAAATTTTTTGAAGAGAATTTTGCCTTATTGGGGATTATAAAATGCTCCTGGGGAAAAAATACAAAGAGATTCTATTAATTACCTAGGATAAAGGATATTTTACAAAATGTATAAGATACATATAGATATCTATAGAGAGATAGACAGACAGACAGACAGACAGACAGATATTAATGGTCATATAGAATAATAACTAATCCTAGAAATAAGCGTCATCTAGCTTCCCGTATGCGATTTTGGGATTGAGTCTGAAGCAGGTAACTAGGAACTAAGTTTGAGGACCCCGGATGATTTAACAGATTGTGGTCCTTTAACATCTCCAAGATCTGCTGTATATTTTCATTTAAAATGTTTAAGTTTTCTGCAGTGAACATGACTATACCTGGTAGTAACTTCTGAGGTCTCCAGAAGATGATGGCATCCTGCAGTGACGAGGCCACCTAGACTGTGGCAGTGCCACTTGGCCAGATCAGCTTTGGACTACAAACTGTTCAGGACATCAAGGCAGTTAGTTAGACGGTTTAGCTTCAGATCACTCCGCTAGGACTTCCAATAAGCCCTGCATGTTCCCACTGTATCGAGACTGGACAACAGCTAGCTCTCCCAGAACTTGACATCATCTTCACTTTCTCAGGGTCCCCTAAAGATGCTGTTGTCCTGAGACAACAGGAAGTAGTTTTAAGAACACGACGCCCACATTCCCGAGAAGTGGGGTGGGTAGTTTTGGTCATCTGGTAGTTATGGATGTTTATCATCGTTTAGTGGGGTTGGTGCAAGTTGTTATTGGTCATGGTCAAGGAAAACACTAAGCAAAGGAGGTTAGATTCTGGGATCTCTTTCTGAAAAGATAAAAAAAAAGGGAGGTGGACATAGGAATGATAGGATAAAATGAAACACTTTTAAACTAAAAAGAAATAGCTATTAATCCCAAATATTTTACATTGGTATGGATTTTTGTATATTGACACAAATTTAAGGTTATTTGTTAGAACATACTGTATGTATATGTATATATGTTCTACTCTTGTTTAATGTATTGTGCCTTTACAGCTCATTTAAAATGTAAAGTTTAGTTTCAAATAGTTTGAAAGTTATTATTATAAACTATTTAGAGTAATTAAGAAATGCAGGTTAATAGTCATCTATAACATGCAAACTTGGGGTGTTAGGTGTGTTTTCAAAGTCAAATAGATGTTTTAGATAGATGATCTTCAAACACTTCAGAGATAGAATATACTATTTAAAACATTTTAATAACATAAGGCTTTAAATGACAAAGAAACATGTCTGCTCCTGGCAGCACCAATCTACTTCGGAGACGATAATGGGCGTCAAAGAACCTCCATATGGGGTTTGCTTTCATTTGTGGCAAATTTAGCCACTGGGAGAGAAGCTGCCCTTGTCTCAACTGCTGCAATAAGCTGTCTGTACTGGACAAGCAAGGCACAAAAGGTGATTGCTGAACTTGGCTGAGACAAGGGAGGAGAGTCTGTCAGATATCCTAGGCCTACGGCCAAAGATGGATGCCCCAACGATGCAGAGGAACTTTGGCTGACTGTCCAGATGTCTCTGTCATTTCTAAAGTTTTGGAAGTTGCTTGGTCTGCACTTCCTGTTTACTCAGGTAGTATTCTATTCTCTCTGGTCTCTGATGGAATTGAAGACTAGATAGTTATATCATTTTTTTTCTTACCAAGTTTAGAAAAGAAACTTACAAAAGAGATATAAATTGTATAAGGTTGAGAAACTACGATGTTTATCTAGGAAAATGTTTTAAGGTCTAAAAAGATACTTTTAGGATGGTAATACAAGGTATGATAGAAAGTGGTCTAGGTATAAAAATTTGGACTCATCAAGATAGACAGATAAGAGTATTTTCTCCGAAATTGCCAAATACAAATGGACTGGACATTATGAATGTAATTCTTACTATATATAGTTTTACTGTGTTAGAGCTAAAACATTTCCTTTTTGTTTAGATAAAAAGGGGGAAATGTTGCAGGATATGATCATATGGTTACATTCCAGAGCCAATGACCAACTGACCAGAATTAGCCATGAAGATTTTGGAGGACCCAGGATTCGATACAATAGAGAGGCACAGGAAAGAGTAGAGAGGGGCTTAGAAAGATTCGGGGGCCCTTTTGAGAAGAGACAAGGTTAGCTGGACATTCCTCTGCTGCTTTCCTGATCTATCAGGTTTTTATTAATAATAGAACAATTTAGGTAAATGCTGCAGGGCCCCTGTGGGAATGAGAAGAAGGAGGTGGATCCTCTGGAACTGGTGTGACAGGTGATGTGAGCCACCATGTGAGTGCTGGAAATCAAACCCAGGTCTTCTGCAGAAGCAGCCAGTGCCCTTAACCACTGAGTCACCTCTCCATCCCCATTTATTAATTTTCTTAAGAAAGAAAAAACAATGATCTAGACCAGTGGGAACCCACATGTCAGCGTGCACAAGGCACAACTCTCTCTCTGTCTCTCTCTGTTTGTCTCTCTCTGTGTCTCTCTCTGTTTGTCTCTCTCTGTTTGTCTCTCTCTCTCTGTCTCTCTCTCTGTCTCTCTCTGTTTGTCTCTCTCTCTGTCTCTCTATGTTTGTCTTTCTCTCTGTTTCTCTCTCTCTCTCTCTCTCTCTCTCTCTCTCTCTCTCTCTCTCTCTCTGGACAGAGAGCACATGTCAGACCCAAGTCTGTCTTTCTCCCCCAGCATCACTAATCACTTATACCCACTTATAATTTTGAAGAATTAGTGCTCTCTAAAACCAAACCTGGTTAACGTAGACTTGGCACTGTCTCAGCTGAGAAAACCACAGACCATTCTCTGCGTTAAGAACCCCAATAAACTGACCTAGTTTCTTCAAGCATTTTCCTTAACATCCTGCCCTGGGCCAGCAAATGCATCAGCAGGTAAAGGCACTCGCTGCCAAGCCTCAGTCTGATCCCCCAGGACCCACACAGGGGAAGAAGAGGGCCAGCTCCCATGAGTTGGCTTCTGGCCTGCCTTGCATGCCATGGCATACACACTGGCACATAGACACAAATAGATAAAGTAACTATAGGATAGATAAATATCAAAAAAAATTTAAACAGATGCTGCCCTGACAGGGGAAGGAGGGGAAACAGGACTTGAGAACTAACTTGAAACTCAGGCCTGGATAAGAGGTCTATGGGAAACAGCTTCTCAACCAATACATCTCCATTATCTCAGAATGCCTCAGGCTCTAAGGGCTTGGAAAGTCAAGTCCCCAAGCTTCTTTAATGTTTAAATAGCCTACATTTTTTTTTCTCTCTCTTTAGTGACTTCAAAGGAAGCCCAAAGTGTCCCGGCTTTATTACTCCCTGATAGATAAAGATTACGCCAGCACATAACATTAACACATGAGATGGTCAGATAATAAATACACTCACGCTTTTAGCTTTGCCACGCATTTCAATGCAGTGATACCCACGCCCTAAACCTCAGAACCTATGACTATGTCAACTCACTTATGTCAAGGCACCCTGCAGGTGGGCTAATGTCTTCATACAATGCCACGATGATGGCCCAGGGACAACCATGGACTGGGAGAGGTACACATTTCCCCACCAAAAGATTGGGAGCAGCCTGCAGTTGGAAAAAGGCTGACTGACTTTAAAATTGATCCCAGTGACACAAAACCTGAAGTCAGCAGCATGGACAGATGAGACCCTGAAAGGGACAAGAAGTAACCAATTGTACCAATAATAGTGGCGGGAGGGACAAAGAGGGGCTCCTTAATATTCTGCCCCATAAGGAGACATTTATACTCCACGTTGGGAATGTAGAGACATATATGAGACACAAGGAGGCTGAAGAGATGGCTCAGTGGTAAGAACAATGGTTTCTCTTGCAAAGGACTGGGTTCCGTTCCCAGCACTCACATGGCCGCTCACGACCACCTAGAAGTACAGATTCAGGGGATCCAAGGCCACCTTCTGTCCTCCAAGGACACTAGGCAAGAACATGGGTCACAGACTTACAGTCAGGCAAAACTCTCACACACATATATAATAAATTTTAAAACAGGAGAGGTAAGAACACCAGGGGTCTCAGAAAATTGCCTGACACCTGGCAGAGCTCCAACGATGGGCTGCTTTGTGCCTAACTCTACCTCCCCCAGGACTGCTGGATGCAGATGAGACGTGAGACAAGATACTAAGATGCTATTCTACCTTGTTCTCAGATGACAGACTCTGCGAATAGAGCGCACCTTCAATTGTCGGTCCCTGCCTCTGCTCACTGGCATTTATGGTGATGAGCACTGATATTCCAGTAACACAAATACATACTCTCCACAGAGTATGTCTGTGTTTGTTTGCCATATGTCACGTGCAGCTGCCTACAAAGGTCAAAAGAAAGCATCAGATCCCAGGGAGCTGGATTTCCAAGTTGTCCCGAGCCTCCTGACATGCAGCGAATTTAACTCCAGCTCTCTAGAGGAGCAGCAAGTGCTCTTAACCACTGAGCTGTCTCTCCAGCCCCCATCTGCTCTTTTAAAGAGAGATTAGAATTCTGTTTTTTGTTCCTCTGTAGCAGATACTGTTCAAGTTAAATGTAACAATATTACAAATACAAAAGACTGAAGGAATAGACCTGAAGCAACGAATCTATAGCTGTTGTGGAATAGAATATTTAAGTGTGCATAGATGTTACATTTATTTATGCTGCATTTGTTTAGTATATAAAGATGTGATGCATTTATTTCACCTTGCCTACCTAAGGCACCTGATTGGACTAATAAAAAGCTGAATGGTCAATAGCTAGGGAATAGAGGGATAGATGGGGCAGGCAGAGAGAGTAAATAGGAGAAATCTAGCCTCGAGAGAACAAGGGAGAAAGAGAGTGAGACACCTAGGACCAGCCAGCCAGGCAGTGCCCAGCCAGCCAGACAGGTAAGGTAGGACATACAGAAGGAAAGGGCAGTGAAAAGGCCCGAGGCAAAACATACATGAAGAGAAACAGGTTACATTCTAAGAGCTAGCTAGAAACGATCATAAGCCAAGTCAAACATTCATAACTAATAAAAAGTCTCCATGTCACAATTTGGGGACTGGCAGTCCAAAAAAGCCTGCTATACATATTTCTCTAGAGAAGCCCATCTCTAGAAATGGTAAGAAAGAAAAGGTTTGTCACTGGGAGTAGGGCACCTTTCACATCCAGATGTCATCATCCCCCACATCTCAGAGGCCGGTCACTGGGCTCTGACTATCCTAAACCTCCCAGGACATCATGGAAAGTCACTTTCCAGGAGCGTCTGCCCTGGCTGTAACATGTATGTCACAGCTGATTCAGACCTGGGAAGAGCCCCAGCGAACTTAATCCTTCCAGTCTACCCATCAAGGGGCATTCTGAATTCAGGGCCAAGTACATCCTGAAACAGGCCAGCCCATCTCAAATGCGCTTTCATTTCCTGCCAACTACATACTGATGTGAGACTGGCCAGGCAATACCAAAGCGGGGCTTTTTTCTGTCCCTTCACAGCAGGTGTGCCTGCCATCCATGGCAGAGCAGACGGTGTTTCAGGGAAGCAGGCACCTTCCCAGACAGCTCCCTGGAGCCAACTGACAGCATCAATTCCAGAACCAGCCTGCAGCTGGAGAGGAGCAGAGCTCAGGGATATGGGTTCAAAGCACAGTCCCACGCTCATGTCATGGCTGTCATTGCTACCCAAGAAGGGGCCACAAGTGACACCAGCAACTAGCACATGGACAAAGCTAATTTTTTTAAAAAAAAATTATAAACTGTTTGGCCTACTTTTCAGGCTTATTAACTAGCTCTTACATTTTAAGTTAACCCATAATTCTTATCCATGTTTAGCCACGTGGCTTGGTACCTTTTCTCAGTGAGGCATTCTCATCTTGCTTCCTCTGCATCTGGCTTGTGACTGTGTCTCTGCCATTCCTCTTCCCAGAATTCGCCTAGCTAAACCTTAAAGCACAAAGAGCTATTTATTCACTCCTGAACACTCTGCCCACATGGCTGGAGGCACACAACCAACAATGAACAGCCAGGAAAGGACGCCCAGACTGACTTACCCGCCCATCTTGCAGTCCCCAGTTCCACCTTTCCAGGCTCTGACATATTTTGGATTGGCCCACAGTGACACTGGATTGAATGTTCCACCAGAAAAATAAGATCCCACAGGGCTCAGGATCACAAAGAGCTGGGCTTTGGATGGCTTCTTGACTCCAAGAGACGGCTGTAATAAAGATAAAAGACACCTCTGTAACAGACAGTGAGACGTCCTTTGTAAGCCTGGGATAGACTGTGTCCCCCTCCCAGAAGGGGGACCCAACCAAAGCCTTTTAAAGAAAAGACTGACTATGAGTATTTAGGTTAGGAGGTGAGAAGGACAGGACAGGATGGGACACAGGATGGCTCAATGGGTAAAGCGCTTGCTGCCAAGCCTGAAAACTCAACTAATTGGAACCTGATGCCTAAACATCACAGGGTAGAAAGAAGAGAACTAACCTCCATAAGCTGTCCCCTGACCTCCACATACATGGTATGGCATGCATATTCCTCCAGCCCCACCCTGCACACACACAAAATAAATAAATGTGACTTAAAAAAAAACTTTAAGCTTCATTTTTGGTTTTTTCCTGAGTTATGACTCTTTCCCCAGCCTGTTGGGCATCCAGAACATGTGAGGGCAGTGAGCAGGGAGTAGACATGGAGAAGGAGGCTGCGACCATGCCTACCTGTAAGGCAATAAAAGGTGGCAGATGGGGTAGCTTTTCTAGACAGAGAGGACAGACAGGAGAAATAACATCAAAAGGACAGGAGACCTCGCATCATGAACCGGGAGCTGGAGAGGTGGTCCAGCAGCTAACAGCACTGGCTGCTCTTGTAGGGGACCCAGATTCAGTTCCCATCACCCACATGGAGGCTCACAGCTTTTCATAATGCCACTGCCAGTGCATTATGTTCATAGTGCCCTCTTCTGGCCTCCTCCGCTACTGCACACACACAGCATACATACACACATGCAGAAAAACAACCTTCCACATAAAATAAAAATAGTCTTTAAACAAGAAATGAATGAAAGACAGAGGACAGACAGCCTTTTCTATGAATACTGGAGACCTACAGACTCCTCCAGCACAAGGGAGGATGTTAACTTGGGCCTCTGGATTATTAGAGACTGAAAGTATCCAAGGCAGTGTGTCCTAAAGGGAGAATGGTCTGTTTCCAGTGAGCTATGCAGCACAAGACCTCAGCAACAGACAACCAACCAGGATTGCCTGCGACAGGTGCTAACTGCAGCCTGATCTGCTGGTGTCACCGAGGATGGAAGCCATGAGAAGCGACAGTGATGGGGCAGGGGTTTATTGACAAGCTGATGCTGGCCTATCAAGCTGCCATTTGCTTGCATTCCATCGCACCTACTCTACTGCACACTGTCTGTCTGTCTGTCTGTCCAGGCCCCCTCATTAAGAACCAGATGGTGGCTGGGTGACAGTTGTTAGGATTCAGGCATTATGCTGGCCCCTGTCACCTGGCAAGATAAAAACGGGCAGTACCCTGGCCAACTTAGGGTCCTGTGGCTGCTACATCACTACCTAGGTATGCGGGTGCAAAAGGTCCCTTTAAGAGACAAGCTCCACCCATCCCCCCTTACCCTGCTCCAGAGGCAGGTTGCTCCTAGCTTCTTCCTCTCCAAATATTTCTCCTTCTCTCTTCCCTCCCTTCACCCTTCTCTCAATAAACCCCTCACTTAAACTCTGCCTGCATGGTGTACTTGCCTCTCACCTGCCCCTGGCCCCAAGGTCATCTCTCACAACAGCACTTTAGCCTTTAACTCCAGCACTTGGGGCAGAGGAAAGACGGAACACTGAGTTCAAAGCCAGCCTGGGCTACAAAGATAGTTCCAAGACGGACAGGCAGGAAATCCCTGTCTTGTGGGGAGGGGGAAGAACCAGATGGTAAATATCTATAAGCCTTGGGAAGCGTCTGTGGGCTGGTGGTGAGGTGGCTTATTTGCCGTATAAGCCTGACTACCTGAGTTCAATCCCCAGGACCAATGTTAAAAAGCCAGGTAAGGTAGGATGTGTCTCTTGTCCCTGCACCCTTGCAGTGAGGAGACAAGAGTAAGCCGGCTAGCCTGAAGCACAACACAGTAGCCAGATCCCGCCTCAAAGAGGTGAAATGAGAAGGAACTTCAGAAAACTGGCCAGTTGGTTGGCTTACCTGTACTACTGGGCCATGATGAATGCACACACTCACACGTGTGCATGCTTGTGCGCGCGCACTCACACACGTTACACGAGTTCGAATTGGTCTTATTAATAATAAAAACCTGGAGCCAGATATCGGGGTAAATGCTGAAAGATCAGAGAGACACAGGAGCATCCGTGGCCCCGTAAGAACATTTGGGATGGTCTGGGTTTTGCTGCTGTTGGTTTGGTTTGGTTTTAGGGGTGGAAGCGGAAGAAGCAGGCCACAGCCTGCTTCTTTACACAGCTGATTACAACCTCACTGACTGATGGAGGAAGGTCTTTGGTTAAATAAAAAGAAACTGCTTGGCCCTCATTGGTTAGAAGATAGGTGGGAGGAGTAAACAGAACAGAACGCTGGGAGGAAGAGGAAGTGAGCTCAGATTCCACAGCTCTCCTCTCGGGAGCAGACCCTCAGAGAGATGCCATGCTCCCAGCTCCCAGACAGACGCACGTGATGAAGCTCCAACCCAGGATGGACATAGGCTAGGATCTTCCCGGTAAGCGCACCTAGGGGCGCTACACAGATGATTAGAAATGGGCTAAATTAATATGTGAGAATTAGCCTAGAAGAGGCTAGATAGAAATGGGCCAAGCAGTGATTAAATGAATACAGTTGTGTGTTGTTATTTCGGGCATAAGCTAGCCAGGCAGCCGGGGTGCTGGGGACGCAGCCCCGCCACTCCTATTATTACAACTGACTTTCTATGTTAGTGGTTGAAGAAGTGATCTCTGGCTTCCTGCTAGCGTCCCCTGCCATTAAGGACTCTCTCTGTCCGGAATCACGGGCCCAAATAAACTTCCTTCTCTAGGTTGCCTTGCTCACCGTATTTTATCACAGCAAAAAAGCAACCAGTACAATGATAAGGACTCTGAGTAAACTGAAGATACAGTACGGTACCTGCTCCCTGACGACCACATCTAGCTTTTAAATTCTGAACGAACTGCGTTTCTGATGTATAACCTAATAGGTCTTTGTCATCTACCACATGAGTTCTGGGACTCCTCAATGACTTGACAGGCATCAGTGCAATTTGCACTATATTTAAAAAGTAACAGTCACCTAATAGGATAAATTTCTTTCTGTACTGAATTTAACCTAGTTTATGCTGAGGAGGTAGACTTGTGGCAGGGCACACGAAGCCCTCTAGATTTCAAGAGCCGCACGAAAACAGAAGCAAATTTCACTTTCCAAGTCCATTTGCCTGTATTCCACCAGGTGGCGGCAGAGAGCGCAGACAGAAGGAAAAAGGCAGATTCATTCAGCATCTCCATCAAATCTGTCTCCAGAAAAGGCATCCTGATGAATCATTTCATTCATATCTGTATCCTTAGCAACAGCTGAGTTATACATTTGCAGTTTTCGATGCTGGCCAAAGCTGTGTGTGAGAATACCTTCTAAAACTGAAGCCAGGTCCTCGACAACCGAGTGTTCCTCTGTGGATCACAGCTTAGGAAACTTCTGTCATTTACATTCATTGCCTTTCCATGAAAAGAACTCGTTGGGGGAGGGGGAGGGATCTGGCTCTTGTAGAGGACCCAAGTTCAGTTCCCAGCCCCACAAAGAGGCTCCCAACTGACTGTAATTCCAGTTCTAGGAGATGCAATACCCTCTTCTGTCCTCAAATGGGCACAGTACCCACGAGCTCAGATAAACACACAGACAAAATGCTCACAGACAAAAAAACGATTATATCTTCCAAGAACTCACTGATTCTGCTGGGGAGAAGGTCTCAATTCCACTTCAATACTGAGCATGCGTCAAATGCCATTCTGGCTCTGTGAAGGAGCTAGGTGACAGACAGGCACTTCCCCCTCAAGGTCCCTAATACCTTGGCTTCACTTGGCACTTCTACAGCGCAGAGCAATTTGAGCCCCATGCTCCTTGTCAGAGAGTTTTATGGTGCTGTCAATCAATGACAGTGACAGAATCCTGGGAAGGTAAAACTGGGTGTCTGATTAACAAAAACAAAAGCCAGCAGCTGAGGGGCTGCAAATGACAGTCTGATTCTCTTGGGGACATTTTTGTTTTGACTTTGAAAAACAGGGTCTCATCATGCAGCCAAGGCTGGCCCCAAACTCATAGCAGTCCTCCTGCTTCAGCCTCCCAAGGACTGTGATTATAGCACCACACCTAGCTCCTCCTTGGGGTGGGGGTGTTTCTGGGGAGATGCTGGGAGTTTCACACTAGGTAAGTATGGCACCACTGAGCTACACCCCAGGCTGCTCAGAACAACAGCAGACTCTGTATCCTCAGATAATCTGAATAAAGAATGGGGAAGGCTGTAGCATTTCGCGTGCTTCAAGAGACCTCACTGAGGCTGAAACACTAATGTCTTTATATGTTTATATACGTAAGTGTACACAGAGAGGGGGAGAGAGAAGGGGAGAGATCTTTTATTTCACAAGTTAAGGCTCCACAACACGGAAGCCCCTCTGCGTTCTGCATAGAGGAACGGCATGGAGGTGTGTTGCCAAACAAAGCCTGCTTCTTTCTGGGTCACCCAGAATTGCTTCACGGAAAGGCGGGATGTCACTGGTTATTTGAAGGATGGCAGAAAAGAGCCAGTGAGCTGAGAAATTCCATTAGGAACAGTGCGGCCTCAGAGGCAGAGAGCTTAGCGGCCTGGGGGGCAGGGGACTGCAGGACAGACAGTACCAACCAATAGTGCAGCCTCAGAGGCAGAGAGCTTAGCGGCCTGGGGGGCAGGGGACTGCAGGACAGACAGCAGAGAGTACAACAGCACGGCGCGCGCGCGCGCGCGTGTGTGTGTGTGTGTGTGTGTGCGCGCGCGCGTGTGTTGTGGGGAGGAGGATGCAGGACAGACAGTTCTAATCAGAAAAGCAAACCAAAGCAAAGGCTAAGGCCTGGGACCAGAAGGGGCTAAAGCCTGTCAAAGAGGCCAGCTTGCCTTCTCTTTCAACCAGAGACTGCTTTTCTTTTTTCCTTTAAGACAGGGTTTCTCTGTAGCTTTGGAGCCTGTCCTGGCACTAGCTCTTGTAGAACAGGCTGGCCTTGAACTCACAGAGATCTGCCTGCCTCTGCCTCCCAAGTGCTGGAATTAAAGGTGTGCACCACCACCGTCCGGCTAAGAGACTTCTTTTTAAAAACAGTTTTGAAGTTAAAGGAGAAAATGGAGCTGGATACTGTGGCATGTATCTGTCATCCAAACACTTGGGAGGCTGAGGCAGGAGGATCAAGTGGTCAGGGCCAGCTCAGCTGCAGAAGAGTCTGGGCCTACATAGACCTTTGAAAAAAGAAAGAAGAACTTAGGGCTGGAAAGATGGCCAGGGAGAGGGACAGATGCAGGTACTCTGTTCAGTTTCCCTTTGATTTAGGTAGGAACCCAGGATTGTCCACACCCTGGGGTGGCTCTCCCTCGAAGGTACACCCTCACAGACACACTCGCCCGGATATGTGTCTCCTAGGTGACAAATCCAGTCAGGCTGACGGTGAAGAGGTGACTGTCCCAGGACACAGGGCCTCTAAGGCCGGGCGTTACACCATGTGAGGTCACAGAGTAAATCCCTCCATCTGGACGAGGGTCTTTGTAAAGAGAAAAAGACACTAAAATTCTCTCCCTAACTGGCAGACAAAGGGAGGCCTCACCAGAAGCCGGCCATGATGACATGGAGAGCTCAGGTCTAGCAATCAGTCTTGATCAAGAGAAGGCAAATATCACCATGCCTTTCACTTCAGTTAGTCCTGGGCCAACTACTACAGTAACCAATTTGATGGTGGCAAACTGTCACCTGCAAACCTAAAATACCTATTGTCTCATCTTTCACAGGAAAGATGACCTCGACAATAGGGAGGATGCGTGGAGCCATGAATGTTGGGACTAGAGTAGGGGGCGGGGGTGGGCTGGGGAAGGGATGGGGTGGGGTGTCATTCAAACCACATTCTGAAAGCCTCGCTCAAGAAAGAAGCAGGCTGGAGGCTAAGCTGAGCAACAGTGCCCAGCCAATGACATTTGGGGACACACAAGAGGGCCCAGTGAGGAGGAAGGCAGTTGCTGCCAAACCTAACTGCCCGTATGACATCCCCAGAACCCACACAGTAAAAGAAAAGAACCTGAAGGGACCCTAGGCAGCCAGGGCCTGACAATCATGGCCCTGGAAGATCTTGTTCCCTCTCCCCCAATCCCCTCAGCCCTGCTAAACTGCAAGCCACCAAGGCCTATTCCCTCACTTGGCCACCTCCTCTTCCTAAGGCTGGCTAAACAAAAGCCCCCTTTTGGCTGCCTTAATTAACATGCCTTATCAAAAGTAAGCACTTCATCCAAACTCAGGGTTTCCCCTTTTACCTGTATAAACTGCCATTTGCCTATGGGCCACGTCTGTCTCCTCCCGATTCAGAGGCGTCCTTTGTGCCCCTGTACCACCCACCCCCTTCTCCCTTGTTCTTTTCCCCTTCTCCCTCTACCTCCATCTCCTGTCTTTGTCTCTCATCCCTGACCTCTGTAAATCTCCTTTGTGCTAAGAACTTGGTTTGGGGAGTCTTGTGCTCCCAAGGGTTCCTTCAGAACTAACTCCCAGTGCTAAGAACTTGGTTTGGGGAGCCTTGTGCTCCCAAGGGTTCCTTCAGAACTAACTCCCAAGATGTTCTCTGCCTCCACACGCACTGTGGCACACACACACGCCCACTCACGTACAAACAAAAAATAAATGCACGGCTTTTAAAAGACTTTTGAAATCACAAAAGAGTCAGGTTTACCTCGGTTCCGATAAATGTGGGGCGGACGTAGAGACTGGCAGAGGTGGAGTAAGGGACCCACTCTTGGTCTATCTGTATGAGCTGCAGAATGCATTGTAGAAGTTCCTCCTCGTCAAACACCTGAGCAGACAGAATCTCCAGTGAATGCCAGCAGAGAACACAAGGCAGACTTCCGGTAGAGAACAGACAGAAAACTCAGTTTCCAAGGTCAATCCGTATTACAGTCCCAACTGGCTCCTTGAACAGACATTTTTTATTCGTTCATTCTCCCCCAACATGAAACATCATGAAAGGAATCCGTAATAAATGCAAAGAGAAAAAAAAAAAAAGAGAACCTGAATCCCTTTGGCAAAATAAAAAGTTAAGTAAGTATGAATTATTCATAAGGAAAAGATAAAAAGTTAAATGCCCTGAGGCTCTAGACAGCACAGCGTGTAAAGCCATGTTTCCCCAAACCTGATGGTCCGAGTTGATCCCAAGAACCCACATGGTAGAGAGACAGCAAAGTTGTCTTATGATCGCCACACTTGCCCCCCCCCAAAGAAACAAACAAACAAATGAAATTTTTATTTAAAAAAGATCAGATCCCACTTAGCACGCTCATACATCAGTTATAATTAGGTTTTACACTCAAATGTAACAAATAAAGACTTTTATTTTAAAATGGGCATCTGGGACCTCTTATCTTAAAATCCAAATCCTCAAATCTAACAAAACACTATGACTTCTATTTAAAAATTGACATCTGTGACCTCACATTCTTAATTATAACTGAATATTATGAACAAGTAGAACAAAATATTTAGATGATATCGGCAGCTTTAATGTTCAAAACAACTTCTTCCCCAGGAAACATAAAACACAAACCACAAAGAAAAATAAAGATAAAATTTGCCTATTTGAAACTTAAGGACTCCTGGTTTTTTGAGACCGGAAGTCGCTAGTGAGACACCCGTAAGGAAGGGCGCCAGGGCAGGCCATGCCATCCTGAACACGGGTCGGACAGACAAGGGGCAGATTCCTCAGGGGACGGGGACATCTCCATACACCACAGGGGACAGACAGGCTTGGTAAAAGGCTCATGTGGTTTCCAGGCAGCTGCAGGCCAGAGAGGGACACACAGAGACCTGATGAGTGACATCGGGTCCAAGAGCACAGCGGGCTAGCGGAAGGGTGACCTCTACATGTGACCGCAGGGCAGGGGTGACCAGCCACACTGGTAAACCAGGGTCAACAAGTCAGGTCGTAGGTGCAGCCGGTCAGAGATGAAGTTTAATCAATCCCATGACCTAGGCTAGGAAATCAAAGAAACGTAAGCCCACTTTCTTGCCCTCCTGAGCCACCTTGGCTAAATGGTTTGCTCTCCCCAGGGTGGTCTTAATTTTCTTCTCTACACAAAGGCACTAAAATTTACAATAAATGCCTTAAGATGGCTCAGCAACCCATGTGGCTGAGAGAACTGGCCCTTGTGAGGAGTCCTCTAAACTTACCGGAAGTACCCTGCCTATATAATAAAGTCAGCCTTCATACAATCTGTTGAAAACCTGATGCAATTATTCAAGAAGGATTCCTGTCTTGTTTTGTTTGATACAAGACCAGAACAAATCATGAAATGGAAGGTACCAATAGATGCACATACAGGCAAAGTGGTCCTCACGGCGGATCGGTACATTCTCTTCATGTTGAGGTCTGGTCGAAACAACCGGATCTTGTTATCAACTCCCCGAAAAGCCTTCAAGCCTTCAAAGAGCTGTGGGAAAGAGTAGGGTGTCAGCAGGTGACTGAAGACAGTCTGAGTGGATGTTGACAAAGCGTGCTAGAATGGAGAGGGGAGGGGAAGGGGGAGCAGTGGGGAAAGAAAGGGAGGAAAGGAGACCTGCTAGCAATCAGGAAGGAAGATCCAAACATACTGATACTACCTCACCTGCTCCTGGCCTGGAGCTGAGTATGTACCTTTTGCAGGTTAAGGAAGAGAGGGAGGAAGGGAGGGGAGAGGAGGAAGAGAAGGAGAGGAAGGGGAAGAAAGGAGGGGAAAAGCCAACTGCTCGTCTAGGTTTTTGAAGGCAGCCTTTTCTCAAGGTCCTGCTCAGGAAAGACTGTTCTGACCATCTTAGCACCTGATGGGGACTTAAGTCACACACGCCAGAATTTCTTCCCAACAGTGGGTACCAAGCTTCACAGAAGATGAACAGCTGCAGGGATGACCATTGCCCTCCACTGTCCTCCAGGGTGATCACAGGGTGACCACTGCCCCCCACTGCCCTCCAGGCAGTTGGACACCCTGGAAGTCCCTTCTCACCAGAAAGAAATGAAGAGAGAAGTTGAGGGACTTGTTCAGGCTAATCTGGCATCTCAAGACACGCTCAGAGAGACCTCACCCCTAGAATATCTTTATTCAGTTATCCATCTGTAATGTTCAGTGATTGACAGAGCTAGGTGGGCCCGCCAAGGCTGACATAAACAGCCTGCTAAGAGCTCAAAGTGGTCAAGCCAACAGAAAATTCTAGTTCATTTCTTTCTTTTCCTTCCTTGTCCCCCCCTTTTGTATATGAGTGTCTGCCCACATGTCTGAATGCACACTGTGTGCACGCATGCCTAGTGAGTTAGAGGTCAGAAGAGGGTGTCTGATCCCCTGGAACAAACTATAGGCACTTGTGAGCCATCATAAACCTGGGTCCTCTCCATAAAACAGGAAGCACTTTTTTTTACCCACTGGCCATCTCTCTGGCTCCTCTTTCTCTCAGTACCAAGTATTGATCCCAGGGCCAGTGTGCATCTAAGTATCAACTCTCCCAACTGGCTACATCCTTAGTCCTCAAAATTCCAACAATCCCTTCAGCAAGAAGGTAACCACTGGTAACAAACATTCCCTTCAGCAAGAATGTAAACACTGATAACAAAAGCTCCCCCATCATTTTACTTGAGACAGCAGGGCCCTTTCATCTCTTCTTCACGGGAACATCTGCTAAACGCCCAAATCAGAGCAATCATTTCTTTGTCCTTTCAAGAGAAAGCAGGGTGGCTGAAAACCATGACGTGTTTGGCTCACAAGTTCCTGGCTAAGATGAGATTGCTGTCCCCTAAGGCTGCAGTACTGCAGCCCACCAAACTAGCAGGGGGATAGCTGCTTCATCACACAAAATATTAAAATGATGGTGAGCTGCCAAGATGGCTCAACAGATAAAGAGGATTGCCTCCAAGCCCTGAGTTCAACTCCTGGGACCTACATGAGGAGAAAACTACTCCTGTGGGTTAACCTATGGCCTGGCAGGTGCATCACGGCAATCTCACCCCCCCCCCACACACACACACAGACAGATGCACACAATGCTCACATAGATACACATGAGCATGAGGGCATGAGTTCAAGTCCCAGAATCCATATAAAGCAAAGCGAGGCTTGAGGGACAGACAGATCCCCAGAGCTGGCAAGAGGACCGGCCAAACCTACTTAGTCCCAAGTCAGCGAGTACTAGAGGAGCAAGATGGACACTGCCTACAGAATGACAGACGGTCACACATTCTCTCACAAACACACACACACACAGAGGGAGGGGGAGATTTGTGAACTGGAGTTCTCTGAAAAGGTGGCCTAAGTCTGAAGATCCCTCGGAACATTCCCTAACTGTGGAGAGTCAGAATGTTGTGGATCCAGAGCCCAAATCATCCCGAGTTATCCTTAACCTCCACAGCCACCAATCCTCCACTTCTGTTTCTAACTTCACAATCTCTGGACTTTCAAGTAGATCATCATGGAAGCTAAAAGCACATCATCAGATAGCAGGACTTCTTGCTTGGCTTAACCAGCTCCCTCCTGTCCTAATCCGAACATCTCCTAAGAGTATTGACCGATGACTTGTTCTGTGACTATAAAAGGTTCATGTAACCACTTCCACGGTGGCCATGTCATTCGGGGCAACCTGATCCCATGTGCCCAGGCCACAACCACTGATTGACTCAGAATAACCCATCTCTTACCGCCTTTGGACCAGAGCAGGGTTTTACACATCATACAGCTGCCCCCATGCACAAGAACATTCCCAGGAAAGAAAAAGGCTCACCCAAAAGAAAGCCTGGACAAGGACACATAACGGAAAACTACTGCTTCAGGGACTTGTAAATGACCCGAGCTGCCCTCAGACCCCAGCAACCACATTCTTCAGCTATGACCTCCCTGGGCAAGGAGGCTAAAGGCCTAGGGCCATGCACCCCTGGACCACAAGCTTTCTTTCTAGATTGAATTCCAAACTTGCACTTCCCCAGCAGTCCCTGCCCAAGTGGCCCTGAGCCACAGTCTGCTTCAGAGGGCCCCCGGTGATGTCTCCATCAAGGCTGGTCGGGTCACCTGCACGCAGATGGCATGGGTGTTTACCCACACGCGTGTGCTGGTCAGGGGCCACCTGCATGACAGAGGGGCATCCTTCGGGCTGGGCTACATCCCCACCCCCAATATTTTTTTCTTTTATTGAAAATAATTTTTTTCTCACATAATATATCCTGATTTATGGTGTCTTCTCCTTCTACTCCCCCAGCTCCCCATCACCTCACCTCCTTTTCTGTCTCTCATTAGAAAGCAGGCTTCAAGTGATAACAATAAAATATAACAAGATAAAACAAAAACAACACATCGGTACTGGACAGAATTGACAGAAGAAAAAAGTCCACCTGAAGGTACAAAAATCAGAGACCCAGTCGTTCACATGCTTATTGTAAGGGACCACTTGTTCATCCTGGCCGCCCAGAACCGTGTTACTTTCATTGGTTAATAAAGAACTGCTTTGAGCCTATGGCAGGAAAAAGCAAAGCTAGGCAGGAAAGGCTAGGCTGTGTGCTGGGAGGAAAAAGGGCGGAGTCAGGACACAATGGATCCGCTGCTGGAGACAGACATGCTAGAATTTTGCTGGTTGGCCATGACCTCGTGGTGATGCACAGATTAACCAGAAATGGGTTAAATTAAGATATAGGAGTTAGCCAATAAGAAGCTAGAGCTAATGGGCCAAGCAGTGATTTAATAAATACAGTTTCTGTGTGATTATTTCAGTTCTGGATGGCTGGGACAAACAAGCGATTCCTTTCAACACACACTCAAGAAATTTCATAAAAACACTAAACGGGAAGCCAAAACATAAACACAGAGGACCTGGTGAGGACACATGTAAGCCCTGTGCATGCTGCTCAGTCTCTGAGTTCACATGAGCTTTGTTCAATTGATTCTGAGGGCCTTGTTCTCCTGTCCCTCCATCCCCTTGTCTTCCTGGCCCCTCCATCCCTCTTCTACTCTTCTGCCTCCTTTTCAGTGAGCAGGGGCAGAAGAGTGGTTGTTTGTTCCCTGAGCTCTGAGTGGATTTGATGGAGACATTTGATGTAGGGCTCAGTGTTCCAAGGTCTCTCCCTCTCTGCATCCTGTCTGGCTGAGGGTCTCTGTATTTGTTCCCATCTGCTACAGGAAGAAGCTTCCTGAAGGAAGAGTAACTTTATTGCTACATTTTTTTTTTTTTTAAGAACAGCAGTATTTGGTTTCACCCTAGGTCCCTGGGCTATCTGGTCTTCGGTTCTCAGAGAAGTGCTGTATTTTTATTAGATCCTAATAACACAGAGAGGACTGCGGGTTTTACTCCATGACAGAATAAATGTAATTTGAGGGCTATTTTTGGTTCTGCTTGTGTTTTCAGGCCAGAAGTGGAACACAAGGCTTTATTCATGTGAGGGAAAGTGCTTGAGCACTGAGCTACATCCCCAGACCTGTTATTTTTTAACTATAATCCCAGTATTTGGGAGGCTGAGGCAGGAGGATTGCTATAAGTTTAAAGCCAGCTTGCCACCACTAATAATAATATGAAAAAGTCAAACTGGAATTTCAATCAATCTACTCCAAAACCCCAAGTCTTTAAGCCTCAAAAAGGACCTTAATTCCTTGTAATTCACTTCCTGCGGACAGGCAGTTCTCTGGATGTGGTGCCTTACTCATCTGGGCTACACAGCTTCAAAAATGAATGAAAACCAGAAACCCACGGGAATTCTGAGCGTTAAGTCTGAGAATCAGGATCCCAGAGGCCACCAGCTTCTCTGAAAGGGGATGGTTTATTCACCCACCATTTGCTGCACATGGGCTTGGCATGAAGAACATAAGAACTCAGCCCAGAGTGTCCACTGGGAGTCAGCTGGGAAAGAAACTAAGAACCCTAAGCTCGGCCTGGGCAATGGTGCGCACCTGCAATCCTGGCGCCTGGGATGTGGAGGCACAGCTGGGAGTTAAGACCAGCTTCAGCTGTGCCGTAAGCTGGAAGCCAGCCTGGGCTATCGGAGACCCTGTCTTTAGAAGACAAAACAAAAGGTTCTACAGGTTGATCTTGATTGTCTTCTAGAATAGCAGGCACTGCTGGGTCAGGGTACACCGATGCACACTGTTGGCGAGGGGTGCTGTCTGAGCTCACAAAGTAGCTCACTCTCCAGGCAAGGCCGGCCCCTCCCACTTCAGACCCAAGTGTGTTTACCCAAGTGTCCTCCAAACCTGGAGCAGGCCAACACCCTGACACCCTCAACCCGTGAGGGAGAGAAAAGCTAACAGCCAAAACACTGTGTCCTTGAGAAGAGCTGGAAAATCAGACTGCTTATCCCATGTTTAAAATCCAGTGTGGGAATCTGAGGCCAGAAGTTGGTTCAAGGGCAGACCAGCCTGCTCTCAGCTGGGAAGGTCTGCCGATCAGTTTGCTCCTAAGCAGGCCCAACTCCACTGAGCCCCCCATTATCAGATAAGATCTGGAGCACCCAGGGTGGCCTGAGCACAGACACCCCTAGTCCCTTTCTACATGGGGTTGTGAGCACGGATTTAATGACATGACTTCTGTTTGTCCCCTCAATGGGGCTACCCAGGCTGTCTCTCCCGGATGCTGCAAGCCCCCCAACCTGAGCATGCTTTGCTGTCTGCTGAGCCTTTGTAGTTGATACTTGCTGTTCCTTCCATTACTTGGTGCTCGCTGTAAGCTTAAGTTACTCATTCTAAAGAGAGTGCATGCGCCGTTCTTTGGACTGTGTAGACTAGGTCATCACACATGTTCTCCCTGGCACCAGGCATGGCTCTCCAGCAGTGGTTCCCCACCTGTGGGTAGAGACCTCTCCGGGGGCTGAATGAACCTTTCACAGGGGTCGAATATCAGCTATCTGTATATCAGATATTTACATTAAGATTCATAACAGTAGCAAAATTAGTTATGAAACAGCAACAAAATAATTAAGGTCAGGAGGGTACCAATGAGGACGGGCCACAGCTTTAGGAAGGGCGAGGGGCACAGCCTCAAATGGACACAGATCCACTACGGGGTGGGCAAGATGGATCATCAAGTGAAGGGCTTGCTGCTAAGTCTGACGACCTGAGTTCAAGCCCAGACACCCACTTAGACAAAGGATAGCCAGTTCCCGCAAGTCATCCTCTGATGCCCACATGTAGGCACAGCATGCCCCTCCACACAAATGAATAAATATAATAAAAATGTAAAAGTAGTATCAGTCAGTATCCATCTTTAACAAAAGTATTAAATCATAAGTGTTTGTACTTCCCTGGTATGGGAGGTCCTTCTATATATGTGGTGCTTTTATTGGTTAATGAATAAAGAATCTGCCTTGCCTGTGATAGGGCAGAGTAGAGCTAGGCAGGGAAAACTAAACTGAATGCTGGGAGGAAGAAGGCAGAGTCAGGAGAAGCCATGAAGCCTCACCAGAGACAGACGCCTGGTAAACCACAGCCTCGTGGTGATACACAGATTAATGGAGATGGGTTAATTTAAAATATGAGTTAGCCAGAAATATGCTTGAGCTATTGGCCAAAGAGTATTGCAAATAATATGGGTTCTCTGTGATTATTTTGGGGCTGAGCAACCAGGAACAAACAAGCCGCCTATAACACTCCCCAAGTTCCATAAACCTTCAGAAGTACCTGAAATAGAACTGAAGCCCTATCCCTGTCTGCCTCTAGACCCTGAATTTTTTTAATTTAAAAATCAGCTCTTTTGAAGATTCTTTTATTTGTATACACATATACATGTCTGCTCACGTGCGTGTGTTTGCCCAGAGGCATGAAGGAGCATCTGATCTCCTAAAACCTTGAGCGGGGCTGCCTGGGATGGGTGCAGAGGACTGAACTGAGGTCCTCCGCAAGAGCAGCAAGTGCCCTAACCACGGAGCCCTGAATGCTGATGCCCACACTTCTCACTTCAAGTCATTAAAAGAATGACGCCAAGGTAAGGTGGGAAATCTGAACTCTAAACACAAATAATTAAATGAGAATGATCTACAGAAAGTACAAGATCTCAGGCTGGAGAGATGGCTCAAAGGTTAAGAGCATTGCCTGCTCTTCCAAAGGTCCTGAGTTCAATTCCCAGCATCTACATGGTGGCTCACAACCATCTGTAATGAGGTCTGGTGCCCTCTTCTGGCTTGCAGGCATACATGCAGACAGAATATTGTATATATAATAAATAAATATTAATAAAAAAGAAAGTACAAGATCTCTACAAAGCACAGCACTGGAATTCAATACTCAGAAATGGTTATTTTTATCATTGCTATTGATATTGTTTTTTCCTATGGTCATTTTTCAAGCCCTTGGTAGCGTTTATCTCTAGCACCTTCAATATTCTGGAAAAAGCTATCGCATAAAATAAAGTGTAGGACCACCAAGGCAATGACGGAGCTGGTTAACCATGTGTCTGCAGAGGACCAGGAAATGGATCCTCAAACATGAAAGAGTACATTCAACACCATCCCTTAATAAACAAACCTCAGGCTGGTTACAAGACAGCAGTTAGCACGGGCACCTGAGTAAAGAGGGAACTTAATAAATAAAATAGCAACGTTCACGGCTTTGGGGCTCTGTGAAGTGCCATTCCTTGGCCTGCCTGGGCTGCCCTGGAATGAACTGTATAGTCGAGGCTAGCCTTGGACCTTCTGCCCACCACTGCTTAGCTTGCCAAGAGCTGAGGTAACAGTCATGAGCACCAAACCTGGCTTCCTGTGGACTCTTTAGGTTTCTAATTTTCCTCACTATCCTTTGTGTGTGTGTGTGTGTGTGTGTGTGTGTGTGTGTGTGCACATATCATATACACACACACACAGAGATACATTTAGTTACGTATGTACTGGTACTTTTTTAAACTAGCATCACAGAGAAACCAAGACAATCTGCAAAGCCGTTCTTAGATGTGTCCTCAGTCCTTTTGGCTGCAGGAAAAATTGGAAGACATGCATGGCAACCTTTAGTAATGACAGCTGAGCCTGCCTAGCCCAGAGAAGCTCGTAAGGAGGAGAGTAACGGCTCCCAGCAGCTCCCAAGCACTCACTTCCACACCGTAGTGCAAAGCGGAGGCGGCAGGATGCAGAGACAGGTTCTCAAAGGGCTTAATGTGAGGCTTCTCCCACCCTGACGCCGAGGACCACTCCACCGTCAGCATGTGATCGGTAAACACAGTTCCAAACACCAGCGAGTCGGGGTCTGGCTTTTCCTTTAACACGGTGGCTGGTGTGATGATGATGTCTTTGGCCTGCAGACGAGAAATGAGCACCGTGAGGGGAAGCAATCAGAACCGCGCCGGCTAAATGGTCCAAGGGTCCACAAGTGAATGGCGTCCCTTGATATCCACAATGAGCACATAATTTAACAATAGAGGGTCTGAGGACATGCGTCAGTTGGAGGAGTGCACACTGAGTGTGCAAGAAGCCCTAGGTTTAACCTCCCGCACCACTGAAAGACATGGAGGCAAAGGGTTCAGAAGTTCACCAACCTTGTCTAAAAAAACAAAACAAGTCTCAGACAGCAACCTAAGCATAACACCATAACACCAAGAGAAGCAAATAGACCAAACCTGTGCTTGGAGTTCACACACACACACACACACACACACACACACACACACGTACATGTATTCTCATCCTCCCTCCCCACCCTCACACACACACACACACACACACATCCACACACACACACACACACACACGTATTCTCATCCTCCCTCCCCACCCTCACACACACACACACGTATTCTCATCCTCCCTCCCCACCCTTACACACACACACACACACACGTATTCTCATCCTCCCTCCCCACCCTCACACACACACACATATTCTCATCCTCCCTCCCCACCCTCACACACACACACACACACACGTATTCTCATCCTCCCTCCCCACCCTCACACACACACATGCACAAACACACACACATATACACGCATACACACACACAAGAAATTACTGCAATTAAAAACATTTAAAACAAAACTATAATCATAGAGCTGGAGAGATGGCTCAGTGGAAAAGGCTTTCTTTCCTCCCCTTATCAATCCACCTCCTCCAGGCAGCTATCAAGATTTACAGCTTGTTCACCCTGGGGATCAGATACTATCTTCTGACCTCTGTGTGTACCAAGCATGAACACAGTGCATGTACACACATACTTGAAGGCCAAACACATATAAAACAAAATGAATACATCTAAAAATATATTCTTATAAAAATCAGTAATCCCTACAACAGGAGTGGCACTGGACACCTGTTATGCCCCACACTCAGGATGCTGAAGGAGGAAGAGAGTCACAAATGTGAGGGCAGCCTAGGCTACATAGCGAGTACCAGGCCAGCCAAGGTTACATAACAAGGCTAACTCACAAACAAATCTCTGCAGTGACTTTGGCTGAAAAGTCATGGGAAGCACACCTCAGGGATGTACCCACATGGTAGGTGTGGGGAAAGATGCAGGAAGAGGAGGGACTGCTCCCCACTCCCACCAGACTCGAATGGATCCTTTCAGAAAGGAGGGGCATCGTCCAGGGAACAGTGCTGCTCACCGAGGCAGGAGGACCTTTGAGGTCAGAGCCACTGCTCCCATGGCTGCGTCCATCCATCTCCCCAGAGCATTGTGGGCACAAGCCTCCCATGCCTCCAGATGCACAGGGCAGGGATGAGAGCATCAAAGCGCTCTCCTCTTTGAAGATGGACCAGCAGAGAATGGAGCCTCAGATACAAGCCCTCTGTTCTAGGAGGATGAGACGATGAACAAAGCCCTCCTATTCGGGGACACAGAAGCAAGGGCAACAAGGGCCACAGGAAACAACTACCCTAGGCACTCCCCACAAAGCGGGCTGGACCATCACGAATGGCCAAAGTCACCATGGTGCTGATCCCTAACTTGTGAACAGTTAGAGAACAGTAAAAAAACAAAAACAAACAAACAAATAAACAAAAACCCTAGGTAGAGAGGAGAAAGCATTTGGTGGGGGTGGGGGGTGTCCTGTCAGACTCCTGTCACTCAGGCTGCCTCCGCCTCCTGAGAGTTAGAGATGTGCACCATCACCCCAGGTGTGAGTGGGGTACACTGAGCAAGAATTCTACCAAAGGGACTTCATGACCAGCCCCACCCATGGCCTCTGACAAGGAACACACAGAACAGGGCAGGCTGAAGATGGACAGTGTGGCTGAAGGATGAGACTGAATTCCAGACCTATTTATTCTTTAAAAAGTAATGTCCATTATGCATTTATCATATAAACAGTGCTCTGCCTGTATGCCTGCCTACAGGCCAGAAGAGGGCACCAGATCTCATCAGAGATGGCTGTGAGCCACCGTGTGGTTGCTGGAAATTGAACTCAGGACCTCTAGAAGAGCAGCCAGTGTTCTTAACAATTGAGCCATCTCTCTGGCCCTCCAGACATACCTTAAACACTGCACAGCCAATGCACACTGGCGGTTTAGAATTGTATTTATTGTGTGTATATACACATGATAAGTGTGTGGGCACACCACAACATCTGTGGGGGTCAGAGGACAACTTTTGGAAGGTGGCTCTCTCCTTCCATCATGCAGTCCAGGGATCAGACATGGAGTCAGATTTATACAGCAATCTTTTCCCACTGAGCCATCTGTGGCCCTGACTTCTGGTTTAAGTGACGTAATCAAGAATGCCCATGGTTCTTCAACAAGGCTTTCTTTCCTCCCCTTATCAATCCACCTCCTCCAGGCAGCTATCAAGATTTACAGCTTGTTCACCCTGCTATTTTTCTCTTGAACTTTAATAAAGTTGTCCTCAAGCATAAAAAAAAAAAAATACTTTCACTTTTCAATGGCCTTCTGAATTAAAAGTGACAGGCAGGGAAGGGAACATTAGTCTTGGCTTTCTACAATCCTGTGGGTACAGCTGAGCAGCCTTGAGCACAGAGAGCGGGCCGGAGGGACGTCTATATACCCAGGATTGACATCTATCTATATACCTAGGATTGACGTACTTTGGGCAGATGAGCCAAGCAGGTCATAGCAAAGGCCCTACATTAGGAATACAGGAAGGAATGAGAGAAGGAACAGGGAAAGGGTCAGAGGTCCTATGGCTGTCACAGCTGGGAAAACCATGCAAGGGGTGGACCAAATTAGGAGGCTATGTCCCCATATGCCAATCATATTCCAGTCCTCAGAGGCCCAGACTGTAGCCCTGGTTATCTCCTTCCCCAGGAATGTAGTTTCCAAAACCTCGGCAGGTACAGGAAGCCACACTACCGCAGGCCAGCCCATGGGAGGGGCCACCACTAGGGATGCCTGCAGGGTGATGTCTGTCCTGTATTTCCTGGTGGCTTATCAGTTGCTTGAGCAAGCCAGCTAGGCTAGGAAGCACTTAAGGAGATTTAGGTAAAAGAATCTGAGCAAGTTGAGTATTGTCCTGCAATCCTTCTCCAGATTTCCCTCCCTCCAGACCCAGGCTCTCCAGCCTGGGAGACCAGTGGGAGAGTTGGTAGCTCTCACTGTGTCTGCCCAGCTAAATATCAACTTTGAAACTTGGAACAAAATGAGTCTAAACCCCCAGCCCTTGAAGGTTCTAGGTCCATTTTTCTGCAATGCAATCTAGCTGATAGTTTTTTCCCCCTACGGTTGGTCAAGGCAGATAGCTCAGTGTGGAAAAAAAAAAACACTTGCCGTAAAAGAAGACCCAAGTTCAAATCCCCAGGCCACGATTTAGTTTCTATAATTCTATATTCTGAATCCTTTGCCTAAAATGCTTCCAGAGTTGGGCCTGTAGCTCAGGGTAGAGAACTTTGCTTACTGTGTAAAATACTGGGCAACATTACAAAAAGTGGAAAAACACCCAGTCTTCCCAGGCTAGACCAAAGCACTAGGGCTGCTTCGTGGCCAAGCTGAGACACAAAGAACATTTATGCTCATTTAGTGTTTCTTCTAGGTCAAAGAGATGGCTCAGAGGTCAGAGCACCAGCTACTGTTACAGAGTTCAGTTCCCAGCACAGTCTCGCAGCTCACAGACAAGCTTAGCCTCAGCTCCAGCACTTTCTGCCATCCCCTCTGGCCTCCGAAGACACCACACACACAGCAACATCCATACAAACACACAATTAACCAAAAAGAAATTTCAAACACTAGTGGAAACCCTAAATGAGAAAATCTCCCGGCGTTCCTTCTGCTTGTGTGAACCGCAGCAACTTCCCTGACTACTTCCCCACTCATCCAGACTTGAACATAAAGAATGCTTTGGATCCAGTTTTTTCTCAGCAACACAAAATTTTGTGGCCATCATAATTTCACCAAGAACTCCGAATTCCTCTATTTGAGGAAATCTCTGCAATTCTCACTGTATAGTCCTAGCTGGCCTGGAGCTCAGAGATACACCAGTCTCTATGTTCTGGGTGCTGGTATTAAAGGCAAATGGCTGGGGGCGCAGGGAGGTGAGGCCTGAAGACAGCTCAGCAGTTAAGACCATGGCTGCTCTTTCAGAGGGTCTGGTTCAATTCTGGCACCCACATGAGAGCTTACACTGATCCATAATGAGGGTCCTAGAAATCCGATGTCCTGGTCAGGTCTATGTGGACACCAGACATGCATATGGTACACACACACACACACACACACACACACACACACACACACACGGAGAGGGAAGCACTCATACATACAAAGTAAAAATAAATCTTTAAAAAACAAATGTCAGAGTGGTATTGCTGGATCCAGGGGTAGGTTGATCCCGAATTTCCTGAGAAACCGAAACACTGCTTTCCAGAGTGGTTGCACAAGTTTCCATTCCCACCAGCAATGGGTGAGTGTACCCCTTTCTCCACAACCTCTCCAGCAAAGGCTATCATTGGTGTTTTTTATTTTAGCCATTCTGACAGGTGTAAGGTGGTATCTTAAAGTTGTCTTGATTTGCATTTCCCTGATCGCTAAGGAAGTTGAGCATGACCTTAAGTGTCTTTTGGCCATTTGAAGTTCTTCTGTTGAGAATTCTCTGTTCAGATCAGTGCCCCATTTTATAATTGGGTTGATTAGCCTTTTACGGTCTAGTTTCTTGAGTTCTTTATATATTTTGGAGATCAAACCTTTGTCAGTTGCAGGGTTGGTGAAGATCTTCTCCCAGTCAGTGGGTTGTTTCCACTCTTGGGAATATACCCAAGAGAGGCCCTATCATACAACAAAAGTATATGCTCAACTATGTTCATGGCAGCATTGTTTGTAATAGCCAGAACCTGGAAACAACCTAGATGCCCTTCAACGGAAGAATGGATGAAGAAAGTATGGAATATATACATATTAGAGTATTACTCAGCAGTAAAAAACAAGGACTTCTTGAATTTTGCATACAAATGGATGGAAATAGAAAACACTATCCTGAGTGAGGTAAGCCAGACCCAAAAAGAGGAACATGGGATGTACTCACTCATATTTGGTTTCTAGCCATAAATAAAGGACATTGAGCTTATAATTCATGTTCCTAGAGAAGCTAAATAAGAAGGTGAATCCAAAGACAAACACATAGGCATCCTCAGGAATATTAACCTTCATCAGGCGATGAAAGGACACAGAGACAGAGACCCACACGGGAGCACCGGACAGAAATCTCAAGGTCCAAATCAGGAGCAGAAGGAGACGGAGCACGAGCAAGGAACTCAGGACCACGAGGGGTGCACCCACACACTAAGACAATGGGGATGTTCTATTGGGATCTCACCAAGGCCAGCTGGCCTAGGTCTGAAAAAGCATGGGATAAATCCGGACTAGCTGAACATAGCGGACAATGAGGAATACTGAGAATTCAAGAACAATTGCAGTGGGTTTTTGATCCTACTGCACGTACTGGCTTTGTGGGAGCCTAGGCAGTTTGGATGCTCACCTTACGAGACCTGGATAGAGGTGGGCGGTCCTTGGACTTCCCACAGGTCAGGGAACCCTGATTGCTCTTCGAGCAGATGAGGGGGGGGGACTTAATCGGGGGAGGGGGAGGGAAATGGGAAGCGGTTGTGGGGACGAGGCAGAAATCCTTAATAAATAAATAAATTTAAAAAAAAAAAAACAAATGTCAGATGGCTGGTATACACCTCTAATCCCAGAATTTGAAAGGCTAACGCAAGTGGATTTCTAGGAGTTCAAGGCCAGTCTAGGCTAAAATGGTGAGACCCTGTTTCAGAAAGAAAAAAAAGGGGAGGGGACCAACCAACCAGTATTTGTACAGGGATGTTTTATATCATGGACACTGGAAGATTACAGGAAAGCATGGTAACTAGAAAATAATAAGATATATAGATAAACACCCAACATATTAAAAACAAGTTTCTGGGCCAGCTATATGGTTAGGTGGGTAAAGGTGCTTTGCCTGGTGACCTAAGTTTAAAACCTGGAACCCACATGGTAGGAGGGGAGAGTCACGGTCTACAAGTTGTTCACTGATTTGCACAGACACGGACCCATCCACGTATACAAAATAAGTAAACAAACACGCCCTGATCTGCTCAGTGCTTCTGATGGCTCCTCTCTGAGAACCTAGAGGGGTCTGAAGAAGAAGATGATGCTACAGCTTTGGGGTCAATTAGGGGCAACGTAAGACGCAGAGAGCTCATCTCTTTCAAAGAGGACCCTGGTGTCTGCGGTAAGACTCACAGGTAACACACACAGCTCCTTAAAAGAATGGAAAGACAGTTCACCCGCTAGGGCGCAGGCTGCTCTTCCAGGACCCAGGTTTGATTCTCATCACCGAGTCCAGGGGCTCACAAGCATCTGTAAGTACAGTTTCAGAGGATACAGCGCATCTGATCTCCAAGGGCACTCACAGAGATGTGCACACTTACTGCACACACACACACACACACACACACACACACACAAAGGCGCACTACTCACACCTATAGGCTCGCTCCAGGGTGCTCAAGTCATGGTGGGGAAGGGTAGGAACAACCCCTCCGAGTTGCCCCCTGACACCCACACTCGCACCACGGTGCCCTCCCACGATAATTAATACACAAATGAAAATTTTAAAATGACAATAGATGTGTTTTTAATTTGTAAAGAATTAGATAGATGGTGGCGCATGCCTTTAATCCCAGCACTCGGGAGGCAGAGGCAGGCGGATCTCTGTGAATTCGGAAACCTGGTCTACAGAGCTAGTTCCAGGATAGGCTCCAAAGCCACAGAGAAACCCTATCTCGAAAAACAAAAAACAAACAAACAAAAAAAAAGAATTATATAGAAACAAACATGCCTGCTTTCTGGGCCCAGCTAGAAAACATCACCCTCCCTTTAATGGGACCTCGTCACAGTGGGAAAGGGACCTAGGAGAGACCTGGGAGCAAGGTGATGGCAGACAGAAGATCTAGGCTAAGGGTGTTACTCAGTCAAAGAGGCTCTAGGCTTAGTGTGTACACGGGCCCTAAGTTCAACAGCCAGCACTGAGCTTTCAATAAAACCCATCAATCTTATTCCCCAGATTATCAATACTGTCTCAAGCCACGACAAGCATTAACACACACAATCAAGTTGTATACAAATTTTAGTTAACAAACACATTATCTTCACTATGAACTTTATCTTGTGCTGAATACTTTGTATAAAAACATAAAGTCCTTTCAGTTAAAAAAACATATAATAATTTCTTTTGAGAAATTGAATCTCTGTCTTATAAAGGTTAGCAAGAAGCCAAGACCAGCCTGGTTTGTATGGAGTTCCGGGACAGCCAGAATGATCCCAAGCTTTTCATGTATTATAATTGAGTTCTGGAAAGTACTGGGTATAGAATTCTAGGCAAGCACTTCTGGGAGAACTGCACCCCACCTCCACTGACCAGGGCAGTCTTGGAAGCTCCCAAGCAGTCTGTAAGGATTAGCGGTTAAGCCTATTGCTTAGTGCACCAGAAACCACAGAGACAAAATCCACAGCAGCTCACTGTAGCATGTTTTACTATATTTTGTTGTGAGCAGAGCCTCATCTTGAATCTAGCACCCCCCCCCCTTGTTCCCAGCACTGTCCCCACACACCGAGCCTTCCCTGTAGCACAAAACTGATGAGTCAGGTTTCAGCCCCTCCCTGAGCTCTGCCAGGATGTGAGGTCAGAAGGACATTCTGTTCTATGGATGACAGTTGGCAGTGGCTATCAGAGCCAACAAAGTGACAGAGCCAAGCACCCATGAAGAGCCACACAACCCTGTGGGGTGGTGTGGATGATGAAGAACTCGGAGGAGATCTTTATCTTCATCCCTTGAGTAACTCTCCTGGGAAGCAGGAGGCCACGTCGTACATAAACCACATAATTCAGAGGGAAAGAAAACGAAACACCGCACTGTAAGTGAGTTCTATGATTTTTTAAGGAGGAAAGACACGGTGCCTTTTTCTTGGAGGAGCAGAGTGAAGGGTTGAGCTGATTCAATTAAGCAAGAATAAAAGATCAAAACAAAACTCAGGTTCCGATTCATCAATCGACCCTTTGCCAATAAAAGGAATGATTCATAAAATAAAACAAGCAGTTTGCTGCTAAGTGAATTTTGTTTTGCTGACTGGTAATAATCTCGAATGACTTTTTCCCTCACCGGCTGTAATTTAAAACTTAAGAAATCTGTGTAAATTTACAATTAAAATTCCCCAACCCCCAATCTCAACGTGAAATGCATTACCTAGCAACTTAACCTCCTGCAGACTTACCCTGAAAGTCTCGGCCACTTCTGATCCTCTTTCTCCAGCAAAGGGCGCCGGGCATCCATTACTGCAGTCCTTAAAAGTAAAAATAAACCTCCATTAACCAAAGTCAGGTGGGTCATTGCCGGTACCTGATCAAGGGACTCACCATCACAGAAGACAGAAAAGCCGAGCCTGGACGGTTCAATACCCAGCGTCAGCTCCAACCAGAATGACGACCCAGCCTCCCAACTTGGCCCCAGGTTTGGCTTATCTTCTAGTAGTTTAGGGAGGGGCTCCTTAAATTCCAGGTCAACCCAGGAGACAGGGTCCACCCGCAATGAACAAGAAAGCAATTGTCTCCCGAATGTCCAAGTGAGTCGTCTAAACCGAGGGTTTAAGCCATTTATAGGGGGGGAAAAAATCTCCCAAGCGCGCTCAGCCTCGTGGTCTTGTCAATCAGAGGCGCACAATAGGCAAGCGGCTTCAAGAGGGAGGGGGCGCGGACTGGCTGGAACCATTTTCTCCACCCGCAGGGTCCCTGGTGCTTTGGCGCCGCCAAAACCTCACACTTGAAGAACAAAACCTCTTGATACTGGTGGCAATTAAATGAATAAAAGACACCGAAGTTCGGAATTAACTAGGGAAAGGGGCAGGCATTCAAAAAGCTGGACGTTAATTTGCTAAATAATTGGAAAGGAGGGAAGGAAGGGGTCCAGGCTTGCAGAGGCTGGGGTGGGATATTTTGAGGTGGGGAAGGCTTTCCCTCATCCTCCAGATTTCCAGGCTGTGACACCCGCATTCCTGGTGGCATCCCCGCTATCCTTGGTTTTGCCCAAGTCCCTGTAGCGACCCTCAAGTTCTCCCTGTTCCACTTTGTGACCCCAACATCCCTAGTGATGACTCCTGCGTCTCCAGTGGAGAACCATGTTTCCCCAGTTCCCAGTGGCGACCCCTGAGTCCCCACAGTGAACCCTCAGTCCCCAGTAGAACCCCCCCCCCATGGCCGGTTGAGACCCCCAGGATGACCCCAGAATTCCCTGGAGACACTAGCAGTCCCTGAGTCCCTGGTGGCGACCCCAAGAGCACCCATGAATCATCTCCATCCCCGAGTCCCCTGGTGGCGACCTCCGCCTTGATCCCGAGTCTCTCAATCCCTGTGTCTTCCGTGGCAACCCCCGAATCCCCCTTGGCATCCCCTCTTGAACTGTGGCGCCGGCGGTGATCCCGAGAGCCTCGTGGCGCCCTCCCGCGGTGACCCCCAGAGTCCCCCAAGGGGTGCTGGTCCTTGACGCCCCTCGCCCATGCGGGTACCTGGCGGGCCAGGGCTGCAGTTGCCCGGGGCAAGCAGGCCATGACGAAGCTGCGGGCGTGTGGGAATGCGTGGCGCAGCGGCGACACGTGGCGCACGATGAATCCTACAAACCCGGGGCTGCTGTTTCTGCTGAGCCCTGGAAATCCGAATGCTGAACCACGGGCTAGTACCCGGCACAGGGAGGAGCGCAGACGCTGCAGCATCTCCGTATTGTGGGTGCGCGCAATGACGCGGGGCTGGGCACGCGAATCAAGGGCCCAGGAGCACAGGCGTTTTACTCAAGAACTCAGTAGGGCAGGACCCAGGACACTTCTGCGACACATTTACATCACAATGGCTTTCTCTGAAACTCGGGAGGGAAAAGGACCAGGGTTTGTGCTGGAGACCGGCATTTGTACCCGCAGGGCCTTGCTACCCTGCTGCCAGCCTCAGAAGCAAGCTCCGTGCCGCTTGTCCTGTTCAGGCAAAACAGCGTCCCTGCTAGCAAGGTGGCTGTCGCTTTTAACCCTAGCTGATGAATGATTGCGGCGCTGTTCGGGCCAAACCTGAGCTACAGTGAAACTCTGTCTCAGAGACAAAAAACTGGGGACTGGAGGGTTGGCTCAGTCATGGTGCTTGATTCCTAGCACCCATGTCCACCCCCACCTGCAAGAGATCCCACACAGCTGGGCTCTGAGTGCCAGCACTCGGGACACATAATTTAAATGGCCAGGTATACTGCTTTGGCATTTTCCTGACAGAGGGCCATGCTAGCAACGTTAGAAAGAGGAGCTAAGGGGGCTTGGAGATATTTCTGGGCTTAGTAAAGGGCAGGGAAGAGTAGGACAGCTTTAATCCCCTCCATCCGCTCTCCGGATGAGTTGCAAAGTTGCAAACCCTGTCCTGTTCCAACAGCCTGAAGAGTCTCTCTTAAATGTATTTTCTTCTTTTGTTTTTAATGTTGGGGCGTATTTGTCTATAGTTACTAAGGTACACTATGGTCCCAAGGATTCTGGGTCAGTGTCAGCCTACAGACGGTGAGCCCTCCTCCTTCAGAAATCAATTGTGGGCACTGGGTTGACCTTGCTGATCTTGAAATGGGGACCTGGCCCTGTATTGTGGGGAGAAGGCAGTTAAAATCCACCTGGTTTCAAAGTCCTGCTATTAAGTAGCTGGACAGAGAACTGCTTTCTTGGGGGTTAGTAGAGGGTGGATCAACCCCGTCCCCCTTAGCTTTGAACCCCACCTGCTGTTTCCCAAGTAAAACTCCACGTGCAAAGTGGAAACATCAGAACTCTGTTGAGGCCTTTTTAAAGGAGACCTACTTCATCCTGGTTAACAAAGGAACCCAACTAAGTTCAACCTCCAGCCAGAGTGGAGAAGGGAATTCTGATCTGTCCCCAAAGTTCTTATACTGTCTTCTACTGATCTCTCCCTAAAGAGTTAAATAGTTGGGCCTGTCCGTCACCTGGCCAGGATATGACCCACCACAGGGGGCCTTCAAGAAGCTGAAAATTGGCTTACCTAAAGACCCAGCTCTAGCCCTCCTGGGCCGATGTCCAAAGGACCTACATCTTACCACTCATTCATAGTCATGGCCACTCTGCTCATTACAGCCAAGAACTGGAAACAGCCTGGATGTCCGTCAATGAACTGATGAGTAATAAAAATGTGGTCCATTTACACAAAGGAAATTACTCAAGTGTTAAGAAAAATGAAGTGTACCAGGAAGTATATGGAGCTGGGAACAACCACCATGAGGTCACCCAGACCCCAAACGACAGAGAATGAGGTTTCTCTTATGTGTGAGTGTTCACTTCCAGCTCTAAATATTTGTTTCGGGGAATGTTCACAGAGGATGGGTAGCTGGTAAAGGAGCAGGGAGAAGAACGGACCTTCCCGGAAAGCAGAAATAGAGCATTCTAAAGAGACAAAGGGCAAACTAAAATAGCATTGACAGGGACGGGTGGGCAGAAGAGTAAAGGAGGGACTATCAGAAAGCCGTATGGAAACCTAGTGCTATAAAACTTCCTAAAATATATACAGACAAGGAAGAGAACTTAAGTGGAATCACCATGTAACGGGGGAGATGCTGCCCAACGAGACATCTTATGCTACCACGTAGAGCCTCCAGTGCCAAGGTTGTACCTTGATGAATTGTTGGCCCAAGGGGTCCCATGGATTCCCAGACATCACAGGCTATTGTCAAGGCTATTGGTTTCTCTTCATAACCTGGCGGTAAGGCACAACTAACTTACGTCATCAAACATGGAGAAATCGAGCTAGTGCCCCGCTGACGCTCCATCCCTACAGATTAGCATGCGATGCATGGTGCTGGAAGGCATGCTGGGCTGGGAGGCACCACCAGAGGAGAAAGGTGATCACCAATAACTCCCAGGTATGAACCTGTGACTCCAACAACCACCTGACTGCAGGATGTACTGGTAGAACAGAGGACAAATGTTACTGTTGCCCAAAGTGGGGTCCCCCAAATGGCAGTGCTGGTGAGAATGTCTTAAACAGAAGGACTGTGACTTGACCAGGTGGACAGACGGATTGTTGTGGGGTGAAAAATAGTAAACTCAGCATCCACCAGGTCTCTGTTTACCAGGAAAGCCCAGGCTTCCCTAGCCCAGCCTCTGGCAAGGGCATCTAGTGCCTGACTAATCTCGCACTAATTCCCAGGCTTTTCTGGCCCACACCTTTCCTTCTCTGTCTCCATCAAATTAGCAAGGCTTTTCCTGCTGTCTCCTGTGCAGACAGCCCAGCAGTTTGATTCCCTCAGATAAACTTTTCTTTCCACAGCCACTTATTTTTTATTAAAGGCCCACTCTATGAGATGGAACCCATATATAACACTACTTAAGGAGTCCAAAATCTAGACTGTGGGCCTAAAGGAAAGCTTACTATTGTTCTGCCGCTGTCCTTTTATAATGCAGACCAGGAGCCCTTGTGATAAGAGCGCAAATCAATTCATTTGGCCACAATAGACGTGATGTGGTCTCGGGTTACACTGCTGCTATTTTCTTTCTCCTGCATTTATTCTTTCCATTTTTTCTTATTTATGTTTGCTTTTTCCTCACAGATCTCTCAAATCCAATTATCCCAAGCAATTAACACTCCATGACCTAATCTTCAAATCTCCTTAGCTCAACTTCTGTAGACCTCCATGTGGCAAACCTGTTTGAGAGGCAGGTTCACAGATGACCCAATCCCTGGTCATGGTTGAGTCTCCTCGTCCCTCAGAAAACCACACAAATCTGTCACAGGATGGTCATGTGTTAGGCGGAACACGGGCAGTCCAGTGTCTCAGGGAAAACGAATGTGGTAACTGCTCTGGTAGCCCAGGCCCCTCTCGGACAGGACAGACACCAGAGCCTACTCCTCCCTCTCCGTCCCATTATTCTCTGTACACAGAGGACAGCATCAGCCTGAAAGGCCCCCGCCACCTTCAAGCTCTTTCTGCAGGATCAACAGAGGGAAAGGGGCTTGAGCAGCCGTGAGAGATTGCAGTGTATTTTTGGAAACAAACTCAGAATTTTATATTTCACCAAAATAGCCTCACATCTCAAGTTCTGAAGGAAAGACATTAAGCCTAATTAAATGAGGCTTAAAAACCGACAACAGATATTTCTTTCATGACTCATAGAGAACAGTTTGTGCTATACATTGTCACGTTCATCCAGTCACACTGTGTAGCTGGCCTCAAACTCACTGTTCAGACCAGGATGGCCTTGAACTCACAGAGATCTGTCTGCCTCCTGTATATGCACATGAACCCCAGCACTGGGTGCTACTCTGTTTTTAAAGTTCATGTCCTAGAGCTGGAGACATGGTTAAAAACGCTTGCTGCCCACACAGATTGACGGCTATTTCCTCAAGTAGGCAAAGATGTGCTACATTTCTTTACATTACGCAATATTACCTAACCGTTTAAAGGTGGGTTATATTTGTCTGCGCTGCCTTTGTTTAACAATGTAAAGGTGTGTTTCATTATGTAAGGATGTTGCTACTTCACCTTGTCTGCCTAAGGCACCTGATGGATCTAATGAAAATCTGGACAGTAGTTTTTCTACAGCTAGGCAGTAGAGGGCTAGGCAGGGCTGGTAGCCAGAGAGAATAAGGAGGAGGAATCTAGGCTCAAGGAAGAAGGGGAGTAGAGGGATTTTCTCACCTGAGGTTCCTTCCTCCCAGATGACTCTACTGACAATAACTGACCAGGGTAAAATGTAAGGTTTCCCGCCGCTGAGCTAGCAAACTCCTGAGACACTGGAATTTGGATAAAAAGGAGACAGCATCCATATCTAAGGCATTCACACCCTCTCCTATACTGTTTCTCTCTTCCCTCATCGTCCCTGTGTGACCTGTGATGCTCGACAGTGTGGATCCTGTGCATATTAGTTACTTCCTGGCAGGAGTGAGGAAAGACCTAACAGAGAGCAAGGGAGGAGAGGACAGGCTCCCTTCGGCTCAGCAGCTCTTCTGGGTCCTTCTCAGTGTAACAAAGTATACAGTCGAAATTAACCATCACTTTACACCAGTTCATCCGGAAATAAAGACAGGGACCATATGCTACTCCCACATGGCGATCCTAGCTTCTAATTGTTAAATATTTGTAGCTAGGTGGGAGTAAATGTGTCGAGTCCAGGAATCTAGCCGGGGGTGGGGGGTTCACAAGATGGGAAGCTGTGGGGGGACAGGGTGCGGGAAGGGAAACAGAACACAAGTGAGGGGGGAATATTAGAGGCAAAGAAGCATAGTGGGAAAGGTAAAGGCAGAGAAAAGGGGAAGGAACCATGGGGGGAAAGGCAGGGAAGCAAACATCATAGTGTTGTGAAAATGCCATAAAGAAACCTACGTCTGTAAGTAATTTAAGAGGAAAAAAGGGAAGGAAGGAGGCCAGAAGGGAGGGAGGAATGGAGAAGGAAGGAGGGACGGAGGGAGGGAGGGAGGGAAAAGGAGGAGGAGGAAGAAGAAGGAAGGAAGGAAGGAAGGAAGGACGCAGGGAGGAAGAAGGAAGGGAGGGAGGGAGGGAGGGAGGGAGGGAGGGAGAGAGAGATGGGGCAGAGGCAGATGCACATGTGACCACTGCAAGCCTGCCATGCTCCTCTGAGATGCCCTAGTCCCTAGTCCCAGATTCAGAGTCCACAGACATGGGAACCACTGCATAGATGCGGTCCACATTTGTCTGCCCAGTAAGCGTGAAGCAGTTCTAGGAGGCACATGCAGGACTTATTGAGAGGACGTGAATACAGGGAAAGATGGAGAACATGGCTGGTGGTGGACAGTGGGCAGAGGTTCTCAGCAAATGACGGCATGGGAACTTGAAGCACCTAGTCTGCCGGAACAGCTAACTAAAGGGATTTTTCTGTAAGGGTGCTGTACATTCAAAAGAACATCCCAGTACATGGGACACACCTGTCCTCCCAATGCCCGAGACACACAAGCAGTAGGGCTCAAAGTAACTGGGTGAGGTGACACAGGGCTTTTAATCCCAGCACTGGGGAGGCAGAGGCAATGGGACCTCTGTTAGTCAGTTCTAGGAGAGTCAGGGCTACTTAGTGAGACCCAGTCTCAAGAGAAAGAGAGTTCGGGGTTGGCCTGGGCTACATAAAACTGTCTCAAATTTTTTAATTAACTTAATATATGTGTAACTTATTTAATAGGTGGCCCAGTTGTGGAACTCTGTCCTCTGAGCATGACACACCTGGGAGTCCTGTCACCCAATCTCTCCTGCCCCAAACGCCTATGGTCCTGAAAGTTCCAGGAGTCTATAGGAGGAGAAGGCTGACAGGGGTGAGGCTTCAACCACGCAGCCCACCTAGGCTGGGCTTTGGGGTGACACAGCCACCTCAGTCACCCATGTAAGTGAATGTTAACCTCTTACTGTGTTCGCATTTTCTGGGAAAACATGGAGAAACATCCAATCACCCTCCCTCCCCTCCCCCCCCCCAATCAACGACAGACAGAAGTGCAGATGCCGGCAAAGTCACTGAGTGTTTACTAAAGGACCACGGGTGACCCCATGACAGCGGCATCGCCAAAGTCCCGCCTGTCATGGATGACTTCCACTACTTCATATATGTAATATTGAGTTGGAAGTGTCACCCTAGCCCCTGGCCTGGGAATTGCCCTGGTCTGGACTCCAATTCCCAGCCTTCCAAGCGCTTGGACTCCAATTCCCAGCCTGCCAAGCACTTGGACTCCAACTCCCAGCCTGACAAGCGCTGACCCCCTCCCCAGGGAGGGTCAGGACCACTCCCACAGGGTATTTAGGCTTGCGCCCAGAAAAAGGAACACGTGGTCTGTGGTCTTCAGGTTTGCGTGGGCTCCTCTCCCTGCCATGTTGTCGCCGTTCACCAGGGAATGTGGCATTTATTAAATATGGGCATTTTTGATTCGGTCAAATTTGGTTTGATTGGAGTTCTTTTCACCGGCGGTTTTAAGGATTATTTTTAACAGTATATTCCAGCATCTCGTGATCCTCCTGCCTCTGCCTCCTTCAGCAAATCCTACCGGCGTGCACCACCACAACCGGCATCTCCCAAGACCACAGTTGGAGGTGGGCAGGAAGGAGTTAGTGACAGACTCCCAAGTGAAGGTCTTGTTGTAGACTATTATTTTAACTGTGTAAAGGTGTTACATTTGTTTCTGCTGCTTTTGTTGGCGATGCAAAGACATGTTACATTTGTTTGATTAAATAAAATTAACCTTGGGTCAGGAGGCTGAGCAACTAGCTGACAGGAAGTGGTAGGGAGGAACTAAGTATAGGTGGGGTTCTTTAGTGGGGGCGAAGCAAAAGGAAGATTAGCTACTTGTTATTCAGCCTCTCTGAGCTAGCAGGATTTCATCAACCTTTGAATCCTGAGTTCTACTGAAGGATAGAGATTCAGATACAGTTTCCCTTAGTGGCTATGATAGAGCCAGTGCCTGGCTGCAGCCTTGGCCAAACCACTGCTAGTGGCTTCAGAGTTACAATTGCCAGAGAGACAGCAGTAGCTTAAGGGCAGTTGCTGTGTTGAAGGAAAAACCATGGTGTCCTGTGACCGGAAAGTTCCACTACCACAGGCCCGGCTGTCACTCTGTCGTTCACACCCTGGCCAGGGTAGTTTCTTCCAAACTGTGAATGGCCCTGAGGAAAAAGGCGTACAATACTCACCATGCTCTCATAACCCAGTAGACTGTCTCCAATAAACTCATTGGGCCACAAAACTGGACTGGATGCATACAGATACAGAGCCCAAATGGAAGACTCGACCCTTGTCTACTAAGTGGAGTCACTTCTCCTCTCTGCCATCACTCTCTCATTCTACAAACTGCTGTGCCCTTGCAGAGATGAAGTAACCAGCACCCGGCGCGCCACGGGACATCATTAAGTCCACAACAAACACCATCTGGCTAAAAGGGCCCGTCAAGCTTCCTGGGGCAACGCTGCCAGGGGCAAGCCTGGTTTTGGGGTGCTCTTTATAACCTTAAATGCCATTACCAGCTTGGGCAGGAAACTGTCAATCACAGTATCCAAAGGAGTTCTGTTCATTTTGTAGGGACCTTGACACTAGATGACACTGGATCCCTGGATTGCAGGGTGACTCAGCAGAAATCAGAATTGGGGGTGCATCAGTGACAGCCTGGCATGTTCGCCCGGCATGCACAAGGCCCTGGAGGCAAGCTCCAGCGCTGACAATCTTAAACAATCAATTTTAAGAAAGGTATCTCAGTGGTTAAGAGGACCCAGGTTCAATTCCCAGCAGCCACACAACAGCTCACAATCATTTCTAACTCTAGTTCCAGGGAATCCAACACCCTCTTCTGGCTTCTACGGGCTTCAGACAAACCATCATTTTGATAGCTCTCAAGTTACTTCTCCAAGGCTTGCTAAGAAACTGTTTTCCCTTTCTCTTCTTTTTCTCTAAATATGCAATTTTTAAAAGCATACTTTTTTTTAAAATTTACTTCTAGACAAGGTCTCATTATGTAGGCCTGGCTGGTCTAGAACTCACTGCCTTAAACCAGGCTAGCTCCAAATGCACCTATCTCTGGCTTCTGAGAACTCATCTTTAAAGGTAGACACTACCATTCCCAGGCAAATGCTTTCTTTTCATTTTTAATTTTGTGTATAGGTATGTGCCTGTGAGGACAGTGGCTTCAGACTCCGGAGGAGGCTGTGGGATCCCTCTGCAGTAACAGGCTGTTGTGAGCCACCCAGGGGTTCTGGGAAATGAACCCGGGTCTTCTGTTGGAGCAGTCCATTGGTTTATGCATTGTGACCCTTGTCTTCTTTTTGGCTAAGTGGAGGGTACAGTAGCTGCCCCCGTTGGGATCCTGTTCCACCCTGACTGGGAGTGAAGTTTCAGAGAGACAAAGTCGGGAGGACAGACAGGGATTTATGGTGGTGTAATTAAAAGAGGGTTTGAGATGCAATAACCAAAGTCATTCATTTCTTTCTGCCCTAGCAACTTTTGTGGCTTACCACTGGGAGAGGATGAAAGAAAGGCTTTGATTTTTTTTAAAGAGGGTGAAAAGCAAGTGTGAAATAGAGGTGGGACCCATGCTTGCCAAGATGCTCCCTCCATCAAATGTTTCCTGCCAGGCAAACCTCGGGAAAGATTTAAAGAAAGGGTTACCAAGGACAAACCCATGGGCTGAAGAGATGACTCAGCGGGCACGAGCATTTCCCACCAAGCCTGACAGCGTGAGTTTGACCCCCAAACCCACGTGGCGTTAGGAGGGAACTTACTTCCCACAAGGTAGACTACGTGTGTCACACACACGCACATACACGTACATGCATGCACACACGCGCACACACACACGCACGCACATACATGCACATGCATGCACACACGCACACACACACACAATGTTCTTTCTTAAAAATTACATTTTCAAGACCTTTAAAAGGTCTTTTTAATTTAATTTAAATATCTGGCTTCATTCATTTTGCTTTAAGACAAGGTCTCGCTATGCAGCACTGGCTGGTCTGGAACTCAAAGTAGATCGTACTGACGTCAAACTAGAGGAACTAGAGGCAATCTGTCTACCTCTGCCTCCATACTGCTGTGACAGGCATGCTCCACCACCCCTGGCTTGGTTGACATTATTTTCTATTTCAGAATGGGAAAACACTTCGTTCCAACAAGCTAGAACACTTAGCAGAGGGCCCAGCCGATTGGTTAACACCGGGAACATCTGGTACGAGCTTGGACAGAGGAAATGTTTTCTGTCTGTTGAAACTAGAAGAGTAGGTAATGTAGAACTTAGGGACGACTGGCTCCATTTTGGTTTTTAGCCTGATCAGTACAAATGCTAACTTCAAAGCAGTCACTTGTGCTGAAGATTGAGAAACTGAGGGACTCCAGAGTCCTTCTGTGTGGCCATCTTCTTTGGAAAGTTCTAGGTTGAAGAAATGAGTTCAGTTTTCATTTCTAGTCCAGGGCAGTGACTTCATTCTTTTCTAAATGTTTAGTGTCTGAAATTTGATGAATTATTCAGACCTGCCATGCTTTTGTTTAAAGCTGGAACCAAGCACGCTAGGGCACACCTTTAATCCCAGCACTCAGGAGACAGGGGCAGGCGGATCTCTGTGAGTTTAAGACCTTAATTAGGCCACCTCATCTACACAGTTCCAGACCAGCCAGGGCTATCTAGTGAGACACTGTCTCAAAAGACCAAGCAAAGCAAAAATAGGTTTTAAATGTGGCTGTTAAGGTTGGAACTTTAAATTAGCTAGTTTACTAAACTGTTTCCTGTCTCCTCCTCTTTCCATGATATTTTGCCTTGCCCAACTTCCATAGACTGCGGGAGACATAATTAAATGTCTGCAGAAACTAACTCAATTCGGGAAATAACCAGGCTAGCTTAAAGACAAACAATTATATTTTTATTTATCATAAGGGGAAAACTCACGAAACTGAAGCAAGAAGTCTAAGCTCAGCTGTGCAGCGAGGGAACCACAGAGAGAAAGAGAGAGAGAGAGAGCACCTGGGTCCCAGAAAGCCACACCCTAACTTGGCCCCACCTCTTAAAGATAATTGATTAGCAAGACTTCCCCATTAAATGTCACTGGGACTTTTGCTTTTTGGGGGGACAGTGGGGAAACTGTGTTAGTGAAGACCCTGCTCTCCCGGAGTTGTACCTATAAACATGCTGGGGTTCTGGGGTTCCAGGCTGTGGCCATGAGAGAATCCCACCTGATTCCCATCCATGGGCCTGTCCTTCCCTCATTCCCTTGCAACCGCTAATTAGGGTTCTAGGACCCAAGCCACAGAAGTCATGCAAGTGCACGCTCAGCTCCTGAGTTCGTTCTCTCTCTCTCTCTCTCTCTCTCTCTCTCTCTCTCTCTCTCTTTCTCAGGTAGCTCAGGCTGGCCTGGACCATCCTGAGTATTCGTCCTTCAGAAGTGGTTGTACTGTGAGTGTGCTCCATCACACGCCTGAGTCAAGAGCTCCTTTGACATCGGTGTCGTTTGTGAAACCTAATCTGTATATAATTTAGGGAACATAAAAGAACCACAGAATCAGAGCTCCACAGGGCACAGTTACAGCCTGGCTTAATGAGAGGCTTGGGCAGAACAAAGAAATAGCACTTGACCAGACACGATCCATCCACAAAGGCTTTCGGCAAATTCACTATGCCGTGTGGATTTCCCATTTCCTGAGAATGCTGGCTAGTTAGCCTGTCCTGGATGGCTGGAGCCACACACAGAGAAAAGCCAGTTTCCCATTGAGGTTCCCTCAATGCCCAGATGCAGTCCAGTCCTCTGAAGACTTAACTCTTACTTTTTTAGTCTGGTTGGTTTCTTTCTGGGCTTCTGTGTTGTAGGATATGGTAAGCACTTGAATGCGGTCTATGAGCAGAGTGCTCACTACCAAGTGGTGGGATATGAGGTAGAGCACCTACCAGAGCCAGGGCAGATAGACCTGCTCCAGGCTGGGGCTCACAGGCCTGAGGCTCTGCTCTCACCAACCCTGAAGGGGAAGAGCCAGCTGCCAGGCCGTGTGCTAAGCTGAGCCATGCAACGGAGAGACTAGCCACCACTTAGTGGTTTAAGATTTGGCTCATGCAGTCAAAATAGGTTAAACACATGCAAAAAGTCAGGCCCAGACCAAAAAATCTTCTAAACGGATATAATATGTTTAAACATGTGCTTGGACGCTAAAGAAAATCTTTTAAAAATGGGTATGAAAGTCACGGAAAAATAAATAGTTTAAAAATAATAAAGTGAAGCCTTTATAGAGCGAGTAAAGTATATAAGAAATAAGCCATGTAAAGATAGGAAATACAGCCTGGTCTACAGAGCAAGTTCCAGGACAAGCTCCAAAGCTACTGAGAAACCCTGTCTCGAAAAAAAAAAAACAAAAACAAAACAAAAAGATGGGAAATACACAGGGTGTCTGGATCCTGTATGGTGCTTTGCTGACTCTGAATTTTTTAAATGCTAATGTACAAAAAACAATAGCTTCTGAGAGACATTGGGTTATAGAAACTGCTAAATTAAACCAATCTATATTTTAAGAATGTCTTAACTTCAGAATGGAAGTCAGAAAATATGTTGTGTTGGGAGAGAGGTTGTGCCTTTGTTCCACAGGAAACAAAAAGCTATAGGTCTCTTCAAAATTAATGAAGATCATATTTGATTGGGGAAGACCTTCTGAATATCTTAGCTACAAACATTAAAAATTAAAAGAAAAAGACTTCAGGTCTTTTTAATACACTGATCCCTCTAAATGGCAACAGTTCTGAAGTTGATGAGACCTGATAAATCTTGTTGTCTACAGAGTCCTCATGACTTATTATATGCCACCCTTTCATATGAATAAAGATTTATATTACAGTTTGATTATACGTCCAAATGGATTTATAAAATTGACAGATGTCTTTTACCTGCTCAAATATAAAACAAAAAAATCCTTAGCTAACTTGTACAAACCACACATTCTGTATTTGGGTTAATGCAGTTATATATGTTACCTTTAAAAGTTTATGTGTTTTCACAAAAGGACCAGACACCAATAAAAACAAGTAGCCCATGTGATCCAACCTCTCAGAATGCCTCTGTTGCAATTTCCTCAAAAATCTGCATCCAAAACAATTTTAAAGCTGCTAGCTTAGATGGTATAAAGTCCTCCTAGAACTTGACCATTATTTCAATTTTTGCAGGGTCCCCTAAAGATGCCATCACTCCCAGACAAGAAACCCACTTTCTCAAGAGGTAGAGTGGATGGTTTTTAGTAAGTCAGCAGGTTATGGGTGTTTGTAATCATTTAGGGAGGTTGGTTACAAGCTGTTACTGGTCATGGTCAGAAAAAAAGTTAAACGAAGGAGATTAGATTCAGGGATCTCTTTCTGGAGGGAATAAAGAGAATATAGCATAGAAATTGGAGCATCTACACCACTTGTTACACCTGCGCTATGCTGTGCTACGCCTGTACCACACATGTAGCATACCATCTGCACTACAAGACCATTCATGTTTGTGAGCTGAGCAAGGGATGGGGGACATGGGTCATCCTTGATACAAGAATGCCCACTTTATTGTGTTCAGGGGCAGCTTATATAGTGCTCTGGCCACACCCCAGCTCTGGCCATACCCCAGCTCTCAGGATCTTTCAGCTGCAGCCACCAGAACCCACTCCCCTGTCTCATGCTCAGAGCAGCTGCAAACACAGGAAAACAAGTTGTTTTGCTCAGAGCAGCTGCAAGCAACTTACTTATAGGAAATTCAGAGTCTGAGGGTCTACATCCCCCAACAAGAAATGATGGAATAAAAGGGTAGATTGTTGAGTCTACTTTTGAACAATTACTAGGCTCAAATATTTTACATGGATATGGACTTTTATATATTAATACAATTTTAAGGTTATTTTTATTATAATATATTTAGGCTTCTAATCTTGTTTAAGGGATTGTATCTATGCAGATAATTTTAAAATGTAATTTGAATTTATTTTTGAAAGCTATTTAGGATAATAAACACAAGTTAATAGTCAACTATAAAAATCAATCTCATAGTCACATTAGCTATGTCAAACAGAAAAAATATTTTAAATAGATAGATGGTCTTCACACACTTCAAAGACCTACAGAATACAGCATTTAAAAATGTTTTAATAGCATATGACTTTTCGTGACAGTGAGACATGTTTGCTCCTAGCAGCATCAATTTACTTCAAAAAAAGGGTGATGGGCATTGAAAAACCTCTATATGGAGCTTGCTTTTATTGTGCCAAAGCTAGCCACTGGGCAAGAATCTTCCCTTACCTTGACTGTTGACAGTATGCCGTCCAAACAGGATAAACAGGACACAAAAGACAGCAACTGCCGAACTTTGCCAAGACATGGTAGGACGATCCTTCAAAATTCCTGCTTCACAAAAACATTTGCTAGATAATCTAGGTCAGTAAGCCAAAGATGGATACCCCAATGCTGCAAAGGAACCTTGGATGACTGTCCAGGCAGCCAACTATTTCTGTCATTTCTATAGTTTTGGACATTGTTTGCCCTGAACTTCCTGTTTACTCAGGAAATATTATATCCTTTTCGGGTCTCTGATGGGGATAAAGACCAGATAGTCACTTTTCCTTGTCACCAAATTCAGAAAAGAAAGTTCCATAAGAGGTAAAAAGCTTATTAAGATCAAGAAACATAAAAGCTTAAATTGTTTATCTAAGATGTTTTAAAGTCTAAAAAGATACTTTTAGGATGATAATGCAAGTTAGGATAAAAAGTAAATTAGGTACAAAACGTTGGACTCACTAAGATAAGATAGATAATACATTCTCTGAATTTGCCAAATACAAATGGATTGGACATTGTGAATGTAATTCTTACCTGATAATTGTTCTTATTGTATATAGTTTTACTATATTAGAGTTAAAGCCTTTCCTTTTTATTTAAATAAATGGGGGGGGCATTATAGAATATTTGTATACTATATGAAGATATATTTTCTGTGACTGGTGTAATAAAAAGCTGAACAGCCAATAGCTAGGCAAGAGGTATAGGTGGGATTTCCAAGGAAAGGAAGGAAGAGGAGGAGGAATCTAGGCACATAGGAGAAGCCAGGAGACATAGAGAGGAAACAGGAGGTGCAAGATGGAAGAGAGATAACACCATGTGATAGAATGTAGATTAATATAAATGGAATAATTTAAGCTATAAGAGCTAGTTGGGAACAAGCCTAAGCTATAGGCCAAGATTTCACAATAGTAAGTTTCTGTGTAGTTATATTTGTGAGCTGGCAGCTGATGAAAAGCTTGCTACATTTCTGAAGTGCATGGGGGGATCTATTTATCACCAATCACTTGGCATAAATTACTTCTGTGAGTAACCGTGATATATGACAGTCTCAGTTTAGGAAGCAGGTGAATCAGCAGTTTTTGGTATTTTTTAGTATTACTGGGGTTTTTTTTTTTAATTTTTGATTTTTTTTTTTTTGAGACAGGGTCTCATGGAGCCTAGGCTGGTCTTGAACAATCTGTATAGTAGATGGCCTAGAATTTCTAAATTGTCAGAAAATGATCAAACTATCACTAGGTCTCCCAGACTGAAGAAGAGTCTTTCCAGTAGCTGGGTTGTGTCCCATATCATTTTGGAAGAGCCAGAGGCAGCTACATATTCTGCCTCTGCCTTATCCTCAATATTGCTGTCTGTCAGAAAGTTAATCGTGAGGAAGGGTCTTCTGCAGATACAGTGTTTTCAAGGGTCTGAGCCTAAGGAAGGGTCTTCTGCAGATACAGTGTTTTCAAGGGTCTGAGCCTGAGGAAGGGTCTGAGCCCGAGGAAGGGTCTTCTGCAGATACAGTGTTTTCAAGGGTCTGAGCCTGAGGAAGGGTCTGAGCCTGAGGAAGGGTCTTCTGCAGATACAGTGTTTTCAAGGGTCTTCTGCAGATACAGTGTTTTCAAGGGTCTGAACCTGAGGAAGGGTCTTCTGCAGATACAGTGTTTTCAAGGGTCTTCTGCAGATACAGTGTTTTCAAGGGTCTGAACCTGAGGAAGGGTCTTCTGCAGATACAGTGTTTTCAAGGGTCTGAACCTGAGGAAGGGTCTTCTGCAGATACAGTGTTTTCAAGGGTCTACTGCAGATACAGTGTTTTCAAGGGTCTTCTGCAGATACAGTGTTTTCAAGGGTCTTCTGCAGATACAGTGTTTTCAAGGGTCTTCTGCAGATACAGTGTTTTCAAAGGTCTGAGCCTGGAGCAAGAATTGCATTTCTGATTCAAGTCAGGGCCAAGGAAAGAGCAGAGGTCCAAGGAAGGCCAACTTCTCAAATCCACTCCGTTGAATGTTTAGTTACTTTTAAGATTTTCAGTTGTGTGGTGGGGCTGAATGTGTGCACACGTATGCAGGTGTCAGAGGCTGAAGGGGGCAGCTCCCCCTGGAGCTGAAGTTACAGGCAATTGTGGTCCTGGGAACCAAACTTGTGTCCTCTGTGTGTGTGGGGGGGGGGAGGAATGATCCTTGCTCTTAACAGCTGGTCCCTTTCCAGGCCGTTTTTTGGGGGCCGGGGAGATCAATGCTCTGGTTTACCTGGAGGACTGAGCACCGGGGAGATTAAACTGCTTCCCCAGGGCAGCTGAAATTCGATCATTTCTTCCTAGTGCAAGGCTGACTGACATTTCTTTTGCTTTCAAGACAGAGTCTCGTGGAACCCAGACTAGCCTCAAACTTGTTCTGTAGCATAAGAACTAGCTCTGCCAAGGCTTAATTATATAAAAATAAAATCAGCTACTGCCTATAGACTGTTACTGCACGTATAACTAGTACATTAAAGACACACTTACATACTCCTTGCTGTTTTTATTCGGGGGGGGGAGGCTGGATTTTTGCTTATTTGTTTGTTCATTCATTGTTTGTTTTTGAGTTCATATTGTCCAGGCTAATCTCAAACTTTATGTGGTACTTCTTTGGCCACACACACATTCAGGTGTGTATAAAATTAAATGAATAAATGTAAAAATAAGTAAAAATATGCATAAGCCCCTTGGTAAGCCAGTCAGGAAAAGAGGCACAAACAGTTGGTGTGAAGAGCAAAAGTGAAGGGAAAACAAGCGTAGGAATTTGAGATGGCCCAGCGGGTGGCAGAAGTCAGCAGGAAATGGGAACATCCCTGCTCTACGTGGAGAGAACTAAAAGCTAGAAAAATAAACCCAAAAGAACAAGTTTTCTTTGGCAGAAAGCAAGTACAAAGCAGCCTAATAGATCTTTTTTTCTTTCAGAGTCGGAGGGTTTGGTGAGCGCTGTCAGTGCTTCTTTGCTGGCTTTGCCCTGGTATGCCTTCTTTAGTTCGCTTAAAAATAGCATTGTCTGCAACAACGGAAAACAAGTTGTCCATGACGGGAATGGGCAGCACTCTGGGCCCATGACTTCTGTTCTATACTCTAACCCCAGGCTGAGTCGCTGAAGAGTAGGAAGACAGCTGATGGAGGAAGGTCATTGGCTAATAAAGGAACTGCCTTGGACTGTTGATAGGGCAGAACCTTTTTTTTTTTTTTTTTTTTTTTTTTGGATTTTCGAGACAGAGTTTCTCTGTAGCTTTTGGTTCCTGTCCTGGAACTAGCTCTTGTAGACCAGGCTGGCCTCGAACTCCCAGACATCCGCCTGCCTCTGCCTCCCAAGTGCTGGTATCAAAGGCGTGCACCACCACTGCCCAGCCAAGTCACTTTGCATCAGACCAAATCTGCCGCTGTGGCAGCTTTTGTTGCAAAACTGCAGGTACTTGAGCTTCTGCTAATTCAGGCAGTGGGCCGCTGCAAACTTAGCCAAAGCAGGCAGAATGGGCCTGTGTGGCCGAGTATGTCTGGGGCCAGAGTCACGAACTAAAAAACAGCACCCAGGAGGGTGCTGTGTTAGCTAGAGGACTACCCGCGTGAGTCGGGGGCAAAATAGCCCCACGTTGGGTGCCAAAATGTAACAGCATAAACGAATGCAGACAGATTGTAAAAATATATATAGCTTTAATGGCGAAATAGACTTACAGTGCGGAGACCAGGAAAGCAGAAAGGGCTGGCTGGAAGCACACTTGCCAAATTTATAGGCCAACATTAGCCCGAGGCGAACACGCCCCCTAAGGGGTGGGACTTATCCCTACAGACAGCCACCAACCCTCTCCTGCCAAGCATTGTTTTCTTAATGAAGCTATCACACCCCCTTTTTCAAGCCCACTGTTTCTCCTTGGTTCACCAACAAGGCCCTTGTGCACAGAGCGTCCACCAACCCAACACCGTGGAGTCTGCGATGCAGTACGCCTCCCTATGTACTTTACGGCTCTAGCTATCTTTATTCTTTAAAGCCAAGTATCACACGACCCAGGCTGGCCTCAAACTTTCTACACAAGGGTAACCTTAAATTTATGATCCTATCTCCTTCCCTGTCGAAGACCAGCTAAAACTCATACGTTCCAGAATGGAAGCATGAGGATTAGAATTATTGAGAAAGAAAACCAGATATAGGAGAAACGAGAGACAAGCACAGAACAGCACAGGGAGGGACACTCAGTGAATCTGAATCCTGAATTTGTCCATGGTTGTTCTTACATTTTTAGGCCCCAACACAAGGGGAGAGAAGGCAGAAGATTGCTTTAACAGGACACAAAGGACAACCAGGACAGTGACCTGCTTTAATACTTGAGACGTTATGCCGTTACTTCCTGAGTACGTTGTTTGATGTTTTGGGCAGGAATATGCAGTGAACACACCCTAGACCAAGTACCCTGTAGGCAGCCACTCCCTACATCAAACCTCCTATTTTAAAAGAAGGAACAGAAGTAGGCTTGAATTCTCTGACCTTTGGTCAGGGAGAGCGGATCCACCTCTATGGGCCATCTTAATGTCCAAACCACCAAGTAACCACACCCTAGGTCAGGGCGTGTGGCCAGACTTGTCAACAGCTTTGAAAGAGCAAAGATGAGCTCAGACTCTGACCGCCTCTAGCGGAGGGACAGGTTCACATCTGTGTGTGTCCTCAGGTACTCAGAGCCAGTGCCTAGATGGCAGGCATCCTTCACCGCGCTCAACTCCCTATGCTCTTACCTTTCATCTTCAGAGTTCAAAGAAGTGCTTATTATGATTTCACAGTTTGCTGAACTAGCATCCAGGACCGAGATCACAGGAAATGGTACCTCCACCAGCTAACCAGACATGAGCACACTTGGCAGAAATCCCGCCTCTGTGTGGTGATGGACAGTAAAGAACCGCTCAATGACTGCCCTGGGCAATCCATCATGGCCTCACGCAGGGTGGATGCAAACGGTGTCTCAGCTGAGTCTCTTTGTTAACAGCCAGGGCTTCTCTGGGTGAGCACCCGAGCAGGCGTTATTTACACTCATAATGAATCAGAATCCCTGGCCAGTGTGCCAGGGGCTTGCCATGCCTGCCTCCAGCCCCCATTGAGAGCTCCATGGTGAGTTACACCCTTACCTAGCCTACATGAGACTGTCTCAAAGAACCAAAACCAAACAAGGCTTCCAAAGGCAGACATCCAGGTAAGGCCAAAATAACAAACACACACACTACATAGGAGACAGTTAATGCCAACTGATCAAACATTCAAGTGTATACATGAAAATAAACAATAAATGAGCTTGCGGTTTTTTAATTAAGGTTATTTGTAATGTATAGCAAGTTCATAGTTTTCAATCCCAGTTTTTAGTATAACCCCACACTACGTGGTAATTCCACACTACATGGTAACCCCACACTACGTGGTAACACCACACTACGTGGTAACCCCACACTACATGGTAACCCCACACTACGTGGTAACCACACACTATGTGGTAACCCCACACTACATGATAATCCCACACTCAGTGGTAGTGGGATCTCAAGTTCAAGATCTGGTAAAATTGTCTTATAGAAATAGGGCCTGGAGAGATGGCTCGGTGGTAAAAAGCACTTCCTACCCTTCCAGGAGACCTGAGTTCAGTCCCAGCACCCATAGCAGGCTGCTCACAACCATATGTAATTCCCATTCTGGCCTTTTATAGTGCACACACACACACGCACACACTAAAAAAATAAAATAAATCTTTAAAAAGTAAGAATTAAAGTCTTTTCTTAAAAAGAATATATCAGCCAAGGGTGGTAGCTCACGCCTTTAATCCCAGCACTAGGGAGGCAGAGGCAGGTGGATCTCTGTGAGTTCAAGACCAGTCTGGTCTACAGAGTGAGTTCTAGGATCCAGGACTGCACAGAGAAAACCATTATACCCAGATTCGTGGAGTCCCCCCAAAAATCAACAAGGAGACCGAGTCCTGTATGTAAAAGCAAAGAGTCATTATTCTTACACAAGTTTGCAAACTCGGACTCTCCATGTGCCCGACATATTGGCACAATCAAAGAGCCCTGAGCACGTTTAGGGTGGGGTTTTATAATAGCAGAGGGATTTTTAAGGTTCAGGATCCCTGATATGCTGACATTTGTCTAGGGGTGCCCTGGACAAAAGGGGATGGGTGCATGCTGGACTTCAAGTGAAGTGATCCTATTTATAATAGTTGCAAAGTTAGGAATTTCCTTTGGATGGTTTGTTCCTGGGTGGAACATGGGTGGTCCCAGCTTGTGGTCTTTCTTGGAACCAGGGATTGCCTTAGGGTAAACTGAGACTCAGGCCTAACCTTCCTGTTGGTCTATCAAACTTGTCTCGGCAGGTGTGCAGCAAACTGCCCTGGCTCCTACAGAAACCCTGTCTCGGAAAACTACACACACACACACACACACACACACACACACACACACCTTTCCCATTAACCCCTGAACACTAGACAAACGTTGTTCTGGGAAAGCTATTTCCCCCCGAAAGTCGAGGCCTGTCTGATGTAAGAATGCCTGTGAGGCACACCGTGCTATTGCAGGTGAGATGATGGTCTAATTTCTAAGCTACGTTAAGGACATAAATGTTCAATTCCAGAAGCAATGTAATTCAGTGACTGAGTCCAAAGAATTACTTAGGGCAGTGATGAAATGGACGCTGGCGCCTGTTTGGTGGCCAGAGCTCTGCCTGGATGTCACATTCACACGACACGGGGACCTCGATGAGGTAGGCAGAGTCACACCTGTGGACCAGCACACCCTGAGCCCTAACTTTGGGTTTATTTTCTGCACGTCTGAGCGTGGACTTCAGCTCGCGAGCTCCTGGAGGCCAGAGGGCAGCAGACTCTCTGGAACTGGGGGTACAGGTGGTTGTGAGCTACATAACGGGAAAGGAGGGAGCCAAACTTCGGGGCTCGGTGAGAACGGCAAGCACTCTTAGCCACCTAGCCATCTCTCCAACCCAGAAATGATTTTTCACGTTGGGCCACAGTCCTCACATGTGTCTCTGTTGATTTAAACAGCACCAGTTTCTTGGGGATAGACTGAATAAGCACTTTCTTACCAGCTGTGCTTTGGAGACCCAGCAGGAGGGATGTTGTTATTCGCTGTATTAAACACTTTGAGCAGCTTTTTGAGATATAAAGTGGCATTGCCAAGGCTGCCCACAGATACAGCCGAGAACTGAGTGGGTCGGCTAGATTCTCCCATGCTAGCTGGGAAAGTCGTGTCCACAGAGGGTAGGGGGAGCTGGGACGATGACATTTAACATACAGGTCCCACAGGCATGCCCCTAGCATGCGCTGAACAGCCCCTGGAGCCGTTACATATTTAAAGGGATTGTGGGAGGTGGGTAGCTCAGTGAGTAAGACACAGCCATGAGGACCTGAGTTCAAATCCCCAGAGATCAGCAATGTCAAGCGAGGCGGAAGTACACTTCCTCAGAGCTCACAGGCCAGCTTCCCTGGCATACTCCTGGCTGGCAACAAAGACTGTCTCAAACAAGGAAGGGCAAGGAGCTCCAGCGGTTGCCCTCTGACCTCCACACATGCATGGTAGCATGTGTAGGCCTGCACTTACACATAAACATGCAGACACCAACACACATCAAACACATACACACAAAAGGCAGTGGGGTCAGTGAACCGGGCCCATGAGCAAAGACGCTCACTACCAAGTTTCATCTCTTTAGATCTGGCCTGGTGACCCCCACAGAGGGCGGAGAGAACAGACTCTCGCATGCTGCCCTCTCGGGCCCAGAGAGATCCGTGATGAAGAACACTGAAGACCTGGGTTCGATTCCCAGAATCTATATGGTGATTCAGAACTGGGGTTCCAGAGGGATCTGATGGCCCCCTTCTGGCATGTGTGTGCTGCACAGATACACCAAAACACCCACACACATAAAAATAAATCTTTTTTTTATGAATATGGTTAGCAGACTTTGGAGGAATAGTGGGAACTCTTTAGCCAGGAATACCATGACACCTCCATAAAGGCTCTCTGTGGAGCCTGAATCCTGAAACCCCAAAAGACATAACCTGAAAGCCGGGCAGCTTCCTCATTTATGCACTGAAGTAAGGTCTGGATAGTCCTAACTTCCTCTAGTTGGAAACAGCTTCCAGGCAGTTCCCTCCTGGACACACATGAGAAACAATTAAACCTACAGTTAGGAAAACAACCAGTGAGTCACAGGTACTCCGGGAAGCCATACCAGCTAGGACCACAGGGCTGTTTTTCACTGCCGTCCAAAGGGTTCCAACCCCTTCCAAATATATAAACTTCAGAATTTAATGAGCCGAGGCCAGTTCTCACACACAGACTTTTTTCTCTGTTTTCGTTGATCTCCTATAGCCCAGGTTTGATCTCTTGTACCTCAGGGTTGCTGCTTTTTAACCACGGATGACCTTGAATTCCGGATTCTTCTTTCTCCACCCCACAAGCACGGGGACTACCTCCAAGTCTGCTTCAGAGAGACAATTTTTTAAGCTCTCCATCTTGTCTCGAGGGCTCAGAAAGCAGATTAAGTTGAGACGCGCTCTCCCCTCCCCCACTTCCCGACAAGGCAGTACCATCCTAGGTTAGGCCCCCTTTGTTAGTACACAGGGTTGAGCCTCGCCAGAGGGGCCACAGCTGGAAAATGTAAGCCCCTCTTCTCAGTGGGCTTGTGACCTTCAGCGTGTAAGCTCTTCTCTATACACAAACTGCCCACCCGTGGAGTTTGGGAACTTATATTTTAAGGTAGATGTTTACAGAATGAGCTACTGGCTAAGAGAGATAGTGGATACATTAAATGCACGTCTATAAAAATAGTAAATGCATAGGATTTAGTGAAATAAAGTAGAGATGCCAAATAAGAAAAAACAAACTACTCATCACCCGTGTCTGTCAGGGCTGGAGGCAAGGGAAGACACGGTATAAATGGAGAAGCGGGGATGCCGCCCAGTGAGGCTTGAGCAGTCTGCGTCTTTAACTCCCTCTTCCACGTTTCAGTTTCTGAAACGTGGCCGCGCGCCGCTGCTCCCAAAAGCCCACATTTTATAGCTGGAATCTTCCTTCCCGGAAGCTAGAAAACAGCACAACCAACTGAGTATCATTTCCCTTAGAAAGGGGCACCTTTCAGATCCCGCAGCTTTTCCTAGAGTCAGAGCCCTGGAAAACAGCCTTAAACGCCTCTGGCTGGTGACTCGGATAGCTACCTCCCATTAGCGGTAGAATACAACGCGGGACGCCCCAGTCCTTCGGGCTGCCCTGAAGCTCAAGTGATCTGTAACTCCCACGTGGAATCTGGAACCGAAAAGATGAGCTGCCCTCAAGCAAGAGGGTGCTCCTCCCACTTCCATTACACCCACCAGGAGAGCACCCCAGAGCATCCAGCCCAAACCCCATCTCTGGGCGGCAGCTCAAACGCAAAAGCACCGTCTTTCTTCCCGCCTTGGGAGCATGTGGGACAGGCGCTGTGGCATCCTCTGAAGCTGGGTACCGTACCCACAGACCCCAGGCACGAACCGGAGAGGAAGCATCTGCGGGCAGAAACGAGTCCAGGTCCCCACGCCTGGTGGCCGAGGACGGGGAACAAAGCAAGCTTGTCCTTCCATCCTCCTCTCTACGTCCGCGATGTCCCGGAGTGTGTGTGTGTGTGTGGGGGGGGGGGGGCTGCATTCTAGCAGGAGCTTCAGTCAAACACTTACCTTCATTGCTCGTGGCCGTGTGGTGCCTCCAGCTCCTGGGTGCAGGTCTGCGTCTCCTCCCGCTGCAGCGCGGCGACACGTGGCGCTCAGGGTCTCGGAGCACGGAAGATGGAGAGCTGGGCGCGCTCTACTGCGGATTGCATCAGCGACTGGCCCTGCAGGCAGAGGCAGCCGGGGTGGAGGACCGGGGATGAGCACGTAGTTGTGTTGCAGGAGGGGAAGACGGGCGGATCTGACAGCACCTTTGATCCATTTCCTCCCTGCTCCTTGCTGAGAAACCCTGGCTATCTGCTTCCCCCTCCCCAGTCACACAGGGCACCAGGGTCTGGCCTCCGATCGTGGAAGTTTTAAGATGTATTTTAGGATAGTAAGGAATAGGTTGGATTTTTCCAGGGTTGTGGGTCTTGTCTATCGTGTTCTCTCCACCCTCGGGCTACTTTCAAATGACCAATTCCTCTACTTTTTAAAATCGCATTTAAATAAATGTAATAAATTTTGTGTAGGGTTGGGCACGCACTGTGGAGGAGAACTAGCTGGAGTGGGTTCTCTCCTTCCGCCATCTGAGCCCTGGGATGGGCTCTCAGGTTGGGCAGCTCACTTTCTTAGTTTGTGTCCTCTGATGCACACAGTTTTCTGGTGTGAAATTGCCTGGTCACTTCCCTGCCCTACACACACACACACACACACACACACACGCGCGCGCGCGCGCGCGCGCGCGCACGTTTTGGCTGAATTTCTGTGTGGAGCCTCAGGTTAGGCTCCAGCTGACTGACTACTCAAGGGTGTTTTTGTTGAGGGGAGTTACCTCCCTCTAAGGATATGGCAAACTTGATGTTCAGTAAATCTAAAGCAGACATCTTTGCTGTCAACTTTTCGTTCCTAACTCCCTGGAAAAGGATCAGCCTTGTCTGGGACCGTGTGTTTGCCTGTGTTCTATATAAAACAAACAAGGAAATAAATAAATAAAAATGATTGTTTTTTTTTTTCTTTTCCGGAGCCTGGGATGGAACTGGTGACCAGGTGAGCGCATGGCTGAATTATCTGTCTGGCAAACGCACTGTTGTCTTTGTACGCAGCACAGCAGTAAAAGGTTCTTCCGTTCCTGTGGCTGTAAGTCTAGGCATGGCTTTAACTCAAGCAGCACTAGGTGATCGACTGATGAATGTAGAAATACATGGGTTACTCCACATTGTATAAGGAGTGGGGTTTTCCAGATGGTACATTGCCCTGGGAGACAACTTTCCTAAGCAGCCTTTGATTCCATTCTAGGAGAGGAGAAGGAGATTGCACTGGGTAGACCCAGAGAAAGGGCCCCATCTCTCGGAGGTCACCCATCCAGCACGACTGATACAAAGCTTGTTCCTGGAGAAGAAAATAGACTATGAGTTTATCAGGGCAGATCGAGATGGGGAGGGCACACAAAGATACTAAAATCACATCAAGGGCACACAAGCATACTAAAATCATTTCAAGGGAACCAGGTTTCAAAATTTATCAGCCCTGTCAGGCGCTGGTCTGATTTGCTATCTGATCAATGCTCCTTCAGCAGCCTGAAGCCTCTTGGACTCTGCTGCAGCCCCCTCTTTACTCTGTAACCCCATATATGTGGATATGGATATACAGATATATTTACTATGTGCCGTGATATGAGAATTAAGATTAGAATCAAGGAACCTCGTTCGCCATGCCGTGCTACCAATGAGGTGGGTTCGTAGGGCAGATTGCTGTACACTCTGCAAACACAGAAGCTGCTCTGTCTGTATGGACCCCAGCGACTCTCACCTTTGAACCCCCCCCCCCCAATTCCTTTACTACAGCTCCAATCTTTAGTTATTTGTTCTTCACAATTTCTTCTCCCCAGGGCACATTCAAGAAAGAATGCATCCTGGGTAGTTCTTATTGTCAATTTGACACACTCCAGAGTCACCAAGAAGAGGGAACCTCCCTCCGCCTCTGCCTCCCAAGTTCTGGGACCACAACCCTGCACCACTGTGGCCAGCAAAGTATATGCTTTTGAAAAGCAGAGAAAAATCAGATTAGAGAGAAGTCTAGGAAGACTTCCAGCTGGTCAGGGTGGACGGGAGTGGGAGTGGGGTGGGGGGTTGGCAAGGGAGGCTAAAAGCAGAGATTAAACCCAGCGAGTCAACTGGGGCAATGGGAACATAAGATGGCCTCCTGAACCCCTCGGAGGGGGTAATAAGAAGACATAGTTGTAAGCTAGTGGAGGGGGCTCGGATTCCCCTCCCCCCTTTAAGTGCAGCCTGTGAAGATATTAACCAATTAACGTTTGGAGCGTGACTGGGTGAATGCCAGTTGTCAGCAGGATGTCTGTGGTGATAGAGCATTATGAAAATATCTCTGACATTTTGAGTGGCTGGGAACCTTTGCTGGACCTCAAAGTTAATATTAGCCAGAGTTAATAATACATCTTGAAGCCACTTAAGACTGTTATCCTACTGTGGGCTCAGCTTGCTTGCTCGGCCTGTCTTAATGATGACTCAAGTTAATCACTCTTGTTTTGATCTCCAAGGATGTCCTCAGACACCAGCTTTCTGGGACTGTGCTTGGATCTGAAGCCACTGAACTTAGGTGATTGCGATGAGCCTGGGATCTAGTGCCGCTTTCGGAGTTTATCAGTGTAGAGGCTGTGTGGATAGATGGCAGAGCCTAGATGTGGGCGGAGAGAACATTGCCTGCATTTGGAGGGCTTGAGAAGAAAGATGTGAATTCATAGCAGGGAGGGGATCTAGGGAGATAGCATGGTGGATAAACTGCATGCCGTACAAGTGCTAGGTCCTGGATTTAGTCCCCAGAACACAGAGAAAACTCCCCTTGTACACGCTCATAATCCTAGAGGTGGGAAGTGGAGTCAGGCAAACCCTTGAGGCTTACTAGCCAGTCAGCTGGTCCTAATGGGGGCGCTCTGGGCTTATGCGAAACCTTATCTCAAAACACAAGGACAGCCTCTTAGTGCTGCTCTACTGCTGTGAGGAACAGCTTGACCGACCAAGGCAATGCTTATGAAACAAAGCTCACAAGTTCAAGGGGTTAGTCCATTTTCATCACGGCAGGGAGCACAGCAGCATACATGCCCTGAAGCAGTAGCTGAGAGCTACATGCTGATCTGATGGAAGAGAGGGAGAGAGGGAGAGAGGGAGGGAGAAAGGGAGAGAGAGGGAGAGAGAGAGAGAGAGAGAGAGAGAGAGAGAGGGAGAGAGAGAGAGAGAGAGAGAGAGAGAGAGAGACTGGCTTGGGCTTCTAAAACCTCAAAACCCATCCCCAGTGACACATTACCTCCAACAAGGCCACACCTCCTAAGCCTCCTAATTCCTCCAAGTAGTGTCACTCCCTGATGACCAAACATTCAAATATGTGAGCCTCTGGCGGGGGTGGGGGAGGGGTGTCATTCCTATTCAAACCAGCATAAATGGCAACTGGCGAACAATGTCAGAGGCTGACCTCCATACACACATGAGCACGCACACACATATACATGAATGCACACATACACACATGTGCACACAGAGAAAAGGGCCCTGTCACGGAAGCTGGAAAGCATACAGAATAGTACCATGGAAGGGAAGTTTCCCAGAGAAGGTCGGCTGTGTGGGCGAGCGTGGGGGTGGAAGGGGGAGTGATGTGGGAGTGTCTTCTATCTATCTGTTGCTTTCATTGGTTAATTAATAAAGAAAACTGCTTGGCCTGATAGGGCAGAATTTAGATAGGCAGAGTAGACTGAACAGAATGCTGGGAGTATGAAGGCAGTGAGGCAGACGCCATGATTCTTTGACCCAAGACAGATGTAGGCTAGAATCTTTCCCGGTAAGCCACCACCTCGTGGTGCTACACACATTATTAGAATTGGGTTAATCAAGATGTGAGAATTAGCCAATAAAAGGCTAGAACTAATGGGCCAGGCAGTGTTTAAAAGAATACAGTTTGTGTGTTGTTATTTTGGGTGTATAGCTAGCTGTGCAGGAGCTGAGCGGGACTAAAAGCAGGCCTGCTTGCCTCATTACTACAGGGGAGTGTCCTGGCAGAGGGTGGAGGGGGGCTCCTGAGAGGATGCAGAAAACCCACAGGTAAGACCACAGCAGCCTTTCAAGATGTGGGGTTGGAGGCTGACTCATGTTTGAAGAGGTCAGATGGTCAGATGGGAGAATCTAATGCCTCTGGGAATTTTCTTGGCTTTTTCCTTTCACCACCTACTACCTCCACCCATCCCCCCCACCCCCATGTCTGTGAGTGTCTATATCTTTGTCTTTCTTCTCCCTCAGGATTCATCCCGTGTTCTTAACATTTGGTCTTTCATTCCAAATGCTCTCCATGCCGGATAAATTCAACATTGGCTAATTCCATTACTTACCTATTGAGAGACCTCTTCCCTTCTAATAAAACCCTGACATGCCTCATATGCCCCAGGATTTCTCAGTTCTGGAACTCTCTTTGTAGACCAGGCTGGCCTAGAACTCACAGAGATCCACGTGCCTCTGCCTCCTGTGTGTGTGCCCGTGTGCGGGCATGAGCACACGGGTGCACATCCTGTGGAGGCCAGAAGAGGGCATACGATTCCCTGCAGCTGAAGTTACAGGCTGATATAAGCTGCCTACTGTGGGTCTTCTGCACAGGCAGGATGCGCTCAGAAGCACTGAGCCGCCTCTTGGGACCTGAGACCGACTTTTACACAGGATGTGCATAGTTCTTTGGGAGGAGGAAGCTTTCTCTTTGACCTGCAGTGTACTTACCGGCTCACACTCCCCTGGACAAGGAAGGACAAAGGGACTGAGTTTTGGTCAAGGGAACTTAAGAGGAAGTCCCCTGAGGAGTTTCACCTTCCCACAAGGAAAACTGGAAGTCGGCAAGATCCAGGTATATAGGGCTTTTAAATTTTATTTATTGTTTATATTATTTATTTACTTTCTTTTTTAGACAGGATTTCTCTGTGTAACCCTGGCTGCTCTGGAACTCACTTTGTAGACCAGGCTGACCTCAAACTCAGAAATCACCTGCCTCTGCCTCCTGAGTGCTGGGAATAAAGGTTTGCACCACCACCACCCTGCTGAAAATTTGTTTGTTTGTTTATGTGCATGTGTGCTTTGTTTGCATGTATGTCTGTGTACCACATATGTGCATGGTACCTAAGGTGGCCAGAAAAGGCACCAATGCCGTGAAACTGGAGTCACAGATGGTTGTGAACCTCTATGTAGGTGCTAGGAGCTGAATCCAGGTCCTCTGGAAGTGCAGTCAACACTCTAAACTGCTGAGCTATCCCTCCAGCCCCTACATGCAGGTCTTGATTTGACTTACTCAGAAGACACTTTTTGCCTCTGGGACATGGGGACATCAGCCTTCTGTGGGATGGACTTCCTAGAACACATCCCAAACACTTAGGTCCCTATTAAACAGCCCTAGTTACCACTTCACGTCATTACAGGAGCCCCAAATGTCTGTGCGCCTTTCCAAAATGCTTCCAGCGGTTCAGAAATATTGCCTGTTAAGAACCATTCAAGGCCAGAAGACTGTTCTGTGGCTACAGGATTGTGCCGCACAACTGTGAGGACCTGCCTTGGAATTCCGAGGGAGTAGTGTGGGGAATATTATTTTCAGATGTGACTATAGTTAACGCTGCATTTGTTTAACTCTGCGAAGCTGTGTTACTGTGGCTGTCTAAAGCAGCTGATGGTCTAATAAAGAGCTAAACGGCCAGGAGCAGGATAGGCGGGGCTGGCAGGCAGAGAGAATAAACAGAAGGAGAAATCAGCAAGGAGAACAAGGAGAAGAGGACATCAGGGACCAGCCACACAGCCACCCAGGACACAGCAAGTCACGGAGAAAGAAGTAAAGAAAGGTATAAAAAAACAGAGAAAGATAAAAGTTCAGAGGCAAAAGGTAGTCAGGTTAAATTAAGAAAAGCTGGCAAGAGACAAGCCACACCAATACTGAGCATTCATAACTAAGAATAAGCCTGTGTTTATGGTTTATTTGAGAACTGGGTGGCGGGACCCTCAAAAATAGCAATAAAAGTGAAAAAAAATCACACCGCACGGTCCTACAAGGGTCTATCATCCCAGGGCTTCTGTGGGGATTTGTGAGGTGGGGAAAGAAGCTGGGGTGTATTCAAACCAGGTGGTTCATGCAGCAGAGGACAGCAGAGAGATCCTGTCTCAAAACAAGGTAGCCAGGGAGGACTGGCATTCCAGGCTGTCTCCCGATCTCCACGGGTAATTGTGGGCTGAGGAGATGGCTCACTAGGCAAGAACGTTTGGTGTACTCTTACATACATGCATGAGGACACGCGTTCAGTCCCCAGCACCCACACGATGAGCTAAGTACAGATGTTGGAGCTCCCATAGCCCAGCCCTGCAGAGGGCAGGAGACAGGAGGCTCCATTGCTGGTGTTTACCCGTCTACAATCCTAGTTCCACGGTCAGTGAGAGAATAAGACGGAAAGTGGTAGAGCCAAGCTCCCGGTGTCCTCCTGTGGCTTCCACGCGCACACACATACACGTACACACAGGGACTTCGGGGTTTTAGCATTCTATAATTATATGCCCATCACTTTAATCTGTAAGTGTAAGAAAGACCAGCTGACCTCTCTGGAGCACGGACAAGGTGGGTGGGCCTCTGACATCACCCACCCCGGTCAGCACCTGCTGCAAGGTTTTCTGACCTCCTCAGCCTATGTAACAGTGAGCACATTAGGCACCAAAACTGGCTTTTAGTGGCAAAACTGGAGTCTATTTATGCTCTTTTTAAAGGTCAAAGTCTTCTATAGGCCCAGCTGGCTAGCATCTCTGTGTATCTGTGTAGGTGTGTGTGTGTGTGTGTGTGTGTGTGTGTATACGTGTGTATACAAAAGATGGTGCACACGAGTGCAGGTGACTTCCCAGACCAAAGGTGTTGGATTGCCAGGATCAGAAGTTATAGATGGTGGAACCTGCTTCCCACTTCCCACGGGAGCTGGGAGCAGAAGCCGGGTCCTCTGCAGGAGCAGCCAGTGATCTTAACAACCAAGCCGTCAATCACTCCAGTCCCCAGGAACGATTTTATCCTCCATCCCCACCCCGTCATTAGAAGCAGAAGTCTGGGTGTGTAGCACACACCAATAATGTCAGTGGAGGCTAGGGCAGCAGAATCCCAAGTCTGAGGCCCAGCCTGGGTGATAAAACAAAAGTCTATGTTTAAAAATCCAAAATGAACAAAGCCCAGTTACACTAGATTAAAACTGAGTTTTGAAGCTCAAATATTTCTACAGGGATATTTTCAAAGTATGACATAATATATTAATATTAATACTCATTGCTCACAGTTGAGCACACACTAGTAAATCACAAGAGTGAGTGGAAGATGAATTGCAGAGGTAACTTTTGGGACCGTTTGAGTTTCCACTAGCTACCACCAGAGGGCGCTACAGATTCCCATATTTTCACAACACCTTGTGTTTTACTGGATCCAACGGTGTCTATGACATTTGGTTATCTATATTGTATGCGGTTATCATAAAATTAATTCTGGATTTACATTTATGCATATTTTTATGTACTTCCGCTGTCTGGTCAGCAACAATAGACACATTTGTGTTCGTAAGAGTATGGCGTACCACACCATCTCAGACACTGGTGAGAATAGGTTGATACAATCTCTACAGAAATAAATTTGGCAACTGCTAACAAAATTTCAAAATGAAATCAGGTGTGGTAGCTCATACCTATAGCCCACAACTTGTGCCGAGGCTGCAGGATTGCTGTGAATTTGAGGCTCACGGTGAGATCCTGTCTCAAAACAAACCAGGAAAGGACAGCTCAAGGTTACCTTACTATAGTGTTCAAATTCATGAGGTCCTAGGTTCCATACCCAGCACAGGAGAGAAGATATTCAAAATGAAGCAGCAATCCTGGTGGACACCTGTAATCTAAGCACAGAGGCCGACGAAGAAGAACTGGGAGTTCAAGGCTAACCTAGACTTTGTGGCATTAATGGCCACTCAGGGCTATATAAAGTGACCGGCTCTCAAAAGAAAAACCCTCAAGATTTCTTAGTCACTTAGACAAATCTTGTTTAAATTGCTTGCATGTGGTTAAGAAGAGGAATAGGACCAAAAGCTACGGAGAAACCCTGTCTCGAAAAATCCAAAAAAAAAAAAAAAAAAAAGAGAGAAGAGGACTAGGCTACACAGAGTCTAAAAATAAAAGCTGAGCTCGCTAGCTCAAGTGTGTAATCCCCACACTAAGGAGGCAGAGGCAGGAGGACCAGGAGGTCCAGGTCGTTCTCAGGTTCACAGCCCGGGCTCCTGAGGGGGGGGGGGGGGGGAGATGACTCAGTGGTTAAGAACGCTTGCTGTCTCCCAGAGGGCTTGAACTCAATGCCTAACTGTCACGTCTCAAGGCTCAGGGCCACCTGCAACTCCAGTTTCACGGGATCTGACAGGCTTCTCTGCCATGGACACCTGGACACATGTAGCATATGCATAGATAAAAATATTAAAAAATAGAGAAGTCGACCATGGAGCTTGCATTAACTCGGGAAAGACACGATCTGCGGAATCCTGTCGTCGTCTGTCTGTCGTGTGCCCTCCCCCCCCTCCACCATCCCCCTCCACACCCCCATCCTCTCTGCCGGGATTTGCTACCCGCCAGCGGCCACCATTTTGCCACTCTGAGAAACCTCATTCAGTGTGAGCCCTCAATGAGAGCAGGAAGTTTTTCTCACTGGTCAGAGAACAGATAAGGTCTATTGAGTTTGGAATGGTTATTTCTGGCCCTGCCCTGGCTTTCTTGTTTGCCTGGAGTGTGGGGCGGATCTCTGGGTATTGCTGGCTTTGGTCTCTGTGGACTGAACGCGCAGGTGACATTCCTGGATGTTAGAATCTCTTGGGAAGTTAATTGGAGCAAGTCCAGAGGAAAGGCCAGGCTCACGGCTCATTTCCCAGGCCTAACTGCCAGATGAGGGGAGCTAAGCTTTGCATGTGTTAAAGGAGTTCCAGAAGATCATCCAAATACCTGATGGGCCAGGGCTATCTCTCACTGGCTCTATGTGTGCTTAGCCTGCATGACGCCCTGGACTGGATCCCCGGCACTACAAACCCCGGTGTGGAGGTGCACACCCATAATCCCAGCACTCAGGAGGCAGGAGAATCAGAGGTTCATGAAGTCATTCTTGACTAAGTTTGAGGCCAGCCTGGGCTACATGTAGCCCAGGTTGCACAGAGAATTCAAAACCAGCCTTGGCTTTGGGAGACCCTGATGCAAAGAGGAAACACAGTGGTCGTTTCTGTGGGAGGCACTGTGTGTGGTAAGGGAAACACTAACATAAGGAAGTTTGCAGAAGGCTGCGGAATCCCTGTGGGTCTCATTCGGGACTGCAAACTTGAGGACGCTTCGGGTTCTGAGCTCAGAGCCGGAGTCCTGGCTTGCTTCCTCGCCGCTCTGGGGTTGGGGTTTGTGGCGCTCTGGTTCTAGAACTCTCAGCTGAGTGCTATTTACTTGTTTGAGGAACTGGCAATGGAGGAGAATGTATGCATTTTTCAACCTGACTGAACTCCTCAAACCAGCATCACCCACCACATTCTCCCTCCGCCAACCCTTCCATTGGAGAGCATGCCAGGATGCTGAACGGACATCATCTCCCCTGGGTGCAGCTTTGTTTACATACTGAGCATTCAGTGTTTTAACTGTTACATTTTACACAATTTATATACCGTGTCTTCCAAGCCAGAAAAGGAAGGGACAGCATCCTGTTATGTTTGCAAACACACACACACACACACACACACTCACACAGCAACTCCATATTATCTTAGGAAATTCCAAAATTGATCTCTGCATCTGTGGATGTCACCTGGCCTGGTCTGGTACAGTGTTTGCCTAGCACACAGCCGTGGGTTCAATTCCCAGTACTTCCTAAACCATAGTGCAAGCGTGTAATCCCAGCATCTGTCTACAGCATGAGTTTGAGGCCAGCCTGAGCTAGCACACGATGTCGGAAGAGAAACAGGTAGGAGGCTTTCCCACCTTCTGCTTGAGGAAAGGCTGTTCAGGTCTAATCTGCCAACAGCATCCACCTGGGTCCACAGACAGGCTTCCTCCTCAGCCTGCCCATGGGTCTTTGCTTGCTAAGACTATTGCCATGAGCTACAGAAGAACCAAGACCGGTGTGACCGAGCCCACACCGCCCCCTTGCGGGCAGATATAAACCAGCATAAATGAGCTCCCCCCCTCTCCCTCCCATAGGCAGACCTCTGTTCTCCCTGGTGTGGACGCAGAGGTTGGAGGTTGGTCCACGGCGTGCAGGAACACGCCGGTGAAAATACACTGGTGGCGTTTCCCCAACAGATATGTGGATTTCAGCCAGCCCTCACCATAGCTACCTTGGCAGACAATGTGCTGCCCCCGTGGCAAAAACCACCCCACGGGCCGGCCCCCATGCTGCCCCGCTCCACCTCAGAATGATCTGCTGCCGGAGACGTTGACCAACACAGTCAGTGTAAATTAGAAGCTCAGTAGAGCAAACGGAAAAAAAGCAAAGCCGGAAAGATACAAAGTGATAGATACAGTGTTCTGGAAGTTCCATCCTCACTGAGGGCAAAAGGTCAAACTCCCTCCTCCCTTCCTCCTCCTCCCCCCTCCCTTATTTTCTTCCTTCCTTATTCTATAGGTGGAACTTGGGTTCTTGCGCTTGTGAGGCACAAGAGCTATCTCTTGTAGTGGCATTGCATTTGTATTTTAACAAATAAAGCCTGCCTGAAGGACAGAGAGTAAATCAGCCCCACTCGTCAGCCTCACTACCAGGCAGTGGTGACACACACCTTTAATCCCACGAGCCATAGGAACCCTGCTGTGTAGCATGCCTTTAATCCCAGCCCTGGAGGGATTATAAAATGGGAGGAGACAACTCTCAAACGCAGTCTCATTCTGAGACTCCTGGAGGCAGGATCACAATTTTGGATTGAGGTTGAGGTAAGAGCCAGTGGCTGGCTGCTTTGCTCTTCAGATCTTCAGGTAAACTTTATTTATGAAAATACAAATTAAATGCCGCTACAATCTCTCAGTCCCATCTTGTGTGTTTCTTTCTGCAAGAAGATCATTACTTAGTAATATATTGATCCGTCACGGGCTCTTCAATTATCATTATCAGTAAATACCTAAGGGCTGTGTAACGATGCCTGTATCGTGCATAGATTTATTACAACTCGCCAAAATCTCTTTCAGGAGACAAAACAAGCCTGTGTAGCCGTGAGCCACAGAGTGCAATCTCAGAGACTAGTGTTGGACACCATTGGATCACGAAAGAAGGTTCGAGAAACTATAACAACCCCTGAGACTAACCCATCATTGTCAGTGTAAGGCTGATTACACCGTAGCTATAGATAAACTAACACAATACAACCCCTGAGACTGAACCATCATTGTCAGTATAAGGCTGATTGCACTGTAGCTATAGATAAAATAACACAACACAACCCCTGAGACTAAACCATTGCTGTCAGTATAGTTATAAGGCTGGCTAGACTCTAGCTATAGCTAAACTAATACAACTCCTGAGACTATACTCCAATGACACCTAAGACGTGAGTCATTCCCATTTTATAGACGTCGTCTTGCACCAGAGAAGTGAACTCCTGCTGTGCAGTTCTGGTTCAGACGGGTGTTAACTCAGCTCTTTTGCTGTAGAGAGGGCAGCTCCGGCAATGACACCAACAGGACCTGGGTTCTACAAATAGGAGCAGTGGTGCCTGCTTCCGCGAGACTACAAAATCAGACGAGAGGAGTTAAGTGGCTTGGGTGACCGCTGTCAGGATTCTACGTAGCATAACCTCACTTGAGCCCTGATGGAAATTCCTACAACAGATACATAATTCAACCTTTTGATTTTGTTAGAAGTATTTTCCATGTGTGTGGAAATTGGTTCCACATTGGTTGTATGCATTTACATACATATGTATGTATAAGGGCACACATATGTTGAGTGTGCATGTGGAGGCCCACGGTTGAATCCCTCGCCCCCAGACTGCTCTTCCACCAAGTTCACTGAGGCAAAGTCCCTCAGGAAAACCCAAAGTTCGTCAGTGCGGCTAGTCTTGGTAGCTAGCTTCCTCTGAGGTTACCTGTCTTCACCTTCCCAGCCTAGAGTTACAGACAGGCTGCCAAACCCCCTCCACATCCACACAGGTCCTGAGAGTCAGAACTTAACTGCTAAGCCCTCTCGCTAACCTCAACGGTCTAACACTGGACTTGGCAAACTCTGGAAAGCGGTGTGTACAGTGCACAAGGACATAGACGTGGCTGAACTGGTGTGCTCTCAGGGCCTTTCTGAGCGATGCTCTGTGGCCTTCTGGTCACTACATTTAGCTAGTAACAAATCAAGACTCCAGGGATACTTGGTTTTCAAATGACAAGTCATCATTAATCTGTGAATAAGCCACAAACTATCTGGGATATACTTTATTAAAATACTCAAAGTTCATTTGAGCTCCTTGAACTCCTGGAAAGCATGGGGAGTGGCAGCGAGTTTTAGGAGGAGGAGGTGTTTTCCTCACCGTGTGTCCCCAGTCTGCGGGGATCAGTGCAGTTTAGGTTTTTAGTAAACATGACTGACTGCCCATGGCGATAGTCATTAAAGGGTTAAACTGAGAGCCCGGGCTGCACAACTGATGCTTGGAGAAAGGAACAGCTCAGTGTCTAAGAACAATGGCTGCCCTTCCAGAGGACTTGGGTTTGGTTCCCAGCATCCACCTGGCCACTCAAAACCACCTGGAACTCCAATACCTGGGGATCCAGTGAACTCTTCTGGATGCTGCAGGCACTTTCAAACACATAACACATGAACATGCTCAGGACCCCCCCACACACACACACTACATGTAATGTCACACACACACACACACATATGGTTTTGACATCGAGAGTCCAGCAAACAAATGGACCATATTTGTATGCAAATATAAAACGAAAAGTGAGATTTTTTTTCATTTAAAGGTTTATTTATTTTTGTTTTATGTATATGAGATACATATATACAAATGTATTTGTATGTATTTGTATGCAGATACACACACACACACACACACACACACACACCTACTTATGTCTGAGCTCCATTTATGTGCCTGGTACCTAGGGAGGTCACAAGAGGGTGTCAGGTCCCCTGGAACTGGAATGACAGATGGTTGTGAACCACCACATGGGTGTTGGGAACTGAACCTGGTCCTCAGCACGAGCAGCCAATGCTGTTATCTCTGAGCCATCTCTGACACCAACAGGGTGTGGGTGGTGCATGCCTTTAGTCTCAGCACTCAAGAACCAAGAAGATACAGGCAGATCTCTGTGGGTTTGAAGGCAGGTCTGATTTCCATAGAGAGTACTAGACTAGCCAGGGCTAAAGAGTGAGACCTGTCTTTAAAAAAACAAAAACAAAAACAAACCACAGAAACAGATAAACCCCTCCAAGCAATTAGTTCTAGTAAAGGTCACTCTTGGCTTTCACTTTCTGTCAGCGCCTTTACATAGGTTACAGCACATAGCAAGTGTGAGCTGTGTGTTTGTTTGTTTTGTTGTTTTTTCCCCGACTCCACCTCCTGGAGAGGAACGGTAGGGTTGTACAGGTTTGTCACCACACCAAGCCTAGATGTGTGGTCCTTTGTGGTTTGGGAGATACACACAGGCTTTTCCACCAGGATCTAAAATGAGGGACAAACCAGAAAAGATAGAGATGTTTCAGGTCACAGAGAAGACAGCTTGCACTGGGAAATCTTTATTATCCCATCTTCTCGGGTTCCCATCTCAGTCCTGCTGCATTAGACTAAATCAGGCTTAACTATTTCCCCTTCCTGGGGTCCTCCATGTGTGTCCTCCTTCGGGCCCTCCTTTTTACCTAGCTCTTCTGGGGTCGTGGATTGTAGCCTGGTTATCCTCTGCTTCACATCTAATATCCACTTATGAGTGAGTACATACCATATTTTCTTTCTGTGTCTGGCTTACCTCACTCAGGTTTTTTTCTAGTTCTATCCATTTGCCTGCAAACTTCAAGATACTTTTTTTTTTTTTTTTTTTTTTTTTTTTTTTTTTTTTTACCTCTTAGCAATATTCTATTGTGTAAATGGACCACATTTTCTTTATCCATTGTTTGGTTGAGGGACATCTAGGTTGTTTCCAGGTCCTGGCTATTATAAATGATGTAGCAATGAACATAGTTGAGCAAGTGTCTTTGTGGTATAAGTGTGTATCCTTTGGGTATATGCCCAGGAGTGTTATTGCTGGTACCTGAGGTAGGCTTATTCCTAATTTTCTGAGAAATCGTCATACTGATTTCCAAAGTGGTTGTATAAATTTGCACTTCCACCAGCAAATGGAGGAGTGTTCCCCTTACTCCACATCCTCTCCAGCATCATCAGTGTTTTTGATCTTACCATCTTACACATGTCAGAATGCCTATCTTGGAGTCATTTGGATTTGCATTTCTCTGATGGCTAAGGATGTTGAGTAATTCCTTAAATGTCTTTGCGCCATTAGAGTTTCTTCTGTTGAGAATTCTTTGTTTAGATCTGTACTCCATTTTGTTTGTTTGTTTGTTTGTTTCGAGACAGGGTTTCTCTGCGTAACAGTCCTGGCTGTCCTGGAACTAGCTCTTGTAGACCAGGGTGGCTTCAAACTCACAGAGATCCGCCTGCTTCTGCCTCCCGAGTGCTGGGATTAAAGGCATGCACCACCACCGCCTGGCTCTGTACCCCATTTTTTAATTGGATTATTTGGTATTTTGGTGTCTAGTTTCTTGAGTTCTTTGTATATTTTGGAGCTCAGCTCTCTGATGTGTGGTTGGTGAAGATCTTTTTCCATTCTGTAGGCTGCCGTTTTGTCTTGTTGTCTGTGTCCTTTGCCTTACAGAAGCCTTTTAAGTTTCAGGAGGTCCCATTTATTAATTGTTGCTCTCAGTGTCTGTGGCACTAGTGTTATATTTAAGGAGTGGTCTCCTGTCCCTATGTCATTCAAGGCTATTTCCCACTTTCTCTTCTATGAGGTTCAGTATAACTGGATTTATGTTGAGGCCTTTGATCCATTTGGACTTGAATTTTGTGCATGGGACAGATGTGAATGATTTACATTCTTCTACATGTCAACATCTGGTTATGCCAGCACCATCTGTTCTTGGAGGGGGTAGATAGGAGAGAATGGGGGATGGGAATATGAGGGATAGAAGGCCCATTTGGGGCAGGAACAGATGGATGGAAGAGCAATGAAAGAGATGTCTTGATAGAGGAAGCCATTATGGAGTTAGAGAAACCTGGTAATTGGGAAATTCCCAGGAACCCACCAGGATGACCCCAGCTAAGACATCTAGCAATAGTGGAGAGGGTGCCTGAACTGGCCTGCCCCTGTAGTCAGATTAGTGACTACCCTAATTGTTATCATAGAACCTACATTCAGTATCTCATAGAAACAAATGTAGTGACCCACAGCCAAGCACTGGACTGAGCTCCTGGGATCCAGTTGAAGAAAGGAAGGAGGGATCCAATGAATAAAGGGGTCAAGAGCATGATGGGAAAACCACAGAGACAGCTGACCCGAGCTCGTGGGAGCTCACAGACTATGGACTGACACCTGGGGACCTGTATGGGACCAAACTAAGCTGAATGTGGGCAACAGTCATGTGACTTGATCTGTTAGGGCAGCAGGCTTGGCAGTGGGCCCAGGACTTATCCCCAGATTCAGGAACTGGCTTTTTGGAGCCCATTTCCTATGAAGGGATACCTTACTCAGCCTTGATACAGGGGGTGAGGGGCTTGGTCCTGCCTCAACTTGGTATGCCAGACTTTGTTGACTCCCCAAGGGAGGAGGTGGGTGGTGTGGAGGGGGAGTAGGGGGACTGGAGAAAGAGAGGGAGGGGAAAGTGGGATTGATATGTAAAATGAAAAATATATTTTTAGTTTAAAAAGAATATTAAAAGAAAAATAGAAGAAAAAAAAAGAGACTAAACCAAGCTAATCCCAGGAAGCTTTGTCTGGGTCGGAAACAGTCTTAAGTGGTGTCTGTAAGACCTGGTGCTGCGGTGCCAAGCAGTGATTACCTGAGACATAGGACTGCAGAACCACTGGGGAGGAAAATGGATCGCAAAAGCCCATGGAAGTCTTGTCTAATACTCTGTGGACTGAGTGTGAGTCAGATGCCAGCTCCTATGAAGTGAGGCCTTTCATTATAGCTTCGGAAGAGTGGGTGGTGTGCCAGACATGTGGGGAACCCAGGGTCTAGTCACTGGTCCCTGCTAGCGTCATGCCAAGCCTACCTCAATTATTTTACTGTAGAAGAGAGAAACAGCCAACTAATTTGAGACCCCAGCTAAAGAGGTAGCCAGTATCTGAGAAGACACGTGGAAGGAGCTGGGCTATCCAGCTGTTCCTTCTAAGTCGCTGCACCGTAAGACGTCATCTTGGGTGTGCTCTGTTCACAGGCGACTCCTCATCACCACCTTAATGTTTCTTTTCCTCTCAAAATTTTCCGCAAAGACGTCATATGAAAGTAGCTGGGAACAGACAGTCCCAGCAGCTGTGGGGAGAATGTCTTGGGACCTAACGATCTCAGGTGTTGTGTGTGATTGCGGAGGGTCAATGCTGCCAATGATGTACACACTTTTTACAGAAGTTTTGCTTCATGGTTTCTGTTTGTTTGTTTGTTGCTGTTTTGGTTTCTGGTTTTTGGTTTTTTGAGACAGGGTTCCACACTGTAGCCCTGGCTGTCTTGGAACTCACTCTGTAGACCAGGCTGGCCTCAAACTCTCAGAGCTCCGCCTGCCTCTGTCTCCCAAGCGCTGGGATTAAAGTCGTATGCCACCGCCGCCTGGTTAATTTTTTCTTATAAGTAGAATTCATGTTTTTTTTTAAGACTATCTTGTAATGCAATAAAAATAAGCTGGAGGAATGGGGCACAGCACACTGATAGAGCATACGCTAAGCCCTCATAAGCCCCAGGTTCAAGTCCTACCACCAACAAAACAAATAAATCAAAAACTGTACTAGAATCAGACATTCTCTGGCTCAAATCTTAGCACTGGAACCATTAATTTAATAAGTTACTATGCCCCTTTGAGTCTCAGCTTCTTTGTAAAGGGGATTTCTCATGTATCTGATGGGACGTCTATGAAGTTCAGCCACAAGCCACGTACACTTCTGCACAGAATAGATTTTCTGAAGTTCTCAATGGATGAGAAGCAGGGCTGTGTCAATGGAGATGGTGTTGGTGAATGTGTGGGAGCCGCTGACTGATATGGGATGTATATGTGTTGCTTTCATTGGTTGATGAATAAAGTTGTTTGGGCCAATGGCTTAGCAGCGTAAAGCCAGGCAGGAAATCAGAAGAGATAGAGAGAGTAGGTGGAGTCAGAGAGATGCCATGTAGCTGCCAAAGGAGACAGATGCCAGAATTTACTGGTAGGCCACAGCCTTGTGATGATACACAGATTACCAGAAATGGGCTAATTTCAAATATAAGAGCTAACTAGAAATATGCCTAAATTATTGACCAAACAGTGTTGTAATTAATATAGTTTCTGTGTGATTGTTTGGGTCTGGATGGCTGGAAACAAAAGAGTAGTCTCTGTTTATAGCTGGCATCATTACAAACTATGGCATCATATGACGTCGTGTATAAATTAAAAAGTGGATGGGTGGTGGCGCATGACTTTAATCCCAGCACTCAGGTGGCAGAGGCAGGAGGATCTTTGTGAGTTTGAGGTCAGCCTGGTCTATAGAGTGAGTTCCAAGACAGCCAGGGTTACACAGAGAAACCCTGTCTCAAAAACAGATACACAGACAGATGATAGATAGATAGATAGATAGATAGATAGATAGATAGATAGAAGATAGATAGAGAGGAGATAGACATTAGATAGATAGTTATTAGATAGATAGATTGATAGATAGGAGATAGATATTAGATAGATAGATTGATAGATAGGAGATAGATATTAGATAGATAGATTGATAGATAGGAGATAGATATTAGATAGATAGATTGATAGATAGGAGATAGATATTAGATAGATAGATTGATAGATAGGAGATAGATATTAGATAGATAGATTGATAGATAGGAGATAGATATTAGATAGATAGATAGATAGGAGATAGATATTAGATAGATAGATTGATAGATAGGAGATAGATATTAGATAGATAGATTGATAGATAGGAGATAGATATTAGATAGATAGATTGATAGATAACAAGTTAAAAAGTGATATGGTTAGAAGTCCTGCTCCAGAATCTAGATGGCCAGGGTTTAAAAATGGGTCTAGAGCTGCTCTTTTCTGCTTTTCTGAAGCCCAGGCTGGCCTGGAACTTACCTCTTATCTGTGGATGACCCAGAACTCTCTCCTGCCTATGCCTACTGAGTACTGGCATTACAGGTGTGTATACCACACCCCATTTGTCCTGTCTGAGGAATCAAACTCAGGGCTTGGGGCATGGTAGTCAAGGCCTGTGGCAACAGAGCCACAGCCATAGTGTCTTTGGCACCTTAAAAGATTTTGGATGTGCACCTAATTCTCTCTTTTCCAGAAAATGGAGACAGTAGTAACATTATTCCAGAGGTCTGGTGGTTGTTGTTATTTTTAATTTATTTTTATTTACATATTTTTAAGATTTTCTTTATTTTGTGTTCTCTCTCTCTCTCTCTCTCTCTCTCTCTCTCTCTCTCTCTCTCTCTGAGTGTATTTTGCCTGTATGTGTGTCATACAGAAGAGGGTGTCTCAGATCCTCAGGAACTGCAGTTTTAGGTGGTTGTGAGCCACCTTTGGGTGCTGGGAGCTGAACCCAGGTTCTCTGCAAGTACAGCCAGTGCTCTTAGCCACGGAGCCAAGTCTCCAGCCCCTCAGAGCACCGTTTTAAGGATGAGCCGCTACATAGACGGAACTTAGCAGGTACCTGCTCAAGGTGAGAACTTCATATACGTTGGCTGTTGGCAGTTCCTGAAAAGTTGACTGCCGTGTTCAATGCAGGGGAAGTTGTTGAGAGCAGCTAACACCTGGTATCCAGTCCCTGTAAAAGTCCAACTTGGGAATAAACAGCTAACTGCAAAATCATTGTTAGAACAATGCTAACTTCAAAAATATGCTCTTGCCTACTATTTAGCCACTTCCAACTCATGGGAAGTGGGTGATGGTCTCAGCAAGGTAGGAAGCGCAGGAGTATACAACCCAGTAGAGAGTATTTGTCTGAAAATCAGAGCCGTTCGGGAGAGGCCATTTTGAATCCCGTTAGACAGATTGCTAAACACAAGCCCAGCAGCCCTGACAGTCCACAGTCTAAAACCAAGAAAGCCTTTGTGGAGATGCTGAGGAGAATGCCTGCCACTCGTGTTCCTCTGCTGGACTCTCTTCTCAAGTTCTGCCCTGAGACCATGTCCTCAAGAGCCGCGACCAGATCTCAGCCCAGCTCTCCTTAGGATGGCATTACTCAGTTGTTCTGGAGAGTTCTAAGGGCTTCTCACACCAGAGATCTTGGCACCACTGGAGGCTCAGTCTGGGAGTCCTCCACCTCTGAAGCCTCAGTCTGGCCAAGGGGGGAGTATCCCCAGCAAGGATTTAGATGGCAGCTGCAATTCAAACTCTTTGAGGGCCCCAGTCCTTGGCTTTGTCTGCAGCTCTGGGAGGGACACTCCTCGGGATCAGGTGATGAGAAAATTATCTCTGAAGGATGATGGTAAACAACCATGCTTTAAAATATTTTCTCTGGCCAAGTGAGGTGGTACAGACCCTTGGAAGGCAGAGGCAGCTGCTCTCTTGAGTTCAAGGTTTCCATGCACAAAGAGCCTTTATTCTTATTCAAGTTCAAACTCAGACTCTCGTGTGTCCAACACATTGGTGTGATAGAAGGGCCCTGAGCTCACTTGGGGTGGGGTTTTTATAATAGCAGAGGTTGGGTTGAGGGATTTCTAAAATTCAAGACTCCTGATTGTTTGGTATTTTTTTAGGGTTGTCATGGTGAAAAGTGATGGGTGTGTGCTGGCATGTGATCCTGTCCACAATGGTTGGAAGGTTAGGAATTTCCTTTGGATGGTCTGTTCCTGGATGGTACCTGGGTAGTTTTGGTTTGTGGTCTTCCTTGGAACCAGGTATTGTCTCAGGGTAAAATACCGAGACTTGGGCCTCTATTGAGCTTGTCATGGCTGGGTCCTATAAAGGCCAGCCTGGTCTACAAAGTAAATTCCAGAGCAGCTAGGACTATATAAGAAGAGACCCCCGCCTCAAAAAAAAATAGAATACTTGCTTCATATCTACCTTTTAGTATGCCTGAAATTAAAAAAAAAACAACAAACTTTATACATCTAAATAGAGGTGTCTGTTCCATTCCTGGCTTTTTATTTTTTGATTTTTAGGTTGTCATACAAACTGATGAATTTTGTCATAGCAGCTTTATATTATACCTTCAATTTTCTTCCCTCCCCCATCCCATTCCATTAAAAAATTATGTTTATTTTTTGCAATATTGGTATTTTTCCTCCATGTATGTAAGTATGTATGTATGTATGTATGTGTATCACATGTGTGTGATGCCCTTGGAGGCCAGGAGAGGAGATTAGATTCCTTGAAACTGGAGTCACGGATGACCGACACAGGTTGTAAGTCACCACGTGTGTGCAGGCAGTAGAACCTGGGTCCTCTGTAAGGGCAGCCAGTGCTCTTCAACACCGAGCCACACCTCTATCCCTTCTGTTTGAGGTGTGTGTCTTTCTCCCGTTTCTTTTAAAATGTCTATATTCTGTGCACATCTGTATAAACCAGAGTTCTCAATCATATTTGCAACCACAGCCATCTACCTGAAACAAATGTCACTGGAGCCCGATCTTCATGTCAGCAAAATAGCCATGTAGGAGAATGTGGGTTCTGGTTGGGGTGCAACTCCTTCCTACAGACCTTGAGTTCAAACCCAAAACCCCACATAGGAGCTCCACTGCAGGAGCCAAGGAAACAGACCATAGAGGAGGTAAATGTGTCTGTAGTCTGAGATTTAGGGAACTCCATCTAGGCGGTTTAGAGTCCTGTGTGCTGATAGGCACTCGGAAGCAGAACATCGCAGGATGGCTGAAATGGATTATTAACAATGCTGCAGGATCCCCAGCGGCGGTAGGCAGCAGAAACGCTGCAGGTCCCCGAGCAGTGGCAGCCCTGAGAGCAGCCAGTCGCAGGCAGGGACAGCTGCAGGTTCCTGGCTGCAGGTTCCCAAGCTGTGGCTGGTCCAGGGCAGGGAGACACATGGCGGCGGGGAAGAGACAGAGATGTGGATAGGCATGCCATACAGAGTGAGGTCGAGGTTGGATATTTATTCAGCAGGTTATGGAGAAGGAAGGAAGAAGGGGAGAAGAGGAGGGGGGAAGGGAGCAGGAGAGACAGAAGGGGGAAAGGAGAGAAGTGGGGAGAGGGAGATGGAAAAAGTTGCCGGGCGGTGGTGGCGCATGCCTTTAATCCCAGCACTCGGGAGGCAGAGGCAGGTGGATCTCTGTGAGTTCGAGACCAGCCTGGTCTACAAGAGCTAGTTCCAGGACAGGCTCCAAAACCACAGAGAAACCCTGTCTCGAAAAAAAACCAAAAAAAAAGAGAGAGGGACTCAGACTGGAAGCTAAAGATCAGCCTGTTTGGGGAGGGGAGTGGGCGTGGCTTCTCTCTTAAAGAGACGGAACAGATCATTACAATAGCACATCTCTAGCTCATTCTGCTTTCTCTCCACCTTTCTTTCCTTTACATTTTTCTTTTAATGTGTGTTTGTGTTTTACCCGGTTGTGTGTGTGTGCTCCACTCATGTCTGAAGCCCACAGAGGGAAGAAAGGCATCAGATCCCTAGGAACTGGAGTTACAGATGACTGTAAGCCACCATGTGGGTGCTGGGAACTGAACCCAAGTCCTCTGGAAGAACAGCCTTGAGCCTTCTCTTCTATCCCCCTCTGTTTTCTTAAAATGTCTTCCGTATTTTACTTGTTATTCTGCAGTAATCTTTAATATGACAGGGCTGCAAAACCCCATCCCCTCTAGATTCCCCACTCTCTTTTCTTTTCTTTTCTTTTCTTTTCTTTTCTTTTTTTGAGACCAGGTCTCACTGTGACCCTGGGAAGCCCAAAACATGCTTTGTAAACCAGGCTATTCTCTTACTCACAGAGATCCACCTCTGCCTCCTTAGTGCTGGGATTAAAGATGTGTGTTTTAGTCTAGCCTACGGCTAATTAAATTTAATTTTTATGTGTGTGAACATGTATGTTACTAGGGATTGAACCCAGGTCCTGCCTCATGCATGTGGCCAGGCACTATACCTCTGAGCTGCACCCAGCCCCCAAAACCACTTTCAAAAAATGATCTATTGAAGATATCAGTCTTGTGAGTTGATGGGTTGATGGTCACTGAAGTAAAATCTCCTCAGATTAACTCTCCCTCGTGAAAAGTGACTATCATGATCCCTGAACTTTTCCTTCTGGTAGGGTTGAAAATGGAAGGCAAGGGCAGCCGGCAGGATGTAGCCTACTAAGGTGCCAACGAACCCGTGGGGAAGAGTCTCTGGCTGGCATTTTCTGAGAGTGCCACACACAGCACACAGGTGAAGTATGCGAGAGAACTCACCAGGTTGTCTTCCAGAAGGCAAAGGTTTATGTGGGGCTGTGTCTCCATGTCTTCACACACGGAGGGTACAATCTAATTTGAAAGCAAGCCCAGCTGTTAGCTCATGGCTGTTTCTTTATTTCAGGGACTTCCCTAGTCACAGCTCAGAATGACTTACCCTTTGTAGGACTGGTCTCAGGAGACAGATGCTTCAAGGATATGAAACTACTCTCCAAATGTAGCTTAAAACCTTTTAATTTTAGCTTTTTACTTATGGGTTTTTTTTGGGGGGGGGAGTTAGTTCTTTACAAAATTTCCTCAGGTTATTTTTAGTGTGTAAATATTTCCTGTCCATTGTGAGAAAGTCACCATTTTGGTGAAGCTTGGTAAGCAAAACAAAAAAAAGTGTAAAATCAGCAATCCTGTTTCCTAACTGTTCTTCTTCTTTTTTTTTCTTCTTAAAGACTTATTTATTATGTATGTAGTGTTCTGCCTGCATTTATACTCACCAGAAGAGGGCACCAAATCTCATTATAGATGGTTGTAAGTCACCATGTTGTTGCTGGGAATTGAACTCAGGACCTCTGGAAGAGCAGCGAGTGCTCTTAAACGCTGAGCCATCCCTCCAGCCCCCTCCTAACTGTTCTTAGTGATTTGTTGTGTATCTTTTCATGGTTCCTTCTGTCAGCATGCATGGCTCTGGCTTTTTTTAACTGCAGAAATGTCTTAAAGGACATACATAAGTAAAGAGGGTAACATAAAGAAGCCTTACACGGAGCTAGGGAGGTGACTCAGCACACAAAGACCTCGTCGTGCAAGCCTTAACACTCATGTTAGGACCCACACCTGGAAGAAGAAACCCTCCAAAAGATCTCTGACCACCACATGCATGTTGTACTATACACATGCTCTCTTTCACACAACAAAATAAACATAATACAATCTTAAAACCCTTGATATTTGTGTGTCATTATCAACCAGGTCTCATTTCTAGCTCTCCCCATTTTCTCTCTTTAGGGCTAATTCTCAGACAGCAAATTTCACCCAGAAATATTTCAATATACATGTCTACAGGTGTACTGCATTTATTAATTTTGAATGCTTATGACATCCAGTTATCTGTGTTGTGTATGTGTGGGCATGTGCACATGGAGATCAGAGGACAATTTCCGGGAATCCATGTGCTCCTCCTACCAACCCCGCCCCTGCCAGCTTCACTGGAAGGCAAGGGTTAGTTATATGAATTACTTTTAGAGCCTATAGCACCAGCAGCTCACTCATCAAAAATGCATATTTCAGGCCAGTGAGATGGCTCAAAGGCTGACGGCCTGAGTTCGATCCCCGGAACCCACATGGTGGAAGGAGAGAACCGGCTTGTACAAGCTGTCCTTGCATCTCTACATGCGCACATGTGTTCCAACTTACACATGCAAAGTACATAAAGTTGAATACAAAATGTCTCCAAAACTCGGGATGCAGTTTGTTGCCTAGGAGACACACAGCCCCGGGTTCAGTTCCCAGCATCACACAGCTCAGGTGTGTTATGCAACCTGTAGTCCCGCCTCTCAAGAGGTGCAGGCAGAAGGATCAGACACCTAAGAGCATCCTTGGTTACGAAGGAAGTTTGAGGCTGGCCCAGTGTACATGAGAACCTGTCTCAAAACAACACACTTCAGCTTCAAAAGTAATCCCCGCCCCCCGTAGACACAGTAGGAGTGGACAAAATAATAGCTTACCTGAGACAAACCATTGGCCAAGTCTCAGAAGACAGTGACCTTGAAGAGCTGGGGACCATCCTGAAAATACAAACCCACGTGTGGACCTTGACACCTTCCAGTGCATCATGAAGGAGTGGCTAGCTCACTGTAGGTGCAGGAGGTGAGCAGAGATCCAGCAGAAGTCTCCTGGGCACGGCCTGCATCACCCATCACTGTGGTCCAGTAGCTGCCCCTCCCCATACAGCACCCCAAGACCTCCCGAGAGATGTTACCTCATAGCTGAGCCCCACTGCCAGCAGGTCTGTGAGGGAGCCTGCTGGGGTACATTCTGTATTGTGGCTGCTGAGGGGCCGGGCTCCTGTGAGGCCACCCCCAGCGGGTTCTAATGGCGTGCTTGTGTTGTGATGGGGACAGGGATGTTTTCCTCCCATCCGAGTGTTAAGTAGGTCTGACCCTGCTTAACTTCCAAGATCAGACAAGACCTCGAGTGGGGTGGTATGGCTTAGCGGAAGGTGCCGTTCTCTGGGAAATGAGCTGCCATGAGAGCCAAGTGGAAGAAAAGGTGAAAAGTCCCAAGGTAAAAGGTAGATAAAGATAAACAGGTTAATTTAGGTTGAAAGAGCTAGCCAGAAGTGAGCCTAAGCTAGGTCGAGCATTCAAATCTAATAACCAGTTTCTGTGTCATGATTTGGGAGCCAGTTGGTGTTCCCCTCCCCTCAAATAAACCTGGTCCAGACCTCAATGATTCTGAGTAATCTACTCAGGCAGCTTGCATCGTCGTGTCTCTGAGTACCGAGCGCAGGGAGGGACTCCAGGAGGCCACCACATCACGTGGCTTCAGCCGGACTTCAGTCCTTAGCTTGCTGGGCAAGCATGCTCACTCTCCACTGAGCCATGCCCCAGCACACTGGTGCTTTAAACCTCAAATGCGGGCAAATGAATGCACTTGGATCCACGAGGTCTGGACTCATGCTGGCTTTGCCTTTGGCTCCAGGGAAGGAACAAGGCATCGATGGAGCAGCGGCTTGGACGATTCTGTGTTTGAGCCACAGGAAGATGTGAGACCAGATGGGTCAAGCTGTGAGCATCTCCAGAGTTGTGGGGCATGGCAGAAGTGAGTCCTTGCTGAATCTCTCTTAGGTCCTCCAGCTCCGAAGACCCCAGGAGTCCCGGATGCCCTGTCTGGCTTTGAGGTCTGTCCTGGGGGCCTGCCTAAGCAAGTCTTGAGTGTCCTCAGCTTTTTGGACGCCTCAACTTCCTTCCTGTCTTCTCCTGTTTATTCTGCAGCCCACATTATTTAATCATAAACTATTATTTGTGGAAAAACTAACATAGATGGCTTGAAATATTTCACTCTCCACCTTCTGTGTTCGAACCTGTTTCACCAGGAATGGGAATTGGTGTAGGATTGGTAATCTAAAAAATCTATTTACTTGGTCATGAAAAATATCTCCAATGTGGACCTCTGGGGTTATTTGTAACAAATTCCATGAAAGTAAAGTTATGAAGTTGATTGTAAGGGAGGCATGCACACATATGTAGTATGTACAAATGCAAATACATACGGATGGATGTTGGGGACAGGGTCTTACAAAACCCAGGCTGGCCCGAATCTGAGTGTAGATGTAACTGGGGATGACTTTAACGTTCTTATCCCCCTGCCTCCACCTCCTGAGTGTTGGGAACACAGCCATGTGCCTCCACGCCTGGCAAGGAGAATACTCATTGTCTACGTGAACTATTCTTACGGTACTAGAAGGGGAGAGGGTGAAAAGTCAAGAGCCTTTATTCCAGTTTGTGTTAACCCCTTGCCTGGCTTTGCTGAGAAGGGACAGAGGCACTGAAGGCCATTCGCGTGTCTCCTCTCACCTCCAGGGAGATGTCTGACTTGATCATGTGGATCGCAGAACTGCGCTTTAACAAGCAGAAACTGGAGGAGGAGAACACTCCATGTAAACCTGGCATGAGAAGCCACGGAAGAAGCCAAGAGGCAGCTGGCAGAGAATGTACCAGCCTGCACCTTCAGATGAAAACGTGAGGCTCTGCGCCCCAGGGCATGCTGGGATTTCAGTTTTGTTCTGTTCCATAAATCCTTCAACAGTGTGTGATTTATATCACGTGAAGTCCACCCTTGTGGAGTCTCTAAACCCAGGCTGTTCGTACGTTGACAAGGTTGTGCAGGAACCAATATTGTCTAATTCCTTTCCATCACCCAAGCAGAAACTCGATGTCTTTCAGCGGGGTCCCTTTTCTGTCCCCACCCCTCTCTCAGGTCCCGGAAACCACTAGAATTCTGTGTGTTTCATGTCAGTGGAATTAGAACAGTGCGTGGCCTTTTGTGCCTGGCTTCTTTTACTTAGCATCAAGGTTTAAAGTTTGCCCATGTTATAGCAATACCGCCAGTTGGTCCTTTTTACGGCTGAGTATTACTCCACTCTTTGGATATACCATATTCTATTCTTCATTTGTTCTTCAACTAATAAACTTTTAGGTTATTTACGCTTCTTGTTTAATAAGAACAATACTGTAACAAATGTTTCTTTAATGGTTTTTAGGTGTACTTTTATACTGAAAGCTCAAATATTTTCAGCTCTTCTGGGTTAGGTTTAGCAGTGGAATTTCTGCGTCAGAGTAACCTGTGCTTAGCAGGAAGTGAGCCACCCCAGGTTCCTACCACAAACACTTGTGAGATCTTTTCTAGGGAGAGTGGACAGTATTGTGTAAGATTGATGTGTCTATGATCTAAAAAGACAGGCCAGAGGGCAGGCGAAGCCCCACCCCGTGCAAAGCCCTGCACTGAAAACAGTGGCAGCTGCATGCGTGACAGGAACTAAATGTGTTCTCGAGGGACCTATGTCCTGGAGAGAGGATAAGGTCCAGCTCCAGCAAACAGGGACTAAATGTGTTCTCGAGGGACCTGTGTCCTGGAGAGAGGATAAGGTCCAGCTCCAGCGAACAGGGACTAAATGTGTTCTCGAGGGACCTGTGTCCTGGAGAGAGGATAAGGTCCAGCTCCAGCGAACAGGGACTAAAGAACCACAGACCCTCAGGCAGGGCGTCCATACTGTAAGCACGGCCACAGAGAACAGTCACCAGCAAAGGAGCTTTGTACGGAGCCGGAGCCGGAGCCAGGTCTGAGTCACGAGGGCTACAAGAAGCAGGGTCCTGGCTTAGATCAGAATGGAGTCTAGCCATGGATTCTTTTTTTTTTTTTTTTTTTTTTTTTTTAGTTTTTCGAGACAGGGTTTCTCTGTAGCTTTGGAGCCTGTCCTGGCACTAGCTCTTGTAGACCAGGCTGGCCTCGAACTCACAGAGATCCACCTGCCTCTGCCTCCCGAGTGCTGGGATTAAAGGCGTGCGCCACCACCACCCGGCTAGCCATGGATTCTTGCTTCTCATTTTTAATGCCATTTTTCTTTTTATTTCTTTAATAGTAGTATTGGTGTGTCACACACACACACACACACACACACACACACACACACCTGCCATGTGCATGTAGTTCTCAAAGAGGCCAGAAGAGGTCATCAGGTCCCCTGAAGCTGGAGTTGCCAATGGCTGTGAGCTGCCCACCTGGAGACTGAGCTCAGCCTCACTTTCGCCAGCCACCGTTTTAAATGCTCAGTGAAACATTCGTGCAGAGGTGGAGCTCAGCCAACATTTGTCAAATGGTCAGCCCAATTCCTTAGCAGGGAAAAGGAAATTGCCCCTTGAGACCCTCTGAGAACGGTTGATCTAGTGTGGTGCATAATAGGACACACCTAGACACCGATTATCAGAGCGTACCTACCCAGCTCTGCCTTGATGGCTGTTTGGACTATTACTGGGGCTGAGATGGTCTCAAATACTGTAATAGCTCTCTTTACTAAATATGTCATTCAGAATCTAGTACTCTCCCCCCCCCCCAACATGGCTCTGTAAACTCTGAGGACAGGCACGTGTCTCTCCGCTTCCGTGGCAGCCCCACACAGAGAATTATTTCTGGACAATCACTCTGACTAAATCTCATTACTCAGTAGCAGGAAAGGAACGCGTCATCCTGGCAATGATAGGTGTAGAGAGCTGCGTGGAGCCGCACCTGATGGTGCTGGCTTCCGCCCTCCGTGATCCCGAAAGCGAGTGCTCTCTGTGATAATCAACTCCTATTATGGCTGAGGCCTGACTCATGCTATTATCACGCAATGATTGTCAGCTGCCTGCATATGCATGGACCTATGGGCAGTGCCCACCTGGCAATCCGGAGTTGGCGACCTGTGCCTTTTTAAGGGCTGGGAGAGGTTTGCCCGGGGAGGGGGGGGGGGAGAACAAGGTCCTAAATAAACTGCTTGCAAGAAGAGCTCCAGTGTTGCGTCTTCCTTGCTGGTTGAGGCAGGCACGACAGATAGGCTTCCAGGAGACTGTAAACCAGCCGGTCTCTGCCTGTGGATGGAATGAACCTTTCACAGGGGTCACATATCAGATATTTATATTACAATTCGTAACACTAGCAAAATTATAGTTAGGAAGTAGCAACAAAATCATTTTATGGTCGGGGGTCACCATGACATGAGGAACTGAATTAAAGGGTCACAGCATCAGGAAGGTTGAGAGTCACTGCAAAAAAGTTATTATGTGTGTGTGTGTGCGTGTGTGTGTGTGTGTGTGCATGTGTGTATGTGTGCGTGTGTGTGTGCCCCCGTGTGCATGATGCATCATGTGTGTGCAGGCATGTGTCATGGTATACGATTCTGGGTCATTTGACCTGAAATGCTAATTCCTTGGAATAAAAAGCCATATTTTAATATATTTCTATTCTTTGAAATTTCATAACCCATAACAATGGATTTTGACCATATCTGCTCTTTATCCCTCCCTCAAATTTCTCCTAAATACAGCCCCACCACTGTGCACCTCTCTCTCTCTCTCTCTCTCTCTCTCTCTCTCTCTCTCTCCCACTCTCCCCTCTAGAGCTTGAAGGGTAGGACTTTGTGTCTATTCTTTGTTTCCTCCCCTGACATGCTGTTTGCTAAGCCCCTGAATTAGGTAGCTGTGGTACTTTTTACTATCTTGGGCACCTGGTTTCAGCCTTTTGTGGTTTCAGCTTGGGTCCAGAAATAGTCCTGGTTAATTTGAGGTTTGCTCACTTACGGCCCCACCCGCGCAGTGCCCTGCAAGCTGTCTGGAAGGGCGATCTTTCAAAGGAGGGGCTGGAGGACCTGAAGGTGACCATGGCTGCTTCAGAGGGGCAGAAGACCTTGGCAGTGGCCCAGAACAAGCAGTTGGTAAGTCATCAGAGGACACATGACTGAAATACAAGTGTAAAGGTCTGGGGCTGGGCTTAGGGACAGAGTGCTCGCCACACACACAGAACCCTGGGTCCGTTCCCAGCACCTTGTGTTCTTAAGAATGCACACATGTGTGCACACACACGCACATGAGTGTACACACACATGTGCATACAGGCATGCAAAAAATATGAAAAAAATATTTTAAAAATTTTCTCCCCAAGGTTAAAATCCTTGACCAGATGTTGATAATGCTTATAATCCCAGTACTTAAGAGGTGAAGACGGGCAGGTTAGAGGTTCAAGATCACCCTCAGCTACATAGTAAGTTCAAAGCCAGCCTGGACTATATTGAGACCCTGTCTCAAAAACCAACAAATTCTTCATAGCTGTCTCAGTCATATGTGCTGATCTGTGGGAACCCAGCAATTCCTGGATTATTTCCCAGAGTTGGTAGGCAAATTCATAAATATAAAAAAAACTCAATTGAATTAAAAAAAGAAATTGTCAGTTTTCTGAGGGCTTTACAGGTCTCTACACAGCTTCCCGAGGCCACAGGAAATGAGCCAGGCAGTGGTTTCTGAGCAAAAAGCCATTTGACCTAAGCCTCTGCCCAAATGCCAGAGAGGTTGCATTGTTCCCAGGATATCCGCAATAGTTGTCCAGACCTTGAACTCCAGCCTACTCCAGCCTTGCTACCAGTGAGAGTCATGCAGACTTGTCACTCTCTGTAAGCCAAGAGGACCCTCACTTTCCAGGGTCAGTCATTCGTGACTGTTAAACCAGCATCCTCAGCTTAGCACCTGCCTGTAGCAGACGTGGACATTAACTAGTGCCAGGTCCTCTGTGATGGGAGGACTCTGCAGAAGCTCCAGGGGGGCCTGGAGACAGAAACACCTTATTACTTCAAGCACCCGTAGCAAAAAATGAGATTTTCAACCGTCCCCCCTCAACCACATGGGCTGCAGGAAGAAATCTTGCCTTGTCAGGCTCATGTCTGGATTTTGTGGGTTTCTTGTTTGTTTTATGGGTGGCATTAAATCTAAAACACACTCTTCTTTGCTCTAGAATATTAAGAGTCATGGACATAGACTCGCTGGAAACAAAGCTTGAGGGATTATCTGAAACCAGGAAAGCGTGTTGAGCAGGCTCCTCCCAGTGCCTTCAGACATTGTCTTGGGTCAAATCAGTATTCCAGAAGGTGTGTGTGCCTTACAACACAACTGCAGCCCTTGATTCTGGAATTTAGGTGTTTCAAGATGTCTGAATTACAGTCAGGAACTTCCTCTCACTCCGCATTCTGGAACCAGCTTTAGGTCGCGAGTCCAGCTGCTGTGAAGCAATCTTCTCACAGGAGGGAGGTAGGTGGACTTTACGACTTTGCTGTATTCCCACAGCTGGGAACCCTCACCAGGACTGAACTTAAATTCTTTTCATATCTCCTGAAGAGAGCCCCTTTATTGTTACAATATTTCCAAGCAACCATTAGTCAATTTCCTGTCTTTCTATACTTATTTATTCTGGACTCTTGGTATATGGGATTTGCACATGGAATCACAAAGTGATGGAGGTGGGTCTTGTATCTTATCTGTTGCTTTCATTGGTTAACTAATAAAGAAAACTGCTTGACCTGATAGGACAGAAAATTAGGTAGGCGGAGTAGACAGAACAGAATGCTGGAAGAAAGAAGCTGAAGCAGGCAGTCGCCATGATTGTCCCACTCCAGACAGATACAGATTAAGATCTTCCCTGGTAAGCCACCTCGTGGGCTACACAGATTATTAGAAATGGGCTAGATCAATATGTAAGAGCTAGCCAATAAGAGGCTGGAACTAATGGGCCAGGCAGTGTTTAAAAGAATACAGTTTCTGGGGCTGGAGAGATGGCTCAGAGGTTAAGAGCATTGACTGCTCTTCCAAAGGTCCTGAGTTCAATTCCCAGCCACCACATGGTGGCTAACAACCATCTATAATGAGATCTGGTGCCCTCTTCTGGTATGCAGGCAGGCATGGAAGGAATGTTGTATACATAATAAATAAATAAATATTTAAAAAAAAAAAAGAATACAGTTTCTGTGTAATTATTTTGGGGCATAAGCTAGCCATGCGGGCGGCCGGGTGCTGGGGACGCAGTCCCGCCGCTCTTATTGCAACAACAAAGTATATGATTTTTATGACTGTATTCTTTTGTGATGTTCTAAATGTTTATTCATGTTCTAGTATATACTTGTTCTTTTTTGATGAATAATATTCCCTTGATTACAATGCTGCATCCTGTCTGTTTCTCAGCTGATGGCCATTTGAGCTGGCTCCATTTCTTGGTTCTTGGGGTAATGTGACTGAAAGCATTTGTGTACAAGTTTTCCCATGGGATATCTTTCCACTTCTCTTGGTTTTAATGTAGGAGCAGAGTCCCTGCCATCAGTGGGGTAGCCTTGACTGACACTGGTGGGGTAGCCTTGACTGCCATCAGTGGCCTTCTGCAAGTGGCAGACTAACATAGTAAGTCTCATTGCAACACTTAGCAAATAACAACATATACACTGTTGTCTTGCATCTGCCACTGAGACCAAAGAGCTTTTTTTTTTTAATTTAAATGATACACATATATGTGGTGGTGGTAGTGGTGGTGGTGATAGTGATGTGTGTGTGTGTGTGTGTGTGTGTGTGTGTGTGTGTATGTGTGAACGTGGTGCCCACCAAGGCCAGGAGAGGGCATCTTTGCCAAGAAAGGAGCATGCGATGTCAAAGGCTGTTGGGAAGTCTGTCCCCTTGGTAGAATCCTCTTAAGGACTCTAAGCTTGTTTTTGAAAGCCACACCCTAGTGGCTTCACCCAGTTGTCTTTTCAGATGCAGCCGCAGATGTATGAGGACAAGCTGCTTACTAAAGATGCAAATTTGCAAAAGGTACGTCCTTTCCCCAAGACTGGGATCCTCCAGGATTGGCTGGCTCTGTCCAAACCTTAAAGAAAGCGGCAATTTGCATAATAGTCCTATTCAAAGTCCTGATGCCCTTAGCAGGTCACACAATAGTCCTTTGTGGTAGGGATGGGAGAGTTCTGAGTGGAGAAGCTGGTTGTCTTGTGTTTGGAAGAAGACTGACGGAACCCTGAGTTCTGCTAGTGTTAGCCATCAGCTACCACTGAAGTTAATTTGATTACAGCAACGCAAACCAACGTGCAGCCCTTCCCCTTAGGGATGGGGAAGAACATGTCCCCAGTGGTGTGCTACTCTATTTGGCTAGTTGTTAGTTATAAAGATAGGAACTTTTGCTCACAACCTGTGACCACAGCTACCTCGGTAACAAACGGCGCTGGCTTTAGAAATGGTGGCTACGAGTGGCTTCCAGAGACTCAGGGAGAACACCTTGTAAGCAAACTGAACACTTGCAGTGGAAGACAGAAGGAAGAGAGAGAAATACTCTCCTCTCAGGAGAGCGAGAACAAACACTTTACCAGTTCAGGACCCCTGGGAGCTAGGGAAGCAATGGAACACACACGCGCACGCGCGTGCGCGCGCACACACACACACACACACACACACTGCAGCACTCCACCAGCAGTGAGAAAAACATACTTCCCAGCTGGGAGCAGCTCCTCGGCCAGGCTCCAGTTTGTCACGTTATGTCAAGGCTGCATGTGTGTGCCCACAGCTCCTGATCTAGGGGATAACAGAAATCTAGATTTCCAGTAAGATTTTCATTCTTGTTCTTTTTAGTTGTTGTTTCGAATTTCCTTCCTCCCTCCCTCCCCCCTCCCTCCCTCTCTCCCTCCCCCCCTTCCTTCCTTCCCTCCCTCCCCCCTCCCTCCCCCTCCCTCCTTCCCTCCCTCCCTTTCTTCCTTCCTTCCTTCCTTCCTTCCTCCCTCCCTCCTTCCCTCCCTCCCTCCTTCCCTCCCCCCTCCCTCCCTCCCCCCTCCCTCCTTCCCTCCCTCCCTCCCTTTCTTTCTTTCTTTCTTTCTTCCTTCCTTCCTTCCTTCCTTCCTTCCTCCCTCCCTCCCCCTCCCTCCTTCCCTCCCTCCCTTTCTTCCTTCCTTCCTTCCTTCCTTCCTTCCTTCCTTCCCTCCTTCCATCCTTCCTCCCTCCCTCCCTCCCTCCCTCCCTCCCCCTCCCTCCTTCCCTCCCTCCCTTTCTTCCTTCCTTCCTTCCTTCCTTCCTTCCCTCCTTCCATCCTTCCTCCCTCCCTCCCTCCCTCCCTCCCTCCCCCTCCATCCCCCCTCCCTCCTTCCCTCCCTTCCTTCCTTCCTTCCTTCCTTCCTTTCTTCTTTCCTCCCTTCCAAGTGTGACATACTTGACTGTGGCTACCCAGAGTCACTGGTCTGTAGCTCATGCAGGATAGAGACTATTCTTGTCTCTATACCACATGTGACTTTTTTTGTTGGTGGGGGAAGAATTTATTTTGTCTCATCATTTGGAAGTTCAGCCTAGCCCTTTGTCGGTTGATTCTGAACTGACCGTAGCAGAATGCCATGGTGATGGAATTGTAGGGTTGACATTGTGGCTGAAGTTACTCTTGCCCCATGGTGGAGTGGAAGCAGATGGGAGAGAGAAAGGAGGAGGAGGATCAGGGCGGGAGAACGGGGAGTAAGAACATGAGAGAGAATGGCACTAGAGCGGAGTATTCGCTTCAAATGCGTGTCTGCAGAGAGCTGCTTCTCAAGCTTGGCCGAGAGGTTTCATAATTCCCCCCGATAGCTTCAGCAGCTGAGGACAAAGCATCCAGCGCATGAGCCGTGAGGACACTCACCGAGGGCCTGGTGATAAACGACACCTGTTCTGGTGACCTCTGCCATGTTGGAGTCACATCTAATGAGGCCTGACTATGGTGTTTGTTTCTTCCAGGGAACGGGATCCAGGTGCATGGCAAGGATACGGCCTCTGAAGGGAAGTCTCTATACCATGAGCTCACTCTTGCCCAGACTGGCAGAGGTGAGGTTAATAACTGGGGGGAGTCCTACATACACCTCCCCTCTACCTCTGCCCGTGTACTCATGGCTTCCTGGTACAGAAGGCGGCAAAGCCTACAACATAACTCCTGCGTAGACATAGCTTACTCTCACAGGTCTGAACTTGGCTGAAACCCACCTAGGACATTTGGAAGATATTTCTTGATAGTTTTTTAAATTCAAGTTTAAATTCTCATAGCCTGGGGACAAGAATCGCTTCTAAATTTCTTGCAAAGCTACAGCGAGTTGAAGCCCCTGTGTCTGGAAGTGTTTCCTGCGAACTCGGAATTTGGAAATCCTCAGATTGGTGACTTTGTTCAGGCAGACATGTTCATCCGTGAGCTGAACATTAGTATAGTTTTTGTTATTCTGGTTGTTTGTTGTGGGTTTTTGTTTTGTTTTGAGACAGGATTTCATGTATTTTAGGGTAGCCTCAAACGTGTGTGTCTGAGGATGACCTTGAACTCCCGACCCTTATGACTCAGCCTGCAGAGTGCTGAGGTCATGGGTATGCAACGCTTACCCACTTTATGCAGTGTGGGGGTCGAGCCAGGGTTCTGAGCATGTGAGGCGAGCCTCCCACCAGATGAGCAACAGCTGGAGCCCTCAAGGGTTTCCCACAGCTCTCAAATAAATACATTTACCTGAAGGGAAGATGCTTAGAGACAACATGCTTTTAGACATACTGTATTTTTATTTCCTAAATAGAAACTAGAATTTTTAGTGTGTGAATAGTCAATCTGAAATGGCTAAATGAATTACTTTTATGAAGTTTGTGGTTTGATTTTTGCTTTGTATTTTGACATAGTCTTTATAACAGGGCAAAACCCAAAAGACTTGTTAGGGATGCAGACATTGCTACCTTACATTTTTATTCCTGTGTTTTCTGCCTCTATGCACAGTGCATTAGCAAGTGTTTTGTTTAGCTCACTGATCTCTGCGATGGCTCCTTGATGTCTGTAGCTGAGAAAATGTCAGATGTCTCCTGAAGGCAGCTGCGATCTGGCCTTGATTGCAGAGGGGACATCTTGGGGGCAGGTGCTCCTCTTGGGTGTGTGAGAGTGACATTAGCTTCCTTCCAGCTTGTCTGGGGGGATTTAGATGGCCCACTGGGGGCTACATGTCTGTGACTTCTGTTTCAAGCACTCATCACTCCACTACAGTCCGGAAATGGAGCCAAACTTTAAGGCTGAAGGGAGAAAATGTCCTTGAGTCTTTACAAGTCAGCAGTGCGTCCTATCATTCATGATCCGTGCAGATGGAGAAAGCAGGGCAGGAAACACGCGAAGTGGACACTGAGTGTGTCGGCTGTGAATGGAAGGCAAACCCACCCACTCTTAGTGGGTGAACTGAACACACACACACACACACACACACCTGTTGTTCTGATGGACCAGAGTCACAAGTCATGTTTCCTGTGTCCGTGCACTAACGGTACTGTTTACAGGTGAGTGTTCTTCTTTTTTCTTTAATTTCATGTGCATTAGTGTCTTGTCTGTATGGATGTCTGAGTGAGGGTGCCAGACCCCTTGGAACTGAAGTTACAGTTGTGCGCTGCCATGTGGGTGTTGGGTATTCCTCTGGAATAACAATCAGTGCTCTTAACCACTGAGCCACAAGAGAAATTGCATATTCCAATGAAGCCTCTCAGAGAAAATGATCCAGTGTTCTGGGACCTTGTAAGCTTGCTTGCTCGGGACTGTTGGGTGAGGACAGTGACATCAATCCCTGACTATGATTTTCAAAAATAACAATAGCGACCTTTTTTTTTTCTTTTGGGTTTTTCGAGACAGGGTTTCTCTGTGGCTTTGGAGCCTGTCCTGGGATTAAAGGCGTGTACCACCATCGCCCGAATAGTGACCTTTGTTAGGATGGTAATTGTTTCAGAGCAATGGACCAGAACCACAATACAGGTAGAACAGCTTTGCCATCTCAGGACACTGTGACAAACAAAGGAATATGGCTTTTGTTAAGAGAACATGAAGGGAGAGTAATGGAATTCACGGTGACGCATCAACAGTCGGTACCCCACACGTGTGTCATAGAGAGTATCTGTAATCACTCCCGAGGGTTTGCTGGTTGGATCCAAACGCATCTGAGTGCTGTTGGGACCCAAATGAAGCCCACTGTGAAAAGGGAGAGGAGCTTTCCTAGAACCTTCCAGAAACTGACCTCCTAGTTCTGGGTCAATGTTGACTCACAGACGGGCCCTTAGCTAGGATGTCTGGAGTTGCTGTCTGTGGGTCAATCTTTGTATGGCAGGATTCCAGAAGTGATATTGACTGGATAGCTTCCTTCTCTCGTCCTTGTTTCTCAGTAAAGGTCAGTCTCTCTGTCTCTGTCTGTCTCTCTCTCTCTCTCTCTCTCTCTCTCTCTCTCTCACACACACACACACACAGAGAGAGAGAGAGAGAGTCACACTTGTTTTTTTTTTGCTGTCATTCTATATGGCTAGAGAAGTCAGACTATTGTCTTCATGTTTGTATTTCCAGTTTCTCTGGAAAGAGCCTAGCTTGTGGTAGTTGTATATAGTTGGGTGAATAAGAAGCCAATGAAGGAGAGAAATGATGACTCAGTGGGCAATGTACCTGCTGAAGAAACATGGGGGCTTAGGAGGGCAGAGACAGGAACATCAAGGGGCCTTTGATGGCCACCAGCATACAGTGAGACACTGTCTCAAGAGAGTCAGACAGAAAGCACAGGACATTGATGTTCTCCTCTGGCCTCTGCATGTGTTCATAGGCACATAGCTCCCTGCCACATATATTACATATATATCATTATAGGTATAACATATACACAGATAAATGAAATATTTAAAATTTAAAACTTGAATATGCTTGTTTTCTTAGATTTGAAAGGGGGTTGGAATCAGTAGGCATTGAATTGGAAAACAATTCTACATTCACTTAGCATATGTAGAAGGACAGCATGTACCTATGACAGCTTTGTCACCTCAGGAAGCAGCAGAACTCATGAGAACTTACCAGGGAGCAGTTCTGGGCTTTGTCCGGAAGAAAGCATACAACAAGGTTCTGCTTTCATCTGCCCATCACCTTGTACCTCTTTTGGCTGCCAGAACGCTTCCCACACCCACCAGTTCACCTCTAGATGGAGCTCAAGAAAAATTAAGCTACTGTAGGATGTTATTTTCAATCCCTTTACCAATCTAGCCTTTTGGATTTATTTTTATTGTTTGTGTGTATCTGTGTGTTTGTAAGTGCGCCACATGCGTGCCCATGCCTGCAGAGGTCAGATCCTGTGGAGCTAGCATTAACAGGTGGTTGCCCAGCTTGGTGTAGGCAGTGGAAATCTCACTCTGGTCCTTCGGAAGAGCAGCAAGTGCTCTTAACTGGTGAGTCATTTCCATGATCCAGTCTGCTTTCTAAGAAGCTGCTTTTGGCTGTGATGATCAGCAGTGGCGGGTTTATTGTGTTCCTTGGCCCCACATTGTTCTAAAGCAGTTGAATGATTGATGAGATAGCAAGAAACCTACTTAATTGAGAAGAAAAGGAAACTTGATTTTGACCATCTGGTAGGCACTTAATACAATTTAATACTTAGTTGAGATATTGAATAATAATAATTTCTAGATGGTTGCGGATTGGAACCTGTAGCATGATTAATAAAAACCCAGAGACAGAAATTGGGGTTCAACCTAAAGATCAGAAAAGCAAAACAGCCAGCTACTGGCTCTTACCTCTACCTCAGTCTGAAGTGGCAATCCTGCCTCCTGGAATCTCAGGATGAGACTGTGTGTGAGAGCTGTCTCCTCCTGTCTTCTATTCCTCTGTAGGGCAGGGATTAAAGGCCTGCACCACTATCACCTGGTTTCTATGGCAACTAGTGTGACTGCTGGGATTAAAGGTGTGTGTCACCACTGCCTTGTCTGTAAGGCTGACCAGTGGGGCTGTTTTATGCTCTGGTCTTTAGGCAAGCTTTACTTATTAAAATACAAATGAAATACCACGACAGCCACCCATGCAGTAATAATTTGGGGTGTAGTAGTAGTGACCACCCCTGAGGGGAGAATGCACTGGTCATGTTACAGTTTCTCTTTTAATTATTTATACTTATTGGGTTTTATTTTTCAACACATGGTTTCTGTGTGTAGCTTTCAAGCCTGTCCTGAAACTCGCTCTCTAGACCAAGCTGGTTTCTCAAACTCACAGAGATCCACCTGCCTCTGTCTCCCAAGTGCTGAGAAGAAAGGCACACTTCATGATCACCCGGCAGCTTTTCATGGAAGAACTCCAACCTAGCACAGAATTTGATAATTCAGAACCGGGAAGTATTGTGATATTGGCTGGAGAAGATGCTGAAGAGACTAAGCTTAAAGGAAATAGCCAAATAGATTATTTTATTTCCTGAAATGTAAAGAAGCCAAATGCTCCAGAGCCTGGAAGTAGAAGTCTTGAGATGATGATGACTTCCTTCCCCCCAGAGCAGGGAGCGTAGATTTCCCTGTGGCAGTGACTGTTTGGGCTGCGCGGGTGAGCAGACTCCCCCATAGATGTCACCACCACGGAAGGCAGCAGCTTTCGTTGGCACCACAGTACTCACTGGAGAGAGGCTGACACGTCAAGCCTCCCTGAGCAGCTCTGTGTTTTCCTGCTAGACTCGGTGGCCCAGTCAGAGGACAGTTGGTGCCCTTGTGAGATGTGTATTTCTCTCCACACAGGCACCTTGTCTGGCTCACCGTTGGTGCTGAGGCAACAGTGGGGGATCGGGCCTCTTTTGCTCACTTCCATACCCATTGCAGTTAACTCTAATAGGAGAGCCATCAAAAAGGCTGGAGAGATGGCTTGGCGGTTAAGAGCACTGGCTGTTCTTCCAGAGTGTAGGGATAAGTCCCGCCCCTTAAGGGGCGTGTTCGCCTCGGGCTAATGTCTGCCTATAAATTTGGCGAGCAAGCTCCGAGCTTCTCGCTTCTGCTTTCCTGGTCTCCGCGGGAACGGTGGTTCTGTAAGTCTATTTCTACATTAAAGCTATATATATATATTTTTACACTCTGTCTGCATTCATTTACGCCGTTACATTTTGGCGTCCAACGTCGGGCTATTTTGCCCCCGACTCAAGCGGGTAGCCCGCTAGCTAACACAGCACCCTCCCCGGTGCTGTTTTTCAGTTCGTGACTCCGGCCCCAGTGCCGAGTCCGAGACACACTCGGCGACACAGGCCCATTCTGCCTGCCTTGGCTAAGTTTTGCAGCGGAACCCCACTGCCTGAACCCCACTGCCTGAAGCTCAAGTACTTGCGGTTTTGCAACAAAAGCTGCCACAGCGTCAGATTTGGTCTGTTACAAAGTGACTTGGCCGGTTGTGGTGGCCCACGCCGGTAGGATTTGCTGAAGGAGGCAGAGGCAGGAGGATCACAAGTTTGAGGCCGGCCAGGCAGTGGTAGAGCACGCCTTTAATCCCAGCACTTGGGAAGCAGAGGCAGGCAGATCTCTGTGAGTTTGAGGCCTGCCAGGCCTTGGTAGTGCACGCCTTCTATCCCAGCACTTGGGAGGCAGAGACAGGCGGATCTCTGTGAGTTCAAGGCCAGCCTGGTCTACAAGAGCTAGTTCTAGGACAGGCTCCAAAAACACAGAGACCACCACTGGCAGGAACCGATCTTTGCAGGTAAAAAAATTTTCTTTTATAAATAAAATGTCTGAACACATTACTGTTCAAGAATTTAATGATTTTTTTAATTGTACCATGTGGGAGATTTTACAAGAGGTGTCTATCACCCCACATATATGGATCCTTCTGGGATTCGTAGTTTTCATTGGCACCAAATGGTTTGATAATAGAAATATGATAAAGTCTTTACGAGACGAATCCAGGATTCTTAAGGCAGAGATTGAACGCTTAAAAACAATTGAGAATGACAACAATCTTCTCAAGAATCAGTTTGAAGTTCTCCAGGCTGATAACAATCTTCTCAAGAATCAGGTTGAAGTTCTCCAGACTGATAACAATCTTTTCGAGAATCAGTTTGAAGTTCTCCAGGCTGATAACAATCTTCTCAAGAATCAGGTTGAAGTTCTTCAGGCTGATGTTAAGGAGAAATTCATTACTATGGAAGAGGGAACAGCTGATCTGGACCATAAGATTCAGTCCCTTTCTGTAGGAAATGAAACATTAACTGAGAGAATCAAAACTGCTGAATGTGACAATCGGATTTTGTCTAAAGCTTATGACAGATTGACGGAAAGATTGTCAATACAAGAAGGCACGGTTTATGCCATAAAAATTATGTCCAAAGATGAGATGTTATCTCTAACGGACAAACTTCATATTTTAGAATCCTCAATGAAGGCTTTGGAACATAATTCTGGACAGGAGATTCAGACATTGCAGAAAGCAATGGTGAATAGAATTGAAAAGATTGAGGAATTTCTAAATTCTGATGAGGAAGAGCAAAGGGTAGAAAGGAAAATTTTAACTACATCTGTGGGTAAGTCTCTCCGGGACAATTTCCACAAAGCTCTACCTACAGCTCTACCTGCCTTTCCAGTAATAACAACAGAGAAGGTGATTGGTTCCAAAAACCCTAGGGTCATCAAGGAGGATACATGGGAACCTGTGCGTATGAATGATCTCAAGGAAATAAAACAGGCTGTCATGACTTTTGGGATGCAAGCCTCTTTTGTTAAAGAGATGCTAAGATCTTGGGCCACGACAAGCAGAGCAACCCCCTCAGACTGGCTCCAGCTGAGCTCTGCAGTACTCGAGAGTGGACCGCAATTGAAATGGAAATGCTTATTCAGGCAAGAGGCTAGACTCTTAGAACAGCAGGAAAAAGCGAAGGGAATTGACATTTCCCTAGATCAAATTCTAGGTGAAGGGCCCTTTTCTGATCCTCAGGAACAAGCTAATTTGGATGAAAACACACTCTCCATGTGTACTACAGCAGCCTTAAGGGCTTGGGACAGGGTACAAGACCCAGGACAGAGAATGGAATCATTTGTCAGAGTTAAACAGGGTCAAAGAGAACCCTTTAGTGACTTTTTACAAAGATTAACTAAGGCTGTACAAATAGGAATATCTGACCCAGAAGCAAGACGTATAATGATTGAGTCTTTGGCTTATGAAAATGCAAATGTGGAATGCAAAAGGATTTTGGGTCCTTTAAAGCTCAGATCAGCGCCGTTGGAAGAATGGGTCTTGCATACACTCAATGTTGATACATTTGATTATGGCACTGAAGCATGGGTAGAAGAAGCAATTTCCAATGGTAAAAGGAGACACCAGAATACCAAATGTTTTAATTGTGGAAAAATGGGTCATATTAAAAGGAATTGTAGACAACGGATTTTCAGAAATAATAATAATAATAATAATAATAATAATAATAATAATGCATCTTTCAGAAATAATAATAATAATGCATCTTCTAGAAATAACAGAAATAGGAGGACTCAGCCTTCAGGTTTATGTAGAAGATGTGGAAAGGGCAGACATTGGACGAATGAATGCAGGTCTACAAGAGATAGACAAGGCAACCTGATACAGCCGGGAAACGTGAGAGGGGGGGCCTCACAGGCCCCCATGGCAAACATGGTTCAGTCATATCCAGTTTCTGCAGAGAACGTGCCTCATCAGGACAATTAGGAAGCCCCATGCCTACTGTTACAAGCAATAATGATCAGAAAGATAAGTTACGTGTGTTTTGGCAAACTTCTATAAATGATCAAAGACCTAAACTGAGAGTGTGTGTAAATGGCATTTTTATTACTGGCCTGCTGGACACAGGTGCTGATGTAAGTATCATTACCCCAGAATCTTGGCATCCGTATTGGCCTCTTCAGAATGTAAATGTTCAGCTCCTGGGAATTGGAACCCTATCTCGAGTAAGGCAGAGCACGAGATGGGTTGAATGTATAGGGCCAGAGGGACAAATAGGAAAATTAAAGCCATATGTAGCCAATATCGCAATGAATTTATGGGGTCGTGACCTATTACAACAATGGAATACTGAAATTAACATTCCTGCTAAATCTAGAGCCTATATTTCTGAGAATAATATTAAAAGATATTACAAACGGAGAAAACCGGCCATTCGGGCTGTACAAGAACAAGCAATTGATGTCCCTTCAGAGATACCAACAGCCTTGCCTCTAAAATGGTTGACTGAGAAACCAATATGGACAAAGCAATGGCCTTTAGCTGAGGAAAAGTTACAGGCTTTAGAACAGCTGGTACAAGAACAATTAGATGCTGGACATATAGAAGAGTCTACCAGCCCTTGGAATTCTCCTGTATTTGTGGTTAAGAAAAAATCAGGTAAATGGAGAATGGTGACAGATCTCAGGGCCATCAACAAGGTTATTCAACCTATGGGCCCTCTGCAATCTGGAATTCCTTTGCCCTCTTTATTACCAAAAGGATGGCCTCTCATAGTTATTGATTTAAAGGATTGTTTTTTCACTATACCTTTGCAAAAAGAAGATAGAGAAAAATTTGCATTCACAGTGCCTACTTACAACAATTCTCAACCTTCGAGGAGGTACCACTGGACCGTTCTCCCCCAGGGTATGTTAAATAGCCCCTCCCTGTGCCAATATTTTGTGAACCAACCATTGCAAATAATACGCAAGAAATTTCCCAAATCTATAGTATACCATTACATGGACGACATCTTGTTATCCGATTCAAACATGGATACCTTGAACAGACTGTTTGAAGAAATAAAGATACTTTTACCTAAATGGGGATTGCAATTAGCTCCTGAAAAGATTCAGAAGGGAGATTCTGTTAATTATTTAGGTTATAAAATAGGTTTGCAAAAAATTAAGACACAAAAAGCACAAATTAGGAGAGATCGCCTACGGACTCTTAATGACTTTCAAAGACTGTTAGGAGACATTTCCAGTCTACGACCAGCTATTGGAATAACACCTGATTTAATAATTCATTTGAACAAAACCTTGGATGGTGATAAAGATTTAAACAGTCCCAGAGAATTAACAGCTGAAGCAGAAAAGGAACTGACAATGATTGAGGAAAAATTACAACAGGCACATGTGGACAGGGTGAATCCAGAGCTCGATTGTATTCTCGTCATACTACCATCAAAAATTTCTCCTACAGGAATTTTAATGCAGAGAGATGATATTATTTTGGAATGGATCTTTTTACCACATAAACCAAGTAAGAAACTGAAAACTTATGTGGAAAAAGTCTCTGAGTTAATTATAAAAGGCAAGCTGAGACTTCGTCAACTAGCAGGCATAGACCCAGCAGAAATTATAGTGCCTTTCACTGCTGATGAACTAAAGAAATTATGGGAAGATAATGAACCATGGCAAAGAGCTTGTGCTAATTTTTTGGGAGACATTAATAACAACTATCCAAAAAGCAAGCGGCTTAACTTCATAAAGAGAACTTCTTGGATTCTTCCTCGAATCGTCCGTGATGCTCCAATAACTGGAGCCCGTACATTCTATACTGATGCCAATAAATCAGGGAAGGCAGGTTACAAATCAGAAGACTTGGATAAGGTGGAACAAAGTCCGTATACTTCTGTCCAGAAGGCGGAATTATATGCCATTCTTATGGTGCTAAGGGATTTTAAAGAACCTATTAATATAGTTACAGATTCACAATACGCAGAAAGAGTTATTTTACATATTGAAACTGCTGAATTTATACCTGATGATACTGAACTAACCTCATTGTTCCTCCAGGTTCAAGATTTGATCAGGAACAGGCTTTGCCCTATATATATAACACACATCCGATCCCATACGGGTCTGCCAGGTCCTCTAGCACAAGGTAATGCAGAAATTGATCAATTATTGATTGGTAGTGTGCTACAAGCCTCTGAATTTCATAAAAAACATCATGTTAATAGCAAAGGTTTGAAGAAAGAGTTTTCAATTACATGGCAACAAGCTAAGGAGATTGTAAAGAAATGCCCTACTTGCTCTTTCTATAACCAAACGCCACTGCCTGCAGGGGCTAATCCAAAGGGCACCCAAAGGAATGAAATCTGGCAGATGGATGTGTTCCACTTTGCAGAATTTGGCAAATTAAAATATGTACACCACACCATAGACACATATTCAGGTTTTCAATGGGCTACTGCCCTGAGCTCAGAAAAGGCTGATTCAGTAATCACACATTTATTGGAAGTTATGGCCATCATGGGTATACCTGCGCAAATAAAGACAGATAATGGTCCAGCATATGTATCTAAGAAAATGAAACGCTTTTTTGATTATTATAATATAAAACACATTACAGGTATACCAAATAATCCTACAGGTCAGGCAGTTATAGAAAGATCAAATCGTACTATAAAGGATATGCTGAACAAACAGAAAGGGACTGAAAATACCCCCAGAAATAGATTACATAATGCTTTATTAACCTTGAATTTTCTTAACGCTAATGAGAAAGGAACGACAGCAGCAGAAAGACATTGGATAATGGAAAAGTCTGCTGAACTAAATCAACCGATTTATTTCAAAGATGTGCTGACCTCTCAGTGGAAGCCAGGAGATGTGCTACGTTGGGGAAGGGGTTTTGCTCTTGTTTCCACAGGAGAAGAAAAATTGTGGATACCATCAAAATTAATAAAGTTTCGATTTGAAGAGGAGAAACCTCTTGGAAAGGAGAAATGACAACTCATCCACAACGATGATATTCATACAGGTGGTAAGAAAAACATATAGAATGGGGGCAGGGTTCTGTTCTTATCTCCACAGGAAAACACTCATCTTTGAGAAATTCAAGGGACCCTGGAAGTTTGGATACTGACAGATGGAAAAATACCTGCCCAATAGGAAATATCAAGAAAACTGAATGGGTTGTGTAAGTAATATTAAACCATATTTCTAAATTTATAAAGCTGGTTTTGAAGTTGGACTCTGGCTCAGTCCCTCTCCAATTCCAAGCCTGTTAGTAAGAGAAAAACCCAGAGTTTCTGGAGTTTCTGTCTCATGTCAAGAGCCATGATATGGGACAGAAAGAAATATGAGTTTAGAAAACATCTTTGCTTTTCTTCATATCTATCATACTTTTCATTGAATATATCTATCATGTCTTTCATTGAATATATATATATATATATATATATATGTCTATATGATTAATGTTTAAGTTTTTCATAATGAACAATGAGTTTTTCCTGAAGTGACATTTGAAGTTTCCAGGAAGAAGATGGGGCCCCATAACAACAACTCCACCTGGTTGATATGACGTCGTGATACTGACAGCGCTACTACAAGACCTGCTTTGGGTACCAGCTGCACAAGACAGTTCCAACTTGGTTAGCTGAAATGGTGCACATCTTATGCAACATTTTGGCCAGACCTGCACGAGAATACTCAGAGACTATTTGCAATCTTAAAAGACATTATCTTGAAATTTAACCATCATTTTACTTTCACAGGATCCCCCAGAAAGAACGTCGCCCCTATGACAGCTGGAAGTAATTCTAGAGAACGACGTCCCCTCTCCCAGTAAAGTTTGCCCTTGGGTTTAGGGACATCATTTAGGGGTTGATTATAATTAGTATATGATTGAGGGTTGGGGGAGGAATTTTATAAGCTCAGGGATCATTTTGAAAGAAAAAAAAAAGAGGGATGATGGGATAATAGACAAATATATTGGTATAGATTCTTGTATATTGATACAAAGTTAAATTATATTGACTATTGTACGCATGCATGTTTCTACCTCTGTTTAAAACATTTTTATATATTGACATATATTGTATTGATATATATATATATATTGTATATATTTACCACATTGCAGTGTACATTTCTACCTCTGATTAAGATACTTATATAATATTTGTGTATTGATATATATTTACCTACTGCAATGTATATTTGTACATTGTTTATATTTGGAGGTCATTGTCCTCATTTGTTTCACAGTCGTTTATTGTCTTAGTCTTTAAGTTAGATAGATATTGAGAATTATATAGACTAATTGTCATCTAAGTTTGTCATTTATAATTAGACTAATCAGGTTCTTTAGATATATAGAGATTATACTCAGTATAGATAGATAATCTTCAACCTCTTCAAAGAGCTGTAGAAAATGGCCTTTAATCTAACTCAGAGTTTCGTGATAGTGAGACACAATTGCTCCTGGCAACACCGCTCTATTCCCGAGAGAATGTTGAGCACCAAAAACACTCTATCTGGAGCCTTTCTATTTGGCAGAACTGGCCTTTGGGCAAAGAAATGCCCATACCTCAACCACTGACAGAGATACAGAGCGTGCATCAATGGATAAAACAGGACTGTCATATCCTGCCAAGACAGGGTAAGATAGTTTTGAAAAGTTCCTTGCCTTTAATAATGGTATGTCAGTTATGTTAGGCCTTAGCCAAAATTGGTTGACTCAATGTTGCAAACGAGACTTTGGGTGATTGCCCAGGTAGTCAGTTGTCTCTGTCAATTGTTGCACATTTTGGATATATCTCGTTTGTTGAGTAGTGTTTATTCCCTTCTCAGATCTTTGACTGAGTTGAAGATTATATAATTGTAGTTATTCTTTACATTATTTGGACTTCTTGAGATAGAAAGTTTAGCAAAGCTTTTGTTCTCAATATTGTTTGTTGTATTTATTATTTGTTGTTATTGTATGTAGTTGTATTTGGTTTAGTTCTGTCTTATTTAGACAAAAAGGGGAGATGTAGGGATAAGTCCCGCCCCTTAAGGGGCGTGTTCGCCTCGGGCTAATGTCTGCCTATAAATTTGGCGAGCAAGCTCCGAGCTTCTCGCTTCTGCTTTCCTGGTCTCCGCGGGAACGGTGGTTCTGTAAGTCTATTTCTACATTAAAGCTATATATATATATTTTTACACTCTGTCTGCATTCATTTACGCCGTTACACCAGAGGACAGGGGTTCAAGTCCCAGTGTATAACTGTGTGTGACTCCAGTTTCAGGAGCATATGATACACACTTTTGGGTTCTGCAGGTGCCAGGCACACAGAGACGTGCGGACAAAATACACATAAAATAATAAAATAATTTAAGAAATATTCTAGGACCCTAGCTTTGGAAGGGCTGTTTCTTACCAATATTGAGATGGTTGCAGCCCCCACATTCTGGACACAGTTCAAGACAGATAGCAAGCGGTGGAGACAGGCGCACCACACGGAGAGCAGATCACCCCGCTACAATTAAATCAAGTAGGTATTTTGGGGCCTGGCCTGGATTGTGGTAGGCTTTTTATTGGAGAGGTCCACTGGCGAACGAGCCTGATCCTGTCCCTGAAGACCCTCCTGAGTGGGGAGAGTGTTCTTGGCCCGCGGCTGGACACAGGAAACAGAGCGGGGACATTCCCCAACCCCCTTGACACCCCCCCTTGTTAGTCTGCGAGGGCTGGTCCCCTCTGCTGGGGCTGCTCCTCCTCTGCTGTGACCTCTCTCTCCCTGGCCCATCCCAGCTTGCGCCCAGGGGGCCTCCTTCACTCTCCCTCCCTTCTGCGGGGCTGCGGGATCACCCAGTTTAGCCTGTTTGGGCGCGGGGTCAGGAGCTCAGGGCAGAGGGCAGCGGGAGTTTCTCTGTTTTGGTGGCTGGCCTGCAGAGAGGTAGGCCCTTCGTTGGCGAGGTCCCTGGCTAACGGGGAGCCTGGTCCTGTTCCTGAAGACCCTTCTGAGTGGTGAGAGAGATCTTGGCCCGCGGCAGGAGCCAGGAAATGGAGCGGGGGCATTTTGTAAGCGAAGCCCCTGGCCAGCAGGGAAACCTGATCCGGTTTTAAAAGACCCATTAGATAGCATCGATAGGAGGAGATGGGCCAAGGCAAGAATTCACCCAACAATCTGAAAAACAGCACGAAAACACCAGAACCCAATGATCTTACAACAGAAGGACTTTAACACCTAACACAGAAGAAGTGGAAAAAATTGACTTTATGAAAGCAATAGAGTCCCTTAAACAACATGTAAAAAAACGCCCTTATAGAAATGGATGAGAAGTATAATACAAAGTTTGAAGAAATGAGTAAATACGTACATGATACCCTGGGAAACCAAGAAAAAACGATCAAACAGGTAATGGAAACAGTTCAAGAATTGAAAACTGAAATGGAAGCAAGGAAGAAAACACAAACTGAGAACCAGCTGGATATGGAAAATCTAGGTCAACAAGCAGAGTCTACAAAAACAAACATAATCAATAGAATACAAGAGATAGAAGAAAGAATCTCAGATTCTGAGGACACCATAGAGAAAATAAACACACTGATCAAAGAAAACAGCAAAGCCAACAAATTCTCATCACAAAACATTCAGGAAATATGGGACACAATAAAAAGACCAAACCTAAGAATAATAGGAATAGAAGAAGAAGAAGAGTCACAGCTCAAAGGCCCAGAAAATATTTTTAATAAAATTATGAAAGAAAACTTTCCCAACATAAAGAAAGATATTCCTTTGAATATTCAAGAAGCATACAGAACACCAAACAGACTGGATCAAAAAAAAATCCCCTCGCCATATAATAATCAAAACACAAAATATACAGGTTAAAGAAAGAATATTAAGAGCTGCAAAGGAAAAAGGCCAAGTAACTTATAAAGGTAAACCGATCAGACTTACACCTGACTTCTCGATGGAAACCATGAAAGACAGAAGGTCCTGGAGAGAGGTACTGCAGAAACTAAGAGACCATGGATGCAAACCAAAACTACTATACCCAGCCAAGCTATTGTTCACTATCAATGGAAAAAACAAGACATTCCAGGATAAGATAAAATTTAACAATATGTAGCCACAAGTCCAGCCCTACAGAAAGTAATAGAAGGAAAATCACAACCCAAGGAATCCAACATTGCCAACACTGCCTACAATAACTCAGGCATCTAGCGACCCTCCACCAGGACAACTCAAAAAAGAAAGACACACAAACTCAACTACCAAAAACAATAAGAATAACCGGAGTAAACAACCACTGGTCATTAATATCACTTAATATTAATGATTTCAATTCACCTATAAAAAGGCACAGGCTAAGAGATTAGATACGAAAACAGGATCCAACATTCTGCTGTTTGCAAGAAACACATCTCAACTGAAGTAGTAAGGGCGGCGGCGGGGCTGCGTCCCCAACACCCCAGCCGCCTGCCCAGCTAGCTTATGCCCCGAAATAATTACACGGACACTGTATTCTTTTAAACACTGCTTGGCCCTTTAGCCCTAGCCCTTACTGGCTAATTCTGTTATCCCGATCAACCCATCTCTAATAATCGGTGAGCACCGGTCTTACCGGGAAAGGTTCAGCATGTCTAACCTGGCGGCTTGCTTCATGGCGTGTGTCTGCCCAGGAGCCGGGAGCATGGCGTCTCTCTCAGGCATCTGCTCCCAGGAGGAGAGCAGAGCTGTGGAGTCTGAGCTCACTTCCTCTTCCTCCCGGCATTTTGTTCTGTTTACTCCTCCCACCTATCCTCTAACCAATAAAATGGGCCAGGGCAGTTCCTTTATTAGCCAATGACCTTCCTCCATCATTTCCCCTTTTTCGGTTTAAACAAAAAAAAAAATGGCTTTAACTTAACATAGCAAAATTACACATAACCAAACAGTTATCAAGTAAAAGTTACAATAATCTTTATCATAACTAAAGAAAACTATAACTAACTATTCTTAACTCCATCAAAGACTCCAGAAAGATATAATATTGCCTAAGTAAACAAGAACTAAGAAACTTCAAACACTAGAAATGAAAAAGACATCTCGCTGCCTGGACAGTCACCCAAAGTTCTTTTGTACCGTTGGGGCATCCATCTTCAGCCTTCAGGCCCATGGTATCCAGCAGACATTTCCATAAAGCAGGAAAATTCAAAGTCAGTTCAGTCACTATCTGTTGTGTCCTGCAGAATGTCTCACAGACTCTTTCATGAATCAGGAACCCCGAAAGATCATCTCACCTTAGGCAAGTTTAGTAGTCCTCTCTCTGCGGGTTCTCTGTGTCCAGTTTATGCAATAGTCCAGGCAAGAGCAGTTTCTTGCCCAAATGGCTATCAAACTCCCTAAGGTGCCTCTTCGATGCCCATCTTCCTCTTGAAGTAGATTGGTGCTGCCAGGAGCAGACATGTCTCATTGTCATGAAAAGTCCTAAGTTATTAAAACTTTAAATGTCCTATTCTGTAATCTTTGAAAGACATGAAGAATGTCTATCTAAAATATATCTATGTACATCTAGAAAATATTAACATGACTACAAACTTGACTATTATTTATGATTATCCATCAACAACCTATATTTCTTAATTATACAGTACATATTTAAATGAACTACACAATCACAATACCTTAATCAATATAACAAAATTGACCGTAAATCTCTAGCAAAATCTATACTAATGCACATTATTCATACCTATATCATATCCCCCTTTAAATGTAAAAGAACATTTATAAACATTTTTTGGGAATATGGGCGCAGTTATTTCTCTCCAAACTGCTTCCTGCTGAATGGGGGTGTCGTTAATTAGGTCTTTCATGGTATAACCTGTGTGCTAGTTTCATCTCAGTTGGCAGTTGAGCGAAGCAAATTTTTGAAGGCGTTTACACCAACCCTTCAGGAGGGCGTGGTCCATCATACCAAATTGGAATAGAAGAAATGAACAGCGTCTCATCCTCTGTGAAAACAAAATAAGAAACTCCTTTCCAAAGCATCATGTCCTTAGATCCAAATTTCAAAGTCAAGGCATCAAAATATCTATGTCGGATTAGTTTAGCAGCATTTATAAATAAATATCTTTTAGCAGCTGTTGCTTCTTCCTCAGCATTCAAACAATTTAAAGAGAGCATAATAACATACAGTATCAAGATTCTCTGTGTATTTTCCATCTTTGTTTGTTTTATTTTAACCTCTATTTTGTTTATTTTTACTTTTAACTCTTTGTTTTTTGAGACAGGTTCTCTGTATCTTTCACCTGAAGTAACTCTGTAGACCAGGCTGTCCTTGAACTCTCAGAGATCTGCCAGTCTCTACCTCCCAGGCATTGGGATTAAAGGCGTGTGCTACCACACCTTGAAGTCACAGAGGTCTATCTCCCTCTGTCTACCAAGTGTTGGGATTAAAGGTGTGTACCACACACAACAACTCTCTTCCTTTTTTTTGTTACTTTAAGAACTTTAAATTTTAGTCTGCATATATTTTTAACACACTTCAAACCATTTAGAAATTTTCTTTGTCTTTGAATCTCTCTTTACTCTATGTCTCTCTTTTTCTGACCACACGAGTCTTTAATTTACCAAGCAATATCAGTAGGATTAAAGGCGTGGCTTTGCCAGCTGGATCCAGCCCATTCCTTAGCTTTCCAGCCTCATGGCTGAGGTACTGGCTGTAGCCAGCAAGCGAGCTTCAGCAGCCTGTGCTTGCAAACCGCACAAGCCGCCTGTAAAAGAGTCAGAGTTTGTCCTGGCCGGACAGCCCAGAAAGCCGGCATTTTTAAACAGCGCAGCTTTTTTCCTGCTACGGCTGAAAACCGAAAAGCATGCGTTCAGCTTTTCTTCAACACCATTTAAGTGTTTCGTGGCAGGACCTCTTAATGAGCTGCAGGGTTTTGCAGCTGAAGCTGAGTCAGGAAGCCTCTCTTAGATGAAAGCGCTTGCTTGCCTCTAACAAGCAGAGCAGACCCGAGAACACAGCGAGCCTAGTTGCCATCAAACAAATCGTACCACTTTACTCCAAATGCTCTATTCAAAAGCTCTGTCTCCCGCAGGAGCCAGACAGAGATCTCAATGGCGACACAGCCCCAGGAAGTCGCGCTTTAAAATGACATAGCATTTTTTCTACTACTGTTGCCGAATCAGGAAATCTCTCTACAGCACGCCACCAACAAACAGCAAAAATCTGTGTTAAACTCTCTCTCCCTTATTTTTAAGCCTTCTCAGGTTTTTTAAATGGGTTTAGTTGTCCACACGTCTGGGCGCCATATGAAGTAGTAAGGGCGGCAGCGGGGCTGCGTCCCCAACACCCCAGCCGCCTGCGCAGCTAGCTTATGCCCCGAAATAATTACACGGACACTGTATTCTTTTAAACACTGCTTGGCCCTTTAGCCCTAGCCCTTACTGGCTAATTCTGTTATCCCGATCAACCCATCTCTAATAATCGGTGAGCACCGGTCTTACCAGGAAAGGTTCAGCATGTCTAACCTGGCGGCTTGCTTCATGGCGTGTGTCTGCCCAGGAGCCGGGAGCATGGCGTCTCTCTCAGGCGTCTGCTCCCAGGAGGAGAGCAGAGCTGTGGAGTCTGAGCTCACTTCCTCTTCCTCCCGGCATTTTGTTCTGTTTACTCCTCCCACCTATCCTCTAACCAATAAAATGGGCCAGGGCAGTTCCTTTATTAGCCAAAGACAGGCATCTACTCAGAGTAAAGGGTTGGGAAAAGGTTTTTCAAGCAAATGGTCCTAAGAAACAAGCAGGTGTGGCCATACTAATTTCTAACAAAACTGACTTCAAACTAAAATCAATCAGAAGAGATTGAGATGGACACTTTATACTCATAACAGGAACAATTCCTCAGGATGAAGTCTCAATCCTGAATATCTACACCCCTAATATAAAAGCACCCACTTATGTAAAAGAAATATTACTAGAACTCAAGGCAGACATCAAACCACACACACTAGTAGTAGGAGACTTCAACACACCTCTCTCTCCAATGGACAGGTCAATCAGACAGAAACCTAATAGAGAATTAAGAGAATTATTGGAGGTAATGAAGCAAATGGACTTAACAGACATCTATAGAACACTCCACCCAAATAGGAAAGAATATATCTTCTTCTCTGCAGCTCATGGAATCTTCTCGAAAATTGACCACATACTCAGAAACAAAGGAAACCTCCACAGATACAAAAAAATATCAGTGTCCACCTGTGTCTTATCAGATCACCACGGATTAAGGTTAGAAGGCAACAACAATGCTACCCCCAGAAAGCCGACAAACTCATGGAAACTGAACAGTCAACTACTGAACCACACCTGGCTCAAGAAAGAAATTAAAGTCTTCCTTGAATTTAATGAAAATAAAGAGACAACATACTCAAACCTATGGGACACGATGAAAGCAGTGCTAAGAGGACAGTTCATAGCACTAAGTGCCCACTTAAAGAAAACGGAGAATGCATACATTGGGGACTTAACAGCACACCTGAAAGCTCTAGAAAAAAAAAAGAAGAAGCAGACGTGCCTAGGAGGAGTAGAAGACTGGAAATAATCAAACTGAGGGCTGAAATCAACAAAATAGAAACACAGGAAACAGTCCAAAGAATCAATGAAACAAAAAGTTGGTTCTTGGAGAAAATCAACAAGATCAACAAACTAATTAAACGACAGAGAGAGAACACGCAAATAAATAAGATCAGAAATGAAAAGGGGGACATAACCACAGACACAGAGGAAATTCAGAGAATCATTAGATCTTACTATAAAAGCCTGTATGCCAAAAAAAATGGAAAATGCAAAAGAAATGGACATTTTTTTAGTTAAGTACCATATACCAAAGCTAAACCAAGACCAGGTGAACTATCTAAATAGACCCGTTAGTTGCGAAGAATTAGAAACTGTTATCAAAAATCTCCCTTCGAAAAAAAGCCCAGGACCAGATGGTTTCAATGCAGAATCCTACCAGAGCTTCCAAGAAGAGCTAATACCTATACTCCTTAATGTATTTCACAATATAGAAACAGAAGAATCATTGCCAAATTCCTTTTATGAAGCTACAGTTACCCTGATACCAAAACCACACAAAGACCCAACCAAGAAAGAGAATTACAGGCCTATCTCACTCATGAATATCGACGCAAAAATTCTCAATAAAATACTGGCAAATCAAATCCAAGAACACATTAGAAAAATTATCCATTATGATCAAGTAGGCTTCATCCCAGAGATGCAGGGCTGGTTCAACATACACAAATCTATCAATGTAATCCATCATATAAATAAACTGAAAGAAAAAAAACCATATGATCATTTCATTAGATGCTGAAAAAGCATTTGACAAAATTCAACACCCTTTATGATAAAGGTCTTGGAGAGATTAGGGATACAAGGGTCATACCTAAATATAATAAAAGCTATTTATAGCAAGACGACAGCTAACATTAAATTAAACGGAGAAAAACTCAAAACCATCCCACTAAAATCAGGAACACGACAAGGATGTCCACTCTCTCCATACCTCAATATAGTGCTTGAAGTTCTAGCAATAGCAATAAGACAACATAAGGAGATCAAGGGGATTCGTATTGGAAATTAAGAAGTTAAGCTTTCGTTATTTGCAGATGATATGATAGTATACATAAGCGACCCCAAAAATTCTACCAAAGAACTCCTACAGCTGATAAACACCTTTAGTAACGTGGCAGGATACAAGATCAACTCCAAAATATCAGTTGCCTTCCTATACACTAAGGATAAGGAAGCAGAGAGGGAAATCAGAGAAGCATCACCTTTCATGATAGCCACAAATAGCATAAAATATCTTGGGGTAACTCTGACCAAGGAAGTGAAAGATCTATTTGACAAGAACTTTAAGTCTTTGAAGAAAGAAATTGAAGAGGACACCAGAAAATGGAAGGATCTCCCTTGCTCTTGGATTGGGCGGATCAACATAGTAAAAATGGCAATTCTACCAAAAGCAATCTATAGATTCAATGCAATCCCCATCAAAATTCTTCACAAATCTGGAGAAGACAATAATCAACTTTATATGGAAAAACAAAAAACCCAGGATAGCCAAAACAATCTTATACAATAAAGGATCATCTGGAGGCATTACCATCCCTGACTTCAAACTCTATTACAGAGCTACAGTATTGAAAACAGCTTGGTATTGGCATAAAGCCAGAGAAGTCGACCAATGGAATCAAATAGAAGACCCGGACTTTAATTCACAAACCTATGAACACCTGATTTTCGATAAAGGAGCTACAAGTATACAATGGAAAAAAGAGAGCATCTTCAACAAATTGTGCTGGCAAAACTGGATGTCATTCTGTAGAAGAATGAAAATAGATCCATATCTATCACCATGCACAAAACTCAAGTCCAAATGGATTAAAGACCTCAATATCAGTCCAAACACACTGAACCTGATAGAAGAGAAAGTGGGAAGTACTCTACAACACATGGGCACAGGAGACCACTTCCTACGTATAACCCCAGCAGCACAGACATTAAGGGCATCATTGAATAAATGGGACCTATTGAAACTGAGAAGTTTCTGTAAAGCAAAAGACACTGTCACTAAGACAAAAAGGCAACCCACTGACTGGGGGAATATCTTCACCAACCCCGCAACTGACAAAGGTCTGATCGCCAAAATATATAAAGAACTCAAGAAACTAGACTGTAAAAGGCTAATCAACCCAATTATAAAATGGGGCACTGAGCTGAAAAGAGAATTCTCAACAGAAGAAGTTCAAATGGCCAAAAGACAGTTAAGGTCATGCTCAACTTCCTTAGCGATCAGGGAAATGCAAATCAAGACAATTTTAAGATACCATCTTACAGCCGTCAGAATGGCTAAAATGAAAAACACCAATGATAGCATTTGCTGGAGAGGTTGTGGAGGAAGGGATACACTCATCCATTGCTGGTGGGAATGCAAACTTGTGCAACCACTCTGGAAAGCAATGTGGTGGTTTCTCAGGAAATTTGGGATCAACCTATCCCTGGACCCAGCAATACCACTCTTGGGAATATACCCAAGAGAGGCCCTATCATACAACAAAAGTATATGCTCAACTATGTTCATAGCAGCATTGTTTGTAATAGCCAGAACCTGGAAACAACCTAGATGCCCTTCAATGTAAGAATGGATGAAGAAAGTATGAAATATATACATATTAGAGTAAAAAACAGTAAAAAGCAGTAAAAAACAATGACTTCTTGAATTTTGCATGCAAAGGGATGGAAATAGAAAATACTATCCTGAGTGAGGTAAGCCAGACCCAAAAAGAGGAACGTGGGATGTACTCACTCATATTTGGTTTCTAGCCATAAATAAAGGATATTGAGCCTATAATTCGTGATCCTAGAGAAGCTAAATAAGAAGGTGAACCCAAAGAAAAACATATAGGCATCCTCCTGAGTAATAACCTCATCAGGCGATGAAAGGAGACAGAGACCCACATTGGAGCACCGGACAGAAATCTCAAGGTCCAAATCAGGAGCAGAAGGAGAGAGAGCACGAACAAGGAACTCAGGACTGCGAGGGGTGCACCCACACACTGAGACAAAGGGGATGTTCTATTGGGAACTCACCAAGGCCAGCTGGCCTGGGTCTGAAAAAGCATGGGATAAAACCAGACTCGCTGAACATAGTGGACAATGAGGACTACTGAGAACTCAAGAACAATGACAATGGGTTTTTGATCCTACTGCACATACTGGCTTTGTGGGAGCCTAGGCAGTTTGGATGCTCACCTTACTAGACCTGGATGGAGGTGGGTGGTCCTTGGACTTCCCACAGGGCAGGGAACCCTGATTGCTCTTCGGGCTGATGGGGGAGGGGGACTTAATTGGAGGAGGGGGAGGGAAATGGGAGGCAGTGGCGGGGAGGAGGCAGAAATCTTTAATAAATAAATAAATAAAATTTAAAAAAAAAGACAGACAAAGCTGCAGGAGGCCACACATCAAGGGATTTGACTGAAGGTTTTAACTGTGGATAAAATGTTTAGGGATATGTTTTGTGAGAGGGAGAGGGGGAAGGGGGCGTTATCTATGTTTAGATGACGCAGGAGTGTTAGCTGAGGAGAGTAAGGCATCCGTTCTGTGAGATAACCAACCACCAGTGAGCAAAGAAGATTTGAGTGCCTCCTGGAGGGACAGTCAATGGAGTCATGTAATTCAGAGGACTTGGTGAGAATGGCCAGAGCTGAGAATCTGTGTGCTCAGCCCAGCTGCCTCTTTGCTCATGGCTGCTGGGGAACCACAGGAATGGGGAAGAGGTTGCTGCCTCCAGGGAACTAAGGGGTTGTGAGGGACCCAATCAAGGGACAGAAACGTCGTGTATCTATACAGTGATAGGGAGTGGTAAGTGATATGAAGAACATTATACATAATGGCAGAATGCCGTGGCAGGTGACTTGAGTCTGGAAAGAACAGGCACAGGTGGTCTGTCTGTATGATCTGTCTGCGTGGGGAGCTGAGGGGAGCTGGGGGGAGCTGGGGGAAGCTCAGGGGAACTGAGGTTGAGCGTATGCTATTGGCCCCAGAGTCTGCAACTGAGAGATTCCAGATCTGCAGCCTCCCTTGTTCTGATGGCTAACTGTTTACATGGCAGAATTAGACTCAGTAGGAGCCTCTAGTTGTGTCTGTGAGGTGTGGCTGCAATGAGTTTGAAACGGAAAAACACATCCTAAATGTGAGTGGTCCTTTATCCCAGGCTGGGGTCCTAGACCAATGAGAGGAGAAGGTGAGCTGAGCCCAGCATCCCTCTCTCTGCTCTTGCTGTGGGGGTGGCAGGAGCGGTGGCCACCTCTGCCTCCTACCAAGGGCTTCATCTTGGGCTAGGACTGTTCTCAGGTGTGAGCGCCAACCAACCCTCCCCCCTCAGGCTGCGTTTTGACAGGAGTTTTGCCACAGCCACAAGAACAGTGACAGCAGTTTAGGGCCTCGTAGCAAGCAAGATGCAGAAATGACCCAGATGGCTGCCACGGTGCAAGCGGGTGAAGACAGTGAGGTGTCCAATGGCTAAGAAATGGAACGAGCCTAGTGGTCCATTCATAGATGAACTGATAAAATGTATCATGGGACAATATTGCTCAGCCTTAAGGGAGCTCTACCATGTATGACAGTGTAGATGGTCCCAGAGAATATCAGACTAGGTAAGCTGTTGGTCACAAAGGACTGTGACTTCCAGACCCTCCTTACATGAAGTATCTGAAATAGTTAAAGTCTACAGAAGCAGAGAGCAGAAAAGCAGTGGCTGAGGGCTGAGGGGAAGAGGAAGTGAAGGGTTCTCAGCAGGTGTGAAGTGTCTATCATACATGACAAGGAGCTTCCTTCCTGTCGCTGCTGCATGGCATCGTACCCACGGCCAACAAAGATACACCGTATTTAACCATGCTCTCCACGCTGTGTCTTACAGTACTGTACACGCTAACTATACCATCCACATAAACACAGAGAACGTACATTTCGGGCTGGAGACACAGCTCGCTCACAGCATGCCAGTTTAGCTTGCATGCACAAGGCCCTGGTTTCAAGTTTACTTCCCAGTCTTGAATAAATCAGGTGTGTGCTGCGGACATGTAATCCCAGCTCTAGGGAGGGAGACACAGGAGGATCAGAAGTTCCCAGCTACATAGGGAATTGGAGACCAGTCCGGGCTAAGAGGAGATCCTGTCTGACAAGAACGTTAGCTGTTTTAATAAGCACCGACGATCAATATTTAGGAGCGCAGATGTCAACATGACCCACTCACTGTTCTTGCTTCAGAGCCGTGGCTCCTGGCCATAAGTGACTGTGGGTGCCCACGTCAGCAACTCTGAGGAGCGTGTCTGTTTCGAGTGTGGTGCTGAAAGCTCGTGTGGCCCTTCTTGCTTCTGATGTGATGAGGTGCTCTTTTTTTTAAAAAAAAAAAATTATTGAGCTATATATTTTTCTCCCCTCCCCTCCACTCCTTTCCCTTCCCCTTCTGTCCTCTCCCGTGATCCCCTTGCTCTCAATTTACTCAGGAGATCTTGTCTTTTTCTACTTCCCATGTAGATTAGATCCATGTATCTCTCTTGGGGTCCTCATTGTTGTCTAGGTTCTCTGGGATTGTGAATTGTAGGCTGGTTTTTAGTTTGTTTTATGCCTAAAAGCCACTTATGAATGAATACATATGATATTTGTCTTTCTGGATCTGGGTTACCTCACTCAATATGATGTTTTCTAGGTCCATCCATTTGCCTGCAAATTTCAAGATGTCATTATTTTTTCCCGTTGTGTCATGCTCCATTGTTAAATGTACCACATCTTCTTTGTCCATTCTAAAATGGCTGAAAGACACTTAAGGAAATGCTCAACATCCTTAGTCATCAGAGAATTAAACAACTCTGAGATTCCATCTTAAGAATGGTCAAGATCAAAAACACTGATGACAGCTTATGCTGGAGAGGTTGTGGAGAAAAGGGAACACTTCTGCATTGCTGGTGGGAATGCAAGCTGGTACAGTCCCTATGGATGTCAGTGTGGCGATTTCTCAGAAAATTAGAACACAACCTACCTCAAGACCCAGCAATACCACTTTTGGGTATATATCCAAAGGATGCTAAATCGTGCCACAAGGACATGTGCTCCATTTTGTTCATAACAGCTTTGTGTGCCATAGCCAGAACCTGGAAACAACCTAAATGCCCCTTCGACCAAAGAATGAGGTGCTCAAAATGCAGGCACACGTGGGGTTCTAACTGCACACCAACCTTGGAGATGCCAGCAAGGGGCCCGGGACTGATGGACTGATGCTGGCTTCTTTCTGCTTTGATCTCTTCCCCACACAGACCCTCCTGGCAGGTTAATGTTTGTACTCGAGCCAAGCTGTCTCTGGTAGCCACCGAATCGTCAGTGTGCCACACAGCAGTCTCGCTGGCGAGGGGAGAATGGGTGCCGAGCGCAAGGGGGCACAGCTTGAGGAGTGCCAAGGGCACAGCCTGACTGCAAAGCGTTCGCGGTGGGAATAGCCAGTGAGTTTCCAGCTGGGTTGGGGGCGGGACTTCCTGTCCTAATGCTACCCGTGCTTCCCTTGATTAAGGTCTTGAAACAAACACTCGTCTGCCTCCACGCCCTCTCTCTGCACACGTCACCCAGCTCTCAAAGCAGAACAGCCTCCAAGTGAGCTGCAGGTGTTACCGGCTGAGCGCGTGGGAAGCTGGTCAGGCCCGAGTCGAATAGGAATCCACGTGTTTATCTGAGACAGCCAGAGTGAGGCCCGGGGTTACTCTATTTAAACGCCTGTGTTTTCCTCTGCTTTCGCTGTTCCCTGTGATCTCTAACGAAGTTTGAGCTCACCACAGTTTCTCAAAGCCACACTCTTGATCGAAAAGCCACTGAAAGTTATGGTTCGGGTCTTGGGGTGTCTGTCTCTTTCTCTCTCCTTTACTTTTTAAAGACTTGACTTCAGCCAGAAGCAACTAGAGGTTAAGCTGCTGCAAGATGCTGTCCACCAAGAGGAGGTTCCACCAAGACAGCTCAGGGCTGGGGGTGGGGGGGACACAGAGTCAGGGGTGTGGAGACCTCGGCAACATTAAACTCTGGGGAAATTGTGAAGTTAAAAAAGAAAAAAAAAAAAAGGAACTGTTCAGTTGTCCCAGGAGGCTGGCTGCAAGCCGTGAGTGGAGGAAGTGTGGGGTATAAAGAAGGCGGTGTCAGCCCAGCGAAAGAGGGGAGTACAGAGAGCCTTAACTTGCTTCTCAGGACTCGGGTGGAAGGAGCTGGGCGGGCTGCGCCCATGCAAACAGAATTGCAGAAGTGGAGCCCAGGCTTATCACTTCCCTGAGAAGAAAAGCACATTTCCAGTTAGCTTCCTGTGCCTGAGCGCAAGTGCCCGGTGCCCTCCACGCTGCCCAAACCCAGACTGCCCTGAGCAGAGGCGACACAGGTGGAGGACCAGGCTGCGGCCTGTGGAAAAGCCGAGTTCCTGTGGCATAAACTAGGGGAGTTCTGCGGAATCTGCGAACTGAAAGCACCCAGCGCCACACGCGGAGCAGAAGACCTGGACCTGCCATGTAAGTAGCACGTTCCCTGCCAGTTCCTTTCGCCCAGGCTGGAGCAGAACCTCTGCCATTTTCCTGGAACCCAGCTGCTGGGTTACGCAGTGAACAGTTTAGGAAACCGCGCGGAGGGATCTCATCCTCCTGCTAGGAACATGATAGCAATGTTAGTCTCCCTTGGCTTTGCTGACTGGGTCTATGGTTGTATTTCCCTTTAAAATGAAACAAAGCGGGCTTTAGCTCAGTGGCCGCACATTGGCCTTGTGTGCAAGAGCGTGAATTAATATTAAACACATGAAAATTGCTTTTAACATATATGTGTATATGTGTGGAACTGTATGCACACTTTAGCCTTGGTTTTGTTTTGTTTCTGAGACAGGGTTTCACCGCGCAGCCCTGACTTATCTAAAACTCTTTGTAGACCAGGCTGGTTTGGAACTCACAGAGATCCATCAACCTCTGGCCCCAGAGTACTGAGGTTAACAGCGTGCTCCACCGTGCTCAGATCCACTTTACTTTTTGATACTGGGGTATTTAGAATGTTTGGGTGTCAGCCAAGGGCATATGATAATTTACTAAAAGTCATGTAAGAAGACAATTGTCAAATTACAAATGTCAAGCTATGTGTAAACCTGCTTTATTCTAGACATGTGGAATGGAAAATGGACGCTTCTTTATCTCACCCCTTATAGACAGCTGCTTTTGTTCGCAAACTTCTTTTTTATTTATTTTTTTGGGGGGGGTTGTTTTTTGTTGTGGTTTTTTGTTTGTTTGTTTGTTTTGTTTTGTTTTGTTTTTCGAGACAGGGTTTCTCTGTAGCTTTGGAGCCTGTCCTGGAACTATCTCTTGTAGACCAGGCTGGCCTCGAACTCACAAAGATCCATCTGCCTCTGCCTCCTGAGTGCTGGGATTAAAGGTGTGCACCACCACTGACCGGCTTTGCAAACTTCTTATTCTAGCACTATGGATCTTCCTTTTATAGAGCGTCCTTGTGGAGGAAGAGGACGACCCTAGTGTAGAAGTGCTCTGTCTGGGATTGTTGTGGATTCCTGTGCCTTTCCCTATTGGTCTGAGGAAGTGGCTGAGGAGTTGGAGGAATTGCCTCGTTTTAGAATAGCGATGTTGTGGTGGTATCTTATTGTTGCTGTCTTTTGCTTTCTGAACTCACTGGGTTTCAGTGTTTCCAAAAGCACTAAAAACCGTATTTGAAGTCACGAAGGCTAAAGCTGTAATTGCTGGGGACTTTGAAGAAAGTCTTCTTGTGATCAGGGCTGCTGTGTGGAGGTGTGAAAAGGCAGCTCTGCCCAGGTTGGGGTGAGTCATGTCTCTCTTAGACCCCATGCTCAGAGCACTAGCCCACTGGACACCTCTGTCTTGATGAAATCGATATTACGACCCCCAGCTTTATGAGCCCCCTGCTGCAATGGCTTCCTTGCAGTGTCTGTTCAGGAGAGTCGGCTGCTATAACTCACCCCAGAGTGGCCACGGTGGGCTCCCCACTGGGAAGCATCCTCTAGCCCAGCCTGCGGGGACTGCTGATCTGGATGTCATTTGAGCTGTGCCCCTGGTTTGAGTGCATTTTCCCAGGCCTGGATGACATGAGGACACTTCCTTCCTCCCCTGACCTGCGCTTAAGCCACCAGGATCCCTTAAACAGGCAGGTATTTGTACTTCTCTCCAGAGAGGCGCAGCTGCGGGGGTTTCACTTATGGCCATTTCCTCATGTGAAGGTCTTTCTCAAAACCTCTTAAAATCAAACTTTGGGCAAAGAGGGAAGTTAGTTCATGTTTTCAAAATGTTCTGCACAGCAGGTAGACTTGGGACAACGACAAGGGAGGACGGTAGCCACACACACACACACACACACACACACACACACAGACACACACACCACTGCCTCAGAGGACAGTAGCCACACACACACACACACACACCACTGCCACAGAGGACAGTAGCCACACACACACACACACACACACACACACACACACACCACTGCCACAGAGGACAGTAGCCACACACACACACACACACACACACCACTCCCTCAGAGGACAGTAGCCACACACACACACACACACACACACACACACACACCACTGCCACAGAGGACAGTAGCCACACACACACACACACACACACACCACTGCCACAGAGGACAGTAGCCACACACACACACACACACACACACACACACACCACTGCCTCAGAGGACAGTAGCCACACACACACACACACACACACACACACACACACCACTGCCTCAGAGGTCAGTGGCCACACACACACACACGCACACACACACACACCACTGCCCACTGCCTCAGAGGTCAGTAGCCACACACACATCCCCCACCACCACCCATGCTGCTTGCATTGTGAGTCAGATGTTTGAATTCTGAGTTGGAAAGAAAACTATTCAAATGTCCTCAGCTGTTCTGAAACTCACCAGTTAGTTGAATAAATTAGCAAGTGTTCTCTGACCCATCTCAAACTCATCTGCCAGCTGTGGGAAGCTGGGGTTGGTTTTTCCAAACGTTCAGACCAGCGATGACGAATGTGCACGAAGTAAAATTAGGAAGTCCTTGATAACATTTGCTGCCGCATCAGGCTGCCTGGCACATGAAGTGCTTAAGGGCGCGCTGGACTCTGAGGGAGGAACCTTAGAGCTGTTAGCTGGCTCTGGTGGCGGCATATATATTTTCTTTTTAAATTATATTTATCTTTGTGGCCATCTGCATGTTTTCTTTCTTCTTTGATTATATCTTGTACTGATAGGCAATATTGGTTATCTGTTTCTTTGTTGTTGTTTGTTTCTTATTTATTTTGTATTAGAATTTTCCCGCATGCGTGTCTGAGCCCCATTTGTGTGTCTGTCACGTGAGGAGGCCAGAAGAGGGTACTGGATCCCCTGGGACTGGATTTACATATGTTTACTTATGGTTGTGTGTCATGTGGGTGCTGGGAATCAAACCCTGGTCCTCTGGAAGAGCAGCTGGTGCTCTTAAGTGTTGAGCCATCTTTTCAGCTCCTCCTGTACTTTTTGGAGACAGAGTCTAACGTAGTCCAGGCCTGGAAATGGCTGTACAGCCAAACATGACCTTGAATTCCTGTGTCATGCTCCTTGGTGTAGACCCTAGGATTGCAGGTTCATGTCACAGTGGCTATACTGGATTATCAACAGGTAGTTACTTGAAAAGGACATGTAAAGACATTCTTAGATGGAGGACACACATTCAGCTCATACAGGGCTTCTTATCTATAGGAAGCACAGACTAGAGCTAATCTGAGCTCGCACACTGCCTCTTGACAGACCACAAGAGGATTGCCTGTAGGAACCGAAAAGTCCTGTGTTGCAGGGAGAGCCTGAAAAGGGCAGTCTCATTCATGAACAGTGTCTGTGTGTGGATGTCACAGACTGGGAAGGCTTCCCTCACTGTCTCGTGTGCCCCACCAACTCCAGTGTCGTCTGTGTGACATGACATATGTCATTATACCGGACGGGTGCTATGTGTCCCATGGGACTAGGCTTCCTGGAGGTCAATGGCAGATGGCCCAGCCCGGTATTAGCCACCGCTGAGGCATAGATGGGTTTCTCGAGTAGCTGGCTATGCGGGATATGAGCTTTGCACAATCTCTTTCATAGTAATGATAGTGTTTAAATATACAAGACAAGGATCATTCTCTTCAGAAACAGCTCTGGGATAGGGAAGCACAGTATGGGAATGTATAAGACTACAGCAGAACCTTTGTCATATACAGGGTGTGTGATGAGCAAGGGAATAGATGGGTTGATGTTGATGGACAAAGACTGTTATGTTATACTCTGAACTTTATGGATAGGCTTGCTAGATTCCAACCCCTATGATGTCTGCTGCATAAGAAGGTACTAAAAAGTATAGTTCAGCAGGTGCAGAGAACTGATTAGGTATATTTGGTCACTAGATGAAATAAAGTGTTAGGAAGAGGAAAGGCCATGATAGCGATAATGAGACAGAAACTTAATTCATAAGATAAAACCACTTGTCTGAGGTTTACGTTCTCAAGGACAAGATTTCCTCTTCTAAGGATGCTTTATATTTAACACCTGTTCCTGACAATATACTTTTCTTAAATATCGCTGATGTGACTAAAAGAAGCTTTCATACTGTGCCAACCAATGATACATGACCTTCTGATTTGTTCTTTGTTTGAATACTATATAATGAAAACATGAATTCAGTAAAATCGCAGCAGATTCCAACCACTCTCTTGTGTGTTGTGTCTGTCTGTCATTCGCCGAACTTGTGCCTTCCTGTTACCAGGACCCTGCTTCTCCCACGGTCTGGGTGGCTCCCCTGAGTCGGTCCGTGGCACTCGTGGGAAATTGTTCTTGATGTTTTTTCATGTGGAGAGGGGTGGCACTGGAGAGGGGTGTACCTGAGGACAGATGTTGGAAGACAGTCACATGTCCTGAGACTAAAGGAATAGCAGCTGAAGGAAGAGGAGTCCGGGCGACTAAGACATACATCCAGATAAAAGGCCCTGGGAATTAAGTGTGGGGTCCATGCCTGTATTCCCAGTGCATGGGGTGGAGTCAAGACTAGCCTGGGCTACATAACAGAACCCTGTCTCAAAACTAAACAAACAAAAGAGGCAAATGGTTGGGATGATGGTGAGACAGGAAACAAAGCCAAAGAAGGCTTGCTCAGCAGTTCTGATGGGGTAGAGGGCCAAGCTTCCCCAAATGCAGATACAGAGGTTGGATAGCTCAGGATATAAAAGCTCTTGCCACCAAGCCTACAACCTGAGTCCGAATCCCAGAACTAAGACAGTAAGAGAAAAAAACCCAATCCCCACAGGATGCCCTCTGATCTCCATATGCATGCTATAGTACGTGCCCATGCATGTGTGTTTGAGCGTGCAAACACACACACAATAAATAAATGTGAAGAATAGTACAGATATAGATGAGCTAATGCAGATGGTGTGGGATGTGGCTTAAGGGCCTGGAGCTGGCATTTGCAAGAACAGCTGACAAAGCTGGACAAGTCACCTGATTGCTAGGAGCCAGTGTTGTGTCCCCATCCTGCCCTCCCCCTCCTCCCCCCCCCCCTCCCACCCTGGGAATGCTACCCGAGAACTGTAAGGAGCAGAGCACATGTGCCTCAGCAGCCAGGCTTGGTGTGTGCATTCTGCTGAAACGGGCTTCCGGAATATCCCGTCCCTCCTCTGAAACTGGTGTGTGAGGGATAGCCTGCTCTCAGATGGGAAGTGAAGGATGGCCTGCTCTCAGATGGGAAGCGAGGGATGGCCTGCTCTCAGATGGGAAGCGAGGGATGGCCTGCTCTCAGATGGGAAGCGAGGGATGGTCTGCTCTCAGATGGGAAGTGAGGGATGGCCTGCTCTCAGATGGGAAGCTCCTCTGGTCCCAGTTCATCTTTAAACAGGATCCGGGCTGGAAGGGTTGGACTGTGACCTTCAGCAGCAAAGACCCAGATCCTGTATCTGCGAAGCAGGTGGCAGGAGCCTTTTCAACTCCCTCAACGTCCCTGCACCTGGGCAGTCCTCCCAGCCTCACAGAGCTCCGGAGTGGGGACAGAATCTGTGTTTGCCTTCACAGCCCAGTGCTCCAGCTCCCCTGCCTCCCCCCCTCCCCCCGCCACCCTTCCTCCACAAACGACCAGTACTGTTGTCTTTCGGTGGCTCCAGCATTTCTGCGGTTGCTTTTGTGCCTTTCTGGCACCCTTGGGCCTTCTGAAGGGAACATCTGGTGGCCCATGTGCTCTCCTGGGCTACCAACAACTGCAGAGTTCTCTGAGTGTCCTCGTGACAGTGGTGCACACATTTTCAAGTGTTTTCTTCCTAACATGTGGATCACATAAACCTTGCATTATTTTCTTTCTATTATTTATTAGATTCATTGTTATTTTATTATTTATTATTTGTATGCGTGTATATGTACACGTAAGTGCAGACATCCTTGAAGGCATGGAGGAGGGTCCTCCTGGAGCTGAAGTTACAGGTAGTTAAGAGACGCCTAACATGTGTGCTGGGAACCCAGTTCAGACCTTCTGCAAGAGGAGAAAGCACTTGCAGTTCTCGAAACATTATTATTGTTGTCATTATTGTTATTATTATATTTTTCTTTTATTTCTGAAATCATAATTACGTCATTTTCTCCTTCCCTTTCCCATCTCTAAACCAGCAGTTTTCAACCTGTGGGTCTTGACCCCCTTTCACAGGATTTGCCTAAGACCACCTGAAATACAAGAAATTTACATTACAATTCATAACAGTAGCAATATTACAGTTATGAAATAGTAATGAAAACAATTCCATGGTTGGGACCCCCACACCGTGAGGAATTGTGTTTAAAGGTTTGCAGCATTGGGAAAGTTGAGAACCACTGCCCTAACCGCTCCCATGTGCCAACCGCCACTTCCCTCTTTCTCATTCATTGTTGTTGTTGTTGTTGGTGTGTGTGTGTGTGTGTGTGGTGTGTGTGTGTGTGTGTGTGTGTGTGTGTGTGTGTGAATTCAGTCACTCTCAGAGTCCAGAAGGGAGCACCGGATCCCTTTGAACCACTACAATTGCAGGTGGTTGTGTACAACTGATATAGGTGCATAGAACCAAGCTCAGGTCTCAGAGCAAACACACTGTACTCTATATATGAGAGTTATTTTCACTTATGTGATTTGGTCTTCCTCCTCCTCTTCCTCCTCCTCCTCCTCCTCTTCTTCCTCTTCCTCCTCTTCCCCCACCTCCTCCTCCTCGCCTCGCCTTTGCTCTGGCAGTCATAGAACTCACGTAGACCCCTATAGCCTTGAACTCACAGACTGCAGGCCTCTACTCCTGAGTGCTGGGATCAAAGGTGTGTGCCATCAAGCCCAGCTCTCATTCACGTGAATTTTTTAATTCTCCTTCATGCAAAGTCATAAAAGTCATTCAGGCCTTAAATGTACGGATCAGCCAATTAGAAAATGCATATGAAAACATTGAATTTCTGCCAGAAAGTTCCTCTAGCTGCCTCCCGGTGAGTGCCTACCTCTGGCCACACCACAGTCAGTCAGCAGCTGTGGAGTCACCAAGACAGCTGTGCTGGGCTGGAACCAAGGGAAGTTGGAGGTGTCCTCCTCCTGTGTCTGTCGTCCATCTCTCCCCAGGTTTGAGATTTGTCTGTGTTGTGTTTACGGATAACATTATTTGAGTTGCTGGGCTGCCTTTGTCTCTATGAATATCCCACACATTGATTCTGTCTCTTATTAGAAATCGATATTTACCATTTTTAGTTGTGGATAAAGTCACTGTGAAGGATTGTACACAGGGCTTGTGGAGACATGCTCACCATAAATACTTAAGAGTAGAATTACTGTCATAACTTAGTCTGAGCTCTAACTTTTAAAAGGTCTACCAAGAGGTTGGAGAGGTGACATAGATGTTAAGAGCACTTATTGTTCTTTCAGAGAACCAAAGTTTGGTTTCCACACCCACATGGTAGTTCACAACCATCTGTAACTCCAGCTCCAGTGACACCCTCTTCTGGACTAGTAAGGTACTGCACTCATATGGTGCACATAAATACAGGGAAGCAAAACACTCATACACATACAATAAACATGATAAATGCATTCCACTCTGTCGAGCATTTCAGACGCCTCCAGTGCTGAATGGGAGTCTGAGCCCCCTAACTCCAGTCTTTGTAGTTTGGGCACTACTGATGTCATTGGTCTTAATTTGTCTTTGTAGATTACTATAATGTTGAGTGCTTTTCTCGTGTTCTGACTGGTCATTCTTTCCTTTTTTGAAGAGTTTATTTATTTATTAATAGATACACAAGTCATTAGATGAATAACTTCTGCAGCACGAATTCTAATTGTTCTTCCTAAAAACCCAGAATCAGATATTAGGGGGTGAAAGCTGAGAGACCAGCGAAGTAGCACAGTCAGTCCCTAGAGAGACCTTTTACCTCTACCAATCCTCAGACCAAAGGGGTCATCCTGTCCTCAGACTGCATCTCCAGGCTGCATGGCGCTCCCGTCTCCTCCTGCCTTATATTCCTCTCTCTGCCCAGCTGTATCCCTTCCTGTCTCCACCTTCTCAGTGCTGGGGTTAAAGGCGTATGACTCCCATGTGTTGGTTCCCGGCTGCCCAGACCCGAATTAACCACACAGAAACTATATTAATTAAATCACTGTGTGACCCATTAGCTCTAGCTTCTTGTCATAAACAAAATTCCACTTGAAGCTTCCATGCTCATTGATTTTGATTTAAAATTTTAATTGATAACTTATTTCTGGTACTGGGAATTGAACCCTTGTTGGTTTCACGGGTGTTGGGGCAAACACTCCCTCTGTGCTGCTCCCAGCCTGCTGACCCCAAGCCTGGAGCCTCCACAGAGACACATGCCCAGCCCAACCCTGATTCATATGGTTTTAGTTTACATGTGTGCTCACACGCATGAACACAGCATGTCTGTGGAGGTCAGGAGACAATTTTTGGGAGTCTCAGCACCAAACTTGCACAGAAATACCTACGCTCCCTGAGACATCTCACCAGCCCCCCAACTCTTATTTTTCAATACCCAGAACATGAAGTTGGTTTTTTTTTTCCAGTACTGTGTTGTGAAGATGTTCATTGCAGGTGTGTGGCAGCATTGATACTGAACACTGCAGTTCTGAGAATGAGGTAGGTTTTTGATTTTCAGTCCCCAATTACAAATACAGCCTCAGCCCAAATGTCACTGTCCTGCCTTTAGAAAGCTACTTAGGTCAGCTTCCCTCCCTGCAGGGAACCTGAGACACCTGGCCACATCTTCCACCACAGCTGGCAGCAGCAGGAGCAGTGGCCTTGTTTGCCTTGGTTCTTCTGGAAGCTTAAATGTCCCGGACTTTGCAGCTCCCCCTCTGTAGAAGGATGCAAAGTTCAATGCAAACAGGGGGGTCATCGTCTGGCTTTGTTTTGTCATATGGAAAATATGGAAATCACCGCTACTCGTTGTGAGAGCCATCTGTGGAAGTGAGTTTGCAGCTTGAATGCTTCGCTGTAGATAGGCTGTATAAATGATGCCACTCTGCTCACATCCGGTGCGCAGCACGTACTGGGCAGGTAGTGCGGAGGGAATGCTGGGTTTGTATGCTGGAGCTATGCAGCCTTGAGAAACCCCATGGGAACTTCTGGAAGCATTGGCTGGCCACTCTTTGTAAACTGGGAGGAGGTGTCTGTGTCTCCCGACAGTGAGCATGGTTTCACAAAACTAAGAGGTCTCCAGGACACAGAGGCTCACACCCGTCAACCTAGCACTGGGGGGCTGAAGCTCTCAGAGTGTCTTCATTGTGAGGCCATGCTGAGCCCTACAGTGTTCAGGCCAGGCAAGACCCTGCACCCACCCCAAACAAAAATAAGAGTTCTGGGCTAGAGACGGTTCCGTTGGCGAAGTGCTTGCTTTGTTTTCTATTTTCTTTTTAAATGTTTAAAAATTATTTGTGTGTGTGTGTGTGTGTGTGTGTGTGTGTAAACATACATATTTGTGTACACACAAGGGTCGGAGTACTTGTGTGGAGGTTAGAAGGCAGCTATCTGGAGTTGGTTCTCTGCCTTCTCCTTTATGAGGTTCTGGGGATTGCATGCAGACCGCTAGGCTCCACGGTAAGTGCTCTTACCTACTGAGCAATCTTGCCAGCTGTTTTTCTGTTTGAGACTGGATAATTTAATGCTCACTTCTGAAGGCCGTGTGCTTGCGCCTATATGATTAGATTTAAATGCCCGCAAGTGACAGAGGTTAGTTGTTCTAGCCCGTCTGACCTGAGTATTTAACTTAGAATCCATTCTCAGAAGTCTGAGCTCCCTCTACCTGCCTTCGAGGATCCCAAAGTATAGCCATGAAAGGGTTTCCAAGCAGTGACAGGAACTAGCGGAAAGGAGGTGTAAACATGGTCGGACTGAGCTGGCTGCAAACTCTTTCTTCACTACAGTGTTGCGTTACACTGAGAGCAGCTCGCTGAAGGACTGCTCCGCGGCTTGCCGTCTCAAGCCAAGACAAAAACCAAAATCCCCACTGATAGGTGCTTATTTGTGGTGGCAAAGATGGCTAATTCAGAGAGCTTCTGATGCTAACTTAGCAGAACACAAGGAGAGCGCTCATGTTAGCAAGGAGCTCCTGACAGTTTCTGGACAGAGGCAGCATCTCATTGGTGGCTTTGCCCAACTGTGTCTGTTAATGGAGAGCCAGCTTTTCATGTTAGGACCCTTCTCTCTGATAGGACCAGCATCCTCCAATCAAGGATCACAAGCTGAAATTCTGAGTGCTTTCCAACATGTTTTATTTATGTGTGTGTGGATGCATACAAGTGTGTATTCAGATATGTGTATGTGTGCACAAGTGTGCATATGTGTATGTGTGTGTGTTTGTGTGCATGCATTTGTGTGTGTGTGTGTGTGAGAGAGAGATGTCTTCCTCAATTTCTTTTCCACCTTGTTGTCTGAGATCCCTGTTTGGCCAGACAAGCACACCAGCAAGTCCACCACGCCCACGTGCACTAGGACTGCATGTGTGCCACCACATCCATCACCCACAATTTCACATGGATGCTGAGCTCAGGTTCTCATGCCAGAGAGGCCAGTACTTTGCTGGTGGAGACACCTCTCCAGCCTTGAATAGACTGTCGGGATATTTTCCTCTTTTTTTCATGTTTGTTAAACCCCAAACTGTTCGTTTCTTAAAATGTTTGTTAATTTTTAAATTAAAAAATTATTCTGCGTAAATGAGTATTTTGCTTACAAGTATGTATGTGCACCACATGTGTGTGTTGTGCCTGAGGACTTTAGATGAGGGCACTGGGTTCCTTAGAGCTGGAGTTACAGTTGTGAGTTGTTGTGTAAGTGCTGGAGACTGAACCCAGGTCCTCTGGAAGAGCACTGGGCATCCTTCACCAGTGAGTTCAAGGTTCACTCACTCATTCCTGTGTTTCTGAACACTTGGATCCCTCAGAGCTAGCGTTAAAGGGGTTTATGTAATGTCCAGCTTTTCACTTGGGCGCTGGGATCCGAACTCCAGTCCTTCTGCTTGTACAGCAAGCGGCCTTAGCTGCTAATCCCTCGCTCAGCTTTCCCTTCAGATGACCCTAAAGTAAAATGTGTTTCTTTCCATCAGGAGCTTGGGGAATCTCCTCTTTAGTTCATAAATGAAGAGTCTAAGGGAAAAGCAAGAAGGGCAGAAGAGAGAAAGGGTGATGTTTGAACATAGCTCTTTCAGGACACATGATATAAATATAAACAAGATATAGACACCTTCAGGCAAATAAAGTCCCATAAATTAGGGCAAGCACATAAAGTGCCCCCAAAGGAAGTCAGGCTTGAAGGTTCCCCATACCCAGAGAAGTGTGGGCAGGTGTGGTGCACACACCTCTGGTCCCAGCTCTGGAAGTCCAGGAATCCAAGGCTGGTTTAACCCTCCCAAGAACAATGGCACTTTTAGCATTAGTGACGGTTGGCAGGGGCCAAACTCTTGAGTGAAGAGCACAGTTTTCTGACTATATATGTTTCAACTTTTTAGAAATTGACATTTATATGTGTGTGTGTGTATATATATGCATGCACATGGAGGGCACAACCTGTGGGAGTCAGTTCCCTCCTTGTGGGTTCCAGGGCTCCAAGTCACCAGTCTTGACAACAAGTGCCTTTGCCCTGCGTCCGTCTCAGCAGCTCCCTAAAGACTAACAGATGCCATTGTGGCCTCTGTGTGTCTCTGCACATGTCTTTGTTTTCAACATAAGGGTTTCAGTGTCAAGACATTCAGTTTCTGTTCAAGTGTGGATTTTACTTCTAGATTAAATAATGAGGAGAATGCAATGAGAGGTTTATATGATGTGGAATTCCCCTCTGTATGCTGTGAATACCATTGGTTAATAAAGAAACTGCTTTGAGCCTATAGCAGAGCAGGGCAGAACAGAGGTAGGCAGGGAAAACTAAACTGAATGCTGGGAGAAGGAAGGAGGAGTCAGAGAGAAGCCATGCAGCCCGGCCAAAGACAGATACCAGAACCTTGCTGTAGACCACGAGCCTCATGGTAAAATATAAAACAATGGAGATGGGTTAAATTAAGATGTAAGAGTTATCCAGAAATATGCTTAAGCTATTGGCCAGACAGTATTGCAAATAATATAGTTTCTGTGTGATTATATCTGGAGTCTGGGTAGCTGGGATACAAACAAGCAGCCTCCTTCAACAGTTATGTGTTCCCTTAAAGACTAGTGATGGAAATGGGCCACTTTCAGTCACTTTAGGCTGTGGGCATGCTCTAAGGCCTGGTGTGTCTTCTGCTTCTGATTGTATTATATTCTGTCTTTCAATATTCTCCACCATTGTCTCTCAACAGGACTTTTTAGACGAGGAGTCTCCTCACTATGGTCCCCTGTCCTGCACAGAAAGACATCAGCTTCTACCAGGGAAACCGGTAAGTGTGAGATTTTTTTTTAATTACTTAGGTAACAACTGTAATTCAGCATTATATCAAAATTAAAATGTAGCTCAAACCAGGTGGTGGTTGCACCTCTGTAATCCCAGCATCCAGGAAGTAGAAGCAGGCTAATCTCTGTGAATCCGAGGACAGCCTTGTTTATATAGTGCATTCTAGTCAGCTGGGGATACAAAAACACCCAATGCAGAAAAGGAAGAAGAAAGATGGGGGCTGGAGAGATGGCTCAGGGGTTAAGAGCATGGGCTGTTTTTCCAGAGGGCCTGGGTTTGAGTCTCAGTACCCACCTGGCAGTTCACAACCACCTATAACTCCATTTCTAAGGGATCCAACACCCTCTTCTGGCCTCCTCAGATACTTCAGGGAAAATACCCATATACAGAAATAATAATAATTTAAAAACCATTCAGTGTGTATGAACGAGCTAGGAAATCTAAGTATGTGGCTTATCTACAAAAGATTACCAGACAGGCAATGGATCCCTTCCTCTTTTTCCTTCTTAGTTATACCATGTGGTCTAAGAGGCAGCAATACGGCCTCTTGATTACAGAACCACGAGGCATTGTGTAGCTGGGCTTGCCCCTCACTCCCACCCACTTCCTCAAAGCCTAGTTTCTGTCTCAGCGGGAACTGTGGGGACTGGGTGGCATTTGAGCATGCCATTCAACTCCACTGCCAGGTGTTCTTTCCGGCTCTGCCTGTAAATGCTTGGTATTGAACCCCTGGGGCCTCACACACAGGCAAAGGCTGTACCTCTAAACCAAATACACCAGTCCTGTTACTTTCTGTTTTGAGACAAGGTCGCACTAAGTTGCCCAGGCTAGCCCTGCACCCACTTTGTGGCCCAGGCAGATCTTGAACTTGAGATGCTCCTGCCTCTGCCTCCCAGGTGTTGCAACTCTGAGCCTGCACTTCCAGGTCAGGCTTGAAAACACAGCTGGATTTGCTCTTGTTCTGTGGCCCTGGATAGAACTCTGAGAGCTTTGCTCTGTAACATCCTCATTTGGGACCAGTCACATCCTGCCTACTTTTCATCTTTGAAATTTTATCTATTTTTATTTTATGTGTGTGGGATGTTTCCTGCATGTATGTCTGTACGCGGTGTGTGTGCAGTGCCCACAGATGCCAGAAGAGGGTGCTGGACCGTGGGCACTGGAGTTCTAGATGGTTGTGGGCCACATGTTGGTTCTAGGAACTAGAAACTGGGTCCTCTACAAGAATAGCCAGGGCTCTGCATAACCACCCCCAGCACCTGTCTGGTAACTTTTTTAAAATATTTTCTTTATTAATTGAGAATTCAAATGATATATTTTGGCCTTATTCCTCCCCTCCCAACTCCTCTGAGGTCCACCCATCTGCCCATCTCACTTCATGTTTGCTCCATCTGTCCCTGCCCCAATGAGTTTTTTTTAAATTATCTTGAAAACTGTGGGGTGGAACTCTCCTTTAGACAGTGAATAATGCTGGTTTTTTGTTTAGAAGCAATCCTGCCACAAACCACAGCGGAGGCAAAAGGGAAGCACTGGGCAGGGACCCTTGACCTGGAAAGACCTGTGTCCGTGTAGACCTCTGCTAGGTGAAAGGACATGCCCCCATGCCTGCCCATGTAGGTGGAGAGGGGCTTCTCAAAAGAGATAATAAATAGTAACAATGATATCTGTCCAAAGAGATATATTGGACCTTTGTCTATGGATTCAATTAATATATACCTGAACATCCACCCTATAACCAGGTACCATTACATCTAATCAAGAACAAGTCCTAAAGCAACAATACCTGAGTTCAGAAAACATTCCGTAGAAGATGGAATAGTAGGTGGCTGGGGGAAGGAGAAGGCTTTGGGAACGTGGTGAAAGAATCTGACGGGTGGTGTGTGGACAGCAAAACCAGGGCTCCAGAGAGAAGACCATGCAAGCTTCACCTTTGTGGAGTCAGAGCTGAGGTGGGTTTAGAGGAGCAAGGAGGAAACAAAGGGAAAGAGGGTGGGGCCCAGGGCTGTTCTGGTCAGGCCAAAGGTAAAAGAACTGTATCCTGAGAAGGGCTCAGAGTCAGACAGCGCCAACACTGCCTGGGTGTGATGGCGGACAGAGCCTGGTGTGTTCCCAAAAGGACAGAGGGTGGCAGAGGTTACAAAGACAAGCTTCAGAAGGAACATAAAGTGGTTTGCGAATCATTTAAAACAGACAAGCTGCTCCTGACAGGTGTCGGGCTAGACTGGTGACCTAAACCAGTTTGTTTCACTCCCTGAAACCTTCAGCCAAACACGATCCACAGGGTAGAATCGCGCAGCGTCCTGCACTCTACGGTGCCTGACAACGGCATTAGTTCCCTCCACAGTCCCATAGGGCCACGCTAGGGTAGCTCCCATTTTATTGTATTGACTTCTGTGGGACTGGAGACAGAATATGCCGGGTGATGCTCCACCACCGAGCTTCCCTGGCTCCTGGCACCTTTTAGTTTCATTGGAAAGTTTTTATTATTTTATTTTATGTGTGAGATTGTTTTGCCTGAAAGCATATAAATGCAGCATCTGTGTGCTGGTGGCCACGGAGCCCAGAAGGCATCAGATGCCCCAGAACTCGGCTTGCAGAAGGTTGGGAGCCATTGGGAGCTGAACCTGGGGGCTCTGAGAGCAGCTCACACCCTTGAGTGCCACGTATCCCGTGGAGAGCTCTCATTGCCAAGAGGAATAAACAGGAGTGTCAAACATGCTTTGCCTGAGATCCCGTGTCCCTTTACGTAGAGGAGATTTAGGGTTCTGAGTGGAGACGCTGTCTACCTACAATCACACAACCTGCAGGAGCAAAGCCCAGATTTGAACCAAAAGATTGTGACTGATAGAAAGCTTGCCATTTTTAAAGATTAAACGTGGCCTTGTCCTGTACCCCGAAACACAACAACCGCGTTCCCCTAAAGGAGTGGCTTGTCTTTGCAGTGTGCTTCCTACAACGCTTTTGGTGGGTTCTGATCACAGGGTCCCATAGCTTTCCCCTAAGGAGCCTGCAGAGCTGCTCTGAGAGGCCAGATAGTAAATATTTTATCCCTTTCAAGCCACGTGGTCTCCGTGGCAACTATTCAGCTGCACTGCTGAAACACACAAGAAGCCACCGACGGTCCACGAATGAATGGCCATGGCTGTGTTCTAATAAAGCTTCACATATGAAAACAGGCTGCTGGATGGATGCTGTCTTCTTAGTGGCTCAGTGGGCAAAGGCTTTCTGTGCTCCTTCACCCACCCCTCAGTTTGTTTTGTTGTTGTTTGTTTTCTACCTTCATGTAACTAGGCCTCTAGGGGTTCTAGGATAAAGTGTTAGAAAATAGGGTTGGTTTTCACTTTTTCAGACATGGGGCAACCAACCTCTTGGGTGAGAAAGAGCTTAGTCTTTAAGGCACTTTGAATGGGAAGCTCACCTCCACCGTCATTCCTTCCTTCTCAGTAGATGCCTTGTATCCTGACGGTCTTACAGCCATCCCAAGGCTGGAACTGACATCCGTCTCATGTGCCAAGAAACCAATCCGTGCTCTGTGTAAAAGACCCCCGGAGCAGGAGGCAGATGGAGCTTCGCACGTGACGAGAGGACCCCAGTACGTCAGATCACAGCTGTACCCCTTCTCCTGTATTTTATCTGATATTGTTATTTCTTTGCTATGTTTCGGATGGAGTGTCCCCTAGCTCTCTGAGCAGTGCGTCTGGAATCCAGACGTTGCCTTTGAATTTCATGAGACAGCTTTGCAGGGCATACTGCAAATTCACTGCTAAGTTAGCTGAGGTGAGCCATGGACATTGCTTGTGTCTGTTATCCTGCACCCCAGTCTCCAGAGACAAAGGACTGATCGCACACCTGAGCTTCTGTTGGTCTGGCAGGGTTAACTCCCCAGTGAGAGTCCTCTCTGTTCTGGAGTGGAGAGGAAAGAAGACTTTGAATTGCAAATGTCTTATTTTCATTTTTGGTTGGCTTTTCTGTGCTTAGTAACTTCTCTCTGAAGGAGATAGAGGCTTCTTGCTTGACTAGAAGTTGACTGGACCAGGTGGGGCTACTGGGAACTATGGTGCAGTTTGGCCCCTGCTAACCTGCAGTTTTTCACCTGCAGGAAGCCACTCTCTTCTCCACCCCAGGTGCCCTGTCCCCGCAGGAGGCTCCACCTTGGGTCCAGAGCTTCTAGCCTGCACCAGGATGAATGAGGACTTCAGCGTAGAAGTGAGTATGGATGGAGATGCTTCATTTCCAGCACTGCTGGGCTCTGGTCCCCTTTGGAACTCACATATGTGAAGAATATCCAGCTCCAAAGCCAGGAAGTTAAAATTCAGTCATTTGGGGGCTTTCTGTTACTCATGTAGCATAAATATGACTGGAGAGGTGGTTTATTGGTTAAGAGTCCTGAATGCTCTCATGGAGGACCTGGGTTCAAATCCCAGCACTCCTATGATGACTTACAACCATCCCTAACTCTAATTCCAGGAAATATGACACCCTCTTCTGGCCTTTATGGGTACTGCACACACACACACACACACACACACACACACACACACACACACACACGCATGCGCGCGCGCGTGCAGGTAAAACACCCATACACATAAACAAATCTGAAATAAAAATAAAGACAAGTTCCAGGGTGAATGAGTAAAGGGGGAGTTGGGTGGAGTGTGCTGAACTTGGTGCTATATCTTGTTTTTGTTATTTAAATTTGCTAATGCAGCAATAAATCTCAGCCGGCAATGGCTTTCCAGGAACTGAGATCAAGGCTAGATGATCCTTGAGGCATTGGCTCCTTATCAAAGAGTCCACCTTGCCAAAGGCAGGCACAGATGGTACTCTGCTGAAGATGACAGTGACCTGGACCGCCTTCAGAAAGGCCATTGTTCAACCACCCCAGGCCAATGGATGTACTTGGTGTGCCTTCCTCAGAGTCTGGATCTGCCCATCCATCATTCTTCTCTGGAGGAAAACTCTCACCCCAAACAGTTAATTCTGTGGATGGTGTCACGGAATTGAGAAATGCCAGAATACTAGAACACTTGATCACTCTTCCCACCCCTGTCCCAAGCAAAACAATGTAGTCCTCTGTCCCAGCATTCTATCCCTAGACAATCAGCAACCTCCTTTCTTTAAAGAGCTGCCTCTTATGGAAGTCTCTGATAAAGGGAATCAACACTATTTGGCCTCTGGGGCCTGACTGCTTCTAACAAGTATTAGATTTCTAGTCTATATCAGGTCCTCAGCACTGCTGTACTGACGGCCCCTATCTTCCCCGTGGGCTCACACGCATCTGAGCAGCTCCTGGCCTGTTGGGAACAGTACTTCAGTCCTTATACCGTGCATAAGCTTCTGTATAAACTGTTTTAAAATGCTTCTGTGTGTAGGCCCACAAGTAGAGGTACTGCCTCTCGTGTGGTCGTGCGGTCCCCTCATGTTTAATGTCTCGATGATCTACAGAACACATTCCGTGGCCTATGCTGTTTACTCTGCCACCATCAGAACCCGAGGATTCTAATTTCTCTACGTTATCCCAACACCACGCGACTGTCGCCAGCTCAGAGAATGCAAAGTGAGGACCCGAAGGGTTTGATTTGCATTTCTCTAACGAATAGTGATGTCTGTCATCTTTGCATGTGTCTGTTAGCCCTTATTGATTTTCCATGTAAATATGCCTCCTGAGATCAGAGGCCCCACTTTTAAACGGTTTTCTCTCTCTGCTTTCTTTTAAGAGTTGTTTCCATCTCCCACTTACGTGCATGCGTCCACTTCTATAAATTTTATGTAATTTCTGATATATAATTGTGTGTACTTTTTATATTGAACAATTGATGCATGATTTATTTTCATTGGTGCCCACCTTGCTGAGAAGCTAAGGACAAGAGAGGGAAAAGACACGAGCCTCCTTTGCTATCACTTAGCCTTCTTCTGCAGTTTTAATACAGGAAGTTGACCTCAGCCATGTACAGGATGTTTGGTTGTTAGTAATTTCCCTTTTATCAGGCACTAATTTCACAACGAAGAGGGAAGAGGCAACACGAACTGAGCTGAGCATCAGGCACGGTGCAGGGAAGCATTTCCACGGCCACATTCACCCTCTCCAAGCATTTCCACAGGCCGCTTTAACCCTCTCCGCCTCCAGAGTGGGGGCCGTCTCTGCTCTGGCAGAGGAACCACCTGGAGATGGGGGAGTTAAATCGCTTGAGGATGACTCAGCTAGTAAGTAGCAAACTCGGGGCTAAGTTCAGCTTCCTGTAGCTTCAAAGGACCTGGGTTTCAGCATCCCCTCTTAGCACACTGGGCTTCGCTGCTTCCTGCATTAAGGTCACTCATGGCTGCTTGGCGCATCTGACAGGATCTGGTGATCTGTTCTGTGGGGTCTTGGCCAAGTTGTTTCATCTTGACACCCATTTAGAAACAAGAGTCCCCAGAATCACAGTAGAAACGCCTCCAGCATGGTGCTGGAAGACGGTCTGGGTCCTCTGCGGAGGCTCACACCACCTTCTCACAGCCCCAGGAAGCTGTCTGAGTCTGTGCGCTGTACAGTGACCTAAACCGCAGCTTCTCTACACTGTCACTTTGGGCTTCTGCTCTCCATAAATGCTTACAGCCTAAGGTTGCCGTCTCCTCCAGCCTGCCCCCACGCTGTTCTCTGAGCACATCCCCGAAAGCCTCCCTTCACCTGGCACCCCGCCTCTCATGAATCATAGTCCAGGGATTAGAACAAGTACAAAGTAAGCATGAGCAGAACCCATAATCCGTGTTCGTCCAGGTACGCAATGACGGTGGCCTTTCCCTAACCCCTGGCTGTCAGCCACAATCTCTGTCCCTCACCAACCTTACGATGAACTTCTTGCCTCACACTCAGGTTCTTCTGTCACTTGTCACACCTGTGTTTCTACCTTCATTTCCCTGGCATTGCCTTGTGGTTATCTTGTACCTCAGCCAAACCAGGAGGCTGTGCGGCAGTGGTGAACCTTGCAGACCTGCCAGGGGCGTTCCCCTGCAGCAATGTTGTTTCTCCATTGGGCAAAATTCTGTTCACTCGCCAAGGCCAGTTTCAAACACCAGCTGCTTCTCAAGGCTTTCTGTGGTAACTCGGATTTTTAGTGCTCACAAATCTCCACTTCTTGAGGGAGGGTTTGCTAATGATGGGGATGGGGGAATTCAAGGTCAGGTTTCCCTGGGTTACCTAGAGAATGCTGCAGAAAAACCAACCCATGGCCAAAGGGCCTTCCTTTCTGGATTATTGCACCCCCTTTCCACGGCCCCATTAACTAGGGTTAAAATTGAAATTTATTTTTAAACATTTTTCCAAGCGCGGAGGGGAGCGGATCACAGTCCCTGAGTGGAGGCTGGAGGGCAATTTTTGCAGGAGTCTGTTCTCTCCTCTGCTGTGCAGATCCAGAGATCAACCTCAGGTCATAGTCCAGGTAGTGAGCTTCTTACCTACGGCACCGTCTTGCTAGTCCTGACTAGATGATTTTTAGAAGACTCCTATAGCCCACACTGCCTAGAACTCACTGTCTAGCCTAGACTATCCAAAGACTTTCATCCTCCTGCCTCAGCCTTGTGTGTGCTGGGATTCTAAGTGAGCACCATGTCACCAGACTCAAGGCCCCAGTAACTGTGTTCTCCCTTTCCTGTCAGCATATTCTGGTCACGTGGTCGTCACTCACTGTTTATCCATCTGGGGTGGGTAGCCTGGGGTACTCATGTCACGTGGTCGTCACTCACTGTATTTATTTTTCTGTCTGGGGAGGGTAGCCTGGGGTACTCACGTCATGGTGTGCTTGTGGAAGAGAGCACACCTTGTAGCTAATTGGGAGTCATTTCTCTCCATCCTCTGTGTGGTCCCGGGGACTGCGATGCAGTCACCAGGCGTGGTAGCGGGCATCTTTGCTTGTTGAGCCATCTTGCTGGCCTCGGTTCCTTATTTTCGTCCTGTATCAGGCAATAGGCTTGGTGGAGAGCATTAGACGGGGACACAGAAGCAGTCTGCCCTTTATTCAGAATGTGAAGTCTCCATGGTAGATGCCAATGGGCTGTTGGCATGTAGACCCTTTCCCAGAAGCTCCCCAGGTCCTCGCTTTCTGCAGAAAGTGTACTTAGCACTGTTGAGAGTTCTCAGCTCACCTGGGGCTTCGGGGTCCTTAGCCCTAGAGAGAGAACCCTTCCTTAGTCACTAACGAGTGTGTGCCCAGCACCCTGAGTAGATGTGAGGTCTTGTCCTCCCCCAGCGACCACTCTGTCATTGCTGCAGGCTGAAAGACCGACAGGGAGGGCTCAGCAAAATGGCCGTGTTGGGTCTCTCAACTGTGCTCCTAAGGTCTCAGGATTTATTTCCCACATTTCCCCACTTCCACAGAGAAAGTTCCACTCTTTCATTATCTAATTTTATCACAACGGAAGATGAAACCGAACACCAGTGTTGGTCAGAGGGTCTCTGAGTGGGCCAAGGAGTCAGGCACGGGGAGAGTCTCAAGGGGTGACCTGCAGCATTCAGGCGTTCTGTGTGGGGCGTTCTTAAAGAGAACAGAACTTGCTTAGGGACCCACGAGAGAAGCAAGTGAGATTACACGGAAGCCTTTGGATGAAATGTGTTTCCTGGGGCTCCACAGCGATGTGGAGGAAGATTCAGTGTGTGAGAAAACAGACAAGAGGAGCCTGGAACGCGAAGCTGCTGAGACCACAGGACGAGTACAGAGAAGCTCACCCTACTGCCAGCTCCTGCTGATGAATTTTTAGCCACATGAATAAGGTTAGGGACTGAGCAGACCTGGGTGAAGACTGGCCATGTATTAGCTGTGGGAACTTGTACACACGGTTGCACCTGCCTGAGTGTGTGTCCCCTGCGGAAGGGAATGTTACTTTGCAAGGCCTTTGGGTATCTACACGCATACATACAAACACACTCCTCTATGTCTGTTACATACGTAGCTACACATGTGTCTCTGCAGCTAAGTTCCTGCCTACTGACGCATGGAAACCAGCCACACTGATGCCACGCAGCGGGAAAACAGTGGCACTCCATGACCGGCCCCTCTTCTTGTCAGTGAGCAGGGAAGCTTTTCTTCTCGTGGATCCTCTGACCAGCATCACCAGGGCCGTCACCAGAGTGCAGACTTTTAGGTCTGTTGGCTCCAGGCAGACATAAAGTTTGGGGTTTGTGGAGAAAAGAGGTTGCTTTCCTCCCCTACATCTACACCTCTTTGAAATCCTTGCTTGTTGGCCACACTGCCCGCAGCCTGACTGTATGTACCTCAGCCTCGGCCAGTCTCTTTCCTAGGTCAGCAGTAGACCGCAGTACCTCACGCTTTGGTGCTCTCAGAGCAGAGTTTCTGAGATGCACAGACAGTCCCACAGTGCTGGGGACAGTGGTCTGGGGCACAGACTCCGGCGCTGTTGCCCCCTCCACAGACTGTGTCCATTTCCTTAGAATCACGATTCCCTCCAGGCAATGGCCCCTCCTCAGACTGCCTGCCTGCCTCTCCTCAGGCATTGACTTCTCTGCTGGGCTAAAGAGTAGGCAGCTGTTCTCTTAGTGCCTTGCAAACCTGGGTACATGCTAGGTGCTTGTTCCTGCCCTGAATGTCCAAGAATCAGGGAATTCCATGATGGAGCACTTGGGAGACTGAAACAGGAGGGTGGACTGAGTCTGAGGCTAGCCTGGGCTACAGAGTGAGACACTGCCTAAAAACAAAACAAATCAGATGTTCCCTTCTTCCACTGGTCTCTGATGCGTGCCTACAAAGAAACTTGGTAACGTGTGTGTTGGGATGTGTTGCCTGTTTTGCATGCATGTGTACCACATGTATGCAGTGCCCAAAGAGAGCACTGGATCCCCTGGGACTTGAATACAGACAGCTGTGAGCCACCATGTGAGTGCTGGGAATCGAACCCAGGTCCTTTGCAGGAGCATCCTGTGTTCTCAATCACTGAGCTCTCTCCAACCTCAAGATTTATGTGTGTGTGTGTGTGTGTGTGTGTAAAACCGACCATGCATGAGGGCACTAACAGAGGCCAGAGGAGGGAGCTCCTTTGGAGCTATAGTTTCTAGAAGCTGTGTGGTTCTCAGCACAGGTGCAGGGAACTGACCTCGGGTGCTGTGTAAAGCAACAGGTGCCCCGCACTGCTGAGCCATCTCTCCAGCCCCAACCTGGCACCACAGTAAATGCTTGCCAACAGTATTTGTGCCTTTGACCCAGAGTCAGAAGGATCAGAGGCACTGAGCTCAGACGCTTCCTCCCGTCTCAAAGAGCAAATGAGTCGGAGATGAAAATCTGTACTTAGAGTTTAAAAGACCTCAACTATTTTTCCTCCCTTCGATTCTCGTTCATGTCACGACTTGTTTCTGAACAAGACAGGCTGTCACTGGGAGAGCAGTCACCGAGGCAGAGGGTGGGATCAATATGATACTATTTGGGGGATTTTCTGGCTATTGTCTGTCCTGTTTTCTCAGTCTGTATGGAGGTGCGGCATTAATAACCTTGGAGAATAAATAACATTGCCAGCTACGTGATTGGGCCGTGCTGATGTTGACTGATAACTGCTAAGTGAACCTTTCAGTGCTGGGTGTGCCCCACGGGTCTGAGGGTGTGGTGTGCTTTGGGTTAGAAAGAAAGGGGGAGAGAAGTAAGGACATTTCACTTTGTTTCTGTGCCAGCTCAGCCACACACTCACTCTTCCTCTCTTGGGAGCATTTAAATGGACGCCGAGTCCCGTCTTGGGGCTGCAGAAACGCTGGCTGCATTCTTTTCTCTCTTGTTAATTTGACTAGCAGTAGCTGGCTACACTCAGCCCAGGAGTAGAATTCCATTGGCAGCATCAGGAGGAATCTCTTTCCATTTCTAAAGAGGAGTTAAAGCAGCATTTTATTGAGAAAAAGCAGCCCTAGAATATTATCTAGGCTAATGAATTCCTAAAATCCCGTTTTCTTTCCCTATTCTTTCTACTTACTTTTCTATGTCCACATTGACATACTGTTTCTCTCTCTGTCTCTCTGTCTCTCTCTCTCTCTCTCTGTGTGTGTGTGTGTGTGTGTGTGTGTGTGTGTGTGTGTGTGAGCGTGTGAGCGGCCTGTGTTTGCTGATCCAGCCCATAGGAGACTCTCATTTTGATCCATGCTTTGCCAACCCCGCCCTGTGGTAACTCCTGCTCACAAGAGCAAGGGCTGGGGCCTGGGTTTTCATGTAAATGGGATCAGGTCTCTATTTGAATGGATTGCCCGAGAGGAGAGCATGTTCCTCCTGGGTGTTTGCTTCATGGAGTAAGCGAATCTGCCACAAGTAAGTCAGACTCCTACCTGAATTTACTCTATTTCTTGGTTTTCTATGCTTTTAAAATATGTTCAGCAGATTCTCCCTCAGTCTGTCCAGGCCACAGTGGGTTAAGTCTTATATGAGTGTGGGATAGTGGTTTAAACGGGGTTTAAGTTACTCCTATCCCACTCCACATACATAGATGTCTAGAAGGTCTTCCCTCCAATTCTCCTATACTGCAACCTCAAATTTGAAATGAGCTTTGAAGAACAGAAAGCCAACCCTTTCCTCTGTCTATTCTCATATAATGGATGAACGTGTTCCTGAGCTACACTTTTGACAGGCTAGGGTTGAGTTCTGCTGCGTGTCATATCCTGGTGGCTGAGATTTATAAAGATTAACAACCCGAGAGTTAAATCCGCCTGCTTCCACAGTGACCCTGCAGGACTGTGGGGGTGACTCTGCAGGACTATGGGGGTGACCCTGCAGGACTATGGGGAGACGGATGGCCACACAGTTTGTGAGGTTTCTCCCAGATGGCACAGGACGTTGGTGTGGACAGTTGTTAAAACACTTCCTAGAATGTTTCAGCACAAGAGATGGGAGGTTTTCTACTGTGCAAGCAAGGGCCTTCCGACTGCACTGTCTACGGTTACAGTGAACAGAACACTGTAGGGCACCCTACAGACAAAACTTGTCTGTGGCCTCTGGGGGCAAATCTTACATGTTTACCATACTTGTGTTTTGGCTTTAAACGGGACAACCAGGCTTTTAAAATAGAAGTATTGTTACTAAAAGGTGAAGTGTGTTCCTCCCTCCCACTTTCGGAGCCATCTAGTAGGGCATGAACACAGTTCTGCCTACGTTCAAGCATTGAGCACCAAGGTGCCAGCAGACAGGGCCGGCGTTAGTACTGCAACTCATCAGAGCGGATGACATGGAAACACATTACAATTAATATTTGCTTTTTAAAAGATTTACCATATGTCCATGTGAATGTATGCACATATATGTGCAGGGGTCTGCAGTGCCTGGGAAAGAGTGTCAGAGCCCCTGTAGATGGACTTACACGTCGGGTACTGGGGACTGAACTCAGGTCCTCTGCAAGAGCCACCGGCTCTCTGAACTGCCGAGCCTCTCTCCAGCCCATGTTTGTATTTAAATCTTTGTAAGTCTAAACAGTTTAGACACTCTCTTTCCCTATACCCCACGTCAGTGCATACTCAGAGTTAGTCTGTGCTGGAGAAGACACTGTGTTTAGTTCAGTGTGGTTCAGAAGACTGACTGCCTCCCAGACCCTTGGTAGACTCCTCCTCCCTGGCCTTAATTCCTTGCATTTCCCCCTGAAAACCCTCTGTAGAACAGTTTTGGGGAAATGAGATTACGTATACATGTATGTTGTTAAAGTGTACATGCAGAGGTCAGAGGCTATTTGTGGTTGTCATCTCCTTCTTCCCTCCACGTTTCTGGTTTCCAGGCATTGAACTCAGCTCGTCAGACTCAGCATCAGCGCCTTCACCCTGACGTCTGTAGATTTTAACAAACTAAATAGACACAGACAGAGTGCCTGCCCGGCATGGCCAACGCTCTTGGTTTGTCATCACTGCTAAAACTAACAATGAAATAAAAATAACAAAAACAAGCCCTCACCAGGCCTTCTGTGGCCTGCCATTGGCTGTAGCCTTTGACGATTCTGCATCCAATTGATCATACTGTGCACACCTGTGTGCAGTTATGCGCGTTTGCATCTCACCCTGTCTGTGTCTGCCACAGACATGCGAGCATGATAGCACTTCTGAATTCAGCTTCCCTTCCTAAACACATAACAAGCAGAGCAAGCTCCCAGGAAAAGCCCAGGGCTTAAAAGGAAGCACCCGGCCAGACCAATACCCACCTTTGCTTTTTGAAAGAGCATAAGCGTGTGTATAAATCCTAGTGCCGCAACCAGATCCTCTCTAATCAAGAACCCTTACTATAAATTTTAAGGTTTGAAGAGACTTTTACAGCTTTCACAACTTGCCCTGGCAGTTCAGTACTGCCTTTGAATGGAATAATGGGTGTTGAACTGCTTGTAATCTATCAAATCCCTGCAATATGAGTTAAGTCTAAAGTGTATAATTTATCTCTCAGAAACCCAAGAGCCGTTTCAAGTCGAAAGTTGGATGCTGAGTAGCTGTCTCATAAATAAAAATGTGGCAGTCACATAGTGCAGCCCTCGAACAAGAACAGGCCTTGAGTGTGTGAGATAAACTCCATCTGCCCTTGGGGTTTAGCATTTGTTTTGCTCAAGGATGTATCAGGTTTCCTCTAAAGTGGGGTGTTGTTTGTGAGAACGGCTCAGAGAAAGTGTGCAGATGAAGATTCCCTAAAGGTCCCACCCCCCAGATCTTCCCCGGAGCCCAGGAAATAGTGGGTTGATTTAAAGCTGTTGAGGATACTGGTCTAAAGCTGCCTTTCTGGGATGCACACTGTCAAACCACTGACCACGCGTCTCCTTGTTCCCTGCAGGAGAATGGTGTTGGTCGCCTGTATTCTGAGAGCTTGCCACAGCTCAGGTTTGTCCTGCTTTTGAATTTGGGTGCCCATTCTGTGGGTTTTTAATGAAATCACTTGCCCTCCATGTTGAAGGTATTTCTTGTCTCCTTTCGTCAGGGAGTCTCTCACACAACCCTCAGCCAATCACACTTCATCCTCAGAGAGCACCGTGACTTTGAGTGGTGAGTAGAGGCAGGACAGAGAAAGCTGGGGTTCTTGTTACTAACTGAGCCCTGGTGTTTGACAGCCTGCTAAGGGGTGTGCAAATAAGAGGGGCCTAGGCAAATGCTTCGTTTGCATGGCTCTCACGCAGCCAGCCTCTTCCTGTCCCCAGACTCTGGATCAGACACTTTGCACATGACTCCTGGGGACCTTAACTGCAAATCCCTCTGCGAGGAGGAGGAAGCGGGATCGGCCTCTGCCATGCCAGGTACGCTGTCGCGGGGCTCAGGAGCCACTTCTAAGCCCGCAAGCCCCTAAGTGGTGCCTACAAGCTAGTCGGGTCATTGGCCCTGGGAGCTTGATAACGTGGTGTGTTCCTCTTCAGAGAAAGTGATTCTTGTCAAATACCTTGATGCAGTCTGTCTGTTGTGTGAGGGTGATGGCACTGTCTCAGACGAAAGGTTAGGATATGTTATGGCAGGCCTTAAATATTGTCATTTGACAGAAATGGTTTATACTTAGTTAGGTGTCATTATGTCAGTCCCAGCCCTAAAATTTAAGGAAAAACAGAAAACTTCCATAGAAGGAATCATATTTTCCAAAAGAAATTTATATCTATTTTGCTTTTATTTCGTATAGTCGTTTATAACCCTCGACTCTTCTAGAAGCAGGAAGCACAGGGTTGAGGCAGTGCAGGCCGCATTCTGTGCAGGGTGTGCAAAAATGAAGAGAAGTCACTACACATGACAGTGTCCCCAAAGTGTCCCTTTTCTCAGCCTGACAGCCTGGTATCTGGGAGTGTCCACATCACAATCACTACCAGCCTTGCATACAATATTTGCAAAACTATGTGTCAAGCTATAGGAAAGCCAAGTTGCAACCACGTCTTCTTCCACGTAGCTCTGTAGTAGAAAAAGGCCGCTTTAGCCCGGGAAAAGCTTAAAGAAACAGCTAGCCCTGTTTGAAAGGCTGCTCCTGCATCCCTGGCTGTGCACTGGCCGACATGCGTGTGCTCGGGAGCCATTAGCTGCTGTCACATGTCAGCCTTTGCTTTTGCTGGTCTGGCCACATCACCACCCCGCTGTCTCTTCCTCTTTTGCTTGTCACTGCTTCCCCAGTCTCTCACTGGTTCCTCTTCTCGCAGGCAACAGCCCAGCTCCGAATAATGCTGCAAGCCAGGACTCCGTGAGCGCAGACAAGGCTGCATCGCAGCTGGTGAGGGTAATGTCCATGCTAACAGCGAAGGCAGTGACAAGCTTTGAGGATCCAGCTGTCCCTTTGAATTTACATAATGCTCTTTGAAAATCATATTTTACTCTCTCAAGATATTAGGAAACAAATCTGGGTTGCTAGAATTTAATTATATGGCCAGGGTATTATCGACCTGGGTAAGCTTGGAGATGAATCCAAGTGAGGATGGCCTTGCTTCATGCTGAATGTCATTCACTCGCTAATGCATCCTAGATCAGAGACAAGGTGATGAATGCATCATTGCATACAGCTACACAAATCAGTAATGTGTGCATGTGTTGTGTGTTTGCGTGTGCATATGTGTGTTGTATGTGTGGTGTTCATGTGTATTTTGTGTGTGTTGTGTATGTTGTGTGTGTACATGTGTGTTGTGTGCATGTGTGTGGTATGTGTTGTGTGTGTGCTTTTGTGCATAGGTGTTTATGTATATGTATGTGTGTGTGGTATGTATATGTGTGTGTTTTGTTGTGTGTATGTTATGGGTGTGTTGTGTACACATTGTATGTATGTGTTGTGTGTTTGTGTGTGCATGTGTGTGATGCTGATCATGTGACAAAGCAGACAGTCAATGATTGTCATGAGATTACTGGTTTGAAAGAAGAACTGGTTGGAGTGAAAGCCAGGAGGATCACGGGAGGTGCTGTGAGAGCTACATGGTTTTAAAGGTTAACACTAAACACTCACAGCAGAACTCCTTTCATGAAGGAAGATCCACTGTCACTCGTGAGAATGGTTGAAGGAGAGCCTGGAGACTTTGCTCTAGGGCCATGATTCTCTAAGGCTCTTGCTTATATTTTACTACCTTTGTTGTATGTGTGAAGGTCCATTGCCACGTGCATCCATGGTTGAAGGGTAACCTGCTTCATGGTTCTCCAAGGGTTTTTCTTAGACATTACTCCCTCGGGTGTGTGGGGGGAGGGGGGCTAGGAAGAAGGTGCATGCTGGATATATAAGTATTGTTGTCTTCAGCTCAGTGCAGCGTCAAGAACCACAAAGATCCATGCAGGTAACTCAGGAAAGCTACAGGATGAGGGTTTGGGCGCAGTGAGGTAGATAACAATGTTAAAGTCAAAAAGGAATGGGATGAGTGATGGGCACGTTATTTGGAATCCTCCTTCCGTGTGGAGCAGAATGAGGATGCAGTGTTGGCTGCTGTAGATGCTGCTGTTTCCCCTTAAAAGGGGCAGAGGTAAATAAACTCAGGATGTTTCGTTTTCGTGGGAGACTCTCCTGGGTGTGGGTGGAGATTCCTTTCATCTCAAAGCAAGACAGTCATGAAGAAATCTTAAGAACTGTGGATTATAAAAACTGTGGAGGGAAGGGAACGAGTCCTGATGCTGTTGTCATATTCAGAGAAGGGAGGCAGTGGCAAGCATGAGATCCACAAGGTAAATCACATGAATGACTGAAGGACACAAAGGAAGGCCCACCTCCAGAGCACAACCTAAAAGAGCAAATGACAAGAGAAGGGAGGAAGGAAGAAGCGCAGAGTTTGAGATGAAACAAGACGACACTGACAAGCTTCAGGTTGGAGCAAAGCATCAGTAGCGTGTAAGATCTTACAGTTTAACAACCCACCCGAGAAGGAGACACACATTTGTGTCATCAGGCAGAAAAGCGAGTGTGTGGGTGAGGTTTCTTTTCTTTTCTTTTTTTTTTTTTAGGCAGAGTTACTCTCAATGCATTAATTTTTTTTTCTTTTTTCTTTTTTATTGAGAAAAGGAAAATAAAAACAAGTTTCCGCCTCCTCCCAGCCTCCCATTTCCCTCCCCCTCCTCCCACCCTTCTCCCTGTCCTCCCACCCTTCTCCCCCTCCCCCCACTCCTCTCCCCCTCCCTCTCCAGTCCAAAGAGCAGTCAGGGTTCCCTGTCCTGTGGAAAGTCCAAGGTCCTCCCCCCTCCGTCCATATCTAGGAAGGTGAACATCCAAACTGGCTAGGCTCCCACAAAGCCAGCACATTAAGAAGGATCAAAACCCCGTGCCATTGTCCTTGGCTTCTCATCAGCCCTCATTGTTCGCCATGTTCAGAGAGTCTGGCCCTATCCCAAGCTTTTTCAGTCACAGTCCAGCTGGCCTTGGTGAGCTCCCAATAGATCAGCTCCTTCTGCATGCAGTCATCCAATTTGACCAGCAGCATTTGTTGAAGATGCTGACTTTTTCCAGTGGGTATTTCTGGCTTCTTCATCAAAAGTCAGGTGTCAATGGGTGTATGGATTTTAATCTGGGTCTTCATTTTGATTCCATTGAGCAACATGTCTTTTTTCATACCAATACCATGCTGTGTTTTATTTTGTTTTTAACTATAGCTTTGTAGTACAACTTAAAATTGTGAATTGTGATGCTTCCTTCAGTTCTTTTATTATTTGGGATTGTTTTAGCTATCCTGGTTTTGTGTGTGTGTGTGTGTGTGTGTGTGTGTTTCCATAAGAAGCTGAAAATTGTCTTTTCTGAAGCTGTGATAAATTGTGTTAGAATTTTGATGGGGATTCTATTAAATCTGTAGATGACTTAGATAGGATAGAATGGCCATTTTTACTATATTAATCCTACAAATCCATGAACATTGGAGATCTTTCTACTTTTTGATACCTTCTTCAATTCTATTCCATTGATCAATGTTTCTGTTTATGTGCCCAAATTGTGCTGTTTGTATTGCTATAGTTCTGTAGCAGTATTTGTAATTAAGAATGATGATACTGTCCTGATGGTTTTGGGGGCCTTTGTTGTTGTTGTTTTGTGTTTTATCATTCAGGAGTGTTTTAGCTCTCCTGAGTTCTTTGTGTTTCTATATGAAGCTGAGATTATTCCTTTCAAGATCTGTGGAGAATTGTGTTAGAATTCTGGTCAGGATTGCATTGACTCTGCAGAAATGCTCCTTCTGTTTCTATTTTGTGGAATAATTTGAGGAGTATTGGCCGTAATTATCCTTTGAAAGTCTGGTAGAATTCTGTGCTAAAATCATCTAGCCCTTGGATGTTGTTGGTTGGGAGACATTTAGTTACTATTTCCATCTCACTAGGAGTTACAGGGCTATTTAAATTGCTTTTCTGATCTTGTTCATCTTTGGTAGGTTAATATATTGAGAAAATTATCCATTTTTTTTTAGATTTTTCTATTTGGTAGAGTATAGATTTTAAAAGTATACATCCTCATGGTTCTCTGGATTTCCTTGGTGTCTGTTTTTATGATTCCATTTTCTTCTCTAGTTTTGTTAATTTGGATCTTGTCTCTTCACCTCTTAGTTAATTTGGGTAAGGGTTTGATAAACTTGTTGATTTTTCTCAAAGAATCAATTCTTTGTTTTGTTGATTTTTTTATTGTTCTCTTTGTTTTTATATTTTATTGGTTTCAGACCTGCATTTATTTCTTGCCACCTACTTCTTTTGGGTGTGCTTGCTTCTTTTTGTTGCAGAGCTTACAGGTATGCTGTTAATAGTATGAGATCTCCACAATTTTTTATTTAGACATTTACTGCTATGAACTTGCATCTTAGAACTTTCTGCATTGTGTTATGTAAGTTTGGGTGTGTTGTATACTCTTCTTCATTCAATTCCAGAAAGTCTTTCATTTTTTTCTTCATTGCTGTCTCAATCCATTTTCCACTCAGTAGTGAGTTATTGAGTATCCATGAGTTTGTAATCTTTTTGTGGTTTTTGTTGTTGATGGTGATATCCAGTTTTAATCTGTGATGGTCAGATAGGATGCAGGGTGTTATTTCAATTTTCATGTATCTGTTAAGATTTTTGAGTCCAACCAAGTACATAGTCAACTTTGGGGAAAGTTCCATGAGGTGCTGAAAAGAAGGTATATTCTTTTGTGTTTGGGTGAGATATTCTGTAAGTATCTGTTAGGTCCTAACATCTGTTAGCTTCAGCATTTCTCTGTTTAGTTTTGTCTGGAGTGCTTGTCTATTGGTAGGAGTGGTAAGAAGTCAGGTCCTGTCACTCTGTGAGGGTCAATATGTGATTTAAGCTGTAGTAACATTTACTTTACAAACTTGGGTGTCCTTGTGTTTGGTGCACAGTTGTTAAGAATCACAATGTCTTCTTGGTAGATTTTTGCTTTGATGAGCATGTAGTGTCCTTCACTATCTCTTCTCATTAGTTTGGTTTGAAGTCTATTTTGTCAGGTAATGACACTAACTTGGATGGGGTGCTGTTTATCTTTAATATTACAGTGTATTTCTTGGATGCAGCAGAAGGATGGATCCTATTTTTTTATTAAACATGTTAGTCTATGTCCTATGATGAATTGGAACCGTTGATGTTAAGAGTTGTCAATAAACAGTTGATTCTTGTTATTTTTTTGTTGTGGTGTGGGTTCCTCTTGATCCTTTTGATTTGATGGTCTGGGATTATTTATTCCTTGTGTTTTGGGGGCATGGTTAGCCTCTTTAGGTTAAAGTTTTCCTTCTAGCACCTTCTGTGGGGCTGGATTTGTAGATAGACACTGCTTGAATTTGGTTTTATCATGAATATCTTTCTCTTAGTGTGGTTGAAAGTTTTGCTGGGTATAGTAGTCTGGGCTGGCCCCTGTGGTCTCTTGGAGCTTGTAGAACATCAGTGAAGGCCCTCTGGCTTTTAGAGTCACCATTAAAAGTCAGGCGTTGAGCCAAGTGATGGTGGTGCATGACTTTAATGCCAATACTTGGGAGGCAGAGGTTGGCAGATCTCTGTGAGTTCGAGGCCAGCCTGGTCTACAGAATGAGTTCTAGGACAGCCAGGGCTATGTGGAGAAACCCTATCTAGAAAAACAAACAAACAACAACAAAAGTCAGGTGTTATTTTAATAGGTCTGCCTTTCTATGTTAACTAATCTTTTCCGCTTGCAGCTTTTGATATTCTTTCTGTGTTCTGTATGTTTGTGTTCTGAATGCTTCTTTACCTTGATAGGCAATTCCTTTTTTAAGTTATGGAGATTTTCTTCTAGGATTTTGTGCTTTTGACCTGGGTTTTTTTTTTTTCTCTCTCCTCAATTCCCATTTGATATTTTCTGAGTAGCCAAGATTTCCTGCATGTTTTGTACCTGGATTTTTTAGATTTGACACTTTCTTTGGTTGAGATATCAGTTTCTTCTATCTTGTCTTCAATGTCTGAGAATCTCTCTTCCATCTCTTGTATTCTGTTGACAAGGCTTGCCTCTGAGGTTTTTAATCGAGTTCCTAAATTTTTCACTTCCAGTCTTCCCTCAGTTTGGGTTTTCTTTATTGATTTTACATCTTGAACTGTTTTTTTTTCATTTCATTCTGCTGTTTGTTTGTGTTTTCATAAATGTATTTATCCAAGTCCTCTTTAAGGACCTCCAACATACTCATAGAAGTTATTTTGAAGTTCTTGTCTTTTTTTTTTTTTTTTTTTTTTTTGGTTTTTCGAGACAGGGTTTCTCTGTGGTTTGGGAGCCTGTCCTGGAACTAGCTCTTATAGACCAGGCTGGTCTCGAACTCACAGAGATCCGCCTGCCTCTGCCTCCCGAGTGCTGGGATTGAAGTTCTTGTCTTAAGTCTCAGCTGTATTGCCTCTCTCGGGGCCTGTTGGAGCAGGGTTTCTGGGTTCTAGTGGAGACATTGTCCTGGCTGTTACTGTGTTTTATTACTGGCATTTAGGAATCTGGGTCTATGATGACTGTAGATCTAGGTGCTGATGTCTGTTCTAGTCTTTACTGTGTGGATGTTCTGATTTTTGGTTTCTCTTGCCCTCTCTGGTTCTTAGGAGGGTGTGTTTGCTGTAGGTTGCCTGGTAGGAAATGCTTTTGAGACCCTGCTGGGTGTAGCTGCTGGGAGTTCCAGGCAAAATGTGTTTCTAGGTTCTAGGAGCTGATAATTCAGAAAAGGAATGAGCTAGAAGTGGGAGGGAGGTTGAGGGGATCAACATGACAGAGGAAAGAAAGATGTGTCAGGGATGTGCATAGAGCCCTGGGAGTGGGGACTAAGGGGGAGGAGAGGCCACAGCATGTGTTCTGCTGCATTAGGCCTACTTTCTATGAGCTCCCACTCATCTGACTGTGTCGGCATCATACAAACAACTGTGTGCCTTCAGCATTCCCACTAAGTCTTCCAGACAAGTCAGCACAACCTGCTCACACAGTTATGCCTGTGTGGCGATCCCTGCAGGTTTAGAGCAGGCAGGGAAAACCTGATCCATGAAGAGAGGAGAACGAACCTTGAGCCTGTCAATTTTACTGTAACTAGTGCTGGACCAGGACTTCGAGAGTCTGACCCAGATCTTAGCCATGTTTGAGCACAGCACAGTTTTGAAAAAGGTATTTGGATAAAGTACACAATTTAAGACATGTTTACATTGAGATTCTTTACCGAGTCCATCTGGTTTCTTTGAAAGAATAGGTACTGTTGACTCAGAGATAGTGCCCAAGATTTAGGGTCTAGGAGTTTGACTGAGGTAAACACAATGCCTGTGGGTGTCGGGGTTGGCCTGGCCCTAAGATAACATAGTCATTTAGGCTGTTGTGAACCACAGAGACATCACTCATAAAAGTGAGTTTTATGGGAGAGATGCCTCAGTGGTAAGAGCACTGGCCCCTCTTCCAGAGGTATTGAGTTCACTTCCCAGCAACCATGAACAATGGTTCACAACCATCTATAATGGGATCTGATGCCCTCTTCTGGTGTAAAGGTGGACTTGCAGATAGAGCACTCATCTATCCATAAAATAGATAATAAATCTTTAAAAAACAAATAAATAAATAAATCTTAAAGAGTGGGTTTTATGGTCAAGACTTAGGGGAAAAGGTCTTAGATAGATAAAAGCAAATTCTGAGAGATAAGGCAGAGCCTGTCTCATCAGGCAGCAAAGGATCAGCAGGCTGTCAAACGACATCATTCCTAGCCTTCTAGGAGGAGCAGGTACACACCTCATTCCTTTGTAGAGGTCAGCTGTGTGTTTAACTTTTCTGGCTTCTCTGTGTGCACAGGCTTTTTGCCCTCTACACCCTTGGCACACACACAATTTTTTATAGCAGCTGGTTAATGGTTTTAAAACATTTGAATGAAGCTATCCATTCAATTACATTTTGATTCAAGTAATCCTAGCACTTGAATGCATGAGGAAGGAGGATCACTAGTTCCAGGCTAGTACGGGCTCGTGGTCTACATATTGAGATCTTGTCTCAAAGACAACAAAACAACTAAATTCTGTGTGTGTGTGTGTGTGTGTGTGTGTGTGTGTATGCATGTGTGCACGTGTGTGTTCATGTGGAATGAAGGTATAAAAGAATGGATCTTAACAGGCATGTTTCTATAATGCCATGGAAGGCGCCCCTTGCTGTAGCCTGAGATGGCACTGTATACATCCCCACACACCACCCTGTGTGCCTGGGTGGAGGAGTTGGAGCACAGCTCCTTTCATGCTAGAGCCCCAATGGCTCCTCCTCCCCATGCACATCACTGGTTTCCTTCGTGACAACTGCGTCCTTTTACAGATCCTACATTTATGTTACTTTGGCCTCCATGCAATCCTTTCCACTGGCCCTGTCTGGGCTGGCCTTCATTCCAGTTCCCAGAGTGCTGCAGGGCGATTTGATAGACACAGGCCAGGAGAGGACAGGAGGCAGGGAGCTTTGCTTCCCACATATGCAAATCAAAAGTTTTTCCAATTTTAGGAAGCAGGAGAGGGACTCGGAACAGTAGAAGACAGAGGGAAGGACAGCACCACAGGAGGTAAGGCATGTGCAGGCGCAAATGCACACAACGTCACATGACCTGTTAGTGGTTCTGGGTGATATATCATAGGCAAAGCTGTCGGCCACCTACCTACAACACATTCCGCACCCTGGGATAAGATCAGCCAATAGGATCAAGTCTTGCGTCTTATTTCAAATGAACCCTTGGGTCTGACTGTCCCATGGGACAGGCCTGGTGGCTCTCTAAGTGGACGCAGGAAGGTCAGCAGCTAAAGGTCAACCTTAGATAAACAGTGTGTTCACAGTCACGCTGGGGTGCATTTGGCCCTGTCTTCAAAATAACCCCCAAGCAAACACAAAATACAAAACAACCCCCCAAACAAAACCAAACAAGCAAACCTTATTGAGATAATACTATTGTCATAATCTGAGCATTCAGCTTGCTAGCTGCCTAATTTCAGCCCTCCAAATGCAAGGCAAGGCGGATAAACAGTGGTTCCATAGCCTCAGGAAATTAGTGCAACTATTTGTCACTGTGGGTTTGCTGTGAAGTTCTCACGTGACTCAGTAGTTACATAAAATCACGTCCTATCATGTAGATGGTTCGACAAGGTCGCGACTTGGCTGCATCATACGTCTGAGAGCCAAAGTTTGTCAACTCTAAAGCCAATGTCATTCATGTTTCCAAGCCATCACATAGAAAACTGTCATGATAGAGAGATTGTTCTGGAACGGTGAGGTTGATTCTGTGTTCATCAACGTTCTTTGGATCAGTTGCTTTTCTTCGAGGTGTAGCAAAAAATTGTGAGAAAAGCAACTTATAGGAGGGAAGATTTGTACCTTGATGGATACCATCCTTCCATTGTGATGGGGAAAGTGTAGCAACAGGAGCATGCGTGGGGCCGCTGGTCCCCTGCGCACACAGCCAGGAAGTAGACAAACACTGGTGCTTGGCTCACTTTCTGTTCACTTAGTCTGGGACTCCAGCCCATGGGATGGTGCCCCCCCACATGCAGAGATGGCACCACAGGTCATCTGACCCAGTCTAGGAGCTCCCTCGCAGACGTGCCTTGGAGTTCTGTTTCTGTGGTGATTCTAGACAAACACCGTTGTTAGCAGCATTGTTACCGGAAGTGCTGCAGACACTGCCGCTTTCAAAGGCTGGACCAGGACAGCAGAGGGGCACGCAGGCAGTGGGTCTCATGTGGTGAGCTGAAACATCAAGAGGGCATCAGGGTGCTCTGACTCCGGGCTGTCTTTGGTTTTCACCCATCACTGATGCCCTGAGGTACAAGTCTGTGCGCTCCTAGCGGTGGCTTAGCTGATTCTCTTACTGTGTGAGCAAGTGCCTTAGCTGCCAGTCACCTAGGACATTTAAATGAAACAAGTTTTATTTCAGAATAGCATTGGGTGGAAATGGGCTTTGGGATGTTAACTCTTTTTAATCCAGTACTTTGTCTTTCTGCAGAAACTGAGGTTTCCCCGCCTCCCAAAGCACCTGCAAAGTTAGTCAGCTTTCAGCAGCGTGAGAAGTAAGTCTCCCTCACACTGGGTGTGGAGGCCGTTTTTTCCCTTGGGTCATACACCTGTGAGTAAGTTCTCTGTCTCCTCCGCAGCACTTCAGCTAGTGAGAAGGAAGTGGAGGTGAGTTCAAAGCAAATGACTACCTTCTACTCCCTCCGTCCCCTGTCCCCTCCCCTTCCCTTCCTCCTTCCCTCCCTCCTTCCCTTCCTCCCTCCCTCCCTCCCTCCCTCCCTCTTCTCCACCTTCCCATTCTCTAACCACTCCCCTTTCCCTATTTTCCTCCCCTTCCTCTCCCCCTCCCTCTCCTCTCTCTCTCCTCTCTCCCTCCCTTTCTCCAACTCCCCTCCCTCTTCTGCCCCTCTCTCTGTACTTATGGTCCCATGATGGTTTTGCACAAGCCAGTTACCAGCCTAAGTGCAGCCTAGGATTCCAGGGAGGAGGATGCCTGGCTTGGCTTTACCCCTCTGAGACATGGGTCTGCTCTAACTGCTCTCCTTGTTTTTTCTGTTGCGGCCGCAGGCAGAATTTCTCAGGCTGTCTTTGGGCCTTAAGTGTGACTGGTTTACACTGGAGAAGAGAGTCAAGCTTGAAGAGAGGTCCAGGGACCTGGCCGAGGAAAACTTGAAGAAAGAGATTACCAACTGTTTAAAGCTCTTAGAGGTGAGCGAATGCCTGGGGACCGGTAGTCACGTGTCTACAGGCTTACCTCCTTCTCCCTCTTCCTGTCTGGGGACAGGCAGTCACATGTTCACAGGCTTACCTCCTTCTCCCTCTCCTTGTCTGGAGACAGGCAGTCACGTGTCTACAGGCTTCCCCTCCTTCTCACTCTCCCTGTCTGGCCTCAGCCACTCCGGCGCTATGACTACAGCTGTCAGCCACATGACCAACCCTGTAGTTACTGTCTGTTTTGTTTTTTTTATACATGGTATAGGAGTCCAGTTCCATACTTAGGCATATGGATATACACACTTTTCTCAACGCTGTTCCTGGAAGACACATCCCTTCTCCGTTGTGTGTTTTTGGTTTTGTTCTCACAGATCATTTGACCACAGACATAAGTTGTTTTCTGGCCTTCTGGTGTGTTCTATAGTCTATGTGTTCACTCCAGTACCATCCCACTTGAATTACTGGAGGTGGTGTGTACTATGTTCTTCAAAAGTTATTATGCTTGCTTATTTTGTATATGGGGGGGCACATAACACGGAGCATGTATGAAGGCCAGGAGACGGTTATATTTATTGGGGGCCATTCCATGGCTCACACTTGAGGGAATTTTCTTCTTCCACCATATGGGTCCTGGTGTTTGACCTCAAGTCATGTGTGCTGGCGACATGTGCTCACTCTTACTCAGCCACCTCTCCAACTGTGTTGCCTGGGTTAGAATCAGAAGCATGGCGCCTCTGATTCTGACCTTTCATTGAGTCGCTCGAGCTGTTCACTCTTCCTCAATGGACGACCCTAATTTTAGGGTAGCTTTTGTGCCAGCCTTTTTCTCTTGGGCCACCAATCAGCTCCCAAATCATAACACGGAGACTTCAAACTTTGAATGTTCAACCTTGCCTTATGCTTGTTTCTGGCTAGCTCTTATAACTTAACCTGTTTTTTTTTTTTAATCTATGTTTTGCCTCAGGGTTTTTGACTTTTCTTTCTCTATGTCCACTGTTCCTGCTGCTTCTTTGTCTGGCTACCTGCCCCCCCCCCCCGGGGGTCTCTCTCTTTCTCTTCATCCTCCTTCTCTCTTCCTACTTATTCCCTCTTTCCACCAGCCCTGCCTACCCCTCTCCTGCCTAGCTATTGGCTGTTTAGCTGTACATTAGACCAATCAGGTGCCCTAGGCAGGCAAGGTGAAATAGCAACACATCTTTACATAGTTAAAATATTCCTCAACATTTTTTTCTTTTTCATACTTTTTAGTGGGAGGGATCAGCATCAGAGTCTCAGGAATGTGAGGCCCATGTTCTAACCCTGAGCTCTGCTCCCCAAGCCCCCACATCTCTCTACTTCTGCTCACTCCCAGATGATACTGTTGAAATTCCACAAACTCTGTAGATTGCTTGGTCATCAGGCCTATCAACCTTTCCATTTGTGTCTTCATGTTATAGGTTTCAAGGAATAAGTCTTCTTCTTCTTTGCTTTGGTTTTTTTTCGGGGTGTTATATTCTTTGCAATATTTATTTTAAATAAACAGTTTCCTTGGTTTATTATTTTAAGAAGAGTCAGGACACAGAAACACGACTGATTCTTGTGCTGCTTTTGAATATTGTAATTTTTGCTAATTCAGAATTTTTGTTCTGCCTTTGGGATATGCTGCAGGTAAAAATCACACTGTGAATAGAAATATTTTATACCTCTTAGCTTCTATTTGGGATTCCTTAAAAGTCATTTTTCTTGCCTCATTGCTTTGGCAACTAAACCAATACCATAATATGTTACATAGAAGTGAGGGTGTAGCCCTTGGCTTGTTCTTAGGTGTAGAGGGAGGGGTCATCTTCTGCCAGTGACCCTGACATTTACCGTGGGATTTTGACCCATGGCTTCTATTATGTTGAAGTAATTTCTTCCTATTTCTGTAATGTTTTTAAAAATGTTTTTAAGAATCACAGATTCATCTTTTCAGATGCTTTCTGATTCTTTTGCTATGATTATGTGGCTTTTATCTTTTCTACCAATGTGGTACATTATCTCAAATGAGTCTCATGTATTGAACTAACCTTGCATCCTAGCAACAAATTCCACCTGGTCATGATGTACTGAATTCAGTATTTCGCTGAAGACTTAGCATTAGAATTCCTCAGGGTTATTTCTTTATCTGCCTGCAGCATCTGTCCAGCCTTAGTATTGAGGTAATGAGTTCTCATAGAAGGGGTTTGGAAATAACAAAATAATATGTCTTTTTTATTTGTTTGTTTTGGTTTGGTTTTTTTTTTTTTTTTTGAGACAATGTTTTTCTGTAGCTTTGGAGCCTGTCCTGGAACTAGCTCTTGTAGACCAGGCTGGTCTCAAACTCACAGAGATCCACCTGCCTCTGCCTCCTGAGTGCTGGGATTAAAGGCGTGCACCACCACCTCCCCGGCTGAAATAATATGTCTTGTTGGGTGTTTGGGAAGGATTTTTAAAGCGTTGGTGTGAGTTTTTCTTTACTGTTTGATAGAATTCCTCAGGGAAGCTGTTTGTCCCAGGCTTTTCCTTGTTGAAAGGCTTTTATCAATCAGTTGGTCTTACCCAGTTATTTCTTCATATTTCTGTTGTAGTTACCAACCTTGTCTTGCCTACATCTCACGTCTGCTCTTCTTTCTCAACTGGTTGTTGGTATCTGACAAAGGCTGTTTCTGCTGGCCAACAACCTCTTTAGCTGCAACTTAGACATATCTCTGTGTTTCTAATGTGGCCACCAGTCACTGTGCCTATGTGATAACAAGGATGTGGAGTTGTGTTGCAGTATTATTTGAAAGGATATAAAGAGCAAGCCAGTGCAACCGGAGACTGCTTGTTCATTTCCTGGCTGCCCAGACCCGAATAATCACACAGAAACTATACTAATTACAGCACAGCTTGGCCAATAGCTTAGGCATATTTCTAGCTAGCTCTTACATCTTAAATTTACCCATTTCTAGTAATCTGTGTATCTCCATGATTCTGTGGCCTATTGGTAATTTCAGGCATCTTTCTCCTTCAGCAGCTACATGGTGTCTCTTTTTGACTCTGCCTACTCACTCTCTATATATCTCATCTAATCTGGCTATATTTTGCCCTGCCATAGGCCAAAGCAACTTCTTTATTAACCAATGGTGATAAAACATATTCATAGCATACAGAGGGGAATCCCACATCAAACCAAAAAGGTCAAAGCTTGGCATTTCCAGAATTATTAATCAGTCTACCACTTGTGGTGCCTGGTGGTATGACTTGTTGTGACTGGCACAAAGTTTAAGACCATAGTTTATCATGGCCAGAAGGCATGGTGACAAGAACAGCCCAAGCCATGATTGTGAGACCCAGTCAAGAGGGCAGACAAAGGTGAAGGCAGGTGCTCAACCAGTGCCTTGGTTACTATTCTATTGCTGTGCTGAGACACCCCGACCGAGGTCATCTATAGAAGAAAGAGTTTATTGTGGCTTACTGCTTCAGAGGGTGAGTCTCTGACCATCATGGCAGGGGGCATGGCAGGCAGACATAGTTGCTGGACCAGTGGCTGAGCTCACATCTCATCCTCAGGACAGGGAGCTACCTGGGATGTGTGGACTTCTGAAACCTCAAAGCCCACTCCTAGTGACACACCTCCTCTAGCAAGGTTGCACCTCCTAATCCTTCCCAAATAGTTCTGCCAACCAAGGACCAAGTATTCAAATGTATGACCCAATGGGGGTCGTTCTCAAACCACCACAGCTGGCTTCCTCCTTTTCCTCCTTTTATTCAGTGGGGAGCCCCAGGCATGGGATGGTGGTCCCCGTATTCAGAAGTGGTCTTCCCTCCTCTCTGGAAGCACTACCACAGACACACCCAATGGGGTATCTCCTAGGTGATTCTAAAATCAGTCTTGATCCAGTTCAAATTATTGTGATTCTCCTCTGAAAAAGTTAATTTGTCCTCATGTAACACTTTCCATTCACGGGCATTATCTGTTTATCTCATCCTGTCTTGTGAGCCATGGAAGAAAGTGAGCGCACATGGGGGTAACACAACAGGAAGGGGGAGACTAGGCATTGTGTACCTGTGACCTAGCACAGTGTTTGGATGCCCTGCACCGCTGGGCTTTGGCGGTACTCTCTGCTCTCCATCGGATGCTTAGACCTGAAAGTGGTTTAGCTGGTGTTAGAAACACTGTCGAGCATGTTTTAATGCTTTGCTCCCCACACAGTCATTAGCGCCTCTATGTGACGACGACAACCAGGCTCAGGAGATCATTAAGAAGCTGGAGAAGAGTATAACATTTCTCAGCCAGTGTGCGACGCGTGTGGCCAGCAGGGCGGAGATGCTGGGGGCCATCAATCAGGTAACAGTGGAGCTGAGAGGATTTATGCTCCTGCAGAGTGTGGGCTACAGAATAAGAAGACGTTTTCGGAACGCTTCTGGGCTTCCAGTTGTGGGTTTAAGCCTTTAAACCCAGCACCGGGGATGCAAAGCCAAGTGCGTGCTTGTGAGTCCAAGCCCAGTTTAGTTTGCACTGAGTTCCGGGCCAGCCAGGGATGCAAGGTGGGAAAGAGAGGAAAAGAGGCAGAGATGGGGTGAGAGCTGACTGACCCAAAGAGGGAGGCACGGCCCTGTGTAGTCTGCATTGTGGGTTTGCAGAAGTGTATTTCAGAGTGAGATGTAAGCCCCTTTCTCTCCCAGATCACAATAGACCCCACTTTCTTTTTAGGGTGTTTCTTCCGCGCTCTTCTTGAAAAACTTATAAAGGGTTTTTGCTGTTGTTGGGCTTTTTTGTTGTTGTATTGTTTGGTTTTTTTTGTTTGTTTTGTTTTTACTCCCATGGAGAGAGTCGGAACCACAACACAAATGATAGAATAATGAACCAGGGGACTCTGAGGACACCGACCCGCATCCGTGCACTTGTGCAGTGGCTGGGAAAGGGCCCTGGCGCCTGCGTCACTGGCACAACTGCACCTTCCAGAATGCCTGAGCAGTGGGGCTTTGTTCCCTCAGTGCTGACTGCGGTCTCCTTGGTCACCCCTGCCTACCCTCCTATCTGCTTTCGTTTGAGTGTTATACAGAGTCACAGAAAAGTAGGGTTTCAAGTGTGCATCTTGAGAAGTTCCCAGGAGACTCCTGAAAATCGGCACCGAACAGATGGGCTAAGGTTTCCTTAGGAAGACACTTAACGTGTTGGAGGCTTCAGTCTGACAGCGTGTTATACAGCCTAGCGTTTTCAATCCCTCAGTTGGGGATGCCGTTGATCTTCATTTGGATTAAAGTTATGTGTGCACAAGGCTTTAAAAACCCAGCTGTCTCTGTCAGCTGCCTCACCTACCCCCATCAACTTTGTGTCTGCATCTGTGTTTCTCGGTCGCATGCTTACTGGGTCCCTTAGTGACATGTTTCCCTTTTAAGCATGATCCATAGCTTTCTTGCTATGATGATGGAGATGTGTTTTTGTCAGTCTCTGCCTCCCCCACACTTTCCATCCCATATTCTCCCATCTTCTTTCTTGACCAAGCTTTAAACTCTATGATCAGATCCAGAGTTCCCTACCGCATGAACCCATTCCACCTTCCATGTTCCAAACCACTTCCTTACCAGCCCCTGTCAGAGGGAAAACAGTGCACCTGTGCTGACTCAGGCTCACCTGTGCTGACTCAGGCTCACCTGTGCTGACTCAGGCTCACCGGTGCTGACTCAGGCTCACCTGTGCTGACTCAGGCTCACCGGTGCTGACTCAGGCTCACCCTATGCTGACTCAGGCTCACCGGTGCTGACTCAGGCTCACCTGTGCTGACTCAGGCTCACCTGTGCTGACTCAGGCTCACCCTATGCTGACTCAGGCTCACCCTTGCTGACTCAGGCTCACCCTATGCTGACTCAGGCTCACCCGTGCTGACTCAGGCTCACCTGTGCTGACTCAGGCTCACCCTATGCTGACTCAGGCTTACCCTTGCTGACTCAGGCTCACCCTATGCTGACTCAGGCTCACCTGTGCTGACTCAGGCTCACCTGTGCTGACTCAGGCTCACCTGTGCTGACTCGGGCTCACCCTTGATGACTCGGGCTCACCTGTGCTGACTCAGGCTCACCTGTGCTGACTCAGGCTCACCTGTGCTGACTCAGGCTCACCTGTGCTGACTCAGGCTCACCCTATGCTGACTCAGGCTCACCCTATGCTGACTCAGGCTCACCCTATGCTGACTCAGGCTCACCTGTGCTGACTCAGGCTCACCTGTGCTGACTCAGGCTCACCCTATGCTGACTCAGGCTCACCCGTGCTGACTCAGGCTCACCCTATGCTGACTCAGGCTCACCTGTGCTGACTCAGGCTCACCCGTGCTGACTCAGGCTCACCCTATGCTGACTCAGGCTCACCCTATGCTGACTCAGGCTCACCCGTGCTGACTCAGGCTCACCCTATGCTGACTCAGGCTCACCTGTGCTGACTCAGGCTCACCTGTGCTGACTCAGGCTCACCTGTGCTGACTCAGGCTCACCCTATGCTGACTCAGGCTCACCTGTGATGATCAGGCTCACCTGTGCTGACTCAGGCTCACCGGTGCTGACTCAGGCTCACCTGTGCTGACTCAGGCTCACCTGTGCTGACCCAGGCTCACCCTATGCTGACGCAGGCTCACCTGTGCTGACTCAGGCTCACCCTATGCTGACTCAGGCTCACCCGTGCTGACTCGGGCTCACCTGTGCTGACTCAGGCTCACCCTATGCTGACTCGGGCTCACCCGTGCTGACTCGGGCTCACCTGTGCTGACTCGTGCTCACCTGTGCTGACTCAGGCTCACCTGTGCTGACTCAGGCTCACCCATGCTGACTGAGCTCTTCACTTATATTGAATGCTTCACGTGGGGCCCGGGAGCTTACTGTCCCTTCTAAATCAGCTTCACGTCTTGTCCTCAAACCACCACCGTGCCTTTCCTGCGTTCACCGTCAATAGTGACTTTGCTACTAGAAAACTGACACAGAGGGAGGGAACTGCCTCGGACTGAACCTACCGTCAGAACCCTTATGCTGCCCACCTTCCACAGCTGTAGACAGTCATTCTCCTGCACTGTCTGAAGGCAGCCACTTACCTGTACACACGATCCCATCCTGTCCCAGATTACCCAGAAACATAAGCCTCAATCCTGCCAACCGAAACCCATTTACCAGTTCTTCCGAGTCTACGGGACCATTCCCACTGGGACAGGTGCACATGGTTTGTAAGATGGAGGAGGCACAGAGGTGGTGTAAATCCACCCACATACTCACAAAACCAAGGTGACCCTCAGATTTCTGAGTTTCACATCATCTTCTGTCTCAAGGTCCTGATGGCACCTGGCATTTCTTCCCAGATGCCTGACACATGCTGCACTTAGCCTGCTTAAAACCAGGCCCTCGGGCCCTTTCACTACCCACTGCCTCCCTCCCCCCATTCCTAGTGGCACAGGCCGGGACTAGTGGAGATTTGATAGGTGTTGCAAGGAGAGCAGTTTGTTTGTCCCGGCCGCCCAGAACGGAAATAACCACACAGAAACTCCATTAATTAAATCACTGCTTGGACCATTAGCTCTAGCTTCTTATTGGCTAACTCCTACATCTTAATTTAACCCATCTTCATTAAACTGTGCATTACCACGAGGTTGAGGTCTACCAGCAAAGTTTTAGTATGTCTACCTCTGGCTGTGGATCCATGGCATCTCTCTGACTCTGCCCTTCTTTCTCCCAGCATACAGCCTAGCTTTCCCCACCTAGGTTTATTCTTCCCTGCCATAGGCTCAAAGCAGTTTCTTTGTTCATTAACCAATAAAATCAACACATAGACAGAAGGACCTCCCACACCAGATGGGGGAGACTTTCAACACTCCTATCTCCTGCATCAGTTGTTAAAATGTGCCTTGTTGCTCTTTAAACCAGCAAGAGAACACAGCCACAATTGCTGTTGGCATGTCTACCAACTGCACCTAAGTCACCACTCCCCCTGCCCCCACTATACTAACACAGTGGCTTCCAAAATGGTCCTGCTTATGTCAAATCCTAATCCTTCCAACACTTTATTCTTTGACAAGCAGCTTTTGTGTGTGTGTGTGTGTGTGTGTGTGTGTGTACCTGTGTGGGTGCCTGCACGTGTGTGTGGCTGTGTGTACAGGTTTGCTTCAGTGCCCGTGTGTAGGTCAGGGGGCAACTTGGGAAAGCTGGCTTTGTCCTGCAGTGTGGGCTGTAGGGGTGGACTCAGGCCTTCGGGCTTGCATGCGGGCTTTTCACTCGCCAGGCCACCCTGCAGGCCTCAGTGTATTTTACCTGAGCGCTGAGGACGGTGTTGCTGATGGAAGCTGACTCTTACAGGAAAGCCGGGTGAGCAAGGCGGTGGAAGTCATGATTCAGCATGTGGAGAACTTGAAGAGGATGTATGCCAAAGAACACGCCGAGCTGGAGGAACTGAAGCAGGTTCTGCTGCAGAACGAGAGGTCCTTCGCCCCTCTGGAAGATGAGGGTAACGGTGACGTGCTGCCTTCGCGGCTAAGAGCTGTTCATCTTGGGTCCCAGAAACCATGTCCCTTAGTTTACAGCAGCCTGCAATTCCAGCTCCGGGGGATCTGATGCCCTCTACTGGCCTCAATGGGCAACTGCACCCACATTCAAGTGAACACACACACGCACACACAAACGCACACACACACAGAGTTTTAGTTTCTTCCTTCTTTTTTCTTCTTTCTTCTTCCTTCCTCCTTCCTCATGGATAGGATCTCTCTATATAGCCCTGGCTTTCCTGGAACTCCCTATGTGGATGCAGACTGACTTCAAACTTAGAGATCCACCTGCCTCTGTCTCCCAAGTACTGGGATTAAAGGTGTGCACCATCATGCCTGGCCTACATAGTTTTAATTTTAAAAGATAATAGTTATGATTTCTTAATATTCTCTTTCACGATTCCTCACTGTCTTGCTGCATCTTTTAGTAGGATCATTAAGTTCAGGTTATATTAGGAAAAAAATTTTGTTCCTGTGTTTTATATAAAATATCAGGGAAATACAGAAAGACACCGCGGGTTCTTTGTGGTATCCTCAGAATCCATGAATTTACTTTGGATCACAGAGACGAGGCCCTTCGTCCCACTCCTTAAGAAGACTCTAGTGTCTAGCCAGGGTGCATCAGAGCTGGTTCTTTCTCCACACATGATAATGTGTAATAAATGAACCGCTCCCACCCCATAGTTTGGATTCTTGAAGGAGTTATTGATCCTAGATTGGGAGACAGATGAGAACATGTGGTTTCTATAAATCTTTTTTTTTTTTTTTTTTGATTTACTTCTTTTTATTTTGTGGGCATGACTGCTTGTATGTGTGTGCATACAGTGCCCGTGGAGGCCAGCAGAGGGTGCCTGGCCTTCTGGAACTGCACAAAGATGCTTGTGAGACTCACATAGATGCTGGGGATTGAACTTGGGTCCTTTGCGAGAGCAGCCACTGCTCTTAACCACTGAGCGGTCTCTCCAGCTCTCGATGGTTTAAAGTAAACAGTATGAGCTCTTCTGAACAGAATTCTTACTTTAGTAATGCTTCCTCTATTGGATGTTCTTCTGCATGCTAGCAGGCACTGTAGACAGCTGCAGAAACGTTAGTGGTTTATATAAGGGCTGCCGGGGCTGGAGATATTGCTGCAGAAACGTTAGTGGTTTATACGGGGGCTGTCGGGGCTGGAGATATTGCTCAGGGGTTGAGCATTTGCCAGACGCGTAGGAAGTCCCTGAGCTCAAGCCTAGTGCCACAAAATAGAACAAATTAAACATCTTTGTGAGTAGTTCCTAGAGTCTTGGTTTTAGGGTTTGAGACAGTGTGGCTCTGTAACCAAGGCTGGCCACAGAAATTCTCCTGTCTTAACCTCCAGAGTCGTCATAAACCATTTATGACCTTTACTTGACAGAGATGCATGTGTGAGTTTAAAATGTAAAAACGTGTGACCAGAGAGATGGCCCAGTGGTTAAGCTGCTCTTGCAGTATCCCAATACCCATACAGTGGCTCACAGCTAACTGTGACTCAGTTTTAGGGGGTTGGGGGTCAGAGGTGGAGGGTCAGATGTGGGGGGTCAGATGTGGGGGTCTGATAGGGGGTTAGATGTGGGGGGCCAGATGTGGGGGCTCAGATGTGGGGGTCAGAAATAGGGGACCAGATGTGGGGGGCTGATGTGGAGGGTCAGATGTGGGGGGTCTGATATGGGGGGTCAGTTGTGGGGGGTCTGGTGTGTGGGATCAGATGTGGGGGGTCAGATATGGGGGGCTCAGATGTGGTACACAGACATACACGCAGGGAGAACATACACAATTCTCAGAAAATTTTAACGTGGTAATGTTTCCTTTTAGATGACTGTCAGATCAAAAAACGTTCATCTTCTCTAAATTCCAAGGTAATTACTAATTTCATAATTAAAAAATACTGATAAAATGCTCATAGGATGTTAAGATGGTATTTGAAATACTGTACCTTTTACTGGAAGTCACAGAACTGGGATTTAAATCTTCTAAGCAGAGAAGGGAAGGTAACAAAAGAGAAGAAAAACACATTTGGCTAAATTACAATACAGCTAGTCTTTTAGAAAAATACAAGAAAAACGGTCATAAACATAAGCATGTTTCTCGGTGCAAACACGCACAGTGTGACCCAAGAGCAAAGGTGTTCGGTGTGAGCTGAAGACAGATCCATGAAAGCCCAGGTAAGAGACCTCACTCTTGGCTGGCGGAATTCATAAAGCCAAGGCTGGGGGTGACGGACTATAAGCTGGCAAATAGTTCTGGAAGATGATTTTCCATGCAGTGCCCTCAAACGCTCCCCTGACAGCTGAGCATGTTGGCAAGCAGCATGCAGAGGACGTGACACCTCCTCCCCAATGTTCTAATCGTACTTCTCTCTCCTCTGTAGCCATCGTCTCTTCGAAGAGTGACGATTGCCTCTTTACCCAGGAATCTTGGAAATATAGGGATGGTAAGTGCACTTGGAGGCCTCTGCCTTGGAAGTAAACTCGTCTGTCCCTATGACCCAAATGTAATTCCTTCACTAAACTCTATCTTACCATTTCTTGGCCCTCCAAAGGTATCTGGGGTGGAAAACAATGACAGATTCAGTCGGCGGTCGAGCAGCTGGTAAGTGTGACCTGTGCCCACTCTGGGAACCCATGCAAGCCGAGAGTGGGGCTCAAGCAGATAGACATTTACTATAACCTTCCTTAGATTTGCTCAGAGTGTGAGCAGTGCAGACATTAAAACTGGCATTCGGGTGAGGTGGTGGTGGCACACGCCTTTAATCCCAGCACTCAGGAGGCAGAGGCAGGAGGATCTCTGTGAGTTCGAGGCCAACCTGGTCTACAAGAGCTAGTTCCAGGACAGGCTCCAAAGCTACAGAGAGAAAAATCTGTCTTGAAAAAAAAAAAGTGGCATTCTGTCGTGGCAGCTGCCCTGGGGAATAAGGGTTACCGTGTGATTTCTGCACTGACTTGAGAGTGGGGGGACACACTGGTAGCAGGAACAGCTTTGCTGATCACATGGCCATTATCTTTGTGTAGGAGAATTTTGGGGACAAAGCAGAGTGAGCACCGCCCCTCGCTACACCGATTTATTAGCACCTATTCCTGGGCAGACGCCGACGACGAGAAATGTGACGTGAAGTAGGTGACTTGTGGTGTGCCATGAACCTGGTGTGCGCTGAGGCCTGCAGTGATCTGTCATGTTATGTCCGTCAGTCTGGTGTGATCTGAGGCCTGCAGTGATCTGTCATGTTATGTCCGCCAGTCTGGTATGAGCTGAGACCTGCAGAAGGACAGAGAGACTCTGAACCACGTTATAAACGTCATTTGGGAACACAGTGGCTCCTCCGGCCCTCAGTGTGGCAGTACTTTAATAACGCCCTGGAATTTCCCAGACCTAGGCGTGTCCATCGCCAGGGTCACAGAACTAAAATCTCCATCACCCTAGAGTACTAAACCAGAATGGGTAGAGAATATGTTTGCATGTGTAATTTATGCCCTTTGTGATGTCTGCCTTGTGTAAAGGAGAGACATTTCATTCTCTGCTCAGCAGAGTTTGTCTTTTTGACACACAGGGGCTGCTATGTAGCCCTAGCTGGCCTCAAACTAAAAGCAATCCTCCTATCTCAGACTTCTGAATGTTGGGATCACAGGTGTCACCACTATGTCTAGAATATGTTCAGCAAGTTTAATGAGTTCAAATATGCTATATGCTTTCACAGTGAAAACCAGAGGGCAAAGGGTGAGGTAACTCAATGCCACTGCCTCTCACGCCACCTCATTTGGTCCATTTGGTCACCTATTATAACTTCCCCCTCAGGTCTCTCATTTAAGGGATTTTAAACATATCCCTGAGCGCCTCCAGCACACTTGCTCAGCCCTAAGATCAGGAAGAGACAACACAGGCATCTCACACATCCCGGGACCCTGCAGCCCGTGTCCCCATCTAGCTATGGTGACAGTCTTTTCTGACAACACAGGCACATGCTCCCCATTTATAGTGACGGCCTGAGCTACATAGGGAAAATGACAAGGGCTTCCTTCAAAGACTGCTTGCCTACGGCTTCACTCAGTCCTTGTAAACAGAAGACAGAGATGAAGATGCTCATGGAACCTGTCCCCTCATGTCCCCTCCTCCTTAGACACTCTCCTCTGGCAATCATGGGCGTCATGAGCTAAGGATTACAAAATTCAAACTGAACCAGGAGCCATTAGTTAGGTCAGTTTGCTTAGGTGGAGGGTGCCCTCTCTGGGTTATGATTTAAAATACGCGCAGTCTAGACACTTCCTAGGGCTCTAAGTACCAGTTTCAGCTAGCTTCACGTTCAGCATATTTTCATATGCTTTTTAAATTAACATGTTTAGAGGAACGGCACTTGGACCATATTCCAAGTCAGCACCGATCCAAACACTATCAAAAAGAAGCCAGAAGAGTATGCCTAGGGTCCCCTGCTCTGAGGAGGCAGAGACAGGAGGACCACTCCAAGGGTGAGACCTGCCAAGGCTCTACCAGGAAGTGAGTGCATAGACTGCTCCCAGGAGATACCGAAACAGGAGAGTCGGCTCTTCTAAGGAGTTACCATTTCAGGAAATGGGCCACCAACAGGCCGCTGAAGTATGGTTCAGGAGGGGCACACGGAGCCGCACTATTGAGCAGACATGGTTAAGGATCGCTTAGAATCTTGAATTTCCTCTTGTGGGTGTCACTGGCCAGCATACTACACAGAAGTTATCTGAAATTCCTCTAAGTTTGGTGATCTAAAATTTAGAATTTGAGCCCTCAGTGGTGGTTTGTAAACATAGCGCTTTATCATTGGTTTCAAAACCTATTTGCAGAACCCGAGATGCCCCTGAACCACCGGGAGAAGAGGCAGTGGAGACGACCAGGAAGGCCAGCCTTTCTGAAAAGAGAAGCAGCCCCTCCAGCTGGGACAGCGGGGCAGTGTAAGACGCTCACTCACTGTGGAGGGCGGGGATGGAGAACACGGGGCTAGCCATGGCGCTCAAACTGCTTTCTAGATTGTGGATTGTTATGACTAAGACGGACCATAGTGTGGTGGTGGCCCATGGCAGCAGCTCCCCAACCCTGTTCTATGCAGTGCAGGAACCTGACTCTTGGTCCCAGGCTCAGTCCCAGGCTCTGTCCCAGGCTCTGCCCTGCTCAGTCCCAAGCTCAGTCCCAGGTTCTCCCAGGCTCAGTCCCAGGCTCAGTCCCAGAGAAACAGCCTGGGGACTGGTGCAGAGGCCAGCGAGGTGGTATGAAGGTTGATTTTCTCCAGCTTACTTGAGCATGGAAGGGTGCTGGTTCAGTGGGAAGTACATTTGAAAGGATAAATTGCGTTAGTGCCCATGTCACAGACCCCACATTGTGGCCAGCTATTCCTTTCATTCTAATAGTCGCGAAAGGGGGAGCGCAGACTGTACCCTAAACCAAGGCTCCGTCCTAAGGTGCAGTTAAGGCAGCCTTGTCGGGGTACTCTGTAACTCCTGCCACCAGTAGAGGTGAGTCTCCAGGCTCCACATGCTGTGACTGCCCTTCCCCTGTGCTCTCCCCACAGCTGCAGCTCGGTGACTTCCTGGGTCACTCACCTGCAGGCGTCCTTCAGAAGAGCCAACAGGGTACTCTGGCTCTCCATGGTCTTCATCGTACTGTTTGCAGCGCTCATGAGCTTCCTCACCGGCCAGTTCTTCCAGACGGCGGTGGAAGCTGCGCCCACACAGGAAGGCAGCGCCTGGATGTCTCTGGAACACATCTTATGGCCGCTTACCAGACTCAGGCACAATGGGCACCCACCAGTCTGACTGCAGCACAGCCAAATGTCCCGCTCGGTTTTTAACATTTCCCTCTGAGGTTCATAAAGTAGTAATATTCAAGTAATTATAGCATGAAACCAGGGTTTGCTGTGGGACAGTGGTTTTGTACTCTGTAAAGATTGGTCACTTGTCTGGTTTAATAAAATGCTGATTGGCCAGTAGCCAGGCAGGAAGTATAGGCGGGGTGACCAGAACAGGAGAATTCTGGGAAAAGGAAAGGCTTAGTCTGCATTCATCACAGAGGAAGCCAGACACAGAGGAAGCAAGATGAGAATGCCTCACCAGTGAAAGGTGCCAAGTCACGTGGCTGACATAGACAAGAATTATGAGCTAATTTAAGATGTAAGAGTTAGTAAGAAGCCTGACGTAACAGGCCAACCAGTTTATAATTAATGTAGACCTCTGTGTGTTTCTTTGGGGCTGAATGGCTGCAGAATCAGGCAGGACAGAAACCTCTGTCTACAGGGTTCTCAGAGCTGCTGAGATATTTTAATTCCCCAACTATTTAGCACAGGGAGGGGATGCTGCCTAGGGTATTTTAGTGAGCTTTCTGAGAGAGAGAGAGAGACATAGTGCTTTTATTGAAATGTATCAAAATAAAGAACTATTCCAATCTCATGCAGTGAACTTGAATATACAGTGCTCTTAGATCATCTTAGTAGTTTGTCATAGCAACACTTGGAGAATACCTGATTCCTCCTGGGGTCTGAGGATCCCACCAGCTGTTGCATGGGCCGTGAAGACTAGGAAAAGCTAAGAACCCGGATGGACAGCAACATGTGGCACACGGAGTCGATGAACTGGCAATCTGAGTGCCTAACCTTCTCCATCGCCTCTGGAGAGGCAAAGTCCTTCGCCATGTGGTACAAAGTAGAGTGAAACTCTGTTTCCTCCTTGAGGGCCTCGGAGAACACCTCGCTGTCTTCCCTGATCTTCAGCAACTGTGCCCTGTCACCGCTGAACATGAGGAGGGCCCAGAGATGCTCCTCTGCTTCCTCTGCCAGGCCTTCCTTCACCTGGAGAGAGAATTTCAGTTCTGGGAATGCCAAGACATGCACAAGGAAAGGAGCTGCTGAGTCCCCAGGTCACCCAGCTGAAAGACAGTGTCACTCTGTAGACCAGGCTGGCCACTCTGGAGACCAGGCTGGCTCAGCACAGCTGAGACCATGCTGCATGCCCCATTTCTGAGTTTTAAACCACGCTGCATGCCCTATTTCTGAGTTGTTTTAAACCACGAAGCTATGTGCATTGGGGCGTCTGTGGAGCAGCTGCCCGTGTCTCCGTGAGACAGATGTTACCCAGGCACTGCTCTAGAAGTTGAGCCAACAGTGGGTACCTCACCCACAGACACTGACCGTACCATGCAGACCCAGCTTTCACAGTAGGGACAAGAGAAAGAAACATGGTGGCTGCTCTATGCTGACATACTCACGGCCAAGCCTGGTGGTGGGGAGGGGAGGGAGTTAACAGCTTGGTGATGGGACATACATACAGTATGTATGAGGTTCTGGCTTCCAGCCTAGCTCAGGGGAAAACCAGCCAGCCTTGAGTTGGGAAGGTGTCTGTTCTATGCGTCAGCAGTAGTACGTCAGGAAGTTACTCTGCAGGACGCCCATGAGCCATAGGTACTCGCACACATGGGTCCCTTATCAGAGTTGGTAAAGACGGTCAGTCTTTCAGTGGTCTGACACACCAGAACTCAGAATGTCACAACATTCTGAATGTGGATTTCCCCTTTAAGAGGAGGGGAAGGTGGTTCCATCCACTTCCTGGGTGTCTTCTCTTTGGAAGACAGGGTCAGTTTCCTGGTTTGCATACTGTACCCTAAACACGACTCTGGAGGAACTGCAGCTCATGTTCCACTTGCTCCATTTGAATGCGAAAGCAGAGCTCAGTAGGGCCATTTGTCGATAGGCCTTCACCTCCACCATGGGGACCTGTCCAGAGGGTGTGTGCATAGTCAGTCTTCAAGTGTTCCAGCAAGCCTCCCCACCCCACCTCTCTGTCATTTGTCCTGATTTCCAATTTTACATCAGATTTGTGACTCCACTCTCAATCAGGCAGCGGCTTTCCCTTTCTGCACATGCCCTAAAGTGAACAGTGTCCACAGAGTCCTCCGTGAGCTGTCCCCAACACTGCGCCCTTCCTAGTCCGACAGTTCCAGGCTCCTCAGCAGACCTGCTAGTTGGCTGCTCCCTTGGGGGGCCTGGTTGCAGCTGGGCTTTCTACCTAGAAAGAGCCCCCCACGCCACCCCACCGAGACAACCCAGGGGTACACACCTCACTTTCCAGCTGAGATTGCCACGGGCCAGACTGTGCAGTCCAGCCTCCTCCGGAGCCTGCTTACACCGCCTCCCTCCTCCTCTGTTTGCTCTGTTTTCCCACAGCACTTTCTGCCTTTCTAACGTGCAAGGCCCCTCATTCTCTGCTACATTGTCAGCTCCCAGGGCAGGCCCTGTTCTACAGACAGGAGCAGGGTGGTGCTCACAGTTAACTGTGTCACCGGGTCACTAAAACTGACCTGTTCTATCTGCGTATTTATGTCCACACCCTTAGGGACATGATTGACAAGGTGGAAAGACACCAGAAGGTGACAGATGTGTTCGACAGTACAGAACGCTTCCGTGACTCAGGGCAGTCCCCACACCTGGCATTCTAGTGCCGGGTTGGCCGCTAGAACAGTCCAAAGCCCCTGCTCTCCAGGGGCCCAGATTCAGAAGGAGCACAGAATAGCACAGACATGGGGACCCTGCTGAGACCACAAAGACATGGTTCTGCAGGCTGGGGCCTACGTGTGACGCGGGTGAGACAGTCACAGCCCCGCTTTAGACCCAGCACTGGAGAAGGGAAGAAAATGAACAAAATGAGCAGCGGCTGGGCTGCTTTTGCCAACAGTGACCATGGAGATGGCAGGTCGCTTAGCCGCAGGAGCACCTAGGTTCCCACTCCACTGAACTTAGAGAGCCTCGGTCACCTTGTTGTTGATGACGACGTAGAAGTGAGAGTACACAGTCGGGAAGATGTTCAGCCCCGCCTCCTTCAAAGCCATGATGAAGGGCACAGGCCTCATCCACTTCCCTTCTAAATGAGACAAATGCTCCTGGCTTCTCAGTTTGATTGACGCTAACATGCAGAGGCTTTCCTAAATTTCAAGGAGAGAAAAGAAATTGGTTTAATCAGTATTATGCCAGGTCTAGCCTTCTCACTGTGGTAGTTCTGAAATCATAGGCCACTCTACAGTTAAACAGTGCAGTTGGTATGTCTTGGGCCTGATTTGGAAGCCCCGCCTGGGGTCCCATCACCTCAGGGTCCCCTCATGGCCTCAGGCAGCTCGCTAACTTCCAAAGCTCCTCTGGGTACTTGAGGGATTAGGAATGGTGCCTCAGACCCATTTTATAAGATGTGAGAGCACTCTGTGTTCATTCTGAATTAAAGTAGCCAGTAAACAATCATGATTGTACTTTAGGACCTATTCTTAATTTTTAACATCTGTGAGATGTAACATGCTGTAGACTGTCCAGTTTTGAAGGAGTACAAAATAAGAATGCAGCTAGTCCTGCCTATTTAACCCACTAGATCTAAATGATCTCAGTATCTGTCCAGTGTAAAAATGAAGTCAGTTGGTTTTTTTCTTGCCAAATACTCAAAACCCACCATGCATTTCTCAGTTGCGGCGTTCATCAGTTTGGTCCGGCTGCATCTTATTCGAGAGCTTGATTGCCACCTGAACAGGGGCCGCCTGTAAAACCCAAAGATGCGTGCACACTGTACTGAAAGAGACCACCCTGCCTCCTGCCTGGCGGGTTCCCTCCTGGACCCCAGATTAGGCACAAACCACACCCAAACACCCATTTTCACAGAGAGATCCTTTATTAAGTGGTGAAGACTTATATAGAGTGGCTGCTTTCTGTCTCCGGCAGAAAAACAGCAGCAAATGACCGTGCAGGGGGAGAAAAAGGTGCAGTCTGTGTCAGGATGGGCCACCCCACGTGGTGTGTTTCTATTACTCATGTTGATTGGGAGAACCAAAGGGAGCTTTTGTGTGTTGGACTTCAATACTTTGACAGGTAGACCTTGGCAGTCAGAAGGAGGAAGTGGCCGATTAAGGGAAGAGACCTTGGTGGCTAGCTTTAGGATTGTACTCTAACAGTGTTCAGCAAGGCAGAGGGAATGGGGGAGATGGCAAGGCCTGCCAGGGAGTCTAATTGGTCTTAATAAGAAGAACCCAGTCGGACACAGGGGTTAATGCTGCAGATCAGAGCTGCAGAGCAGCCAGCCACCAGTTCTTCCGTCTATGACATCCTCAGACCAAAGGGACAATCCTGTTCCTACGAAACCTCAGACTGAAGCTGAGTTCCTGTCTCCTCCCGCCTTATACTGCTCTCTCTGCCCAGCCATGTCGTTAACTCCGGTCTCCACCTCCCTAGTGCTGGGATCACCTTTGTGTGAGCTCTGTTTCTCTTTTAGACAGATTCAATCTCAGGTAGCCCAGGGTGGCCTTGAACTCACAGTGATCCGGTCTGCCTCTGTCTCCTGAGTGCTGGGATTAAAGGTGTGCACGACCACTCCCTGACAAGTATGGCTGATGAGAGGCTTAGCTCTGCACTCTGATCTTCAGTCAAGTGATATTTGTTAGATCACAAACAAAATGTCACCACACTCCAGCTGGCCAGAGTCCCTTCATCTATGACCTACCTGCATGTTCATTAATAGACACAGGCATCAGCCTCTGCCCAGTAGACTAAAATCATGCATGGCATCTTCCCTGGGCTTGAACTGGGTGGTGGGAGAAGGCAGGGAGGCCAGGGAGGGAGGCCAGGCAGCGAGGCCAGCAGGGCAATACCCCGTACACTCTCAGGACAGCTGTCCTAATAGACGGCAGGCAGGCTGCCGGTATTTTAAGGGCTTGAGAAGTCACCCAATGACCCCCTCAGAGGCTTTATTTGTTTTGTTTGTTTGAGACAGGATCTCACAGTGTGCCTCTGGCTGGCCGGGACCTGTGCCTCTGAATACTGGGATTAAATGTGTTTTCCACCATGCTTGTCCCACATGGGCTTGGAGCCTGATGGTCTGGGAGCCTTTCTACTGTATCCAGAAGGGTTGCAGCTCTTCTTACAAAAGCTTATTTTGCACATCACAAAATAATACTGAGAAAGTGGAGGGGTACACCCTCACCCCATATGTTTTAAAACACCTCCATGCTGCCTAAGAAAGTCCCTTAGACCACGGTGCAGCAAGTCCCTCCCCTCAGCCTGTGGGGAGCCCCTCATGCTCTGGGGCTTCCAAGGCTATTCCTGAGGGGCAGTAAGCAGTCTTGTTCACCAAGACAAGCCATAGAGAAGAGACAAGGAGTGAGGCTTGCTGGGATGACTGCACCAGCCCTAGGAACCGGGGAACAAGCTGGAACCCCCTTTTACTGCTGCTTACTCCACGGACTTGGCTTGGAAATCACAGCTCCAGGGCATTCTACCTGAGTGCTTGTGACACACCACACAACCCAACCCTTATGTTCTACTTGAGTGTGTAGGCGGGCTGTGACTGTGACGTCATCACCCACCTTGATGTGTATCTGAAGCTCGGTGAAGAGTGTGGTCACAGTGATGAGGACCCTGTTCACACCGAGGGGTCGCATTTCCCAGGACTGGTAAGGCATGTTAATATGAGCGTCTTGAATCAAGGTGACGGGGCCCAAAGTATCCAAGTTGAAGGTAATGAGCCTCTCTTCTCGATTGTAAACGACACAGCTGATGCCATCTGTCCTCCAGAGCTTACCTTTGCGACAGAAGATGACATTATTTCACGGTTTTCCTAAAGAAGCGAGTGAAAACATCTAAATACTTGTACTGTGTCCTAATTGTCTTCTGTATTTAGACTCTCAAGGAAGAGCGCCCCTGCTGGGAGATCCCTGCCTCCAGGGTCCGTGGGGGAGGGAGACTCCCCTCAGCCTGTCTTTGCTGCCTTCTCTCTCACCCGTTTCCAGCCCCCTCTCCTGCCTGGGCCCGTGCGCATGCGCCCATCCTTCCCTAGCCATGCTCAGAGGCTTTCTTTCTCTTTCTCTTTCTCTTTCTTTCTTTCTTTCTTTCTTTCTTTCTTTTTACCTGCAAGCAAAGCAGGTAAAACCTTTTTAAAGGTTTGTTTTTGTTTAAAGATTAAACTTTCAGGGATCATTTCCAAGTTTGTTACTTATTTTCATGTGTTTCTCCTACATGTATATATGTGTGCCAACTGCATGCACTGCCCACAGAAGCCAGCAGAGGACATCAGCGCCCATGGAACTAGAGTTACAGATGGTTGTGAGCATCTCAGAACAGAAAACAGGTCCTCTGCAAGAGCAGCGAGTGCTCTTAACCACTGAGCTACCTCCAGCCTTCTCACTTCTGTGTTAAAACAGCTGTACAACTCTCTGGTTTCCAAGCATACGATCTCGCTTTAGGAACCGGATGAAACTGTGTAGCCACGTCCCTGATGCAAAGTGGCATTTTTAAATCAGAAGACAACTTCAGGTGTTGGTCCTCAGCTGTCACCTTACTTGAGGCAGAGTCCGACATTGTCCGCTATGCAGGCCAGGCTGGTTAGATTTTGGGGTTCTCTGGTCTCCGTCTCCCAACTTACTGTAGGAACACAGTGGCTACTGAGGCTTGCTAAGGGCCTGGCTTTTCATGGGCTCTGGAGATTCAAAGTCCGGTCCTCACACCACTGTAGCGGGTGCCATGCCCACTAAGCCTGCTCTCTAGTCTAGTGGGGGCAATCTTAGATAAACTCTTAAAGTGACCCTTCTGGGCAGGCACGAGGTAGCTTGGTGGGTAAAACTGCTTCCTGCCAAACCTGACCATGTGTGTTTGGATCGCCGTGGGGTAGAAGGAGAGGACCAACCCCTGTACGGTGTGATCTGACCTCCATGAGTGCTGTGGCATGCACACCCCTTCCACCAAAACAAGCCAATAATGAGTGTAAGCTACAGAAGTCCTAAGCTGGGGCTTCAGAGGGCACAGCACAACCCAGCAGTAGAGGCCTTGGGCTCCAGCCCAGCCTTTGAGGGGTAGGAGCAGGAAGGTAGGAAGTTTGGGGCCATCCTGGACTATACCTTGACTTGGAGACCAGTTAGCCTTTAGGAGACCCTGTCTCAAAACCATGGGAGAGGGAGGGAGGGAGGGAGGGAGGGAGGGAGGGAGGGAGGGAGGACGGCCTGCTGCCGTCACTTGCATTACCCGCCTTGCTGGCTGAGGCATGGCTGTACCTTCAGCATCCCACCTTATGACCTGGGGGTCCTCAAAGAAGATAACATTCTCGTGGACTTCCAGTGTGACTTCTATGGGTGGAAAGGCACTTTCTGGATCGGGTTCGTCTGTGTTTTCTGGAGGATATGTAAACCTCTGCAATCCTTCTTGGCGTATCTTTTAAAAATGGACCAGAATGATAAAAATTAGCAGGTGGTCACGATGGCCAGACCCACCTCTGCCTAACGAGCTCTACTCACTGTCACCCACTCAGAGATAAATGTTTGAGGGGAAAACATTGCCAAACTTAACCACAACCACGGAGCTTCCTGCAGGCTGGGCTCCAGAAGTGTTCTTCATCATCTACATCTTGGGCCTGTATTCCACAGAGCCCATCATCAGGGCACAAGAGAAATCAGGAGACCCACAAGGACTACAAGAAGACTTCAAGTTCACACCAACACTCAAACACCGAGAACGAAAGTGTGGGTGCCCCTGGAGTAGCACAGGAAGGAGGGGTGTAGAGCTCAGGCTGACAGCAAATTCCTGCGGCAGGGTGGGTCTGTTAACCTTTGGATCGGCAGGGGGAGAAGGCGCCAGGGGAGGATGAAACTGTCGGAAAGTCCCGAAGAACATTCTCATGGGATAGGTGGGAAACGAAAAGAGCCTTGCAATCAAGCAAGCACACAGAGGCCTCTCAGGAGCCACAGCCGGTGTGGGGAGAATTCTGGGAACTGCAATGCTAGATGTGAAGAGGTGAAGCAGGACACTGACAAAATTCAAAAACCCATCTCAGGGTGAGCCTTCCTGTGGCTAGCGCTTTGAAGGCTGCCTTCACTGAAGGGCGTGTCTTCTTCTAGGCAAGCACTCCACCATGGCGCCACACCACCAGCCCCAAAGGGATTGTTTCCTTCATTTGCCCACCCAATGCCCTCTCTTGTATAGATTCTGTGGAGTGTGTGCAGACCACGCTATCTCCTGTAGACCTGTTCTTATTTCAGGGGGAGAAAGAGAAAGGAAAGGCTTGATTGAAATCAGCCAGGCAAGAGCCTCATGGATAAAACCCAGGTATACAGCAGCACATAGGACAGTGTGTGGCACCCCTGAAATGTTGAGATCTTGCTAGGAGTGATCAGGAAAAAAAAAAGTATCTGCAAGACAGAAGTTATCTCCGGACACTTAGAACACTTACGACATGAGGTCTGCCAAGCCAAGTCTGCAAAGTGGTACTGGACAAGAGGAAGGGTGGCTTCTTTTGTGAGGCTGGGGTTTGAATGCAGGGCCTTAATCAAACCCAAGTCTTTGAATTAAGATTTTGGCATATTTTTTGAAACATTCTGAGAAGGGCTGTCCAAATGGTCAGTTGGCCTAGTATGGGTAGGGGCTCATCTTCCTTCCCAGGGATTGGGAGTGGGAGTATGGATTTAAACAAACAAACAAACAAAAACACCACCCTTTTTTTTTAAGTTTTGTTTTCTTAGAAATAAGAAACATTTTTCATGTGGAGTGATTTATGGTGCAGGTGCCGTAGGTGGGATCGGTCTGCACCTGCACAACAAAAATAAAACCAAACACTAAAAATTAAAATAAATGAACTCGGACAGTGCACACTTGTGATCTCAGCGCTTGGGAAGCTGAGGCAGGGGGATCACCACAAACCGTGGTCTGTGGCATAGGCTGCAGGACAGCCTGGAGTTCACAGGAAACAGAGCGAACAGAAGTTCTACAGATGGAATCTACCAGGTCCTTCCAGGAGGGGCTGAGGAAGATGGGGCAGCTGTGGTAGAGAAGCCCAAGATGGCTGAGCCTCCGTGACAGCCGGGCAAGGACCCCGACTGTCAGATGCAAGAGAGGGTGTTGCTGACTCAGTGGATCTGAGGCCACCAGCCACTGTGACATTTGTGGATGCCCCCAGGTGCCACTATGTCTCTAGACAGGGTTCCCAGTGTTCTCCATGCCAGGAGCATGCTCTACCACAGAGCTGAACCCCTAGCCTGAGTTCTGAGTTAGTGGGTGTCATGTGGGAAATTCCCGAGTGGTCACAGAGGTGGTTACAGCAAGCCTGAGTCTCGAGCAGATCCAGCTCCGATCCCCGGGATGTTCCTATACCACTGCCCTTCATAAGCACATTTGAACCAGAACATAGGCGTGCCCACACTTTCCTACAGAGGCCTCAGCACCGAAGAGGAGGGCTGTGGGGTTCTCAGTCAGGGTAGCCGACTAAGGCAAAAATGGTTACCACTTGGCCATTTAACAGGAAAAAACGATCTTTGCCAAGCTCTGATGTAGACTAGCAGTATTAAGGATCAGCTGGCACTCTTGGGCATCAGGACTGTGGTTTTTTTTTTTTTTTTTTTTTGATTTTCGAGACAGGGTTTCTCTGTCCTGGAACTAGCCCTTGTAGACCAGGCTGGCCTCTAACTCACAGAGATCCGCCTGCCTCTGCCTCCTGAGTGCTGGGATTAAAGGCGTGCGCCACCACCGCCTGGCCTGGACTGTGGGTTTTCAACTAAGTTAGCAAGTAAGAATTTCTCCAAAAATAGAATCAACGTGTATTAGATACCGAGAGGATGGGAAATGAACTCAAACAATTTCTACTGTTTCTGTGATTTCTAAGGCAGCGTCTCCGTGCCTCCACCAGCACCCAGCCCTTCACTGTGATCTCTAGGGCAGCGTCTCCATACCTCCACCAGCACCCAGCCCTTCACTGGCTTGCACTGAGGGGGCAGTGCTAGGATGTCCAGGTGGTACACTCCGCCCAGGGTTGAGAAATGGAACAAATCCACCTCTTTTTCATGGAAATCCGGCAGCTCCACAATATTCTCCACCAGGTGCAGCTGTGCTAAACGAACCATAATAGTGCAACTTCAGAACAGACTGGAACATTTTTGTGGCAGGAGGGAAAAGAAAACAAAATCCCAGGACTGGTAAGGGAGGTTTGTCTTTGGGCACTTCACTTTACACGAGGTTCTCGGAGTGTCTCACCAGCCAGCTGCGAGGGGAGCAGGTGTGCGTGGGTGCGTGTGCTAGTGTGCATGCGTGCATGGTGGGGTAGGAAGGGCTCTGTTTGCAGTGCACGCTAGCATTGTAGAAGGTTACATATAATAGCATGTATTACTGGTAAAACATTTTCTGTTTCATAAAAGACAAAAATAGCTTGATCAAAAATTGATAATTACCAAACTTAGTCCTTAAAATGAGACATTACCTGACTGGAACTCCGAAGGAGGAGGATGGGAAGGTTCATGGTGGAAAAGTAGAACTTGGCCAATGTATCAAATGAAAAATGGTTTTTTCAACAAAAATAGGCCCAGCTCACAGCAAAGCCAGGGAAGTGAGCTCCTGTGATCTAACAACCAGGGACTGAGAAGGGACACCAGTGGTCACTGGGACAGGGCTATTCTCACCTCTCCACCAGACAGCCACCTCCAAACACCACCTTAGCGGTGGCCGAACCTGATTCTGCAAACTTGTACAGCTGTGTTGGTGCACGCCTCAAGTCCCAGTTCCCAAGAGGGACAGGCAGAAGGGTCCACATGGCAAGGACTGGGCTAGCCCAGGCTAGGTACTGTGACCCTGCCCCTCCCCCCAGAGCTAACTAATATGTCCAGTCCAAGTTCCTTCAACCATAAAATCTACACAGTGTTAGTACCGTGTCACAGTTAGTACCGTGTCACAGTTAGTACCCTGTCACGGTTAGTACCCTGTCACAGTGTGAGTACCGTGTCACAGGGTTAGTACCGTGTCACAGTTAGTACCCTGTCACAGTTAGTACCGTGTCACAGTTAGTACCCTGTCACAGTTAGTACCCTGTCACAGTTAGTACCGTGTCACAGTTAGTACCCTGTCACAGTTAGTACCGTGTCACAGAGTTAGTACCGTGTCACAGTACCGTGTCACAGGGTTAGTACCCTGTCACAGTTAGTACCCTGTCACAGTTAGTACCCTGTCACAGTTAGTACCGTGTCACAGAGTTAGTACCGTGTCACAGTTAGTACCGTGTCACAGTTAGTACCGTGTCACAGTTAGTACCATGTCACAGTTAGTACCCTGTCACAGTTAGTACCCTGTCACAGTTAGTACCCTGTCACAGTTAGTACCGTGTCACAGTTAGTACCGTGTCACAGAGTTAGTACCCTGTCACAGAGTTAGTACCGTGTCACAGAGTTAGTACCATGTCAAGGAGTTTGGCAGGAGAAAGAGTGGGAATGTGTAGAGCTAGCAACGGGCAGGCAGTAAGACACAGGGATGTAGTGACATTACTCCCTTGAAAGAGATGTGGCAGGGGTCCCACATGTCTCCTTTGTGAAAGTTTAACAAACTTCACTCTTTATTTTTTTTGAGAGAGAGTTTCACTGTGTAGCCCAGGCTGTCCCAGAACTCACTCTGTAAACCAGGCTGGCATCAAATGCAGAGATCTGCCTGCCTCTGCCTCCCAAATGCTAGGATTAAAGGTGTGTGCCACCACCACCCAGCTAACTTTTAAATGTATTTAATTTACAATTTATTGGCCTAAAAAGAAGCCAGAAATATTGCTGTGCTCAAATCCAGATGGTGATGAAATCTCTGACTGGGCGTCACCACGGAGGGAACTGTGGTGCTGTCAGAAGCCCCACAGCCCACTTGAGCCTCGTAGGTCTAGGGAGAAGAAAAACCTTCCCTGGTACAACTACAGACATAGTTCAAAGATGGAGGAGCCACGTAGCTTGCTGGGCAGTGTGCTGCCCAGTACGCACAAGGCCTTGGGTTCGATCCTTGGCCCCACATAAAGCTTGCTTGTGAGCCCAGCATCTTGGAGGTGGAGCCAGGAAGATCAGAAGTTTAAAGCCATCCTCAGCTACAAAGGGTTTGAGACTAGCCTGGGCTATATGAGACACTGCCTCAGAATATAGAAATAATTGAATAAAAGAATACAAAGAGTGAAGTGTTAGGAAATGTAAGGAGGAAACAGAGGGTTAGGACAAATATGCCGGGAAGTCTACAGAACAGATTCCTTCAACGTCACTGAGAGGGGGCAGTGAGAGCTAAGAGGACAGAGATCATCAGACAAAAGGCAGGCACGTGGTCACCGTCTCCTTTCCCAGGTGTGTCCAGTGTAGGCCACCTGCTGGGAGAGACTGTGAAGGACTCGGGCGTGTGTCCGTGCATGTGCTTGTGAGTATGCACTGCATTGAGTGCAGAGAAGAAAGTTATCATTTCACTAGCAGCAGGGATTGAAGCGACGCTCCTTGTGCCAGTTGTACTATGCAGCTTCTTCAGTAGATGAGACAGGCTGCCAATGTATCCTGGGATCAGTGCTGAATATCACTTGTCCAGGACATATATTTTTCTGAAGGACATAACTTAATATTGAGTAGAAGAAAGAAAGTGATCATCAATGTTTTATCTGATATGGTCCCACAGTTTCATTAAAACCAAAAAGGTACATAGTGAGAGACAACAGACAGAAGATTGAACACCGCTTGTCTTGGGAGAGGGATGGTGAAGGATTTCTGCTTTAAAGATTTCTTTCTACGATGGCCTTGTGTTACTCTTCTAAGAACACCACCTCTGTCACACACCGGGGGTAATGGGAATACCTGCTGAGACAGCTTCACTTAGCAACCGCATCTCCAGTTCATATTTGGTAGCTTCGGCACTTTCATCCTCCTGGTAGGAAATCTGCAACCAAAGGACAGGCGGCTGTGAGTGTCAGCATCCACGGAAATTATCCAGTGAGTGGAAAGGAAGACGTCGGTCCACAAAACAGCCTGCGATATGGGCATGCCGTGGCACTGCATTCGGTAAACTCGAAACCCACAAAGTTAACCCATTAAAAATCTATCATCAGCCGGGCAGGCCATGGTGGTGCACACCTTTAATCCCAACACTTGGGAGGCACAGACAGGTGGAACTCTATGAGTTCCACGCCAGCCTGGTCTACTGAGTTACTTCTAGGCCAGCTAGGGCCAGACCAGAGTAAGACCCTTTCCCAAAAACCAAAACCAAAGAATAGCAAAACCGTTCATCATCAGCACTTTCTAGCATGTAGCCTAAATATTGTCATTTCAGGGGAAACTACGTGTTGTTTTGATTTGCTATGTGCCTCATCTCCTGGTCCTCACATGCAATCTCTTCAGTACACACACCAGCATATATCCAGAATGTCAGCCGTCACTCCTCCACAATCAGCTCACTAAAAACAAGAATGGGACTGGGGAGATAGCTCAGGTAAGTGCCTGCCCAGCATGCAGGAGGACTGGAGTTCGACCCTCAGCACTGCATAAAACAGGGATGAAGGCTTGCATCTGTGATCTCAGCATTCAGGGTTGAAGGCAGGATATTCAGAAGTCCAAGGTCATCCTCAGCTATATAGCCATTTAAGGCCAGCCTGGGCTACATGACATCCTGTCTCAAAACCACTGGATACAGACAAACAACAACACAACACAGAAGCAAACAAGCAAAGCGTCTAAGATCATTCAGTAGAAAACACTAAGCTAGCATACATAGTCTTAGCTTCGGTTGCCAGTACCACACACACACAAAACTTTAACCTCATACAGGCTTGTAAGTTTTTATTTTTGAAGGCCTGGGGGTTGAACCCAGGGCCTCAAAGTTCAGAGTCCCTTAAAGAGACACTTTGCAACTTAAACTTTCAATTCAAAGACCCATATCCATCTGCTTATTTCTCAAGGTAATAAAATAGTTATAAAATCAATTATTATTTTAAAAATTCTCATAATTATGTCATAGTCAAATTAGGCCCTTCTAAATATTTTGTGCTACACACAAATTTAGAATACACCTGAAATATGTATTAAAGCCATTAAAATCAATTAAGAGACGGTATTAAGAGCCCTCTAGTGGCCAACTTCTTAATAAGCTCACGGAAAAGAAACCTACACTGTCATTTAATGGAAGAGTATTAATTTTAAATGTATACTAATCTTCAGTCAGCTTGACTAGATCCCACCCTGAACAGAGTCACAATTCCGGGTGCTGGATTCTCAACCCGACGAGAAAGAGAAAGGAAAGGAGCTGAGTACCCGCATCCATCTCGCTGCGGGCTGACTGCAGAGGTTCCGGGCCAGCTGCTCAAGGCTCCTGCTGCCATGTCTCCAGTGATGCACTGTGTCCCGTCAGACCAAGAGCCCGAACAGACTCTCCCTTCCCTCAGTGTCTTCTGTCGTGTATTTTGAAAGATCAGTGAGAAAAGGAACAGGAAAGACTGCACCAAGGAGCAGGCGTGTCGCTGGGAGCAACCTGGCCATGTTTTCATAGCTTGGGAAGGTGCTGGGAAGGGCACAGGGCAGCCTGGGACTGTAGGCCAAGGAAGCCCTAGAGATCTGTCCACAGAGCTCAGTGGACTGTTCTGTGGGAGATTGGAAGACCGAAACACTGAGGAAACAGGAGCCGGTATGGTTTTTCAGATAGCGTATGCGTAGTGTGGGGCTTCATGGGGGAGGGAAATCCACTGGGAAGTGGGCTAGAAGCCCATTATGTTACATCCAGGTAGAGAATCTGGCTTCACTCTGCCCGGTCCCTAAAAATCTGAGTCAGGCTGGACCCAAAGTACTGAACTAAGTTGTCTGACGGATGACATTTCCAGACTGTAACATCCAGGCTGTGTGGTCACTGCTCAGTTTGTAGATTCAAAGCGAGGGAGCTGGATGCTTTGAAAAATGGCCAGTTTGATGAGGAAAGAAGTCTAAAGGTGCAGAAGAGGAGGGCACGGACCAGCCTTTGTTGCTAAAGCTCTTAGAGCCATTAACAGAAACCTGGTCCCCTTCCGTGGGGCAAGGGGAAAGGCACCAGGGAGCAGGATCCCACCCATCAAAGGCTCCAACTCCCATCCCGCCTGGGTGCCTCTGCCTCTGGACATATGCAAGTGAAGTGCTGCCTAGCTGGAGGTCTGTCAGCAGTCCACATCCTGGGAACGCGCCTCATCCAGGTCACCCTCATCTCAGGGTGGTGAGAACTTGTCAAGCTGTCAGGTTGGGACTTCTCCCTACCTCAGTTCCCAGCTGTGCCTCACAGCTCTGGAGAAGCTAAGCGGGCTCTTCAGCTGTGCTTCGGGAGCATCTCACAGGATGCCATTGGTGTCTTCATGTTTCTTCAGTCATCACACCAAACAGAAGCTGCCCAGGGCAGCATTAAACAGTAACAAAAAGCAGGCAGGCTTAGCTAGCCACACCCTCAATGGCCACGTGGCCAAGGAAGCTAAGCTCCATCTTCCTGAGTTCAGAGAGCAAATCAAACACCAATGGGGCAGACGTGAAGTCTTAGCACACACAGGCCCTTCAGTTATTATGAATTTGTAGGTTTAGGCTTTTAACAGAAAATCATCCAGGGGCTGGGGGTGGTGCAGAGAGGGTAAGAGCCCTGGATTGTTTCTCAGAACCAGAATGGGGCAGCTCACAGCCACTGAACTTCAGCTCCAGGGATTGTGACGCCCTCCTCTGGCCTCCCCTGGTACTGCACTCATGCGCACAGACCCAAAGGTACACACACAACTGGAACTAAAACCTTCTACAAAAACTGTTTCCTAAATTACAAATTTACAGAATGGCAAACCATGACCCCATGAGGCCACCGTAACTGAGTCATGGCTAGAAGACAGAATGTTTTAGTTGTGCAAATTCAAGTTGGGGTTCAAATTATGAAGTCTCTAATTATCGTTCTTCAGTTTTAAGTTGATGTAATTCTTGTGTAAGATACTCGTAGACTCACATCAAATATGAACCACGGTGAAGCCGCTGGGGACAGAGTGGGAAATCACCTAACATGCTCACAGTTCAGGAACCTTCTTGAGGAGTGAATCTCAACCCCTGGGTCATGACCCCTTGGGGATCAAATGACCCCTTCACGAGGGTTGAATACCAGCTAGCCTGCATATCAGGTATTTACACTATGATTCATAACAGCAACAGAATCATAGCTATGGAGCAGCAAGAAAAGGAAATTTCTGGGTGGGGTCAGGACAGCATGAGGAACTGTACGGAGGGTCGCAGCGCTAGGAAGGGCGAGACCCACTGCTAGAGACATCAAGACCTCTCGTGTGCTCTTGGTTTTCCTGACGCCACGGCTGCAGCTCCTGCCACTCTAAGTCAACCTCATATCCTTGTAGTTTAAATTTTCATTTACATTGAAATGGTGTTGGGTTCAGAGACAATTTCCCATCCCTTCCTACCCACACACACTGCTTCCTGTTCTACAGTTAAAGCAAATCAGGCCGCCAAGCCTGAGCTGCAGGGAGTCGGACACAATCTTCACTGGCCCTGGGAAGGAGAAAGGACCAGAAGATCTGAACCCCAAGAAAGCAACCAAACGAAACCAAAAACAAAAAATCATTTCTTAAATAACTTTTTCTATCAGCTTGTTTTTTAGACAGTCCACCCCTCCTCCTGACAACTGACAGATTCGTAAAGATGGGGGACATCAGTATTTCTCACTTCTGCAGCGGCCCTGCCCCGTTTTCTGGTTCTCTTCCCTACAGGCCTTTCAAATGCTCCTGTCACACTCACACACGAAACACAACTATCTGCGCTGAGAGTCAACTCACACCCACTGTCTCTGTTGCTTTAGATTCTAGAGTCTTCAAACTTCTTCAAACAACTCTTGTATTTCAACATGCTCCTAGAACATCAAATAATTCAACATTTTAAAATTCTAGATTTTTTTGTGTACAAATAGTACAGATGTGTGTTTGTGTGTGCACATGTGTCATGCCATGGCACACGTGTGGAGGTCAGAGGTCAACTTTCAGGATTCTGTGTTCTCCTTCCAATGACCTAGGGATGAACTTTGCCCTGCAGGGTCAATTCATACTTGTATTTCACACCGTCTATTCCTTTAACACTTCCCATACTTAAAGAAAGCAAACCTTTCAAATCAGTACACTGCTTGTCTCGTGTACTCACACTGAAGTTTGGGGGTCCCCGAAAATTCTAGTGGGCTGTAGCAACAAAAGAGGGTTTGAGCAGAGAAAAAAAACTGTTCAAGTCCAAAGTTGTTCTAACAGAAAATGTGTAAAAATCTCGACAATTGGAAAATTATCACAAGTCAACAGCAGGAGCATGATCATTTTTAATAGTGTGTGTGTGTGTGTGTGTGTGTGTGTGTGTGTGTGCGCGCGCGCACAGGTACTCAGGGCAGAGGGGGACCCTGGCTGTGTCTGTGTGTGCGTGTGTGTGCACAGGTAATCAGGGCAGAGGGGGACCCTGGCTGTGTCTGTGTGTGTGTACGTGTGTGTGTGCACAGGTAATCAGGGCAGAGGGGGACACTGGCTGTGTGTGCATGTGTGTGTACGTGTGTGTGTGCACAGGTAATCAGGGCAGAGGGGGACACTGGCTGTGTGTGCATGTGTGTGTATGTGTATGCACTGGGACACTGGCTGTGTGTGCATGTGTGTGTGTGTGTGCACAGTTACTCAGGGCAGAGGGGGACCCTGGCAGTGTCTCTGTGTGTGTACGTGTGTGTGTGCACAGGTACTCAGGGCAGAGGGGGACACTGGCTGTGTGCGCACATGTGTACGTGTGTGTATGTGTGTGTACGTGTGTACACAGGGACACTGGCTGTGTGTGCACGTGTGTACATGTGTGCACGTGTGTACGTGTGTGCACGGGGACACTGGCCGTCCTGATCTACCGATCTCTGCCTTATCCTCTAGAGACAGAGTCTCTCTCACTGACCTGGGATGGTGGCCGGCAAGCCCTGTGGACCCTGTCTCTGTTCTTCCACAGCGGTGGGGTCACAAGTGTATGTGAGGCCACACTCTGAGGTTTTCACGGGTGCTACGATTTGAAGTCAGGTCACCATGCTTATATAGCAAACACCTTCTCTGCTTGTGGCACGAATAATAAAAGCCCAGAGACAGATATTGGAGTTCAAGCTGAAGACCAGAAAAGCAAAGCAGTCAAGCTTCCTCTCCCAAGGCTCAGACATCAAAGGGGAGATCTCAGAGTGACTGCAGACTGCAATGCTCTCCACCGAACCTCACACTGCAATGAGCTCATCTCCTGCCTTATATTCCCCTCTCCATCCAGCCATATCACTCCTGTCTCCCCAGCGCTGAGATCAAAGGCTGTGACTCCCGAGTGCTGGGGGCACTGGTGTGTGAGTTCTGGTTCTCTTTAGACAGAGTCAATCTCTGTAGCCCAGGGTGGCCTTGAGTCCTGGGACTGAGTCCTACTCCTCGGCCTCTCATGATGCAGCTCTGCACTACAGGCAAGTGTGAGTTATTAAAATACAAATAAATTATCACTATGCCGGCTGAGCCTTTCCCCCAGTCCCAGGGCTGTAGCCATTCAATTGCTCAAATAGCACAGCAGAGAGGACAGGCCCTCTAGAGGTGCTGTACCTCAGGGTCATCCATCGCCTGGCTGGTAGCCGGCGCCTTTACTCCAGCACTCAAGCTGCAGAGACGGGCAGATCTCTGTGAGTGGTGAGTTTTAGGCCGGGCTGGTCTACATGGTGAGCTCCAAGACAGCCAGGGACACATATTGAGACCATGTTTCAAAAAGCAAGTCTTAGAAAGCCAAATGCTGGGGAAATGGCAAAAAACGGAACCCCTCCAGGGTGTGCAAGCATTTGTTGTAAGGTGGGACATGTCCAAGCACCCTGCACCGGGTCTCCCGGCTTTGCAGCATGACAATACAGAACGGGGAGGCCAAAGCAGCTGCTCCTCCAAGCACTGACTGTGAGCAGAGGGGAGAAAGACACACTGGAAACCAGGGTGGGCAAGAAAGGGGCTTCCGAATAGCTCTATTTGCTCAGGAAAAATCTCAAGAATGTCTCCAGGGGCCGCAAATGCTTACTGCACAGAGCTAACAACTCACAGACTCTGTTGAGAGCACAAGTTAAGTGTCTCACGCCTGCAATCACAGCACTTGAGAGGCGGAGGCAGGAGGACAGCTATAAGTTGGAGGCCAGCTTGGGCTACCTAGCCTGGAATATGTTATCAGATACCACCTCAGACAGACAGACAATGTCCTACCCTTGGTACTTCATTGTACTCTAGTGCCTCAGAGATGATCTCCTCTGGGACTAAGCTGCACTCTCTGTCTTGTTTCAGCTCTGGCTCCTCATCTTGGCTGGTGGCTTCCTTCTCTGCGCTGACTGCCTTCTCCGCGCTGACGGCCTTCTCCATGCTGACGGCCTTCTCTGTGCTGAGGGCCTTCTCTGTGCTGAGGGCCTTCTCTGTGCTCTTTTCTTTTCTGAACTCCTCCTCTACGATGGGAACGCGTTCTTCCTCAGGGACGGCAGTGGGGAATAGGGGGGTGACATGATCATAGCGAGTGTGTAGGAGCCGAAGGGCGACATCACTTGTAGCTAGTATCTTTGGGATTTCAAATCCAATTTGTGTTCCAGAGAATTTCACACTTCGATACCTGCCGTAATTAATTGAAGGAGACAAAGAGTCTGAGCCGGAGAAGGCCAGGCTCTCACAGCACACTATGTAGCTATGTGCCAATGCCCCTCCTTTTGTGTCCTGGGCATACTTGATTTACCTGGAGCACTGCTCCCTAGGAGCCTCTCCGTGCTCCACCCCAGCTCTGACAATCTATGGTTTCACTTTCGCTTGTCCTCCCAGGGTATCAATTTGTGCTCTGGTTTTCCTGGTGAGGAGGAGGAAGAGGCCTCCCTGTATGAACTCTAAGAGGCTCCACATGACCCTCCCGGAAGAACCTACGACACTGAAAACAATGGTTTTCACTGATGACTCTAAAATCCACCCTATTCTAGACTTCTCTCAGTGCCTGCCACATTTTTGATATGGGGCATTCAGTCAGTCTGGCATTGAATTAATCCTTGCAATCCTCTCCTGCTATTATGAGAATAAAGCCAAACCTTACTGTCCCCACTATTTCTTTCTTATGCAGGAAAGCCTGCCGCCTTCGCCTCTTCTACAGATGGGTGTCCTTCATGAGTCTCTGTGTGGCATTCTGCACTGACATGTTGCCTTGAAGTCGACAGAAACCACAACATTTTGTAGAAAATACAACTTGGGAAATATTTTGTTCACTCCTTTTATGAAACATCAAAAATGAAATTCAAAGCCAGCCCTGATGTCACACACCTGCGACCCAGCACCGGGGACGCTGAGGCAGGAGGACCACCAGTTCCAGGTCAGCTTTGGCAGGGTTGAAGGTGGAAAGGGGGTTCCTCACTTCTTAAAATAGTTTATTTATTTTTATGCACACGAAAGTTTTTTTAATACATGTATGGATGTGCACCACTCGTGTGGCCAGCATGTGGAGAGATGGCATTCACTGTAACATATCTGTACTAGACACGGGGATGACTCCTGGAGCAATCCATGTTTAAACTTCAAGCCACCCTACTAAACGCCGTGCCTGTGGGGTGTGGGTGGGGAGTACCTGGAGTTCTTCTTTAGGTTTGCCCACACATACAGGGTGACATTCTCGTCTTGAATGATTTTTTCCATGTTCCCACTGTCCAGATCTGCTAAGGTACTAGCTTCCTGTAAGAGAGAAATATACAGTCACACAGTGCAGAACAGTCACACGGTCACTGGTATATTGGGTTCCTTGTATTACTACGGAATAATCTGGATAAAAGTAAGTTTAAATCAAAACAGCAAAGAATTTTTATGAAAAAAAAACTTGGGAGGTCAAGGGGATGGCTCAGTGGTTAAAGTGACTACCGTGTGTGAGCACCAAAGGTGGGGTCCCCCGGACTTCTGCTGATGCCTGGTGGCTTCCTGCATCATCATCCAGGAAAGACAGAGATAGGAATTCCTAGAGGAAGTTGGCTAACTAGACCAGCTCTATTGCGAGGTCTGGGATCAGTTGAGGGTTCCTGCCTCAGCATACAAGGTGGGGAGCAGGCAAGCATGGTCCTGCTGTCAACCTTGGGGTTCTGATTGAACAGGCGCATGTGTGTGCAAATGCACGCATACATACACATGGCAGGCACACACATGTGCAAATGCACACATACCCAGCCAGACTGGAGTCAGGCATTCTCCCTTCGCCTTCGTGTCCTGGTATTTCTTTCCACATCTGTGTGGTGCTGAGTGTGCCAGGGATGCTGTACCACTGCCCTGCACCACCAGTTTCCCTGGTTCCCTCTGGTGCACTAACATCTGACTTTTACCAGCATCTCCTCTGCAAATGTACATTATATAAAATAAGATGAAAAGGTGCCATGTCTGCTTTCCTTTACAGAATAAACATCACGGGCACCAACAACCCTACACCATCCCTCGCACCATCTGTCCTACAACACACAGTAGATCAAGAATGTGATGTGCATGCTACAGGGTAAGTTCAGCTCTGTAGCGGCATTTCATCTGTATTTTAATAAATAAAGCTTGCATGAAGGCCAGAGGCAAAGCTAAAGCCACAAGAGGTCAGGTACTGGTGGCACACACCTTTAGTCCCAGCACTCGGGAGACAGAGTCAGATCGATCTCTGAGTTCAAGGCCACCCTGGGCTACACAAGATCAATGGAGAAATAAATCCAGATGGTGGTGGCCTGCAGCTTTAATCCCAGTACTAGGGAGTCATGCGCCCTTAATCCCAGCACTAGAGAGAATATGGAATAAGAGGGGGAGGGGCTGTCTGCTTAGTCTGCAGTCGCCCAGCCTTGGCAGAGGTAAGACTTCTCTAGCGGCTTGGCTGCTTTGCTTTTCTGGTTTTCAGGTTGATTTATTTATCAAAATACATATAATAAGCCTCTGCACAGCTCTCTCTGAAGGACTGTTTAAACTTAGAACACATCCCAACAAGGCTGACCCTCTGGCTGACTCTTTTAAACCAAAAGAACCAGAAGACAAAATGGCTGAAGCAATGTGTGCCCGCAGACTGTGTTCTGATGACCGTGCAGTGTGTGCCCACAGACCGTGTTCTGATGACCGTGCAGTGTGTGCCTGCAGACTGTGTTCTGATGACCGTGCAGTGTGTGCCCACAGACCGTGTTCTGATGACCGTGCAGTGTGTGCCCGCAGACTGTGTTCTGATGACCGTGCAGTGTGTGCCTGCAGACTGTGTTCTGATGACAGTGCAGTGTGTGCCTGCAGACCGTGTTCTGATGACCGTGCAGTGTGTGCCCGCAGACTGTGTTCTGATGATTGTGCAGTGTGTGCCCGCAGACTGTGTTCTGATGACTGTGCAGTGTGTGCCCACAGACCGTGTTCTGATGATTCTTCAAAAAAAATGCAACAGAATTAAAAATTATAAAACATTCATTGGAACTTTAGACGAAGGGCCAGATATCAGAATTATGAAATGATGAGTTTTATGAAGTATACTAGCTTACAATTACTTATCATTGCTACTAAGATATTTGGGGAAGAAATGTATAACACACACATGATGTGGGAGGGTCTTCCTTTTGTGTTAATTTCATTGATTAATAAAGAAACTGCCTTGGCCCATTTGATAGGCCAGCCCTCGGTGGGTGGAGTAGACAGAACAGAATGCTGGGAAGAAGGGAAGTGAGTTAGTTGCCAGGATTCTCCAACCTGAGACGCCATGGAGCAAGCCGCCAGGTCAGACATGCTGAATCTTTCCCGGTAAGCCACCACCTCGTGGTGCTACACAGATTACTAAATATGGGTTAAGCAAGATATTAGAGTTAGCCAAGAAGAGGCTAGATATAATGTTTAAATGAATACAGTTTGTGTGTTGTTATTTTGGGGCATAAGCTAGCCAGGTGGCCGGGAGCCAGGTGGCAGGAAAGCAGCCCACAGCTCCTCTACACACATACTTCTGAATGGTACAAGGGGAAAAGGGAGACAAAGAAGATGTTACCAAACATTTATATTTTTATTTTTATCCATAAATTAGCTAAATAAAGCTGAAAATTCATAGTTTACATAGGGTATATAAGGGCCTCATGGTACTGTTCTTTTAATTATATGTTTCTATATTACTTATGGAATTAGGGCATTACTTGCTGTAGTCTATATCAACTGGTTTACCTATAGTAGATACCATTTACTACTTTGGGAAGATTTTTTCTTAATGAATTCAGTCAACTTTGGCAAATATAAGGAAAATGAGCTTTTGGCTAATAATGTCTTGTCTCCTTGGGAAACAAATTACTAACGGTTGGTAAATCACATAAGCATGGGTCTTTCGTTTCGTTAATTGTCCTGGAGTGCATTTTAAGATTTTTAGGAACATTAACAGACCATGGTGCATAGTAGGATACCACAGCCTGCTAAAGTTAGTGCCGTAAGAGAAATACTACCCGTACTCGGAGAAGCAGCTCTGTGGCCACATCCACCTTCTGACTAAGGAGCTCCTGCAGCCGCAGAATCGACCCTCGATGCTGCGCAACCATCCTGTCTCCTAGATCACAGGACGGCGTCTCCAGTAAAATTAACTTCAGCTTCTTGATCAACTGAAACGTAAAGAATATTTCATCATTCACCTGGAAAATGGCCCATCACTTTCAGATCAAGAAGAGAAATTCTTTCCCATCTTCTGTACTTTAATTTAGGATCACAGAGAAAGAAGACATTTCTTCCAGAGAATTCCAATGTACGATTCCAACCCCATGGGCACAACGCTCTCAGTATCCAGCTCTGAAGAATGCTGTTCCTCACACCCAAGACCAAGCTGGCATCTCAATCTGTCTTCTGTTGTTACTGAACAAGACTGGATTTTCTTCAGGGCTGGGGTAGAAGAAACTGCTTTTGTTTTTAATAATGATCCAACTTTGGCTGCATCTGAGTGAGCGAGTGTCAGTCCAGTGACTCTCAGGGCACAGAAGGGTACTTGGGGTGGAGGCGCTCACTGTGATCCTCGGCCTTGAGGGATGATTTCACCCCGTCAACACCACGATACTTCCTTAACCCCGCTTAAAGGTAAGGTACAGAGAACCTTCTAGTTGGTGAACACATCAGGCTGCTAAGCATGCAGACATCCAGAGAGCTCAGGAAGTCATTTCAACCTTCCCCGCGTATTGTATCCTGTGTATTTCTTCATCTGGCTGCCTGTGCTGGATCCAAGCACCGGTTCCCTGTGTTGGTGAACCATTAATAGAGTGTCCCATCCAAGGGAGTTAGGGGAGCCCTACTTAGAGCTGGTTCAGAAGTAGAGGTGACCTTGGGGATGGATGGAAGGCATGCACAGCTAGCAAATTAAACCTTATTCACGGGGACTTTGCTAACTCTGGGTAATTAGTGTCAGCATCAAATCGCAGACACCCAGATGGGTGTCAAAAGGTAAAAAAATGGTGTGTGTGTTCCATATACATTTGGTATGTGTGAGGGGGTTTGCATACACGTTAGGTGTGTAGGGTGTCAGAAATGTCCTAAGTCTATATCTTTTCTTAGAGATTGCTAGGCTCCATGAATTAGAGGATGTCTATCTTCCAGTTCTGGGTGACTGTCAACATTGCTTCTTTAAATGCCATCTTCCTCCTCCTCTGGGCCGGCTTCAGACATCCCTGCCCAGGTTCTGGCCTGCCCTGCCGTCACTGGTCGGCTGCTCTTCTGTCTTTCTGTTCTTCATGCTCTGTGTGCCCGTGTAATCTTTTGGTGTAACTCCCCATTTGTCTATAATTAAGGAGTCTCAGTGTATACGTATAAGCTAAAAGGGACCCAAACATATTTTCTGACCTTCTGCGGAGTGCATTCTCCTGTCAGTCACAGCCTGAGACTCCCAGCCACACTAGTCCACTCATTCCCATCATGGCTTTAGGCTGTGATGGCCTCTAAGGAAATGGAGCCACTGGGGATTTGGATAGACAGTGTCCATCTGGGGTTCCAAAGGCTTCCAGAGTTTTCCTGTGGCCTAAAGGATCTCACCTATTTTTTCTTTTAATGAAACAAAATAGTTCAAGTCATTAACTCTCTCCCAGTGTTTTCCTTAGATGAGTCTATGCGTCTTATCTGCAGTCACAGAAGTTGGATACTGTTAATCAGGTTTATCTTCACTAAGAAGGTAAATCTCAGCAAGGCACAATGACAAGGACAAACTATCACAAGAGAGAGCCATTAGCCTAGTATTAAAAACAATGGTGGGGGTTGGGCAGAGGAATGCCAAGCCTGGGACGATCCCACCATCCCTTCAAGAACACACTCTAATGGACTCATTTCCTTCCACTAGAACCCGCTCCTAAAAATCCTGGCAACTCAGCAGAGAACACCACAGGCCTTAGAGGAGCACTTAAAACCCAAACCACAGCAACAGATGCTGGGTAGGAATTTAAAGTCTTCACTTACACTCAGGTGTGCTGTCTAGAGCTGGGCAGCCTGGGGTACTACAGACAGCACTCGGGTGTACTGTCTAGAGCTGGGCAGCCTGGGGTACTACAGACAGCACTCAGGTGTACTGTCTAGAGCTGGGCAGCCTGGGGTACTACAGACAGCACTCGGGTGTGCCAGCACTCGGGTGTACTGTCTAGAGCTGGGCAGCCTGGGGTACTACAGACAACACTCAGGTATACTGTCTAGAGCTGGGCAGCCTGGGGTACTACAGATAGCACTCAGGTGTACTGTCTAGAGCTGGGCAGCCTGGGGTACTACAGACAGCACTCGGGTGTACTGTCTAGAGCTGGGCAGCCTGGGGTACTACAGATAGCACTCAGGTGTACTGTCTAGAGCTGGGCAGCCTGGGGTACTACAGACAGCACTCGGGTGTACTGTCTAGAGCTGGGCAGCCTGGCGTACTACAGACAGCTCTCGGGTGTGCCAGCACTCAGGTGTACTGTCTAGAGCTGGGCAGCCTGGGGTACTACAGACAGCACTCAGGTATACTGTCTAGAGCTGGGCAGTCTGGGGTACTACAGATAGCACTCAGGTGTACTGTCTAGAGCTGGGCAGCCTGGGGTACTACAGACAGCACTCGGGTGTACTGTCTAGAGCTGGGCAGCCTGGGGTACTACAGATAGCACTCAGGTGTACTGTCTAGAGCTGGGCAGCCTGGGGTACTACAGACAGCACTCGGGTGTGCTGTCTAGAGCTGGGCAGCCTGGCGTACTACAGACAGCACTCGGGTGTGCTGTCTAGAGCTGGGCAGCCTGGGGTACTACAGACAGCACTCGGGTGTGCTGTCTAGAGCTGGGCAGCCTGCGGTACTTACAAACAGCACTGGGGTGTACTGTCTAGAGCTGGGCAGCCTGCAGTACTTACAGACAGCACCAGTTTGCTTTTCTCAATCACTTGCTCGAAGGTCTCATTCGTCTCCTCTTCCCACAAGCTAATGAAAGTGTTCATCTCCTGAGCAATCGAAGGGTCAGGGCTCCCATCACACTTGAGGTAGTGCTTCCACTGGGGATAAAAGCGTGTGAGGGTCACACTCGTGAAGATACAACCAAAGAGGAAATCAACTTTTAAAAGCTGTGGTTTTAGCTGAGTGGTGGTAGCATACACCTTTAATCCCAGCACTAAGAAGCAGGCAGATCTCTATGAGTTTGAGGCCAGCCAGGTCTACATAGATAGTCCAGGGTAGAAAGAGCTACACAGAAAGACACTGTCTCAGAAAAACAAGACAAACAAAAATATTTTTTTACTGGGGGAAGGGAACATGTCTACACCACTGTGTGCATGCGGAGGGCAGAGGACAACATGCAGGGCACCAGTTAGCTCCTTCCTCCATGTGGGCCCTAGGGAATGAACCCAGGTGGTCAGGCTTGGTGGCGTGCATGTTTATCCCCTGAACATCCCACCAGCCCCTAGCTGCCTTTTTGGAAGTCTGAAGCCACAATCTAATAACCACAGTTTACACAAAATCTACGGATGATGTTAGCCAGTAATTTGATATAAAATATACAACCAGAGAAATCACCTAAAATCGCCAGATCCTCCCTTGGCTCCACACAAACGCACTTCCTGTTTTGAGATGGAGTCTCACTCTGTAGCCCTGAATGGCATGGACTCCCCATGTAGACCAGACTGGCCTCGACCTCACGCAGTTCCCCCTGAAGCTGCGATTACAGAGTGTAACACACCAGTCCATCAGAATTCTCTGCATTTCTCTGATGACTAAGGATGTTGAGCATTTCCTTAAGTGTCCTTCAGACATTTTAGATTCCTCTGTTGAGAGTTCTCTGTACTCTAGTTTTTTTTATTGGATTATGTCTTCTTTTGCTGAACAACTTCTTGAGTTCCTTGTATATTTTGGAGATCAGACCTCTGTCTGATGTGGGGTTAGTGAGGATCTTTTCCCATTCCGTAGGCTGTTGTTTGTCTTGTTGACCGTGTCCTTTGCTTTATAGAAGCTTTCCAGTTTCAGAAGGTCCCATTTATTAATTGTTTCTCTCAGTGTCTGTGATGCTGAGGTTATATTTAGGAAGTGGTCTCCTGTGCCAATGCGTTCAAGTGTACTTCCCACTTTCTCTTCTATGAGGTTCATTGTGGCTGGCTTTATGTTGAGGTCTTTGATTCATTTGGACTTGAGTTTTGTGCATGGTGGTAGATATGGGTCTATTTTCATTCTTCTACATGTTATTATCTAGTTATGCCAGAGCCATTTGTTAAATATGCTTTACCTTCTCCATTTTATATTTTTTGCATCTTGTCAAAAATCAGGTGTTCAAAAGTGTGTGGATTATTATCCGGATCTTCTATTGGGTTCCATTGGTCCTCCTGTTCATTCTTATGCTAATACCATTCTAATTTCAGTACTGTAGCTCCGTAGTAGAGTTTGAAGTCAGGGATTGTGATGCCTCCAGAAGTTCTTTTATTGTACAGGATTGTTTGGGCTATTCTGGGTTTTTTGCTTTTCCATATGAAGTTGAGTAATGTTCTTTTGAGGTCTGTGAAGAATTTTGCTGGGATTTTGATGGGCATTGCATTGAATCTGTACATTGCTTTTGGTAAGATTGCCACTTTTACTATGTTAATTCTACCTACCTAAGAGCATGGGAGATCTTTTCCATTTTCTAGTGTCTTCTTCAATTTCTTTCTTCAAAGATTTAAAGTTCTTGTCATACAAATCTTCCATTTGCTTGGTTAGAGTTACTCCAACATATTTTATGCTATTTGTGGCAATTATAAAGGGTGATGTTTCTCTGATTTCTTTTTCAACCCATTTATCATCTGTGTACAGGAGGGATACTGATTTTTTTTTTTAGTTAATCTTGTATCCTGCTACATTATTGAAAGTGCTTATGAGTTGTAGAAGTTCCTTGGTAGAATTTTTGGGGTCAGTTATGTAAACTATCATATCATCAGCAAATAGAGTTTGACTTCTTCTTTTCTGATTTGTATCTCCTTGATCTACTTTTAGTGTCTTATTGCTCTAGCTAGGACCTCAAGAACTATATTGAATAGATATGGAGAGAGTAGAAAACCTTGTCTTGTTCCTGATTTCAGTGGGATTGCTGGGAGTTTCTCTCCATTTAGTTTGAAGTTGGCTTGCTGTATATTGCCTTAATTATGTTTAGGTATGTTCCTTGTATCCCTGCTTTCTCCATGACCTTTATCATGAAGGGATGTTGTATTTTGTCAAAAGCTTTTTCAGAATCTAATGAGATGATCATGTGGTTTTTGTTTCTCAGTTTGTTTATATGGTGGATTATGTTGACAGATTTTTGTATGTTGAACAATCCCCGCATCTCTGGAATGAAGCCGACTTTATCATGGTGGATGATGGTTCTGATGTGTTGTTGGATTTGATTTGCCAGTATTTTATATAGTATGTTCATGAGTGAAATTGGTCTGTAATTCTCTTTCTTAGAAATGTCTTTATGTGGTTTGGGTATCAGGGTAATTGTAGCTTCATAAATTGAGTTTGGTAATGTTCCTTCTGTTTCTATTGTGTGAAATAATTTGAGGAGTATTGGTATTATTTCTTTTTTAAAAATCTTGCAGAATTCTGAGCTGAAACCATCTGGTCTTGGGCTTTTTTTGGTTGGGAGACTTTTGATGATTGTTTTTATTTCTTCAGCAGTTATAGGTCTATTTAATTTGCCTATCTGATCATGATTTAATTTTGGTAAGTGATATTTATCCAGAAAGTTGTCCATTTCCTTTAAGTTTTCCAATTTTGTGGAGTACAGGTTTTCAAAATATGACCGGATGATCCTCTGTATTTGCTCCATGTCTGTTGTTATGTCCCCCTTTTCATTTCTGATTTTGTTAATTTAGATATTCTCTCTCTGCCTTTTGGAGCAATCTTGATTTCTCATAAAATGCATGAAACAGTGACTTGCTAGCTTTCTTCTATCACTGTGCACATCAGATGCCTCAGGATCTCTGGAAACACATCTTCTCACCATAGCGAGGTCCCTCCCGTGCCCAGCAGTCCAGCAGACACAGTGGCATCTGTCTTGTTCCACACAGAGCCAAGGTGCTCACCAGCGGTTTACTGGTATCCAGCAAGCCGTAAGCCTGGCTCCGGTGCTAACCGTGAGGCGCCCCATTGGCTTGTCAGTTACCTGATGGAGTGAGCGGGGAAGAGCCTTTCCTTCACAGCGCCTGGCAGTGCCTCTGCTCTGTCGTTTCTCCACCTACACCACCGTGTGCCCCATTTGCTCCTTCATGGCCCTCGGGACATTGTTCTGTGACCCTGAATCTACTAGAGCCTTCTACACTACCTACCTGTTATCAGCCCAGTCGCTGGTCACTGCTTCTCAGAGACTATATCCAGGAGAAAAGACTCACTTGGCAGTGCAAACAGAGGCCAACACTCCTCTTCAGAACAGCTTCCCCTACCTTTGGTCAGTAAAGAGAACGCATGCTTCCTACTGCTCAGGCCCGTCTTACCCTGTCAGACTGGCCTTCTCAGATACACAAGGTCAGTGTGAGGAGCAAGGTGTTTGTAAATCTCCAGCACCCACTGCACTGTACAGCTCACCCTGGACAGTCTCCAGCACCCACTGCACTGCATAGCTCGCCCTGGACAGTCTCCAGCACCCATTGCACTGTACAGCTCACCCTGAACCGTCTCCAGCACCCACTGCACAGCGCACCCTGGACCGTCTCCAGTACCCACTGCACTGTACAGCTCACCCTGGACCATCTCCAGCACCCACTGCACAGCGTACCCTGGACCGTCTCCAGCACCCACTGCACAGCGTACCCTGGACCGTCTCCAGCACCCACTGCACAGCACACCCTGGACCATCTCCAGCACCCACTGCACCATTCACCCTGGACAGTCTCCAGCACCCACTGCACAGCGCACCCTGGACCGTCTCCAGCACCCACTGCACAGAGAATCCCTGAACAGTCTACTAAAGACACAACAGGAAGTTCCACCTCAGTTTGATGGTCACTTAGTTTATTAACATTGGCTAGAATTGTCTTTTAACACAGCCTGTCACTGAGGGAGTTCAGAAAAGACACCAAACACTGCAATTTGCCAGCACAAGACGAGGCTTCTGAAATCTTTGTCTCTCTGAAGACAGAGAGACTCAGCTGTGAGCAACCTCTGCAAATGAACTAAGACAGCAGCGAAGCTGGTGGAATGGCAGTACTTGCGATGCTGAGGCAGGGGCATCACAAATTGGAGCAGAGACAGACAGACACAGAGAAAATGAATTTTGCCATACCTACCTTGCTGCAAACCATCTTCTGTTCAAACACCGCCCTCCAAACTATCACCTCTGCATTCCCTCACCCATCCATCCATCTGTCCGTCTTTCCATCTGTCCATCCACTCACCCACCTGTCCATCCGTCTGTCCGTTCATCCACCCACCTTGCCCTTCCTGACTGACCTCCCTGATCACTGCCCTAAGTGTTAACTCCATGTCTGTGTATCCAATTTCACGTCTGGTTACAATCATCTGCCAGGGAAGAGAACCTGGCACAATCCTGGTGCAAAGCAACCAAGCAGTCAAGGCTGAGGCTGGTTACACATGCAGACCCGGGCTTTGCAGTCTCCCCTGTGTAAGCCTCCAGTGGCTGACTTCTCCCTCACTGGTGCAGAAAGAAAAGAACTCACATAAAGGGAGACTTTCTCCACAGATGTAAATCCCCTTCTCTAGTTAGGTTCCAAAATAACAAAGCAGTTTTCCAACAGAGCTGTTCTTTCCACTGAGGTGCTGACATCAGGGCAGGGCCACCACCAGCAGAAGCGGGGCACACTGACAGCTACACACTGCTGTTTGAGTTCAACCAAGGCACACGGCAGACAACACCACCACTGATCCAAGGACTCAACTGCTTGAGTAACTCACCCGCTTTCAGAGCCAGCATGCTAAGTTACAGCTAATCACAGCTTTTCCATGCTATTTTTAGATACTTTTTGCACTATCTCCAGCAAGCAATCAATTTTACCCAAAGCCACTTCCTCATGGTGGCTGTAACAATCTCAGTTTATTTTTCCCATTTAAGACTCACCCATTTCCTTAATCATGAATGCATGTTATTGAAAATATAACAGATGCAACTGGCTAGAGCTTCAAATGTAGTGTTAGACCCAATCCACACTTCAGGGTCTTACCAATTCAGACAGGCGGCACAAACCGCAGCGTTACAGGCCCCGCCATAGCACGGAAAGAGCCTGGGTGAGGCCCCAAGGTTACACCATCAACATAAACCACCTAGAAGAGCCTCCGAGAGACGGACTTCTAGCCTGCAGATGGGGCCATGACTGCCTGCTGTCTGGAATTCTCACCTAGACTTCCTTTCCCCATCTCACTCACTCAGATGCTGGAGATGTCTTTACATGAACATTCTTGGTCCACTAAAGCCAGTTCTGTTTCCACTTTGACATACTCAGATGCAAAAGACTTCCCTGCTGTATTCCTGGACCAAAAATCTGGTCAAACTCAGCTAAGACTCCTAATCTAGAACATTTGCCCACAGTTGCCAGATGTGGCCAGAAAACAGGAAATAACATGGACGTGGGGGTAGCCTCTGCCTGAAGATCTGATGCCTCGGAGAGCACCTGGAGCTCGGATTCTGGTCTGGCAGACTGTCCCCAAGCAGAACCATGGCAAGGTCAGTAAGGCCACACATAGCTTATCTGTGCAGAGAACACATCAAAACCCCATTCACCAAACTGCACAGCCTCAGAACCAACAAGTGGAGAGAACAGAAGCCAATGACGTCACTAGATACTATTTACCATGGTCAGGAGCCCCAGGGAACAACTTTAAATCCATTGGGTCCCAGCCTTCTCCACCTAGCTGGCTGCTGGCCTCAGGGTCTAGCCAGAGCTGCTCCCAGGGTTGACCTCCACCTAGCTGGCTGCTGACCTCCACCTAGCTGGCTGCTGGCCTCAGGGTCTAGCCAGAGCTGTTCCCGGGGTTGACCTCCACCTAGCTGGCTGCTGACCTCAGGGTCTAGCCAGAGCTGCTCCCAGGGTTGACCTACACACTATTTTGCTCAGTGCATAGATGCAGCCTCAGCTTCCCTCAGTTTTGATTTTCAGTGCACAGGTATTCTGTAATGACAAGAATTTCATGAACTAGCCTCTGCCAGCTTCAAACTTTTTTCCTGTGGATTCTTCCCATCTGGTCTTCATGAAATTGAAGAGCCTGGCCTTGGCGGAGGGGTGGTGGGCTGGCCTGGTCTTTCTCCATGTCAGCAATAAGGAATAACCTCCTTGTGAAGCGTGATGTCACTGGAGCAGCCGTGTCCATCCCTCCAGATTGCCTTCTGCAGCCTCAGCTTGGTGAAGGGCCCAGTGTTTGGCCGAGTCTGGCTTTGGCCTCCTCTCTAGGCTCAGTCATTGCACCCGTGACAGGAAGTCGGGCTGTGCTGTCCTGGGCTGCTGAGGGTGTGGCCCGCCCATCAGGCCATCTCAGCGCTTCTGTGAGAGGACAGGGACAGAGCACAAACCCAGATCACTCAAGCTTCCCACCTGCCAGGGACTCAGGTGATGGCCCCTCAACAGCAGCAGTAGTAACATCCAGGGTCACGGCTGAGGGACGGACACAAAGGTGTCACAGCTGGAAACGTGGGAGCCATGCTGAAAGAGCTGCCTGATCAGTTTCCACACCTTTCAGCTAACAAACAGCCGTGAAGCAGGCTGCACTGACGCACAATACAATGAGCACATATGGGTTCCCAACAAGTGGTCAGTGAGAGGAACCATACATTCCGCGTGTCCCTTTAGTGACAAATAGCTGAGCTGAACAATGTATGTGTCAAATGAGAAGTTTTTAGATTTTTATTTATTTCTGTGTGTGCAGTGCCTGCAGAGCCCAGAAGAGGGCATCAGATCCCCTGGAGGCAGAGTGAGGGGTGGTTGTCAGCCTGAATGGCGGACCCTGGGAGCCAAACTTGTTGTCTTGCACAGGGTTAACCACTGAGCCATTCCACCACCCCACATTTTCTTCTTAGTAAAGCTTCTCAGGATGAAAATGAGTACCGGGCCGGGCGTGGTGGCACACACCTTTAATCCCAGCAACTTGGGAGGCAGAGGCAGGTGAATCTCAGTGAGTTCGAGGCCAGCCTAGTTTACAAAGTGAGTTCTAGGATAGCCAGAGCTGTTACACAGAGAAACCCTGTCTTGATTAAAAAAAAAAAAAAAAAAAAAAAAAAAAAAAAAAAAAAAAAAGTGAGTACCAGACTGCAGTTCCCTCGTGGTCCCAGACTGCAGTTCCCTCGTGGCCCCAGACTGCAGTTCCCTCGTGGTACCAGACTGCAGTTCCCTCGTGGTCCCAGACTGCAGTTCCCTCGTGGTCCCAGAAGGAAACAGTCTCACCTGGGACAGTGCTCTGGTTTCCCGCTTCAGTTTCTCTGCCTCAGGAAAACAGTCCTCTAGCAAAGTAAGCTCTTCAAATTCTTCCTTTCTCCTTTCAAGGTCCTGCCGCAGAAGGAGGGCTACAGTGATTGCTTTACATTTCACAAGGAGCATTTAAAACCTGCGTGGATGAATATATCGTTCCCAAATGGACTAAAGCTGCTAACACGGAGACAGCTTGAAGCCATAGCTTCAAAGTGGGATCTCAGATGTTTGAGGGGCCTCTGGGATCTGAGAACCAGCTCTGGGAGCGAGTCCTTACCCCTACAGTGCATGGTACAGTCTCAGGTGTCTCAGCAGGAATCAAGGCAACGGCCTGAAGCTGCCTGAAGCTGCGCTAGCTTGGGGGCTGGAGAGAGAGGCCGCTGCACACAAGACCATCCTGCCAGAGGGCAGAATCGAGTCTCCTAGATCCTCCCCCACTTTGTGTGACAGAGTGGGAAGAGGGCGTTGAGAACTGCTGTGCACACCAAAGGCAATGGTGTCCTGAGAAATTGTCTCTATAACTGAGGGTTTCGGTAGATATGCTCCCAGAAATGTATGAAGTAAACACAACAGGTCAAGGACATAAATCAAATATTTGTTTGGAGACGAAGTTCAGCATTTAAACAAAGAATTGACAAAAAAAAAGCTACATCTGTAGAACAGCAAGTCTTTCAAAACTTCTGATTGGCTGGCAGCGACACAAACCCCTGCAACTTCTTCCTTGAGACAGGGTCTCACTCTGTAGCCTTGGATGTCCAGAGCATGTAATAAAAACTAGGCTCCCTCTGCCACCTGAGTGTGGGGATTCAGGGCATGTGCCACCACACCTAACACATATGTGATATTTTGATAATGGAGAATAAGACACATCAACATTTGGAAGTAAGCAACCAATATGTTCTAAGAAACAGCCAGTGTTACACACATCAGTGCTTGGAAATCAGCTCTGTTAGAGGGCAAGAGCAAGGCTTGGTTGCCAGGGATGTGTGCCCACTAACAGGGGTGTGTGCCCACTAACAGGGGAGTGTGCTCACGAACAGGGTGGGTGCCCACTAACGGGGGTGTATGCCCACTAATGGGGGAGTGTGCCCACTAACGGGGATGTGTGCCCACTAACGGGGGTGTGTGTCCACTAACGGGGGTGTGTGCCCACTAACGGGGATGTGTGCCCACTAACGGGGGTGTGTGTCCACTAACGGGGGTGTGTGCCCACTAACGGGGATGTGTGCCCACTAACGGGGGTGTGTGCCCACTAACGGGGGAGTGTGCCCACTAACGGGGATGTGTGCCCACTAACGGGGGTGTGTGCCCACTAACGGGGGAGTGTGCCCACTAACGGGGGTGTGTGCCTACTAACAGGGGAGTGTGCCCACTAACAGGGGTGTGTGCCCACTAACAGGGGTGTGTGCCCACTAACAGGGGTGTGTGCCCACTAACGGGGGTGTGTGCCCACTAACGGGGGAGTGTGTCCACTAACGGGGGAGTGTGCCCACTAATGGGGGTGTGTACCCACTAACAGGGGAGTGTGTCCACTAACGGGGGTGTGTGCCCACTAACGGGGGATGTGTGCCCACTAACGGGGGTGTGTGTCCACTAACGGGGGAGTGTGTCTACTAACAGGGGTGTGTGCCCACTAATGGGGGAGTGTGCCCACTAACGGGGGTGTGTGCCCACTAACAGGGGTGTGTGTCCACTAACAGGGGAGTGTGTCCACTAACAGGGGTGTGTGTCCACTAACAGGGGAGTGTGTCCACTAACAGGGGTGTGTGCCCACTAATGGGGGTGTGTGCCCACTAATGGAGGTGTGTGCCCACTAACGGGGGAGTGTGCCCACTAATGGGGGTATGTGCCCACTAATGGGGGAGTGTGCCCACTAATGGGGGAGTGTGCCCACTAACGGGGGTGTGTGCCCACTAATGGGGGAGTGTGCCCACTAACGGGGATGTGTGCCCACTAACGGGGGTGTGTGCCCACTAACGGGGGTGTGTGCCCACTAACGGGGATGTGTGCCCACTAACGGGGGTGTGTGCCCACTAACAGGGGTGTGTGCCCGCTAACGGGGGAGTGTGCCCACTAACGGGTGTGTGTTCAAATGTGGCTTCAGGTAGCAGAACTGGGAAGGTGGCATGTGCTGGGGTCCCAGCTGCTCAGGAAGCTGGAGCAGAAGAATCACTTGAGACTGAAGTTTGATCCCAGCTTCAGCAACAGCACAAGCTCTGCCACACAGACAAGAGCAGCAGTCAGCATTTGTGGTGCACTGGCCAAGAACGCCACAGTATCTGCAAACCCGGGAAGATGTTTTCCCATTCTGCGGATATGAGCACACGTGAGAGCACATGCGAGCGTGTGTGTGTGTGTGTGTGTGTGTGTGTGTGTGCGTGCATGCGTGCATGTGCTCTTCCCTGACCACTCCCCATCTTATGCTGTGGAGCAGGCTCCCTCACAGAAACTGCAGCTCATCAGTTTGGCTAGGCTAGCTGGCCGTGAGCTGCCAGGATCCGCCTGTCTCTGCCCTCTGTGCTGGAGTTCCAGACAGCCAGGACAACTGGATGGTCATGCTGAGCTTAGATTTCACGGTTCTGAGGCAGGAGCCTTCCCACCCGACACATTTCCAGCCCTGTTGCATCCTTTCCCCCAATTCTGTAATCTGTCTGGGCAGGTGAGCTTTTCTTCACAGGCTTCTGCTGAAACATCTAACAGAACGCTGAGATTAACGTGAGAACCCAGGTGTCTTACATTGAGCTTGATGCTAGGAGATTTTTTAAACCGCAAACATTGCAGCCAGGCATGGCGACACGCGCCTCTAAGCCCAGCACCTGAGAGGCAGAGGCAGAGGCAGAGGCAGACGAATCTCTGTGAGTGTGAGGCCAGCCTGGTCTACACAGAGTTCCAGACACCAGAGCGGCAAAGAGAGACCCTGGTTTTGTTTTGTTTTGTTAAACCAATGACCTTTGTGCCCTCAACTGAAAATGTGTGTGAGGTGAGGCCCACACCCACGGCTGGGCTGGGCGTTGCTGCAGAAGGCTACGACGCTACCTGGGACACTGCTACAGACTCGGGCGGGTCAGCATGACCGCCCTGTCACTCATACTTACTTTCTCTTCCAGTCGATGCCACTTCTCCCTCTCAATCCGCTGTATTTCCTGCCTTTCCTGTTCTTCTTTTTCAAATTTCATTCTAGCCTCCTCTGAACAGCCAAAAAAGAAATCAAGAATTAACTGCAGATATTCAGCCACAGAGTCTGAGATTCTTTGTTGTTGCTGTTTTTCGAGACAGGGTTTCTTTGTAGCTTTGGAAACTGTTCTGAAACCCACTCTGTAGACCAGGCTGGCCTTGAACTCACAGAGATCCACCTGCCTCTGCCTCCCAAGTGCTGGAATTAAAGGCCACCACTACTTGGCATGTTTTGGATTCTTGAGGCGCCTCCGAGTATTTCCAACACAGACTGTGACCTTTTATGGTGTCACAGCCTCTACTCTGTGGTGGAATGAAAAAATGGTTCACTTTCCAGCCATCAAGAAATTCCCGAGTCAGATACGTTTAGCTTTGCATGAAAATGCCCTGGGAAAGCAGGGCTGCAGGCGATGACTGTCCATTAGAAACGAAGATCCATAGGAAAGGGAACACGACTCAGTTTCCCAAACAAGGAGGTCTACAATGGTAACCCAGTTCCAGCACATCTGATGCCCTCTTCTTGCCTCCAGGGGCACGTCACACACATGGTGCACAGGCATATGTGCAAACAAAACACTCAAACACGTGAAATAAAAATAAATCTAAAAGACAAAATTTTCAGTTGATAGTGGTGAGATTGCTCACTGGGTAAAGGTTCTTGCAGCCAAGCCACCCAAGTTCAATACCTGAAATCCACGCTGTGGAAGGAGAGAACTGAGTACTGCAAGTGGTTCTCTGACCTCCAAAAGCACACTGGCTAGCACGCATGAACCTGTGTGTACACACATGCACGTGCACGTACACACACACAAACATACACACAGAGATAAAACTAGAGCAGCTCAATGATTTTAAGGCATGTAGCAGCTCCATCATTGTAACTGATGTCAACACTGTCAGAAAGCTATTACCTTGAGCTCTTGCTCTCACTACTTATAATAAAATATGAACTATCAATGCTAGCAAGGTGGCTCAGTGGTTAGGGCACTGGCTACTCTTGCAGAGGAACTGGCTTCAGTTCCCAACACACACTGCAGCTCACAACATCTCTAACTCCAGCTCCAGGGGATCCAACGCCTTCTTCTGAACTCCTCAGCCACTGCATGCATGTGGTACACAGACATACGTGCAGGCAAATGCTCATACACATAAGTATATCTAAAACAAAAATTTGAAATACACATTTAAGGATATGAGATAAGCCCAAGATTTAGATCCTGATATTCTATTTTTCAGTCATTTAAAAAGGACGGATAAAGGTCGGCAAGATGGCTCCCAGGCCTCCTACGGACCGAGTCTGATTCCCAGATGCCCATGTGGGAGGAAGCACTCCCACCATTGCCCTCTGCTTCCCACACGCATGGCCAAGTACCAGTGCCCTCAACCAACAGACAACTCTAAAACCTTAGACAATGAAAGAATGTGCTTTGTTATCTACAAAAGTCAATAGAGTAGCTTAAACACCTGAACAGAAACCTGCAGATACTGAATTTTAATATCCCTGACCATCAGGAGCACTCAAACTATAAAAAACTACTCTACAGTATTTAATCAGCCAATATTTTTTATCAGTGTTTCATTTTAATGAATGGGATTGCTAGTTTGACTGGCAAACGGATATTGTTAAACACCGAGAAATTGGGCTCAGCAGTTAAGAGCCCATATTGTCCTGGCATAGACCCAAGCTTGGTTCTTAGCATCCACATCATGCAGCTGTAACCAGTTCCAGAGGAATCTGACACCTCTGCCCCTGTGGGCACCTGAACTCCCTTGTGCATCAAATATACACATACAAAGAATAAAAAATAAATAACATAAATCTTAAAAAGAACAGGATTTTAAAAAGTTAGGCTGTGCCATGGGATAACCCTTCTGTACGCTGTAAATATATGTTTCTCTCATTGGTTGATAATAAAAGAGGCTTTGGTCTATAGCAAGGCAGAATAAATCTAGGCAGGAAAACAAACTGAATACAGAGAGAAGGAAGAGGAGAGGAGGGAGACACAAGCCAGTTGCCCAAGAAACAAGATGTCAGCAGACATGTAAAAGTCATGGCCACATGGCAATAAACAGATGAAAAGAAATGGGTTAATTTAAATGTAAGAGCTAGTTAGTAATAAGCCTGAGCTATAGGCCAAACAGTTTGTCATTAATATTAAGCCTCTGAGTGGTTGTTTAGAAGTGGCTGCAGGACAGGGTGGGATAGAAAAACCTCTGTTTACAAGGCTGTTATATGTACTTTCTCATCTTTAATAATATTAGGTTTGGAATTCTTACCACACAATCAGCACCAATGTCCCTGTTTTCATTAGTGAATTATAAACACTTTATGACAGCCTTGACAAAATCACCAAACAAAGGTATGGACTGATCAGCTGGGTATGAATCTCTGAGAAGCAATGATTTTTTTTTTTTTTTTTTTGCTAATTGAAATAAGCCAAATGTTGTGTGGGGCAAAACATCAAAAGATGAGCGGGTTGTCAGAGCCTGGTCTTTCCCGAGTCCTGAACTCTGGCAGCACGGATTCCGTGCACGCTCGGATCCGACTGTGCACAATCTGAGCGTGTACTGATAGATCTTTCTGAGTACATGCTACGAAGAATTCCATTCTAAAAGTAAAGCCTGTTGAAAATGCTGAGTGGTTGTGCCGCCGTCAACCTTTGGCTACGGTTCCAGGCTACGTAACCCAGTGCGGCATTTGCCATGGCATGCGTACCTTCCTCCTTCAGGCGTTTCTCTTCCTCCTCCTGCAGCAGCCGCAGTCGCTCGGCTTTGGTGATCTTTTTCTTGCCGGCAGGCTTAATGAAGACCACAACATTAGAGACTGATATCACAAGTTACTTAAGAACACGTCCCTTCAAACAGTTAAATACCAGCTACTGGGGTGCCCCTCAATGGCAATAGCACTTCCTGCTCTTCCCTGCACCCTGGTCAGGTCCTCTGCAACCACCTGTGCCTCCAGCTCCAGGGGATTTAATGCTCTCTTCTGGCCTTTTCAGGCACCTGTGGTGCATATAAAAATCACACAGGCCCACACACATATGTATACATTTAAAAAGTTCATCTTAACGATTAACAATTGTGAAAATAATTATTGATTTTTATGAAGCCAATTTTTCATGTACATCAGCTCAATTAGAGAGCCAATTAGTGCCTATCATAGACTCTGGTCACTGTAGAGATTAGTCAGAAAATGAACAAGAAAAATAATCATATAAAGCATCCCACAGCAGGGACAACACTGGCGAGAATGTACGACTGGAGCAACCGATGAGCTTCTAATGTACAGAAGCAAGGAAAATCCCTGTGATGGGAGCCTGAAACTGCACAGCTATAAACACTGCACAGCTACAAACACTGCACACCTATAAACACTGCACACCTATAAACACTGCACACCTATAAACACTGCACACCTATAAACACTGCACAGCTATAAACACTGCACACCTATAAACACTGCACACCTATAAACACTGCACACCTATAAACACTGCACAGCTATAAACACTGCACACCTACAAACACTGCACACCTATAAACACTGCACACCTATAAACACTGCACACCTATAAACACTGCACACCTATAAACACTGCACAGCTATAAACACTGCACACCTATAAACACTGCACACCTATAAACACTGCACACCTATAAACACTGCACAGCTATAAACACTGCACACCTACAAACACTGCACACCTATAAACACTGCACACCTATAAACACTGCACACCTATAAACACTGCACACCTATAAACACTGCACAGCTATAAACACTGCACGCCTATAAACACTGCACACCTATAAACACTGCACACCTATAAACACTGCACACCTATAAACACTGCACACCTATAAACACTGCACACCTATAAACACTGCACACCTATAAACACTGCACACCTATAAACACTGCACGCCTCTAAACACTGCACACCTATAAACACTGCACGCCTATAAACACTGCACACCTATAAACACTGCACACCTATAAACACTGCACACCTATAAACACTGCACACCTATAAACACTGCACACCTATAAACACTGCACACCTATAAACACTGCACACCTATAAACACTGCACACCAATAAACACTGCACAGCTATAAACACTGCACACCTATAAACACTGCACACCTATAAACACTGCACAGCTCTAAACACTGCACACCTATAAACACTGCACACCTATAAACACTGCACACCTATAAACACTGCACAGCTATAAACACTGCACAGCTATAAACACTGCACACCTATAAACACTGCACACCTATAAACACTGCACACCTATAAACACTGCACACCTATAAACACTGCACACCTATAAACACTGCACACCTATAAACACTGCACACCTATAAACACTGCACACCTATAAACACTGCACACCTATAAACACTGCACACCTATAAACACTGCACACCTATAAACACTGCACACCTATAAACACTGCACACCTATAAACACTGCACACCTATAAACACTGCACACCTATAAACACTGCACACCTCTAAACACTGCACACCTCTAAACACTGCACACCTCTAAACACTGCACACCTATAAACACTGCACACCTATAAACACTGCACACCTATAAACACTGCACACCTATAAACACTGCACACCTATAAACACTGCACACCTATAAACACTGCACACCTATAAACACTGCACAGCTATAAACACTGCACAGCTATAAACACTGCACACCTATAAACACTGCACACCTATAAACACTGCACACCTATAAACACTGCACACCTATAAACACTGCACACCTATAAACACTGCACACCTATAAACACTGCAAGTAGACATCTACACAGCAAGTCTACAAGTACTTCAGCTTGTGTTCAAGGAGTCTTTACATCTAGGGGACGGCGCCATAAGAAGGGCCGTGCAGCCACCAGGCAGGGAGCTGGAAGGCTCTGGAAGACTCCACAGAGGGGTCAGGAAGAGCTGAAGGCACAGAGGCAGGAGCTGCTGCTGAGGTGCAGAGGAGCGTGGTGGTGCATCCCTGTAACTGCTACACACAGAGAGCATGCAGTGATTCCCTGAAGAAATGTTTGATTGTGTAACTATTCAGTACATAGTCACAGAAGCATTCATCCCGGGTCATCCAGAGCCCACGTGCTTGTAGATTCGACAGGCTTCCATGTGTTCTGTCAACAAACGTTGACTCAACTTCCATACTGACCAGGCACAGCACTAAATGTTCCAGATATAAAAACGTGCTAAGGATGGAGACTCCAACTCAGTGGTAGAGCATTTCCAAGTGTACACAAGGCCTCAGAAGAGATGGCCTGGCTATAAAGAGCTCGAGAGCTGAAGGAAAAGAATGGGCCACCAAGGTGGCTCAGAAGGTAAAGGCACTTGCTGCCAAGACTTAGGACTGACCTCAGTTCAGTCTCGGGGACCCATGTGGTAGAAGGAGAGAACAGATTCCTGTATGTTGTCCTCTGACTGCACTCAAACATGTAGGCACATCCTAACACATGTGTTGAGAACCCAGAGAGTGGACAGTCCCTCTTCATGTGAGTTACAGCACTCTATGAAAGCCGAAGTTCATACACGCAGGTCACATAGTGTGTGCATGCGACCTGTGTGTATCTTCTCCTACATGCTACACATCCAATCTAGGCAGCTGCTGCATTTGTTGTCCAGGAACAACTCTACATAAAAGTCTGCATGTGTTCTCTGTAGAGGGATTTCCCAAATATTTATTTCTTTATCACCAAAACATTCCAAATTATTTATTCTAGATTTCCAAAATACACAGTACTGTTCCTATTACATTTGATTTTTTAAAAAATTATATGTGTATGAGCATCCTGTGTGTGCCTGGTGCTCACAGAGGTCAGAAGAGGGTGTTAGATCCCTGGAACTGGAGTTACAGAACTGACAGCCACCATGTGGATGCTGGAGGTTAGAGGGACAAGCACTTGCTACTCTTGCAGAGGACCTGAGTTTGGTCCCCCCCCCCCTTTTTTTTGAGGCAAGGTCTCATTGCGTAGCTGAAGCTGGATTAGAACCTGTGGTTCTCTGGGCACTGGGATCAAAGAAAGCACCACCACACCCAACCTTCTGGTAACATGTCTGAAGAAGAGTCTTAATTTGTTTGGTTTAATCCATGAGTGCAGGACCAAGGGACGAGGAGGGTCGGATGTGACTGAGTTTTCAAGAGAGAACGGTAGGACATACTTTAAAGCAGGTACATTAAGCCTATGCTCCGGTCGTGGTCAGGGAGGTGAACAGGTCAGGGTTCTGACCATAGACAGGACTAGGGCGAGACCGAGATGCTCTTCGCATTCCTGAGAGAGGTAAGCACTGCTGAGCCCCACACACTGCTGCCTTTTAGGACCTCAGGCCCAGCGCGATCAGTCTGAGTATTTCACAACTAGAACAATGCAGCTTCTTTTTAACTGTTTTATTAGACTTTAATTTGGGGGACAATGTCTGATCAAACAGTTTTTGTTTGTTGTTTGTGTCTTTGTTTTTATTGGGCAGGGGTAGGGAGGTTGTTTTGGTTTGGTTTTGGTCCAAGCTGCCTTCAAACTCATGAACTTCCTATTTCAAACTCCACTGTAGCTGGGACTGCAGGTGTGAGATGCCATGCCACACTTGAGAAGTGGTTTTGTTAAAAGAAGAAAAAGAAAAGAAAGAAAGGGAAGGAAGGAGAGAGGGAAAGAGAGAGGGAAGGAGGGAGGGAGGGAGGGAGGGAGGGAGGATGGAAAAGACATCCAGACATAGGGGTAGTGAGTCCTTTAGCCAACCTCAATATTCCAGACATACGGGGTAGTGTGTTCTTTAGCCAACCTCAATATTCCAGATATATGGGGTAGCGTGTTCTTTAGCCAACCTCAATATTCTAGATATATGGGATAGCATGTCCTTTACCCAAACTCAATATTCCAGACATAGGGGCAGCGTGTTCTTTAGCCAAACTCAATATTCTAGATATATGGGGTAGTGTGTCCTTTAGCCAACCTCAATATTCCAGATATATGGGGTAGCGTGTCCTTTAGCCAACCTCAATATTCCAGACATAGGGGTAGCGTGTCCTTTAGCCAACCTCAATATTCCAGATATATGGGGTAGCGTGTCCTTTAGCCAACCTCAATATTCCAGACATATGGGGTAGCGTGTCCTTTAGCCAACCTCAGTTTCTACCCTGTGCAAAGGAACGCAGAAAACCACAAGCCTGTGCCAATCACAGCAGGCCTGTAACTACATTTTAGGTTTATGTGAAATAAGTAGAAGGACAGTTTAACCCAACACATTCTACATTGGAAGTGAAATCTAAAGCCTCAAATCCAGGCACAGGTAGGAACTAAAGGCAATTTATAAATTTCAAACTAGAAATATCATCAAGTGTAAGATAATTTGTAATTGTGAAGAATTACCCAATTATTTAAACAATATTATTATCTAGAAGATGAGCTTACTAAATTCTATAAACTATAACTAGAAAATTATTTCAAAATTTCATAAGAAGCTCATTTGTACAATATATACAACTATCTATTTTGAAAACATAATTTCTACATACCTTTTTTGGTTTGGGACCCTAAATGGTTGGAAAACAAAAGCATTGACATATTTTAAAGAGAATTCAGATACTTTCAACAAAGCACAGCATAGAACATTATTTAGGAGAAACTGGTGAAGGGAATGTTCTTTGTACCTTCTTTGGAACTTTTGGGTGACTCTTTAGGTACATTAAACTGAAAAGATGTTGTAAAAAGAAGCCAGCACAAATTGCTGGCTAGTGGTACTACATCACATCTGCAAATGTGGGCTGCTCATAAAGGAACCTTTCTATTACGTAAGGCTGGTGGTTTTTATGGGGAGGCCGTCAGATTTTTAAAGTTTGCCAACCAACGATAAAATGAAGCCTGTCCGGCCACATGTGTTAAAGTCGATCTACCCATTTTGGAAAGCACAGTACTTCAATACTGGTTTACAGTTATAAGTATTGCTCAGTAATACTATTCGTAAATTCCCGAGAAGTCCTGTGTGCCCATCAGCTTTCTGGTGAAGATTTGTAAAGGAACTGTGTGAGTATAAGTTACACAGTTTGCAGCTCTGAAGAGCTATAGGAAATACTGGTTCAAGCCATAGGAGCATCATTATAATACACAAGCGCTAAAGTCGGCATACATTCAATGACATCGTCCTGAATGTGTACACACTTCAGAGATTCACTCCTTAGATCGTTACTGGTGATCTACACGCAGGACACTCTAAAGTCTAGCTAGAGCTACAGGGACGACCACGGCAGCTTTCCCTTGTGTGATTTCTACAGATGGGTTTTTATCCCTACAACCATGGTCAACACGGTCAACACGCTTCCATCTTGAAACAAACACCGCGTGGAGATTATGTGAATGCCCTGCCCTAGTCTCAAGCACTCATCTTAAAGACAACGCACACATTTTTATCTCTCACTTCTATTTCTAACATGAAGCAGGCTTGAGAAAAGCCCCACCCTTGTCCTTCCTGCCAACACAAGAGCCATCAAGGAGTAAACCTGCTCTCCAAACTTCAGCAGTGAAGGTGTCACTGCTTTCTGAGAAATCCGTATGCCTGGACTTACCAGTGAATGTAGTCACGCCCTTTTCCTGTATTATAATTCTTTAGACTGAGGGGTGGGATTATGTCCTTTCAGATTCACACACTAAAATCTTAACTTCTTGTATGTCACATTTGACCTGCTTAGATAAAGGGTCAGCGATGATTTCACCAAATTAAGATGACCTGCTATTGAAACTGGGTGGACCTCTGGATTAATATGACTGGTACCCATGTAGAAAGAGAAATCTTGAATATAGACTCTCACAAAGAAAATAAACATTTCGTGAAAAGTGAGGTTACACTCCTACACCCCAAGGTACTATTAGAAGTAGAGACAATCCCCCCAAGGCTGCCACTCTGGTCTCAGATGTTCCTTCTCCACAACGGTGAGGCAGGCAGCTTCTGTTTAAGCCACCGTGTTTATGGCACTTTGTTCCCTGAAAACCCTGAGATAGGAGATTTGAAGTCACAACTTCCTGGATTCTATATTTTAAGCAAATCCTCCGACCGGCTTGGAAACAAAAGCTGCAGGGTCAGTCTTTGAGAAACTGTGCTAGGCAGATCTAGGAAAAAGAAATTCAAACTCGTTTCGATGGAGCAAACAAGTGATTGTTCTAGTAAACTGCCACAGGTTTTGATTTGGCTTAAGCTCCGCTGGGGTTTGCCAGGGGAGTTCTCCAGTATCCATTTCTTCCTACCACTTACAGAAAATTCACATTTATATTTTAAAAGAGGTTTAAAAGTACCAGTCTTTCCTTCTTTACCTGGCCTTGATAACTTATTTACTGCTTCAGAAACACAGCTGTTACCATGGTAAAGCGTGGCAGTTAACTCCGCTCAATTTGCCTGCTGCAGGGGCGCTGGCATACTCTGTTCTGACTTCCTGCAGGAATCATAAAGAATGTACTCTGACCTAGCGGTGGTGGCGCACGCCTTTAATCCCGGCACCAGGGAAGCAGTGGCAGGCGGATCTCTGAGTTCCAGGCCAGCCTGATCTACAAGAGCTAGTTCCAGGACAGGTTCCAAAGCTACAGAAGAACCCTGTCTCAAATAAATAAATAAATAAATAAATAAATAAATAAATAAATAAAATAAAAAAGAATGTACTCTGAATTTCAATTACAAAATCAGTAATTGCATTCTCCGTGTCAGTTGTGAAACTGAATGTGAAAACACGATCTCTTGATGGAGAATGGGAAACATACACGTCGTTAGTTCCATGTTGGTCGGTCTCCTTGGTGAAGACGTGAAAGTTGAAATGCAAGAAAAACAAAATAGCAAGCTTTATTATAATGAATGAGTGTAGGCTGACTACTTAGAAGCAAAACAATTTAGGTTCCTAGGAAAGACATACGAAGTAACTTCAAAGTCGACTAAGCCATCGCCGCTGGTCTGAAAACGTTTCTGACAGGTTGCAGAGTAAAAGGAATGCGCATCACCGGAAGTTACTCGGTAAGGATCAAGTTTCGAGTTTAGCTACGGGAGACGTGCGGACCCCGCCACCTTCGGTTTGCACGAGCTGGTTTGGGACTGCGCCCGTCCACCGGCTCCCCTCCCGTCAGTCCGCGCTCGCCCCTCGTCTCCCTCCTTTTCCCCGGCTCACCATGAGAGAAGGACCCTCTGGAAGGAAAAGTCTGAACTCTGCAGCGTAGGAACGCTCACGGTTGTCAGGGCGACAGGCCACGCCCACGCACCAATCCCAGCGCTCTGCGGAGGTCCGCCGGCGCAGTCGCCCTGCGGTCTTCCGGCGGGAGTCTTGTCCTTGTCATAAACTGGCGGCTCGAGCCCTAGCTCACTTCCGACACGAGCCCCGCCCCCACGGCCAGTTACCTAGGGCCGCCCACTCCGGCCGGCGCCCCGCCCACTTCCGGCAGGCGCCCCGCCCCCTCCGAGGGAGGACTGCCGCTGTCAGAGCGTTTACGGCCGTGCTGCCGCAAAGCGCTGGAGCGCGGCGGCCGAGCGACTGGTTTTCCGGATCCGGACCTGCAGGTGGTGAAGTATGCTTTAGGAGCGGGCTCTGCGGTGGGAGGGGAGCTGTGTGTTCTCACGCTGCGTCCCAGGCTGACTTGGAACTCGCGGGCATCCCTCTAGCCCTCCTCCTCCTCCTCCGAGCTGGGGTTACAGCCGTGGGTCGCCACGCCCGACTCTATAAAGGGGTTTTTCCCTCGCTTCTGTGCTCCGCAGCAAGCCATTTCCCGGGGATCTAAGGATGGCGCCAGCCGGCGACTAGGTAAAGCCACCGGCTCTGGGCAGGTCGCCAGGAGGTCGCTTGGCCGCGTAGGCGAGGCAGATGGGCTCCTAGAGGGTCCTTACCTAGAGACTAAAGTAGTGAAGATTCCTCACTGACCGCGATGGTTTAGTTTCTGTGCAAAACATTCGCCCCTTTCCCCTAGAGCTGCCCACACAAGGTGTGAAAGTGACTCGAATTAATTCCTGGGCAAACTATTCCGGTAGACGTGGCTAAGATCCAGCGAGCCCGTTTTGTCCCAAGGTCACCGACTCAGTTGCGCTGTTGTAGCAGCCTTCAGAATCGGAGCACCTCTCTGTATAAAGAAATGGCACGTTACACCAACCGGAAAGTAGCAGAAACCGAGTCAATTATTTGTCCTAACCCCAGTTTAAGACCTGTCCAACCTATTAAACACAAAACGAAGTAAAATTATGTCCCCTATCTAAATTCCAATTTAATGTTCTATCACGTTCTTACATGCCCCTGACTAAATGTTCTATTCCTAAGTATTACTGGCAGCTAGTTTTTGTGGGTTAAAGTTATTGGTTGCGTAATACTTATGATCTTACTGCCCTCTGAGCCTTGGTAACGAGATAAAAACTCACCATCCACTGCATACAAATTCAAATTTAGCTCACTATAAGCCGTTGTTGGAAAGTTAGCTTTTGTTTTTAATTACTCAACAAAGCTACTACTATTGTTTTGTGGTGTCACCAGATTATATAAAGATCAATATAAGAACCACACATGCATAAAGGACTTGGATGTACAAGTGCACACCTTTACTCAGTATTTAAGAGGCCCAGACAGTCCCTATTGTAGTGAGCTTCCAGTACAGCATGTCTCAACCTGTGAGTGGCAACCTTTGGAGTCAAACGACCCTTTCACAGGGGTCATCTAAAACCATCTATGCTACGATTCATAAGGGTAACAAAATTAATTATGAAGTAGCAACAAAAGTAGTTTTGTGGTTGGGGGTCACCACAACCTGAGGAACTATTAAAGGGTCATGGCATTTGGAAAGTTTGAGAACTAGTGTTCTAGTCCATATTGCCTCCTAAAATATCCCATCCATATGGTGGTTTATAAATTCATTTGCTTCTACATGAAGTAGATTCCTGGGAACAAGTAATTTTACAGGGCAGAATCCTGGCAAGCACTTTTAATCAGCCATAACAACAGTGGAATTGTGCCTAGCTGATAAAGATGCAATGTAAGAGGTTAGAAATGGGAATATATTTAGGCATGGTCAAGTGAGGCCTTTCCCAAACTCTGCTCCTTGGCACCTTGAGCCACTCAACATAAGAAGCATGGTCACCACTGCAGATGCTGTCTGTTCCTGTGGAGTCCTTGCCAAATGCTTCAGTTGCCCTCATTCCATCATTGTGCATTCTCGTTCTGCGCCAACCTCTTTGATCTCCCAACACCGTTTCTTTTCGTCTTTAACTCTCCTCCGAGAACACCTTTTGAGATTTGGACTCTTAGTGTCTCCCAAGTAATGACGCTTAACCTTGAGAGTGGGGTAGACAGTTTTCCTTTTGGTATGCAAACAGGCTTGGAAAAGCTAAGAGAGCCTAGATTATAAAAGCTCTCAGCACAAACTACCATTCTGGGGAGTATATCTTAGTGAATAAAACACACGAGCAAGACCCCAGCAAGGCTGGAGTCCCTGAACACAGGGCCAGCTCACTGAATACGGTTTATGGAAAGGACTGACACCAGAGGGCATGGCCCCAACATGCATACGGTGGAAAGTGCACACCTGCGCACAAAGATAAAAACAAGCTTACCACTTCCCCAATATGTAATGTTTGTGATGAAGAGTACATAGCAGTTATCTGAAAAGAAAAATCTTCCTTTTCTTTAGGTATGTATAAGAGTGGATTGATTCCATGTTAAATGAAAATGGCTAATTCTTTGAGAGGAGAAGTACTAGCCCTTTACAAAAATGTAAGTAATTATGCTGCCAACTTTACAAATGTTATCATATGACATGGATTGCTTAGAAACACATCTTTCTTTTTAAAGCTGCTGTATCTTGGACGGGACTATCCAAAAGGAGCAGACTATTTTAAAAGGCGTTTGAAGAATGTTTTCCTTAAAAACAAGGATGTGAAGGACCCAGAGAAGATCAAAGAGCTCATTGCACGAGGAGAATTTGTGATGAAGGAGCTAGAGGCCTTATACTTCCTTAGGAAATACAGAGCTATGAAGCAACGTTACTATTCAGATACCAACAACTAACCAACCATTGCTATCAACACCTGGCTGACAGCGCCAGCTGTTTGTGTGTACCAACTATTATAAAATGATTCCATTCACACTGTCACAGTACATGTTTAAAAACCCAGAGGTGCCCTAATACATTTGTGTCAGCCTCATCAATACTGAGCTCTACTCGTAATCCTTCATGCTCAAATTTTATTAACACAGCAGCACCTTTCTAAGTTTAGCACCTTTCATGAGAATACAATTTTTCAAGAAAATAAACATACCCAATTTTCTAATGTTATAGCGAATTATCCTTAGTCGATTTCTCCATTTACTAATGAGACTATCCTCAGCAAATGGTGTCTAACAAGTATATTAACCTTTAGCTTGTGAGCGCTTGTGATTTCCCCCATCTAGTAGAGAAAAGTACATATTCAAAGCTGTCTACAAACACCTCCTCAAAATGATTTGAATGCAATTTTCAAAATAAGACATATCAAGGTGACTTTGAGTTTGAGGATGCTCAGCAGGTGACTGGCATTATGTAGCCGTTAGCTCCCCTTAACCCCAAATCCCGTCCAGCCTGGACTAGCTTTCATGGGTAAGGTTCCTGTTTCCACCATCAAAGCAAATATACTTTTGCTAGTGTGGAGTGAGCCTACCTGAACAGGACGCATATTTAAGCAAACACTTTAACGTTTATATAATAATCTTAGCAACTTTATAAATAAAGAACTTTCCAAATTAAAGTGGCAAAAAGTGTCTGCTTAATGGAGTTCCTATCAGCTACTTGGCAGATGTTCCAAATTCCCATCAAGAAACACCCACAGTCAGGGCTGAGGTGTAGCTCGGTGTGGATGCTTGCCTAACAAACGTTGAGACTCTGGACTTGAACCTCAGCCACAATAAGAAATACGTGATTACACACTTTATAGTCACCATAACTATTTTTATTACATTACAATGATTAGGAGCAGTACAGTTCATGACAAAAATATTACAAATTTCAGATCACTTCACAGCACATACTCCTATAAACATTTAAAAGTTAATTTTAATTAAAAGAGTGGTCATTTTTAAATTTAATGTTTGATATGACCAACATTCCCTAGATCAGCACAACCAAAGGATGGAAAACAACTGGATCACACTGCATATGTCCCACACACACCAAAAAAAGAAAAAAGAAAAGAAAAAGAAAAGCACAATGTACAAAATGTGCATGTTTCAGTTTACACTATACAAAAATAGTTAAAATACATTCCAGGTAAACATGGTACATTAAGAAATAGCACTAGTAAGAAATTGGCACTCAAATAAAAATGCAGAAGTGTTTTCAACATGAAGAATGAGACAGTGGAATTGGGGACCTGGAGATAAATCAGGACACAGCCCAGTTAGCTTGGGGGGGTGGGTGGGTCTGAAATTGGCATTTCTGCAGAGAACTGAATTTTCCCAAATTCATCTAAAATGCCTACTGCCGCCCCAAACAGGCACACCACAAATCTGAATCTAATTAATAACTATTCTTTGAAAACTAATACACTTCTTTAGAAATAATTTTCATGTTGTGACATAATTTTACACCTACTGGGTGTATCTGTTCAATTTTTCAGCACAGAGTTCATGCTACCCAGTATTACACAGAAGTCATTAAGAATAAATTCACCTTTAAGGTAACTTTTGGGGCCTAAAAAAATGGCTACACAATTATCAAGAAATTACTACTTTTAACAAATGGAGTTTAAATTTTTATTGCCTACAAAAATCCCTCCTAAATATATATTACTGTTTTGGGGGGAAAAAAATGGAAGAATCAGTGGAATACAAAATGAGATGAATCTGCAAACTGTAACTTCTGACATGCCTCATGTAACTTTTATGTATGTTAAACAAAATTGTGCAACAGTGAAAAGTTTTAATCTATAAAAATTAGGATCTAAATCCCTATGCAGTGTGACTCAAGTCAGTAGAGCCTAGAACTCCTGACTGAAAATATTTACTCAAATTGTATTTGTCTGCTATATCCCCACAAATATGCTAATGCCTATGACTGTGATTTAGCACTGGTTTTCAATTTCAACAGGCTGTAGTAACTAGAGAGCACTTATGTTTGTTCCTCGGACTTTTTCCCTTTGAAAAATCTCTACAAAACCTTCTTGTTAACAAAAGACTAAATATTCAAAATTTACACAATGGTAATTACCACTACTTAACACACTGCCCAGAGTCTCCAGTAAATATCTGATTATGCACCACAGCTCCTGAAGTACACCTGCTCCTCTGTATAGAAACAAGAAGCGTCACTAATTGTGTTAAAACTTAATATCCGGGCAGCGGTGGCTCAGGCCTTTAATCCCAGCACTTGGGAGGCACAAGCAGGCAGATCTCTGTGAGTTTGAGGCCAGCCAGGGCTACACAGAGAAGCCAGATCCCCCAGCAAAAAAAAAGCAAAAAATAAAACAACAACAACAACAAAAAAAAAAACAACCCACACACATATTTAAAAAAACTTAAAATATCCACCGAAAGAATGCTCTATGAACATGTAGAGTTTAGAACATTTCAGAATCCTACTAATTTTCTTTTCTTGCAAATAAATTCAGGTGCCTGCTTATTTGTACCCAAAATAAACTATTTTAGAAGACAATATTTAATTTTCATAAGTTTTTTAAAAAAAATTATGTACTTAAGGAGAAAACTAGATTAGGGAATTTCTGTTCTTTTAGAAGAAATAAAGTTGCACTGGAATCACAACCAGCAATTCTTGCTGAATCGAGAGGAAACTGCAAACACCTCTCTGCAAAACTGAAACCTCGGCCACACATCTTACTACTAGAGTATTACAAACACACTACAAACCTCGGGCCAAGGATTGTGTCCCTCCTTTGGGGACACCACATCACATCCCCAGTGCCTGTGTGGTGCCTAGCATTAAGACAAGTACTGAATAAATGCTAAGGAAATATATTCTGACTTTAAAAATGAGCTTTCTGATTGAAACTTTAAAGTGTTTTCACTGTAAGGCTGCATTCATTAAAACAGTGGACTCTTATCAACCAGGATGATCCCCAGATGGAGATTAAGCTCTTCTTCCACAGACAGTGCTCTTTGTCCACACTAAAATTCTACTTAGCCACCACTGGACGGGGCTGCAGGCATGAAGTCAAAAAGGATCAACATTAAATTTCTGTAGTGACCTCCTGAAACCAGCTATCAGTTCAAATCCCAGTCTGCTTTCTGTTGGATTCTTTTATAGGCAGCTTTGATGAACCTTCCTTAGTGGGCAACTTTCATGGAGTTGTTCATTGCAAAAATAAAATTTGAAGTGGGGGAAAATAAAGTATTAAAAGGAAACTATACTAAGTCTGGGGCATCTGGAAATTGGAGAATGGATACTGAACTATGAACTTTACCTATTGCACAATTTTGCCCAGGACTGGCAGTGAAGATGATAATCCATGTAAAAAAGTTACAGATTGTGCTGAGCGTGACAACTCGGTGTATCAGTGTGTAAAGGACTATAAGTTACACAGCTGTGAGGAGCCTTTGAGATGACTGAGCACTGAGTAAGACAGTGATCTGCCTACAGTCAGACTTGTAAGACAGACATCCAGTCCTCATAGTCCAGTGGATTTTAATGTCACTTCAGAAATTTGAAGGAATGCTTTAAGTGCATTGAAGGGATTGTTTTTGCTGTTGTCTATCCTTAGAGCAGAGATTTCTAAGTACACATCAGCTGGGGAAGTATTAGGAATGTTTGCTCAGAGTGAGAGACTAGTCACACACATTCTCAAACCTTCATACTACACTGTCCTAAAGATTTACTCTCCTTGTAGCCTCTTACCCCAACATCTCAACCTTCAAACTAACAGAAATTTATTTAAATATTTTTTATTATAAACAAAAGAAATATTCCAGATTTGTCAGCAGAACTGCTACATGAGAATGCACTGAGCTGTCCAAACTCTCCTTGTCCTCATCCTGACCAACACTGACTGTTGCTCATCACAGGTCACGTAAGGCCCAGTCTTGTAAGTTTGATCTCAACACCTGTTAAGCTGCAACTGTCTCAAATCATCTTCAGTTTCTCTACCAGAATTAAAACTACTATCAAGACATAAGTTCAAAACACTTTAAAAGTTAGGCTAAGAAAGAGCACTCTGACATTGGGATTATACTAATTCTTATGATAACTTATATAATGTTAAAATTGTTGGAATTATTACAAAAATTTAATAGCTTGTAAATATAGCCCAAATGGTTACTATTTCTTACTGGGTCTGCCTTACCAGGAAAAGCTATTAGGAATCTTACAGTAATTTAGCTAATATGGAATGGACTTTTATTCACTATTTTCCATTGCCTTTTTTTTTTCCCATTTTCCCCCTTTTCTAGAAAAAATATACTATTTTGGGGCATGACATGAGTAATAGCAGTAGAAAGCAAGAGAAAGCCTTTGTGAACAGTCTGACTAACTACACTTACGAAGCATGACAGACTCCGGACATGCTAGAAGGGAATCAAAGGGAAGCCCATAAATCTGTGATCCCTCAGTCTTAGCAGAACCAATCATATGGTCTCAGATGAAGCTGTAATTACTACTAATTCATTCTGTGACCTGATGAAACACAGAACAGGATGGCTCAAAAGCTTCATTACCATGGTTCACACCAACGCTCACAGCTGGTGAAAGAAGTAGCAAGGAATCAAGGGCACGCACCAGAACTCAAGACAGTCTCAGGTCTTTGTCTCTTCCACAGGCATTGCTAGTTTAAGTTCAAAACCCAGGGAATACTGGCACTTGGAATAAAGAGGTTTCCACTGTCATTTTAAAATAAGCATTTAAGATAAAAGCTGACAGTATGCACGAACAGGGGAAAAAAAGAATTAGGTAATGCTAAAACAAATGCTAATAATTTAGTGTAATGTACAAAAATTACCACCTTAAGTATGCCTTAAGAAAACAGTACAAATTGTATTTACATAATTATACACTTTGTCTTTGACTTCTTTTTCTTCTTTTTACCATCTTTGCTCATCTTTTCTTTATGTCTTCGAATTTCTCGGACTAATGTGTAGAAGGCATCATCAACACCCTGAAATATATCAAAAAAGAATCAAAATGTTAACGCATTTGATGGCCTGCGGTCCCCATGATAGACGTCACTGTCAATGGAAACTTTACTGACAAACGCAAGTCCAGTTTGTGCTGATGTTGTGGTAGCTGAATGGGCCAGAATGTTAGCATTAAGTATCGCATCATGGATACTCTAACATTTTAAAATATTTAAATTATTACCTAAAAATTTTATGATATTTAAAACAGCTTAATGTGTATGAGTGTTTCGTCTGCACGTCTGTCTGCATCATGTGAGTACAGTGCTCAACAGAGGCCAGAGAAGAGCATCAGATCCCCAGGAACAGTTGTGAACTGCCTTGTGGGTGCTGCGTGGCTGAGTCCTCTGGAAGAACAGCCAGTGCTCTTAACCACTGAGCCATCTCTCCAGTCCTGGTATTCTACAGAAATAGAAACTTGACTTTCATAGCATGCAGAGATAGTAAGTGGCACAGAATCTTACATAAGCTTAACAAATGACTTTTTTTTCCCACAAAAGGACTTAATTTTCTACTAATTTTTCCCTACTAGCAAACTTAGACACAATTCTCAATGCTTGCCTCCATGTATGGTAGGTGTGCCTTTATATATACAACTTAATTGTCCCCGAGTTTCTGGACTTTGGACCGTAAGCCATGTGACTTGAGGACACTGTTGCCTTGAAAGTTGTTGTAATGCTCCTGACCTCTGGTGATGAGCAAAGTTGTCTGAGAGGTGATGGACTTGACCACACTGCAGAAGATGCTCTGTTTTAGTTACTGTTCAGCTATTCAAAACTTGCCATATAAAAACCCATCTTCAAAGAACCTCAACATTAGTAATTAAAGCCTACATCTATTTGCTATTTTTTCAGTTGTGACTAAAATTGATTAAGTCAGAGTAATTTCCAACCTCCTAGACCCTGGCATGAAGAGTACATTCTAGAAGTAAGAAAACTGACTTTAAACCTTAAATATGCAAGTTCACACTGGAGTAAGCCCTTGCCTTATCTTTGTTAAAAGCAGAAGTGATGCTGAAGAAATGTGTGGCCATGCTTTATTTTATCTGTTCATCCTAGTAGGAACTACAGAAAGAAACTTTAACCTAATAATGCTTCCAAACCTAGACAATAGAGGGAATCTGGAGAATGGCACCCAACAAGTTAAGCCACTTCTGTATACTTTCAACTTTTCATTTTGACAACTAATCCCTAATTCGGTACAGTTAGAAAGGTAGAATGGCAATGAAGCTTGCTCACATTTAACAAAGAGAAACAGGATAATGCCAGTATCATCTATTAGAATGCGAGTGAATAAATATATATTGCCCCAAACCCCGAATCTGCTCTCACTGGTGCTTTTCACCTCCTGAACACCATTCCTGATACAATACAAACAATACAGTCAAGGCTGAATTAGAGGATGAGATCCACTCAGGCAGAAAAGGAAGACAGACTCTTCCTTCCACGCTGTCCTTAACGCGGTGAGAAACCCTTCCAAGGACATAATAAAAGTACCTATGACTCACTGGCACTTTACCACTTAGGGTCATAGACCCTTGGAATTGGATGAAATCTTTTTGTCTGCATGTGTGTGGGGGGGAGGGGTACCTGTGTATTCAAGAGGAGGCCTGAGGAGGACACCAGGAGTCTTGTTCCATTGCTTTCCACCATCTTCCCTTGAGGCAAAGTATCCCAATGAGACTGGAGCTAGGCCGGTGACCAGTAAACTCCAATGATTACTTTTGACCCCTGCCCCAATGCTGGAATTACAGCTGGTACTTAGCCAGCTTTTTGTGAGTTCCAGGGATCTGAACTCAGGTGCTCACACTAACACAATAAGCGTGCATATTCAGTGAGCCATCTCCCAGCCCTGAGATGCAATCTTATCTAACTCCCTTTTAACCTTCACGAGTTCCCTTTGATCACGCATTATATTGGCTACTCTGTTTCAACTTTTTAAAAAATTACATTCATTTATTTCTGTGTTTGTGTGCATGCCATGACACACATATGGAGGTCAGAGGACAACCTGCAAGTTCTTGCCTCCCACCAAGTGGATCTGAAGAACAAACTCAGGTCCTCAGGCTGGATGGCCATCTCATTAGCCCTCGAGCTATTTTTATAATGAAGAAAGACCAATGATACTAAAACAATGATGCAGAGAAATAGAAATCCTGAGAGGGATAGTTGTATGAAACTTTTTAAGGGGGAATAAAATACAAGCATTTAAGAGACAAGGAAAACAGAACTTAACAGCACATACCCTCTTCTCAGGTTCTGCAGTTATTCTAAGTAGATGACTTCAAGGTTAGAGAAATGTCATAGTTAATGTACACAGGGCAGTGAACTCCTTGTTCTTGTGGGAACTAATTCTCATAAAGTCACATGTCATATTCTGCTAATTATTCTGTTTACACTTACCCCTTTTTTTACAACTATGAACAACTAATTAGTATGTATTTATCGCTATTAAATAAAAACTTTATATCTAACTATAAATATCATAAAATATACCCTTTCTTTATATGGACTGTGCTATATGCACTAAAATCACAACGATTCAATTCATAGGGTCAAACTATTAGCATTCACGCCAGTCACTGCTACAACTCTATCTTTTAGACGGACAGTGTGATTCTGCCTTCGTTTTGAATATAATGTTAAGTGTACCACATACTCTAAATGTTGTTCTATTTTAAAATAATCTAAGAGTGAGGCTGGAAAAGGAATAAGGTTAAACTCGCCACTTAAATCTGGTCATGACTGCTATTTTCAAAGGTTAACTTTTCAAATTGCATTTTTAATGCTGAATTGTAGCACAATTTCTAAAACGGAAGTATGGCTCTACACAATGACACAAATTATAGGAGTTTATAATCCCCTTAGAAAGCCATGCAAGTATTGCTTTGTTTCTGAGTTTACATCACTTAGTGGTCTTAAACACTAATTTTGTTTCATGTTCTCAAGATACACATATATGACAACAGCATCTACAAATGTCAACTCACTGAGTGAAGAATTGGGTGAACTACACAAAATATAATCTGGGTTAGACAGGGAAGTTAAAGGGTCCATTCAATATTTACTAAAAAAAAGTACCTATGTGCCAAGAATTCCAGCACACAATGGGCACAAAAGATTAAAATATATGGTCCATCTCTGGAAGTCTATTGTCTAATAAAAGAATAAAACATAAGCTACTTCAATGCAACATAAAAACCATATAGTTAAAAATAGTATACTAGAAATACACAAAGCCACAATGCCCACTTTAGGGGGTTGAAGAGATTCTTAGAGACTGGGTAATCACATGTTAGCTTGTTAATCCAACTAGGGATAAGAATACTGTGATCCAACAAGAGGCAAGACTTAAGGGAAGGGAGGCAGGGCTAACATGGTGTCTATGTAGGGACAAAACTCTGGCAAGATGGTACTTTTCAGATACAAAGTTCCAAAAGGTGGGAAATGGGGAGGTTGAGGACCACATAAGGTGTGTGCAGGGATGCTGGAGCGGTGTTCACTGTGGACCATTGACTAGATTCACAAGTAGGAGACTGGCATTCCTCTGGAGCAGCCTGTACAGTGATGATGGCAGCTACATGGAAACAGCACAAGACCTGAAGTAACACAGCTGCTTTGGAATGGGTACAGGAGCACACAACGGTGCCCAGATCTCCCTGGGTAGGCACCTAGCTACAAAGCACAGGGGGGAAACTGTTAACTTGGGCCTTGTCCCACCTCTGGGCCATATTATTATTACATATTTTTTTACTCAAAAGCTGCTGGTTATCTTAAAATTTAAATCTGATTTCCTTTAAATAAACCATCAGTTCTCAAATGCTTAGTTTACTTAAAACTAATGCAGCCATTAGAGCTTATGACAAATGCAGACTAGTCGACTGCAGTCACCAAAAGGTGTCAGTCAGAATTAACAATCTCTTGTAAAATCAGTGCACTCATTACAGAAACAAATGACAAGTTTCTTATTTTTAACACTTCAAAGCAGAACACCACATCTAAGTAGTTCTGTCTGCTTTGTTACCTGTGAAAGACATCTGCTTTGTACCAAAATGAGTATGCTGAACTTACCAGGTTACATTATAATGCATTTTTTAATTTTCACACAGCCAGGAGTCTTTTCTTCTTTGCTGATTTTTTTCAATCTGTACTGTCGGATCTCTCTCACCAATGTATAAAAAGCATCCTCCACTCTCTGCATTGTAAAACACAACTCCTTTAAAGTCTGTTTCATTTGGAAGAGTAATTTACTGGGAGAGCCATGTGTAAGAAGTTTGGATTATGAGCTTCATAGTTGAGAATTTTTTAAAGCAGACACCAGATTGAGTAAAACTGAGGATGCGGCTTTAAAACATGAGCTAGAACCTGGTTTGTTCTCAAAAGTATTTAATTTTTTATTGGAATCAAGAGTTAAATATTTTTAGTTAGGAATCAGAGGAGACTGAAAAGCCTAGCTCTGTGTCTGTGTTTCTCGATATAATAACTGGAGTTTGAGGAACTGAAGTTAGGTCTGAACTTTCCTTGAACAAAGGAAGACAGGTGACCTCCATACACCACTGATGTCACCTTCCACCCAGCAGGGGAGCAGAGAGAGAGGCTGACTAGAGACTTGACGCTTTGCTAAAACCAAACCTCAAATCCATGTCCCAACCAAAGTGATTCAAAACATTGGAACCTCCAGTTCTATCTCCAATGGGTAATTCTAGTTAATTTCTAAATCCCTAAGCCCATCTGAGACTGGTACCACAGTGGATGGATAATTACAGTATTTAAATAAGTTAAGTAGCAGCCATTTACCAAAGCAAGAAACTCCACAAACTATTTGAAATATATAAGATAGGAGCAATACATTTATATCCTTATATAAGTCTCCAACAGTCTGCAGATGCTCCTGTGTGCCTTGAATTTTAATTGCATACTCTAAAGAGGGGTTCTTTTAAACTATTTTGGAATTTATTTTATGTGCATGAGTGTTTCGAGCGCATGTATGTCTGTGCACCTTGTGCACACCTGGTCCTTAAAGGTCAGAATGACTCAGATCACCTAGAACTGGATAACAAGACTGTGAGTCACCATGTGGGTCCTGGGACCTGAACCCAGAACCTCTGCAGGAATAGTAAGTGCTCTTAACTGCTATGCGATCTCTCTGCCCTTCTAATGGGGTTTTCTGGCTTAAGGCTGTGGTATAAATCTACAAGGAGAATCATAAACAGCCTTTATGGAAAGATTTTCAACTTTCTCAAAACAGAAAATTAGGCAAGAGCCTAAGAGGCACAAAGTGCTTATAATTATAATGCTAATTTCTTCAGAAAAATGCATCACCAAAGGAGCTTATCTAATGTTCAGAAACTTCACATACATGTAGTACAAATTCAACCTCAGATGTAATATTTATGTCCATTCTTCTAAAAAAAAGGTAAATACTTAAGAAATTTGGCATATTTTACTATTTACTTTTAAATGGATTTTATTTCATTTTAATAATGAATTGCTTATATAGAGAATTAGTATATTCTATTTTTTTCTACAATTGGTAAAAATAAGTTTTTCCATTGAACCAAATGTGATAAATGTACCTAGCACCTAAGAAGCTAATATGCCAAAAAACAATTTATTTTAAATTCAATCAGGAACAGAGATCAGGCAGTCAGTGTTGAGGGTAATAAGCCAACAACTAAGGCTTCATTTTGCATGTGTAAGTCATTTGCTGCATTTAACAGTTAGGAAAAAGTACTTCAATAATTTAGGGCACATTAAGTTTTATAAATCTCAAAAATGTATTAAGAACCACTTCAGTGAAATTCAGTAATTTACCTTTAAAATTGTAAAACTGAGTTTCAGTAAAGAAGCAGGATTTAAATATTGATTCCATATTGAAATATAAACTTCTGCCTAATACCATGTGCCACCCAATGAAAAATATTCAATCTAATAATAAAAAATAGAAAAAAATATTATTTTTATGTGTGTGTATGTGTACAGGTAGGTGCCTTTGGAGGCTAGACGGAGGCACCAGAGCTCGAGTCACTGCTAGCCACCCAGTGAGAGGGTAGGAACCAAAGTCATGCCCTCTGCAAGAGCAGCAGCAAGCACTCTTTTTAGCCCTGCCTGGCTGTCCTGGAACTCATTTTGCACACCAGGCCTGCCTCTTCCTCTTGAGTGCTGGGATTAAGTGTGTGCCACCATGGCCCACTGTAGCAAGCATTCTTTACTCCTGAACCATCTCTCCGGCATCCCAACCCAATCTTATTTTAATGGAATCAATTTAATCAACTACTTTCCTACAGGGGAACAAACATTTTCAACTTTTAAAAATCACTAAATGTGGCATTTAAAATAAAATCCCCACTTGTATCTGAATGTTTTTAGTAGTTTTCTCATTAATTCAAGGTGAAAGTTTTACTTATTTATTCTTCAAAATATATCAGAAATGTTCAGATTATATAAAAATAAGTTATTTAAGGTAAGTGACTTACAAAGCATTTAAAATGTAAAACATGACTGGTCAATCTATATTTTCATAAATAATTACTCTCTTTTAACTTGAAAGCCAATGAAAAAAATCTCCATATATTTATACATTTATTTAAGAGACAAACCAGGCAAAAGCTCATATTTTCTTAAAATCTTAAAGAAAGTAAATCTGTATTACTTCTTTAAAATCAAAGTCACACTGTCAGTGTGGAGGTCGATGTGCTATGGAGAGAGGAGAAAGAGGGTGTGCCCTCCAACAGAAGAAAATCTGATCCTGTCTGCTTTTCAGTGTGAGCATCCCCATCACCAACACAAGAATAGATGATTTCTGTTTCCAGCAATGCAGAGAGAGAATTGGAAGCCAATAATTAAAGAGACAACTACCCATCACCAGGGATTCGGTATTAGGGTCTCAGGGGTCAAGATAATTAACACCAAGAAATAGTTACTACAGAACCCCCCCCCATTTCTTAGTTTTACAAATATGAAATTTAAATTCATTTTAAAAAGTAATTTCCCACATTTTACATACTTAGTTATGCCTTGAAAATATGTGTCACAGTTATGCTGCCATCAAGAGATCTTAACAACAGTGCTATGTATCCTGGCCTACCATCATCAGCCTCTTAGGTCTAAATACTACATAAGGTACAGGACTATAATGCAGAATACTGATTTTAATATGCTGAACTTTGAAGTAATATTTAAAAATAAGGTAGTTACAACGACTTGCTAAACTCAAGGTGCATAAGAGATTTGTCCTTGAGGGTATAACTTATTGACACTTTAAAATGTCACTTAGTGAACCCCGAGGGCAAATGAAAATATCTATGTATAAACAAGAGTATCCAAGTTTAAGCATGTAATTCCTGTGTAAACAGAGAGATATGACAATGTTTGAGGTCAAAGCAGATGAGACTATGAAAACAGAGCACCCCCTGGAGACCTGCTAACATAACATTTTTCATTTGCTATCAGTAAGAGATTATATTTGTATCACGGGTTTTCTTCCCTGTTGAATCATCTGTCAAGGGAGTGACACACCTGTAGCATCAACTGTGACTACACAGAAGCAGCAACCCTGGCCTTCTGGGGAGGGAATAGAGACACGACCCCACATCCCTGATTATTTCTCAAGAAACCTTGTCAAACTACTACCCATGTAAGGGTTCCTGAAGTACAGCAAGGGTTCAATAACTGTCCACTTCTAACTCAAAGTTCAAAACACTTATCTCATGGGGGAGGGCAATTATTAGATTAGGCACCTGAGGTTTTAAATTTGTTTCACTTTCTTTTTTTTGTTTTGTTTTGTTTTTTTCGAGACAGGGTTTCTCTGTGGTTTTGAAGCCTGTCCTGGAACTAGTTCTTGTAGACCAGGCTGGTCCCGAACTCACAGAGATCCCCCTGCCTCTGCCTCCCAAGGGCTGGGATTAAAGGTGTGCACCACCACCGCCCGGCTTTTTTTTTAATGGGCTATTCTGAAACCCCTGCTTGTCATCTACCTGACACCCACTCGCTCTGACTTTTGGCTTTATCGGTTTCACAAATTCACAGCTAATCCTCAAGGTGTTCAGTCTCAACAGCCTTTTCTGACACGCTGTCCAGAACTCAGAAAAGCCTGTCAATTCCCAAGTGTCTTGATAAATGTGAAGTGGCTCTCTTTAGAGACTAAGAATACCGGGGCATCATAGCACACCAGCTAGTTTAACTGAGCCCCTTTGCCCTTTCAGATAAAGACATGAAAACAGCTAAGCTCAATGCCACACATCTGTAATTCCAGAGACTGAGGATGGGGAGGCAGGGGAATCACTTTAGTCTAGAGTTCCAGAACAGTCTGGGCAACACAGCAAAACCCTGTCAATACACACACGTACACACACACACACACACACACACACACACACACACAATCTATCTATCTATCTATCTATCTAATCTCCAACTTATCCTTACATACTACTGGTAAGTTAATGTGTATTTTAAAGTTAAAAAATAATGTACTGGTAAAAATATATTCTGCAACCCTTATCTTCAAAGCAATAAAATGGGGCTAGAGAGATGGCTCAGTGGTGAAGAGCACCACCTGATCTTCCAAAGGTCCTGAGTTCAATTCCCAGCAACCACATGGTGGCTCACAACCATCTGTAATGAGATCTGGTGTCCTCTTGAGGAAGAGATTTGGTCAGCTGTCCTCAACAACTTAGACCATGAAACCCAAATGGACAAGTTCAACAGAACCATCATATAGGAGCTGCCCATGCACGCTTTAGCACTGCCAGGGCATAAATTTCAAATTTCATATGCATACACATATACACCTATACATGGTTTGAAATGTGTGTAAACAGCCAGTCAGCCGTTCCACTAGTGCCACATAGGTGCTTCTGCTGACTTAAGAAAATGAGGGGAAATGTAATAAGATACAATTTTTCACTAAATACACAAATTTTGCTTTAAAATGGTAAAATATGATTTTAGGCCGAACAATTTCATCAACTGTCACCTAGAGAGGCTGAGATTCTTATATTACCGCGCACAGGCCAAGTGCAGGCAGGGTCAATTGTTCTGGTATAAGCTGACAAGGAGTTTTACATTATCAAGGCTTCTTAGGGAAAATAATGTGTAAGATACCACATTACTATCTGCGCCTCTGCAAAAATGCTTGCCACGCCTTCACTTAAGTCTGCAAGAACTTCCGAATGAATGTTCAGTTCCTATGACCATAAGTAGATTTTTTTTTTTGGTGCTTTTGTTAAGCTCATGAACAAGAACAAGTTGCTAACAAAATACAATAAGGACATGTATACTTAAGTAAAACAATAAGCAAATAAAAGACAGTAACAAAACTCCCTAAAAAGGAGCATAAAATTTTCACAAAAACTGGAGATATAAAACTTATTAAAATGTACATTGTATGTTATAAATTACTAAAATTTTAGATTAGTAATTTTAAAATTAGTAAAATCTTTAGAATCTTCCATAACTTTATAAATATTAAATTTCAAGCAATATTAATGACTTCTCAAAGCAAGCAAATACATTTCTAAACAAATCAACAAGTTCACTGAAGAATAGGTTATAGTTTAGAAACACATTACACAAAAGACATAAATAGAAAAAAAATCAATAAAAAAGACATAAATACAAATGCTAAGCACTGCTTAAGAAGTTCTAGTATATCTTACCTCTATACATGTTAGACAACTCACACTATCTAAAACGCAAATTTAAGAGAATCCACTTCTGCACCGTACTTTACACTGACAAGTAAGCTGGGCAGTGGCATACGCCTGTAGTCCCAGCATACGGGAGGGAGAGGCACCTCTGCTACATAATGAGTCTGAGATTTGCCTGGGCTGTACAACTATCAAAACACTAAAAACAAGAAAAAAATGAAGTGTGTGTGTGTGTGTGTGTGTGTGTGTGTATGAGAGAGAGAGAGAACATCGTTAAAGCTAAAAGGCTACTTTAAAAGGAAGCCAGACGATGTTCTAATCAATTATGAACCATAGTACACAAAAGCATTTCTGCAAACACAAACAATAAATTAAATGCAGTTATTGAAGCTCCTTCTGCGTGAGGGGTGGAGACTCCTCTCACTGTGCTCTGTGGCCCACACCCACACCAGCACTGCCCACAGGGCAAAGGAGTGCAGAATCCCAGGCTCCGATGCTAACCCACTCAAGTATGAGAGGCTCTTCTGGGCTGCATCCCAGTCTCGGGCTTTTCTTTTTCCTGTGAAATGTCAACTACAAGGACCACTAGCATGAAAGGTATCTTTCTGCATACGTTTACACAATGCAAGTAGTCAAATGTTAATGGTAAAGTCTATATAGTAGTTTTCAATAAAATTCTTACATTTCATATTTGCGTTCTTTCAAAAGAACTGTTTCTAACATAGAAGAAAGTCATAGATATTATAATTATGTTTTCTGGGCTGCTTTTGAGGAAAATCCACGAGACTGGTCAGAAACCAGGAAATAAAACATTGAATCAAGCCTCTTCCTGTCATTAGAACATGGGATGGACATGAATGAAATGGTTCCTCTATCATCCAAGTGAGGCACATCAAGTCTCTTGTAAACTCTTAGCCAGCTGCACAGACTGGAACCCAGGAGATATCCATGTGACATTCAAACTACAAGAATTCACTTTTTATAAGCCAAATAAAGACTTCACACTGAATCCACTGTTTTCTTTCAACATGCACCCTATTTGTACAGCTAAGAATAGGCACATATGACCTCCTAGGGAAATTTTCTTTGTATTTATCCATCTGCATGTTTGAAATTTGTTTAAATTTTTACATCCCTCACAAAATCCAGTAAACATTTCTGTGATGACCCTTTATACACTTAAGTGTGATGAAATGAGGTGCTCCTCAATTTTAAAAAATTTCATCGCAGAAGTTAAACTTTACAAAACCATTTTATGGGCGTTCCCATAAATCTCTGAGCAAATTCATGCACTACAAATCAACTCAACATTCAGTGCACACAACGGTTTCCCCTTGTCTTTATGAACTCACTCCTAGGATGCTTTTTCCCTTATGCTAAACTACCATTGCAAACACAAATGATGTAATTATCAACTGAAATTTAAAGTTAGTTTTAAAATGAAGATGATTTTGAAACAAAATTCAGGTTCTGACATATACTTTGGTCAGAACAATGTAGTTGATAATTTAAAATTATCTGTTCACTTTCTAAATATTCCCTTATTTTAATCACAACTTTCTCCCTAAAGAATTAGACCTCAAAACTTTCTGCCTAAATATAATTCTTCAGATACAATAAAATTTAATCTAGAAATATAAATTCTTTTTTGTTTGTTTGTTTGTTTTCTGTTTTGGTTTTTTGTTTTTTCAAGATAGAGTTTCTCTGTATAGCCCTGGCTGTCCTGGAACTCCTTCTGTATACTAGGTTGGCCTTAAACTCACTGAGATCCACTTGCCTCTGCCTCCTGAGTGTTGGGATTAAAGGTGTGTGCTACCATGCCCAGCTGAAACGTGAATTCTTTTTTTTTAAAATATTTATTTATTATGTATACAATATTCTGTCTGTATGCCTGAAGGCCAGAAGAGGGCGCCAGACCTCTTTACAGATGGTTGTGAGCCACCATGTGGTTACTGGGAATTGAACTCAGGACCTTTGGAAGAGCAGGCAATGCTCTTAACCACTGAGCCATCTCTCTCTCCAGCCCCGAAACGTGAATTCTTAAAACTGCTTCTAAAATAAGGAACTCAAAATTTATTCCACCGTTCTTTGTATCATTTAAGCAGGAAAATGTTTTCCACATTTCTTGAATCCTAAATGTAAAATGTACGTGGAAATTTCAATATGAATAGAAAACAAAACACCAGGCAGTGGAACACACCCATAATCCCAGCTCCCCGAAAACAGATTTAGGAGATTGAGAGTTCAAGGCCAGGCTGGAGGGTGTAGAACACAGATCCTGTTTCAATCCCCACCATCACAAAAGGAGAAAAAAAAAAAAAGTAAAAGAGACAAAGAGAAAGAGACAGAGAACGAATCCAAAATAATATCATGGTCCCTGGATAAAAAGTACTGTCCACTCAAGAGAAGCCAAATAAACATTATTTATACTCTGGTGAATCACACTGAATGATTGGCACCCAACAACAGCCATGCGGGCATGCACACTTACACTTACACTCACTCCAGTTTTACTTACCTGTCTTGTCTTTGCTGAGGTTTCGATGAATGGGATCCCATAACTTCTTGCTAAGTCATGAGCCTGTTTTGTGTCTACTGTTCTAGAAGGCAAATCACATTTATTCCCTACTAGGACCATAGGCACATCTTCAGAGTCTTTTACTCTTTTAATTTGTTCTCTGGAGAAAAAACAAATTTGAAACAGAAGCATGAGCAACACAAAATATTTCAAACCTTGCCCTCAACTTTTGTCCTACAGAACTTGACTGAATGATTTCTTCATATAAATCCTAGTTTCTATCATACCATATTTTCCTTTCTTTTCTTACTTATTCTTTCCTCTAAGACAAGGATCTTACATGTCTATTGAAAACTCAAATACTGATACAGTCTCAACTACAGCAGAAAGGATTCATTTGCATGAGTATATACAACAATAAGAAATATACTAAAAAGTTCCAAATTGAAAGTACCATGTTTAAAATTGTCTTAGAAACATGATACATAAATGGGTATTGTACAACTGAAAATGTCTTTAATCGGCAGGATGAACTCTGCTGATTCCAGGCCAGTCTGATCTATAAAGTAAGTTCAACCCCAGCCAAAGTTGTATTGTGAATAAGATAACCCTTGTTTTTACCCAAACATGAATTACCAGTATTAACATAACTTTGACATTTCACAAGACCTTTCTCTGACATCTGTGGGCAAATATTCTGAGACCCCTGACCAAATGCCTCAAACTGGGGACAGTACCAAACCCTTCATATACTATTTCTCCCATATACACATATCAATAATATAGTTTAATTGGCAATTTAGGTATAGTAAGAGACTAATATAAAATAAAAATTGTAACAACATGTAATAGAAGCTACATTATTTCTAGAAATTTCCATTTAGTATTTTTCAGATTTAGGTGAGCATGAGCAAAATGTCAAACAATTAAACTATGGGAAAAGGAGACTACTGTACTACTCAAGAGAGAAAGATAATCACTGGAAAGACTGATTTTAATTTTAATCGTGTGTGTGTATGTATAGGTATGTGCATGTGAGTTCAGGGGCCAATGGAGGCCAAAAGTACTGGATTCCCTGCAGCTGCAGTGGTTATGAGATGACTGGCATGGATCCTCAAGAAAGGAAACACCTGTCCATAACTGCTGAGCCAGCTCTCCAGTCCTGAAGAGCAACACCAAAGAAACTACAATGTGTATTCTGTTAAGAGTCCTTTTCATGTGTTGCTGTCAATGTAATATGTAAATAAAGCCTAAATTTAGAATAAAATTGTAAATTTTCCTTCACAATTTTCCATGAATGTCTAAAATGATGCTTGGCAGCAGTGGGGTGGGTTCACATCCCCAGGCGTTCTCTGCACCACTACAGAGAAGCTCTTCCTCCGTCTCCCCTTCCTTATCACTGAGATGCTCCTTCTTACCCAGCTGCTCATGGTTATGTGGCACAGCTTAATCAGCAATGTGATGACTACTGTAAACTCCAGGAAAGAATGTAAAGTACATCTCATGTAATGATTAAGCAATCTTACATACATTTGTCAGAGTCATAAAAACCAGCAATAGCTCTAATTCTTCAACCTCTTATGCCATCTAAATGTATTTTCTTTAAAAAAAACAAAACAAAACAAAACAAAAACACATAAGGCCACTGCTTAGTCACCCTATGATATTCTGTAATAAAATATGATTTTTTAAAGATCATCTGAGTGGCACCATCTCAAACAGACTATCCATGCTTCTGTTTCTGGTTGGTATCTAATGTCTCTAAAACATTAACAGTTATATTTCTCTAGCGGACCCTGGTATCAGAAACTTGTTCTCAGTCAGCACTACCACTATCTGCACAAACTGGGACAAATTATGCAACCGCAGCAACCCCAAAGAGCTGCATTTGTGCTGGGTGGTGGTGGCGCACGCCTTCAGTCCAGCACTCAGGAGGCAGAAACAGGTGGGTTTCTGTGATTTTGAGGCCAGCCTGGCCTTCAGAGCAAGTTCCAGGACAGGCTCCAAAAAACTACAGAGAAACCCTATCTACAAAAACCTAAAAAAATAAATTAAATAAAAATAAAAAAAAAAAGCTCCATTTATAAAACTGGAATTCTGCATACTTGGCACAAGTGTTTTCAAATTTAAAGATTATACAGGTATAACAATTAGCAAAGAATCAATAAATGAAGCTATCATTACTTCTCAAAGTCAACTTCTATATTCAACTTAAACCCACCTATAATGGTGAATATCTTCAAATGATTTAGTATTATTTATGGCAAATACACAAAGAAAGCCCTCCCCAGTCCTCATGTACTGGTCCCTCATTGCACTGTACTCCTCTTGACCTGCTGTGTCGAGAATATCCAAGAGACAGGTTTCTCCATCAATTACTACTTGTTTCCTGTAGGAATCCTGAGAAGGCAGAAACACAGTCTGGGTTATTACAGTGCATCTTTTAAAAGGTGGACATACCCAACTCAGCAACAGATTTCTCCATTCAAAATGGGCAAAGCACTTCAGATAATCTTCAAAGCAGACCAGTGACCAATAAGCCCTTGACATCATTAAGAGAAATAAAACAAAACCATGAGATGCCATTTAGCACCTATTAAGAAGGCTACTGGCAAGCAGATACCTGTGAGTCCAAGGCCAGCATGGTCTACACAGTAAGTTCCAGGCAAGCGAAGTCTACATAATGATACCCTGTCTCAATACCCCCCACATACCCAAAGAAACTAAAATTAACTCAAGAGTCCCCAAAGATGATGTGACAAAGACCCACATAGCCTTTTCATAAAAATCTGCCAATTTCACCCTGTAAGCCAGTAAAATAACTTCATAAACTTGAAGTATCCTAAAAACAAATTGTTACTTAAAAATAAATGATCATATTATCAAAGTATACAATAACAAAGTCCAGCCAATTTAAAATAGATTCTACATGGAAACTAGTTAATGACGGAGCAAAGAAAAGCACCCATATTTCACATGTTAAATGAGTGTTATTTCCTGCCTTCAAAGAAGGTTCACCAGATAGTCAGTCACTAATATCCTCAGTAAGTCAGGACAAAATAAAGTCACTTAAACTCACTCAGCACACTATGAGAATAAGGAAAAGTTATTCCACGCTAAAGAACATATTTTCCATCTGTGAGGTAACATAAAACTTCAAAATAAAATGCACTCTGCGGGCAAGAAGGAGCTGCAGGGAGAATTAAACCATTTCTGACGATACAACGAGGCACATTCCTCTTGGAAAGCAATTCTCTATCATCTATCTACCTATTATATATCATCTACCTATCATCTATCTACCTATTATATATCATCTATCTACCTACCTACCAATCATCCATCTATCTGTCTACCGATTATACATACATTAGGAGGCACATATATGTGCTATGCCATCTACACGTTGATGTTCATAGCCTTTGAAACAGTGCCATGTATGATGATTTTAAGGAAATAACAGTTTAAAATGACAGTTATCCACTAACAAGGCATCCTAAAAGGTCTTACAGAAAACGTACACAGTCAGTCAGTATCACAGCATTTACCTCTTCTCAAAGTGAGTCACACATCCAGGCACCCACCACCACCCATTAGTTGTTCCCTAGTACAACGTGCAGATACAGATTCTGACTCCCTTAGTCCAGAGCAGCTCTCTTGTCTGTGGCAGCCACTGGTTCCTAGCAGTGGTTCCTGTATCTTAGATCTGTTCTCTTCAAGGAAGCAGAGAACTGTTCCTATGCAGATCATGTCATTTGCTCAGACTCCCCATACTGTCCCTTTCTATCCTGGAAACAAAACCTGACAAGCTCTCCTCCAACATTCCCAATGTCCCCTTTGTGCCATGTATCTAACTGTGTACTTATTTAAGTCCATGCCCCACCCCCACCAGGTTTTGAACCGGAAATTAGCAGGACTACATCTATTTGGCTCAGCATGACACATGAGTGCTAAGTCTTAAACATTGCAGGAATCAATAAATATCTATTGAATGGATGCATCTACTTAATATAGATACAAAAAAGATAAATGTAATTTTAATTACAATTATGTTAACAAAAACACAAAAATAAAATTTTTTAAATTGTACCCAGCCCCTTTCAAATATTCTGTGCTAAAGATACTGCATATCTTCACAAAAACTACTGCTTCCAACAAACTAATTTGCATGAAAAGATTTTCAAATCAACAGTTTTAAATCTTTTTCAGTTTTCAAAATGTCTTCTAAAACCAAGTATAAGTTTAAGATAAATTTTTAACTTATAAATTTTAATAAAATAAGTCATTTTTAATTACAAAATACTAACAAATTTAGTACATGATATTTTCATTTAATCATATATGTTATAGATGTTTATGTAAAAGCACAATAATAATATGCTCTATTTTAGAACATTTATGATATGTAAGAGACTAAGGATAGCTGGGTTTTTCAACTGTCTTAAATTCTGGATGATGAAGAGCTAAATTGAATGAGGTACAAATGTTATAATACGACAAAACAGCCAGGCTTTGAGGTACACATCTGTAATCCCAGGGAGGGAGGAGGCCAACCTGAGTTATTACACAGCGAGTTTAATGCTAGCCTGGGCTACTTGGGAAAACTCAGGACCCTCCACTCCTCCCCCCAAAAAAGTTGGTGTACATCTAAGGATATGCGTTACATCACTTTCCCAAACAGGAATGCACCCATTCATCACCACTAACAAAATTTTTGTATTGTTATTAAAAAAATATTTTGATAAGCTAAAAATTTTGTATGATTTTATCATGCATTTCTTTGAGGAATAATGTTAATTTTTGTATCTTCCAACTTCTGCCATGCCTTGGTTCCTTTGCATCTTTTTTATGTTGACTTGTATTGTTTTTTTTTTTTTTTTGAGACAGAGTTTCTTTGGGTAGCCTTGGCCGTCCTGGAACTCTGTAGACCAGGCTGGCCTCCAAATCACAGATATCTGTCAGCCTCTGCCTCCTGCGTGCTGGGATTAAAGGTGTGCACCACTACCCATCTGCCTTCAATGTTTGAAATGATAAATCACTCAAGACAACGCAACCTCAATGACCAGAACAATTTGTGGTTTTCTAGTTAACACAATTATATTCAGCACGCTCATTTTTTAGAATGATCAAATTGGGAAAGCAGGCAAAGGTAAACAGAAAACTTAAGCTAATGAAACTTTCACTGAAAGGGCTCCTATAACTCCTAACAGTAATGACAGCAGCCACTATGTACTGAGACATTGCAGGTACTATCTGTGCCTTTCTTTATGAGTAGACCTGCAGAATGACCAGATGGTGTGTAGCTTGGGGATTTACTTGTGTAGTGGTCTGCTGTTTTCTTAACATGTATTACAAGTACTTTTCATTGCTTAGCAACATCTATCAGGAAAAACTATGAAATTTACTTTCTCTGCAAATAGTCATGCACTTTACATTATTACCTTCTCAAGACTTGAATCCATTAAAGAATGGTGTGTTCCATATCACTGTTTATCAGGGTTGCATGGTCAGTTCTCAAACATAGCTAGCGATCGGCATAGCAACGTGGTCTGACTAGTAACAGAACAGAACCAGGCAAGGCTGGAGTTGAGTGGCACTTGTCTGTAGTTCCAGAACTCATTGGGAGGCTGAGGCGTGAGGATCAGGAGCTGGAGGTCAGAGTCTATTGGGTTCAGTTCAAGGCCAGCCAGCCAAGACTACACAGACTCTTAAAAAGAAAAATAAATAAACAAAAAAGAATTGTAGGCAGGGGGGATGTGTGAGATGCGGAGTATGTAAATAGGTTTATAAATTCATTCCTATCTACTCTGCTGTACTCCCATGAACAGTCACTGTGATCCTAAAGATCACATTTTCTGCCAGGCAATACAGCTCCTTAACTTAAAACCTGTTCTAATATCTAAAATATTGGACGCTCAAACAGTAAAATATGCACAAACATTCTAAAAATCCTGGAAACTGAAATCTGAAGCTGTTGTGGAATAATCTTTTTGCACCCTGTAAAGATGTGTCTTCGGTCTAATAAAGAGCTGACTGGCCAATAGCTAGACATAAGAGGTTAGGCGGGACTGCTAGGCAGAAAGAAGAGATGAATCTAAGCATGGGAGAGACACCAGAGGACATGGAGTGGAAACAGGGTACAAGATGGAAGAGAAGTAAGAAGTCACGAGGCAAAACATAGATTAATAGAAATTGGTTCATTTAAGTTATAAGAGCTAATGGGACAAGCCTAAGCTATAGGCTGAGAATTTATAATTAATAAGTCTCCATATTGTTTTTTGTGAGCTGATGGCCCAAAGAAAATTCAATGTCATGAAACACTTTTGGTTCCAAGCATTTCATGTAAGATACTCAATTTATATGCAGTTTGAAAACACACACACAAAAGTTCTGTTTCATCTTCTTTCTCTTCTTCGTCTTTTCTTTTTCTCTTTCATGAAACAGGTAGTGCTGGAAGCTGCTATATAGAACACACTGTTCTAGAACTCAGACAGGTAGTCTACCTCTGCCTCCAAGTGTTGGGATTAAAGGCATGTACTACCATGCCTACCTGGTCCAGAATGATCTCAAAATAAAAACCCACCTGCCTCAGTCCCCAAGTAATAGAACTACAGGTGTGTACCAGCACAACCAGCTCAGCCTGTAAATGGAGGAAGTAGATCTGAGGAAAAGAAATCAATGTAAGTAATTAAGGAAATGAAAATGTTACCATTGAACAGGACAAAGTGCAGCGGCACTGTACAAAGAATGAAGTTTGCCTACATGACCTATATGATTCAAGAAAGATCGGGGGAGGTCACTGTAGACAGGAACAGAGAAAAATCTAGAAACACAAAACACACTAAGCCGAGTACCACAAATTTTGAGAGCTGTTACATCTTAGCTTAGTGAGAGAATAAATAGCAGGGAATAAAGCAGGGCAAAAAAGCAAAGTGGGTTTGCAGAGTCCTGCACACAGACTGCACTTTATTCTGTCCAGTTACCACTGAAATGCTTCTAGGGAAGGGGCACTTAGATTCTCCATCCCAACTGCAAGCATTGTTAACAAACTGTGAAGAGTGTTTTATATTTTTCTTCTAGTTGCTGCTTCAGCTCAGCACACACTCAGAGAAACCAGGAATGGTTGCAGGGGGAGCCTCCGCACCACTGGGCACATCTTGAGTTTTTAATTCCAATAGCCCCCAAATCTTTGTAGCAATTCTGATTATCAGGGATGGCAGCCACTTCTGGGTGTTGCATACTACTCCAGTGCTGTCTTTCTGCTCTTTAGTCTTCTAGAACCTAACTAATTCTCCCTCCATATGAAGTTCTCAATGTGGAAATATCTACTGCACTTCTGACTCCAATAGCTGTTAAAACAAAAGGGAGAAAGAAGGAAGTAGGGGAATAAGGAAATGGTTACAAGAGACAAAAGGGCGGCAGGGATAAGACTGTCTGTCTAGCTGTGAGAACACTTAGCTGCACACCTGGCACAGCTGCCCTCACAGGTGGCTGATACAGTAGCTGTGAACAGTAACTGGGCAGGTCCTTACAAAGTTAAACACAGGGCCAATCTCAAGAGAACTGAAAGGGATGGTCACACAAAAATCTGTGCATATACAACAGAACTACTATTCAACAAAGCCCTAAAGGAGAATTCAAATGCCCATTAATTGATGAAGGGATTAACAAAATATGGTATGTCCATAATAGAGTACTACCCTACCATAAAAAGGAATGAAGTGTCAATACTGTAACAAGGGTAAACCCTGCAAACAGGTAGAAATCAGACACAAAGAGCCACACTGTAGATTACACTTCCACATCAAGAATATGCACATGCGGACAGAGAGTGGAAGGAGAAGAGTTGAGGAATCCTGGAACTAGACAGCAGTGATGGCTGTAACTGAGGAAGGACTAGCCATTACTGACTGCATACTTTAAAAGGTTATTTCATTCTATGTGATTTTCAGCTCAGTGTTTTAAAGACAGAAACAGAGATGAAGTGTAGAGAAGATGGGTGTAATTTTAATTCCTGATGTTCATAGGTTGCTGTACTGGGTCTAACATAAAGACAAAACTAAAAGGCAGGTCTCAGTGACTAGAACAGAAATCTAAGATAAAGATAGGTATGGAGTCTTTAGCTACAGGCAGCTATAGAACTTTCCTTCCTTGTGGTACAGAAAACTACTTGTGGTACTGGCAAACTACTTCAGCTCCCCATCTACTCCAAGCCATTGTTCTTTCCGTGGTAAAAATAGATATAATCATACACAGTACAAATATACAGGTAAGGAGGCTGGAGTGATGGCCTGGAGGTTAAGAGCAACAGCTGCCCTTCTAGAGGTCAGGAGCTCTATTCCCAGCAACCACATGGTGGCTCACAACCATCTGTACTGAGATCTGGTGCCCTCTTCTGGCCTACAGGCAAAAAATGCAGGCAAAATAGTATATACATAATAAAAAAATTTAAACAATAAAAACAAAATATACAGGTAATAATTAAAAACAAAAATCCCTTCATAAAATGAAAAGTGCTATAAAAAGTTAACTGCAATTCTTTATACAGTCTATCAAGCATGTGACTACTGACCTGGCACTAGCAACTGTTCAGAAGCACATCTTGTCCTTATAGTATCATGAGACATCTGCACTGAGAATGATCTTTGCAATTCTAGTTGCCATTTTAAAACAAATAGGTCTGGACAAGTCCAAGGAAGGAGAGCTAAAACCAACAGTTCAGGATTTCTATTTCTGATTGGCGAACAAGGATATTAAAAACTTTGTGTCCATGACAAAGTGTGAGATTACAAAATTCTTTAAAAGTAGGGATAAAGAAAACAAAAACTTATCTCCCAAATTCTAACGATAATACTTTAGAGAAAATAAAATGTGTGCTACTCCTAAGAGAGAAAACTACCATTAGTTCAAAAATCTCAGTAACCTCAAGGAAACCAGTTTTGAAAACAAGACTATCCAAAGGCACGTATCCATGACTTTCTGAAGTCACAGGGCATTCTCCCACCAATTACTGCTTGTGTCAAGGTACGACCACGAGGCTTAAAGGACCATGGAGCCAGTCTTAACAATTACAGATGCCAATGCCATTCTCTTGGAGAATCTTCTCTTTACCTGGCCTTGTCAAATTCCTCAAACCAAGAGTTGTCCATATTGTGAAACTCACTGTAATTGTAAAAAGAGGATATTCTAATTGTATCAATCTAACAATCTAAAATTTCAGCACTCTATCTCCAAATTCTGTTTTTGTCTCCTCAGCTCCAATAGAATCTAATTACTTTTGGGGAATAAGTATGTGTATTCACTTTTAAAAATTAAATGATCACAGAGGATGAAGGAGTAATAAAGTCTAGATAAACAGTGTTCAGCACAATGTGGTGTGGCCCAGCCTATATAATGGACATTTTCCAATGTTAGTACATATACGCTTACTTAATCTTTTACAACAATTTGAAAGCATAACTTGTGGGCTGGAGAGATGGCTCAGTGGTTAAGAGCATTGCCTGCTCTTCCAAAGGTCCTGAGTTCAATTCCCGGCAACCACATGGTGGCTCACAACCATCTGTAATGATGTCTGGTGCCCTCTTCTGGCCTGCAGACATACACACAGACAGAATATTGTATACATAATAAATAAATAAATATTAAAAAAAAAAGAAAGAAAACATAACTTGTATGGACAGATCATAATATTATGCATTAATTTTCCATTGGCAGACATGTAGTTATTTTCATGTTTTAGTTTTTATTTTATATTGACATATGTGGGGAGAGGCACGTGCACAAGCCTGAGAACATGTAAGTAAATCATATATATATATATATATACAGGTACCAGAAGAAGGCATCAGACGCTGGAGAGCTGGAACTGCAATCAACTGTAAGCTGATCAATATGGGTGCTAGGAACTAAACCTGGGTTAGGTCAATAATCTTCACCGGCACAATAAACATTCTTGTTTAAAACATATATTTTTTTAAAGATTTATTATGTATACAATGTTCTGCCTGCATGTGTCCCTGCAGGCCAGAAGTTGGCACCAGATTTTATTGCAGGTGGTTGTGAGCCACCATGTGGTTGCTGGGAATTGAACTCAGGACCTCTGGAAGAATAATCAGTGCTCTTAACTGCTGAGCTATCTTTTAAACATTTAGCAATTAAATCCACAGGACAATTTCTGAGCAGTTGAATTACCTGGTCAAACGACATGCAGTTTTTATTTTGGTAGGTGTTGCCAAACTGACCATCAGCAAGTCTGATGAAGTTGTGTGTACCACAACATGCACTGTGCAGATGTCCCCATATTCTTCCTAGCAATACTATCTAATATTAAAGTATGTGTCTGAGTTCTGTACTGCTTGGTAGTTTTTCTGTTTATTTAGGTTTTGTTTTTTTTTTTTTTTATCAACTTGGCACAGGAAGGGCCATATCTGGGAAAGAAACCTCAATTGAGAAAATGCCTCCATCAGACTGGCCTCTTAAGCAAGTCTGTGAGATATTTTCTTGGCTAATGGTTAATGTGGGAAGGGTCCAGCCAGCACTGTGAGTGGAGTTACCATAAGCAGGCAGTCCTGAATTGAATAAGCAGGTAAGTTTAGCCAGTCATGGAGAGCAAGTCAGTGAGCAGTACTCCTCCATGGCCTCTGCTTCAGTTCCTGCCTCCATTTCCTGCCCTGACTTCCCTACATGATGGACTTTACTAAAAACTGATAACATTATCTAAGGCAGTTGCTACATCCATCCCTAACTCTCTCAATATTCATCATTATTCATTCCTACCAATTTTATTAAATTAAGATCACAATAATAGGGCCTGGGTTGCTCAGCAGTTAGCAGTACATACTGCTCAGGCAGAAGACCCGAGTTCAGTTCCTGGCACCCACGTGCCTGGTAAGAACTCTACCAAGGAGCTTCATTCCCAACAAAGAGGCAAGAAATTAATGCTCTCAAAGTATATAGCCTTGGATCAAAACTAAATTCTGCTCCTAAAATTACATCTAAGACGAGTAGGCGTCATGAAGGAAAGTCATCTAGCCTTTTGGCTCCTCGTGTTTCTCCAAACCTCAGGAAAACTTCATGAGACAAAGTGAGCTTTGAATAATATTTTATGAACTAAGGGATTCCAGGTTTTGTTAAAACCTATTCATAAAAATCTCAAGATACACAGCCAACAAGGTTTTAAAATTCAGATCTAAATAAATACTAAGTAAACACTCAATACTGATCAAAATACACTGCCTGAATTTTGTGGATTTTCTAACAGACAACTGGTATACAAAATGGGAACCTTCACAGTTTGTCATTTTGAACAAGCCCTTCCTAGAATCCTTTGTTGACACACAATGCTTCAAAGTCCATGCAGTGGCCCCAGAGCACAAGCAAGGACTGCAGCTTTTAGTCCTTTCATCCAACAAGCTAAGCCCACCAGCACTTACAAGGAAATGCAGTCTGTTCTACTTTGTCTCCCTTTGTCTCATACATATTTCACCTACGTAGCTAGGACTAGGTAATATACATGGTAATCTCTGTATCAGTAATTAGCAGAGTAAAACTTATTTTAAAATGTAAAGCTATTAATTACACAAGACATCCAAGTAAAGTTGATAGATTTATAAACTGATAGAATCACAGGTTATATCTATAGCTTAAAATACAAAAAATAACAAACTTGAGTTTTCATTGTTCTCTATTATAAAAGCGAGTAAGTTACCAGCAGAGGGCACTCACCAAAGGGAGAAGAGCTGGTCACAGCTTCAAAGAAAACTCCCCAAGTGTTCTTCAAACAAAACTGCTTTTAAAATAAGACTATTTTCAAGTCACAATGTTTTAATACACCTTCAGAGAAAGACAGCACAATGCACGGTAATCTAACTTTACAGAAGGTAAACTTAAACCTCTGTCATACTTGAAAACCAAAGTAAAAGTTCCTACTGGCGCATAAACTTGATAATCTGAGCAATGTTTAAAGCTATATGCAACACACAAGACTTTATTTAACCTCAGAACCACTGATATTCTGGGCTAGTTAATTCTTTGCTATTTCTAGTTGAGTATTGTTTGAGGACTTCCTACAAGGTCGTAATAACCATGTCTCTCTAACAAGTTAATTATTTCTTTGAAAAACTTTAGTGGACTTCATAAAAGACAAAAATATTTCAGAACAGAAAAGGTGATTCTCATCTACACTGTGTCCAATGTTAATGTGTTTTAGGGGCACACCCGTGTTCTTCTCTGTTATGTATCTTCCATAAGGTTGTCATTAGAAAATTAAATTCAAGTCATAGTATACTGATGAATAGTCTAAAAGATTATTAAATATTTTCTTAGTTTGAAAGACAGCTACTTTCTTACTTTTAAAAAATACCATAGTGATCAGGCAGCAATTGCACACACCCTTAATCCCAGCACTACAGAGGCAGAGGCAGGTGGATCTCTGAGTTTGAGGCCAGCCTGGTCTACAGAGTGAATTCTGGGACAGCCAGAGCTAGACAGAGAAACCCTGTGTGTATAAATTTATAAACTGATATAATCACAGGTTGTACCTATAGGTTAAAAATACAAATAACAACAAGCTTTTGTTGTTTTGTTTTTGTCTCAAACAAACAAAACCCAAAAAGCAACCACAACAAAAATACAATAGTGGAAATCACTTGTTTTCAGAAAACTTAAGTTCAGTCTTACTACTAAGTAGCTAAATATCCTTAGGCCCATTAGAACACCTCACAAGTTTATAGGTAAAAAAAAAAAAAAAAATCAAAATTTTCACAAATTCTAAGTCACTAAAATAAAATTTGGTGATACTATCATTTAAATTTTTAAAAAATTTCTTGCCATTTTTTTAAAAGTAGAGAAACTAATGGAACCAAAGTACATGCACTTCACCAATGGGCTACACCTGGCCATCTTTTATTTTTCACTTTAAGATGGGGTCTGATTAAGTTGCCCAGGCTGTCCTTCCACCTCATCTGTTATGCAAGCAGGTCTTGTACTGGAAATCCTCCTGACTCAGAGTAGTATATGCCACCAGACCCAGATTCCATGAATCTTCTCTCTGACCACATTTTTTCATCAATTAAAACTTTTTGTAAAGTATGAAGCTGGCATTTTCATTTAATCAAGTCTCTTTAAAGTCTTTTTAGAAATGGACTACCCCAAAAAACTACCATGTCCATTCTTTGGAGACTCACCACAGCTTGTAAGATAACGAACAATCTGATGCTTTTCTCCAGAAGGCTAAACTACCTGGGGGAATGTCAGTTTCAAAGTTCACAGGTTATCAGTGCTCCCCAGAGTCAAGTCTTCTGGCTTGGCAGAAATCATAATCAGAGCAAGAGACTCAAATTTGTAAACCTTTTCTACTTTCCTTACACATAATGGAGGGCTAGCAACTTTAGCAACTCTGAGCTAAAGGATTCCTAAACTATTTTATCCTGCACGTCTGGCCTCATGCTGTATATATCCATGAAGCTGTATGACTGAACAGCAGAAAGTACAATGGAATTGCTCGGATTTCCAAGGAAGATGATTACTTCTGCTGACGTCATCTTCCAAATCGCAGGAAAACGTCTACGCTTCATGTCTTCTATTAAACTTCCTTTTACATTGGGTTTAAATGGTAGAACACACCGAGCAACCATGATTTAGAACATCATTCAAAATGGGTCAACTCTTTGATCTTCCTCAAAGAAGAAAGCAGAACTACCTACAGCACTGAACTGACCTGTCAAAATAAATGTATAAAGAATAGTACATAGGAGCTCTACATCACCAATTTAAATGTAAATTTGGAAACCAAATTAAAGTCAATTTTATGTTTAAGTCAAATCTTCTCAAATAAGCATTCTGCTCTATTTTTGGAAGGTGGTGTACTACTAAAACTATTTGACACTTCCTAACAGTTATTTAATCAACCTTCAATGTTCTAAGTTATATAAACATTTTTCCAAGTTTACCAGTGCCCTCAAAACCCATCTCAGCTCAGTGTTTCTTCAAGACACAGAGAGACATAACAGGGCACTGACTTATTTGAGGTATCATAGCTAGAGATTCCAAAGCTCTACAAAATTCTTCAGAACTTTTTTTTTTCTTTTTAAACTGGCTCATGAAACAGGAATGTAGAGGACAGAGGGCTGGCTAGCACACCAGAAGCCCCGGGTTTGACTCCCCAGCACAGCCTGCTCCACAGGAGCACGGAGGCACAGGGGTCACTCAAGAGGTAGAAGCTGGAGGACCAAGACTTCAAGCCAGGCCTCAGGTATCTGAAGGTCCACCTGGGGAACAGTAGCACCTACCTCGAAAATCTAAAAATGGGACATTAGAACAAAGAATATAAGCTAGGGACTGGGACATCTTCACACTGCGGTAAAGATGTCTAAGAAATAATCTAACAATAAAAGCTATTTCAAAGGCTTCACTGATGTTAAATTTAATATATTTAGACCACACATAAATGTGTGAATAACCTTGTGAGAAATGAGTTAACAAGCACAATTAAAGAACAGCTCCTCCCCTGGTCTTGGAGGTTGAATAACCCCTTCTTTGCTCTGGAAAATGTAAACCTATTGCCAGCAATAGGACACATTACCTGATTTTTCATGATCTCGTCCAGGTTTTAATTTTATTACTTAGCAGTTGGCCTTTAACTGATTAAGATTTTAAGAAATAAAAAATGTCTGAAAATAATCCTGAAGATCTTACTCATCAAATTGTATTATTTAAATAACTCAACCATCAAATGATTTTATTTTTCTAGTATAATCAAATTTTCTCCATCACATCAAAATTCCAAAAAACTCAGAAAAATAAAATGCATTCAAAAGAATGACTTGTGCTGGGCATGGTGGTACACCTCTTTAGTCCTGCAATTGGGAGGCAGAGCAGGCAAGGCAGGATCTATATGAATTCAAAGCTAGTCTGGTCTACATAGTGAGTTCTAGAATAGTCAGAGCTACATAGTGAGACCCTGACTCCAAAATACCAAACAACAAAACAAAAAACCTTGAGGTCAAATGCAAATCTATATTCTCAGCTCACAAAATCATAACATATGCTTATCAAAATGCAAATACAAGCACACAGTGGGCACCCTGTACCTTACTCTGTACATTCTCTTGAGAGAAGTCGGGTTCCTGGCATCTATGGTTACTATCACTCAGTTTAAAGTCTTGAAACTAAAGGACATGACATAGAATTGAAAGAACATTCAGTGTAATTTTCTCATAAAAACAAAAGTGATCAGAGGTATCTTTTTATGCAAAGGACGACCGCCCTACACAAATCATAGATAGGATATAAAGTGAGATTTACCTCTATTGTAGGATCATATTCGTCCACAAAGTGATTCTGAATTAGCTGTATCGTCAAGGCACTCTTGCCTACGCCACCAGCTCCAACTACCACAAGTTTATACTCAGTCATTTTCAGCAGGCCTTATAATAAAAATAATAAAAATGTAACTAAATTAGAACATGTAGCACACAAGATTACCAAATTCTCTTATCAATATCTTAACACTCACCTTTCTATGTAAAACTCTAAGGCATTGGGAACTCAGTGACTGCAGATTCACACAGGAGTGAGCTGTGCCTACAACCTCATCAACACTTAATAAAAATACAGGGAAACCAATTCCTTTGTCCTGTATTCATTCAGCTTGTTTGATCAAACAGCTATGGCTCTCAGAGGAACAGTCATGATCTCACTGAGCACATGTACCCTGGGACACACCCACAGAAGCTGCTGACAGCTATCCCCACACCCACCCTGCACTTCTTGCGGTCTGGATATTCAGTTAGAAGCAGGTAGCCAAGAGTGTCTTTGTTGGAGCCAACAGTTGAAGAAATCTCCCTGACAGGCAACAAAATAGGAGTCTAGTGTCCAAACTGAATTGTGGGCAAAGAAGAACCTAGGTACTGAACAAACATGTGGCATTTTCAAAGAGATACTACCTGATGACATCTTACCTGTAAGGTCCCTGTGGGGGAAACAAAGCTAAAGAGTAGGAGTGTCTTAAGGGTGTGGGGATCAACTATTCCGCATAAGTGATCACATCAATTATAATATATAATCCTAAATGAGTACTAAAAAACAGTACCTGTGTACAAGAAAAATAAAATGGAGTAAAATTCAGAGATAAACACTACTTTTGACAAGAGAAAAATATGACGGCTAGGAAGAGTTCCTCAGCAGGGGCTGCAACTTTTACTCTGCTTACAGGACACTGTCTTCCAACAGGTGCAGGGACAACTGGCAATTTATACAGTTAACTCCCCAAACAGAAAAAAAAAATCTGTTATTTTTTTGTTGCCACTCCAAACTTTTTTAAACAAAATGAACATAATCATTTTATCTCCTTTCCCTCATAGAATACATATTATTACAAATAAAAGGGGGCATGGATGTAAAAGAATGGCAGTAAGCCAGAATTGTAGACTAGTTCCACATCAATGTATGTGTGTATAGTGTAAATAAACACAAACTACAGTCTACTTGATGACCAAGAATTATTCAGGCAGCCACGAAGAGGAAACAAATGCACTTTGTTTTTCCAACACCCTGTCCTCACCTCGTGCCTGAGCCACTCAGTAACAGTACCACAAGGTCAGGAAACCACTGTTACCAGACCTTCATCCCACCCCCACCCCCTGCCTCCTCCGCCCCACCTATCCGCTCCTGGTCTGCCTAGAGCCGTCCTGGGAGCCAGTACTAACAGAACTTACCTGTTTGCCTTGAGTTTGATAACAGATGCAGGCGGCAGGAAAGGAATCAGGTGGAAATGGGACCTCTGCCCCTCCCGCAAACGTGTGCTAGCTGACAGGGCAGTGGAGGGACCCTAGTGGGGCTAAGACTGTGTGTGTGCGGAGCAAGAGGTGAGACTGTTTTTATCACAACTGTACTTCAGCCTTCTTACTACACTTCTCCGAGTGCAGTGACATAAGATGCAGGTATGAGAGAATACAATTATGTCCAGTGAAGACCTACAATTAAACAGGTTGCTAACATGTAAAACAATGCCACTCTATTTCATATTTTGCTTGAGAAAAGTTATTTTTCATTAAAAATGCATTCGTGTACCAACAGGCATGTTATTTCTAGCTCTAAATTAACTGAAAAATAAAAAATTGTCATTTCTAATGTGGTAAATACTGGTATGTCCCCACAAAGGACTTTTGAGGTCCTCAATAATTGTTTAGGGGTGTAAAGAAGTCCTCCAGGACAACTTAGAGTCTACTGGGGACAGATACTAGATCACACGCGTGACTAGAGGCATGTCTCCTGGTACTTACTTACACACTAGTTTTTGCTAAAAATAAAAATTCTCAAGTCGGGTTTTTAAAACCTAGTAATATTTAAGTCCACTAGAAAAAAAGATGTCTTACTCAAGGAAGATCTCACGTCAGAAAGACCCCCCACTTCCCGCCCAGTTACAAAAGGGGTGTGACCGGGACTAGATTCCAATAATTTTGATAATAATAAAAAAAGGTGTAAAATGAAATTACTGCCATCTCTTAAAGCCCAGGATGCCCGAGGATGGTTACAGTTTCAAAGTAAATGTACTGACACCAAGCACACTTGATGTCTATTGTGTGTCACATGTCGGGTCCGCAATCCGGCCCCCGGTCCAGGAGTGACACCAGACAGACGGCTAATTCCCAAGTGATTATCAGGAACAGGCCTTTCCTTTCAACATGTCTTCTCGGACGATTCTTCCACGATAGACGTAACATGTCATTCTGTTTTTTAACACTCCTTGCCTTGATGAAAATCGAGCTTTCACAAGGCTGGCTCTGGGCTGGGGCTGAGAGAATTTCACAGTGGTCCGCCCGAAGGCTACAATGAACTCTGGAGTCAGATTGGAAAGGGGCCGGGACAGCAGGCGATTCAAACTTGAGGCTCTGAGAGCCGAGCTGCCTGCGCTCCCTCCACTCGGGGCCAGCCCCCTGCCTCGGCTCTCGCCGTTGCTCCGGCTCCGCACACACAAAGCCACCCAGACTTGCCGCATTAACTTTTCTGCTTTCCCCTGCGGGTCGCGGGCTTTCCGCGCAGGGCGTGGGCCACCTGTTCTGCCACCACCGTCGCCGCCACCTCCACCTCCTCCTTTGTGGCCGCGGCAATGTCACAGCCCAGACACGCGTGGGGGAGGGGAGCGGTCGCGAACCCGGCGGCAGATGCATATCCCCCCCCCCCTCCCTCCCCCGAGATCCACCAGGACCTCCGGCCGCGGGGTGAGAGCACTTCCCGCCGCCACCTCCCCGGGGGCTCGCACCCGACCTGGGGTGTGTGGGGGGGGGGGGGCTCGCCCGACAAGTTGAGCCGAGCGCCGGGCAAGGATGCCGGCTGCAGCCGAGGCCGGGCTGGCGGGCAGGCGGGCGGGTGAGCGGGGAGGCCGGGGTGGCGCGGAGGAGGAAGGAAGGCTTCCCCAGTCCAGGAAGCGGCGGCCGCCCGACCTCGGCGCCCCACGCCCGCCTCCCCGAGCCGGCTTCATTCAGCGCCGCGGCCCCGCCCGGCCGGCCGCGCCGAGCTCGGCACCCGGGCAAGCGGCCCAGGCTCCCGCCGTCCGCGCCCTACCTCTCTCTCCGCGCCGCGGAGCCTCCGCGCCTCAGGCTCCCGCCGCCGCCGCCTCCTTCAGGCCCGCGCCAAGCTCGCTCCGGGTCCGAAATGGCGCGGGGAGCGGAGCGGGACTCCGGACCGGGCCGCCGCCGCCGCCTTCCTCTGCCGCCCCAGTCGCCGCCACAGCGCTCGTCGCCTCAGCCGCCGCGGCAGCCGCCTGCCGAGTCGAGCCCGGAGCGCGCGATGGGCCCGGAGGGCGGGCGGGCGCAAGGAGGCAGGCCAATCGATGCGCTCAGGGCTCCGCCTCGGCCGCGCGCGCGGGGGGCGGGCGGGGGCGGGAGTACGGAGGGAGGGAGGGAGCGGCCTCGGCGCTGCGAGCCGAGCCCAGCGGGAACCGGGGCGGGAAGCGGCGGCCGGGATGGGCCTAGGGCGGCGGCGCGCGAGCGTGCTGAGAGAAGGCGGTGGCCCCACACCGACCCCCGGCCCCCGGGCTCGCGCTTCGGGTCGCCCGCTGCTCCCCGGGGGCGGGCAGGCGGGCGCGCGCAGTCCCGCCGGGGGCGGACCCCGGCCGCTGCCCTCCGCGTGGTCGCTTGGCTGGAGGGTCGGGAGCCTGCAGCCTTCTAACCCGGGCGGGGTCTCTCTAGGGAGACCCAGGCTGGCTTCCCGGCCCGGAAACCACAGGCAGAGCTGGTTTGTGAGATTGCTCTGGCTGCACGGGGCAGATCCGGGGGGACCCCTCCGGACACGAGGTGCAAGGCGTTCGAACGTTCCTCGGTTCACATCCAGAGCTAAACCGGGAGGCGGATAAACACGCCTTCCCAGAGACTGCACTGAGCCACCACCGAGGGAGTGCCATCGATGGAGGCCTGCAGAGCCGGGGCCCGCGCCGCCGAAGGGACTGCCCACCCACCCTGCCGAGTCTCTGCAGCAGCCACATCATCAGCCGCCCAGGAAACTGTCCCAGTAGATCCCCGAAGTAATGTCAGCTGGCCAAACTGTCACTCTTCGTACCCTGACCTCTTCCTCCCAGCACGAGGTGGGAGGCCCAGGAGGCGCCAAGTAACTGCTAAGTGTTTTTGCTTACAATGTTATTGAATTGTCACAACACCCTCACATTAGAGTCATCGCCACTATTTTATAGATGAGGAAAGACGTGGAGTCTACTTTCAGACTGCTAAGCTGAAGTGCCCTAACTGTCAGAGTAGCTCAGTCTGCCTTGAGTTCCCCATTGGCTCCCATTGCACTTAATGTAAGAGCAAAATTCTCCCAAGACTCTGGCTGCCTTAGGCTGTTGGCTACCCTACCTTCTTCCTTGTCTCTAGCAGTGCACCTCCTTCTTCTCATGTATTCACGTTGACCCCTGGCTGCTCTTTGAAGAGGGGAGGTTGGCTTTTTCCTCTAAAGCTGTTCTCACCCATCTCCCGTGCTATCAATGCCCAGTGCATCCTCTTCTATCTTCGCCTTTTAGTCTTGTTTAAATGTCTTTTTTTTTTTTTTGGCCTTAAATAAGATATTCCTTAAAGAACATCTTCGATACTGCAGTTACCCATCAATCCCCAAATACTACTTATTTTCCTCCAAAAAACTTGTCACCCTTTGATCTGCCTTAGTATTTCATTTTCTTCTTGTTTGTTTGTTTGTTTGAGACAGGATTGCTATGTAGACCAGGCTGGCCTCAAACTCACAAAGCTGCCTCTGCCTGCCGAGTGCTGGGATTAAAGGCACGTGGCACTATGCCCAGCTCTTTTTTGTTTCTCAACTCTTTTTTCCTCATCAAAGCATAAACCATGAGAGCAAGGATTCTGGCTTGTTTTGTTGACTGCCAAAGTTCTGGTGGCTGTAACAGGACAGACACAAATAAGACATTCAGTAAAGTCATGCATTGCTGGACGAACACTCTAGGCGCCCTCTCTGGGACTAAATCCTTGCTTAGCGTTCTCTAAGCCGTTACTGTCTGCCTTTATCACCTTATGAAATCGGCTTTTACAACCGCACTGAGGTCACCTTCTGATGAGCCACATTCTAGGGTGACTAGAAAACTCTGCTGCATGACGAGCACTGTGAATTTGTTAGATTAGTGTGCGTTTGAACACTGTTTTGTGTCCTACCACAGCTGGATTCTGTGCTGCGTTAAGTCCACGGTGAGTGGTGTCTTTCTCAGCAACTGGTACCCTGCATCATAAGAGGACCACAGTGCTCCGTGTAGCATTTCGATGCTGATTACAAAAATTCTAGCAGCAGCAGAAATCTAACCCATCCACAGGGTCTCGGTTACCATCTTGGCTCATGGTTCCCAAAACGAGTCTGCATTCCTGCTGCTGGTTTTCTTCTGTTACTGAGATAAAGCACTCTGACCAAAAGCAACTTAGAAGGAAGAAGGCTCATTTGGCTCCCACATTCAGGCCACAATTCATCACGGAGGGAAGTCAGAGCTGGAACTCAAGCCGGAGCTTGAAGCAGAAGCTCACTCCCAGGCTCATACTAGCTCCCTTCTGCTGCTAAAGACTGCCTGCCTAGGAATGATATTGCCCACAGTGGGCAGTGGGCTGAACCCTCCTATATCAATTAACAATCAGCCTCAGACATGTCCACTTCCAGTCTGATCTGGGCAATCCCTCAGGGTAGGCTTGACACCTCCCCCCCCAGACCACTCTAGGCTGTTCCCCATTTGATGTGGGAGTCCCCTCTTTTTGCTGTGATTACCATTAATGAATAAAGAAACTGCTTTGGACCTACCGCAAGGCAGAACTTAGCTAGGTAGGGAAAACTAACCTGAATGCTGGAAGGAAGAAGGTAGAGTCAGGAAGAAGTCATGTAGCCCCACTTGAGACAGACGCCAGAACTTTACCTGGTAAGCACGTGGCAATACACAGATTAATATAAATGGGTTAAATTAAGATGTAAGAGTCAATAAGATAGAGCTAATGGGCCAACCATTGATTTAATTAATATAGTTTCTGTGTGGTTATTTTGGGGCTGAGTAGCCAGGAAATGAACAAGTGACCAAGCGGCCTCCCACAACACCCATTGGCAACAAAAGCTGAGCGGGACAGTCCCTGCTGTTGGTCCTGTGCATCCCTCTCTCCAGCTTCACCTCACAGAGGTTCTCTCCCTTCACTCCCTCAGCGATTCTTATGGAAGCCGTGCTAGGCGTCTCCATCGTCCACACTCGGATGTTTTCTTAGCATCCACCTTTCAGGTGATCTTCTCTTTCTTTCCTCAATACCACAGAGTTGACAGTACCAGGGCCCGGGACAGGTGTAGGGGGTAGGGTGGGGTTTGGGGTGCTTCCATAATAATTTGCTGTCCTTGCAGAAATTAAGATTCCTAGCCCACCCCCTATGTGTGTCACAGAGTTGATGTGAAGCAGATTAGAAACCTTCACTGTTAACAAATCAAGAAATCCCAACCTGGCAGCTAGCCATCGGCACATGGACACTCAAGTTCTTGGCAGCCATACTTTCTACGACTATCTTCCCTTCAAGCCTAGTGGCTGCACTAGCGAGTCTACTAGTGGACCTGTTTCTGTGCTCTTCCTGAGAACATACACACAGGCAGGCCCCAGAATCCCACAGAAAGGAAGAGGGACTAGCAGCAAGCATGACTGTTACTGTGGGCTGTTACAGAATATTTGTTTACACTGCAAAGATGTGTTTTTGCCCAGGCACCTTCTGATTGGTTTAATAAAGAGCCGAATGGCCAATAGCTAGGCAGGAGGATGTTTTGCAGGACTTCCGGGGACAGAGAGGACTCTGGGAAGAAGAAAGGTTGGGAAGCCATCCAGATGCGGAACAAGTCAGACATACAGAATGTGATAGAGGTAAAAGCCGTGTGGTAGAACGTAGATTAATAAAGAATAGAGGTTAATTTAAGTTATAAGAGTTAGCTGAAACAAGCTTAAGCTAAAGGCCAAGCTTTCATCATTAATAATAAGTCTCTGTATAATTATTTGGAAGCTGACTGTCAGGACAGGGAGAGACTCATTACAGTGGGCTTGCTGTGAGCTGTAACTGGTTTCTGTCCTCTACTGTTAGACTCTTCTGGACATGTGCACACACACAGCCTTTTGATCTGTCTTCTGACCATCACCTGACCCCTCTTCACGGAGCACTCTCTTCTGCAGACAGAATCAAAGCCAAACAACAGGAGTATTTTCTTATGTTTCTTGGGACTTTAGAAGGCGTGAAATTCTAGGCCACTACACCACAAATGTTAGGAAGTTATTCGAAATAAGGACATCTGAGAAAAATCGTATCAGCTAGGTTCCCCTTAATCCTAATGACTGAAATGGGAGATTGTGAACTTTAGGCCAGCCTGGGCCACATAGACCCTATATCAAAAAAGACAAAATAAAACAAAAGATCATGTTGTTAGCCAGAAAATTATTGTTCTGTCCGGGAGCAGATGTGCTCCTTGTGGTTCAATGGTGGGGTTGAAACCTTCCCCAGCCTTCCTGAGAGGCCTCTATTTCCTGTAACTCTGGTAATTCTGTTCATGAGCCAGTCCGTCTGAGCATCTTCACACATAGTCTCTTCCTGATGTCCAGGCTTCTGGTGTCCACTCCACAGTCACAACAACCTGTGTTGTGTCTGTCACTCACTGGGAACTGAACAGAAACACCGTGGGGGCAGCTTCCCGGGTGAGTGTCTGGACATCTTTCTATCAACTACAAGACCACAGACCTTCATCAGGGTGTAGCAGTCGAGGCCAGAGTAACCAGACGGAGGGCAGGGACTTCAACATGAGGTGCCATCTGCGTTGCTTTCCTGGGCCCTTCTCTGGGATAGCCTGTTTGCTCAGGTAGAAAGCTTGCACAGGTGAGTGGGGCCTGCCTAATTCTCCTACTCAACACATTGTCCCCTCTACACACTTTGTGAGACTGAATTCTTTTTTGCCTTCTCTGCTTTCCTCACTGGGTTACACAACCATCAAGGGCCCATCTTTGAGCTTTGGATTCCACCTCAGAGCAGACAGTTCTGTGTGCATTTGCTGAAGCGAATGAATTGTGGCAGAACTTCAGAGTTCCTCAGAGCCACTTTGTTTCCATCGAGCTAGTCTCTGAGGCCATCTCTAAATGAATATCCTGCCACCAAGGCCAAATCCTGTCTGGCAGCGCTCACGTGGTCCTGCTGTTCGGATGCCTGGTCCCCAGGTGATGGCGCTGTCTGGGGAGTTTGTGAAACCTTCAGTAGGTAAAGCATATCTGGTGTGTCCCTGAAGCCCCTGCCCTGAGGCCTGGGTTCCCACCGCAGATCTCTGTCTCCTCATCTGCCAAAATGTAACAAAGTGTACACAAGCTTCAGACACTGTGAACAGGGCCCCAGCAGCCATGTCTTCCCTCCAGGATGAGTTTTGTCTTCTTAAAGTATGGTCCAAGATAACCCTCTCCTCCCTCAAGCTATTTCTGATGAGAAATGCAATCTGTACTCCATCCAGAACCAAATTCATCTCACTCTTTTAAACTAATTCTCCTCACTGTCTTCTTCCATCTTTCCTGACTGGCATCAAGACCTTCCAAAACATTAGACATGAAAATTTAGTATTTTTAAAAACACATTTCTGCATAAAATTGCTTACAGTTTCTTTAATTATGCTTCAAAAGAATTTATTTTTCAAAATAAATAAAAATTAAAATGAATTTATTTTTCCATATTCTGTGTGTGTGTGTGTGTGTGTGTGTGTGTGTGTGCTGTATCCTTGGAAGCTAGAAGAGTATATCAGATCTCCTTGAGCTGGGATTACAGGCAGTTGTGAGCCATCCAGCATGGTGCTGGGAACCAAATTTGGGTCTTTTACAAGGTCATATGATCTTAACCACTGAGGCATCTCTCTGAACCTATTTTCAAAGCATTTTTTCACTCCCATATTTCTCCCTTCGTGCACTTCTGGAACATCTTACTTGCTACCTCCTCACCTCCCAGATGTGTTCTTTTCCATCCAGACCAGGGGCTGTCATCATTGTCTTCCTTGAGCACACCAAGCATCTCCACCATCAGACATTATTGTGTGTCGACTCCGTGGAGGCTGCACACACGCAAGGCACATGTATTTTTAAGTCTAGTGAATTACATGCCAGGTTTGTAACAACTCTCTAAAGATGGTAAAATTACATAGTGAAATAATTACTAGTGTCGGCTAAGCCTTCGCTAAGTCTTTATCTTGCTGGCAAATTTTTAACGACTTCTTACATCCAGCAGAATCAACTCCAAAGCCTTAGTACCCAGCTTTGAGGGCATCTAAAGTCCCGCACCTCTTCTCCCTGTGACTTTGATTCCCAGACTCTCAAAGCAAGTGTTCTCTCTTAACATGATCTCTCCCGTTCATTTCCCTCCCTCTCCTTCTCTAATTCTCCCCCCACCCCGCCTCTGTCTCATCCTGTGTCTTTTTTTTTTAACATGGCCCCCTTGCCCTCACCACTAAAATTTCTCTTATTCAAGAGGTAAAATAAACCCAACTGTCTGTTTTCCCATTCAATCATTCCATATGTTTTAATAGCATCTATCTAGGTAAATTCTCATAAAATCCTGGAGGAAGTAAGGGCTGTATCTCAGGTGTGTGAACCACACCCACCAAACCAGACTAGCTCACTGCCATTGCTCAATAGCTCCATGAATACACATATGAGCTTATCAGCAAGGCAAACACGATGAAAGTAGTGTTTGAGGGAGACCAAAAGGGAAAGGACCTGAGGGGAAGCATTTTGAACTGGGTAGCAACATGCCTGGTGGTAGTGGGAATGGCAAACTGCTCCATTGACTTACCCTGAGTCCAGACAAATCCATGGATGTCTGAAAGCCGTATGCCTAGAAAGAGATAGTACCCCATCTATAAAATACCTCCTGGACAACTTTAAATAACCAATCTCTTCTCTCCTGTCACCTTCTTCACCTCCACCACTGCAGTCCACCCCTCCCTGGAGAGACAGTCAGTAGCTCACAGATCTCTGCTTCTGGCTACAGCCACACTCCACTCCACAAGGAGAAGCTTCGCTGATTCCTACAAATGCACGGCTTATGTGTCCAAAGCCAGCACTCCAGTGACTCCTCAAAGCACTAGAAATGAAATCCCAAATCCAAGGCCTTCCATGTCTTAGTTTCTGCTTGCTTCTGACCCCACCAGGTATAACCTTCGGCCCCCCTAGGCTCGAGTGCTGACAGCCAGCCCCTTCCCTTCCCGGTGCACACCAAGCACACCCCACTTAGACCTGCCAGCTAGCACGAATCTCTCCGTGCAGTTTGCAATTGGCAGGCTTGTAATTTTTTTCTGGGGGGTGGGGTACCGCTCCTCCAGAGAGCTCATTACCCTCTGCCTTGTCTCAGCTCACTGTCACCATGTCACAGAGGGACCCCAACACCCTGCTCACCCCATCCCTAACGCATACCCTGCAATGATTCTCCTTTTAACACTCTGCCCTGCTCTGTCTGTCTAATTCATGGTGTTCATCTCTGAAATGACTTCGATCGCTTGTTTGCTGTCTGCTTCTCCCTGTGAAATATAAATTTCATGAGTCAGTGACCACTGAATCCTGGAGGCCCTGAGAGGAGCTGGTGAGCAGGAGTCACTTGATAAAAATGTGTTGTCCTTGTACCTGCTTAGGGATTTGTCGTGGTGGCCAGGGTCTAGTCAGGGCTCTTTTAACTGATGTTGCCTGGGGAGTTTTCGTTACAGGTAATGATTGAAAGGCTAATAAAAAAAAAATGGTACGGGGGTCTCAACAGTAACAAAAGTGTGCTGTTTTCTGGGGTTTTGGTTTTGATTTTGATTTTAATGGAGCATGCTGGATGTCTTCCCAGTTTCGTCCCAGTGACTGCAGAACCTGGAAAAGCTGCTGCTGCAGCTGCTGTTACTGTTGTTGCTACTGCTACTGCTGTTGTTGCTGCTGCTGCTGCTGCTGTTGCTGCTGCTGAGCAAGCTGTCATTGTTTACCATGTCTGGTTGGCATTGCACAGAAAATTAACAGATGTATTGGTCTAGAAACGTTCAAACTTAATTTTCTTCCATTTGTACAGGGCCCATACACTGTATTAAGTATGTAAGGTTTATCTATGTGAGATTGATTACAAAAATTAATCAAATATTCTCTAAATAATAAAAAGTTGTTGAGAAGTGCTATAAGGGAAAGAGTACTAATAGCCTACTCTCAGAGAAGGCTGTGCAAGTTAGTTTGGGTGTCTTGCTTTTTGTCCAGCCTACCCAGTGCAACAGTATCACATTCAACATTCAGATTATCTTTAAGGATAGAAACCATCAGATGCATTTTAAAAATTATTTCCTAAGCCAGGTGGTGGTGGCACACACCTTTAATCCACCACTCAGGAGGCAGGGTAGGCGGATCTCTGAGTTTGAGACCAGCCTGGTCTACAGGATGAGTTCCAGGACAGCCGGGGCTACACTGACAAATCCTGTCTTCAAAAACCAAAATAAAATAAAATAAAATATCATTTCCTTCTAACTTCCCTGAGGATATATTGACTGAACCTACTGGCCACATGCCTGATTTTCTGTGATTTCTCCCCACTTGTAGTTATCAGGTAAAGGATGAGGAGTTTCTGTGCCGTTCATGGCACTGCGTATTCAAACACAGCCTCGTGCACATAGGATGCTTGGCTAACAGTGAACTGCATACGTGACGGCATGTACCACAGAGCAGAGGAATGTATAATAAGCTGTACCTAGGCCTGCGTATGAACTCATTTAGAATCCATGTGTCCTCAGTTGAATGGAGCAAGTCTCTTTTTCGTTAAATTCTTCTAGACTCTCTGGAAGGTCATTGTGACTGCCAAATAGTTTCTTCTGCCTGGGTTATGTTAACCTGGAGAGGTTTAAAGGGAGACAAATAACAATTTCTTTTTATTTTGAATTCTTTCCATAAGTAATTTAAATGTTTGTGTAAAATAATCCTGATCAAAGAATCCTCTGGATGCTAACCTTAAAAAAAGAATAGTCATGTAAGAGAAGGCCCTATTTTAAAAATTCAAAATCTCATCTTTAAGACACAATACACTAAATTTTGCACTTATGAGAACTAACGTAACCTGTGAGCAGGATTTTGTTTAATCAGTGCAGTGAGACACTTTGGGGTATCCTGGATATCCTGACACATAAGCCAAACAAAGCTCTACTTTCTTGGTGCTCACCTTGTACAGAGAAGGGGTCTGCAGACCTTTTGATGCCTGGGTCTTTGTACATACTTAAACTTGTGTGTTATTATACATGAATTGTTACAAGGTAACTACATTTAAAAAATAATGAAAGCTATTAGCTTTAAAAGTTTGTTTAAAAGTTTTATTATGTTTATTTAAAATGTGTGTTTGTGAGTGTATAGGGGTGTGTGTGTGTGTGTGTGTGTCTGTGTGTCTGTGTGTCTGTGTGTCTGTGCTCTAGCACAGGCCACAGCATGTGTTTGGAGGTCAGAAGACCATATGGGGTCCAGGAATTGAACTCAGGTCATCAGGTTTGGCAGCAAACACCTTTCCTGGCTGAGCCTTGGCAGCCCTCTTAAAACCGTTTCATCCAGGTAAGTGATACATTCCGGTAGTTTGCAGTATGCTCGCTCTTATGGCTGTACAACCATCACCACCATGCATCTAGGACATTTCATCCGAACGCTTGCTAGCTCTTCGCTCCTCCGGTCTCATTCCTTGCACCTCCATCCCCAGGCGATCAATTCTTTCCTTTTTGTCTACACATTTGCTTCTCCTGGACTTCAGAAAAAAACACGCCCTCTCACACTGCAATTCTGAGCCCTCTGACCAGCATCTCCCTATACCCTAGCCGTCCAACATCAGGTGTCAGTCTCTACACATTTTAGATGGTGGAACATGCCTTTCTATGCCTGGTGAAGTTCACTTAGTGTCCTCAGGTTCATCCACAGCATCATAAATGACTGAAGCATAAATCTAATTTGTCTTAATCAATAAAAACCCAAAGTCAGGTATTAAGGTGAAAGGTGAAAGATCAGAGATGCAGAGCAGCCAGTCATCAGAAACTTTTTCCTCTACTAAATCTCAAACTGAATGGGCAATCCTATCTCCACAAATCCTCAGCCTGAATGGCGGGCGAGATCCTGGCTCCACCTGCCTTACATTCCTGTCTCCACCTCCCTAATGCTTAGATTAAAGGCCTATGCTCCAAGGTACTGGGATCAAAGGCATGGAATCCCAAATCCTGGGATTAAAGGTGTGAGCCACCACCACCGGGCTCCATTCCTCTTTTAGGCTGGTTCAATCTCTTTTACCTCAGGGTGGCCTTGAACTCCTTATCTTCCTGCTTCCTCCTCCTGAGTGCTGGGATTAAAAGTGTGTGCCACCACTGCCTGGCCTCTATGGTTAGCTAGTGACTGGCTCAGCCCTCTGATCTCCAGGCAAGTTTTATTTGTCAGAACACAAACAACGAATGGTAAAACCTCATTTCTTTGTACAACCACACGGCCTGCCATCTTGTACACAAACCACATTTCCTTTGCCCATCCGCCCACTGGTGCACACTCCATTGGACCCTTTTTTTGCATGGCACTGGGAAAACCATGAAACAATTATCTCTTTGATACACAGGCTTCATTTAATTTGGCAACATATTCAACAACAATAGGGCTGCTGGATTACACAGTGGTTCTATTTTCGATAGCGGAGGCACCTTCGTAATCATCTTTTCTACAATGGCGGCACTTCCTGAACTCCCGGCCACCCATGGTAAGGAGGCCTATTTCTCCACATGCTCGCCAGAGCTTGTCCTTCTTTGTCTCTCAGACGGGGAGGCTAACCCTTGTGAGCAGACACCTCATGGTTTTGATTTCTATTCCTTGGTGATGAATGACGCTCACTGTTCTTTCATATACTCGCAGGCCATTCCTAGGTCCCCTTTTGTGAATCATCTCTTTGGGATCTGAAGACTGGCATTGCTTTAACACTGAGAACTCTTGCTTAGTCTAAGAACCTAGATACCCACATCTGCCCCTACGTTCTATCTGTTCAGATATCACAGTCAGCCTCTGGAAAAGAAGGCTGTCCATTCATGAGTTAGGAAAGTGGAACAGGAACATAATACTTCCACATCCCGATGAGGCCTATGTAGACGTGACTTCACCAAAGTCTCGCAAAGGTTCTAGAATTTCTAGAGTGCCTCTGTCACACTTGGAAAACCACTGTGAAAAAGAGAGTTGTGCTAGCCTGTTTGCTATACAACAGGGCCAGGCCTGCAAAAGAGCCAATTAATAGTGAGCTTTCCCAAGCTTCAAAGGGGCTGGACCCTCATGTCCCAGCATCTATGGATAGTGGTGGTCAGGAAAACACACCACTGAGATAAAGCGTAAGAGAGAACAGACACACAAATGATACACTTACATTGTCCCAGGAAACCCCTTGGTTTTAGATCAGTCTTGGAAGAGTGAGGACCTTGAAGTGCTTTACAAATATTGGCTCAGCTTCCCAGGCTGTTGATAAAATTTTCCAAATGCAATTGCTGTGCATTTTGAAGAGCGCTTAGCTGACAAACAAGCTGGAGAATCTCCCCCTGGCTTGAAGGAGGGCTGTGAGTGAAAGCAAGGATGTGGAATGACTCTTAGATGCTCTGTGGTCTCCAGGCTCTGTCAGTTGACCAGGTCCATGAGGGACCGCAGTTGCTGTGATGGGTTACCATGGCTACCGCCTTCATCATTCTTAACTTTCTTCCTTTCACTTTTTATTTTTCCCTCCCCAACTCTTCCTCCCCTTCCTTCCTTCTTCCCTTCCTTTCTTCATTTATTCTTCCCTTTATTCCTTTCTGTCTCCTTAAGTTTTCCCTTGTATTTTCAGAAGTGCCAACACTAGGAAACTCCAAAGCTCTTTGCTGAAGTGCTGCTTCCCCGCATGGTCTTCCCTAGCCTCCTTGACTGGTTCTTTCTATTCTAAAGAACTCCAGTTTCTTTTCCCTCTGTCCACATTTCTTTTTCAAAAGAACATGCCATCATCTGCCACCCAATATGTTTCGTTTATTTATCTGTTTACGGTCTGCCTTATTTGAACGAGAAATTAAGCTGGGATTTTTTTTTTTTTGGCCTGTTTTACTCACTGTGGACTTTCCATCACCGGAATGCATAATAGACACTAGAAAATGTTAAATGGAAAAAGTTAAGGCTTGAAACAGTTTGACTTGTGTCAGAATGAGTAAGAACGTGGCCAACCAAGAAAACATGCTTAATAAGAATAAATATGTGTTTCCAGAAAGTCATCCTGAAACAAACTATTCCACTAACAATGAGGGACCGAAAAAATACTCCATTTGACTGCCTCTGCTAATGTCAAAATGCTTTTGCATGGGGCGGCTCAAGGCCTATTCTGAACATATTCTGAACACTGTTTCTTTCTCCTCTACGCTGTTAGCTTGAAATCACTTTTAGCAAAGCAAACAAAATGAGTAAACTTTCCCTAACCAATCTAATTTTACATTCTCCCTCACGTAGCCTGGGCTGGCCTTGAATCACCACATAGCTGAGGATGACCGTGAACTTGCTGACCCCCCTTGTCTCTACTTCTATCTGCAGTCCTAGTGTTGCAGGTACAATTGAGGCTGAGGATCAAACTCATGCTTTTGTGCATGCTAGGCAAGCATCCTACTACCTGGCTCATATCCTCAGCCCTTGATAGAATTTTGTGAATGAAGATGTTTTATATCAGTGCTTCTAAAGGCCCAAGAGTGCAGGCAACATCATCTCTGTAGTTTCGAAAGAGTTTGAAGAAAGAAAAAAAACTAAAATATAGAGATTGGAATGAAAAAACAAGTCCATGTCATATGCTGGGTATGTACACATGAGTGTGCGTACTGAGGAGTGTGTGATATGTGTTCCTTGCACATTCTGAATGTGTTGGTTGGTGACAGCATCATAGAGTCCCAGTAGCCCTCGGCTCGACAAGCTGTTGAAGCTATGTTTGGTTGTAAAGCTTTTTTAATGTGTATGTGTTTTCTCTGCACGTATGTATGTTCACCACATGTAGTCAGTGCCCCCAGAACTGAAACTACAGTCAGGTGTGAACTGTCACGTGACCGAAACCAAACCTGGGTCCTCTGCAAGAGCAGTCAGTGCTCCTAGGCACTGAGCCACCTCTCCAGCCCAGGCTGTGTGGATATATTTTTATAAATCCTTTATTCTAATGTTAAAGTGCGTCATGTTTGACTTGGCTTTGAAGTTTCATGTCCGAGGCTGTGACTAGCACACACGGTCATGGCTGGCTTGCACATTGTAGCATTCTTGGAAGGGAATTGCTCCTTCTGAAAGGGGAGTGTATTTATGAACACGACGATCTTGAAACTTGGTGCCTCCAAGAGAGATGTCGAACACTGTCTGATTCTTTTTCTATAAAATAAAGACAAAGAAGGCATGGGTTCTAGTCCCGGTAAACTGTGGGGCCATCTTTTCAGAACTCTCTGGAGTGGAACACTGGGAAGTCACCCATCCCAAGCCTGGTTTCAGTCAGACATGGGCCATGGGAGTGAGCACGGCTGACAGTGAAAGGAGAGTTATAAATTTGATAAATTTGATCTGGTGTGATTCTTCTTCCCCGCTCATACTGTGTTCAGATTCTGTTGAGAACCACTCTGATGTTTCTTCCTTGTTTAGAATTCATAAACGCCTCTAGTGCAGCTATCTGCATCACAACACTCCAGAAGGCGGCGGCTACCTTTCCGACCTAATCTCATTGGCTTGTCAATGCCCATTTTGGTTGTCTTCCTTGGAGATAAACAATCTCATAACTGGGGCCTGACCTTGATCTCTTTATCCTCGAGCCTCAAATCCTGATGTTGTGGTGTCTACATCAGCACCCACCTGCCACTCCTACTTCCCTGACCCTCAGCACTGGTCCTCCAGCCTCAGATCCTGATGTGTGTCTACATCAGCACCCACCTGCCACTCCTACTTCCCTGACCCTCAGCACTGGTAAAGTGGATCTTAGCAAGGAGCTTCTGTGTTTACTGTCCTGTTGCTCTGAGGAAAGACTGACAAAGTCACCGCGGGGAGGGTTTCTCTGACTGCAGTTTGAGGGTACAGTCCTCTATAGGGGGGAGGGCTTGGCTGCAGGAGCAGGAGTCTGCTGGTCACATGGCAGAGAGGGGTGTGTGCTGGGCTTAATGTTACATTTATTTCGTTTTTTTTTTTTTCATTTGAGTCAAGGACCCTAGCCTAGGGAATGAAATGGTCCCATCCTCATTTAGGGTGAGTCTTCCTGCGTCCATTAAATGTCTTGGGGAATCTCATACCCAGAGACTGGTTTCCGGGGATTCACAATCCAGATAAGCTGGCGATGAAGATGAACCATCAGTGAGCATGGGCCTGAGTGTTGCACCTGTTTCCTGGGTCTGTGCGGGATGTTGGCACAACCCTTTGACAACTATGTCACAATGCTCTCTCTGGCATTTTTTACATGGCTTTTGAAACAGGACAACACCACACCTCAAAAACACCTCTCAAATCTCAGTCTCAGAGGTTGATTTGGGGGAGCACTTTTTCCTTCCCTTCCAATGAGGCACCCTCTTACTTGAAGGACCCCTCAAATGTTGCTGTCGGTGTAAAGCCTCTATCTGATCCTCGGAATACAATAATTCCCAATCTCCTTTCTTGTTTGTCCCAGTATCTGTGTGGCCTCCTTCCTGTCAGGCGCTGAGACCACCTCGCGAAAACCTGCCACTGATGACATCACCCTTCTGAGTGTTCCCTGTGTTTGGAAGGGACTCTTTAGAGTGCTAGGAGCAGGCACACCCAGGTCTCTCCCTAATAAAAAGGAATCTCTCTGCTGTGCTCTGCAGGGGGGCAAAGAGAGAGCAGGTGGGATTCGGAGTCAACTGGTAACAGAGCGGTCTCCCTGGACACGGTGGGCTGGGGACCCACCACACTCAGATGTTCCTCAAATGACACATCACTGGTCGCTCCTTGTTCTGGCTTTCTGCCATCCTGGTGACCAAATAGTCTTCCATCTCTGTTTCTCAGCGCCATCCACGTCATCAATGAGTTCCCTAGGAGCATCCCCTTTGAAGTCTAGAAGGCGAACTTGAACAAACGGACCACTGAGTGGCTCATCAATTAGACCTCTGTGTGGAACAGAGCTCATGGCTCAGACCATCCATGGCTCAGACCACCCGAAGTGGAACATATGATATATTCATTTTTTAAAAAAAGTTGAAGCTAGTTTATCTTTATGAACAGGACATAAGTATATAAGGTAATCAGAACTCCTCATTAGACTCAACATTATTTTATGTATGCACTGTTTTCTGTTTCCTACTTGACTTTAAGCTTGAAGGAATGACCCTTACTCCAGTCATTGTGTGCCCTCCACGGGGATTCAATTACTCCTGTTACAGGGCAGATGCTCAATAGAAATACGCTACTGTGCGCCTAGAGCACACCCTCCCTATAAATCCGTCCTACCTGACAAAGTGCTGCAATTATTATCTGGTGTTGGTTCCTTCGCAAGGAGGACTGCCAACATTCTCAGCAGTGTGCTCAGACAGTTCCAGTCTTCACCTGCAGAAGCCAGGCATAGTCAAAGTCGGGTGGGAGCAAAGATGGGGGCATTTGTCAGTGTTCTGTTTTCCTCCACCGAGGAATCTGTTATACACATTTTAAACAATATTTCAGTAGCGCTTGCTGCCTCTCAGAAATGCTGACGTAATTACCAGGTGATGCTTTAAGCCCAGTACACAGACTCAAGGGGTGGCGTGAGGACAGGAGACACGTTTAGACAAAGACCTCGTGACTGAGTTTCTAGTAAAGTATAGATGACATTTTTAGAAAATGAACCTCACTAACAGCACACCCTTTGTTTTCTTTTCTCTGTCTTTCTCTGAGTAATGTGCTATTTCCGCTCCTTAGATCTTCTAGCTGGTGTGTGAAGGAGATGGTCCTAGACTTACACCATGAGACATTTTTGCTCTTAGTATCCAGAACACAATTTTTATGAGGAACATTTCCTCATTTAAGAAGGCTCTCCCTTGGCCTCACTCACCGAGTTGCAAGTGCCTATTCTGTAAAGTGTCTTTCTCTAACACAAATTACAGAAGTGGACTTTGCCTAACATAGCTCCTTTAGTAATGGCTATCCTGAACAAACACCACAGAGACAAGTTCATAAAAGCATAAAACACTTATGTAAAACCCTTATTATGCTTTCAAACCACTTATCATACATGAATGATTTGACTCTAAAAGAAATGACATCATAGCTTTTCATTCGTGATTACCTCAATGTGTGGGAAGAGGGGGAAATAACCCTCATTCCATCAGACACCGCGGTTGGTTTCCATTAGAGTCAAGGCTGCTTGAGCTAAAAGAACAAGAGGTCTGAGCACAGTAAGAAAGTGTTCATGGCCGTGCAAGCCGCACTAGCCCACGTTTAGACTTGAAGCGTTCTTAAGCATTCTAAAATTAGAGAAATGAGTATTGTGCTTCTGTACTGAGGTAAAATTCTCTTCAAAGTGGCTGTTTCTACATAAAAGCCACCAGGTTTTTTTTTTTTTTAGAAAAAAATGTTTCAAGAACTAAAGTGTGTGTGTGTGTGTGTGTGTGTGTGAGTGTGTGTGTGTGTGTGTGTGAATATGCACATGAGTACAGATATCTTGGTATCCAGAAGAGATCATCACCCCTGGAGCTGGGTTGTGAGCTGCCTGACGCGTGTAACTTGGGGGCTGGCTTGTTGGGGTTTCTGTCCTGCCCAGTTCCCACAGCCGTTAAGTCCCAAAGAAAATCACACAGAGGTCTACACAAGCTATAAACTGATTGGCCCATTAGCTCAGGCTTCTTATTAACACTTACAACTTATATTAGCCCATTATTCTTGTATATGTTAGCCATGTGGCTCAGTGGTGTAGGAGGCCCTTCTGTATTTGTGTTGCTTTCATTGGTTATTTAAAAAAACTGCCTTGGCCTTTTGATAGGGTAGCAATTAGGTAGGCAGAGTAGACAGAACGGAATGCTGGGAAGGACAGACAGGCAGATGCCATGGCTCTCCTGCCCAAGATGGACGCTGGTTAGACTCCTGACGGTAAGTCACAGTCAAGTGGCAATACACATTAATGGAGATGGGTTAATCAAGATGTGAGAGTTAGCCAATAAGAGGCTAGAGATAATGGGCCAAGCAGTAATTTAATTAATACAATTTCTGTGTGATTATTTCGGGATTAAGCTAGCCGGGTGGCGGAATGCAGCCCGCTCACCTCATACAACAGCTTTTTCAACCTTTTTCAGCTGGGCAGGTCACATCTTGCTTCTTCAGAGTCTGGACAGGACTGGAGAAAGAGCTTCCTTTTTCCCAGAATACTCTTGCTCTCATTGACCCCCCCTCTACTTCCTGTCTGGTTGTCCCACCTATACTTCCTGCCTGGCTTCTGGCCAATCAGCATTTATTTAAAACATAATTGACAGAATATAGATTTGTCCTACAGCAGACACGGGTGCTGGAAACTGAACTTGGGTTGTCTACCAGCAATTAGTGCTCTTAGCTGCTGACGCTCTTAACCATCGGTCCAACCCATAACCCACCAACTTTCACCTTTTGCATTGACTTCAGTTTCCATACGGCACATTTTATTTCCATGGGAACATAAATCTGTGGTGCCATGAGAATGTATGACCATCGCTAGCCTCCATGTGCTAAGCAGCTCTCTGCAGCGAAACTTCTGTACCATTAACAGAGACAAATATCTTTACCTCAAACTTTACATACTGGTCAGCATTTTCCATCATGAAGCTTTAATGGCATTCTGTTTAACCACAAAATGCTCACCTATTATTTGCAGATTCAACCCAGTCACTATGTGCATCTGCCCTCTGCAATCAGAGGACAATCCAAGAATCTCGATCTTACCCACCATCTGTGCCTTGCTCCTGCGGGAACCCATGGGAACCGGAGCAGGCAGCTTAGAGCCAAAGCCACCCTTGTCAGTGCAAATTAACTCTAACAAACAAACAAACAAACAAGCTCTCTTCTATGTTTACTTGGGAACAAGGACACATAGCACCGGGCTGAATGGCACAGTTTGCTTTTACTTCAGGAGATGAGTTTCTCTCTTAAAATCGGTTACCTTTTGTGGGACTGAACCAATGAAGTTTCGTGGCACAGCACCGATTATTCCACAAAGCATGAAGGAGAAGGCACAGCTGGCCACCCAAGCTGCCCCTCATGTCGACAGCGTAGGAAGATTCACGAGCTCAGATGCCCTCACTGTTAGTTTCTACATGGTTCTCTCATAGGGAAATTCCCCTTCAAGTAGGAACACTTTCAGAAACCGGATGCGCTTAAGGCGAGGATGAGCTGCATGCGCCCTCCTTCAGGTTTGGAGTTCCCAAGACTCTACGCTGTTACTTTTCATCTTCTTCCTGGGCTACCTCGGCCTAACCATTGTCGCACATGGACAACGTCCACACCCATGGTTTAAAAGAAAAGGAGATTAATGGCTAAGTTATTCATGATAATTTATCTCTGGAGTTCAATGGTAGATTCTGATAAGAAAAGACCATTTTAGGGACCAGCACTGAAGACATACTGAAGCCACACACACACATGCACACACACCCGTACACACACACACACACACACACACACCCTTGCAGCAAACTCCACTCAACACAGTCAGTCTCCTGCGCTGACCAGAGGTCAGACAGACAAGGCCAATTGTTCTGTGTCTATCAGTCTTCAATCTGTGAGCTGAAAGAACCCCTTTATATATGTGTTTACCCACCTTCAATGTTCTGTTATGGTAGCCGGTAAGAGGCTAGAGTCATACTCTTAATGTTAGAAAACACGTTGTTGTAGGCCATTCAAGGGTAATGGCAGGCTGAGAGGAGAAAGACAGAGCGAATGGCTGCTAGAAGGGGGTCAATTTCTGTTAAAGTGTGCCCCTGGTGCACCAATCCATCTCCAGTGGATTGCTCCACACCCGTGTGTGTTTGTGAGGAGGGAGGGGATGGGGCGTGAATCCTGATGGAGTTAGGGGAAAGAACGGGGGAGGCGAATAGGATCAAAATACATTTTACGCGTGTATAAAATTTTACTAAAAACCATAAGCCTTCAGTATAGACTTCACTGTTTTATTTGAGACACAGTTTCAGCATCTGGTTTGTTGCTGCACAAACCAGATCCTAGACCTTTTTAGTATATGACAGAGTCTCAGTATTTACAGCTGTCATACAGCCACCTAGGATTAGAAAAAGATATATTTTTTCTAATATATTGTTAAATAAAAGTATATTTTCCGATTCTACGGTCCTGTTTTTTTTATAATAAATAGATCTTTGCATATGTACACAGGGGATGTTTGGAAGGCTATTTCTTCAACTCCACATGATGAACTGTGGGTGGTGAAACGGAAAGTTGCTGGGGCCAGAGAGATGACTCAGTGCCCGAGAGCGTTGGGACCAGCAAGCATCAGGACCAGTGTTCAAATCCCCAGCACCCACATCAAAAGCTGGGCATGGCTGCACCTGTTCTGTCCAGAGACAGGGGCCTCGCTGGACAGACAGACAGCCAGGCTCAAATGGCAAGCTTCCCGTTCAGTGAGAGACCCCGTCTCAAGCCAGTCAGGCAGAGAAGGCTAGAAGAAGACACCTGAAATACTGCTCCCGTGTTTGCCTGCAGGCACACGGCACAGTCACGTGCACACGCATGCGCGCACGCACAGCCAAGACAGAAAACCTTCTGATTATGCTTAAACTTAAGCAATTTCTTTTGACTTTTATAATAATAAAACAGTGTATGCCTTCTGAAAATAGAGACAAAGAGCGCAGGGAGCCGAGAGGGAGAAAGTCCAGGGAGCCTCCTTCCCTCCTCCCATTCTTTTCTTCTTCCCAGAGTGATTAGACATAAAATTATTCAAAAATACCTGGCTTGCTCTTTCCAGTGAGAGCTATTTACTAAGCACCTACTGGGAGAGATCCCATAGTTCAAGGTGTGCCTGTGAAAGAGACAGATGTGGTCTCTGCTGGGAATTAAAGAGCATTGCCTCTTAGCCGCTGGCCATGGAGGGGTCTGACTTCTGTTTACTGTTTTACAAAGTCACAAGGAAAGTGCCCAGTGACAGAGGATCTCCACCCATCCTTCCCACCAGTCTGGGCTCCTGCAGGTTGTCCTTTAAACGTCACCATCTCTATATTCATGTTCTCACCCGGAATCCAACAGTACAGCAGGGACTTTCTCAGTTGCCTTCTATAAATAACTATTTATGCATTTGAAGGAGCAGGTTTTTTTTTTTTTTTTTTTTTTTTTTTTTTTTTTTTTTTTTTTTTTTTTTTTTTTTTAGCGGTGCTAGTAAACAGAGAAGGTCAAAGGCCAGTGTGTGGGCACGTGATGACTCACTCCCAGCATTCCTCAGCTTGCTCTCCAATCAGGGCACGAGCCCTGCAACAGTGAGCCACGTGCAAATTGCTGACGGAAGGCTAGCGTGCAGGTGACGTGCGGCTATCTGTGAAGGTTAATTTCAATTATGAACCCAATTGGATTAACAATCACCCGGGTCACTCACGAGGAACACCTTTGGGATTTCTGTGATGATGTTTCTAGAGAAGGTTGCCTGAATGTGGGCAGCAGCAGCCTAGGGCAGAGCCCCAGGCTAAGACAACACAAAGAGAGCCAGTTACGCAACAGCACCCACGTCTCCCTGTTTTCTGATCCACCCAGACGTGAGCAAGCAGCCTCCCACGCCCACCACCATGCCTACCTGACTGTAATGAACTGTGCCCCTCAAACTGTGAGCCAAAGGAAGCCCTTCCTCCTAAAATTGCTTCTCATCAGGTATCGGGTCACACAGATGAGAAAAGCAGCAAATTATTAGATATCATTAATTAATTGATACCTACCCATTGTATTTCCCATAGGCCTCCAGGAAAAGGTGGGGGCTTCTGGTTGTTCATTAAACACACTAATTGTGCACACTTTTATCTTAGGTTGGACTGAGGGGCCAACAGCAAGCAGGCAAGCTCTACCAGAAACTTAGAAGACCACATTTCCACAATGGGTTTAGTCTTCCCAGACCCAAGCCACACAATACTAGAGCCACAAAGCACAGGTACCTTGCGCTCAGCTTGAGACACAGTGACCTTGTTTTCCAGATTCTGTGTGTCTGTCTTGTCTAGGTACCGGAGTGTGGGATTGTTAGTGCCCACACACCCATGCAGAAGTCAGACAGGGCATTAGGTGTCTCCCTCTACTGTTTTCTGCTCTATCACCTCACAACATACACTTCATTAACCTGACGCTCCCCACTTTGGCTTGACTAGCTAAGCAGCGAGCTCCCAGGATTCACCTGTCTCTGCCCCAGGGCTGGAGTTAGAGGCACACACAGCTATGTCTGGTTTGTTATCTAGGGGCTGGGAATTCAAACTCTAGTCCTCTGAGCCATTTCTCTGGTCCTCACTGAGTCTCTTCACTATCTCTGATTTAAATTTTATTTTATTAAAAGGAGCTACATGAAGCATTAATCTAATTAATCTTAATCAATAAAAACCAGGAGTCATATATTGGGGTAAAAACCTGGAAGATCAAAGAACTGGGAGTAGCCTCCAGTTGCTTTCTACCTGTCTCCTTCCTCAGTCTAAAAGGCCTGAGACCCTCTCTACGCCTGCCTCCAGAAGGATTAAAGGCGTGAGCCACCAACGCCCAGCTTCTGTGGCTAACTAGTGGCTAGCTCTGCCCTCTGATCTCCAGGCAAGGTTTATTTGTCAGAACAAAAACTATCACACAACAGTTATATTTTAGAACAGTTCTAAATTTACAAAAAAAGTTGTAGAAATTGGGCCAAGGATTTAGCTCAGTAGTAGAGTGCTTGTTGCTTGAGCATGGCCCCGGGTTCAAGTCCCACACACGGCAAAGGAAACAGCTGTAGAAATGATTCCATTCGTTAATCTTTGAACATGAGACTTCGCCTGCTTATCTCTCGGTGTCCTTATCTGTGAAATGAGACTTGCTACACGGAGCTGTTTCAGGAGTTGGTTGTAATGACTTCATTAAACCCTCGCTCTTGTCCCCAGCTGTGACTCGGTTCGGTTAAAGGCTGCCCTGTCATTCCTGGACATACAGGGCAGTCATTTATGACTCCATGGTCTTTGTGTCATCCATCCAAGAGTCTTTTGGGCAGTGACCACACCCCTACGGGGACCAGAGTCAGAGTTGTGCCAGAGTTAGAAAAGGAAAGGTCTTACTCTAGGAATTACTGACTATGTCACCGTGCAATCGCGGTCATTTCAAAGAGAGCTGACACACTCAGAACACTGGGAGGAGCGAGAACCAAATGCTTCATATCCTCCAGCAGGCTTGCTCCCTGGCCAGCTGAATTCACCTAGAGATGAGTAAGAGCAGATGACTCACTCAAGGGAGAAGACTCAGCCAGTCAACAGGGCATAAAAAAAGAGTTTCAAGAGCCCATCACCTGGGATACTTCAGGCTGTGCTGAAAAAACGAACAGAGGTATCACCGTGTGCCAAAAACAAAATCTACTTCTCTTTGACTTTTATTTATAAAGAACCTTCCTTGTTTTGAAAACTGCTGAGACTCGATGTTATGTTATGGGGGACTACTCATGATTATTTTTTAAGGTAAGACTTTTGGGATCTTAGCAGTGTACCAAGAACCACACCAAAGGCTGCGTGTGTATTTTCACATCAGGTGCGTCACGTTCTCTACGCCGATGGTCACGTGCCTGGGCCTAGTTGCAGAATCTACGTCCTTAGGCCCAGCAATGACTGTTAATGGGATTTGAATAAATTCTCTGGGGCTGACTACAGTTAGGAATACCTTTGCTGGGTATCAGCCTGACCACGTAGATAGTCAGGGGTACAGCAGACATGGACCACCACGCTCTCGGAGCAGAGCAGAGGCGAAACAACCAGGAGCTGCTGTAAGGATGTTTGAGGAGACTCATGACGGACAGAGACTAGAGCTGCAATGCAGCCAAGCCGAAGCCTAGCCTGATGGTACCAGTCTGATGAGCCAGGGTGGGTCAAGAGAAAAGTGGGTTGTTGACGATGTACGGCGTTTAGTTCACAAACCTATAACCTTTTAACACCACAGTTCTCTCCTGCTCCCTCTCCTTCCCCACCTTCTCCCTCCCTCTCTCCTTCAATTTTTCCCTTATCTTTTTATACCTAAATTAAGAATGTAGTTTTTCTTCATTGGAATTCTGATTGTGATCTTTTTGTTTTTTACTGGAGCTGGGGAAAATTATCAAATTAAAAGGCATTTTCACTAGCCAGAGACATTTCCTAGTTCAATCACTTGGCCTTTATACAACAATCAGTTCTTTTTATTATATTTATTTATTTATTTTTGGTTTTTTGAGAGAGAGTTTCTCTGTAGCTTTGGAACCTGTCCTGGAACTAGCTCTTGTAGACCAGGCTGGCCTCAAACTCACAGAGATCCACCTGCCTCTACCTCCGGAGTGTTGGGATTAAAGGTGTGTGCCACTATTGCCCAGCAACAAACAATTCTTATTAAACAACACAGTTAGGTGAAATGAATCAGAACTAAGAATACCACATCCCCCGAGATCATTTGAACTCTAAGAAGTATTTTCTATTATTATGAAAGCAGTTCATTCTTTTACCCAGCCCATAATATTGGAAAAATAATCTAAAATATTTTCTGAAACTCCAGATCCCAAGAGGTCTATCCACCTTCCAATTTGTTAGAACACGTATCTTATTTCCATATCTGAATTTGTGGGGGGGGAGGCGGGCTTCCCAGCAAAAGCAAGCAAAGGAAATGCCCCCACCTCCGCTCCCCCAACTCCTCACACTCTAGGCTAGATAAAGAAGTCACCAAACTGAAACTCCCAAACAGCTGTGAATTAGTATCATTTGAGAATTAGTATGAAGGTTTTGGTTTTGCTTGTAGGAGTTCTTTGTGAACCCCAGGGCCACAGCCTCTGGAGCGCCTATGCTGTCCCAGGTCTCATGACGGCTTCTTTCAGTGTAGTGTTTGTTAATTTGGTCCTTTGAGGGTGTGAAGAATGAGAAAATCATCACCTGATCAATTATTCCAGGTTTGTTTAAAAACACACGATACGGAGAAGTAGGTGAACTAATGAAGGGCTCATTGTCCAGTGAATGGAGAACTAGCTGGCCCGGCTTAGCCATAGGGTGAGCCCCGAAAAGCAGCTCCAGTGAGCACTGTCCGCTCCCCTCCCATGACCTCACTGGAGACCTTGGCTCCCTGCCACACCCGTGATTCAGCCCTTGCGTCTGTTTCTCCCTACCTGCTTATTTTCCAATTACTACTACTGACTCCGCTCACTTTCTCTCTGTTCTGTGGCTTTGCTTACTCATGGCTTCTGCTTCCTGTCTTCCCTCCCTCCACTTCTGCATTTGCCCAGGGTTGACCCCCACCCCCAGGATGCTTCCTCTGCAAACTGCAAGACAGAAGAAAGTGCTTCATCACAGGCTGAGTCTTTACCTCCCTCTAAGGAGCAGCCCAAACAACCGCAAGAACAGAGCAAGACACCTAGAGGGAATGTCTCACCAAGACGCCATGATGCTTTTCCAGGGAGAGCTGCAAACTGCTGCAGCCCAGGAAACTCAGCCTGGAAGGCTCACAGGTTTCATTGTTCAGCTGTGAAACTAAACAAACCCAGTGTTAACGTGTGTTGACTGTGCTTGTTGTCACGGTCGTCTGCCGGCAGGTAGGCCCCCAGACGGCAGTAGTTGTACCTCGTGGTCATCATCACCGCCAAATCCACCTGACATGAGTCTACAGCTTGGCGGGGAAAACCTTCCAAAAGTGAACAGCTCAGGCCAAATCGTCTTGCTAGGTGAGGGTGGTTGGGTATATGTACCAAAGGAAGATTGCTGACGTTTAAAATGTAAAGTTAAGAAGGGATCATGAAATATCTCGTTAGTTTCCCAACCCAGCATGCTACAGGGAGGTTGGGGAAGGCAGAAACAGCACCAGGACCGAAGCAGCAAAATCAGCTATGCACCCAGAGGGTCCAGGTTTTCTGTGTTAGATTTTGTATGTTTATAGGGTTTTTTATTATTATTTATTTATTTGATAGACAAAGATCCCCTAGAGTAACAAAGAGTTTTAAAGTCTCATTAGAGGGAGAATCTCAAATGCCAGCTCTCACTCTGTCATCTTCTCTTCGTTATTTTCTTTTTCAGTCTGTCCTTGTTCAACTGTCTGGGGGATGGGAGCTCTTTCATGGGTTTGATGTATGGATATAAAGAAATACAGCAGGCCACGTATCAGGATGAAGGCATATGCTGATAACTGTCGAACGTTGGGCATGGCTGATCATGAATTAATCCTCCATTGCCAACTGAGAGAGGGGACTTTCACCATAGACATCAGTAAAACTGCCCGCTGAGGGTTTTGCATTTGCAACACAGTGCTTGGCGGAGAAGCGTTTACAAGTGATTTGCCATACAGATATTCATATGCACCACAGACACGGAATTTGATTTTGTCGTAAACATCCAGTGTTTTGAATTTTTTTAAATTGAACAATCTAGGGATTATAGAGAAGATGAGGAGGAGACGTTACCTCATGAGCTATTCACACACATTATCTAATATGTAATTGAATTGTGATTATAATTATGAGTCCCTGAAAAGCATTCTTTGTTTTTCAAATGTGAAGCACTGACATTTTTATAACTACGAATCACCCCAGGCTTCTCTACGCTTTCTTAAGAGCATTCGAAAACATTACTCTCATCCGATTGATAAGGTTTTCTTTTCAGATTCTCTCCAAAAATGAAATCATCCTATAAATCCCACCTTGATATCAAACCCCAGACGTGACTAAACGTCTCTTGCCGTTTGCACGTGCGTGTTGGCCATCCCGACTGGCTTGTCAGTTCATAAGACTGATGCCTTAATTACTTTCTCACTGCCGGGATCAAACACCCATAAGAACAAAGTATAGCAGGAGTTTATGCAGGCTTCCAGTTCTGGAAGGATTTAGTCTAGCACAGTGAGGAAACCATGGCAGTGGACTTCCACGAGGGAAGTCATGACGGCAGAGGCAGGAGGCTACGGAACCACACTGCACCTGCTCTCAGCCAGTGGAGCCTAGTCAGAGTGTTGAGGACTGTCCCCAGTGACCGCTTCCTCCTAACTGGCAAGGTTTCCAGCTGGGGACCAAGTGAGCCCATGGGTGATTTAATTTCTTATTCAAACCACAGCAACCAATTCTTGAAGATTCAAAATCCAGTGACTTGCTCAAAATCCGTAATTTCAGCATTGTGCTTGTTTAAGAGTCTTATTTGGTGGATGAGGAAATCAAATGCAGAGAAGGTATATAGGATCACAGCAGAGCTAAGGCTGGGGCCGTGAAAACACGGATCTGTTGACCCCATCACTCTGCCTGATACCAAGGATCAGTGGACCAGCCATTTCTGCCAGGGACTATCCACCTGCATGGTGGGTCAGTCATGTCCACCAGTGACCAGCCAGCCACCTGCACTAGTGGACAGGGCACGCACACCAGTGACCAATCACCTACACTAGTGAACCAAACACTCCCATCAGTGACCAGCTACTGGCACTAGTGGGCCATCCATGCCCAACAGTGACCAGCCTTGCACACCACTTGGTGACTCATTGAATGGGAAGTTGGACTGGACTCCAAAAAAAAAAAGGTAAGAGCACTTGTTGCTCTTCCAGAGGACCTGGGTTTGGTTCCCAGCATCAACATGGCAGCTCACAACCGTCTGTAACTCCAGTTCCAGGGAATTAAAGACTGTGAACTTTGGAAATGGCCAGACAATTAGTTATGTAGCAGGTCTCTCACAAGTGTGGGGACATCCAAAGGGTTCATGTGGGCTGGATGATTTGGTTCTAAGGTGGACCACTCACATGGTGATGTTGGCACTGGATGCAGGGACAATGCAGGGACATGGCCTTAGTCACCTTCCGTAGGAGCTTCTTCATGGGACTGTTGACTGATGTTTCTGTACCACCAGATCCTACAGCCGTTTAGTCCCAAATAAACACACAGAGGTCTACATTAATAATAAACTGGTTGATCTAGTAGCTCAGGCTTCTTATTAATTAATTCTTACATCATCTATTACCCATTATTCTTGTCTGTGTTAGCCACATGGCTTGGTACCTTTGTCAGCGAGGGATTCTCATCTTGCTTCCTCTGCAGCTGGGTGAAGACTGCTGACTGACCTTTCCTCTTCCCAGAATTCTCTTGTTCTCATTGTCCTGCCTCTGCTTCCTGTCTGGTTGCCCCGCTCTTACCTCCTGCCCAGCTACTGGCCAATCAGCGTTTTATTTAAAATAATACAAGTGACAGAGTACAGACCATTATCCCACAGCATGGGACTCCTTGAGTGTCTTTATAAGATGGCAGCCATCTACTTCTTTAGTGACCAATCAAGAGTCTGGGAAAGAAATCTTAGTGTCTCAGTACGTTTTGCCACCCAGTGACAGTTTATCTGTGCGTGGCAGTTATATGCTTCCAAACCTTGGTTTCTGGGCAGCTACTGCCTCGGATCAGTCCCTCTGAGGGGAGTGTCATCTCGCCATAATTCTGGCGGGAAAAGCCTGGAGGGAAGAGCTTGTTTGTCAGGCATATAGCCTGTGGTCATCCCACTGACCCCTGGTTTTGTTATTCTAACCAGAAGCATTTAGAGTTCAAAGCAAAGAGATTTCCCCAAAGTACCTAGTGTTATTCCCAGAAAAGTGAAGAACTGTGGAGCAAATGTTCATGGCCTAGAAGATCAGACACCTAAGTTCCTCACAGCTGGGCACAGCAGAGCTTTCCTCATGCTAAGGTTTTCTCTCACTAAATGTGACTTTCCTCCGTCAAGGGCAGCATCTGCCACGAGAGAGAAAACTCTTACATCTGTCTGTAAAACTGGAAAGTTCTGAGCTGTGCATCATTTTCAGCTGATAGCTGTGCAAGTGGCCAGTGGCTCAGATCACCAGTGCAGGTGCTGAATGATGACATCATGTTAAGTCAGTACCACAGGGAGCACAAACAGTGCACAGAATCCGGAAGGGGCTGAGACTTGAGAACATTTATCAGGACAGCAAAATTGGCTGTTTATCTATCATCTACCTATCCCTCTACTGCCTAGCTATTGGCCATTCAGCTTTTTACTAGACCAATCAGGTACCTTAGGCAGGCAAGGTGAAACAGATGCAACACACCTTTCCATAGTTAAATACCCCACAACAATGGAGGATAACGGAAAATGAGTTGGCAACTTTAACTAGTTTGGTGCCATGCATGGCTACATTTCAGTCGCAGGACAATTTCTGTCCACTCAGGAAAGCCCACGGTTCTTCAGCTTGAGTTTTGCCGCCCTCAGGAATCCCTAAGTTTAACTCTGAAGCGTCTTATACCACGAATGTAGCGTGCGTCGTCTCCTCTGCCCAGGGTAGCAGAGACCACGTGCCTCAGAGTGTGAGGAGAGACAGCCAGCACAATCAAAGTCCTGAGAATTGTAAGTCCTCTTGCAGGTGTTGGCAAAGTCTGTTGCCAGACTGGGACATTTGTAAAGAATGACCTTACTAGGGTCACAGTCCGGGAGTGTGAATGAGGACACGAAACATAAGGGAGGAGGACATGATGATTCCTGGAGCATGGAGAAGGTTGTTACATGTATGTGGGACAACATGAGACAGGAAGGTGTCTGAAGAGTCCAGACTGGGCCTTGCCGGCTGACTGAACCAGCTAGCCATGAGAGGAGAAGGGTTAGTGGGGAGGGAGAATGGGGTGGTCAAGAGGCCAGGAGACCAAGAGAGTGGGAAACCGAGATACTGGCATGGCCAGAATGGCTAGGTTACGTGGGCCCAGAGGAGCTGCAGGGTGGGAAACCCAGCCGTACCTGGGCTGGAGAGTCCAGGGGAAGGGCGAGGGGTATGGCAGGTACTGGTGGTGCTGAGGTACTGGTGGCCAGCATCTGATTTGATATGTTAATAAGCATCTTACCATTGGGCCAGGTTTGAGGCCTAACACACAGCACTGGCATGAGCTGGCTCTCAGGGTTCCTGGCATGAGCTGGCTCTCAGGGTGCCTGACATGAGCTATCAGATGAAAATTCAACTATCTATGCCAGGGCCTTTGGAGGAAATAGACTCAGAGGTGACAAAGGAGCTACCTCAGATCTTTTTGTGGTTGTGTCCCCTGGGTCCTAAGCAACTCCTCTAGGTTCCACCTCTCAAGGGCCCACACCTCTCCCAACACAGCCACCCATTTTCCAACATATGAACCCTTGACAACAAACCACAGTAAACCATCACAAGAGCTGGGAATGTGGCTCCCTTGGTAGAGCGCCTGCCTACCAAGCACAAAGTCTGACATTTGATTTACAGAGCTTTAGACCCTGAATTGCTGGCCACACCAGCAACGCCAGCACTCAGGACTGTCACATATTCACGGTCATCTTTGGCTGTGTGGCAAGCTCAAAGCCAGGCTGGGCTATAAGAGGCCCTGTCTAAAAAATGACAATAACATGTGTGCGTGTGTGTGCATGCGCACACACACACATGTGAAAATTACACACACACACACACATATATATATTCCTGCATCAGAGTTGGAACTTAATTCTTCTCTGTATAGGCTTAAAAGTGTGACTTTTCTTTCACAGCTTGAAGAGAAGAATCCATTTGGAAAGGAAAAACTAATGATTTATAATGAGGAAACTGGGCTGGAGCCACCATGACTCAACAGTGACGGTCACATCTCTGTGTGTCCACTCTGGTAACACCTGACGATGATGGTCCTTCATGTCTGTGGGATCTTTTCCGAAATCCACACTGTAGTAATAGGAGCGGCGGGCTGCATCCCCAGCACCCCGGCTGCCTGCTCGGCTAGCTTATGCCCCGAAATAATTACACGGACACTGTATTCTTTTAAACACTGCTTGGCCCATTCTCTTCTAGGCTAATTCTCACATATTAATTTAGCCCATTTCTAATCATCTGTGTGTAGCACCCCAAGGTGCGCTTACCGGGGAGATTCTAGCCTAGTCCATCCTGGGTCGGAGCTTCATCCCGGGAGCGGGGCATGGCGTCTGCCCGGGAGCTGGGAGCATGGTGTCTCTCTCAGGCGTCTGCTCCCGAGAGGAGAGCTGTCAGAGTCTCTGAGCTCACTTCCTATTCCTCCCAGCGTTCTGTTCTGTTTACTCCTCCCTCCTATCCTCTAACCAATAAAATGGGCCAGGGCAGTTCCTTTATTAGCCAATGATTTTCCTCCATCACCACACCACTGAACTATGGGCAAACATATGGGCCAGATCTCAAGAGGGACGTGCAAAAGAACCGGATCTATTCTCTCCATAACCAACAAGGTCATAAAAGTCACAAAAAACTCAGGAGGCCAGAAACCATGATGAGTAAGGGTCACAGGGGCCTGGAAGGCCTCCTGGCCTGGAGAAAGTACACCAGTGGGAAGTCAGGGGACCCAGAGTTCAGTTGACAGTTTAGACAAATGCACCATGGTTACACAAGGTGTTAGCACGGGAGACTGTTCCGTGAACATCAAAACAAGTGTATTCAGACTGTACGCCATTCTCAACAATAAATGCATAGCATATGGATCCCTAGATATAGCAGCATCTGAACCATTCATACTAGACTTAGCTGTTAAATACGGAACTGGAGAGGATGCTCAGCAGTCAGGATGCTTGTTACTCTTGCAGAGGACCTGGGTTCAGTCCCAGCACCCACATAGTGGATCACAACCATCTATAACATTCCAGGGGATCTGATACCTCCTCCTGGTCTCCAAGCAACACACAGAGTACACAGACATACACTCAGGCTTGTAGGAGAAAAGGGCTACTTGTTGGTTCCTGGTCGCTTAGCCCTGAAATAATCACATAAAACTGTACTAATTAAATCACTGCTTGGCCCATTAGCTCTAGCTCCCTACTGACTAACTCTTACATATTAATTTAACCCATTTCTACTAATCTGTGTATGGCCAGAGTCCATAGTGTTTGTGGCTGTGGCTTACTGGCTAAAGTTCCCAGTGTCCGTCTCTGGTGGCTCCATGGCTTCTCTCTGACTCTTCCCTCTTTCTCCCAGCATACAGCCTAGCTTTCCCTGCCTAGTTCTGTTCTGCCCTTGCCATAGGCTCAAAGCACTTCTTTATTCATTAACCAATAAAAGCAACACATAGACAGAAGGACCTCACATACCACAGGCTAACACTCAAACACACATGAAGAAGGAAATCTAAACAATTTCTTTAACTAAATAAACAAGAGGTATTTGGTTTTCTTTGGGGAATAAATGCATAAAAATAAAAGTAAATCAGATACAATGGAAGTTGCCTTTGAGTAACAGGTACATTTAATATGGTGCCTAGCGTGTGTGCTCTAAAAACTTTACACACACATGTAAAAATCACTTACTTTTCCAAAAATCTCATGGTGGAGCTGTTGGTATATTCATAATTTTCCAGTTTTTTAAAGTAGCTGAAGATCTGTGGTAAGTTGCAAAGACATGGACTAAGGCCATGTATGAACGCCACACACAGTGAGCTGAGGAGATGTCTCAGGCAGTAGAGCCTCTGCTGACCAAACGTGGAGGTGAACTTGATGTGCAGCTGGTGCTGGGGAGGAAGCGCTGCAGAGGGAGACAGAGCATCCCTGGGGCTGGCTGAACAGCCAATGCTGCCAATCCCCCAGCTCAAGGTGCAGAGAGAGAACCTGTCCTAAAGACTGAAGCAGAACAGAAGGCACTTGATGTTGACCTCTGGCCTCTGTACCCCTGGGCACATGCCCCGGCACACATACACATGCACACAAACACATAAACATGTACACACAGCCAACACCACATAATCGTAGCACGATATCTGTAGTAATAAGAGCGGCGGTGGGGCTGCGTCCCCAACACTCCAGCCGCCTGCTAGCTTATGGCCGAAATAACAACACACAAACTGTATTCATTTAAACACTGCATGGCCCTTTAGCTCTAGCCCTTACTGGCTAATTCTGATATCCCGATCAACCCATCTCTAATAATCTGTGAGCACCGGTCTTACCGGGAAAGGTTCAGCATGTCTAACCTGACGGCTTGCTTCCTGGCGTGTGTCTGCCCAGGAGCCAGGAGCATGGCATCTCTCTGAGGCGTCTGCTCCCGAGGGAAGAGCTGTGGAGTCTGAGCTCACTTCCTCTTCCTCCCAGTGTCCTGTTCTGCCTACTCCTCCCGCCTATCTTCCAACCAATAAAATGGGCCAAGGCAGTTCCTTTATTAGCCAATGACCTTCCTCCATCAGATATCAAAATGAAGAAATTGATGTTTGTACGATTAGCACGACTCCTTTAGATTTCGTATTTCTGACCTCATACCATTGTGTGCTTATGTCTAGTGCTATGTGGCATTTCCTACACTACTGAAGAGAAAATGGTCCTGGTAAGGTTAACTTTCTGAGGTCATTCAGTTTGCATATGGTGAAGGTAAGATCTGGGCACGTTGCTACCAGAATCAACATAACTTTATCAGTAAGTACTGCTGTATCTCAATTACAGCACCTTGGAGCAACCAGACAGGGTGCATAATAGACTTAGAGAAAAGGGGGTCACAAATAATTGTAAAGATCAGGGGCCAGGAAAAAACAAGCAGCAAACAAACAAAACAATTTTGCACACCTATACCTGTGCGAGTCGAAGCATGAAGCCCAGTCCTATCTGCATGCAAACACCATCCGTGATGAGGAATCAGCTAACGGAATGTGCTCTTTGCCTTTGATCCCTCTCTGGGGATTGCAGATGGCTGTGCACCCTCAGGACAGCATTTTGAAGTTGCTGATGTCCCCTGCTGTCACTCTTCTTGTCATCTCTTCTCTCTCCGTGACGATCAAACATCTGAATTCAATGCAGTTAAAATAGCTTTTTAAATGGAAAAGAAGAAAGCACATTCAACAAATGGTGCTGGCATAACATGTAGAAGAATGCAAATAGATCCATATCTATCACCATGCACCAAACTCAAGTCCAAATGGATCAAAGACCTCAACATAAAACCAATCACACTGAACCTCATAGAAGAGAAAGTGGGATGCACACTTGAATGTATTGCCACAGGAGACAATATAACCTTCCTAAATATAACCCACGTAGCACAGACACTGAGAGAAACAATTAATAAATAGGACCTCCTGAAACTGAGATGCTTCTGTAAAGGAAAAGACATGGTCAACAAGACAAAACGATAGCCTACAGAATGGGAAAAGATCTTGACCAACCCCCCATCAGACAGATCTCCAAAACATACAAAAAAACTCTGGTCATCAAAAGAACAAATAATCCAATACAAAATGAGGTGCATATCTACACAGAGAACCCTCAACAGAAGAATCTAAAATGGCTGAAAGACACTTAAGGAAATGCTCAACATCCTTAGCCATCAGAGAAATGCTATATTACACATATAAGAATGGCCAAGATAAAAAACACCGATGACAGCTTTTGCTGGAGAGGATGTGGGGTGAAGGGAACACCCATCCATTGCTGGTGGGAGTGCAAACTGGTACAACTGCTTTGGATTTCAGTATGGTGATTTCTCAAAAAATTAGGAAACGACCTTCCTCAAGACCTAGAAATACCACTTTTGGGTATATACCCAAAGGATGCTCAATCATACCACAAGGACATGTGCTCAACTATGTTCATAGCAGCATTATTTGTAATAGGCAGATCCTGGAAACAACCTAGATGCCCCATGACCAAAGAATGAATAAGGAAAATGTGGTACATTTACACAATGGAGTATTACATAGTGGAAAAAAATAATGAAACCTTGAAATTTGCTGGCAGATAAATGGACCTAGAAAACATCATATTGAGTGAGGTAACCCAGACCCAGAAAGACAAATATAATTTGCATTCACTCATAAGTGGCTTTTAGACATAAAGCAAAGAAACCCAGCCTACAAATCACAACCCCAGAGAACCTAGACAACAAAAAGGACCCTAAGAGAGACTTCCATAGATCTAATCTACATGGGAAGTAGAAAAGGACAAGATCTCCTGAGTAAACTGGAAGCATGGGGACCTTGGGAGATGGTAGAAAGGGAGGGGAGAAGGGAAGGGAGTGGAGAAAAATACATAGCTCAATAAAAACAATTTTAAAGAAAGAAAGAAAAATAATAGCTTTTTATTGAGGCCACCAGGTAAACTCATTCCAAATCTTCACAGTTCCTTCACAGTTCCCCCCCTTCCTCCTGGCTCTTAGTGACCACATGTACACCTCCTCTCAGTGAAAGGCACCATCATCCATCCAAGTCAGGAAACATGGTAGCGCGATCCCCTACTCAGTTGCTATACATTGATTTACGTGATCTATCTTCCTAGAATTCCTGGACACTGAAGCTCCTCCTTCCCAGGCCCTTCCTGTCCCTCTGTGGTCCTCCAGTCCCATGGGCTTGGATGTCTCCCATACACCATGGCTCCTCGTGCATCCACTTCTGACCCTTCCTCTGAGCTGCAGGGCTGTACATCCAATCGGCCTCCTTACACTTCTTCTTGCATTCTTCACAAGGGTCTCAAACTCAACATTTTAAAGTCGCAAGTCTCATTTCCCCCCTTCCTCCTGGCTCTTAGTGACCACATGTACACCTCCTCTCAGTGAAAGGCACCATCATCCATCCAAGTCAGGAAACATGGTAGCGTGATCCCCTACTCAGTTGCTATACACAACCGGCTTATGCCATTTCCAGTCATCCCTTCCCTGAGGCTGTCTAAGTCACCCCGACTGGTCTCCCAGCTTCATCTCATCCACACAAAGCATACACTAATATCATCTGTGGGCCTTAATAAGTCTCTTTTCAGTCATAATAAATGCACAAACTAACACGTTTTTATTGCAACACCCTCCCCCAAGGTCTGCACAGAGGCTCCTGCCTCTGCCACCGCTAGCTCTCTTCTGCTGCCTAGTTCTTTTGCCTTCTGTAGCTTGCCCTGTCTAGAACACCCCCCCCCCCCCCCCGCTTCACTGACAGAATGACACCTACTCATTTTGTCAAGTGTGGGCCCAGCGAAGCTTTCCCAAATGCTTTCTTTGCTAGACACACTTAATTGTTCAATAACATCCTTCCATGTTCTGGGCTTGACTTCACCTCGGGGCTCTAGTGTTTCCTGTGCCTTTGGCATATACGACCCTGTTCCTCACACTTTCTTTGGGGTGTTATGCCTTTACCTTTTCTCTCAGCTTGGCTGTCTCCCTGAGCTGAAACTGATGCCCTTTCCTCTGGTGATCTCTCCTCGGAGTTTTATCTCCCCGTCATTTGACATCATTTGTGATTATTATGATTGTTAAGATTCAGGCATTATGCTGGCCTGCCCTGTCATCTGGCAGGATGTACCCAGGCTGTACTCTGGACAGCCCAGGGTCCTAGTCTGTACACACAAGCAAGGGTCCCTTTAAGAGACAAGCTCTGCCCACTCCTGGTCTCTCTTCCCCACTGCTCCTTTCAAAGGCTGGGCAGGCAGAACTTTTCCTGCTTCTCTTCCCCCTTCTCTCCCTCCCCACTGTGCTCCTCTCCTCATAGACAGTAATCTGCATGTACTAAAAAGTCTTCCTTCACCTAAATTGTTTTGGGCCAGCAACAGAAAGGAAGCTAGGACAGAAGCCAAACTCAAGAAACTTTCAGGGGAAAGCAGACCTGGGAACAGGCAAGGTTCTCTTAGAAAGTAAGATGTGGAAACAGTATGCAGGAAAGAAAATTTGTGTAATTTAGACTTTGCAAAAGTTAACATCTCATAAGATTAACAAAAGACAATCAGTAGACACACCAAAAACAGGAGAAAAAATACTTAAGCTAATGGTTTTTGGCAAAGGATTATGAAACAGAATTATAATGAATTCCTATAACTCTTTGAATACAAAGGTAAAGATTTGAACAGACGCCCCGAAAGGAAGGACACAAGCACACAGTGACACACAACAGTGTTTGTCACCACAGCAGAGAGCTTTGCACACTCCTCAGAAAGACTAGCATGAGAACTTCTGCCATGTCACAAGGAGCAATCAGAACCCTCGCACATGATAAATGTAAAATATAAGAACAACCTTGGTGGCTATTCATAAGGAGATTTACATGTATTTTTCAAAGTTAAATACAAACATACCCTAAGACCTTGCAGTTCTACTATTGATCCAAGAAAAATGAAAACATACTTCAAAGAAGACAAACACAGGAATCTTCACATCTTTATTAGCAATGGCCATGCACTGGAAACAGCTTGGGTGCCCCTCAACAGGAGAATGGATAAACAAATGATCACATTTATGTAAAGCACACAATTCAACACTAGAGGACAAAGGACTAATGCACTTGGCTATTCTCAAAGACAGTAGAATCCTCCCTGGATAGATGTGTGCACATATGAAGACAGGTATGTGAGGCATCTAGGAGAGTGTTAGATCCCCTGAAACTGGACTCATAGGGTGTTCATACGGGTGCTGGGAACCTAGCTTGTGTATCTTAACCATGGAGCCATCTCTCCACACATATATTTCTACCTGAAAGGAAAATAAAGACTCACACGTGCTGATCTCTAAGTCACGAACATCGTGTTGAAGTGGTGGGGGAGACTATCTGAGATGATAGTTTACCTTGACACATCAAAAGGAAAGTGTGGTCATGGCTTTTCCCATCACTATGACCAAACATTGGACAGAAACAAGTGAGGGGTTTGGTATGGCTCTCAGTGTGAGGGTTGAGTTGATCATGGTGTAGGAGTTTACCATGGCAGGTCACATTTTGTCTGCAGTAAGGAATCAGAGAGAGATGAATGCTGAGGTTCCTCAGTCAAACCTCTTTAGGGACACTCTCAGACCCGGTCAGAGGTGTGTTTCTATGGTGATTTTAGAGCCCTTCAAGTTAACCATGAAGATTAACCACCATCAGAGATAAATGGGCACAATAAATTATACAATAAAAATAAGTGCCAGGCTAAGGATATATGTTTGCTTACAATAGACTTTTTAAAAAACATTTGGCCACAGAGAACAAAATGTTGGGACAGACAGCATGGTGATGTAAGGGACGCAGAAAATTTCACAAGGGATTTAGTGACAAAAACATGGTGGGAAAGATGAAGGGGATGGAAGCCTGGCTGTGAAGGAAGCCATCTTGTGTGGAAGGGGGTGGGAAGATGAAGGGCCACCGGAAGTCTGGCTGTGATGGAAGCCATCTTGTGTGGAAGGGGGTGGGAAGATGAAGGGCCACCGGAAGTCTGGCTGTGATGGAAGCCACGTTGTGTGGAAGGGGGTGGGAAGATGAAGGGCCACCGGAAGTCTGGCTGTGATGGAAGCCTGGCTGTGACGGAAGCCATGTTGTGTGGAAATGATCTCTTTTCATCGTAGGCAGAAACACTTCTCTGCTCTCCCCCAGTCTCATAGCTGCTGTCTTCAGTCATGACCTCATCAACCTTCCTGCCTTTTGCCATGCATTTATGTAATCAAATTAGACAGGACTGAATCAGTGTGAAGAACACGCTTCCGTTTCCTGTGGGTTTGCATAGTCCTTCTTGCTTTGAAGTCATGTAAGTAAAAATTGCTGTTTGGGCAGCGCATCTCTAGAGGAAAGAGGTTTCAAAGACTTTTATTTCTAGTCCTTGGGGCATTTACTTTGAATTTTTCTCCAAATAAGCAAGGGGGTGGTGGTTACCAATGGACATTAGGAAATGGTTCACTTTATGCTTTTCTGTATAAAACATCTAAGCAAATGCTGTCTCTCTCATAAACACCAGGGACCTCTGTAGGCAACCTATTATAAAAACAAACTCCAAGTCAAAATGTTCCCATTTTAAATTGAAAAACAAATATAATTCTTTGAAAGTCTCGACTGGCTTGCTAGAAAGGTTAAATCTATTCGATGTTCTGCGGTTTTGTTTTTCCTCCCTTCATTTTTTTTCTGCTTCCATTTGATAATGCGAGAAGTATTTGCGAAGGTGTAATAGGTGATGATGTCACAGGCTTGGGAACACTCTGTGTTTACCATGTAGGGCGGCAAAGAAGCCGAGACCAACCAGCCCTTCTATTTTTCAGTAGCTCTCTACAAAAACAAAAGCTGGACTCCTGTCTCGTGTGAAGCCTAAGGAAAATAAATATTATCTGTATATATAAAAGAATTAGTAAAACAGCCGCCATACCATAATTGCACACAGTGAAACCGAGGCTCATGCTTCTAGGTATTAAATTAAAACATATAATCTACTCCTAGCACCAAACGAGAAAACATTAAATATCCATGCATATATTAAATTAATTCTTTTTTGATAAATTGTATTTCATCTACAGAATTTTTTAAAATTCATTTTGTTCTTTTGAGACAGGATGCTGTGTAGACCCGGAACTACTTTGTAGTTCCAACTCACTTTGTAGATCAGTGTACAGATTTGGTTCTTTAGCAACTTGACACCAGCTAGGGTCTTCTGTCTAGGTTGAGAGACCCTTCGCTGAGCAGATGCCTCCATCAAATTGACTGTAGGCCAATCTGTGAGATACTTTCTTTCTAGATTAATGATTGATGCGGGAAGGCCCAGCCCCCCGTCGTTGATGCTGCCTTGGGTAGGTGGTCCTGACTTGTGTAAGAAAGCAGGCTGAGAAAGTCAGAGAGCCTGGCTCTTCCATGACCTGTGTTTCAGTTCCTGCGTCCAGGTTCCTGCCCTGACTTCAAGAGCCTTATAGGTCGAATAAACCCTTTCCTTCCCAAGCTGCTTTTGGTCATGGTGTTTACCGTAGCAGTAGAATGGAAACCAGGACACCAAGGCTGGCCTCAAAATCGTGACAATTTTCTCCTCAGCCTCCTGTGTGCTGGTATCACAGGTGTGTGATACCACACCTGGCAAAGGACTCCTGGTAGCTTATGACGTTTTGTCCAGTTCCCCCAATGCCCACTTCCACTTCACAAAATGGCCACGGTGTTGGCCTAATCAATAGCCAATTTCTCTGCCTTTCATCCTAACAGAATGCTACTTTTATCTTGGTTCTTATTCCCAGGGCTGGGGCTGCCAGGAGCATTTGCCTCCAGGGATCAGTTCTGGATCTCAGTGTTCTGAGTAATCACGTGGCTCCCCAGCCACAGACTGATTTAGAACATCAGAACATAATTCTGCTAAGGTGAGAATTCTCCTAAGGTGCGTCACCACCCTGGGTGACGCACAAAGAGGGACAGTGATGTCACCTTCTGGAACCTCTTGTGCTGTATCTGCAGTTGGCACCTGGGATGGCCTTCGTCTCCTTGTTTCAAGGCTGAAGACAGAGCCAGCAGATGACAGAGAAGACAGAGATGTGGCCCTGGCTGTGTCTGTAGCTTGCTTTCCCTTCCCTTAAGCCAAGTGTGGCAGAAGTTTTCTGAGGCTACCTGCTGGGGCTCAGAGACAGGGCTCCCGGAGCCCTCCAGCCCCAAAACTTACAATGCGTCACCTAGAAATGGCAGTATAGAAAGAAAATTCATCACGATATTTGGATTTCACTTTAAAAATACCTTCAAGAACATTATGTGTGTGTGTGTGTGTGTGTGTGTGTGTGTGTGTATGTGTGTGTGTGTGTATTTATGGGAGCATACGGGTGCCCTGTGTGCACATGGGTGCGTATGTATGTATGGGGGCACACGAATACCCTGTGTGCACTTGAAAGTCAGAGGATAATTTGGGGGCATTGGTGCCCTCTTTCCTGTGTTCCTTATCACCAAGGTTGTCAGGCTTGGTAGCAAGCATCTTACCCATTGAACAATCTTGCCAGTTTCTTGACTTCCATTTTTAATATGGCCTGAAAGGAATTAATTCAATGTATATGTTAAATAATTAACATAAAATTTTTCCTAAGGTGATTTTATTAATAGATATAAAAGTATATTATATTTTATCTTATGAAAAGAAAGGAAAATTGTTTTCTTAAACCAAAGGAAAGCTCACTGTCATATTTACGATTTCATGTTCTTTTTTTTTGTTTTTGAGATAGGGTCTCACATCGCACAGGCTAGCCTTGAATTTCTTGGCAGTGAAAGATGGCCTTGAGACTGTAGTCTTCCTGTCTCTACGCCAAAGTGCTTGATTTACAGGCCCCACCATGTGTAATTTATACAATGCTAGTGATGGAAATGGGCTTTCCTCGTGCTAGACAGCTCAACCTACTGGACCGAGAGCTGCATCCCCGAACCTGCATCCCCGGACCTACATTACGTCCCGCATTGCATCCCAAGGCCAGATTGCTGACAATGAAGCTTGTTTGACAGCCCTGGTTATTTATTTTCCCCAAGGCTTGCAAACTTAAGAGATTTCAGGCAGTATCTTAGGGAGGGAGGCAGCATCACCAGTGCATGGCGGGCTTGCCAACGAAACTGCTGCCATTTACAGGATGGTGGTTCATGCTGCTTCCACTCTCCGGGTAAGCAGACGTGTGACAGAGGTCAGTTCCCCGTCACACAACCCACAACCAAAGGTCCCTTAGATTAAACTAGATTCTTCAGGCACTGCTTTGAACACCCCATGTCAAATGATGGGGAAGCTGTTTTATTAGCATTTATGATAAAGGGGCTATTTTAAAGGCCAAGGGGAAACGAGCTGACCATTTCTGTGTCTGAAATTCTAGGCATGCCTGTGAGCGCCAGTTGTGAGGCTCTGGTTCCAGCAAGTACAAAGCATCATGGGAAAATGGGCTGCTGTAGAGGAAGTGGCAACTGTCACTCACCAAATAGGCCCAGAGCCTGAAGTGAAAGGGTCCCTGTTTCCTTTAGAAGCAGCTGTCTCAGCTTCTTCTCTCATGGCTGTGATGAAATACCTCGAAGGATGTAATAGGCTCATAGTTCAAGGCTACTGTCTGTCATGGATGGGGTCTCTCTGAACCCACAGGCAAGAAGCAGGGACCAAAAGCCTGCAGGCCAGCTCTCAGATCACTCCCTCCCCTTTGCACAGTCCAGGGTCTGTTGCCCAAGGAAGGGCGCTGCCTACATTTAAGATATTTTCACACGTTAGAAAACAAAATCAAGGTAAGTCCCACCTCCCTTGTGATTCTAGAGCTGCCAAGTCGACAGCCAACACTGGCCATCACACCAGTCAATTCCTGTTCTCCCCAAATAATTGTGTTTATCTGCTGGTTACTGTGACTTCTACGGTGTATAAAAATCAGAAAAATACACCGGGCAGTAGTGGTGCGCGCCTTTAATCCTGGTACTCAGAAAGCAGAGGCAGGCAGATCTCTATGAGTTTGAGGCCTCTATGAGGCCAGCCTAGTCTACAGAGCAAGCTCCAGGACAATCAGAGCTACAGAGGGAAACCCCGTCTTAAAAAGAGAAAAAAGTCAGATGTGGGGATGTGTACTTATAACCTTAGTGCTGATGCGGCAGAGATCAGTAGATCCCTGGAGCTCGCTGAGCAGTGCGACCTTAGGCCAGTGAGAGACTGTGTCTCAAACATAAGGTGGTCAGTGCCTGCAGCCACGTTGACAACTGGCCAATACACACATGACCGGAACACATAGGTGACTGCACATACATGAACCTGTGCATGTACACAAACACAAGATGTTGTGAACATTGTTCATGCCCACCTGCTTGCTGCCATGTCCCTGGCTAAGACAGTCATGTTATCTAACTGTCTAGAACAGTGAGCCCCAAATTAAACACTTTCTTTTATACATTGCCTTGGTCATGGTGTTTTACCACAGTGAAAGAAAAGTTACTAAGACACACAGAGTCTGAAAACTTTAGTTTTCTTGTTTCTGAAGATCAAACCCAGAGTTGACATGGATGCAGGCAGCGGCTCTACCTGTGGGCTCTACCCAGTCCAAAGTTGAAGACATTTAAAGGTAAAGATGTCGATGGGGATTCAGGAGGTTTGGTTGGCAGTGGGGAGGAGAGCACTGTAGATCACTCTCATGCCCAAAGTCTAAGTCAATCCAGAGAGACACAGAAATATCTGTGTTCATCTCTACGCATGCCACTAAACCACCAAAGGGGACAGCATTAGGATTGACTTCATCAGGTTATACATAATTAATACTAGACAACAGCATTTAGATGTAGGATACACAGAATATAAGATTCCTCTGTGGAGCCACGAAAGACAGGATTTTAAATAACACACTCTCTGAAGATCACCGTGTGTTATATCGCTACTGATCAGGTCACGGGAGCCACCAATAAGAAACGGAGATTGTTGGCGATGTGTGAGCTGCATGCCAGCCAGAGACGTGGCCGTTCTAGCTGCTCTGACTCTTCACTCGCAGGGTGCCTTCTCGGGCTTCAACCTTACCTTGAGTTTTCTGACTTCATCTTTGCATATTTTGATGTGAAGCTTTATCTGTGAGCACTGCTAGACAATTTTTTTTTCTTTAAAAAAGGAAATAGCTAAGTCATCTGGTTCCACTTTCCAGTGGAGCTGGTCCAGACAGGACCGGTTTCTCCGCGCAGAGCTTTTGGCCAGTAGCCACCTGCCCCTGGAGCATGATATTTCGTCACTGCTGGGATGTGCTTCTCGGGCATCGTCTCTGCAAAGAGCAGCCTTTTGGCTCTTGTAGGTGTTTGCCTATTGCTATTCACAGAAACGGCAACTTATGAACACACAGTACATTACAGTTTTGAAATTCCTGTATGGTTTTTTTTAAGCTGTTTCATAATAAACATTTGACATTCATAGGGCTGTAGAAATTACTCTTTAAAGTAACATTGAAGCTGAGCACGTTGGCTCACGCCTAGACGGCAGCACCTGGAAGGTAGGAGCAGGAGGTTCGGAGTTCAAGGGCAGCATCAGTTATATAGTGATTTGGGCACCAGCCTGGGCTGCATGAGATCCTACCTTTAAAAATCCGAAGAAAGGGGAACCAAGGAGAGCTTCGTAGACAAAGCAAAGTTGCACAAGTATGAAGGCTGGGATGTAGATTCAAACGCAGTCACACGAAGGGAAGCTTGAGCAAACGAGACCTCAAAGCCCACAGTAGCTCACTTCCTCCAACAAGGCCACACCTCCTAATCGTGCCGCTCTGTGGGCTGTTTTCTTTCAAACCACCACAGGTACATAACACATAGGCAGTAAAGTATACAACACACATACACACACACACACACACACACACAACTCAGGATCTTAAATCTGTGACCACATCAAGTTGAGGACCATTGCCATATCCCACACTCCTGGTGCCGGTGCCCTTTCCAGCCGTCACCGCAGCCTCTGCTGCTCACGTGACATGCGCAGACTAACACAAACGGCAACGGCTCTCATTTCCTTGCTTCTTAGCAGTCATGGTACGAGTTTCTGAGTCATCAAGCCCTGTAATTTGGGTTGGTTCCAGCTGGATTTAAGGCTCTTCTGAGAGTACTAATTTGCTTGCACAGGTCTTCTTAAGACTAAGAACGTTTGCTTTCCATTGGCTTCTCCGTACCCCAACATCCCCACCTGGAATTAGGGACTGAGCCCAAGATCCCACACCAGGCAAGTGCTCCACCCCTGAGAAACATCTCAAGCTGCTTTGATTCCATCTTTTGTTTTCTCCCGTGGGAGGTGATGGCTAACTTTCATGACCACTTTGACTGGATTTGAAAGACTAGAATATAATCTAAAAAGGATTATATGCACAGTGGAGAACTGCCCTGAATGTGGGTGGGCCTTAGACTGAATGAAAAGGAGAGAGACAGAGACACGAGAGAGAGACAGAGAGATGTGTGGTAGTTGGAAAGAAAATGGCTCCCAAAAAGAGTGACACTATAAGGAGGCGTGGATTTGTTGGAGTGGGTGTGGCTTGAGACTTCATTAATGCCTAAGCCACACCTAGTGTCTCAGTTCACTTCCTGCTGCCTGAGGACCAAAGATGTAGGATTCTCAGCTCCTTCCCCAGCACCGTATCTGCCTCCATGCTCCCCTCCATGATGATAATGGACTGAACCTCTGAAACCGTAAGCCACCTCAATGAAATGTTTTCCCTTCAAGAGAGTTGCCATGACCTCGGTGTCTTTTCACAGCAAAAGCAACCCTAACTAAGACACCATCTGCGCACTAGCGTTCCTCTTCCTGGGCTTCACAGTCCACTGAGGTGTGAGCAAGCAGCCTCTGATACCACAGACAGGAACTGGTCCCACCGTGGTGGACCGTACCCCTCGAACTGTGAATCCTCCTTAGCTTGTTTCTTGTCAGAGATTGTCACAGTGAAGGGGAAAAGAACTCATGTACTTGGGCTCTAATCGGGACTAGGCGAGCACCGGCTTGCTGAAAGATATCCCCAGGCTCTGTGGTGGGCTTTTGAGACGCTTCAAGGCTGTTTCCATCTGAAATGAATTCCTTTCTTCAGTGTGGGCCGGCTTCACTGAACGAATGCCCCGCCACTTACTATCTGTTTGCTGTTGGTTGACGCTTGGGTCATGTTCTACTTTGGTTAATAGAAATAACACTTTTATGAACTTTATTGTACACATGGATGCAAGTGAGGGTTTACATATCTGCTAATGGATTACAGAGAAATACTTATTAGGGAATATTACCCGGCTTTAATTTGTTCATATCTATACACACCACATGGGTGGCAGGAGCGAGATCATGTTCTCTTGCCGATACGGGGCTGTTGTTGGACTTTTACTATTTAATTACCTCCTTCCTAAACACTGTGTGTGTGTGTGTGTGTGTGTGTGTGCGCGCGCACCAGGGAGGCCAGAAGCGGAAGTCCCTGGAGCTAGGGTGACAGGCAATTATATGTTGCCCAGTATGGATACTGGAAACTGATCCCACGTTACCTGGAAGAGCAATAAGTGCTCTTACCCACTGAACCATCAGTCCAGGCCTGGACCATGCCTTCTTCCTCCTACTGGGATTGGGTTCTACCTCTGTTGAACTTAGAGTAAATTCTATTGTTACTACTAGGTTCCTCCCCTTTCCATGTATTCCCTGGACACTTGGATCTGTGTAATGTTCTACTGAGATACCCTGCTCATTATCCCGAGATGTCTTGTTCTTTAGTAATTTGTAAGACTTCTTAACACAGAAAATTTAAAGCGTCTCATTTATTCATTAAGGTGGGGCATGTGCTACAATGCCCGAGGTCAGAGGACGACTTGCAGGAGCCGGATCTCTCCTGACATCACCACCCGGGCTCAGGGCCTCAAACTCAGGTCACCAGGCTCGGCAGCGGGGATCTCAGCCCGCTGAGCATCTCGACAGCCCTTGCTGCACGTTTGTATGAGGCATTCACCATCGAGTCGTGTTGCTGCTCTCTTCGTGGCCTGTGCCCCAGCCTCTGCTTTCCTCAGGATGTCTGCTTTAAACAGCTTCTTCATCTTGGTTTAGTCCAGTTTCCTGGTCCTTCCCTTTGTTACCGTTGTTTGTTGCACAAAGACCCTTTTCCTTCAAAGACATGAAGCTCTGTCCTCTTGGGGTGAAGCAATGAAGACACGGAAAGAGGGCGTGGGGCTGCGGAGTGGCTCTGTCATTGCGATGCTGGCGATGTCAGCATGGAGACCTGGGTCTTTCATTTCCACCCTGACTTCTCCGCTCTCTGCTCAGAGGCTTTCATTAGCTATTATTATCTAACGAATTCCTCCACAGCTGAGGGCTTATAGCCATCCGAGGGCAGGGTCTGGCTCTGGTCCTGGCCTGAGGTGACAGTCACGGCATCAGCCATGCCTGAGGTGGAAATGACTCTGGAACTAACACCTATCATGTCATCCCTGGCTCTCTGCCCATCATCTACACAATCTTCAATAGGACCGGCAAGCTGAAGCTGCCCACCAAGTGTTGCGGAGAGGCTGAGGAACACAGAGAGGGTTAGAGAACTGTGTGTAGACCTGATAGGCCCTGTGCCCTACTCGGAGGGGCGGTTCTCCCAGTCACCTCTTTGCTCCGCTCTGGAGTGTGTTGAAGCTAACCCAGCTAATAGGGCCAGCAGATCCCCAGATTCCTAGTATCTTTCTAGAGTGAAGTCAGAGCTCTTTCTTCTCTCTACAGTAACTTTGTTTGGGTTTCTATTGCTGTGAAGAGACACCATGACCACAGCAACTCTTTAAAGAAAACATTTAATTGGGGCTGGCTTACCGTTCAGAGTCTTAGTCCATTATTGTCACGGGAGGAAACACGATGACGTGCAGGCAGGCATGGTGCTAGAGAGCGAGCTGAGAGTTCTACATCTTGATCTACAGGCAGCCCTAGGAAACTGTGTGCCACACTGGGCATAGCTTGAGCATATGAGACCTCAAAGCCTGCCTCCATTGCTGTGGAATAATCCTTCTGTACACTGAGGATATGTATTACTCTCATTGGTTAATAAAAAGCTGACAGGCCAGTGTCTGGGCAGGAAGTTAGGTGGGAAAGTCAAACTGAGAATGATGAGAAAAAGGAGGACAGAGTGAGAGACATAAGCCAGCTGCCCAGAAAGCAAGACATGCTAGAGGGCAGGCAAAGTCACAAGCCGTGTGGCAATACATAGATTAATAGAAATGGGTTTATTTAGGTGTAAGAGCTAATTAGTAATAAGCCTGAATTATTGGCTGAGCATTTATAAGTAATATAAGCCTCATTGTGGTAATTTGGGAGCAGCTGCTGAGATGGGAAAATTCTGCCTACATTTCACAGGGACATACTTCCTCCAACAAGGCCACACACCCTATGGACCAAACATTCAAACACATGAGTCTATGGGGAGCCATTACTTTTCAAATCACCACAGTAACCTTTGTAGCTTTTCGTCCTCAGAATAAATCAGGAAAGAGACTGACTGCCCATGACTCTGCCCAAAAAAGGATAGCCATTTCATAATTTTAATACTTTATTTTGTTATTACTGTGTGTGTGATGTGTGGACACATGTGTGGAGGTCAGAAGACAACTTTGTGGAACTGGTTCTCTCCTTCCCCCTCCACATGAGTTCTGGGGATCAAACTTAGGTCGCCAGGCTTGCACGGCAAATCCCTCTACTCCTGAGCCATCTCGCTAGCCCTGATAAGTTTTCCTGAACAAGCACTATTGCCCAAGAGGCAGGCATGGAAGGGATGCAGAAACTGGAAATAGTTTTCTTAAAACTACTACCATGTTCAATTACTAATTCAATCCATTGTGAGGGGCCAGAAGTAAGAGGAAAAAATATATAACAGAACAGAATGTAGCCAAATTACAAACAACATAACTCCAGCAGGCTTATCTGATGCGGTGTTGCCTTTCAAAAGTGCAGGGTCCAATCCATTTTCTGTCCCCTAGTTTACCCCTGACTTTCCCTCTGTGGTGACATTGGCTCGTAGGGTTTCAGCCAGGATTGAAGGTTTGAGAGGGGTGGTCCCTAATCATGGGGTCCACCTGATGGTTATGGAAAGAACCTCCAGAAGCCTATCTCTCCTCTGCTGTTTAACTCTGTGCGTCACCTACTCTACCTGTATGAGCATTTTCTCTTCTTAAGGAGGTGTCTTAGTTAGGGTTTCTATGGCTTTGATGAAACACCATGACCAACAAAACAAGTTGGGGAGGAAAGGGTTTATTTGGCTTACACTTCAGCATTGCTGTTCATCACTGAAGGAAGTCAGGACAGGAACTCAAACAGGGCAACAACCTGGAGACAGGAGCTGATGCAGAGGCTGTGGAGAGAGCTGCTTACTGACTTGCTTCCCCTGGCTTGCTGAGCCTGATTTCTTATAGAACCCAGGACCAGCAGTTCAGGCTGGCCCCTCCCGCATTGGTCACTAATTAAGAAAATGCCTAACAGCTGGACTTTAGGGGTCACTTTCTCAGATGAGGTTCCCTTCTTTCCTCGGACTCCAGCCAGTGGCCATGTCCAGCTTAACATTTTCTCTTCTCAGAGTTCTCACGGCACATTTGCTAAGAGGAAAAATCCTGAATCACAAGGCGAACCTGAGGCTTGACAAGGACGTGTGGACTTGCTACAAGTGTCCAAAAACAAACACTAAAGAGCGTATTGAAAAGAGGACAATAGTTGTTTATAAAGCAGAGAGGGTGGGGGAGGTGGACGAGGGCACAACCCCCTGACAGGACTTTAAAGAACACCACACCAAATATTTCAGGCATTCATGAGAACTGGTTCTGGAAGCTGATAGAAAGAAAGAGATATTCTTTCTGTCACCCACGTGGCTGAAGCCATCCCCCCCCTCAGCCCCCAGAGTTCACATAATTGACCCTGAGATTTTCAAAAGCTTCAGTTTGGTCACTGAAGTGAGATTCTTGCCATTGCTGTGTTCTTCACGTCCTTCCATCTGGTCTGGTCTTAGCTTACAGGTTTAACTCGTCTCTGAATTAGTCTTTCTGCTCTGTCTTTGGGGGCATAAATACCAAGCTGAGCAACCCTTAAAGCATGGAAACAGGAAATGAGAGGCTGTGGATTCATTCCAGGTTAAGAAAAATCAGGTTTGATCAAGGAAGACCCCCCCGCCCCCTGAAAAAACCCTGATAGGAACAGATGGCCCAGATGTCTGAGTTCCACATCCAGAACAGGTTTAAGACTGCTGCCTGAGATGATCAAGACTCACAGGATACTCCAGTCAGGACTTGACCAAAGTTCTAAATTTTCTTTAGGTCCCCATAAAGTTATCAGTGCCTCCAGTCAATAGGAAGTAGCCTGGAAAACTACGCCCACATTCCCCCCGAAATGGATTATGGATATTTATCTTTGTTTAGAGTGTTGGTTACAAGATGTTATGGATAATGGTCTGGACAAAAAGCTAAACAAAAGATATTAGATTCAGAGTTCTTGTTTTGAAAAAAAAGGAGGGGGTAAGTGTTGTGGGACAATGGTTTTACCCTGTAAAGATTTGTTTCTTTAATAAATGCTGATTGGCCAGTAGCCAGGCAGGAAGTAGAGGCCAGGCAACCAGAATTCTGGGAAGAGGGAAGTTTCAGTCTGCAGTCAGGACACAGAAGCAGAGGGCGCAAGATGTGACCCTCTCGCCACAAAAGGTACCAAGCCACGTGGCTAACACAGACAAGCATTATGGTCTAATATAAGTTATAAGAGTTAATAAGAATCCTGAGATGCTAGGCCAAACAGTTTGTAATTAATGTAGACCTCTTTGTGCTTCTTTGGGACTGAATGACTGCAGGACCGGGCAGGAGAGAAACCTCAGACAACAGGAATTATAAACAGTTCAGTTAAACTGTTTTTGGAGCCCCTGTATATTTGCTAAATTTTACCTCAGTGCCATGCGTGGTGCAGAACTAAGCCAGAATCCTTGTCCTGGAGAAGGTTTGTGGATGGCTTCAGGTCCTGTGCTTCTGTGAGGGCGGAGGAGTCATGGGTCCCGACTAAGCTCCTACTCCTACAGCAATACGGAGATGGGAAAACCTTTATGCATAGCAAGGACTTCTAGAAAACGACAATAGAAATGAGTCTGTATTTGAGAAACCAACAATTGCACTGCCTATATGCATATTATTTCACAGTGCACAAAATGTCTCATTAAGAGACATTTCTTATTCTACTTTCCTGTTGTGGGATATTTTGATTGCACTCTGATACTCCCAACACTGTTAATAAAGTTTACTTTGAATCAGAGAATGGCGCTGGCTACTAGCTGACCAAGATTAGCCATAGATGTTTTGAAGGACCAAGGACATATTGAGAGACACAGGAAGTAGTAGGGAGGAGCTTAGAAAGAGTCTCAGTCTCTTGGAGAGAGTGAGGAGGTCGCTGTTCACCTTGCTGCCACTTCTCTGATCTTTCAAGTTCTTACCCCAGTATCTGACTCCTCGGGTGTTATTAATAAAGAATAATTAGATGATGGAGGAAGGTCATTGGTTAAATAAAAAGAAACTGCTTGGCCCTCATTGGTTAGAAGATAGGTGGGAGGAGTAAACAGAACAGAACGCTGGGAGGAAGAGGAAGTGAGCTCAGACTCCACAGCTCTCCTCTCGGGAGCAGACGCCTCAGAGAGACACCATGCTCCCAGCTCCCAGGCAGACACACGTGATGAAGCTCCGACCCAGGATGGACATAGGCTAGAATCTTCCCGGTAAGCGCACCTAGGGGCACTACACAGATGATTAGAAATGGGCTAAATTAATATGTGAGAATTAGCCTAGAAGAGGCTAGATAGAAATGGGCCAAGCAGTGATTAAATGAATACAGTTTGTGTGTAATTATTTCGGGCAAAGCTAGCTGTGCGGACGGCTGGGTGCCGGGGATGCAGCCCCGCCACTCCTCATACAACAATTAGATAAATGCTTCACTTTCCAGAATAAATCAATAGAATCTGAAGACACTTCTGTTCTGGTTCAGCTACAAAGTACACCAGCACCACCACCCCCCCCCCCAAAAGGTGCAGGTGCTAAATGAGGACCCAGGCTGTGGCTCTTTGGGGAGGTCATCGGATCAGGAGGATACTGTCCTGATCAATGGACTAATCTACTAATGGATTCCTAATTGAATGTATTATTGGGAGGCAGCGGATACTAGGGAGAGTGTGACTTAGTTGGAGGAAATGAATGGGTAGCTTGACTTCTCTGCCTCACTCTGTTTCCTGGCCACCAGGTGGTCAACCCCTCCACTCCATCTCACCTTGTTCCCACACTGTTCAATCTTGTCTCAGGTTGAGAGCAATGAGGGCAGCTTACCACGGTCTCCAAGCCTCTGGTTCCAGTAGACAAAAATCATCTTTTCTCCTTCATTCCACTTTCCTCAGGTGTTTCTGGAAGCCAAGGAAACTTGTGAGTACAGTTACATTCCTGTAAAACCAAACAGGAAGAAGGGAAACTGTTGTTGGAGCTCGGATATTTGTGCTTCAAGTTTAGACACGATGCATATCCAAGAAAATCACCAGCGAGTCAGTGTAAGCAGCTTTGATGCAAGGAATGCCCTGCCAGAAAGGGACATGCAAGCTAATGACACGGTTTCCTGAAACTTTAAATATATTTCCCTGAATAAAACAGAACTTTGTAATTATGCAAAGTAGCACAGCTGTTCAAAAGCTCTGCCGAAGAGGGGGAGAGAAATGTCAGGGCTTGCTAGGTGGCTCAGCAGGCAAAGACAACTGCCACCAAAGACATGGTAGAAAGAGAGAAGAGATTCTAGCAAGTTGCCCTCTGACCTCTACATGTGTGTGATGGCATGCACACATCCACATTCATAGCGACATACACCAAACAAGCAGACAAGTCAGTAAGGGGGGGGAAGGGAGGGAGGGGAGGAGGGAGGGGAGGAGGGAGGAATGTCTGGGTGGAGATTATTCTGATAGTCGCCTGGAGCTACATTAAACCCGGCCCTAAATAACTGGGGGTACTTGTGCATTCTCTAACAGTATCAAAACCCAACACAGACCGTCACCTCTTGAGGGACTTTGTAAACACTGTTCTGACTGAAGTTCAGAGAGTACGTCTAGAAATTTCAAGATTCCTGAGACTATATGATTCAGGAGAAACTATGAAACAAACCTCACTCTGTTTTGCAGACTTCCTCTGTAGCCCAGGCTGACCCGACCCTCACAGCAATCTTTCTGCTTCAGCTCCCCAACTGCGGAATCCCTGGGTTTGCCCTGCTGTACCCCACTTCACATTTTCTTTAAGGTAAAGGCATGTGACCAATAACCCAGAGTCACTTTAGAATCTTTTCTACCCCCCCCCCACCAAAGGAAAACCACTGTGACCGTCAAGTGACAAGAGACAGTGCTCAGACAGGAATTTTCCGTAGAACGCAGATTGTTGAGCATGCACCCGCCTTGCCTGTACAGCAAGCATGCTGTAGTCAGATGCTGCACAAGACACCAGTGGGAATACAGACACGGGTAAGATACCCCCTGGCAATCGAGCCAAGCACAACAGTTCTGTTGGCACAAGTGTTGATGTGCCACTTGGCAAAGCCATCTGCGGTGCTAATTAAAACCCCCCAGAGTCAGGTCTTTTGAGTCTTAGCCCTAATTCATTCCCAGGCAGCTCTAGGTCTGAAGATGACTCACTCGCTCTCTGTGAAGACCCTGGAGAACACTCCTGGCAACCAGATATCTGGTGCAGATGCAACATTAAGAACACGTCAGATAAAGGAGCTCAGAGTGGCTCTGCCACAAGCTCTGTTGTGTCGAGCACACACAGGGACCTGATCGTCAAGTCTGGTCAATGTGGCCTGCACACCTGTAATCCTGCTATTCAGGATTCTAAAGTCAGTCTGGTCTAAAGAGCAGGTTCCAAGACAGCCAGGATCCTAAAGTCAAGCCTGGTCTACACAGCTGGTTCTAAGACAGCCAAGGCTACACAGGGAGACTTTGTTTCAAAACAAATGAACAAAAAGAATAATAATAAAATTAATAACAAAAATCAAGCGGGTTGAGATGCTTGCTGGGCAATTGGGTACATAAAGGTGCCCACTGCCAAGCTGGATGACCTGAGTTAATCCCCAGAGCCGACTGACTCTCACAAGTTGCCCTTTGATCTCCACATGAAAACCGTGGCACAAGCACACTCACACAACCAATTAACAAACCAATCGATCAATGCAATTTTAAAAACCAAGGCAACAATGACAGCAAAAACAAACAGACGAAAGAAGTTAGACTGTCCAATGAATGGGGCTCAAAAGGGCTGTGTAGGTTTTTGGTTTGTTTTATTTTTTGAAACATGATTTCACCTTATGGCTCAAGATGACATCAAATTACAGCAATTCTCCTGCTTCAGCCTTCCAAGAACTATGATTACAGGGGTGTGCCAATACAATACACTGGATTGTACTTGTAATGAAAAAATTAAAAATGCTGCAGGATCCCCGGCGGAAGTAGGCAGCAGAAATGCTGTAGGTCCCCAAGCCGTGGTAGCTGGCCATGTGGCAGCAGGCAGCGGGCCCTGGGAGCAGCCAGTCCCAGGCAGAGATGGCTGCTCATCCCTGAGCAGTGGCTGGTCCCTGGCAGGGAGACATGTGGTGGATGGGCAAGAGACAGAGACATGGATAGGCACGAAATGCAGAGTGAGGTTGAATGTTTATTCAGGGGTTACAAAGGGGGAAGGGAGAAGGGGAGAGAGAGAGAGAGAGAGAGAGAGAGAGAAAAGAGGAGAGAGAGAGGAAAAGAGGAGAGAGAGGCAGAGGGGGGAAGCATAGAAGTGGGGAGAGAGGCAGAAGCGAAGCTGCCTTTCCGAGAGGAAGACAGAAAAAAGAGCAAGCTCAGGCTAGAAGCTGAAGATCAGCCTGCCTCAGCAGATGAGGGAGTGGGTGTGGCTTGTCTCTTAAAGAGACACAACAATCATTACAGTACTAGTAATTTTTAGGTTGCCAGGGGCGAGGAACTAAGGGGACCTGAGAGCCGGCAATGAGAAGATTGTCACCTACTCTGTAACACATGGGTCACAGAATGGTGGCAGTGAGCACGGCAGAACTGTAGTAGTGAGGTCAGGAAGCTAGGAGATGGTACAAGCGAAGGCAGCGCTTCTAGAAAAGTTATAGTCACCTAGGCAAGCCTGAGATTAAGAGTCTCATGCTCTACCGACTGAGCTAGCCAGGTGGCCGGGAACCAACAAGCGCCTCCCTTCTCCAACACAAGAAGATGTGAAAGCAATCTGGCAAAAAAAAAAAAATGTTACTAACCCAACAGAAGGCGCTGAGAGAAGTCTAGTGGGAGCAATGGCTAAGAGGGGCAAAGAAGCATCACACATCAGTGACATGTCAGACACAGGGACCTGAAGCATTAATCTAACAAATCTTATCAGTAAAAAACCGGGAGTCAGAGATCACGGTAAAACCCTGAAAGAGCAGAGAAGCAGAGAGCAGCCACAGTCACTTCCGACCACTACTGTTCCTCCATCCAAAAGGGCCAAGATCTTCCCTCAGCCCTACCTTCCTGCTTCCTGTCTCCCCTCTGTCTATAGTCCTCCAAACCTCTGTGGTCAGCTAGTGGCTAGCTCCACCTTCTGACTCCAAGCTAGCTTTATTTGCCGGAATACAGTCAAAATACCACACATCAGGGACCGGTCTTAGTAAGCACGCTCTCCTTTAATTGGAGTGACCACAAGGCTGGTGATGAGCTGCTTTCTCCACTGTTGTCATCAAACACCTGGAAAACGCAATTTAAGGGAGGAAGGGGTGGCTCGTGGTTAGAGGGTGTACAGTCCATGTGGTAGACGTCACAGTGATGGTGGCAGGGGCTGAGGCTCCTTGCTCACATCTCAGCAAATTAGGAAGCAAATGGGAGGGGGTGTTCCTTCTTTTGTTCCATCTGGGATCCCATTGGTACTCTCCACACTCACGGCATCCCTTCCACACACCAGCAGGCTCTCTCTAAAATGCCTGCATGAATACACCCAAAGGTGTGTCTCTCTAATCCTTAGGCATTTCTTAATCCATTTTAGCAGTGGATTTAGTCACCGGTGAGTGTGTAGCCTGCGGGCACGATTCTAGATTTCACACAATAGACATCAACCCTAAGTCGGTCTGGTCTCCAGGTCTGCACTCTCTTCATTGATTAAATATCTGTGGAGAAAGGAAGATTAGAGCTCCCGGCTCCCGGGTGCCGGAAGCCCATCTGTCTACAGGACAAAATTCCAAGATGAAAAGCTTCATTTTTCTTTGTGCTTTAACATTTTAAGTTGTGACAGGATGCCAGGATAAATTCCAGAAAATTGGCAAAAGGGAATGAGTAAGTTCTTCATAACTAAAAAGATGTTGGAGAAGGCTCTCCAGCCTGGCATGGTCATCCATGCCTGTCATCTCTGCACTAGTGAGGTGGCAGTGGGGCAAACAGGAGATCAAAGTCAGTTTTGGCAAACTAACAAGTTCAAGTCTAGCCTTGGCTACATAACAAGACCTTGAGTTGCTCAAAAGATCAAAACAAAACACCCGAGGGAAGGTTTGAGAGCTGTCTTTGTCATCCTCTCCCTGCTGCAATAAAACTCATAAATGCGGCTTAAAGGAGAAAGGGCCTGTCCTGGCTCACAGTTCCAGAGGGACAGAGTCCATCCTGGTAGGGAGGGTAGCAGAAGGCAGGGAAGAAACCGCCCACATCACTTCTACAATAAACAAAGGGGAAGGAATACAGACTAGTGCCCAGCCTTCTCTCTCCATTCACGTAGCCCAGGATACCCCGCCCAGGGAAAGGTCCTGCCCACAGTTGGGATGACTCTTTGCACATCTATTAATGAAATTGAGATACCCTCACTGGCATGTTCAGAGGCTCACCTCAGCAGACAACTCCAGATCCTGTCAAGCTCACAGTGACAACGGGGCAGGGGACGATGGGACATGAAGAGTCAAGGAAGAATGGTCAAGTTGGGAGGGTGATGGGAGGACAGACTAATGGACACAGACCAGTCTGGGAAGGATGAAATCGGGGCTAAGTGAAGAATGTCACCCAGAGAGGAAGGAAGCCCTAAGCCCCAGGAAGGTCCAGGGGAGTCGGCAGTGGTTGGCAGTCGTTGTACAGGAAACCCACATGGCCTGATGGCGGCTCCCTCCACAGAAGAGGAGCAGCATGAGGAGGCTCATGAGGGGCATCTCAAAGGCAGGAGGCGAATGCCTTCAATGCCAGCCTCTGCCTGAGTCTGCACCAGGCTGCTGAGCGACCTGTCAGGCGAGCTCCCTATCAGCTCCTGAGACACAACACCTCCCGTTTTCCACTCTCCTGTGCTACAAAAAAGATATTCAGCACTTTGTGAAGAACAGGAAAGCCTAGAAGAAGATACAATAATACAGAAAAAAGAAACATTATCTGTGATATTTTTGGCAAAGACCTAAAAATTATAGTTAAACCACTTAATTAAGCTTTATCTTGAATGCCAGTTTTGTTCCTAAGCGTTATTCTAGAACAATGAGAGGCATAGACCTACATTTAAAAACAAAACAAAGCAAAAATTTTTGAGTAATATTTCTTTGAGACAGGGTTCTCTGTATAGCTCTGGCTGTCCTGGAACTCGCTCTGTAGACCAGGCTGGCCTTGAACTCACAGAGATCCACGTGCCTCTGCCTCTAGAGTTCTGGGTTAAAGGCCTGCGCCACTACAGCCCAGCCCTTGTGAGCAATATTTCTTCCACTTAATCTGCCATGCTTCAGTTCATGGAGAAACATCTCTTAGCGGTAAGATGACTGTTGATAACTGTAGGTACCCTGGTCCCTCCACCTGCATACCAGAACTGCCCTGTAGAGAGAAGAGACTTCAATTTACTAGCTCCCAGAGAGTTCTGGCCCACCCCCTACTAAGCAAGTTTTCTAGAATTCGAGGGGTGTGAGCAGCGGAGAATGCTCGGAACATTCATGCGATGCCTTGGGTCAGCTCTGGCCATCTCTCAGGCACAGCTAGGGGAGCTGAGGGCGGCAGGGCCTTTGCTCTGGGAAGCTAAGGGGGCAGCAGACCAGGGGATGGGCAGTGGAGGCTTCCCGTGTGGGTTCTGATGTGTCTGGAAGAACTGGTGAGAACGGCACTTTGCGATTCTTTCATCTCAGGAGTGCAGACATTCTCTTAACCTGCTGATAACTCCCCTGTGCCGACAGGCTCGAGATTCCAGAAGCGGCGAGGGGAACTCTCAGTGTCTCTCTCTCAGCAAGCACAACAAGAGTGTGGCTTGCATTGCTGACGTATCATCTCTTGCAAATTTTGTCTTCCAGGCAAGGGGCCCTGTTTAGCGAGGGCTCAATGATACACGTACACTACCCTGTCCAATATTCCTGAGCCAGAAAGGTAGTTTGTATTGCCCCCATGTTATAAACCAGCCCCAACCAGGAAACAGAAATAAAGATTATACCTCAGCACTAATCTGAATGGAGTTGCTTTATAAACTGGGATTCTCAACATCAAGCAAAAATAACTTTTAAAATGGTATTTAATTCCAGCTAGGAGATTTTTAAATTAGTTCCTAAATTATTATATGTGTGTGCGTGACATTGTGTGGTCATGAGCGTGAAAGTCGGGGGACACCTGTGTGAGAGGTTGGTTCTCTGCTTCCACCTCTGTGTGGATTCCAGGACGGACTCAGGCTTGCTGGGCACGTGATTTATACCTCATCAGCCTCACCAGGCCATTTCCCCAGGAAGGTTCCTGGAGTTAGCATATCTTATTAAGATGAATTAAAGTAATTCATTGTGTCCTTCCATATGCAAGATAAAAACATCAGGGTTATATACAACAACACTCACTATTAAGATGAGTCATATCATAGAAAGAAAATAACTTTCGTGGAAGATATTAGGAAAGATAATCTCCTGGGCTAGAGAGATGGTTCCATAGGTAAAGTCACCTGCTGCCAAGCCTGAGGACATGAGTTCAAATCCCTGGAACCTACGTGGTGGAAAGAGAGAACCAACTCCTGAAAGTTGTGTGCTGATCTTCACATGTGCACTGTGGCATGCGCACACACACATTTATAACTATACAAACATAATATAATGAATATAGAAAAATTATTAACATATAAAAATAAATGTAATTTTTTAAACTTTATAAAACCTCCCACTAAGTACACAAACATGAAAACAAAACACTTTGGATACTTACAACACTTTTGTAGACAAATTATGCATCTTTTCTCTCATATGTAGAATCTAGATTTGTGTACATTTGGAAGATGCTTTGGCCTATGGCAGGGGAGAATAAAGCCAGGCGGGAAATCTGGACAGAGATATACAGAAAGAGTAGGCGGAGTCAGAGAGACACCGTGTACCTGCTGAAGGAGACAGATGCTGGAACCTTACGGGTAGGCCACAGACTCGTGGCGATATATAGATTAATAGAAATGGGTTAATATAAGATACAAGAGCTAGCTAGGAATACAGTTGAGCCATTGGCCAAACAGTTTTGTAATTAATATAGTTTCTGTGTGATTATTCAGGTCTAGGCATCTGGGAAATGAATGCACAGTCTCCATTTACAAATAGCTAAAATGATCATTAATTTTTTATTATTATTGACAAACATGTAAGATTGAACATGCTTCAGATCTACTCAAACTATTGGCCCTAAGTACATTTCTTCCTGAAAATATCTAACCGAAAATTTATTTTCTACTTCACACACAAAAGAGTGATGTTGTTAAGCAGGCCCTGGATGAGAAGTCACACCTCCAATGACATGAATACGGGGCTCATGGCAGGGGCCTGCTGGGAGGCACACCCTGTCCTTCTCCAGAGCCACGCAGGGAGGACAGGAGAATAACTCTGCGCTCTCCACGAGGCTCTTCTGGCTCCAGTTTAATTGTTGGTTCGAAAACGTGTGTCTTTTTTATTACAGCTTCAAAGTCCTTTCCATTATATCGATGCTTTCTGAAAAGCAGGTAAAGGAAGAGGGGCTCTCGAGAACCCTTGATGTGGGCAGCCTGGGTTTGAAGGGAAGCGGGGAATAGACCCCCAAGAGCTGTCCTCTGACCTCCATCCATGCCCACCTCCCCTACACACCGAAATGAAACAGCAAACACAAACAGAAAAGAAAGGAATCCTAAATATTGTGGCCATGAATTTGACAGGTGATGCGATTTGACTGAACCTGCATTGTCTGTGCTCAGGCAGCAGGAAGGAAGATGTGTCTGAAGATGCTCTGCCTGTCTACCAGATAGCTACTTCCCCACCTGTCCTTGCTTCACTTTTTGCCTCAGTTTCCCTGGTGCTGGGATTACAGGTCTGAGCCACCAAACCTGGCTACAGGTTATTCTGTTTTGATGTTTGACTATTGTTAATTATTTTTTTAAATGTTTATTTATTTATGTATACAATATTGTGTGTGTGTGTGTGTGTGTGTGTGTGTGTGTGTGTGTGTGCAGGCCAGAAGAGGGCACCAGACCTCATTACAGATGGTTGTGAGCCACCATGTGGTTGCCAGGAATTGAACTCAGGACCTTTGGAAGAACAGGCAATGCTCTTAACCACTGAGCCATCTCTCCAGCCCCTATTGTTAATTATTTTGTTCGACCAATAAGTTTAATGTGTTAAAAAAAAAACGTTATCAGGAGAATAACTTCTTAAAGGTTTAAAACGGTCGACGTTTAAAGACAGTAGGAAAGACTGCAGACGGACTCCCACAGTACCGGCTTCTGCTCCAGGAAGGCTGTCACCCAATCTGTTTGCTCTTGAGCCCTAGAAGCCCGTACACCAAGCCGAAGGCTGTGATTCAATTTCCCCACTGCTTTCCTCTATTCAAATCCCTGGGAAATGCCTCTTGTGCAATCGAGTCTGGTGTCGTCGTCGTTGTAAGCAGAAATGCAAACTGGGGCAGCGAAACCGCATGACGCCGCTCAGCTGTCAGCTGCTGAGCCCGGAGTTTATAGCGTGCCTGTTTTTATCATCGGGTGCAAATAGACGGTTTGTGAGTGTGTGCGGTGTGTGCGTGCACGCATGTGGAGGTCAGAGGTCAACCTCAGATGTGTCTGTCCTCCCTGGCTCGGAGCTTGCTAGGCTCTGCTAGGCTGCCGAGCCAGGGAGCTCCAAGGGTCTGTGCACACCAGAGTCACAGCAGCTTTTTCTATGGGTCCTCATGGTTGCCACACTCACCAGCTGAGCCTTCCTTCCTGGTCCGCTTTGTGACAGTCACTCTGGGTGGCCACAAGTGCTGACCAGGATGTGGGGAAAGAGGAACCGTCGTCACTGCTGGTGGGAGTGGAAACTGGTACAACCACTCTGGGACTCGATGTGGAGGTTCCTCACAAAACTGAAACCAGGAATGTCACATGACCCAGCTACACCGCTCGAGTACGTACCAAAGGGTCCTTAAGCCGGCACACTACAGCAGCGTGTGCCCAGCCATGGTTATTGCTACAGCGTTTGCAAAAGTCACGGAATGAAACCAGCCTAGATGTCCATCATCTGGTGATGGATAAAGAGGATGCGACACACGTACACACACAACTGTAGACAGCCCCGCAAGACCATGAGATAATGCCATGTGCCGAGACAAGTGGATACAACCAGAGGTCGTGATAAGCGAAATAAGCCAGACACAGAGGGACAAACCCTGATGCTTTCTCTCTTTTGTAGATGGTAGTTGGGCTTGGCTTTGGACCACAGCTCACAACAATACGACACAGAGACTTACGTTAATTATGAAAGTTCGGTCTTAGCTTATTTGTTTCTGACTAGCTCTTATTGTTGGACCCTAGTGTCCAATCACCGAGGAGGAGGAGTCACCCCAAGAGACCATTTCTCATCACAGCTGATGTAAAAGCATGAGGATTTTATTAATTCTGTCATGACAGGGTCTTCCAGCAGTCGGGGGGCTAGAAGACCCTGAATGTCCGGTACAGGCTATTTTTAAAGGGAAAAATCACAGAAGGAAGAGGTGTCTGGGGGTTGTTCTTTAACTACTATGATTGGATTATTCAAAAAGGCTATTACCAATAGTTGGCTGGAGAGTGGTTGCCAGATCAGATGAGGTAAGGGGAAACTTCTAGGGGTCACTTTGCCCCCTTGCCAGGGACTAAGTCAAAACATCAGTAACTGAGTCAACATCGAAGGGTTATCTTGCCCCTATTCAGGGGGATGGAAAGTCCCCAACATCTCAGTACGTGCATGCATAGGTGTTATGTCCTTGGTTCCCAGGGGAGGAGGGGAAGTACTGAGAGTTGTCAGACATGGCTTCAGAATTGTCTTAAAGTTCTACGTTATAACTTAACCCATGTCTGATCATCTCTCTGCTTCCACATGGCTCGGGGTTTTTAACCTCTCTTCCTGCATGTCTTGCTCCCTCTTTGTCAGGCTAGAGACCCTGCTTTTCTTTTTCCCAAAGCTCGCTATTAAGTCAGTTGTAGTGACACATCTTCACACAGTGTAAAAGAGTATTCCACATTAGTAGACACTGGATTTTATATGGATACAACAAACCACTCCCATGTATATGACATGCATGCAGGAGTATGAGAAGGCAGAAACTAAAGGGGGAGGATGGGGGGAATGGGGAGTCTGGAGTCAAAATCATCAAAATTCATGGCAAATTTGAAAGAAATCATCTTTATGAAAGCCAGCACTATGCACAATTAATATACATTTATATACACCAATAAAAACATTTGATTCTGTTTCACCATCTAGATTTGTGAGAAGACAGACATAAGGTCTCTTACGTATTAGCAGAAATGCTAGGGGTAGAAGGAAAACCCAAGAAACACTCCACAAACCCTTCTACACAGAACACACGTGGGGACAGTTTTACCCCATGTTAGTTAGGGTTTCTATTACTGTGACGAGACACTGTGACCAAAGCAGCTTGGAGAAGAAAGGCTTGATTCAGCTCACACTTCCACATCACAGCTCATCAGCAAAGGAAGTCAGGACAGAAATCACACAGGGCAGGAACCTGGAGACAGGAGCTGATGCAGAGGCCATGGAGGGGTGCTGCTTACTGCTTGCTCCTCATGGCTTGCTCAGCCTGCTTCCTAGTAGAATCCAGGGCTACTAGTTCAGGGGTGCCACCACCCGTAATAGTCTGGGCCTTCTCCATCAATCACCAACTACGAAAGTGTCCAACAAGCTTGCACAACAGGCCTGATCTTATGAGGCATTTTCATTTTCTCTTTTCTTTTCTTTCGTTCCTTCATTTTTTTTTCTTTTTCTTTTTGAGACAGGGTTTCTCTATGTAGCCTTGGAGCCTGTCTTGGAACTCGCTCTGTAGACCAGGCTGACCTTGAACTCAGAGAGATCTGCCTGCCTCTGCCTCCCGAATACTGGGATTAAAGGCACGCGCCACCACCATCCAGCAATGAGGTATTTTCTTAATTGAGGTTCTAATTGAAGTTCCTACTCTCAAACTCTAGCTTGTGCCAAGTTGACACCACATTAAAAGCTTTGCCATCCTAATTAACTTCGAAATGCTTTCAAAATGCATTTTGGTTAAAGCCAGTCTCAACGAAGATACATGAAGGAGCAGAGTCAGTCACAATATGTAGTGGAAACTACCCGGTCTCAAAGACAGAGTCACCACAGGTAAGTCACCTGAGACCTTGGTTTCAGGCTGGACATTTCAGTATGTCTTTTTTTCTTCTTCTCTTTTTTGCCATACACAGAGGAATTGCGCATTTTGGTTTGAGAATGGCCACAGGGCCGAGCGCACTGTACATTACAACACTTTCCAAGCATCTGACCAGGGACACACTTACAATTCACAGGTCTGATTTTATTGGTAATCACCAAATCCACAGGGACGGAAGCTCATGATCCCATCAGAAGCTTCCAGCAGTTGCCACTGAATAAACATGAATGCTTAAAGCATATACATGAATAAAATATATGCCAGGGTATTTTTTATCTATAACACAGTAAACCGGGTTGAACTGTGTAAACACGGGATGTAATTCTGGGTTCATGTTTTCTCCTTCCTCTGGGATTAAATGGTTTGATGCATGTTTTTAAAAGGTGTTTTCATCTCCTTTGAGATTTTATGAGTATTCTCTGTTGGAGAAAGCTGCAGCCTCATACAGCACCTTCTCTGGGAGACCAGAGTGGAGCCTGGCTCTGAGGAGGTAGACAGTCATTGTGTACTTCTGTAATTTTTCGAGAATATGTAACTTGCCTATAAAAATATGTCTGTGGGTTGAATCTTGGCACATGACATCTTAGTAAGTGATTATATTTAGTAATACGTGAATGTTTAAAAGAGTAATGTGTAGAGAAATTATTTTTAATAAGCCGGGTGACAAGAAACCTTGGTTGTTATTGCCACCTTTTGAATGTGTTTGGCCATAACTAAATATCAACTTTAAAATTTATTTTGTGAGAAAACATTTGCAAAGCAAGGACTTGGGTGAGCCCCTTTGCTGACTCACCTCATAGGAAAAGCAAATAACGTGGGTCCTTCATTTGGAAGCCTGGTGATGAGGAGTGAGGTAAGGGTTTGAGGGTGGGGACTCTTTGGGCATAAGGTGTATCCATTTCCTCTGCCATGGTGACCTGAGTCAACACTAGGTTTTGATGGATAACAAGGATTTGAGGTTCCTCATTTCAGACTCTCCCATTCTGTTAATTTAATAGAGGCACTGTCCTGGTCGGCTTCAACTTCCATCTCGACACAGCCTGGAGTCAGAGAAGGGAATCTCTGTTTAGGAATTGTCCACGTCAGACTGGCTTGTGGCATATCTGTGGGGGACTGGCTTCCCTCTTAATTGATGTAGGGCCACTGTGGGACGCACCACTACCTGGGCAGGCAGTCGTGGGCTGTATGAGAAAGTAAGCATGCATCTGAGAATGAAGAAGCAAGCAACATACCTCTACGGCTTCTTCAAGCTCCTGGCCCAACTTCCCTTAGTGATGCCCTGTAAGCTGCAAGTACAGGCGAAATCAGTCCATTCCTCCCATAAGTTACTTCCAGTCATGGCTGTTGTCACAGCGACATAATGAAATGACAGCAGACAGACAGAGTGTTTAGCAATCTTCTGTTGTTTTTTTCTTCAAGACAGAGTTTCTCTGTAGCTTTGGAGCCTGTCCTGGAACTCACTCTTATAGAACAGGCTGGTCTCGAACTCACAAAGATCTGCCTGCCTCTGCCTCCTGAGTGCTGGAATTAAAGGCATTTGCCATCACCACCAGGCTTTTTGTCTTGAAAGTATAAAACAAGAGCAGCGCTGGAGAAGTGGCTCAGTGGTTAGGAACACAGGCTATTCTTCCAGAGGACTTGGGTTCAATTCCCAGCCCCTGCTTGGCAGCTCCCAGCTGTCTGTAATTCTAGTTCCAGGGGGTTCAACACCCTTTTACAGGCACACACATGTAGGCAAACACCAATGCAAGTAAATAAATCGTTAAAAAAAAAAAACCCAGTCGGGCAGTGGTGGTGGTTCACACCTTTAATCCCAGCACTCAGGGAGGCAGAGGCAGGCGGATCTCTGTGAGTTTGAGGCCAGCCTGGTCTACAGAGTGAGTTCCAGGACAGCCAGGGTTGTTAGAGAAACTATTGTAACGGCGTAAACGAATGCAGACAGACTGTAAAAATATATATACAGCTTTAATGGCGAAACAGACTTACAGAACCACCGTTCCTGCAGAGACCAGGAAAGCAGAAGGGGTGGCTGGGAGCATGCCCGCCAGATTTATAGGCAAACATTAGCCTGAGGCGAACACGCCCCCCAAGGGGCGGGACTTATCCCTACAAACTATGTCTTAAACAAAAAGCAAGCAAGCAAACAAACAAACAAAAAACCAAAAAAAAGTATGTATCGTTGATAGTCACTACCCTTGTGTCACAGGTGACTATAACTTAGGCATGGACCAACCAGAAGCACACGGTGTTAAAATGTTAATATTTTATTCACACATATTGCCGTTAATAACTCATGGAAAGGGATGAAAATTAACACACGAATTAAAAAATGCCAAAATGAAGAGTTTCCAAGCAGGTTTCAAAATGTTTCAAGTAGGCTGGTGTAATAGAAACCTCACTCTGTGAATCTGGAGTGTTTTGGGTTGATAACCTCATTTAGTCAAAATGTTTTTATTTGCAAAGTAGGGCTAATTATAGCTCCTTGTAGGGCTGTCATGGGAATTAGATCGACTTAGAGAGCTCATAACAGGGACTACGGAATGGATGCCGTCTTCGTGGCAATCTCCACTGGAGACGGAGGCTCTTCAGTGCAATTAGCAATATCCGACAAGGGACGCAGTTTGTCCTGAGTTCTGAGAAAGGTGTTGTCCTTGCGGAGGTGAAGCCTGAGTTGGCGGAAGTGTTGACCGAGGGTGAGAGGGTAGGCCAGGGAGGAACAACTGTAGGAAATGCGAAAACCCCAACCCCACATCCTCAAGCCACATGGGAGGATTACAAATGTAACTGCTACATAGAGTTTTTATAAAAAGTTCAAACAGGATATGGTAATTGTGAGAGGTAACCTCGAGTCAACTTTGAGATTTACTATCACCCCGGGAGACTCGGGGTCTCTTTGTGTGGTGTTTCCAGAGAGGTCTGCATGAGGGGAGAAGAACCATCCTCAATATGGGTGGTCCCATTCCAAAGGCTGGGGTTCTGGACTGCATAAAAGACCAGAACGTGAGCGGACACCAGGCTCATCTGCTCCCTGTCTTTGGAGTCAGTGTGACCTGCTGGCTCATTGTCCTGCCACCGTGCCCACCCTGTCATGATGGACTCTCTTCTTTAGTCATGGGTCTAGACAAACTTTTCCTCCTCCTCCTCAAGCTGCTAGTCAGGTGTTTTCCACAGCCAAAGAGACTCAGCAGAATCAACAATCAACCTACAGAGTGTGAGAGAAAAATATCTGCAAACTACACTTCAGACAGGATGTTGGTATAAGAACGCTTAAATGAGTTACAAAATTTAAAGAGAGAGAGAGAGAGAGAGAGAGAGAGGAAGAGAAGAGAAGAGAAGAGAAGAGAAGAGAAGAGAAGAGAAGAGGTCAATGTAGACAGATTTTTCTTTGGGTTGCCAGCTCACAAAAATAATGCATGGATACTTACTATTAATTGTGGAAGCTCAGACTATAGCTTAGGCTTGTACCACTAGCTCTCATAACTTAAATTAACCCATTTATAGTCATTTATGTTTTGCCGCCTGGTTTCCACCTCTCTTCCATCTTGCACCTCCTGCCCCTCTCTTTGTCCTCCCGTGTCTCTCCCACACCTAGATTCACCCCCTCTTCTCTCTCTGCCTAGCAGTCCCGCCTATTCTCCCTCCTGGCTAGCTACTGCCCACTCAGCTCATTATGAAACCAAGCAAGACACATCTTCACAATGACTGAAAGATTATTCCACAACAAGTCAACCGATGGGCTAATAAAATAGTGAAATACATTGGGAAAAAATGTATGACCAGTATATGCCCACAAAAGCAATTAACATCCTTAGCCATCAGGGAAATGAACAACAAAACTACTCTGAGATTCTTTCTCATCCTAGGCAGACTAACCGCCATGAAGAAAAGAGATAATCACAACTGCTGGAGAGGATGTGGGGAAAGAGGAACTCTAATTTTTACCTGATAAGTGTATCCATGCGGCCATTCTGGAAACCTGTACAACGTTTTCTTTAAATAAAACAGTCAACCTTAGACCCCCCTATGGCCCTGTTGTATCTCACCTTGAAACAGCCCCCAAGGACTCTGCTCTGCCGTGGAGACACCTGCACATTCCCGTTTATTGCTGGCCTCGTCACGATAGCAAAGATGCAGAACCAGCCTCAGTGTCCTTCAGCAGATTATAAGTGTGCCGTACACACTCAGTGGGACTTCATTCCACTGCAAGGAAACCTGAGCAATGAGACTTATGGGAAAGCGGGTGGGGTTGGACAGCATCATAGCACGCAAGTGACCCAGACTCAGAAAAACAAAGCACATTTCACTGACACTCGGGTCCAGCTTATGGTCTGTACATGGCGTTTATAGTTTGGATGATCATATCTAACAAGCCAGTCTTTCACTGAAGCATACAGTGGCTAATGGATGTAGGCTTGGAGTTTAAGTTGAAATCTTACTGAATTGGCGTGTGTATTACAGCCTATTTCCAAGTTCACTGGTTATTGTTTATGATTTATTTAATACCAGGAAGTTTTGCAAGCTCAATTATGGTGTTGAAAAAGAGACCAGTAAATTTAAAATTGCAAATGGAACTTAATGTGGCCCATTACAGAGCTAATGCTTAAAACTTAGAATTTTCAAACTGGAATGATCCACTTTTATATCTTGCTTGTTTGTTTGTGTCAGGGTCTTACCTTATAAACACCATGCATTCCAGATTGGTCAGGAATTCCTGGCTATCCTCCTGCCTTACTCTCCCAAGTGTTGGGCTTATAGGCCACCCTTTCCCGCCCCAGATTGAATCAGTCTAAAACTGAAACAGAGTCAGGCAGTGGTGGCTCACACCTATAATCTCAGCACTAGAAAGGTAGAGACAGGAAATGACACCACTGGGCAGAGAGAGGAATATAAGGTGGGAGGAAACAGGAGCTCAGGCTTCAGTCTAAGGTTTCATAGAGACAGCGTTCAGTCTGAAGACTTTAGAGACTGGATGCCCATTTGGTCTGAGGATTTCAAAGAGATAAGAACTTGTGTCTGGCTGCTCTGCTCCTCTGATCTTTCACTATTTACCCCAATGTCTGAATCCAGTTCTTTTATTATTAAGACCAGTTTGAATTTGAGCTACAGGGAGACTTCATAGAAGGGGGTGCTTCACAGGAGGGGTGCTCAGAGCCCCACCCCTGGCTCAGGGGCTACCGATAGTTGGTAGGATATTGAGTGTCAGAGTAGGAGAGAAATTTCCTTGCGGTTGTGTTCCCTGGTAGGTCTCTGGGCACCAGTGGGTGACTCGCACCCTTGAGAGTATGGGTGGCATAAACAGGACTTGGTGGGTTAGCTGAAAAACCAAAACCCAAACAAAGAAAAGGCAAGCAAGCATGGATGTGGGAAGAGCTCAGGGTCAAGCGGGATCCGGGAGGAGTCAGAGGGAAGAACAAAAAGTGAATATAATCAAAATATACTCAATGAAATTATCCAAGACTAATAAAATATATATTGAAAAATAATACATGCTTCAGATTCTTGGATATTCAAAAGAAATCTACTCATTGGAGATTTTCATGCGTATAGGGAAAACTAATTGAGCTGGAGTGTAATCTTGACACTCAGGAGGTGGTGGCAAGGAAGAACTGGATTTCAGGACCATCCTAGGCTACATGGGGCCATCCTAGCCTACATAAGGAGTCTGAGGCCAGACTGGGGTACTTGAGACTCTGGTGAGTGTCTGGGTATTGGTATCGGGGTGTGAGGCATCTTCTTGATTAATGATTGATGTGGGAGGGCCCAGCCAATTGTGAGGTGCCAACCCAGATGGCTGGTCCTGGGTTGTAGAAGAAAGCAGGCTGAGAAAGTCATGGGAGCAAGTCAATAAGCAGACTTCCTCCACAGCCTCTGCTTCAGCTCCTGCCTCCGGGGCCTGCCCTGAGTCCTCTTAGTGATGGACTGGTGTTTGTCATGGAATGAGAGCACAACAGGGCACTGGTTAATAGAGACATCAGTTGGAGGAAGTATGACGGAGGCGGGATGGTGGAAGACAGCAGAGAGCAGGCAACCCTGGCCGTAGTTCTGCTCTGGGTCAAAGGTTAGCAGGAGTCAGGCATGGCCTTTCAATCCTCCACATTCTTCTTGTACCAGGTCCCAGGGGCTATGTTCTGAGGCCTTTCTCTCACAGCCTCCCTCCCAACCACTGGCCTCACTCCGTCCAGCAACCTCCCTTGGGGCAGTGCTCTTCATCAGATTAATAAACCCTGGTCATCAGATGAAAAAGTACTTGAGTCCCTTGCTTGATGCTAACTTTGCCCAAATGTTATGTTTGCTTTGTGGAGTTTTCTGAGTATGTATAGCCTGACTCAAAGAAATGATTTAGTACTATTCCCCATGGAAGAGCTTCCAGTCAGTGTGGGGAGGAGTTTTAAAAGGACCTAATGACTCTGTGCATACTCATTGATTTGATGAATAGTTATGAAGCACTTCATGGATCCCAGACACTGCTGTAGGCTCCAAAGATCCTTTCTCACCTGAAAGTTAAGAAAATTCAAACCACACATCCACTCACCCACTGTGGGCTCCCCTGAAAGGTTTCTGCAATTCAGAACAGACGTCTGGTCTTCAGAGGAGGCTTCTCACCACCTCTTCATTATCCCCTAAACATTCAATCCATAAATATGTATCAAGCACTCACGATGTGCTGAATAACACCCGTGAGCCATGCATGCAAACATCCACATCCCAAGGGAATCCACATTTTAGCAAGAGAGGGAAACACTGTATTCCACCGGGTCAAGGGGCGCTGTATCATTTCACGCTGTGGTCGGCTGCAAGTGTTTCTAATACAAAAACGATTTTGCCCCTTGTAATCACAGGCCTCTCAAACAGAATGGAATGCTGCTAATTTAACAAAATGAACGCGCAGTTAGATAAGTGAGAAATACCAGCAAGGGGAGGGGTGCTGGTGTCTTGAGGGGTGTGGAGGGAGCTGCTATTTTAGACAGAAGAACTTGGAAAAGGTGAGGAGAGACCAGAGAGTGGTTGGAGAAGTCGTGTAGATAACCCGGGAGTGCGAACATCCTGAGGCAGGAGACTGCCAAACTGGCTTAAAAAGCAGCAAGGAAGCTGGGTGTGTTGGCCAATAGTAGTCCCAGGGCTTGGGAGGCTGAAGCAGGAGGATTGTCATGAGTTTGATGTAAGAACAGCAAGGAAGGGCTAAGACTGCAGATGAACAGCAAAGAGGGAGTTCAGGATATAGGCCTGCAAGCTACTGCACTGACAGGTGAAAAGGAACTCAGCTGACTTTCTAGCGGCAGAAAGACATCTGGGGGAAAATATCAAGAGACCAAGGAGCCACTTTATGTGAGGTTACCGCTTCAAATGTCAATTGTGGGTTCCTGCATCTAGACTGCATGTAAATTTTGAGGTGTGTGTAAAGAGTTCTGAAGACCAAGCCCTGGGAGAAGTACAGCGTTGCGCTCTGACCCACACAGGCCAGCCCTGCCTTGAGGGTAACTCTCTCTTTCCTCTGATAACTAGACCCTCGGGCTAACATTCTCCTAGACTGGGGCCAGTGCTAAGAGGGCCCCGAGGGAAGGCTCTGCCACTGTGTCCTTCACAACGGTGGCTCTGACTCACAGCTGTTCTTTGGGGGACAGTGTTTTTATCTATCATCTTTCCCCAGTTTCTTCCAGGACTGACCCAACCTCTTCCCCAAGCGTGGCTTTATTCTCGATGTCTTCCTGTCCAAGTATTTCCTGGTCCCTGTGAGGCAGCAATAATGCTAACAATTCCAGTATTCCTAAAGTGAGAGCTTCTCAATATTACTGTGATTATGAATGCACATCAAATACATTATTATGTACAGTCCCTGGCACTTGGCTTAAAACTCCACAGACATATTTTTTTTTCCAGATAAGTCTTGAAGACTATTTTTTGAGACAGTGTCTGATATTAACACAGACCAGCCTCAAACTCACTATGTGGCTCAGAACAGCCTTAAATTGACGGCGGTCCTCCTACCCAGTCTTAGGTTGCTGAAACTACAGGTGTGAGTCAGGTGTGAGTCATAGTACTTGGTGTGAAGATAGAGTTTTCTTAGCTAGAGTTTCAGGAAATCAGTCAGGAGCACTGTAGTTATAAAAAGATATGCAGGGATATTTCTTGGTATAACATAAAAAGTTAAATGCAAAATGTCTTCCCGGTACTGACACATAAGAAACCAGGGATTTGGTGACATTTTGTTTGTGGTTAGCCATAGGGGTCAGGTGGTGACCCCTATAATTCCAGCTCTTGGGAGACAGAGGCAGACAGAGCTCTGTGAGTTCAATGCTACCCTGGGCTACACAAGATTGATTTAGTCTAAAATAGAAACAGAGCCAAGTGGTGGTGTGGCTCATACCTTTAATCCCAGCACTAGGGAGGTGGAGATGGGAAGGGATTTGGCTGGGCGGAGAGAGGACTGTAAGGCGGGAGGAGACAGGAGCTCAGGATTCAGTCTGAGAACTATAGAAACAGGATACCCATTCTGTGTGAGGATTCAGTAGAGGTGAGAACTAGTAGCTGGCTGCTCTGCTTCTCTTATCTTTCAGCTTTCACCCTTAATATCTGACTCCGGGATTTTATTATTAAGACCAATTAGAATTTGTGCTATGTAGGGACACAGCACTGACATGGGGTTATAAATGTAAGCTGAATTAGTAATGCAACTGTTTATGCTAACACAGAAAAATAGCAATAAAAGGCGAGGCTTTGCAGGGCCAGAAAGCATTTCTACCACGGCGCCATCACACACATGGTAGGGGTGCTATTCATTCAGTAGCCACCAGAGTTCACATGTGTGTATCTCTACACATTCATATACATACTCACCAAAAATAATATATAAGTGTTAAAACAAAACCAAAAACGTTCAACACGTTGCTGGGAAGATGGCTTAGTCGGTCAAGTGCTTGCACGAGGGTATGAGCCTGATTCCCAGATCCCCACATTTTAAAGAAGCTGGCTGTGGTGGCTCGGGTTTCTATGGCCCACACTGGGAGAGAAGATGGCTGGGTCGCTGGGGCTCACTGGCCAGGATTTGGTGAGTTTCAGGCCAGTGAGAAAGACCCAGACTCACCAAAACAGAAAAACCAAAACAAAGTGAACAGTGTCTGACACCTAAGGTTGTCCTCTGGCAAGCACACACATGTTCAAAGTCACACACACACACACACACACACACACACACCTGTGCATTCGTGTTCCCCTGCACATGCACAGACACACATAAGAAATCCATCAGTACAGCATGAACATAGAAGCAGAGCCAGAGCCGGGAGGAGGAAGTCTGAGGCATTATGGGAAAACAAGAACTGTATTTCCCTGAAGATTTACCATAACTTACTGAAGTTGGGAATGGTCCATGGGAGAGTTCCATGCTGGCATTTCAAGTCCATATCACGAGCAGGTTTCAGACACAGCTCTGAAATGGAACACACCCTGACAACATGAAAATCCTCACTTTGCTTTCACCACGGATTCCATGGGTAAGAGTGTGGTCCTAGGCTGTGCTGGCAGTCACAGAGAGTGCGTGTTACCGTTCTGAAAGGCAGGCCAGAACCAGTTTCCATGAATCAATCGACCCCCTGCCCATCTTTGCAGCAGATTGTAAAGCCCATTTTCCTCCAAAGAATCATATCTCAAGAAACGTTTTGATTGGTATATTTATTTTCTCATCTGGAGTTTTTACACTCAGTGGCTCCTGGGAGCAAGTTCCCTGCAGGGCTTGGGCATGCAGTTCAGCAGCAATGAACGCCCCCCACCCCGCAACCCCTCCCCCAGCAGCAGTGAACCTCAAGCAGCAGCAGTGAGCCCCTCTCCTCTCCCAGTATCAGTGAGTTCGCTCAGTACAGGCAAAGCCTGGGGGAAAGGAAAATGCCCAGCCAGGTACAGCTCAGATCATGTCACATCACGGTGGTTCAGCAGTGTTCCCCAACTCTTGTGTGTGGGGGCTCTCAGGGATGGACGCTGGTCAACCTTGATTCCGCAGGCTCATCTCTTCCAGACATTGTGACTTCCCTTCAGTCTCTCAGCCACGAGGTCTCTGTGATCTGTGCTCATGAGTATTTAACAACAGGTACAGAAGATAATTTGAAAACAATACTCTGGACCAAGCCTCACTGCCTGTGTTCAGTTCCTGAGACCCGCGTGGTGCAAGAGAGAATACCTACCAACTGTCCTATGACACCCCAACATGACATAGCATGTGTGTAACCTGTGTACACCCCCATACAGGTGCACGCACACAAAACAAAACAAAATATGTCTTACAGAAAGAATAAAGTTTAAAATGAATTTGTAACTCTGGTCCTATATTTCTTTAAGACATCAACACGATGGGGCAGGAGGCAGAGGGAGGTAGATCTCTGAGAATTTGAGGCCAGTCTGTCTACATTGTAATTCCAGGACAGCCAGGGCTACATAGAGAGACCTTGTCTCAAAAACAAACAAGCAAATGACAAACAAATAAAAGACCCCAAAGAAAGAAAAGGAAAAACAGGAAAGAAATCAGCATGACTTGGCCACTCGGCGTAGTAGTCCCAGGTCATTGTCCAGATCATTCATGGAAGGCAGAGCATGGGAAATTGGTGGGACGATAGTTTCAGATAAAATAATAAGGGCTGGGGTAGGTAGATGCTACAGCACATGCTTAGTACACTGAAATGCCCAGGCTCAGTATCCAGCGCTACAAATAAGCAAAATAAAATAATAAAGTAAATAGATATCGGTAATCCCTAGCGCTACACGCATGGTTACTAAGGCGTTGTGGGCAGAAGTTAGCCAGACCCTGGAACCCCAACATATTCGATGAACTGACTAATAATCGTGTGAGAGCCAAAGTCTTTATGGCTCTTTTTTTTTCTTGACGTATTTTCTGGTGTCTACAATTAAATAAGCCAATTTGCTGCATGTAACCATTTTCAGTGGGTATTGTCTATGTATAGCGAGATTCCCAGGATGCTGGGTTCCTGCCTTGGAATCATCTCTTTGTTCTTAACAACTGGGTGTGTGTTCTTTCTCACTTCTTCACTTATCTTCTTGAAGAAGAAACCTTCTGGGGAAATAGTCACAATGGGTCTAAGTTTAACCTTCTCTTACAAAAAAGAAAGAAAGAGAGAGAGAGAGAGAGAGAGAGAAAGAAAAGAAGAGATAGGAAAAAGAAAAAATCGACTAATTTTGGTCAAATATGTCTTACTTCAATTTCTAAATACCTGGTCAATGTGTAACTTAAAAAAGAAATTATTATCTGAGCTAGGGCGCCAGCTCCACACTTACCACAAATCCCGATGACCTAAATTTAATCCCCGAAACCCCTGTAGTGGAGAGAGCCAGCTCCAGCTGTTGTCCCCTGACCCCCACATGAGCCTTGTGACATTTGTGTGTGTGCATAAGTGCACACATGTAATCTTTAAACTTAGCATGAAAGTGTGAAGTCCTTGAGAGGCTATTAGATTATGGATTTGGGCCCCAAGTGTTGTGGCTCAGTTGGTAGCTCTCTTGTCCAGCGTGCACAGGGCCGTGGGTTCAAACCCCAGAACCACATTAGCCAGCTGCATGTCTCTAATCCCAGCCCTCAACAGGCGGAGGCAGGCGGATCTAGGGTTGGAGGTTATCCTTAGCTACCTAGTAAATCTGAGGCCAACCTGGACTACATGATACCTATAGAGCTGTGCTTTCCCTTCAAGCAGGAGAGGTCATACTAAGAAAGACTTGGGACACAGAACAAGAGACCAGCACTCACCTGACATAGCTTTAAAGCCTGAACAGCCATGGAACCCCAACACTCCATGTCTGAATTAACGGAAGGCCTTGGAGAGGACAGATGCTGTGGAGGGAGCTGGACACTGGGTTGTGAGAGGCCCTCAGGAGGAACTGCGGGCGTTCTGAGATGTTTAGATAGCTGCCCTCCCCCAACTGCTGTGTCTTTCTCAAGGAGGGCATTAATAGCCTTTGGATGGAACATCACAGCTTCCTAGAGCACTGACCACTGGGAGAATTTGGGGGGGGAAGGCCAGAGGGCAATCTTTGTCTTCTTCCTTTCTTCTCATCCTCCCTTACCCCCATTTCTCTCTCTCTCTTTTTTAGGTGAGCTATCACTATTACCTTTATGCTTCTAAGTCTGGCTTCAAACTAAAGATTCCTCAGCCTCCTGATTGTAGAATTACATTTGAACCCACACCAGGCAACACATCTTTATATAAAAACTTGCAAGAACATGTTGTAGAGAGTAACATCTTATTTTTTGCACAATTGCATAGATTCCCCCCTTCCCATGAGCTACCATCTCCCTCTATCTTTCTCCCACTGCTAGGGTGACCGTTGTGGAAGAAGGCACCAGGAACCCACAGGTGACTCCTTCTTCATCTGCCAGCTTGACTGGATTTGGAATCACCTGGGAGACACACTTCTGGGTGTGTCTAGAAGGGTGTTTCTAGAGACATTTTCCTGAGGAAGACCACTTTTATATATTTTTTTAAAAATGCTTCAAGATCCCCAGCAGCAGTAGGCAGCAGAAATGCTGTAGGTCCCAAATGGTGGTAGCAGGCCATGTGGTGGCAGACAGTGGGCTCTGCGAGCAGCCAGTCCCAGACAGAGACAGCTGCCGGTCCCAGAGCCGTGGCCCGAGCGATGGTGGCGGGCCATGTGGTGGCAGGCAGCGGGCTCTGGGAACAGCCAGAGATGGCTGCCGGTCCTTGAGCAGTGACTGGTCCCAAGCAGGGAGACACATGGCAGGCAGGCAGGAGACAGAAACATGGATAGACACAACTTGCGGAGTGAGGTTGAATATTTATTCAGGGGGTTGTGGAGGGGAAAGGTGAAGGGGGGACAGAGAGAGAGAGAAAGAGAGAGAGAGAGAGAGAGAGAGAGAGAAGAGGAGAAAGAGACAGAGAAGGAGGGAAGCGGAGAAGTGGGAAGAGAGGCAGAAGTGAAGCTGCCTCTCTGAGAGGAAGATGGAAAAAAGAGCGGGCTCGGGCAGGAAGCTAAAGATCAGCCTGCCTCAGCGGATGGGGGAGGGAATGGGTGTGGCTTGTCTCTTAAAAAGACAGAAAATCATAACACCCACCATGAACAGTGTGGTCCTGTCCCATGGGCCGGAGGCTCCAGACAAAATAAGAGAGAGCAAATGCTTCCTGACTTCAAGTGGAAAGTGACCAACTGTCTCGCGACCCTGCCACCCTGATGAACTGCATCTCTGCAAACCACAGGCCAAACTAAACTTTCCCAACTTCGGTTGCTTTTGTCGGGAGCTGAATAGAGCCTGCTTGTCTTTGTTTCAAAGCTACAGTACTGGAAATCCACACAGAGACCGAGGTTAGGAAATATATACTTGCCTCTGCTGATGGCTGCAGCCCCACCTGCTAATCTTGATCCAGGAACCTGAGACAGGCACCCGCTCACTACAGCTGGTGCGGGGAAACTGAAATCAAACCAAAGGGCGAAGGGCAAAGGTGTGCCACCCTCATACACGTCTGTGCGGACTCTAAGAAAGCTGCTTTCCCAGATCAGAGAGAGCAGGTGTCTCTTGTGACCCCAAGAACATCGGCATTGTCTTCTCCAGCTGACCTGTGTTTATCTCGCATTTTGTAGTCTCATCTGATCGGAGTACAGCACTAATTCAGTAGGAACTCGGTATTTCTTTTTAGGAACCTGCAAATCATTTATAAAGCAGGCATTTCAGAACCAAGGCTGCTCTCCTCTATTTGGGCGAGCTTCCCTTCCCTGGGCAGACTTAAACAATGACAACCAAAGATTCCACCACAGTTCACGCTGGGTGACCCGGGCGGTCTTGTCAGCGTTAGCCTCAGGTCAGAGGCTCTCTTCAATTACCTACCCTGGCCTACAGGCTTTAGCAAGGACCAGGTGTGCTTAGAGCTGATTGCTCACAGGCAGCGGTGGGGGTGGGGTGGGGGTGGGGGTGGGGGTGGGGGTGGCAGCTGCTTTCTCAGGTGAGCATCCAATGACCCTCCCCCCCCCTCCTTCTAGGCGGGAATGTTGACAATCAACAGGCCCAAGGGAGAGCCTGCCTCTGCTTGCAGGCAGGCACAGCTGTTTAGCTGGGAGAAATGAGGTCTGCGGTGACTTCTGAATGAAGAAGAAATAAATGAGTGGTTTCCAAGGACACATTACTGTCAAACTACTGGTGAGAGTCCGGCCACGGAGCTTCACCTGAGTCACCCGTGATGCTTAGTAAGTGTGGGTTCTGGGTCCCACCTTCAAGCTTTGGGGCCAATCAGTTTTGAGAAATCTTCTGGACCCTGAGAAATAACATAGGTGTGCGTGAATGTATGTATGTGTGTGTGTATATATATGAGTGTGTATATATGTGTGTGTATGTGTGTATATATGTGTGTGTATATGTGTGTATATATGTATGTATGTGTGTATAGGTGTGTGTATGTATGTATGTGTGTATATGTGTGTGCAATTATGTGTGTGTATATAGGTGTGTATGTATGAGCGCGTGTGTGCATATGTGTGTGTATACTGATAGTTTTACTTATTTATCAAATTTCCAGTTTTGAGAATGTCAAATTTTTATACTAAGAACCAAATATCCCTTTTTAACAAAAATAAAGGATTCGAGTTGCTGCCCAGGATCACCAAAAACATCTTAGTAGATTTGTGGTTCTGATTGACAGCCCTTTGGCAGGTGTAAAGACAGGACTTGCGGCAAAGCCCTTCATCTAATTAATATGTGCGGAACTCTTAAGCCAGCAGCAGGACTGTGGGGAGAGAGCTCGCTGCTGCAGCCGGGCCCTCCAGGAGGTAGCACAGCCGGCTGCCAGGGCCTTCACCCTCCGCCCTCCGCCTCTCTTTGGGCACATTCAGCATCCAGGCTCGGGGTCTTTGAGGTTAAGGAATCCGGTGCCGGCCTGGTTAGGCAGTCTCGGAATACCTCACCCTCCAAGTATTTACGGTCCTCTCAAGATAACAAACTCCATACCTCAGGGAGAGGGACATTTTCCAGGGGCTCCTTAGAGGACTCAGCTAATGCCACGAGAGCCCCTGGTGTTCTGACTGGAACCAGAGGTGTCGCCTTGACCAGCCCCTTAGCAATACTGAGCTTCTGCAGACAAGCTCCCTCGCCAGCCTTAAAGAGCTGCAGTGTCTCGCCCTAGGTCATCCACACCCTGGAGCTCACTAGCCAGCCAGTGACCATTCAGAGAGATCCTGCCTCCCTGACAGCGGACACCTGACGTCGACCTCTGACCTCCACACACATACACGCCACCATCTACACATACACAAGACAGGGTTTCTCTGTGTGGCCCTGGCTGTGCTGGAACTCGCTCTGTAGACAGGCTGGCCTCGAACTCACAGATTCGCTTGCCTCTGCTGGGATCAAAGGTGTGCTCTGCCACGCCTGGCTTCCACACGGGGCTTCTCATCCTGATTCAGCCACAGGAATGGAATCTCATCTCCTTCTTAGAACTCTATTTCTCACTTCTCAGACAGTGGCTTTCCAAGTTTGTCATGTCCTGTACTCCCTGAAGCAAAAATGCAGAGAACGGCTCCAACGTCTGGATGTCTCTGAAGTGGAGAGAGAAGCCTGGTGCTGGGGAAGGTGGAGAAGCCACAGCATGGGAGATGCAGCAGAAATCGGCGTTACATTGTACATCTCTAACTTCAAAATTAATCCCAGCCCTCAGGAGGCTGAGACAGGATAGTAAATCTGAGCTAAAGACTGAGACCCTGGTCGGTTGAGGTGTGTGTGCTGTTTTTAAAACAACAAAAGCAGGAAGAGGATTGAAGAGACCAAAGAAAGAAAATTATGTGGCCCCTTGGTGCTGTCTATGAGAGACAGGGAGGGGTTGCTGCTGGTCAGCCTCACCTACTAGGGGCTGGACAACTGTCCCTCGAGACAATTTCCCTTGTATTTTTTGAGACAGGATTGTCATTAATCCTGAAATTTGCCAGAAAAAAAAAACAGTTCCACCATTTTGAGTGAATTTAAGTAAGCTTTTATTAGAAATATTAAATACGGACCAAGATGGAACACGGTCAGGACCAGCACCTGGAAACTTTCCAGGTAATTGGCACTGTTGGCGGAGCTTACATGGGCAAAACCCACAGACCACCGTACTTTCCCATGAGGTTTTGCTGTTAGTTCCCAAGAACTCTAACTCCCAGAATCCCAGCCAGTTACCTTGGGCAGGTGGGGCTTCCAGGTTAACTTGGCGTCTAACAATTTTATGTGTCTCAGGCTGGCTTCAACTTCATCTTTGTCTTCAAGGATGTTATGTAGTCCTGACCTGATCTACTCCGCATCCTGATTCCTGTCTATTTACTCTCTCTCTCTCTCTCTCTCTCTCTCTCTCTCTCTCTCTCTCTCTCACACACACACACACACACAGAGAGAGAGAGAGAGAGAGAGAGAGACACAGAGAGAGAAGTGTGGAGGACATGTGTACCATGGGATGCAAGTCTGGGGAGCCTGTTCTCTCTCCTCCTTTTTGTGGGTTCTGGAGATTGAACCCAGGTCCCCAAGCTTAGGTGTCTCACTGGCCACTGGAGACCAGTTTCCAGAAAGCAGCAACCACATGACGATGCTCACACAGTCCTACTGTCATTGTCATAACCTATGAGTTTTGGTGATATTTAAAAATTTGAACCTGTAGTGACCACAGCGTCTGTCAGTTACTTGCTAGGGAGTGGCTCTGGGCACCTCTTCCTTCTGCCTCCTTAAAGCTAAGGGGCAGGGCTAAGCCGAGAAACAGGAAAGGCTGGGGTGACCCATGACTGAGGACAAGCTCCAGGAGGGTGAAGTGGTGGTTGTAACTGGGGGTCTCTCTCTCTCTCCTGCCCACCAGTTCCCAAATAACCACTCTGAGACTTAAGATTAATTACAAACTGTTTGGCCTATTAGCTCAGGCTTATTATTGACTAACTCTTACAACTTAAATTAACCCGCTTTTATTATTCTGTATTTTACCAGGAGGCTCATGTCTTGTTACATCACATCTTATTTCCCCAGCAGCTGCTGGCAGCTCCCTGACTCCACCTTCCTTTTCCTTGTATCCTTTGCTTGGGGTTCCTGCTTGGCTCTATTCTGCCTGGCTATTGGCCAAATTGCCTTCTTTATTAACCACTAGTAATAAAACATATTTACAGCATATAGAAGGACTTCCCACTTCAGGTGGTATTCATGGCTGTCAGCCAGAGGACCTTAGACTATCAGTCAGCAATTAAGAGGTCCTGCAAACAGGCTTTAAGGAGTCTGAACTCTGACCTTTCCTTCAGGGAAGGGGGGGCGGAAATAACTATTACAACTATGCCAGAATGTCTTCCAGAATATTCTACTAATTATTAGTTTCCCTAATATTTATCTTTGATCGCTCAGTTTTCTCTTTAAACCACATGATCATTTGGGAAAGGTTCTCTTATGACAGAATTTATGGAATATAATTGAACAAGGGCCCACAGCACCCCAGACACACGGCCTCACCCACTTCTCTTATGCAACCCACATCAGCAAGCATATGGCTCAGCATGATGAAATATGCATATGTGTGTCTAAGCGTGTGCTTAGTAATACACATATTTAAATCACGGCGAGGAAACAGAGGTCTAAAATGTTACGTAATACAAGTCAAAGGGCACCCAGCCTGTAGGTAGAACAGGGTCAAAGTGTGCCCCTGCCTGTTTTCCCCCAACAACTCCTACAACGCACTAGGGCAAACCTCCAGCCAATTAGTGACTGTCTTACCTGAGACCTTGTCTACGCCCCTAAGGGCAAAATCACTCTCAAATGTAGGACTGAAGCAGTTGTTCTTAACTACCAACCCTCAGGGACCGGCTCCTTCTACATCACCGCTGTTTTGTCTGACAAGTCAAGCTGAACAAATAAATCTCCCTGAAGAGTTCACCTCTGTAGTGTTTTATATTTGGTTACACCCCTCTCAAGACATATGGAGCCAGCCTGCATGGTTTAAACACCATGGCTCTGCATTGCCTATGTTTCTGGGAAAGGACTACACTCCACAGTGTCCCAGAGGGCAGCGCTGTCCCCAGCGGAACACAATCACTCTCTGGACCCTGTAGAAGTTCTGGGACAAATAAGAATTCAGGGTGCTAAGTAATACACCCATTATCATTCAGCACGGCAGGCTGAGCTTGTACCTCGATGGGAAGGGTTCCGCTTTGACCACGGGGCAAGGAAAATGATTTAAGCTCTCACTATAGTGGGGTTTGTAGATCCCAGGGCACACATGCCCCACCCAGGTTATTTTAAGATGAGCGGTGTCGCTGCTTTGAACCCGTCCCAATGGGAGGCTACTGGAGAGGCAGTGGCTTCCGAGGGAACTGGAGGGCTACCTTGCGCTGCACAGGCTGATGCTTTATCTCCCTGAGGACTGTATGTGTATCCCTTCACGGTATCTACGGAGACGTGAAGCCCTGATCCAAGACAACGTGAGACCGTGTTTTGTATTAGCAGTAATCAAACTGCACACTTTCTGAGGTTTGATACTGAAACTTGGTTTATTCCAGGGGAAATCACTTAATATAAAGCAAAAACACATCTATACATTTATAACTTAATAATATTACATAATATGTGACGCAATGTACAGTGATCTATTTGATTTTAATCTCCTTAACATTAGTATCTATTTGTTACAAAACATATGAGCAAATTCAGATGGATGCCATCCTTGTAATGATGTCTTGGGTGACAATACCAGAGTCCTTTGCTCTCACTTTTTGGGGGGTTAGAAAGTGAGAAAGGGTCCCAGTCCCTGGGCTGGCTTTGGGCTTACTATGTAGCCAAGGCTAGCCTTGAACTCCTGGTCCTCCTGATTCTACCTCCTATGTACTAAGGCCACAGGTGTACAACACCATGCCCGGCCTCTCATTTCTGAAGCAGTCCCTTCCTTGACTCTAGACAGCACCTCAGATGGAAACTACCTGCTCTCTCGTGAGTCAAGGCCACAGAACAGGGGCTAAGAATCAGCTCGGGCAACGACAGCACCTGTGTTTTGGTGACATAACTACCCAAGAACTGACGAATGACCTTGTGTTTGCTGACTTAAGTAGAAGAGAAGAATTTTCTTCTCAGATACTGGGATTGTTTGAGACTAGCACCTGCAACTGCAGCCATGTCCCCAGTGGTAGACACAGCGGGGCCAAGGCAGAGAGAACTTCAGCGACTTTCAGGTCCTTGACTCTAGGTTCTCAAGCCTGCTTCCCCCACCTTGTTACGCTGGGTGTGTGATCTAGTGCCCACCCCGCCTTGCTGTGTTAGTGCACAGTTTCTGCCACACACAGTTTAAAAAAAAAAACCATGAATACCATTACCGTGGGAGTTGGAGGTGTGGCTTAGTCTGCAGAGTGCTTGCCTGGTTTACAAGAAGCCCTGGGTTTGATTGCCAGCATCATATAAATGGGGTGTGGAAGTACACACCTGTAATGTAAATACTTGGGAGGCAGATGCAGGATGGTCAGAAGTTCAAATACTTGGGAGGTAGAGGCAGGGTGATCAGAAGTTCAAACACTTGGGAGGTAGAGGCAGGATGATCAGAAGTTCAAACACTTGGGAGGTAGAGGCAGGGTGATCAGCTCAAAGGCCACTTTGGTTGCATAGTGAGTTCCAGGCCAGCTTGGAGATCTGTGAGATCTTGTCTCAAAATAATAATAATCAATAGTTTTTAAAATGTGAAAGCACGAATCCCCTTACTCCTTCTGAAGATGTCCTAGTTAGAGTCTGAGCATGTAATTAACACAAGTCCAATCAGATCCAGCTTAAACAAATGGAAGACCCATTCGCTCATCCAATCAGGGCTAAGGGTGGCAACGGTGGCGGCAACGGTGGCAACCTGGGATCTTTGAGGACCAGTGGCTCATTGCTCCCTCCGTCTCCTCGCGACTTTTCTTTGATCTTAACTCCGTCTCTCAGACTGGCTTTGCTCCAGTCGGTGTGAAATAACTGGCAGCAGGTTGCAAATGATCAACATGGCTTCAAACTGCAGACATCTTCCTCTGCCTCCTAAAAGAAGTCAGCGGACCTCTGATCAACCAGAATTAGTCAGAGTAAGTCCTCTGGTTTGTCAGGCTTGGTCAAAAGGTCCTCTCTGAATCAAGTACTGTAGCCAGTGGCTCCTGTAGCCAGAGCAGCCACATAGGAAGGGAGACAGAGGCACTGATCAAGAATATATATCCAATGGAGGGCATTGATTCAAGAGAAAGCTCTGCCACAGAACACAGACAAATAAAGGTCTCTGTTTTCCTACACTGACAGCCCATCACACAGCTTTCCAGACAGATTTTCTTCATTGTGAGCAAACATATAATTACAGGAAAATCCCAGTAGATCTGTGTATGCAGCAGGCTTTGTAGTATCAGTACCGGTAACAGGGAATAGCCATGGGGCGGGGGCATGACAGGGCAGCTCAGCAGAGAGGGTGGGTCCGAATGCAGAAGGGTCTGGGCTCCATCCAAGGGAAAAAGGAGAGGAGGAAGGGAAGGAGGAAGAGGAGGAAAGAGAAAGGATGAAGGAAGGGAGGAAGGGAAGGAGGGGAGAAAAGAGAAAGGAGGAAGGGAGGGAGGGAGGAAGGAAGAAGGGAGGGGAGGAAGGCGAAAGGGTTGAAGGAGAAAAAGAAAAGGAGAAATGAAAAATAAACACGTGTAGAATTTCCGTTCTTCCATCCTAGCGAGCAGCTTGGGCTCACTCAGGACCAAGAGAACACGAGAACTTCCCACAGAAAGCAGGAGGCACAGTCACAGCCTAGGACTGGGGCTGAATTCCATGCGTAACCTTTCTTAGAGGATCTCATTCTGACAAAGATACAAAGATACCCTTCAGATAAAGCTGGCATGACCGTCACATGCCCAGGAGAATGTGCTCCAGCAGCAATCCTGGGCACATTCTCAGGGAATGCCTGAGTCGTGGTCTGGGAGATAAGATGGATGTGCATGTCATCAGGTGTTACTATAGAAATGTTTATACCATAGAAAACATAAATATATGTATAAATGATTTTTATATTTGAAAAGACAACAGTGCTTTTGTGTTTTGGTCGCCATTAAAAAGTACCCATAAGTCCTTATGGTATAGACTGTGGGAGCCAATGACCTTCATGTCCACGGCATCCAGGGCTCATGTCCCTGTGTGGTCTGTCCTCACATTAAACCAGGGTTACTACGAGGAACCAGGATAGTAAGACATATTTGTGTGTGTGCATGTACATGTGTGTATGTATGTATGTACACATGTGTATATGTATATATGTGTCTGTACACGTATACATGTATATGAGCGTATACATGTGTGTATTGTGTATCTACATGTGTGTATATTGTGTGTGTACATGTGTGTCTGTGCATATGTGCACATGCACGTGTATATGTATGCATATATACATGTGTGCATGCACATGTGTGTATTGTATATGTACACATGTGTATATGCATATATGTGTCTGTACATGTATACATGTATATGAGCGTATGCATGTGTGTATTGTGTATGTACATGTGTGCATGTATAATTGTATGTATACATGCATGTATGTACGTGTATGTCTGCGCACATGTGCATGTACATGTATATATGTATATACATGTGTGCGTGTGTGCATGTATGTAGGAACATGTGTGTATGTATATCTGTGTATATACATGTGTGATATATTTGCATGTACATATGTATGTCAGACCCAGGTCCTTGCACAGCTTACACAAACATGCCACCACGGAACTGTGTCCTCAGCCCACAAGACACACGGTTCGTGAAGGAAGGAGACTTTGACACAGTTTTCAGGCTTCTTGCTCTTAGGAAAGCCTGATACGCTGCATGCTCGTTATTTTAGCCCCTCTGGGGAGACAACAAATGAGGAGGGAAACTGAGGCCTGCCAACAGCAACTTGCCAAGCGTGAGAATGGGGTGCTTGTCCCTTCAGTGAAGCCATGACCTCAAACTCCAGCCTCTTGAGAAGAAGCTGAACTGCCTGGGTTAGCACTCGTGACTCTACCTCATGGTCACATCATAAATGTCGTGGTAAAGCTCCAAGCTTCAGCATCCTCTGTCGCACAGCTACAGCAGCTAACACACAGCTGAACAGAAACATAAGTTTAATAACAAAAGCGATTTGGGCCGGTGAGAGGACCCAGCATGTAAAGACCCTCGCAGCGCGAGCCTGGCTGCCTGAGTCAGCAGTGGAAGAAGGCCAACTCCAGAGTTGTGCTCTGACCTCCACATGTGTGATCTGGCATGGGCCGCCCACCACATCATTCGCATACACGCACAAAACAATAAAAAGGGTTCTTAAGAACACAGCAATTTACTCTTCTGCAGTACTAAGTCAATGTTAGGGTGTTGACTTCCACCCCATTAATTCTGAGAACCACGTGCTCTCAAGGCCCTTTCGTGTCTGGTAATCAGACAGATGGGAATGTGGTTGCAGCAGAAACTAGATACACGCTTTTCCTTACCCTAAGTCAGCACGAAAGTGAGGGCTGTGGGATGGATCAGTGTGGAAAGGAGTTGCCCCTAAGCCTGACGACCTGGGCAGGGACGGTGGGAGAGACCTGGCTTCCTCAAACCATCCTGGCTGAAGATACACAGGACACCTGTGCTTGTACACACACACATACACACTCCCTCAGACATATATACACACACATACATACATACCTATACATACATACGTACATACACTCTCAAGACATATATACACACATGTACACACATACACATTCACAGACATATATACATACATACACTCACACACATGTACACACACTCACAGACATATATACACACATACACACTCACACACATACACACTCACACACATACACTCACACACATGTACACACATATACACATCCTCACTGACATATACACTCACACTTGTATACACACATACACATATCACACACACACACACACAATACATACAGACACACATGCACACACTGAAAAAGGTCAGGTAAGAAAACAGAGCTCATTTCCCCTTTAAAGGAACACAAACCGCTGTAAGATGGCACCTTTCCACCCGCCTGACAAGTTGTCCTTTGAAAAGCTAAGCAGACCTAACCGTTTAAAAAGCACATTGAACAAAAGTGCTGCTGCTGGATGTTTTAGAACCCTGGCTGCTGGCTCTCGCGGCATTTGTAGGGAGAATGCACGCTGCTGAAATATTTTCAGTTCTGTCAACCTTGTTGATTGCTCGAGGAAGGGTCTGCGAAGAATCTGTGCTAATGTTTGCTTTCCTGCACCAACGTCCTCAGCTACAGACTGACAGGAGTCAAAGGGCTCAGAATGGAAGAAGAAAGAAACGACTTGGCTTTTCAAAACAACTGTTTTTAGAGAAAGTTAAGTCGGCCTGGGCAGTGTAGGAAGCGGGACAATGAACTGTCCCAGGTCGGTGTCTACACGGCAGCATCAAACACAAGTGAATCCGAGTATAGGTTCCTTTTAACTACAGGGCTAAAAAAATACCCTGCTTTGGAAAACAACGATCGAGCACGAAGTCATCCTTCCAGAAGGTGCCTGCCTGCCCTTGTTCTCTGGTTCGCTGACACCTCCCTTCCTGTGCTGGGGAAAGCACAGGCTGAGAGCAAACGTGTAGACATCTTGACAATACAATCCTGAACTTCTCAAAAGAAGTACAACCAAAGGGATTAAGGCAGGAAGATGCTTGTGAGCCTTGCTCAGGTAACAAACACGGTAGACCTTGAACCAGCGGTTAGACTGGAAACAAGGCAGCTCTGGAGGATCCAGTGAGCCAAGGCAAACCCGAGGCAAGGAACGAAGGTACAGGTGGGGAGAGTTTCCACAGGCGCAGGGACCACGAAGTGGGCCACACACACACCACATACACACAACTCACACATATACCATACACACATACCACACCACACACGCAAACACGCTCACACGTATAGTTGAACCTACTTTTCACAAAGACGTGAAAACATGGAATTTGTCTTTCTTTCTGAGCATGGTTTACTTCACTTAAAAGAATGATTTCCAGTTGTGCCCATTTTCCTGCGAATGTCACAACTGGACATTTCTTTGCCTCTGTATAAAATATTATGTGTATGTCCCACATTTTCGTTATCCATCCATCTGTTGATGGGCATCTAGTCTGGTTCCACTTTCCAGCTACTGGGACTAGAGCAGTCGTGACTAGGGACCAGCAAGTGTCTCTCGACATCCCAGGAAACCCTCTCAAACATAATGAGATGTTGTTTAGTTAGGGTTTTTGGTTAATTCGGGTTTTTTTTTTTTTTTTTTTTAGCTTTTGGAAATGTAGCATAAACATCTTCTAGCTAGACTTTTTGACTGCCTATTAATGTAAATGTTTTTGAAGGGAGAAAAGGCAGATAAGAGACTATAGTGATATTTCATTTACATTTTCATAAATAAAGCTTGCCTGAAGTTCAGAGAGTAAAACAGCCACACTGGCCTGCCTTACAGATGAGGCAGGAATAATGCACACCTTTAATCCAGTAGCCACACTAGTTTGCATTAGAAACCGGGTGTGCACGCCTTTAATCCCAGTGGTGTGTGCCTTTAATCCCAGCTCTACAGGGGAATATAAGACAGGAGAAGACAGCTCTCAGGCTCAGCCTCATTCTGAGATTCCTAAAGGCAGGATCGTCATTTCAGACTGAGGTCAACGTAAGAGCCAGTGACTGGCTGTTTTGCTTTTCGGGTCTTCAGGTTGAACCCCAATTTCCCTACTGGGTTTTAATAATCATGTTTCAAGAGACCAAAGATAATCACGTGTGCCAATAACTCAATAAACCAAACCATTGTTATTAAACAGCCCAGATTCACTCTACCACAGAAGGTCATCAAACCACCTCTCTCTCGGACCTTGACGTCCCTCTGCAGCCCAGGCCAGTCTTGAACTTGTCATCTTTCTGTCTCAGCCTTCTTTGTGTCTGCATCACAAACCTGCACCACAAGCCTGGCCCAAGACAGTATCTGTATGTGTACATGTGTGTGCTGGTACATGTCTGTGTACCTGTGTGTAGCCAGAAGCCAACACTGGTGTCTTCTGTAATCATTTTCTACCTTACTATTCTTGATGTCTTCAGAAGCAAGGCTTTATTAGCTGTTAGCATTAGTGCCCTGCACCCTGCAGCAGGGTGGGGTCATCCAATGGCTGCTCCCACCTCATGCTTTGAGTCAGGGCATCTCGCTGAACCTGGAGCTCACTGCTGTCCTAGGCCGGTGGGTGAGTCCCGGGGACCTACCTGCCTCTGCCTTCTCAGTGCTGAGACCCAGGCTCATACCACCCGGGCTGGCTTTTTTATATGTGTACAGTCTGGTCCTCATACTTTTGGGGCAAGCACTTTACCCACTGAGCCATCTTGCCTGCTCCCCCATCTCACCCGCTCCCCTAAAGCACTTCTAATGACAGAAATTTCATTTAAAAGACTAAGAAGAAAACTGGCCAACGCTGGACAGTATGGAAGGCCCTGGGGAACTTTCTAGATGACGAAGAGACAGACACTTTATATCTTTTCATTTTCCTCTGTTGCAGTGCTGAGGATTAAACCTAGGGCCTTGTGCAGGCGAGGCCAGTGCCCTGCCTAGCCCCGCCCCTGACTGTCTGAATCTTGATTGGGGTTGTCGTTACATAACTGTGAACATATCCAAACTCATTGGCCTACACATTGAAAAGGGGGCCAGTTCTGCTGCAGATGTATCTCAGTTAGGAGAAAGTGGTGTGGCGTGGGTGAGGCATGTGGGAAGCATGCGCTCAGTCCCTAGCACACACGAAGCAAGTGACATGCCTGTAGTTCAGCGCTCCAGAGGTGGAGCCACGAGGATCAAATATTAAAGGTGGTGACTGTGAGGACACCCTCAGGCGTGGGACACCCCCTTAACACCCCCAGCACTCCCTTCAAAAAAAAACCTCAAAAATGTTTTATCCAAGACATAAAAGGAACAAAAGGCATTAAGTACACGCGGCCCAAATACACGTGGCTAAATACACGTGGCTAAAAAGGCAACATCCAACCCAGAAAGAATGTCAACATAAGTTATGCCTGGGAAACGATAAATCTAATTAAATGTGCAAACGTCTCCTAAATGTTAGATTTAACTAGTCACATCAAACAGATCACTGTGAAGCTAACCACACACTGCTGTGCCCCCTGTGAGGGGCTGGAGAGGTGGCTCAGTGGCTAAGAGCACTGGCTTCTCCTGCAGAGGCTCTGGGTTTGATTCCCAGCACCTATGTGGTAGCTCATGACTGTCTGCAATTGCAGTTCCAAAGGATCTGATGCCTTCCTCTGACTTTTGTGGACACCAGGCACACATGTGGTACACACATACATACAAAGAAGCCAAACACTCATGTAAATAAAATAAAAGTAAGTGAAAATTTGAAAACATAATTAACTTCATTTGATTCTTAGAAGAGGAAATTAAACAGAGCAATTAGAGTATGTGGGAGTGGCTGGCGTGTGATGTCATCTGTCTTTTACTTAAGGAAAAATCATGCCATGAGGGTGGCCTGGTGACTCTCTAAAAATAGAAACGTCATCTACACCAGAGAAACAAACTCAAATTCTCTACATTTATTTATTTTTATTTTGCATGTGCAGACCTACATGTCCGGACATATGTGCAGATACACATGTCCTGTGTTCCTACCCACAAGTCCTATGTGTGGACCCACGTGTCCTATGTGTGGACCCATGTGTCCTATGTGCGTACCCACGTGTCCTATGTGCGTACCCACGTGTCCTATGTGTGTACCCACATGTCCTATGTGCGTACCCATATGTCCTATGTGCGTACCCACGTGTCCTATGTGTGTACCCACATGTCCTATGTGTGTACCCAAATGTCCTATGTGCGTACCCACGTGTCCTATGTGCGTACCCACGTGTCCTATGTGCGTACCCACGTGTCTTTTGTGCGTACCCACGTGTCCTATGCGCGTACCCACGTGTCCTATGTGCGTACCCACGTGTCCTATGTGCGTACCCACGTGTCCTATGTGCGTACCCACGTGTCCTATGTGCGTACCCACGTGTCCTATGTGCGTACCCACATGTCCTATGTGCGTACCCATATGTCCTATGTGTGTACCCATATGTCCTATGTGTGTACCCATATGTCCTATGTGCGTACCCACATGTCCTATGTGCGTACCCACATATACCACATATGTCAGTGTGTTGGGGCCAGAGGACAACCGGCAGGCGTTGGCTCTCTCTAGGATTCATGCATGTTTTGGGGCTCAAGCTCAAGTCATTAGGTGGGAAGCCCCTTTCCCTGCTGAGCCACTCGCTCCCCTCCCTGACTCACATAAAGACTATGTACACGCAGGGAACAGTGTCAGAGTCGGAGAACAGGCAGATCACAGACAGCTTATCCAGAGAGACTCCCAGGCATTCCCCTGCTGCCAAAGCAGGTGTGCCCCCACGTCTGGGGCCACCATGACCAAACTGGGAGAAAAGCATCTAAAGGAAGTGCGGGTAGGAAGCAACACAGCCTGTCGAGTTGGGGAACAGGCGGGGTGCATTTGTCTGTCCCCAGGCAGGAAGCAAAGCAGGGACAGGAAGTGTGACTGGGCTGTCTTACCTCAAGGTCCCTCCCCAGCGACCCACTTCCTCCAGAGAGGCTCCACCTCCTGAAGCGTGCACACTTCCAAGACAACCCCACCAGTTGGGGAAATGAGGCTTCAAACACAGGAACCTGTCCGGCACTTCACTCTCAAATCTCCACAGCAGGCAAACCAAGGGTGGCATCTGTGGTCTTTGAGGAAGCTAAAGGCATCCTTTCTCTCCTGCTGGCCCAATGTGGTCTGCGCCTCGGCGGTCTTACTGATTTTATCCCACCATGAACAGTTTTGCTTTTTTAATTGATATGAGATTCCACGCTGCCTTCAAACCCCTAAGTAGTCAAGGTTAGCATCGAACTTCTGCTCCTCCTGCAGGGTGGGAACTGGAGTCAGGGCTTCCTGCACCTGTGCAGACATGCTAAAGGCCTAGAGCCCCGACTTAGACACATGACCCCATGACCTAGCGTGCAGCTCAGAAAGCAACAAGATAGTCTCCAAAGAACCAGTGGGAGAGAGCTAGAAACACCAAGCCGGGGAGATCCCCTCCCCTCAGTCTGGCAAACTCTGCTCTGAACCCTAAAATTCCACACCGGACCCGACTGTCAGTGTTCACTGTATTTCCATGTCCTCAACAACGCGTTGGTAGGTGTATCAGCTGACAGCTTGACCCTTCCATGGTAAGACTAAGGGGAAGGTTTGGATTCTAGATACAGGAGAGAGAGCAGTAGAGGCAGCAGAGTCCCCGGCCCAGAGAGAAAGTGACCGAATCTGGCAGGCAGATTGGGCCTCAACACGAGTGAGCTAGAGAGAGGACAGGACAAGAGAGGGAGGGAGGGAGGGAGGGAGAGAGGGAGGGAGGGAGGGAGGGAGGGAGGGAGGGAGGGAGAATTGGCTGGGGGAAAGGGGCAGAAAAAGCAGAGATAGCAGGAGTATAAGGAGAAGGAGTAGCTGGGGGGGGGGGGGCTGGGGAAGTTAGGGTAGGGGAAAGGTGAGAGCAGCTAAGGATTTAGCATGGATCCTGAAGGGGGTCACAGGCACTTGTGATACTGAAGGAGCCTCCAGCCCAGCATGCTGGTTTGCCGCTGGGCACCACAGGCAGCCATTTGTCTCTCTGTCTTTTGGAATTTGGGGAATTGAAGTTTCCTTTGGACCTGACAGCAAGAATTTTGAACTCTTAGAAAAAAAGGTTGCCAATCTGCCCAAACTGTAAAGGAACCAGTCTAATACCTTCGGGGTTGATCAAATCTATGTCATCAACGCATCTAGCCTGAGCGTCCATGATTTAAAAAGAAAGTTGAGAATTGGAAGGGGTGGAGAGCTAGGAGTGGCCTTAGAGTGTAAGGGGTAGGCAGGCAGCTGTGGGGCTCACTCCCCTAGGCCCAGCACTCAGAGGCACAGGCAGGAGGATCTCTGTGAGCTTGAATTTCAGACCTCTCTCTCTCTCTCTCTCTGGCTGCAATGGAACTAATGGAGCTATTTTATTTGGTTCCAAGAATTGCGTTCTAACCGTGGCTAAGTGTTCTCAGCTAAAAAAGGAAATCCAGCAGATTGCACCAGAAGTCCTAATGAGACAGGCAGCAATGGCAGGGAATAGGGACAGAAAGTCCATGACTATGGCTCTACAGACAACAGCTTCTACCTTTTGATTTCCAAAACAGCAGATCAGCTGAGAGACTCTCCACAGCGTCACTACTGGAGGCCTGCCTGACTCCGGCTGAGGAGCAGGTCCCCTGGAGGGCCGTGGACTCTGTGTTAATGCTGAAACCTTTCATTGAGGGAAAGGATTCTCTGCTGCATGTCCTAGCCCAGGAGTAGCAGGTCTAGAGGCAGAGGGGCTCCTTCAAACCGGCCTCCCCATCCCGCTGGAGATGCCGGTGACCTGGCCGCTCACTGGCTCACAGGAGCTGCCTCCCTCGAATGATGGGCAAGGAGTTTACCTCATTATGTCCACCCCAGCTGCAGCTGTGGCTTCCTAGCCTCGTGCTGACATGGAATTACCATACTGTGTTCACTCGCAAGGTGCACTCACATGGCCACAGTCACGTGAGCACCCTTTTCTCTGACCCTTTCCTCTGACCACAGTGACATTCTTTTCTTTTTATCCTGTCTGCTTCCCATTCTCTTGAGGTCTCCTTCTAGACTCAGCTCAAGGCTGTTCCCTTTCGGAAAGTTCTCTGCAAAACCAGGATAGCCGGGCAGTGGGGGCACACACCTTTAATCCCTGCACTTAGGAGACAGAGGAAGGAGTTCAAGGCCAGCCTGGCCTACGGAGTGAGTTCCAGGACAGGCTTCAAAGCTACACAGGGAAACCCTGTCTTGAAAATCCAAAACAAAACAAACAAACAACAACAATAAAAAAAAAACCAGGATAAACTTCCCGTGGGCCTGTGCCTGACTAGGACTGTGGCGGGCGACGACTCCCGTTCTCTAGCCTTGAAAGAGTCTCTTCTGTCCCCCATTAGGACGTGTGGGTCCCAACTGTGCTTTCTACAGTTAAGTGCTTCTCTATTTCCTGCCAGGAGATGCTGGTGGCATTCGGACCAGCAGGATGATTCAGCAGGCCTGGCAACCTACCGAGTTTCATCCTGGCACCCATGCCGTAAACAGAAAGAACGAATTCTCACGAGTTGTCCTCTGTCACACGCCCCCATCCTAAAGAAACACATATGGGCAACAAAAAAAGGTTTTGTTTCTTTAAAGGAGCTGCTGGTGAGAATGACTCGCACTGCATCCCCAGGCACTCTGGAAGTGAGCGAATCATTGCTGATTTCCCGTTTATTCCCTTATCTGATTGGCCGGAAGACTTACCTATTTTCCCTCAGAAGCTACTCTGATAGTTCCATCTATCCCCTCTACCCATAGACACCCATAGACAGCTACAATCTTCTCCGCCAGTGTCTACTTATAGACAGAGCCTCTGGCACCCTAGGCTGGTCTCAAACTCACTCTTCTGCCAAGGCTCTCTTGCCTGCTCACCACGCCAGGCTATGATCCCAGGTGTGATTCTCCATGCTGACTTGCCTGTCGCTGGAAATCAAATCAGGGCTTTGGGAACACCAGGCAAGCTCTCTATCCAAGGAGACACAGGTTGGCCCCCGTTTGCTTCAGTCATGACTCCTAGGGAGACATACATCTTGTGTTATGGTGGAGGAAATGCATCCCACTGTTCAAATTTATTCACAGACATTATATATTATATAATAAACTTTAATATATATAATATATTTAATACATATATTATATATTTAATATATATTATATGTATATATAAAAGGCTGCACCTGTAAGTGGGTTTGCGCAGACCTACATGAATAATTAAGTAAATACTCTGTCTCTCTATCATTTTTCCAGTTATTAATCCTTACATTATACATAAAGGCTTCAACTGTGTCACATTTAATAGTTTTATGATTTATCATCATCATTATGGGTATACATGCTCACTCAAATGGACACGCATGCACCATGGCATCCGTGTGGAGGTCAGAGGCCAGCCCTGGGGAGTTGGTGTTCTCCTTCCACCTGTACGTGGATTTTGGAAACTAAACTCGAGTTTTCGGGATTGCTCAGCAAACAGCTTACCCACCGAGCGTTTCCCTGGCCCTTCCCTGTCATGTTTTATATCCAAAACGATGCTGTCTGTGTCGACAGACAATATTCCTGTCATTGTACTTGCTATGTCTGAAGCAACTCAATGTCGCTCATTTAGAAGATAATTTATATCCATTTTAGAAGTGAGTTTATGAAAAATTCCAATGTCCTCAACATTTTGTGTGTAACACATAAGCCCAGCAACCAATCGGCAGATTCCTGACCTTCTTCACCTGTGACATGGGGTACTTTGAGATTCCCTTTTCTGTTTGACTCTCCTATTTCCAAACACAGATTGTGACTATGACCATCTCAGGTCCCTCCAGTGATCACAGCGCAGAGTCAGAACGTCCACCAGTGGGTTGTGACGCACCCCGGGAACGTCCACCAGAGGGTTGTGACGCACAGCCGGCACGTTCACCAGAGAGAGGGTCATGACGCACAGCCAGAACGTCCACCAGAGGGTCGTGACGCACAGCCGGAACGTCCACCAGAGGGTCGTGACGCACAGCCGGAACGTCCACCAGAGGGTCGTGACGCACAGCCGGAATGTCCACCAGAGGGTTGTGAAGCACCCCAGGAACGTCCACCAGAGGATCATGACGCACAGCCGGAATGTCCACCAGCGGGTTGTGACGCACAGCCGGAATGTCCTCCAGCGGGTTGTGACGCACAGTTGGAATGTCCACCAGAGGGTCGTGAACAACCACTCATCAGTTGGTGGTCACTGTCTGCAGGGGCTGTAAAGTCCTCCAAGGCCACGCCCAGTTGATCTGTTTCCCTCATCTCCACACACTGCCATCTCTCTCCAACACACCACATGCTCTCTCTCCCCTCTCCGGACCCTTCTCATTGCCTTTCCTCACCCCCCCCCCCATGCGTCTGTCCTTCCTACATGGATGCTCAGGTACGATGTCCTTCTGTCTCTGACACCTCCTCCCCGCTGAGAAGCACATGATCAGTTCCCTGCTCTGTGTCCACTTGACAATTTTGGCATTTACTCGTTTCTTTCCATGAATTTGTGCCTCTGTCACTAGGACGGACACGAGCCCCTGGAGGGCAGAGTCCCGGAACTATGTCTCTAATGCACTTAGAGCTGACGTCTGATTGATGCAGATGCTTCCATCAGCTTTTCATTTTAGCATCTAACCGTACAGCAGATGTGCCGATTCCTCACTCTCAATTCCCTACCCATATTTATGATTACATTCTATGTGAAAACATCTGCACATGCATATACTTCACATCTTTAAAAAAAAATTTATTTTTAATCATGTATAAAGTGGTTGTCTGTGTGTGGATCTGTACACGTGAGTACAATACTCTTGGAGCCCGGAAGAAGACGGGGGTTGGACCCTTGGAGATAGGAGTTACAGACAGCTGTAAGCATCTCAGGATGGGTGCTGTGACCTGAACTCAGGTTTTCTGAAAGAGCAGCTTGAACCCTTAACTGCTGAGTCATCTCTCCAGCCCGAGTACTTTATATTTTGCAAAATATTTGTATTCTGGCAAGTGGAGTTTACTGCATACTAACAGAACATTTGCTTTTCAAGGAGTGGCTGCGTGCTGGGTAAGGCCACAGAATTCAGCTCAAATCCTAACCTGACTCTGGGGCCATCCATGTCTTGTTTTCTTTGGGGCAGGACTACACTAGGTTGTCCAGGCCTGCAGACACCCTTTGCTTAACTGATCTCTGCTTGGCTTCCACGGGCTCCAGAGCCAGACCTTTCTATCCTAGCCTTCCTGCTCCTGAATTTCTGTCCCATCTCTTGAAACAACATTCTGCTACTCAGCATGGTAGCACAGGGTAGTACCAGGTGGAGGCAGAAGGATCTGGAGTTCAAGGCCAGTCTGGGCTACAGGAGACCGGGTCTTAATAAACAAATCAAAGACAAACACGAAATGAGTTCCTTCCTTTGGCAACCAACAGGCCTGGGGCAATGCCCAGTAGGACCCGCATCTGACTCTAGTACTCAGGTGACAGGCCGAGTGTGAGGGGAAGGTGCAGCTGCGGTCCCTGTGTGGCTGGTGGCAGGAGGACTCCCAGGGCATTCTGGCTAGTCTAGACTCTGGTGGAGAGAGATGGGAGAACACACTCGGTATTCACCTCTGCCCTCTAGGGGCATGCACACCCATACACATACACATGTATTCACCTCTGGCCTCTAGGGGCATGCACACCCATACACATACACATGTATTCACCTCTGGCCTCTAGGGGCATGCACACCCATACACATACACATGTGCACCTCCTCACACACTTGATTACACTCACACGGGCACAAAGCCCCGCACAAGCCAGCCAAGCACCAATGAAGAAACAGACCGTCGGAGAAACGGTAGACATGAGACAGCTGGCAAGCTAGCTGGCTGACCTCATCCCATCAGGCTTCAGGCCAAGTTCCTTAAGGTGTCTTTAAAACCATAGCAAACCCCACGCCAGCGCAGTTGTGGCAGTGAGGCTAAGAATCTGCTCTAAATGTCTTCCATTTTCGCTCAGTGAGGGGCTGGAAGGTGACAAGGAGGGCAGGCCCAAGGAGCAGATGACAACTGTGTCCCGTGTTAGCAAGCAGAGGACGACACTTGGGCTTTACTCGATACCTCCGCACCCAGGGGACTTAAACATATTTAATTCTATTCTCTCCTCCTAGTCTGTGTGGCGAGTAGGGCATCACCTCTCTGCTCCCCATACTGTGCCAGGCACCTGGGAAACACAGGCAAGACAGGCCAGTCTCTTTCCTCATGGACTCCCCACCTATGGCAGTGGGGTTCAGCCCCTTTCCACCTGGATGTAGATGGCTTTATCCATGCTGATGGTTCAGCGTGACCAAAGCTCTTCCATACAGACCGGAACCCGGATTCAGAATGTACACTCAACACTTACATTTCTAGTGTCTAGTGCTGTGATGGTGATATACTACCCGGGCAAAGTGGAGGGGTACCCACATGGCAATGGAGTTAGGTGGAAGCCGAGGACAGTTTCAGAAGGGAGCTGCACTCAGTAAAAACTGGAAGAGCAGTAGGAGCGGCTTTGTCAGAGGCCGTAGGCCAGGTGGGACAGCACCCTATTCTATGCTAGAGCTCAGAGGAAACAACAAAGTGGGGGGCAGAGGAAGGGCGGAGTGCAGGCAAGGACAGCGGGGCGTGGATCCCTTCCTGGAGGAGGTGAGGTCTGCAGGGTCTGCATTAGTTACCTCTCATGGCTTTAGCAGAAGCCCAGGGAAAGAAGGACTTGTTTTGACTGACGCTTCAGGAAGGCCGTGTGTGCTCCAGTGCATGCACCACACCTGTGCGCACAGGGGCAGGTCTAATTGGACTCGGGGTTATCAATAACAGCATGAGGTTGGGTAGGAAAAGGGATGGGGCCCTGGAGGAGTTGAAGGTGGCCGTGGATGGACATGACCAGTTTACATAGTATAAATGTCTGAAACTTCCAAACGATAAATGCTATTAGCTCTAAAAAGAGCAGGGATACTGTCTATCGTGGCGTGGAGGGCCACACAGCAGGAACAGGCGGTAGCTGGGCACACTTGTCAGCAATCAGGATGCAAACAAGCAGATGGGTTGATGGGGGCTGGACTGTCCAACCTCAAGACCTGCAACCAGGGATCCACTTCCTCTGGCAGGCTCCACCTCCTAAAGGTCACACACACACACACACACACACACACACACACACCCAAGTCACCCCACTAGCTGGGAACCCACAGCTGGGCCGTACAGGAAGCCGTCACAGCGTAGCAAGTGGGCATACGTGGCCCAAGAAAGTGTGTTCAGATACCAGGTTTAAGAAGGCTCCAAGAGACTCCAGAGACTCCAGTGTGTAAAGGACTGGGGAGGAAGAGGAGGCAGAGAGGTCAGGAGTAAGGCCACTGGCAGGAGGAGTAGGTAATTTCCAATCTTCAGATGAGGAAACTGGCCTTTGACTCCATAGGTGTGCCTAGGGCCATCAAGCTGGAAAGGGGCCAGCATTAACCCAGGCCGATGGCTAACTTCCAGATCTTCTGTGTCCATTCCTCACGTTTGTGGTCTACAGACACTCTGCCTCAGCTGCCTCAACAGTTTCTCACTCAAAACCCCCGGATCCTAGTGACAGCCCCCGCAGGCCCGCCCCCTTTGCAGGGGAGGCTAATCCAGTCTGCTCTGGCGGATCAGTAGGGATCAGTAGAGACAGCAACAACCACTTCACGAGGGGAGAGCGCACACTCATTTGACCTTGAAGGTTTTTAGCTAATTCTGAGCTTCGCTCAGTATTTTAGGATCTCTGTATGATTACAAGGGATAAAATATTCCACCATCACCAAATGACACCCGGAGCAAAGCACCTCTCTGAGTTTAATCGTGAAGCAATTTTACAAGACACCTTTAAAAAAATCAAGCCTGTTGAAAAATTAGCTTAATCCATCTTGCTTTCCCAACTATTTTCCAACTCGTGTTAGGTACACTTGACACCGACCGTGTTAAATCATGGCTGGGGTGAGTACAGTAGACCAGAGAGCAGGGGTGAGTGCAGTAGACCAGAGAGCAGGGGTGAGTGCAGAGAGCAGGGGTGAGTGCAGAGAGCAGGGGTGAGTGCAGGGAGCAGGGGTGAGTGCAGTAGACCAGAGAGCAGGGGTGAGTGCAGAGAGCAGGGGTGAGTGCAGTAGACCAGAGAGCAGGGGTGAGTGCAGAGAGCAGGGGTGAGTGCAGAGAGCAGGGGTGAGTGCAGTAGACCAGAGAGCAGGGGTGAGTGCAGTAGACCAGAGAGCAGGGGTGAGTGCAGAGAGCAGGGGTGAGTGCAGTAGACCAGAGAGCAGGGGTGAGTGCAGAGAGCAGGGGTGAGTGCAGAGAGCAGGGGTGAGTGCAGTAGACCAGAGAGCAGGGAAGAGCAGGTGAGGCATGGGACTGATCTTCCAAGATGTCAGATGCACTGAAAGACTTATTATCTGGCTTCACTTTGTCCAGGGCTCGGTGAACAGTGACGTTGGATCCTGTGGCACACACCTATAATCCCAGCACTGGAGAGGCTGTGAGTATAAAACAGTCTAGACAACACAGCTCCAAGCCAGTCTGGTTTACAGGGAGAGATCTATATCAAACACCTTTCCAAGGGAAAAAACAGCGAGGAGACCAGACAGGACCCAGTCCCTGGTGAGTTACAACCTGATCCTGGCTTACTGAAAAAGGAGTTTGCCAAGCAAGTCGAGAAGCCTTTGTGTCCTGCATACTAGAGGTTCCCCCCATTTGCCACCCACGTGACTGAAGTTAGGGTAGTAATCACGCTAAGGTTAGTTCCCTTCATGGGATTTCTACAAACACATCTAACTACCTGGCCATCTTTAAGATCAGTCTGAGGTTGCATCTCTGTACAATCAGGTGAACAGACACCCAGGTTTGCCAAACACAATGCCTCCCTGGGGCAGCACCCGGTGCCTGAGCCCACGTCTGAGGCCAAACTTTGCGAGAAGATAGTGCCTGTAGTGGAAGGGAGAGGAAGCCTGGCAACTCTACAGGCAGCAGGTTCCATCCAGGGCTCCTCTGTCCTCTGATGTAATGCGCTTCCTGCTTTCGCATTGCAGAGTGCAGCTCTCTGGCTGCAGAGTCTGGAGGTCAGTCGCCTGAGACGAGACGTTCACCGCCGCTATCTTGCAGTTTATTTTCCGTGAACACACTGTCACCTAGCCAACAGCCCCGCCCCCTAATCCCACGACTCTTGGCTTTCCAGCTCGTATTGTCCTCCCCTCCCCCCAGGAAGGCAGCTTCCAAGCAGCCTGCACCAGGAAACCCCCGCTGCTGGTGGCTGGGATTGAGGCTTGGGGTGGGGTCGGAGTGGATCTTCTGCTCTTGTTTGAGTCCAAATCCCTATCTTTCTTAAATGATTAAAAAAATTTTATAATATGTATGTATAAATATGTATGCATAGTCAAGCGAGGGGTGATGGTGCACGCCTGCTTTATCAGTCTGTAAATTCAGCCTTGAGGCAAGATTTCGGCGAGAGTTCCAGGACAGGCCAGCAGCCTGAGTTACAGAGTGATAATCAGTCCGGTCTAGGTTAGAGTGACTTTCTGTCTTAATTGTTCAGGGGGCAGAGCTCGCTCTCTCTCCAGGAACGCAGCCGCTGGGCTGGCTGTAGGGCCAGCCTCCCGCACGGTGCACTCTGTCCCCAGACCCAGCCCGTCCCCCCTCCCGCGGACACGAGCCACCGCGCAGCTCCGCGCCGCCGCCCAGCGAGCGGGAGACTCCCCAGGGCTCTTTAAATACGAGCTATAAATACCACCGGGCTCGGCGCGCGCGTCACCGCCCCGCCGGCTTCCGATTGGCCGCCGTAGTCCCTCATTTGCATACTGGGCTCGCCCAACCCCGTGGCGACCTGGGCGGGAGCGCGCCCGCCTCTCCCCGGCCGGCCGGACCGTGGGCGGAGTCACTGGACCCTGGGACCTGAGTCCCGAGTGGGATCGGGCGTGGTGGCCGGTGCCGGTCATCCCGGCATCGGAGAGGCTGAGGCAGGAGGACTGCTGCGAGTTCCAGCTTGGGCTACATGCTAATGTCGAGAACAAGACTACCTATGTATGGTGTGTGTGTGCGTGTGCATGTGCGCGTGTGTGTCTACATGCCCGTGTGTGAACATACATTACACATATTTTTAATAAAATAAATGGTGGTTCTCTAGGACCCCCTGCACCTTCCCAGAACATCAGCTCTACCTCGCCGGTTGACACTGGATCCTTTCGCTTTCTACGAAAAGGAAAGAAAGTTTTCTAGGACCCTGGAGCAGATGCTGCCGGTGGCTCCTAGCGGCTAAATTTAAATCACGTGAGATCTGGACCGGCCACGGCTCTGTGAGATAACTGACCACTCGGATGCTGAGAACACCAAAACAAAACTGTGTGGTCGCTGTAAGACACGGTGAGCTGGAGAAGAAAACCAGCAGGGCTTGGAGACGCGGGAGGTCGACGCCTCCTGGGTTAAACCCGAGTTTAAAGGGCATCCGAGTCGGGTGTGGTGGCTCGTGCCTCGACTCCCAGTCGCTTGTGAAGGTGAAGCTGAGGCAGGAAGATTGGCCTCATAGAGAGACCTTATCTGCAAACAGACACCCAAACCAAATGAAACCACAGGGGCTTTCTCCAGCGTGTGTTAAAACGCCTGGTCCTTGAAGTGGGCGCGACTCGAGCGGCAGGGAGGTCCGCTAGCCTGTGCCGCTGCACTCAGACAAAAAGCGCGAGCCGTGAGCATCTTACTAAATTACATCTCATCTATGTTCAGCCGTGACATCGCCCCTTTAGCGACTTCATTTAAGAGTGAAGACAATGCCTCAAGCTCTTTCAAGGGGGCTGCTAGGGACAACGCAGTTGTTTAGAAAAAAAAAAGCGCGTTGGATTTTAACAAAAGCGCTCCCCCTGCTGGCCAATGCTTCTCGTCGTCGCTGATGCCCCAAAGAGAAAGACTGGGTGGGCTGGTGTGCGGGCCTCCTCAGAGCGAGGTGGGAGGGTGAGCCTCAGGATGTTGTTAGCTGGAAGTACAGAAGTCAGGTTTTTGTTACTACAGTTGTGAGAGTTGCTTCACAGATTTTTAAGCCTTCACATGTCAATAAAAACAGGTTTTACCTTACGACCAACTTGGATTAAAGCAAAAGGCAGATGTATTATGCAAACATTATTTTCTGAATTAACAGTGTAAATATAAAAATACTTGTATCGAACACTTTTCCAACAATTTTAATATTGTGCAAGGTTTTTAAAAGATGGTTTTATTTTTAGTTATGTGTGTCTGTTTGCATGTGCACCTGTGTGCTGATGCCTACAGAGGTCAGAAGAGGGTCTCTTAAATCTCCCCTAGAGAGGGTCCTGGGAACTGAACTGAGGTCCTCTGGAACAGCAAGCAAGCGCTCAACTGCTAAGCCATCTTTCTGTAACTGACCAATCTGAATGCACTCTGTGTGTGACATTCTGGAGCAGGCACTTTACCGCCTAGAGAAATGCCAGGCTTGACTGTTCTGTTTTGTATGCCTGGTAAATGAAGAGGCTTTTAAAAAGACCAGTAGGCTTGCTTTAACAAGAGCGGAGCCATGTCTGCTCCTGGAATCCTAGCCAACTACCCAGAGCTGGTGAAGTCATGGATCTTGGAGATGGGCCGACAACTGCCCCTTTACTAAACCATAACATCTCCTAACTGTATTGTAAGTACGTGTCCTTACACCCACAGACAAGAGTAGTTCCCACTGCTTATCTAGGAAACTTCTCTTTGCAACAGAGGAAGAGCATCACCCAAAACAACAACAAAAACCTGATGAAAATGTAGAGAACTAGAGAATCTGTGGAGCTCAGTCCCAGTGGGTCCAACTGCAACCCAGCTCCTGTACCTGATTCAACTTCAACATAGCTCCTGCACCCTGACGCTCAGTCACATTGGTTCCAACTGCAACGTAGCTCCGGCACCCTGATTCAACTTCTACACAGCTCCAGCACCCCTGATGCTCAGTCCCAATTGATCCAACTGCAACACAGCTCCGGCACCCTGACGCTCAGTCACATTGGGTCCAACTGCAACACAGCTCCGGCACTCTGTCGCTCAGTCACATTGGGTCCAACTGCAACACAGCTCCAGCACCCTGATGCTCAGTCACATTGGGTCCAACTGCAACACAGCTCCGGCACCCCCATGCTCAGAGATCACTGCAGACTAGGGGTAGGACTATTGTGGAAGCTAGAGGAACAGGAAGTTTTCTGTGAGACTGTGTCTCCTAGAAAAGCTACTACACCATGAATTCTCCTCATCATGGCTGCCTTAGCAAGACCTAGACGAGGACACGACCAATGGACACGCTATCATAGAAGCTCCAGGGGCCTTAACCACAGAGAAAGAACTATAGGAACTAAAGAAAGCCCAAGAGAGGAAGAGCACATCAATTGGTTATCTAATACCAAGTGGGCAGCTCTGAGGTTTACACACAGGTACATCCAGACCAAGCAGACAAGCTGGTTGTATTTATGTATTTGGGATTATAAATGTGTGTGTGTGTGTGTGTGTGTGTGTTTGTGTGTGACATGAGGGGCTGCTTGTTGGGGTTTATGTCCTGCCCAATTCCCACAGCCGGTAAGCATCCAAAGAAAATCACACAGAGAGTCTACATTAGGTTATAAACTGCTTGGCCCATTAGCTCAGGCTTCTTATTAGCTCTTGTAGCTTATATTAACCCATTATTCTTATCTATGTTAGCCACATGGCTCAGAACCTTTTTCAGCGGGGCAGTCACATCTTGCTTCTTCCATGATCTGGGCAGGACTGGGGAAGAATGGGCTTCCTCCTTTCCAGCATTCTCCTGTTTTCATTGCTCCATCTTTACTTCCTGTCTGGTTGTCCCACCTATACTTTCTGCCTGGCCAATCAGCATTTATTTAAAACATGATTGACAGAATACAGACAATTCTCCTGTACCGTGTGTGTGTGTGTGTGTGTGTGTGTGTGTGTGTGTGTGTGTTTGAATGAGAAGGGACCCCTATAGGCTCATATGGCTCATATTTTTGCATACTTACTCACCGACTGGTGAACTGTTTGAGAAGGATTAGGAAGTGTGGCCTTGTTAGAGGAGGTGTAGCCTTGTTAGAGGAGGTGTGGCCTTGTTGGAGGAGGTGTGGCCTTGTTGGAGGAGGTGTGGCCTTGTTGGAGGAGGTGTGGCCTTGTTGGAGGAGGTGTGGCCTTGTTAGAGGAGGTGTGGCCTTGTTGGAGGAGGTGTGGTCTTGTTGGAGGAGGTGTCTCCTTGTTAGAGGAGGTGTAGCCTTGTTAGAGGAGGTGTGGCCTTGTTGGAGGAGGTGTGGCCTTGTTGGAGGAGGTGTGGCCTTGTTGGAGGAGGTGTGGCCTTGTTAGAGGAGGTGTGGCCTTGTTGGAGGAGGTGTGGCCTTGTTGGAGGAGGTGTGGCCTTGTTAGAGGAGGTGTAGCCTTGTTAGAGGAGGTGTGGTCTTGTTAGAGGAGGTGTAGCCTTGTTAGAGGAGGTGTGGCCTTGTTAGAGGAGGTGTGGCCTTGTTAGAGGAGGTGTGGTCTTGTTAGAGGAGGTGTGGCCTTGTTGGAGGAGGTGTGGCCTTGTTGGAGGAGGTGTGGCCTTGTTGGAGGAGTGTTGTTGGGGGTGGGCTTTGAGGTTTCAAAAGCTCAGGCCATCCCAATCTCTCTCCAGTCTCTCTCTCTCTCTCTCTCTCTCTCTCTCTCTCTCTCCCTCCCTCTCTTCTGCTCTAACCCTAACGCATGATTGTCTGCTTCTTGCCATGATGATAATGGACCAACCCTCTGAAACTGTAAGCAAGCCCCCAATTAAATGCTTTTCATACAGAGTTGCCATGGTCACGGTCACGGCATCTCTGCACAGCAATACAACAGTGAATGAGACAGAAGCTGGTACAGAGAGCAGGGTACTGCTGTGACAGGTCTGACCATAATGCTGTTTGGAGGACACTGGGTTAAGAAAGTGCTTGGCCACTCTCAGCAGGCCTTAATAGACCATGCTAACAGGAGCATGGAAAACAGTAGTGATTTGGATCAGAGGTTTCAGAAGGGAGCAATATGAATATTAGCAGTGGGCCACAGGCCATTCTTCTGATATTTTGACAAAGAATCTTTTCACCCTTGTTGCAAGGATCTACCTGAGGCTAAACTGAAGAGTGTTGGGTCAGTGTTGTTGGCTGAGGGGATTACAGGACAGCCTAGCAGTGACTGTCACGTGGCTATTAACGGCCACTTGTATGCAGACCTATGTGACAAGAAGCACAGCTAATTGGATCATTTGAGGCAGAAAGACCCACCCTAAACCTGGGCCATGTCTTCTATGGCAGCCAAGAATAAAGAAGAAGGCGACCTTGCTCTGTGCCTGCTTGGACTCACTGGCATCAGAGACTGTTCTTTTCAGGACTCTGACATCTACTGAAGACCAGCTGAGACGTCCAGCCTCATGGACTGAGTAACTTCCGGATTCTTGGACTTTCCACTGGGAGACAGTCATTATTGGACTAGCTGGACCACAGCCTGTAAGCCACTCCAATAAATCTGCTTCACATATGTGTATATATTTATCCTGCCATGTCTGTTTCTCTAGAGAACTGGGGCCAATATGATTTATGTGTATGCATATAGTAACAGTAACTAAAGAATTGAGAGAGATCCAGAGGGTGCATGGAAGGGATTAGAAGGAGTAAAAGGAAGGCTGAGGATGATGTAGTTATACTTTTAAAAATAATTGTAATAGTAATAAAACATGCAAGTAACAATGTCAACATCTCAGCTGCCACACCCCCCGTTTGTCACTTTCGCGACCTGCTTGTTCCAGCGAGGAGAGATCTGTGTTCAGGGGTCATTGCCAAGACTGCTTTTAGTTGTTAGGGGGCCAGAGGCTAAACGAAACCAGTGAAGAGATGAAGGACCTGCGTGTCTCCATGGTGACAGCTGAGCTGGGCGTTACATTTCCCCGCAGAGGAAGGCAAGCCGCAGATAATGATCACGAATTGCCCTCCGTCTCCGTTCTCTCAGGCCCGAGGCAGACTTGGAAGTATAATAAATGATTATATGAACGTGTTTAGGGGAAGCTTGAGTACCATCCAGGGCCGAGGAAGAAACTCCGTGTCAGCCTCGGTACTCAGCCCAGGACCCACAGGGAACGCAAAGTTCTTTGCTGCCCCTGAGGCAAGCCTGGTTCTGGGATGAACTGCGGTCCCCTGGGCGCATTTCGGTTGTTGAAATCATCCCGGGTACCTTGGAGGGCGATTGTATTTGGATCGGCTTTCACTGAGACCCAGTTACATGGCATCGTCAGTCTGGGCTCCCATGCTGTGTGGTGTGTCTTTACGGGAAGTGGAGGGTGCAGCATGGGGCATGGCGCCCAGACGAGATCATGGGAGCACTTCGCCAGGAGCAGCCATCTGGAAGCCTAAGTGAGGTCCCCGGAGTGACGGTGCCTGACTTTAGACTTCTGGCCTCCAGAGCTGCGGCTGCGTTGCTGTGGTTTAGGCTCCTGCATCTCTGGTACTTTAATCTCGTCCTAGGACATCTGTGACAAAGTCTCTTTTCCTGAGCTCATGGTTCAGAAACCATGTCTTGTTCATATGTATGGTTCTAAGGCCCCACACCACAAGTGATATCAAAAGGTCCCATCTGAATATGCCTGGTGGTTGTCGGTTTCCCTGTTATTAAAGGCTAGTTCCACATTGTTCTGCTGCAATCCACGTGCCTAACACGTGCATCCTAAGGCTCAGAAGCAGTTTGTGTTTGTAGTGTAAGGTTTTGCTGCTGGCCCAGCTGCACTGCAGTTAGGCCTGTGGGTCTGGGAGGGATTAGTGAGCTAATAATTACGTTAACAATTAAACATAACTTCATGTGTTGCAGAAGGTGACTACAAACTTCTCATCTTCCTGCTTCTACCTTCTGAGCACTAGGATTGCAGGTGTGTGCCAACTCTCCCAGTTTACCAAGTAATAGGGGTTGATCCCAGGGCATCCTGCATGCTGGACAAGTGCTCTACCAACTGAGCCACAGTTCAGCCTGCTAATTTGTAGCCAATCACAGGGTCAGATCTTGAGTTCCAAGACTTAAAAATGTCTCCCACTGTCAGCCATACAAACTAACCTCCAGAGCTCTTTCTGTGCTGATACATGACCTGAGTTTTGTACATTACCTAGTGAGGTGTGCTCTGAAGTCTGGGTTATAATTTCAAACTACTTTAGGTTTTACAAAAAAAATAAATTTACCGAAAGTTTAAAGTGTTAAAAAAAAAAACCTGATTATTCCCTCAAAGTTAGGCCTTCTCTTTCAGACACAACTTCCTTAAGGTAAATTTGCTCTACGGGTCAGAAGTCCACAGGACACAGCCAGCAGAATCGCCGTGTAATGAGATGCTAGTGCACATCCAGGCTGTACCGAGGCCGCCTCCGAACCTGACTGCCTCATTGTCAGAGAGGCACTGTTGTGGCTTGCTGCTTACAGAGGAGGTCCTGGGAGAAGCCACACGACTTGGTCAAAGTTAGAGGCAGAACTAGGTTTCAAATTCAAATCCTTCTGACTTCCAGGCTAACTCTTCAGACAACAGAGAATATTACCAATATATAAACTCAGAAATGATAGCCGTAGGTTGGACGCTAACCGCTCTATAGGGTATACGGGGCAACACTTCAGAAATTATATTCAGAAAACATCCATTCCACACACTACATGTGAGTAGCAGGAGAAAAAGACAAAGGACTGTGATCAAACATGTTCGAGAAATTGTAGATTAAATGAAGTTGTTTGCTCGTTTAACTGAAGAACTCTGTGGCGTTAGAGGGAGTCATTCAGGGTGTAGTAACTATAATTATGTAGTTCTGTCAATATCTCTCAAGAAACAGCAAACATTAACGAATGGGGGTAGTTTCTGTCTTCTGTGGAGGGACTATCTGAGCTATTGAGTTTAGAGATGGCAAGGGAAGAGGCTCTGGGGATCCTGGGACACCATCCCATGCCAGGGGTTGCCACCACCACTTCCTGGCATTTTCAGAAAATGTTGCTTATCTGTACTGAAGAGATCGAAAAATGCTTGACTGTTTTTAGGAGCTTCTAATGCCTCTGGTTCTTGTTCATACACCTAGAAGATGTGTCTGGAAAGATAAAAGGTTTCCTTGTTAGTAGATTTCCCAGGGGTGCTGGAAGACTTGGGAATGATCAATGATTGAACTTTGAGCAGGTGCGAGTTAATAAAACCTGAAGGTAAAAGTCGGGCAAGGGGCACACACCTTTAGTCCCAACACTCAGGAGGCAGAGGCAGGCGGATCTCTGTGTTTGAGACCAGCCTGGACTACAGAGTGAGTTCCAGAACAGCCAAAGATACACAGAAAAACCCTGTCTCAAGAAAACGAAAGCAAAACCAAAACAAAACCAAAAACAAACCTGAAGGTAACTGACACCAGTAAAGGCAGCTTGATGTTCTTCATTCCTGGCTCAGCGCATTGTGTGGAGTATTCCTTTACACTCTCTGAAGATGGCTCACTGTGGTTGGTTTAATAAAAAATGGAACGGCCAATTGCCAAGCAGGATTTCCAGGCACAGAGGACGCTGGGAAGAAGATGGGTTGAGATGCCAGGAGATGCAGAGGAAGCAGCATGGTCAGTCCAGAGTAAAGGTAACCGAGCCACATAAAAGAGTGTAAATTAAAAGATGTGGGCTGATTTAAGATATAAGAGCAAGTTGGAAACAAGCCTAAGCCATCGGCCAAGCTTTCATAATTCATCATGAGTCTCCATGTCACTATTGGGGAACTGATGGTCCCCGTGAAAAAGTCCGCATTCTGAATTCTAGACTACCCAGAGTAATCTTAGCAGACTGGCCCAAGGGTGGAGTGCAGTTTTCTCAGCCCATGTCACCCCAGCAATTTTCTGTCCCTTCAATAAAAACTACAAGGAACAAAGTCTCAGGACCCCAGGTTCTTTCTTGTTTCTCGTAGGCCTGTGTCAGCGTCCAAGGTCCAGTTTCCACTTCCACTCTCTCTGCCTTCCATCTCTTTCCTCGAGGCAGCTGCTGGGAGCTCCGAAGCTTGCTTGTCCAGTTTCTTTTTCTACTCGCCTCCAATGACTTGTTTTCAAGTTTCCTTCTGAGTCTGATTTTTAATTCTTTGGACCAACAGAATAAAGACTTTGCAAAGAGAACTCTGTCCTCATGGTAATGGAGGGAGAAAGGGATGAGGGAGGCAGGACAAAGCCAATGGTTGTCCTGATAGGAAAGGAACAGTGCACTCAGTTGAGATTTTTCAAAAGACATGGTAATCAAAAGGGTTGTTCAGAGGGCCATGGAGTAGACTTGGGGACACTACACTGGGTTATGAACATTGGGGATCCATTGCTCCCTCGTTCTCAGGGTAGGAGAGACCACACCATCGGGGTAGGGGAAGGCCAGGGACTCCAACAACAGCTGTGGTCAGTGAGGTGGAGGGGGGGCGTCCAGCAGCATTCACAACAGGCAGATAAATGCCAGAGCATGGAAACCAACACCCATTGAGCCAGGAGCCAGAGGTCAAGGCCTTGGGCAGGTACTGCATACCTAAGACTAGATGGGGACCAGTCGGAAAAAACAGCTTACTACCTATAGGGAGCAGGTATGGAAGTGGGGATTTAGAGTCTCTTTATAATAAGGAGACTCAGATAAGTCTCTCTGCTCAGGAAGATCAAGGTTATGTCTAATTGTGAGGGACATCCAGGGAAACGGCGAGACAGACAGCTTGTTACTTACTCTGAAGGACGGCAATAGTACCCGGGCCCATGGGTCATCCTTCTGTAGATTAGAATTTCATCCCTTGCTTTCATCAAGCAGTTAAGAATCTGTTTATATACTTCTTTGTAGATGTTTTACGGGAAACAATGTTTCTTACATATATTCAATTTTGTCTGTGCAGAGTGCCCCCACCACATACACGTGAGGCCAGACCATAGTTTTCCCCGTCTGCCAACTGGGCTCAGGCATCAGATTCAGGTCATGGCACTCAGTGGCAAGTGTCTTTACTCACTGAGCCATCTCACCAACACAGGAAGCAGTTGTGATTTCACAGGAAAAAAAAAAAACCCGACAATTAAAACTAAAACAAGAAAATAAATAAATAAAGGGCAGACAGTAAACACGCTTGTTTGCAAGACTGAAGACCTGGGTTTGACCCCCAGAGAGAAAGACTCCTGAAAGTCGTCTCTGACCTACAAGCCACCCCACCACCGTGCAATAGCAGTGAAGATTAAAAACTATAAAAAAATAAGGATGGAATTAGTGACCTTCTTTGTGTGTGTGTGCTGGCACTTTTTAATGTAAAAAAAACTTAGTTTTTTAAGATTATTTAATTTTTTAAACATTTATTTATTTATTTCATGGGGGAGGGCACGCACATTTGATTCCCAGGCAATTCTGTGTTCTAAGTCTCCCTGTGTGGTGGTTTGTTACAGCTTTAGGAAATGCATCCGTCACTGTCACGAACTGTTGTTATAAATTATAATTGGCTGTGATGTAAATTCTTACACTCAAATACGGTGCTTAAAAAGAAAAAAATTATTATTGCTGTTTTAATTGTATACACTAGTGTGAGTCTGAGTATGGTCTCTGAACGTGAGTGCAGTGCTCATAGAGGCCAGCAGAGGGCAGAAGACCCCCTGCGGCTGGAGGTCCAGGGTGCTGTATCTGCCCTGTGCGCCTGCCCTGGGAGAGACGTGTGTGCTCTTAGCTCTGGAGGGGGTTCTTCAACCAACCCCTGCGCTTGTTTCTACAGGACACGTGCAGGCTATGAACAGGGGTGCACGTATGTGACGCGGGTCCGTGTGTGCAACACACGATACACCTCTAAGTCACTCTCACCGGCATTTTTACTGTGCACGTGTGTTTTAGTGTGCAAGGCCACAGAGCTGTTACTTTTTACAGGGACTGGGACTGGGTTTGTCCATTCCAAAGGAAGCCTCTCCCTCCCCCACAGAGCGGTCATGGGCCTGCACGCCCATGTTCCGTGCAATTGAATTATTATTTACCAGTTAATCCTAACATTTTAGAATATTCTAATTGCACCCCTCATTTGGATCCAAAGGCAGAAACGATGCTTTGAGGGCTCACAGGCCTTCCGAGATGGTTTGCACCAACTGTCCACCAGAGGCTGGCTTCTTCACAGGTCTCTCCTCCTCACTCTGGGGGGGGGGGGGGGGTTGTTGAGCAAACAGAAGGAGGGGTCTCTGTGACCGGGAGAGCAACCGTGCTAGGTTTCCCTGTCCTGCGAACACCCCAGCAAGAGAAACAGAAACGCTGATTCGATTCAGCCTTGCTCTCCTCACAGCTTAAGCTCAGATGACCCGAGCGAGCCAGACTTGACGCCGCAGATGGAGGGCGTGGGGATGAGAAGCCGAGGGCACAGAACACAGGGCTCCTCTCAGAAAGAAGGTCTGTGTTTTAGTGTCTCTGAGAACTGTTTACCAAGGGAAAGGATGGTAGAGAACGTCCTCTTTACAGGGCTGTTTGAGTGCTCTAAAACTGACTTCAGTGTCTAAGGTGAACAACCTGGGTAAATAAAACTAAAATTACCTCAGTTTTCTGTCTGCAGTGTTTTTTTCCCTCCTCTTTCTTGCTGCTGCAGTTTGGGTAAATCTTGTCAGAAAAACAGCAGCCTGGGTTTGCAGCAGATTTCCATGGTGGGCCTAGATCCCATGCTCCCAGAGTCCCCAGCTCACACTGTAGAAATCCACTTCACCTAAGTTTTTGTTATGTGTCTGTGCATGTATGGGCACATGAGTGCAGGTGCCCTGGAGGCCAGAAGGGGGCGTTAGACTCTCTGCAAGACAGAAAATGCTGTTGACTGCTGAGCCACCTTGCCAACCTCCTGAATGCGTTTTTTTTCTATCTTGTCCCCCCTTTTGTTCTGATACATTCTACACCCAGATCACGAGGTTCTGTCTATCACAGCTTCTCTCTGTTTCCATCTGTGAAGCATGTCCATGTGTCACTGCAGTTTTGACCTATGGAAGGCAAGTGTGTCGGTCCTCACCGAGTTATTCATTTACTTGGGAGGAATCTGGGTGCTTTCTCTGTACAAGGCCAGGGGAGGGTGCTGTGCTTACAGTGTCCAAGGAGATTAGGTTTCAGACTCGATAAAGCTGACATTCCAACAGGCACCAAACAGCAATCACCTCAATATTTGTATAATCATAATAAAGGGAAACGATATAAAGGAAACACACAGCTGCAGGGGCGTGTTTCCAGGGAAAGCTGACCTAATTAGGAGCACCAGACTCACAGAAACCCGACTAAAGGTGACTTAGCTTTATTTACTCACGTCATTCATTTTAGACTCGCACTATGGATAAGGAACCATGGCACATGTTCAAGAAGAAGCGGAATAAAGGGCTGAGCGAGGAAAACAACAGGCACGTCAAAGATACAGACGAGAAGCTGGGTGGCGCCAGCAGAGCGTGCAAAGGGGGAAGGCAAACGGTGGAGGAGCGTGGAGAGGCGTGGAGGGGCGTGGAGGGGCGTGGGGAGCGTGGGGAGGCGTGGAGGGGCGTGGGGAGCGTGGGGAGGCGTGGAGGGGCGTGGGGAGCGTGGGGAGGCGTGGAGGAGCGTGGAGGAGCGTGGGGAGGCGTGGAGGAGCGTGGAGAGGCATGGAGGGGCGTGGGGAGTGTGGGGAGGCATGGAGGAGCGTGGGGAGCGTGGGGAGGCGTGGAGGAGCGTGGGGAGCGTGGGGAGGCGTGGAGGGGCGTGGGGAGCGTGGAGAGGCGTGGAGGGGCGTGGGGAGCGTGGGGAGGCGTGGAGGGGCGTGGGGAGCGTGGGGAGCGTGGGGAGGCGTGGAGGAGCGTGGAGGGGCGTGGGGAGCGTGGGGAGGCGTGGAGGAGCGTGGAGGAGCGTGGAGAGGCATGGAGGGGCGTGGGGAGCGTGGGGAGGCGTGGAGGGGCGTGGGGAGCGTGGGGAGGCGTGGGGCTTTTTGCATGAAGGCTCCTGGGCCATCTAGGGGATTATGTTTTTATTCTTTAGCAGCTGAAATAGTTGAAGCTGGAGAATGACAACGTTCAATTTAACTTAAACTGGATGAAATACGGGCTGCAGGGATGGCACAGTGGCTAAGAGCACCTGTTGCTCATATAGTGGACATGAGTTCGGTTCCCAGCACCCACACCAGGCACTTTACCCCCTCCAGTTCCAGGGGATATGGCGCCCTCTCCTGGCCTCCATGTGCATTGCACCTGCGCTCACACCAGACACACAATTAAAAACAAACTAAACTTGATTATTTTATTTTTCAGACATGGCCTCACTGTGTAGGTCTGGCTGGTTCGAGCTCTAAGTAAACTAGACTACCTTTAGACTCACAAAGATCTACCTACCCTCCATGTGCTGGAATTAAAGGCATGTGCCACCATGATCAGTCAAAATATACATTAAAAAAAACAAAGCAAAAACGATTCTGGGTCCTACAGGGAGGATGGAAGAAGGCTCTGGTGGGTGGAGTCTTACTCAGCGAGGGCACTCCCACATCCACCCCGAACACTGGTAAACAGAACCTTCTGTCCAGATGAGGCCATCCACATGATTTGAGTAGACTCCCTTGTCACCCACCACAGGGACATAGGGATGGACATTTAGCGGAACCTCCCCCACCCCGGGGGCCCCAGCACTGTTCCACAAGGGCTTAATGCATCTCCCCTGCCATGGTTACACCACCCATGACTCAGTTCTAGTTAAGACTTAAGGTTTCCCTATACTCCTGGATACTCCTGGCCTTAGTGTTTGCTTTGGATTTGGAGAAAATGACCCAAGTTAGTCTAATTAATCAGGAAGATTCTGCAGGTGCAGCACGGTTCCTTTTCCTGCGGGCCAGTGGAGAGAGAGGAGGAGCTCTCACTATGGTTTCACGCTGAAGGCTGGACAGCGGCTCTTTCAGACTTTCCCTATGCCAGGGAGAGCATCCACCTCACAGCCTTCTCACCTGAGCAAATCCTGCCCAAAACACCCACTCAGAAACACCCCAAGGATGCTTGGCCAAAAGCCACATATCCTGTGATCCGAGTGGCAGAGAAAACCACCTCACCCGCCCTCAGAGGGAAAGGTTCAACTCTACCTCCCGGATAAAGCAGCATTTATAGACAGTAGCCGCTATTTCTCAATAAGGAAGATTTGCTTGTCATACCCCACTGGCTATGTTTTATATCTCACAACCAATGCATTTTAAAATAAGAAGGCTTAAAATAATGAAAAGAAGTATCCCCAGTGTATTTTATTTTAAGTAGCATGCATATTCTGAAAATTTTTAGAGTCATTTACCACCCTGTGCAGAATTTCACATATATCCTCTTGACTCCCACCGTGTGCTTAGCCACCCCCCTCCCTTCACCCATCCACGGGATAGGTGCTGAGTGCCAACCATGGGTCCGAGAGCACGCTCAGCCTTGATACGGAGCCTGAGGCAGCTCTGCGGTCCTGATGTGCGAACTGCGTCTGTATTACTATTTTCTTGCATCTTGGGCAAAAGATTAAAATTTATATGAGCCCTACAAAATAAAGATAGTAACAATAAATGATAATATTTTGTTGCACTTTCCTTTTCAAAAGTGTTTATTAAATTTTTACATTTTCCGACTGTGTATGTGTGCCTGAGTGTATGCTTATGCATCAGATGTGGTCAGGAGCCTGCAGCAGCCAGAAGCAGGCACCAAGGCACCTGGAACCGGAGTTATGGACAGGGCTGAGAGCCCTGTGGGTGCTGGGAATCGAACCTGAGTCCTCTGGAAGAGCAGCCAGCTCTGAATTACCCAGTCATCTCTCCAGCCCCTGGAAACACAGCTTCCACATTGCACACAAATCCTACCACGTTTCTCAGTGAGGACTTGCTGACACAGGAAAGGAAGCCCCAAGCAGTGAGATGGCTCTGTGGATGAAGGTACCAAGCCTGACAACTGTGTTCAACACCTGAGACCCCATGGTGGACAGAGAGAAAGACACGGATTGTTCTCTGACCTCTACATGCGTGGCACAGCACACACATGATACTCCCTCCTTCTCTCAGTAAGTGTAATGGGGGAAAAAGCCCGGAGTTTTACACATACAACCACACAAGCATGTGCAAGACTGTGCTTGGCTCAGGACCCAGACCCACCACTGTGTGTGACGGGGCCTACCTGTCTTTAATGTTTTCTGGACACACATCACCAAAAGGCCATCATGCAAGACAGCAAAAGTAAAAGGCGTGGCCTGCATTTCTCTTGGCAGCTCAGGGAGGGCATATTTTTCTAAATGTGTTTGGAAATGAATTCTAGCTTTTGATTCCTACGCTTTGTTGAGAGATCATTCTTGGCATTAGAGAGAGAACACAGCCATTTTCCTCCAGATCATTCTTGGCATTAGAGAGAGAACACAGCCATTTTCCTCCAGATCATTCTTGGCATTAGAGCGAGAACACAGCCATTTTTCTCCCATATCCTCAGAGCTGAAAGTCTCTGCTCTTATTCCCAAGTCTGTCTTTCATTGCGGCTATTATTTTGGGAACATGTAATATCCATAATTCATTTTGTTGAAGAAGAGATTCTGTTTAATATCAACAAATACGCATAGCTGTTTGCAGAGAAGAGCATCCAAGCTGTGCGGACTGGAAAGCACTCTGGCGAGGCAGGGTGGGGTCCGTGTCACCGACCTCTCCTGTAGAGAAGTGGGAGCCGCCTCTGTGTAAATCCCTCGCCACAGCAGTACCGTGTAGCACGAGTAATAAAACCCAGAGACCAATGGAGCAGCACTGCATTTTTAGATTAGACACAGATGAGGGAAACAGTTCGTTCTGTTTGGGAAATCAGGTTCCCATCCGGGAGATCTAGGTCAAGAAACTTCAGGCTCTGGATCTGCTCAGGTTTCCTGGCTCACGTCGAGGCTGGAATATATGATTCAAAGATGGCTCAGAAACTAAAACTGTGTGTGTGTGTGTGTGTGTGTGTGTGTGTGTGCGTGTTTGCATGCATGAGAGAGAGAGACACAGAGACACACACAGAAAGGGAGACAGACAATGAGTCCCGTTGGAGGCCAGAGGACCTCCTGGTGCTGGAGTTTCAGGCAGTTGGGAGTCACCCAGTGTTGGGTGTTGGACCCCAAACTCAGGTCCTCTGGAAGAGCAGCAAGCAGCCTTAATAGCTCGGCCTTCTTTCCTGCCCTAGACTTTTTCCTATGAGACCAGGCAAGAAACTTGACACTTTGGTAATGCTATCGTCCAGTCCGTTGCCCCAGGCTCCTGGTTGCAGTTAATGCCCTTTTCTGGTTAAGATCTAACTGAGGACCTTGTGTCTCATTCAATCATCGTGGCTTTGGAGTCTCTCTCCATATGGTCCAACTCTCTAACCTCTCTTTCTCTTTTATGACCCTGGTATTTTGGAAAGAACAAAATTATTTTGTAGATGATCCTTCAATTTGTGTCAGAAGTTTCCTCATGATTAGATTCAGGTAATGTATTTTTGGTGAAAACACCACACACATGTTCTTCTACGTGTGTCTGGTTATGTATTTTTGGCAAAAACACCACACACAAGTTCTTCTACGTGTGTCGCTCCAGAAGGTGTGTGGACTCTGTGTGTCAAGGACTGAGGGTGCCCCTTTGATTGCTCAGGAACTTTTGCTACATGAAGTTAGGTTTTCAACGTTTTCCTTAGGGCTAGGGTTTGAAGATGATTAGATTTCAGGCTCGGGCTGTCCACGTGAACTCCCTGTAGCGATAGAATGTTCGGTTCTGTCCAGCATGGCAGCCAGGGCCACACATTTTGAGCCCTTGCGATGAGGCTGGTACACACCCGAAGCAGGGTACAATTGGAATTTGAAAACTCTCATAACACATCCTGTATCCAACATCTAAAGTTAGTGTTTCGCTTTGGCGTTTTTCAAATGCTCAGGATAAAAAGGGGCCAAACAAAGGATGAAATAAGCCAGGCCCCTGTCTAAGAAAGATCATATAATATGCTGCCATCTTGGAATCTTTACACTTTTGTTTCTAGTTACCATGTTTCTAGTTACATATGGCTCTGTGAGTCCCGAAGACCTCCTTAACTTGTGTAGAGAACTTACTAAGAATTAGCAGCACTGATGGGGCCTGCCATGACAATCACCAAGGTATTCCTGGAAGTCGGAGTTCAGAAGCAGAGAGCTTTGTCTAAGGTCGATGAGGGCGAGAGGTCTTTGAAAACAGTTAGCGCGTGGATTCCCTTTCACCTGTGCAAACCAGGGAGTGATTGCCACAGTGGCAGCCATTCCTAAAGGAATTAATACTAAGACAGCGGCCTTTGTCTGCCCGTGGCGAAGCTCTCCGAGGACGCTGGTTCGTGCTTAAGCGGAAGGCTTCCTGGCAGGCAGGGCTGGGTCACCACCTCCTCAAAGTCAGCTAGAGGTTGTTCGCATTCAGAGCAGTCGTTGAAAGAGGGTCTAAGAACCCTCAAAGTCGCACCGACATCCAGTTTCTGGAGGGAACCATCATAGGAAGCGGTCTGCGGGACTGAGGGCAGAGAACAACGTTATATTGTTATGTTAACGTTAGGTTGTTAAAAGCTGAGTCTTGTAATTGGGGTTAGAGCAGAAGTTCGGGGAGAATGACTGTATCCCCACGAAGGCAGGTTCTGTTTTCTTTTTAAGGCTCTCAGTAGACACTGTGACCCAGATATACCCCATATGCGGTCCTTCCCGTGCGCAGACAGGCATGCGCTCAGGCCAACCACCCGGGAAAGTCGACTTGCAAACCCCCAAGTCTTAAGCCTTCTTCTGTGAACCTCTGCACAGATTTCACTTTTCTCGCCAAATATAACATTCAGTCACCAAGTGGAATTGTAAAAGTTCACGTTTTCATGAAAATTCGAGTACCTTCTCCACCGTCTTCTCAGTTAGCCACTAGGGGGCACTGTTGGCAGTCAGATCAACAGGAAGGAAGCGAACATTTTGACAATTTTATAACTTTACATTATTTTCTTTCCGTCAGTAAATAAAAACAAAACTTTAAGGGCTACTCTACCTGTAGCTTATGTGGACTTACATTTCCACTCTCCTCGGGTACTTCTGGATCTTTTGTGCTACTTTCCATGAATGAAAGAATTCGTAACTGTTTCCAGTTTCTCCCAAATGCTTCCTGTCCCCGTAATGCCACACACTCCCGCACGTCCTGTTTGGACCGTTTCCAGCACTTGGAGACTCGAAACAATGAAACAATTTTATTTTCCGAGTCACCCCTTCCTGACATTTGCTGCCACATCCCAGGGTGACAAGGGACGTTTAGGGTTTTCTAGTCCAACTGTTTATACCGTCTGGAATCCGTTTTGCATACTTGATAACAGCCTCCCCAAATCTGAAAATTACCGAAAATCTCTGCATTTGGAAGAACGATTTGTTAATAGAGAAGTTCACATAGAAGTAAAATCTGCTTGCTTCCCCTATCCTGTTTGTTGTATTAAATAAAATAAGTTGTAAATAATAGAAACTAAATTATGTTTGCTCATGAAAAAAAAGAAAAAAAAAGGTTAGAGGGGGTAGTGGTGGCGATGGCAGAATCTATTCTGTAGGGAACGATCTGGGTGGGAACTTAAGTTCTGTGAGGACTCAGTGCCGCTTCGACCGTCAGGTCTGCAGCGTTCCCTGTGATGACGTCACTCATTAGCTCTGCTTCTTGGGTTCCTGAGGATGTACCACCAGCAAAAGTGACAAGAGGCCCCTGTGACCTAGCGCGGGTCTCCTCGAATCCCAGAAGCCAGGCTGCCTACAGTGGATGCGAGGCAGTCCCTGGTCTGCAGACCTGGGGGTCCCTTGTCATGGGCTCCCAGTCCTGTGGATGGGGCACCCAGCAAGGCCTGGCCGTGGTGCCAGCTAGGACTGTGTGGGCAGGAAGAGAGAGCCCTGGGTTCCTAACACTGAAGCAGAGCCACTTTTGAACGATGAAGGCGGGTGTTGCCTTCCTCACTGAGCGCTGGTCCTATGAGTCCCCCACAGGACACGGGCATTTGCTGGGCCTTCTGCTGGGCCTTCTACCGTGCAAACTCAAGCCACTTAGGAGCAGATTTCCTGTCCTTATGACCTAATCATTAAGACTGTCATGATCTCCTGTCTCTCCGACCTCAGGTCGCAGCTGCACCTGCTGCCCAGAACGTGTAGCAGAGGGCTCCTGGGTAGAAGTTCGTGTTTCCGGAGATTTCAGCCCATGGCTTGCTCACTCGCTGTTATGAGCTCTGCTTCCTTCAGCAGAGTCTCCCAGGGGAAGTCAGTCGCTTACACATCTCAAACAGTGAGTGCCACCGAGGGAGGAGAGGGTCCATTACATTCCTTTGTATTCATAAAGAAAACAAAAATGTTTCCAAAAATTTACCCAATGCTTACCCTTCAGTTCATGGTGAGACCGGTCAGTGCAGGCTTTCATATCATAACCGTAAGCAGAATCTATCCAATTATTTGTAGTTCTTATGAAAACCATGCAGAAGCGACATTGGCCTCTGTTTTCCAGGTGAAAGAGGGTCGTAGGGAGGGAGGGCCACAGGCCCAACATCATCTTATCAACGAGCACCTGGGTTAGCTTCTCAGCAGAGGGTGAACCTGCCTTGACTCCCGAACACCTGCCCTACTCCTCCCTAGCCCTTCCTCCCTTTGATGAGAGTGTTGCTATGGATAGAAGCACATCCCAGTCATCACGGTAAGATCATATTCACACCTCCTCCTCTAGGGAGGAGTTCACACCACACAGTGCTCGTGGTCTCTTTGTTCTGGGTTAACCCTCAGTCTGGAAGGCCGGAGATGAAGTCAGCCCTCAGTGGGTCAGTGATGCTAGCCTTCCCCTGCCTCACGGAGTGATGGGAAGGTCAGGACAGTGATGCCGGATGTCTCAGAACTACGACTGACCACTAACCAACCAGAGGGACAAGACTAAATTTTAGAATGACCAGCTGCCTTTGTTTCCCCTCCCTATACAACGTGCTGGCTAAAGATGAGATGGAAGTTGGATGTTCAGAATCTTAGCCACCTGTTGTCTCAGGGTGACAGCTCATTGAATAAAACACAGTTGAAACAATCCCCTCCTGGTTTTGCCCATATGTCAGGTGGCACAGATCTGGTATCACTACAAGGTGATTCAGATTTTTTTTTTAAAAAAAAGTTTTGTGGTTCAATCACTATAAGGAAGGCTTCCATTGGAGGGCCAATCAGCCTGTTAGAAGTCATGCAGTCATGATTCATTTGGTACCGTGTTCCTCAGCTTGCTTGCCCTCAGCACTTCCCCTCACTTCAGTAAATACAATCTGCTAGTACCACAGGCAGCCAGAACTACATGGGCACGTTTGCACGGAACAGCCCTGTGCTATGCGGGCCCAGACTCCGCTGCTTCCGTCCTTGTAGAAGGTCATCTCTCTGCATTGTGGAGGGGCTGCTTTCCAGAGATTCTCACAAGAGACAACAGTGTTTCTTGTGGAAGGAAGACGTGTTCAACAGAATGGTAGGCAAAGCCACTAAAAATGATCAACACAGCAGAGAATAACAACATAATGAAACGTACTTTCATGTCAAATGTATTTCCGTTCCCAAACTGTGAAGTGAGCTATTCTCCCTGTACCAGCGATGAGCCTGAGCTGGGCCGAGAGGGAAGGTCACAGCTGAGAAACCTTAAAGTTACTTACCTGTGCAGAGGTCTGAACAAGTGTGTCCGCACTGTGCCCCAATTCCCTGCCCTGATGACTTTACACAGACCATCTATATTTAAAAAATTCTGCATTTTAGAGAAAACATATTTGCAGAGTGCATATGTCCTGTTTATCTGTGTTCTTGAGACAGGGTCTTTCTATGTAGCTTAGGCTATCCTCAAGCTCACAGGGAGCCCAGGCTGGTACAAACTAAAGTTCCCAGACAAAAGCTATATCCTGTTAAGGGTTCTCCAAGGCTGATTAACTGCTGTGATTTTAGACAGGAAATATAAATGTGGTAGGCCAGCAGTCTAATTATCTAGTATTTTTAGCCCTCTTAATAGCTGTTCATTGCTTTCCTCTGTGTCTGGCCTGACATCTGACCTGTGACTACTAGGTAAGTTTTTTGGAATGCACGAACAGGCCCTCGTTTCCACCAACACAAGGACCAACATGTCGTCAGGCAGCAGAGACTGCCCCTTCCTTGTAGCCCACCTGTCTCTGTCCTCTACTTGCAGCTCATGTCAGTACCCCAGAATACGGAGTTGGGGCCACTGGACCCTTTTGGTTGTTCCTCTCAGCACAGCGATTAAATCTCCTTTAATTCTCTTAAAGGAGCTGCAGCACGCTGCCAGCAAGCAGAGCGAGAAGCAGTGTTAAACTCTGTTTATTCTGTGTCTAGAGTTCCTTTTTAAGCTGTCTCAGGCTGTAGGTGGATACAGTTGACCACGTTGGCATGCCAATTTGTAGTAGAAGGCCACTTGTTCATTTTCTGGCTGCCCAGACTCCTGAAATAACCACACAGAAACTGTATTAATTAAATCACCGCTTGGCCCATTAGCTCTAACTTCTTATTGGCTAACTCTTACATCTTAATTTAACCCATTTCTATCCATCTGTGTATCTCCAAGTGGCTGTGGCTTACCAGCAAGGTTACATCTGGTGTCTGTCTTTGGGGTGACTACATGGCATCTCCTGACTCTGCCTTCTCCCAACATTCAGTTTAGTTTTCATGCCTAGCTCTACTCTGCCCTATCAAAGGCCAATGCAGATTCTTTATTCATTAGCCAATAAAAGCAACACACGTATAGAAGGACCTCCTACATCATTCCTCAGTGATTCACATAGAAACAGCAAGAGTCTGCTAAGTGAAGGCAGAGTTGTCCATATGCCCAGCATTTAGCTACCTTGAGGGCATGGAGTGGCTTCTGGCTGCTTTATATGACCTCAGATAGAGCCAAGAAAGTGAGCTGAGATCAACACTCGTCAGGCAGTTTTAGATAGAAATGCTCAAAGTGCCTCTTTTAACACTTGTCCGGAAGCCAGAACTTCTCCTCGTGGCATTTATAGATGAAATGTTACAAACTGTGCCATCTCTGACATAGACACTGGCTTTAGGGCAGAAGCCCCACTTCCCACAGCCCCAAGAAGCCAGGCTTCACTGTCTGTCCCTACACATCAGCCAAAGAGAGTAACTACAGGATCAGGTCTGCTAGGCGTGCACAGGCAGGAGAGCATGGCAGATTCCCAGTGCCATACACAGAGGTATTTCCAGGCTGCGCAGTGTGCTGCATGGCAGATACAGCTTTTACTCAGCTAAAAAGGATTTATATGCTGCATGGTGCTTCCCAGAGTTGAGGTGGTGAGGACAGCTCCCACAGGGCAGTCTCAGAAGCAGTAAACATGCTTCCTCTATGTTGGACAGGGTGGAGCCAACAGGCAGGGCCCTATTGGTCCTAGCCATGGCTGCTTAGCATTTAAAAAAAACAAAGTGATTCTGGTCAGAAAAGGATTATAGATATGCAATAAAGACAAATCCAGATGAAAAAGACCTCTAAATGGGTCACAGTGTTGGATAAATGTGTAGGCTTGGGAGAGAGAAGAAAAAGGGTATAGAGTTATAAAAAGAAGTAAATGTTTTTTTAAATAAAACAAAGTCTTTAAAGAGACAGTAATTTTACAGAAAAAGTAATAGGAATAAAGAAAAATAAGCCACGTAAAAATGGAATATATACAGAGTCTGGATTATGTATATTATTGTGTTTTTTTTTTGAAGTTTTGACTGCAGAGAGACATTTGATTCTGGGGACTGCTAAGCTAAACTAACATATATGTTCTAAAGATTTTTTGACTTCAAAATTTGAGTCTAAGGATATGTTGCTTTGGAAAAGAGGTTCTTATTTTGTTTCCACAGAAGATGAGAACCTGTGGATTCCTTCCAAACTAATGTGGTTTGATGGACCAAGACCCCCCCCCCCCCAAAGAGTCACTATGAATACTCCCCAAAATTACTTTACCCAACAAAAAGCAGGAATCAGTTTGGAAAAGAACTATGCCATACCCCCAAATACTGTCTATAAATGTTTCTTTACATTTAAAGTGGGTATGCTATAGAAATTTGCATTGATATGGATCTTGCTTTATTGATACAAATTTAAGGTCAATTTTGTTATATGTATATTTCTGTTATTGATTAAGGTATTGTGTTTATGCAGCTCATTTAAAAATGTAATGTATAATTAAGAAATATAGGTTAATAGAGTCATCTATAATAGTCAAGCTAATAATCATGTTAGTTAGATTTTCTAGATATATAGAGATATATTTCAGTTAGATAGGTATTCTTCAAATATTTCAAAGACCTTCAGAATATGGCATTTAAAATGTTTTAAGACCTTAAAACTTTTCATAATAATGAAACACATCTGCTCCTGGAAGCACCAATCTACTTCAAGAGGATGATGGGCATCAAAGAGGCTCCTTATGGAGTTGGTTAGCCATTTGGGCAAGAAACTGCTCTTGCCTAGACTGCTTGATATTATTCTGTATGAACTGGACATTCAGAACCCACAGAAAAATAACTGCTGAACTTGCCTAAAGGTGAGATGGTCCTTTGGGTTCCTGCTTTATGAAAGAGTCTTCCAGACATTGTGTAGGACACAGCAGAAAGTGACTGACAAACTGCCAGTATAGATAGAACTGTCTTTGAAATTTCCTGCTTCATGGAAAAGTCTGCTGGATACTATGGGCCTATAGGCTAAAGATGGATGCCCCAATGGCACAGAAGAACTTTGGGTGACTGTCCAGGTAGTGATATATCTCTGTCAATTATAGAGTTTTGGAAGTTGCTTAGAATGCAATTCCTGTTTACTTAGGTTAATATTATATCTGTCTGGAGTCTTTAATAGATTTGAAGAATATATAGTTATGATAAAAGATAAAATATATATAAATGTAACTGTAATTCTTGCTTAATTCCTGTCTTGTTATATGTAATTTTATAATGTTAAAGTTAAATCCTTACTTTTTATTTAAACAGAAAAGGGGAGATGTTGTAGGAAGTCCTTATGTATATGTATTGTTTTTATTGGTTAAAGAATAAAGAATCTGCTTTGGTCTATGATAGGACAGAATAGAGCTAGGCAGGGAAAACTAAATTGAATGCTGGGAGAAAGAAGGCAGAGTCAGGAGATGCCATGTAGCCCCCACTAGAGACAGACGCTAGATGGAAGCTTGCTGGTAAGCCACAGCCATGTGGTGATACACAGATTAATAGAAATGGGTTAAGATGTAAGAGTTAGCCAATAAGAAGCTAGAGCTAATGGACCAAGCAGTGATTTAATTAATACAGTTTCTGTGTGGTTATTTTGGGAGTCTGGGCAGCCAGGAAATGATTAAGTGGCCTTGTACAAAAGAGGAACACCTCCAAGACTTCTTCTTCCTCTTCAGAGTTGAAGCAACAAGACAACCCACTATCTTACATCTACAGTAGGCTTGGCTTCTAGAAGTCCCAGAAATAGACCGTCCCCAGGTGGTCAATACTGTGGTCTGGACAGACATAACCATATCCTGAGACCAGCTTGTATCTTCAAGGAATAAGAACTTCCTTGCAGAATCAGAACTGAGATGGACTAGCAGACCACACCTTGACCAGCACTGCTTAACTGTGCAGACCTCTGCCCCAAAGACAAGGTTTCATCTCTGGACCTTGCAGCTTTTCATAGCTCCCCTCTGTCTGTCTTGTGGCCAGTCTTAGTCATGGGAGCTGCCAAGATTATGGCTCTTATGCCAGAACTGAGGTTACAGAGCAGGAAGGCATTTCTTGACCCCCTCGCCAGGAAAAGCCAATAGTATGTCTATGAAGTGGTAGAATAAATTTATTCCTCTGCTAGATAAAGAGTGGGAAGGTGCTATGAACCAAAGTTCCCTGCAAGAGCCACCTATGCTGAGGATCTGTCAGAACCTTCTGATTGCCAATAGTTTGAATATTGCAGGTCAACAGCCAGAATCATCTCGGGTGACCTCTAACCTCCTAAAACCATTTACCACCAAACTCTGTGTTGACCCAGTGTGAGTCACTTTTCTGGGCTGTGATCTTCATTCATCATCACTAAGGCAACTCATAAAGGAAAGGGTTTAAGAGCATTCTCAACAGAGGAATCTAAAACGGCTGAAAGACACTTAAAGAAATGTTCACCATCTTTAGCCATCAGAGAAATGCATATCAAAACAACTCTGAGATTCCATCTTACACCTGTAAGAATGGCCAAGATCAAAAACACTGATGACAGCTTATGCTGGAGAGGATGTGGGACAAAGAGAACACTTCTGCATTGCTGGTGGGAATGAAAGCTGGTACAACCCCTTTAGATATCAGTGTGGCTATTTCTCAGAAAATTAGGAAACGGCCTTCCTCAAGACCCAGTAATACCACTTATGGGTATATATCCAAAGGATGCTCAATCATGCCACAAGGACATGTGCTCAACTATGTTCATAGCAGCATTATTTGTCATAGCCAGAACCTGGAAACAACCTAAATGCTCCTTGACCAAAGAATGGATAAGGAAAATGTGGTATATTTACACAATGAAGTACAATACAGCAGAAAAAAATAACAACAACTTGAAATTTGTGGGCAAATGGATGGATCTAGAACACATCATACTGAGTAAGGTAATTCAGACCAAAAGACAATTATCACATGTTCTCACTCATAAGTGGCTTTTAGACATAAAGCAAAGAAAGCCAGCCTACAGTTCACAATCTCAGAGAACCTAGACAACAATAAGGACCCTAACAGAGACTTACATGGATCTAATCTACATGGGAAGTAGAAAAAGACAAAATCTCCTGAATAAATTGGGAACATGGAGTTCATGGGAGAAGGTAGAAGGGGAGAGGAGGGGAGGGGAAGAAAGGGGAGCAGAGAAAAATGTAGAGCTTAGTAAAATCAATAAAAAATAAAACCTTGAAAAGAACGGAAAGGGTTGAATTTTGGGATTATGTTTTTGGAGGGTTAAGAGCTCATGATGGTGGAGCGAAAGCCGGATGACACAAACAACTGAGAGCTCTAACTTTGCTCCACAAGCAGGAGGTAGAAAGAGGCATACTAGGGATAGCATAAGTCTTTTGAAGCCTCGAAGCCCATTCCCAGTGACACACCTCCTCCAACACGATCACACCTCCTCTTCCTTTTTGAACAGTTCCACCAACTAGGACCAAGTATTCAATTACATGAGCCTGTGGGCTCCATTACCATCCAAACTGCCACACCTGGCATCCTTCTGACTGTCATGTTAAACCTTATTTTCTTTTCTTAATCTTAAATTAAATCACACACTCATCACAGTTTTTTTTTAAAAGTAAAGTACTAACTGGGGTGAGTTGAGGACAATCTGCAGCGAGGTTGAGGATATAGAAGGGTAGCCCAAAGAGGCTAGGCAACTTTCCTTTTCACAGTGCTACCCCACTGGGGAGCTTGTGTCTGTACTCAGTGGACATGGGGAGAAGTACAAAAGCCTCAGAGAGCCCTGCACCTGACAATCTCCTGTGTTCAAAAAGCACATCTGCAGATGCACACCTGTACATGCACACCTATAGATGCACACCTGCAGATGCATGCCTGTTCATGCTCAGCTGTAGATGTACGTCTGTAGATACACACCTGTAGATGCATGCCTGTACATGCACACCTGTTCATGCACAGCTATAGATGCATGCCTGCACATGAACAGCTGTAGATGCATGCCGGCAGATTTACACACCTGTACATACACAACTGCAGATGAACACCTGTAGATACAGCTGTGAATGAAGGGGATTGAAGTGATAGGTGACACCATCCATTCTCCCTTTCCCTCTTTGTTGACTTTAGTAGCAACACGAGACTCTTTTTTTCTTTTTCTTTTCTTTTTTTTTTTTTTATTTTTTCGAGACAGGGTTTCGCTGTAGTTCTAGAGCCTGTCCTGGAACTCACTCTTGTAGACCAGGCTAGCCTTGAACTCACAGAGATCCGCCTGCCTCTGCCTCCTGAGTGCTGGGATTAAAAGCATGTGCCACCACCGCCTGGCAACACAAGACTCTTTCAACACATAAACAGGAATTCAGCGTAAAGAAATTTTTGCCGAAGGTGAACAAGGTGAGCTAGGAGGAGCTAGGAAAGTATTTTTGGCCTGTCAGGCCACATCTGGAACAACTAAATTCACGGCTGTCCCCGCCAAGCCACCTATAAATCTGAAGCTGAGGTTTCCTTCTAATTGAACAGCGGGAAAGGACAGTGAAGAAAGGCTTCTGGCCTCATGAATCTCCCTGGACATCCTTATCCCACCTCCTCCTTATCTTTGGTGACTTAATGTTCATTGAGGAACCCTGACTTCTGTCAGCACTTGGTGTGTCTATCTGTCAAGGGTGAGGACAGAATCACACGTACCTATCAGGTCCATGTCTCAGAATGGTTCCCACTACATCTCTGGACTCAGAGGAGGTTCAGGCTAGGGACAAGGGGACCTTCCCAGTGGCTCAGGAGCAGAAGCAGGAGCGCAGGATGGTCAGTGCTCTGCATTGTGTGCTCAGACAGAAAGAGAAGGACAGGATCATAGCCTTCCCATCCTCTCAGCCCTGAAGCTCTGGTTCCACATGGCCTTCAGAGACAGCTGTGGGGACCATGCAAGTGACCAGGCTCTCAGAAGATGCAGCCACCCTATTCTGTATCACCTTGGCAGGTTTTATTTTGGTGTGCAAGTGTGTGTGTGTGTATGGTTTGTTTTGATGGAAGTGTCTCAGTCTATAACCCAGGCTGTCCTTGAATAGAGAGCTTCCTGTCTCAGCCTTCCCCAGTGCTGGGATGACAGGTGCGGCCACTCTTCCTGTCTTGTTATGCCCCAACTCTCTCCCCTTCATTGTCCCCACATTTGCCCCTGTCTTGTTGTCCTGGTTACAGAGTGGTTACAGGTGGACTTGACATGGACGGACATGGAAGGACAGCCAGGTGTTGGACATGCAGACACCTGATGTCATGATTAGTCCTTCAGACTGGGAACAAGAGCTTTGTGACCTCTGAGCTCTCTCTGTGGTATGACAGATTGATGTCAAGAGGAAGAGGGTCGCGGGAATGCATACATGCACTGTGAATACGTAAACACACACACACACACACACACACACACACACACACACACACATCCTTATGAGAGTTCACTTGGCTGGCTTACCTGATGGGGGCCTGGCAGTCCAGTAATGGCTGTCTGCATATGGAAGAGCCTAAGGACTCAGAAGCTGGTCAGTCAGTTCATGAAGCTGAAGGTTTCAGCCATACTGGTGCCAAAGTGGCAGAAGATTTCTGGACGTTCTCCTCTTAGATTTATGTAGGAACACTGTAGGGATGAGTCTGGTGCCAGAAGGAGGAACAGATGCTCATTAATCAGTAGGAAGTGATGGCGGGGAGGCAGGCAGGCAGGTGTTGGGCGGGCATGGGGCAGGTAGATGGGCAGGCGAGCAACCCCTTGCAGTTAGGTTCTGGCTAACTGGCTGTTCTCACGCAGTGGCTAACAGATACTCTTGGCCCAACTTTTTCCATCTACAGAATGAGAAAAATAAGCCTTCTTAAATCATTGTGCAGACTAAGGCAGTCACATGGTGTGCTGCATACGCGAGAGACAAACATCCCCTCCCTTACTCTCTCAGATCCATGACGGTCTGTAGCCTTTCCTATTCATCTCTCCTTGAGAAGTTTGGTGAGGTCAGCTACTAAGATTGTTAAGAATTTAAATTTGTCATTTATTGGTGACATTTAAATACCCAGAGAATAACATTTGCCTCTTAGCTAAGTTGGTGAGATAAATTGAGGCTGGTATGGATGAACTAACTCCATGTAAATCCTCTATGAAACGGGAATGCTTGTGTTCATTGTGGGATGCTGGTCATGACTTAGACTGATGTGGGCTCATCACTCATGTGCCTCCCACAGATGCAGCTTATAAAATCCTAAAGCTATATTTTCCTCCAAACTACTGTGTTGGCTTAGCAGAAGACGAACTAAAGTCTGCAGAATCTTGTGGAAGAACAACATGGCACCATGGGCTAACGGTTATGTGCCATGGGCTAACAGTTGTGCACCATGGGCTAATGGTTGTGTGCCATGGGCTAATGGTTGTGTGCCATGGGCTAACAGTTGTGCACCATGGGCTAATGGTTGTGCACCATGGGCTAATGGTTGTGTGCCATGGGTTAACGGTTGTGCACCATGGGTTAACGGTTGTGCACCATGAGCTAACAGTTGTGCACCATGGGCTAACGGTTGTGCGCCATGGGCTAATGGTTGTGCACCATGGGCTAACGGTTGTGTGCCATGAGCTAACGGTTGTGTGCCATGGGCTAACGGTTGTGCACCATGGGCTAATGGTTGTGCACCATGGGCTAACGGTTGTGTGCCATGGGCTAATGGTTGTGTGCCATGGGCTAATGGTTGTGCACCATGGGCTAATGGTTGTGTGCCATGGGTTAACGGTTGTGCGCCATGGGTTAACGGTTGTGCACCATGAGCTAACAGTTGTGCACCATGGGCTAACGGTTGTGCGCCATGGGCTAATGGTTGTGTGCCACGGGCTAACAGTTGTGCACCATGAGCTAACAGTTGTGCACCATGGGCTAACGGTTGTGCACCATGGGCTAACAGTTGTGCACCATGGGCTAATGGTTGTGCACCATGGGCTAACAGTTGTGCACCATGGGCTAACGGTTGTGCGCCATGGGCTAATGGTTGTGTGCCACGGGCTAACAGTTGTGCACCATGAGCTAACAGTTGTGCACCATGGGCTAACGGTTGTGCACCTTGGGCTAAAGGTTGTGTGCCACAGGCTAATGCTTGTAAGTCTGGAACCCTGAGAACAGCTTTGCTGGCCTGAAAGGGCTCTTGATGCCACCATCTATTTCTGGCTTTAAGGAAAGAGCACAGAGGCTTGTGTGACAGGCTGTGCCTCAGGTTCCTTACCTCATCTCCACATCCAGCTGTGTGTGTCAGAAGCCATCTGCCAGACTCCTTTGCAATGTCAGGCCTAAATTCCTGTCCCGCTCTGCCTTGACAGCTGGTAAACCTGGGGGAGCCTTGGATGGTCCAGCTGCTCATCCCCTCCCCTGCTCAGAAGTTCTGCCCCCAGCTCCAGCCACCTCCTTGTTGCGGGGGGGGTCAGAGCTAACACTTGACTATCTCTTGGGAGTCACTAAAGCAGGACAATCACACCCATGGCAGAAATCAGATGGGCTCCCTCTCTCTGTACTATGAAGCTGGTCCCTCACAGTCGCCAGTTGTTCCTGAGTCTAATACCCTTGTGGGCCCTGTAGAAGGGCAATGCATCCTTCCCCCCAAGCTGTGGGTCTATATGATAATGTGTGCTGATATCACCTGCCCAAGGTCATAGCCTATCATTGAGTGAAGTCGGGGCAGGAACTCAAGCAGGAACCTGGAGACAGAAACTGAAGCAGAGACTATGGGGAACCATTGCTTACCGGCGTTGCTGGCCCAGCTATCTTCCTTATATATCCCAGGTCCACCTGCCCAAGGGTATCATTGCCATAATGGGCTGTGTCCTCCTACACCAGTTAGCAATTAAGAAGATGTCAAAGGGCACAGTCACAAGCCAATCTGGTGGAGGTGATTCCGCGACTGAGGCTCCCTGTCCTGGGTGACTGCAGGTCTGTGCCAAGGTGACTGTTGATGCTATGACTTGTGTAACAGGCACCGCTGTTCTTTCTATTCTACAGAGGAGGAAACCAGGCAGACAGGGCCGTGTGCTTCTTCAGCATGGGTGTATAACACTGACCCTGTGTGGTTCTTCAGCGTGTGTGTATAACACTGTCCCTGTGTGGTTCTTCAGCGTGTGTGTATAACACTGACCCTATGTGGTTCTTCAGCGTGTGTGTATAACACTGACCCTATGTGGTTCTTCAGCGTGTGTGTATAACACTGTCCCTGTGTGGTTCTTCAGCGTGTGTGTATAACACTGTCCCTGTGTGGTTCTTCAGCGCGTGTGTATAACACTGACCCTGTGTGGTTCTTCAGTGTGTGCGTATAACACTAACCCCGTGTGGTTCTTCAGCGTGTGTGTATAACACTGTGTGGTTCTTCAGCGTGTGTGTATAACACTGACCCCGTGTGGTTCTTCAGCGTGTGTGTATAACACTGACCCTGTGTGGTTCTTCAGCGTGTGTGTATAACACTGTCCCTGTGTGCTTCTTCAGTGTGTGTATAACACTGTGTGGTTCTTCAGCGTGTGTGTATAACACTGTGTGGTTCTTCAGCGTGTGTGTATAACACTGTCCCTGTGTGGTTCTTCAGCGTGTGTGTATAACACTGTCCCTGTGTGGTTCTTCAGCGTGTGTGTATAACACTGTGTGGTTCTTCAGCGTGTGTGTATAACACTGACCCCGTGTGGTTCTTCAGCGTGTGTGTATAACACTGACCCTGTGTGCTTCTTCAGCGTGTGTGTATAACACTGTGTGGTTCTTCAGCGTGTGTGTATAACACTGTCCCTGTGTGGTTCTTCAGCGCGTGTGTATAACACTGACCCTGTGTGGTTCTTCAGTGTGTGCGTATAACACTAACCCCGTGTGGTTCTTCAGCGTGTGTGTATAACACTGACCCCGTGTGGTTCTTCAGCGTGTGTGTATAACACTGACCCTGTGTGGTTCTTCAGCGTGTGTGTATAACACTGACCCTGTGTGGTTCTTCAGCGTGTGTGTATAACACTGTCCCTGTGTGCTTCTTCAGTGTGTGTATAACACTGTGTGGTTCTTCAGCGTGTGTGTATAACACTGTGTGGTTCTTCAGCGTGTGTGTATAACACTGTCCCTGTGTGGTTCTTCAGCGTGTGTGTATAACACTGTCCCTGTGTGGTTCTTCAGCGTGTGTGTATAACACTGTGTGGTTCTTCAGCGTGTGTGTATAACACTGACCCCGTGTGGTTCTTCAGCGTGTGTGTATAACACTGTGTGGTTCTTCAGCGTGTGTGTATAACACTGTCCCTGTGTGGTTCTTCAGCGTGTGTGTATAACACTGACCCTATGTGGTTCTTCAGCGTGTGTGTATAACACTGTGTGGTTCTTCAGCACGTGTGTATAACACTGTCCCTGTGTGGTTCTTCAGCGTGTGTGTATAACACTGACCCTATGTGGTTCTTCAGCGTGTGTGTATAACACTGTCCCTGTCTGGTTCTTCAGCGTGTGTGTATAACACTGTCCCTGTGTGCTTCTTCAGCGTGTGTGTATAACACTGTCCCTGTGTGCTTCTTCAGCGTGTGTGTATAACACTGTCCCTGTGTGCTTCTTCAGCGTGTGTGTATAACACTGTCCCTGTGTGGTTCTTCAGCGTGTGTGTATAACACTGTGTGGTTCTTCAGCGCGTGTGTATAACGCTGAACCTGGGGAGAAGATAGCAGGACCGCTGCCTCTGTCCTCTTTAGAAATACTATTTTTCAGGTAGCAATTGCCCTGCTGCAATTTAAGCAGTCACCAGCAAGGCAGAGACGGTTGAGTGGCTTCTTATACAAACACAGAGGTCTGAGTTTGCCAGGGCCTCTGCGGAACCCACGCTTTGCAGGTTCTCCATGTTTTCTTGTGACTCCAACACGTGTATACAGCCATGTGCAGAGATCGATGCTTCCCTCCACAGATGAGCCCCCACACAAAGTCGGGATGAAGGCAAATGCCAAGAATTCTGCTTGACCAGGCCCCTGATGAACACCAGCAGGGACTATGATTGGTATACAAATTTTACTGCAATTCACTGTGCTCAATGAGTAGGAACTTTCAATGAGTAGGAGACGGTCTTTTGCTCTTAAAATGCTCATAAAAATCCTGAAAGATGCAGACAATTCAGTTAAACACCAATGATAGCCTTTGCTGGAGAGGTTGTGGAGAAAGGGGTACACTCATCCATTGCTGGTGGGAATGCAAACTTGTGCAACCACTCTGGAAAGCAGTGTGGCAGTTTCTCAGGAAATTCGGAATCAACTTACCCCTGGACCCCGCAATACCACTCTTGGGAATATACCCAAGAGAGGCCCTATCATACAACAAAAGTATATGCTCAACTATGTTCATAGCAGCATTGTTTGTAATAACCAGAAACTGGAAACAACCTAGATGCCCTTCAATGGAAGAATGGATGAAGAAAGTATGGAATATATACACATTAGAGTACTACTCAGCAGTAAAAAACAATGACTTCTTGAATTTTGCATGCAAATGGACGGAAATAGAAAACACTATCCTGAGTGAGGTAAACCAGACCCCAAAAGAGGAACATGGGATGTACTCACTCATATTTGGTTTCTAGCCATAAATAAAGGACATTGAGCCTATAATTCGCCATCCTAGAGAAGCTAAATAAGAAGGTGAACCCAAAGAAAAACATATAGGCATCCTCCTAGATATTAACCTTCATCAGGCGATAAAAGGAGACAGAGACAGAGACAGAGACAGAGACCCACATTGGAGCACCGGACAGAAATCTCAAGGTCAAAATCAGGAGCAGAAGGAGAGAGAGCATGAGCAAGGAACTCAGGACTGCGAGGGGTACACCCACACACTGAGACAAGGGGGATGTTCTATCGGGAACTCACCAAGGCCAGCTGGCCTGGGTCTGAAAAAGCATGGGATAAAACCGGACTTGCTGAACATAGTGGACAATGAGGACTACTGAGAACTCAAAAACAATGGCAATGGGTCTATGATCCTACTGCACGTACTGGCTTTGTGGGAGCCTAGGCAGTTTGGATGCTCACCTTACTAGACCTGGATGGAGGTGGGTGGTCCTTGGACTTCCCACAGGTCAAGGAACCCTGATTGCTCTTCGGGCTGATGAGGGAGGGGGACTTGATCGGGGGAGGGGGAGGGAAATGGGAGGCGGTGGCGGGGAGGAGGCAGAAATCTTAAATAAATAAATAAATAAATAAATAAAAGAAAACCAATGCACCTGCAGTCGTGGTGGAGGGGTGGCTTCCACAGATAATGCCGATTCAGTAAACTGATTCATTCTTATCTTTGCCCCTTTATTGACGAACCTATTGATCTAAGACCACAATACTTCTTTGAGGTAGCCATAGCTGGTAGCCACCATCATGGCAAAGTGTAGTAGAGAGCAAAGTGCACATAACAAATGTACCCCATGTACTTTTTAAAACAATTTATATTTTATGTGTGTGGGTGTTTTGCCCGCATGTATGTATGTGTACCATGTACATGTAGTGCCTGTAGAGGCAGAAGAAGGTGTTTGATGCCTTGGAATTGGAGATACAGGCATTTGTGAGCTGCCATATGGGTGCTGGGAACTGTACCCAGGTCCTCTGCAAGAACAACAAGTTCTCTAACCACTGAGCAGTCCCTCCAGATCTCCCCAATTACCTTAATAAACTTAATACACTCATTTTCCCAGTACACAACAAAGACCAGTTGTCTCTCTCCTCTGCTTTTGCCTGAACAATGAAGGTATTTGCCTTAAGAATCTGGCATTGCTTGGCTGGGCATGGTGGCACATGACTTTGATCCCTACTGTGGAACAATTTTTTTTGTACACAATGAGTCTCTATTATTCTCATTTGATAATAAGAAGCTGATTGACCAATAGCTGGGCAGGAAAAGATTGAGTGCAAGAGCCAGAGTAGGAGAATTCTAGGAGGAAGAAGGGCAGAGTCAGAGAGTTGCCAGCAAATGAAGAGAAATAAGATGAGAATACCTTACTGAGAAAAGGTACCAAGTCATGTGGCTAAACATAGATATGAATTATGGGTTAGTTTAAGTGTAAGAGTTACCTACTAACAAGCCTGAGCTATCAGCGGAGCATTTATAATTCATATGCAGTCTCTAAGTCTGTTATTTGGTACCAGGCAGTTGGGACAGGAAATGTCTGTTTACAGATCCCAGCATTCAGGAGACAGAGGCAGGTGGATTCTATGGGTTCGAGGCCAGCCTGGGCTACAGAGCGAGTTCCAGGACAGTCAGGACTACACAGAGAAACCCTGCCTTGAAAAACCAAAAAAAACCAACCAACAATGACAACAAAAGAATGGAGTTGGGTCGGGGTGACAGCCTCGTTGGTAAAGCTGACAATGAAGATGGACAGCACAGTTCGTGAAGCTCTTCTTCCGTCCTTTATTCAACGACACTAGTCCTTTCTACCCAGCTCCGCTTGAATAAGGATCTTCAGATCAAAAGGCTTGCGAAACCATTCTGTCACATCAACTGTCCTCACCCACCTCCTCTGAGCTGTCTTTTATCAGGAGGGACACTGTTGTGGGAATAAGGTGCCTGAGGCTGAGCGGCTCTCCTGGTGCCCTGCGGAAGGGAGTGGATCGGTGCAGCTGCTCTGCTCTTCCTAGAGCAGAGTTTATGGGTCTCCAGAGGCGCCCGAGAGATGCTGTCATGGACCTGATTACACTCTTTTGATTACAGGTCCCCTGGGCCTGAATATGGAGGCTTTCAGAGCTCAGTTTTCAATTATTAAAAGCACAGCCAGTGTGCAGAGAAATTTACAATACAGGGGAGGGAGGCCTTTAAAAGCTACAGCTGTAACACGCTACTTCTTTGTAACCCCTGTAGATGAGCTAAGCTAAAATATGAACTCCCAGTGTGAGAGCCTATTAGGATGATGGATTAGCCATTCACCAGACCCGTTTAGAATGCGGGCCTACTGACACCAGCTACGGCCACCACTGAGCTTGAGTGGAACTTTTTTAGGGTAGCTGTGGGCTGGGATCACAGCACAGCCAAGGTTCAGGTCAATGTCTGCCCAAAACCCCAAACAAACAACAAACACAAAACAAACACAAACACAAAACAAAATAAATGAAAAGAGGAGAAATGGGGCACAAGAGCCCTGGGATTGGACCCTCCCAGACCCACAAAGAACAGTCTTCTAAATCTATCATGGAGACACCAGAGAGGGCAGGAGGAGCAGGAGAGGCCAGATGGATTTCAAATAATCGTGAAACTACCCAGGAAAAACAAAAAAAATAATAGATATAATCTAATATTCTGTCATCAAGACTCCAGGTCTTGAACGTCAATAAGACCAAGGGTTACGTGATGGTGGACAGGGTTTTCCCGAGCAGGCTGGTAAGGCACACTAATTGAACCAGTGAGCTCTGACCTTGACTGCAAGGCCCTGCTGCCAAAACAATAAGGTGGAGGTCAACTGAGGAGGGTTCCTTACCTTGGGTCCACACGCACACGTACACACACATTCCTCCATGTCACAGACATACGGATGGAAGAATCTATCTTCACACCTGTCTGTAACTGTGTTTATTGTGAAGTTTCCATCATGGGACACGTCACAGTTTCTAAAACGCCAGACCTTTGGGTTTGTTCCTATTTTTTTCTATTACAAAAATGTTTATGTTTTGAAATAATATTGTTCCCTATATTGTTTTTAAAACAATCCAATTATTTTTATTTAAAAAGAGCAAAGTCTTTTCTTCATACTGAAGCCTCTCAGTGTCACTGTTTTCTGTGATGCTAACTTCTCTCTGGCATGCACATCCTCTATGGTCCTCTTTAGCCCTTTGTTTACTGTTTGAACAGTGGGAGAAACTCCAAAATGATCATAGAAATTTGAAAAAGCATTTAAAAAATTACACTTATAGGTAGGGCTCTTTTGGTTGAGAAAAGAAATTTATAATGTAGAATTCTTCATTTAATTATAGCCAGTAATTTGAATGACATTTCTGCCATTCGGGGGCTGAGAAACAAAGCTTGTCACAAATTTAAAGTCAGCCTGGGTGACATATTGAGTTTCAGACTGGCCTGAGTTAAATAGTATGACCTCTATCTCAATAGAGAAAACAAAATCCTGAGACCAATTCATAATCTCTGATAACTGCATTCAAAGGCTTAGCCCAATCCATCACTGTTCACCGTGATCCACTCCTGCTGTGTCTTTCCAAGGATGCCATTGATGGGTGGTTGTTACTGTGGATTTCTTCCCAGAGCTTTCAAATGTGTGGTGGGTGTTTTATGGAAGGGTTGGGTTCATGTTCTGCTTTACATCACAAGGTGGCTTGTGGGACAGAGTATCAGGAAAGCTGGGAGGCCACCAGCATCGTCGGTGTCTGTGAGTCAGGCTTCCTGCACAGGGTTGGATATGGTTGCCAGTCTGAAATTGACAGCGTGTTCGTGTCACAAGACAGAAACAGAAAGGAACGACAAAGAGGGCATGCTACCCATGATTGGGAAGGTTCCCCAAACCACACGGTCGTGTGATTTTTCCTGGAGAGATAAGAGCACACACCTCATCTCTCAAATAGAGCAGGAACAGCAGGACTAAGAAATGATTCTCCAACTCCAGCCTGGAGAAGCAGTGGATTTTCTGGGGCTACTTAAAGGAGCCTGGAAACTAAAGGCAGCTGCCTGGCTGCAGAGCCCACCGCAGCAAGAGTCCATTCAGAAAAGCCACTGCCATGGATGGGGCCTGGGGGATGAGTGCTGTGGGGGGATCTGGTCAGAGATCTGCACAGGGCAGAGAGCTATGGAGAGAACTATAGCAGAGACATGCATGCCTAGACACACTGCCTGGAGCAGGAACACAGAGCGGTGCTCCCCGTCACAGTCTCAACCACCATCGTGCATTCTCATAACATAAATGATGAATGGAGGGGAGGCAGGTCCTTCATTTTTGTCAAGAGCATAAAGAAATGGTTTGCTTTATCTTGGTATATTTTTGTCAGAAAGGCAAAGAAAAATGGTAGTTTTTCCTCTAGAGACTCATTAGGAAAAGGTGTATCTGGATAAACTGATGTTAAACGTAGCCCTTTCTGAAGGTTGGTGAATGGAATGGACTAGATTTCATTTTATATGGACTTTGAGACTTAGTAATAAAATTAAATCTAAGTTTAAATGGCTCTTACTGGATTTCAAAAAACAATATTTACCAAGTGGCTATCCCAGCGGAACTAGCATTGTAATATTATTGGATTTTTCAAATCATTTTTTAAAATTTCAAGATATTTAAATGTACTGAAGTATTTCTCTCACTGTGTATTCAGAAAATATGAATTTTCTCTAAATCAACTTGTTTTTTGTACTGTTATTTCCTCAGAAGTTTACTTGTAGCGAAATGACAAACGATAAATCATGTTAGTTCAATAACTGAAAAATAAAATGGACATACAACCCAACCACAATTTCAAAAATCATGGGATGCAAAAGCAAAGTAAAGAACAAAACCAAACCAGCCAGGGAACTGTACCCCTTCTTTGGGACTGAGCATGGATCCTATTTTTAAATCAAACCCCACTGTATATTCATGCCACAAAGTACAGTTGTGAGGATAGGTATTTGCCAGTCATTATAAAATGGCAGTAGTGCGTTTCAGACTCACAAAGTAGTTATACTTATTTTGTGCCTCCTTACTCTTTTAGATTTAATAAGATTCATTTTGAGTGTGCCTATGTGTAGGTATGTGCATTGAGTGCATTGTCCTCAGGATCAAGAGAGGGCATTAGATCTCTTGGAGTTGTGCACTGTAAAGATTTGTCTCTCATATTGGTTTAATAAAATGCTGATTGGCCAGTAACCAGGCAGGAAGTATAGGCAGGACGACCAGACTAGGAGAACTTTGGGAAGAGGGAAGGCTCAGTTGTCAGTCACCATCCAGATGTAGAAGAAGCAAGATGAGAATGCCTCACTGATAAAAGGTACCAAGCCATGTGGCTTAATATAGACAAGAATTATGAGTTAAGTTATAAGAGCTAGTTAACAATAAGCCTGAGATAGTAGTTAATAATTTATGTAGGCCTCTGTGTATTTCTTTGGGATTGAATAGTTGCAGTACCAGGTGGGACAGAAACTTCTGTCTACAGAATTGGAGTTAACAGGTGGTTTTGAGCCATCCAACATGGTTGCTGGGAATTGAACTCAAGTCTTGCAAGATCCCTCCAGCCCTTCTCAGATTTTTGTCTTATTTTAGCCTTTGGCCTTGGGGGAAGACCTCAAAGTCTAGTCTATTGCTTCCAAGGAGTTTTGTACATTACTCTTTTAGATATTCAATGGGTATAGGGATTTGCTGAACCAAAATTTGATTCATGGGGTGTGGCATTTTAAAGTCACTTCCAGATTTCTGTACTATCTTTGGGCAGTATTTGGGCACAAATGCTAAGATTCTTTGGGAAATTTTTTGATGATTTGACAACATTAAGGCAGAGCTTCAAAGTTGCTTATCATCTAGATCTCTACTGTGAAGTTAAGTGTACACAGATAACGGGTTAAACCCCAGTACATGTCCTTTTGGTTCCTAGAGGGGAATTGTGCAAGACAGTTGATCAGGGTTTTCAAGACATCCTTCCAACCAAATCCTTACTTAGTGGAAATCAGTCAGAGGGCACATCCTCAAACCACAGACATATTGCCATTTCTTCCCCTTTCTCTCTCTTCACATGTACTATGTCTATATGAAATATGCTAATATATGGTTTATCAATGACATATCACATAATATATATGAAAGAAAAAACACATTCCTGAAGGTTTCTAGCTAACTGACCTTCATTGGGAAGGTAAGTGTTCACCAGGCTAGCATGATGACATGAAGTCAAATCCCTCCCCATCACTCAGTCAAAAGCCAGGCACATGCAATGACATGTGCCTGTAACACCACTGCTGGGAGGGCAGATCCTTGGGGCTCTCTGGTCAGTCAACCTAGCTCTAGGGTTAGTGAGAGACCTCATCTCAAAAAAAAAAAATAAGGGTAATTACTGAGGAAGATGCTCGATTTCCAGCTTCACATGTTGATGGAGGAAGGTCATTGGCTAATAAAGGAACTGCATTGGCCCATTTTATTGGTTAGAAGATAGGTGGGAGGAGTAAACAGAACAGAACGCTGGGAGGAAGAGGGAGTGAGCTCAGACTCCACAGCTCTCCTCTCGGGAGCAGACGCCTCAGAGAGATGCCATGCTCCCGGCTCCTGGGCAGACACATGCAATGAAGCTCCGACCCAGGATGGACGTGGGCTAGAATCTTCCCGGTAAGACCGGTTCTCACAGATTATTAGAGATGGGTTGATCGGGATATCAGAATTAGCCAGTAAGGGCTAGAGCTAAAGGGCCAAGCAGTGTTTAAATGAATACAGTTTGTGTGTTGTTATTTCGGGCACAAGCTAGCCAGGCAGCCGGGGTGCTGGGGACGCAGCCCCGCCACCCCTAATTACTACAATTGGCTCATATTACTACAACATGTGAGTGAACACACCCGACATGCATGCACATGTACTCACATACACAGGTACTCACATGCATTTTGATCTCCTCTCTCTCTCTCTCATACACACACACACACACACACACACACACACACACACACACATTTTTTATAACACGTCTTTATTGATTCTTAGGGAATTTCACATTATGTACCCCAGTCCCATACAACTCCCAGTCCCTCCATTCTCTCCCCTCACCACTGCAGCCTCCCCCTACAAGAACCCCCCCAAATCAATTAAAAGCAAAACAAACAAAAGACCACCTCTATCCTCCATCTTTCCAACACCTCTTCATTCATCCTAGTGGCACTGGGTGCTGTGGTGGATCACACAGAACATCCTTTTGTCCAATCAGCCCCGCTCACAAAATGCTCATTGCAATGAGTCATTGGCCTGGTTCAAGGCCCCTGGCACACCATCCCCACTGGAGACTCACCAAAACTCCCTTTGAATGTCCTGCAGCTATCCCAAGTCAGGCGGACCCTGCAGCTATGGTTCCACAGGACCAGGCCCTCCACACACCCCAACAGGTCCTAGATGGGGTAGGGTGGGCCAAGTCAAGGTCCAGGATGTGGGTCTCAGTCCAGGCCACTGGAACCACCTCCCTCAGTCAAGGGGCAGTCGTCATCTCTCCCACGCCCATGCAGAGGGGTGGGGCCAGCTCTCTCATGGGGGTGTGGCCAATTCTCTTGCAGCAGTGATCAGCAAGGGGCAGGTCCAGCAATCCAGTAAGGGGCAGGGCTGGCTCAGTATGGCCCTCCTTCAGATTTCAACATGCAGGGTTCCTATGACCCCCAATAGCAACAAGGAGCCATGGGCATCCTCACAGACCCCAGCTGCAGCAGGACCAGGGACCCAGACATGGCCCTCAGCACCAGCTTCGGCCTGGGCATCATCATGGTCCCGTGGCAGCATGGGCCACCCAGATCAGTATGGCCCTGGCGGCAGCAACATACTGCCCAGGGCACCAACATGGTCCAAACTGTCCAGACCTTGGGCATCCACACAGACCCTGGTGGTAACAGGAGCCACAGACATCAGTTCATGCCCTGCTGCTGCTGGATCACGACACACAATGTTTAAAGTTGTTTTCATGAGTGTTTTCCCCGTGGTGATGGACAATGGTTGGCTGTTGACCGTGAGTCTGTTTGGAAGGCCGCTCAGAATGAAGATCAGGATAAAATGGAGACGCGACAGGGACTCCTCATCCCTTGCTCTGAGTTTCAGGCTGTAAAGTCACTGTCTTCAGCATGGATGTGTTTGGCATTGTGAAGTGATTAATGGGCTCAGTTCAACTAGGACCCCCAGAGGAGAGCATGCTGTGACCAGATGGGGCTGTATGCGGATCGGATCCCTAAGTCACCAGCTCCACTGTCTCCAGCAGGTTTCAGTTTACATTTCCCAGTAATTATATTTTATTTGTCTAGATAAATTATCCTTAAAATTCTAAGATTGTCAGCTTACTTTGATGAGGAAACAAAGGATTAGTTATAAGAGTTAAACCAACACTAACAGCCATCCAGCATACCTGTGTGGACCCATGTGTCTCATGATTTGGGTTGTCTCTCGTTCCTTTTAGACAGAACGGCTTAAATGTCAGGTGCTGAAGCCCCCAGTGATTCAGCAACAAGAGAGTCAGAGACGAGTCGTCCCTCCTACGCTTCTTACAGCAAGAGACGAGAAGTGGCTTTAATCACATTTTCAATTTTCCCAAAGAAGGCCCTCCTGTCTCCAGAGCCAGCCTGGAATCTCCTCAGAGCTCCTCAGGCCCCAGGTGCAGAGCTGGGCGACTGTCTGTGTCTTCCTCCTTATTTAGAGGCACAGATCCAGGAACAGCTGTCGACAATTAAATTAATTATCCTTTGTCAACAGAGGCTCCGAGGCTCCGAGGCTCCGAGGCTGTTCTCAGGTGCTGCGGGTTGCAGTGCGCTTGGCGCACGTTCTCTGCTGCCCGCCTCCCTTGGCACAGTACCACGCCAATGTTTCGGTCAAAGACTGTAAAATGACCATCGCCCAGTTCACTGCCCTTTCCTGCTATGTTCGCACAGTTCAGTCTGATCGCCATTTCTTTAAGAACTATGGCCCTTCCTCCCAGGTTTTGACGTGTCCCTAAAAATGGAGGAAAACCAACAGAGAATAAAATGGCCATCAGGCCTATCAGGGTGTCTTGAAGGAGGACTAACGGTTGTGATGTAGGCTTAGGGGGCAGGAAAGTTATGCATAATAACCGTAGGTATTTACCTCCTTGGTTAAAACACCCCTTTCCCGACACGCCTACTCTGAAGGCTGTGGATACTTTACAGACGGCAGGACCGCTTGAGCCCCTAACCAGCCTTCAAGGTCGGGTCTGTTTGCACAGATCAAATGAGGGAACCAAGGGAACTTTCCTCAAACTGGCCAGACATGTGGGCCTAGGGAGGGAGGAAGAAAGAAGGGGAAGGGAGCAGACGGGGGAGAAGAGGGAGAGAGCAAGAGTCTGAGAAAAAGACAGCAGCTTTTGGAGCTTGGACCTATCTTTTGGAAACCAGAAAGTTGAGGATGGGAAGTGCAAATAATATAGAAAATCTCTGTATCTTATCCACTAGAGTTTTCAGTTAATAGAAAATATCTGTACCTTATCCACTAGAGTTTTCAGTTAAATACAGAAAATATCTGTACCTTATCCAATAGAGTTTCCAGTTAAATATAGAAAATATCTGTACCTTATCCACTAGAGTTTTCAGTTAAAGGGACATTCTCTAGGCACTTCTAGGATTTATTTATCTCTTTTATGTGATAAAGTGATTTTTTTCTAGGATTTATTTTTATGTGTATGTGTAAATGCCTTCACCAAAGGCAAGCCCAATGCCTGGAGATGCCAGCACGGTGCATTGGGTCCCCTGGGACTGGAGTTGCAGGTTTGTGAGCGGCCATGTGGGTGCTGGGAACTGAACCTGGGTCCTCTATAACCAGAGCTGTCTCTGCAGAGCCCACTTTTAAGTACTTTTAAAAAGAAAAGTGACCATTAGCATTTTAAATATTTATATATTTGGTGGTTGTTTTTGTCAACTTGACAAAATCCAGAATAACCTGGACAGAGTCTTAGGGAGGAACTATCTACATTTGTTTAGTCTGTGGACAGGTCTGTGTGGGATGGTCGTAGCTGATATAAGAAGACCCAGCCTGCTGTGGGCAGCACCATCCCCTAGGCAAGAGTCCCTGAACTGCACAAAGTGGAGAAATCAAGAAATCTAGCTGAGCACAATGGAACAAGCAGCATGCGTGAATCTGTTTCTCTCTGTTCTAGACTGGATGTCATGTGGCTGGTCCCCACGCTGTGGCTTCCTCTCAACGATGAGCTATAACCTAGAATTATAAACTGAAGTAAACTTTTTTCCACAACTTGCTTTTTGTCAGGTTTTAAAGTTATTTTTTATTTCCTATTTTTATTATTCACAGCAACAGACATAAAGCTAGAACAGATAAAAGGATCCAACAATGTTGTGAAATAATCATTTTGTACACTGTAAAGATGTGTTTTTGCCAAGGTGCCTTTGGATTGGTTTAATAAAGATCTGAATGGCCAATAGCGAGACAGGAAGATGTTAGGCAAGACTTCTGGGTAGAGAGAGAAGAAGAAGAATCTAGGCATGGGAGAGACACTAGAGGACACAGAGGAAACAGGAGGTGCAAGATGGGAGAGAGATAAAAAGCCACAAGGCAAAACGAAGATTAATAGAAATGAATAGAAATGGGTTGGTTTAAGTTATAAGAGCCAGTCGGAGAAGCCAAAGCTATAGGTTGAACTTTCATAATTAATAATAAATCTCTATGTTGTTTTTTTTGTAATCTGGTGGCCCAAAGAAAAAATCATCTACACACCAATGTTTCTTGAAGCATCATTTGCAACAAAAAACAACTCATTTAGTTATCCCATAAATGAATGGAAATAAATGACGAGGGCTTTGGTGCAATGGTGTGTGAGCTGTTTATGAAGTCTGTACACACTTGGTATAAAATTACAAAAAAAAAAACACAATGTCACTAAAAGCAAAAGGAGACGAAATCGGGATATCAGGGGTGGATGCACTGAATTCAACATGTTTCTTCCAAATCTTTAATGTGCTTATAAGTTTGTTGGTTTGAGTCAACCGTTCAGACTTTTTCACACTGAGAGATCATGTAAAGATTACGAATAAAACCCCAAAGAAACCAGAATTTATTTTTGTTTAAGTAAAATCCATGTCTGTTTAAGTAAAAAACTGGTTCAGAAAAAACATCCTTTGTGCTCTCTGTTCCGTTACCACGTCGTCCAACATGTGAAAGCTTTAGATAAGAGTGTTGTGTAATTTACTCTCTGCAGGAATTGTGCTTTTTCTCTTATTCATCCTTTTTAAAAGGAGGAAAACTCAACTTCTTACAAAAGCCCTGGATATTGGGGTTCCATAGGGTTCCCATTATGGGAGAGGGCAAGTGATAAATTTTTTACTCCCCCCCTTTAAACTTCTATCCTTTTTGTTTGAGACAGGGGCTTTAGTAGCCCGGGCTGGCTTGAACTATGTCACCAAGGATGACCTTGCGGCTCCTGAGCCTCGGGCCCATCTCTTAAAGGCTGAGATCACAGGCGTTTGCCACCATATTCATTTACGCAGTGCTGGGGGTGAACTATGGGGACTTAGACATCCAGGCTGGCTTCAAAGGTAACTTTAACCCTTGGAAACTGCACTCCCAGGGGCATTCTGAGAGTTAGTACTTCATTTACACAGACAAGAGGCTAATGGAGGCTAAGGACAGCCCTCACGTTTGTGGCCCTGCTGGACAGCACAGAAGGGACCCATTTCTGATCCTGGAGATGAAGTCTGCAGCTCTCCAAACCTGTTGAAACTGAACTCAGGCCAATCCTTGAACGTTCATTCAGGGAAGCTTAGGAAAACAGGGGGTCCAAGGTGATGACCCCTAAATGTTCCTGTGTGGTTGTGGACATGTGCTAACCTCATCCAGAGCCCCCAACCTAGGGGACACTCCCAGTGTCGGAAGACAGTGAGGCAATGCCCTGGAAGCTCCTGCTGACTGGTGGAACTGGAAAGGAACCTAGTGAGGACCCCAGAGTCAAGGGTGTACTTGGCTTTGGCAAGGACAAAGGGTTGTACTCTTCAGAACACATTCACAGGAGTGAGCAGCACACACAAAGACTGTATTTTGACCACTAGAGAAGGGCTGTACTCCTCAGAACACACTCACAGGAGTGAGTAGCAGACACACAGGGCGTATTTTGACCACTGAAGGAGATGATGTGCAGAAGTATTGAAAGGAGACAGCTTCTTGATAAAGCACCAAGGAGCCAGAGACACAGAAGAAATGACTCCACAACACAGTCCACAAACACGAGGAAGACCGAGTTGCGATGTTTTGGATCTAGGAAGCCTCTGCTGGCAGGAGAGGAAACTGGAGATACCCAAGACTTATGTGGACCCTTGTTTTCTGTGTTTTTACCACAAGTTTGGAGGGAAAGGGTACACGGAAGGCCATTAGGAGACTGTTTATCAGCCAAACCTTTCTGGCTGTGTGCTTATTTCTAGTGTGAGCAAATGAGTCATCACGCAGAGAGCTGAAGAGATTGGAAGCCAAGTCAACACTCACTGTGCACTCTAAGGGCTCCTTCTAGTGTCTCCAAAGCACTGTGGTGACTGTTGCCATAGCAACCACGGAACACAACAGCCCACACAACTTAGCCAGTTTGGATTTCAGAGGTGATGCCTTCTGGCCACCTTGGCATAAAGTAGGACGAGTTTCTGAAAATGTTCAAGTTGGCCTGAGTTTGGGGAATTCAGAGAAAGCATGATCTATGTGTCTCAGCCAGGCTGTCCTTACTCCACACCACACATGGCTGGTGCCTCTGAGAACCTTTAGAACCAGCACTGCACATGAGGAATCACTTTGTCAAGTGAGGGCTCTCTTCTCAGATACTTTAGACTGTGCTGTGGCTTCTTCTCATCTTGGAGATGCTAGAGATACCAGATGTGGGTACCAAACATTCTGATCATTTTAAAATATTCAGTACATCAGCCTTAAGTCTATCCACAACTCTGGACAGCTGCTATCCCCTCTCCATTTCTAGAACCTTCTCAGTACCCCCACAGACTCTGTGTACCCATAAAGTAGCTTCCCCATCCTCTTTCTCCACCACAAACTCCTGGAAAGTTGGGCTGTGTGATGTGGGATTTCCCTCTGTATGCTGTGAATATCATTGGTTAATAAAGGAACTGCTTTGGGCCTGCCTATAGCAACCTATAGGGGAACAGAGCTAGGTAGGGAAAACTAAATGGAATGCTGGGAGAAAGGAGGTGGAGTCAGAGAGAAGCCATGGAGCTGCCACAGAGACAGATGTGCTAAAACTGTGCTGGTAGGCCATGGCCTCGTGGTATGCACAGATTAATGGAGATGTAAATTCAGATGTAAAAGCTAGCCAATAAGAAGTTGGAGCTAATAGGCCAAGCAGTGATTTAATTAATACAGTTTCTGGGTGATTATTTTGGTTCTGGGCGGCCCGGAAGAACAAGCTCTCTCCTCCTACAGCTGTGCTCTCTAGCTCTTGTCATTTCTCCATCAGATAAAGCACTGCCCCCAAACTACTTGCCCTTTTGTGTCTAGCTCACGCCAGTTCATGCTCATGTGTCTGAATCTCATCTTTTTACAGCTCAGTAAGATGAAATTGTATAGAAGCACATATTTTACAAATCCATTTATCTGTTGATGGATACTGTCTTGAATGGCAAAGGTACCTAAAAATGAAGGCTGGAAATGTGCTTCAGTTGTCACAGAAATGTAGTTGATCCAGTCAGGGACTTCCTAGTGTCACTGCTAGTACAGACGGGAATTAGCAGATCTTGGCTCACTCACTGTGCTGTTCAGTTGTGGGACATCCCACACTGTGAAAATGCACCACTGTGCCTGGCGTAACAAAAGCCGAATGGCCAATAGCTAGGAAGAGGCTAGGTGAGACTTCTGGGGACAGAGAGGACTCTGGGAAAAAGGGGCAGATCATCAGCCAGAAGGAGAGGAAACAGGAGGGGGAAGACGAAAGAGAGGTGATGCCACGTGATGGAATGTAGGTTAATATAATAAACGTGAGAATTTACACTATAAGAGTTAGTTGAGAGAAGCATATACTGAAGGCCAAGCTTTCAAAATTAATAAGAAGTCTCCATGGGGTTATTTGAGGCTGCTGGTGGAAAAGACATCCATCTGCAAGTTGTGATTGTCTACTCAACTGTACTAAAACAGGGGTTAGGGAAGCACAAGAACTGCATGTATCTGTGAAGATGCTTCCAAAGACAGTTGGCCTGGCCTGATGGATGAATCAATTTCTTGATGGATTCATAAAGTCCCGTTGGGAGGCAGGGCAATGTGGGAGTTGGGTTCTTGGGGTTGTGTCATCCTGGCCATTTCCCATTTCTTCCTGCTACTCCCTGTCTTCTAAGTGGGGTGATGTCTCTGTGACATGCACTAGGGTTTGTTCAAGAGCATGGGGACCATGGCTGCACCACATTCCTCTTCCTTCAAGTTCTATCTGTTAGACATTTGGTCAGAGAGACCAGAGGCAAAGTGTAGGGTGATCATGGAGGAGAAATCATGTCACACTCATGTGTAGGGAAATCATGGAGGAATTGTTTCTGTCACACTCATGTGTAGGGAAATCATGGAGGAATTGTTTCTGTCACACTCGTGTAGAGAAATCATGGAGGAATTGTTTCTGTCACACTCACATGTAGGGAAATCATGGAGGAATCGTTTCTGTCACACTCGTGTAGAGAAATCATGGAGGAATCATTTCTGTCACACTCATGTGTAGGGAGATCATGGAGGAATTGTTTCTGTCACACTCGTGTAGAGAAATCATGGAGGAATTGTTTCTGTCACACTCATGTGTAGAGAAATCATGGAGGAATCATTTCTGTCACACTCGTGTAGGGAGATCATGGAGGAATTGTTTCTGTCACACTCACATGTAGGGAAATCATGGAGGAATTGTTTCTGTCACACTCACATGTAGGGAAATCATGGAGGAATTGTTTCTGTCACACTCATGTGTAGGGAGATCATGGAGGAATTGTTTCTGTCACACTCGTGTAGAGAAATCACGGAGGAGAAATCATTTTGTGCTGTTTCTGCCTTCGCCAAGGTTCTGTTATCCATGTTTCCCCTCACTAATTCAACTCTGTAACATGCACGCTTAGGCGACAGCTTTATTGCTCGGCAGAACTTCCCTACTGCTAAGACTCTAGCTGTGTTACAAGAATGGCTTATCCTGAGCTTTGAACAGAAAGACCAGAAGTCTAGGGTAGGTTACAGGTTTACCAGACGTTTCCACCTCTCATTCCCTTTATATTGGCACCAAGCTAGCTTTTCCTTGGAATGTCTAAGTGTACCCCAGACCTACAGCAACCAGGTAACACATTTAAAATGGAACAAACAGGACACAGCTTTGTTTTCCTCCTGAACAGGCTGAGGCCTCTATAAAGTCTAGGCAGGAGGCCTCAGCCTGGGACTGCCTGAGCTCTGGTCTCGCCTGTGGGTAAAAACTTGTAGATACTCCCTGGCAATCTGCTGCCTTTAAACCATGTAATGTCTTTAACCAGCATGACGAGAGCGCAGCCTGCTGGCCCCTCCATGCTTCCCACACAGTGCACCGTGATGCAATAGGAGGAAGCGGGGCAGACAGGATCGGCACGGCACAGGCAGCCAGCGGTAACCACTGTGGCCAGCAGATGGTGGTGAGATGGCGACAGAACTTTGGAAACTGATGCATCACCGGGGGCTGAAAGGAAATGATAAGATTATTGCAGAGATAAGGAGGTTGCATCACAGAAAACAGACAGGAACACTGCTGCCAGGAAGGGCAACCACATTTCCAAGGCCATTAACAAGCTGCCATAGTAAGGAACAGTGGACGTTTTCTTTCTGAGCTGTTGTATCCTGACATCCCTCTTAGAAAAACTGAGCCCAGGAAAAGCTGCTGCAGTTGTCAGGGTCTGAAGGAGGGTGTCTGCAGGCTGTAAGGACACCCTACCTCCTGTGTGGGCTGTTGGATGAACAAGGATTGATGCCCACAGCTTGGTTCCCAGGACTTTTCACTAGTATGTCATTAGGAGTACCTAATCCAGGCACTAGAGTGCCTGTGGAGCCTGGGGCTGTTGCCGGTTGTGAGTTAACACTGCCTTAGTGGTATTTGTCCGATCTATAGATCTAGAGCAGTGACAATGCCTGAGGCAGGGTGGGTGATGTGTGACTAGACACTGTCTGCTGGGCTCTGTTCGGTGTGCTGTCCCAGGTCTTCAAGTTCATGGCAGGCGGCTAGTCCAATGGGGAAAGCCCCCCGCCGTCCCTGTGCACTCTCGTGTGTGGGAAGTTCTGTTTCTGCAGCATTCTGTGACATGCTCACCTATATAGCCTTCAGGCCTCTTATCAACTTGGGGGTTCATGACCTGTGCCCCAAGTCAGGTCTGGCAACCCATACTCATTAGCCAATAAAAAGAGAGCCAAATTAGTAGCGGGGAGTAGAGGAAGGAGATTAATTCAATGTGGCCACACTGGGAAGAGGGACAAAGAGATATGGTGACATTTCCCAGAGTCCTCAGGGTTGTGAAGTGGGATCAAAGTTTAAACAGAGGGCCAGGGATATGGAGATCTAAGCAGTCCTCCTCAAGATGTGGTCCTGCCCACCACAGACCCAGCCTTGTCTGGGCTTCAGTCTCACTGTAAATGGGTCTCACGAGTTGTCAGAGCTGTGAGAAATCTCTCTCCCAGAGATAAGATCCCCCTGGCTGATGCCTTTCCCTTCTTCTGTGAGAGATTCCTGGGAAACCCTCAATTCTCAGAGGTCCATTGTTTCAACAGTCTGATAGTCAGTTGGAGAGACAATTGTCTCTTCAGAGTATCTGGATCCCCACCAGATCAGTCACAGTCTCACACGGTTGAGCCAAGGGCTGAGTAAAGACAGGTTCATGAGCAAGACTGCACACTGTCATGCAGACATGCTATTTGCCAAGACCCTGGGGCAGAGGTTGGATTTGCTTGCATTTGTCTCAATAGTCAGCAACCTATTGAATTAGTCACATGGGAAGTGAGGCCTGGATCTTTGTGGTTTCTGCAACACTAAGACTCTCAGAGTGGCCAACTCCTTTGGGGATGAGGATGTTTCTCTAGGGTTGGAGATATGGCTCATGGGGTTAAGTGCATACTGCTTTTGAAGAGGACCTGAGTTCAGTTCTAAGTTTGCTTCCCAGCCCCCAGGTCAGTCTGCTCATGTCTAGAACTCGAGGTCCAGAGGACCCGACCTCTCTTCTGGCTTCCGGGGACATACCTGCTTGTACACACACATTAGCTACCCGTCTATCCTATCCCTGTTTATAATTAAAGATGAAATAAAACTTTAACATGTCTCTTCCAGTGGTGTTTTTATCCTGGACAGGCCGTAGGGTAGGGCAGTGAGACAGAGATAACCTTAGAGCCCAGGTGGGGACACTGGCCATAGGCTGAGACTCAGCCCTAATGTGTCACTTAATACCTTAATGACTTAGTTACTGACGCTCTGAGAGCTAAGGTTTCTTTAACTGTACACTTGCCTCCCTGACCTCAGGCACAAGCACACGGCCCAGCTCACCCAGGACTGCTCAGAGATGGCAACAAGAACCAGAGAAGCCGTGTCTCAGAGACACCAGCAGGCAGGCAGAGATTCCGAGAAGACAGAGGAAGGTAAGAGGCCTTGAACTTTTCAGAGCAGAGCAGACTGTAACCAAACCAAACCAAATCAAACCAAACCAAACCAAACTAAAGCTACCAACTCAGGAACAAGTCTGCAGCCATCACAGTTGAGCAACAGCACCTGAGGAAGACGATCAACCCTAAACACCTTTGTCAAGCCAGGCCATCCAGGTGCCCTAAGATGATTCACAGCACCCCCTTTTAAAACCAGGCAGATCACCCACCCACCTCACTGAGCTCCTGTCTAGCACAGAACTCTTAGGTCTGTTTCTGCAGCTATGATAAGAAACTATGACCAAGACAACTTATAAAAGAGGTGTTTATTTTGGGCTCACAGTTCCAGAGGATTAGCATCCATGACCACCGTGGTAGGGAGCATGGCAGCAGGCAGGCATGGCATGGGAGCAGTAGTTGAGAACCCACATCCTGAGACAGGACCGTGAGGCACAAGAGCTACCCAGGTCTGGTGTGGGTGTTAGGAACCTCAAAGCTAGTGACACACCACAGGGTCACAGCTCCTAATCCTTCCCTAAAACTCCACTAACTATAGACCAAGATCCAAACATCAGAACCTATGGGGGCCACTCCTCCTTGACACCTCCTTGATGTCTTCCCTGGACTCAAAAACTTGGGTGTTGATCTGATCAAACAAAGATGAAGCAACACCAAAAGTGACCTCTTAAGTGATGCCGAGACATTAGGAACTGGGTCACAGATGATGGCACGCCCACTCTTCCGTATCATTAACAATGTCCCAGCATGGAGCCCTGCAGGCTCTTAAGCCAGAGAAGTTTCTGGTATACCACTAATACACATGGCTCACACAGAATGAATCACGTTGATTCACATGTAGAGTTCACATGTAGACTCTAGATTTCAGTGGCATATTACTTACCTATCAAAAAGGATAAAAAGAAGATCTGGGGAAAATTATATCTCATTCTTAAAAGTTCATCATTTAACAAGAAAACAAAACCTGATGGGTTTGAAAGCAACAGAAAATTAGAGATGACAGATATGTTGCCAGGCTTGGGGTACACAACTTTAATCTCACCACTCAGGGAGCAGAGGCAGGTGGATCTTTATGAGTTGGAGGCCAGCATATTCTACACAGCAAAGTCCAGGCCAGTCACAGCTATGCCACCAGGTCCTGGTTTTTAAAACACAAAGATAGTAAAAAAAAGAACAATCCATTTTCTGAGGTATTATAAAGACCTTATTACATCAGGAGACTGAGGCAGGAGGATTAACACAATTTTGAGGTCAGCTTTGGCCATAAAACGAAACCCTCAAAAATGTATTATAGTTACTTGTGGTACTGTTTTTCTACAGAAAAAGCAAGTTTACAAGAGTTACTTACTTTCACAGATTGAGCTTTTTTCTACTTTTTTCTGACTTTGATTTCTTTTTCTTGGTCCCTAGAAATAAAAAGGGCAGGAGTTTAGGTTTATGTTCCAAGTGTCGACTTTTCACAGAAAAGCCAGTTCTAGTGTGAGCTAACAGGGTTTTATTTAATGTGGATAAATCTGTGTTTTGAAGGCTGTGTTTAGTGGAAACTTGAAGCAAGTAGCTTAGCAACTTGAGAAAAGTGGTTTCCAATTATTGTGAAGTCCAAGTTATCAGTGAGCAATTTAAAATTTATGTTCAAAATATAATAAAAACCAAGAGAAGAATATAACTCTAGAAAGTGTGCGTGTGTGTGCAAGCAATTTATTTTCAGTACTGAAGACAGACTGAATGTGCTTAAGTGCTCTGAACCGAGCAGTATCCCCAGTCCTCTATCTAATTTTCTAAGTTTTTGGAGATTGGAACAAGTTGCCTCCAACTAGCTGCATAGCCCAGGCCGGCTTTGAACTCATACCTTCCCTGACTAGCCTCTTGAGAAATATTTTTTAAGCAGATAATTATAGAGTAACACGCTGTTCACGGTATTTCCCTAGTGGTATCAACACTCACACAGGCCACAATGACCCTGTGACCAGGGGAGGGGGTAGGGAAATGACACTGTGTCATCTATCTGCCACCTCAGTCAAAGTGAGGTGACATGTGTCTCGTCACTGTCAGCCTCACTGATGCTCAATGCTCTTGAATAAAACATCAGACTTTGCATATAACCCACACTTTTCTTTGAACCACATCTGCAGTACTTGTAAAACACTATATACAGTGTGATTGCCCTGTGTGGTGTGGGAGATCCTTCTCTATATGTGTTGTTTTATTGGTTAATAAAGAAGCTGTTTTTGGTCAATGGATTAACAGAATAAGCCAGGCTGGAAGATACACACACACACACACACACACACACACACACACACACACACAGAGAGAGAGAAGGCAGAGTCAAGGAAAAGCCATGTAGCCACCTCTGGGGACAGACATCTCCTCTGGAATCTGCCAAAAATTTGCCAGTATGCCATGACCTCACAGTGAGGCACAGATTAATGGAGATGGGTTAGTTTAGGATATAAGAGCTAGCTAGCAATATGCTTAAGCTATTGGCCAAACAGTATTGCAAATAATATAGTTTTTGAGTGATTACATTGTGATCTGGGCAGCTGGAAATTAACAGTGTCCATTTACTGATGTGCCTACTTGGGCTGACTACATCCACATAAAAACCCTGAGAGAGCTTTGTAGAAGGAGCTGCAGGCTGCGTTCCTGCAGCCTGGCTCCCGGCCCCCTGGCTAGCTTATGCCCCGAAATAATTACACAGAGATTGTATTCTTTTAAACACTGCCTGGCCCATTATATCTAGCCTCTTCTTGGCTAACTCTCATATCTTGCTTAACCCATATTTAGTAATCTGTGTAGTACCACATGGTGGTAGCTTACGGGAAGATTCTAGCCTGTGTCCATCTTGGGCTGGAGCTTCATTGCATCTGCCCTGGAGAGGAGAGGCATGGCGTCTGCCTAACTTCCCTTCTTCCCAGCATTCTGTTCTGTTTATTCCGCCTACCTAATTTTCTGTCCTATCAAAGGTCAAGGCAGTTTCTTTATTAACCAATGAAATCAACTCAAAACAGAAGACCCTCCCACATCAGAGCTTGAAAAGAAATTCTACACACACACACACATCAGAGCTTGAAAAGAAATTCTACACACACACACACACACACAGAGAGAGAGAGAGAGAGAGAGAGAGAGAGAGAGAGAGAGAGAGAGAGAATTTAATGCAGCTTCTTGCTCTATTTGCTGAGAGGTCTTCTTTATTCAGCAGCAGCAACAAAAACAAATAAACAAAAAACCCTGCACAGTTTCAAAAGGATGCCCTTCCTGGTTTGTGCTAGTTGCACAAACAACTCTGGCCCTTTCAGGAGGCCAAGTGCTTAAATGGGGTCTATAGTAGCATGTTACAAATTGCTTAATGGTGACAAAGACCCTCTGTGACCCTGGAGCTCAGGCAATGTACATGACTCAGAGGCAATGAAGATGCCTCCTCCATGTTGGACTTGGTGCATCCAGCAGGCAATATGGCAGAGTTGATCCTAGCTTTGCCCATTTAGCATTAAAAAACAAACAAACAAAGACCTGCTCCTGGTCAGAAAATAATTACAGATACACAATAAAGACAGATTCGGATTAAAAAAACCTCTAAATGGGGCACAGTGTTGGATAAATATATGCAGCCTTGAGAGAGGAAAAAGAGTATAGACAGTCATATGTTGTAGGAAGCCAATTGTTCATTTTACGGCCATACAGACTCCCAAAACAATCACACAGAAACAATATTATTTGTAATACTGTTTTGCCAATAGCTTAAGTGTATTTCTGGCTAACTCATATCTTAAATTAGCTCATCTCCATTAATCTGTGTATAGCCATGAGGCTGTGGCTTCATGGTAAAGTTCTGGTGTCTGTCTCCAGTGGGACTACATGGCTTCTCTCTACTCTGCCTTCTTTCTCCCAGCATTCAATTTAGTTTTCCCTGCCTAACTCTGTTCTGCCCTGCTCTGCTATAGTCTCAAAGCAGTTACTTTTCTTTTTTCTTTTTTGGTTTTCCAAGACAGGATTTTTCTGTAGCTTTGGAGCCTGTTCTGGCACTAGCTCTTGTAGAGCAGGCTAGCCTCATACTCACAGAGATCTGCCTGCCTCTGCCTCCCAAGTGCTGGGATTAAAGGCATGCACCACCACCATTCAGTTTCAAAGTAGTTTCTTTATTAACCAATGATATTCACAGCATATAGAGGGGAATCCCACATCACCTCTCCTTTTCTGTTTAAATAAAAAGGAAGGTTTTTGTTTACTGAGGTTTCTGTCCTGCCCAGTTCCCGCAGTCTTTAAGTCCCAAAGAAATCACACAGAGGTCTACATTAATTATAAACTGATTGGCCTAGTATTTCAGGCTTCTTATTAATTCTTATAACTTATATTAATCCATAATTCTTGTCTGTGTTAGCCACATGGTTTGGTACCTTCTTTGGCAAGGCAGTCACATCTTGCTATCTTGCTTCCTCTACAACTAGGTCACAACTACAGACTGAACTTTCCTTTTCCCAGAATTCTCCTGTTGTCATTGCCCCCCCTCTACCTCCTGCCTGGTTTCCCCACCTATACTTCCAGTATGGCTACTGACTAATTAGCATTTTATTAAAAATAATACAAGTGACAGGATAAAACACCATTGTCCCAAAGCACTCCCCCCTTTTTAAAACAAGAATTCTGAACCTATTATCTTTTGTTTAGCTTTTTGCCTGACTTTTATTTATAGCAACTTGTAACCAACATTTTAAATAAAGGAAAATATCCATAGTCCAATTTGGGGAATGTGGGTAGTATCCCAGGCTACTTCCTGCTGAGTGAGGGTGCTGATAATCTTATGGGGACCTAAAGAAAATTTAGAATTATGATTAAGTCCTGTGAGGCTTGATCATCTCAGGCAGCAATCTTGAATCTGGTCTAGATGTAGAACTCTGACATCTGGGCCATCCACTCATATCAGAGGTTTTTCAGGGGGTCTTCCTTGATCAAACCTGATTTTTTGTAACATGGAATGAATCCACAGCCTCTCATTTCCTGTGGAAACAAAAGCAAAACCTCTTCTCCAAAGTATCATACCTTTTGACTTAAATTTTGAAGGCAACGTATTTTCAAAATACCTATCTTGGATTAATTTAGCAGCATTTGTGAACAAATAACTTTTAGCAGCTGTTGCTCTTTCCTCAGCATTCAGACAATTCAAAGAGAGCATAATAACATACAGTATCCAGATTCTCTGTGTGTTTTCCATTTTTATATGGCTTTATTTTAAACTCTATTTTTTATTTTTTTTTTAATTTTTGACTTTTTGAGACAGGGGTTCTCTGTGTATCTTTGTCCTGAAACTCCTTCTGTAGACCAGGCTGTCCTTGAACTCACAGAGGTCTGCCAGCCTCTGCCTCCCAAGTTCTGGGATTAAAGGTGTATGTCACCACACCTTGAACTCAAAGAGATCTGTCTGCATCTGCCTTCCAAATGTTGGGATTAAAGGTGTGTGCCACCACACCCAACTATTCTCTTTTTTCTTTTATGGACTTTTATGCTTTTTTTTCCTCCCAAGCCTACATATATTTTTAAACACATTCTAAACCATTTAAAAGTTTTCTTTGTCTTTGAATCTATTTTTACTGTCTCTCTCTCTCTTTTTCTGACCATATGAGTCTTTAATTTACTAAGCAAAATGTTTAGGATTAAAGTTACGGCTTTGACAGCTGGATCCAACCCATTCTTTACTTTTTGAGATTCCAGCCTCGTGGAAGAGGTACCAGCCAGAGCCATGTTTATTGCCACAACTCTATGGTGTTTCAAGGTCCCTGCCACCACCAAAAAGCATGCAGTCAGCTTTTCATCAACACCATTTAAGTGTTTCGTGGCAGGACCTCTTAAAAGAGCTGTAAGATTTTGCAGCTAAAATTGAGTCAGGAAGCCTCTCTTAAATGAGAGCACTTGCCTATAGCAAGCAGAGCCCACCTGAGAAAATGCTGCTGTCAATAAGCTGTCCTATCCTCTATTCTTTTCTGTCTAGAATTACTTCCCAAGCTCTCTCAGGCTTTATGTGGATGCAGTTGTCCACATCAGCACCATTTGTTGACTGAGGTTTCTGTCCTGTCTGGTTTCCACAGTCGTTAAGTCCCCCCAAAAAATCACACAGAGGTCTAAATTAATTATAAACTGATTGGCCTAGTATTTCAGGCTTCTTATTAACTCTTATAACATATATTAGCCCATAATTCTTGTCTGTGTTAGCCATGTGGCTTGGTATCTTTTTCGGCAAGGCAGTCACATCTTGCTATCTTGCTTCCTCTATGACTGGGATCACGACTACTTAGCTATCCTCTTCCCAGAATTCTCCTGTTCTCATTGCCTCACCTCTACTTCCTGAGTGGTCGCCCCACCTATACTTCCTGCCCAGCTACTGGCCAATCAGCATTTTATTAAACAAGTACAAGCAACAAATGTTTACAGGGTAAAGCCATTGTCCCACAGCAATTCCCCTCTTCCCTTTTTATTTAAAGAACAAGAACTTTGAATTTAATCTCCCTTGTTTAGCTTTTTTCCTGACCATTAACTGTAACAACTTGTAACCAACATTCTAAACAAAGGAAAATATCCATAGTCCATTTTTTGGGAATGTGGGTGTAGTTTTCCAGGTACTTCCTACTGAATTGGGGTGCTGATAATCTTATGGGACTTAAAGAAAATTTAAAATTATGATCAAGTTATGAGTGGAATATCCTCTGAGGCTTGATCATTGCAGTCAGATGTCTTGAGTCAGTTCTGGATGTAGAACTCAGACATCGGGGTCATCTACTTCTATCAGAGATTTCTCAAGGGGTCTTCCTTGATCAAACCTGATTTTCTTAACCTGGAATAAATCCACAGCCTCTCATTTCCTGTGGAAACAAAAGCAAGACCTCTTCTCTAAAGTAACGTACCTTTTGACTTAAATTCTGAAGTCAAGGTATTTTAAAAATATTTATGTTTTATTAATACAGAAGTATTTATATTAAAATGTCTTTTAGCAGCTATTGCTCCTTCCTCAGCTGTCAAGAAATTTAAAGACAACATAATAATATACAGTATCCAGACTCTGTGTATTTTTCATCTTTAAGTGGCTTTATTTTAACCTCTATTTCTTTTATTTTTATTTTTAGGCTTTTTTGTGTATCTTTGTCCTCGAACTCCTTCTGTAGACCAGGCCTTGAACTCACAGAGATGTCTGCCTCTGCCTCCCAAATAAATGCTGGGATTAAAGGTGTGCGCCACCACACATTGAACTCAGAGAGGTATGTCTGCCTCCTCCCAAGCCTACATATATTTTTAAACACATTCTAAACCGTTTAGAGGTTTTCTTCACTTCGCTTAAAATAATCTATCTTAACTCTCTCTATATATATATCTATATATCTCTATATATCTATATCTATATATCTATATATATATATATATATCTTTTTTCTGAGCACATGAGCCTTTAATTTGCTAAGTGATATGGCTAGGATAAAAGCTGTGGCTTTGATGGTTGGATCCAGCCCATTCCTTAGCTTTCTGAAACTCCAGCCTTGTGGCAGAGGTAACGGCTGGAGCCATGTTTACTGCCACAACTCTATGGAGTCTCAAGGTCTGTGCCACCACCAAGAAGCATGTTGTAGGCTATTCATAAACACCATTTAAGTGTTTTGTGGCAGAGTCTCTTAAAAGGGCTGCAAGGTTATTGCAGCTAAAGCTTAGTCAGGAAGCCTCTCTTAAATGAGACACATTTGTCTCTAGCAAACAGAGCCCACCTGAGAAAATGCTATTATCAATAAGCCATGCTTAACTGTATTCTTTTCTGTCTGGAATTACTTCCCAAGATCTCTCAGACTTTATGTGGATGCAGTTGTCTACGTGTGTGCCATACTGTTGCAAGAAAGGAGGCCACTTGATTGTCCCAGCCACCCTGAACCAAAATAACCACGCAGAAACCACATTAATTAAAACAATGTTTGGCCCATTAGCTCTAGCTTCTTATTGGCTAACTCTTATATTAATTTTACCCATTTCTACTAATCTGTATCTCACCATGTGGCAGTGGCTTACCAGTAATGATTCAGCATGTCTGACTCTGGCAGCTCCATGGAGTCTCTCTGACTCTGCCTTCTTCCTCCCAGGATTCAGTTCTGTCTTCCACACCTACCCAAGTTCTGCCCTATAAGCAGGCCAAGGCAGTTTCTTTATTCATTAATGGTAATCGCAGCACACAGAGGAGACTCCCACATCACTGCTGGGTATTATGGGCCAGTAGGCTGCAGATGGGTGACTACAATGGTACAGAAGAACTTTGGCTGACTGTCCAGGCAGCAAGATGTCTCTGTCAATTCTAGAGTTTTGGAAGCTGCTTACAATGCACTTCCTGTTTACTTAGGTAATATTATATCCTTCTGGAGTCTTTGATGGAGTTGAAGAATAGATAGTTATAGTTTTTCTTAGTTATGATAAAAGATTAAGTCAAAATAAATACTGTAATTGTAATTCTTGTTTGGTACCTGTTTTGTTATATTAATTCTACTATGTTCAAGTTAAAACCTTCCTCTCTATTTAAAAAGAAAAGGGGAAATGGTGTGGGAAGTCTTTCTGTATACATGTTGCATTTTCTGGTTATAAAAGAAGCTGCTTTTGGCCAATGGCTTAACATAATATAGTCAGGCTGGAAGAGATATATATAGAGAGAGCAGGCAAAGTCAAGGAGAAGTCATGTAGCTGCTACTGGGGACCGACACCTCCACTGGAGCCCGCTGAATTTTTGCCAGTAGGTCACAACCTTGTGGTGATGCACAGATTAATGGGGGTGGGTTAATTTAGGAAATAAGAGATAGTAATATGTGTAAGCTATTGGCCATAGTATTGTAAATAATATAGTTTCTGTGTGTTTATTGCAGAACCAGGTGGGACAGAAACCTCTGCCAACTATCATGTATATGGTCAGTATTTTATTTCTGAATATTTTATTCTGTGATTGTCAATTTGAAGTTGGTTAAGTCTGTGGAGGGACCGTGAGCCTAGGAGAGATGACTCTACTTGATGGAACTGAAGGTCATATTGCATAAACACAATGGTTACGTATGAACCAGTGTATCAAACCAAAGAGTGGAGAACTGAATAACACTAAGTACAGACTACTTTCATGTCAGAAATGAGATCACTTTTAACCAGAAAAGTAACAAATAAGAAAGCCAATGTCCTAGGTAGATTGCTGTGGTGATGTGTGCTCCAATCTCAGCATGGGAACAGAGACCAGAGTTTCAGGTTGTACTGGCTACACAGTAATTCCAGGCCTGCCTGGGTTACACCAACCAGATAGACAGAACATCTTAGCACAACAGGAAATGCTCCCTGGGCATACCCAACAATCCACAATTACTAGGTTTTTCCAGTGTTTGATCACGAAGAACACCCTCAGGTCTTGGCTGTGAGTGTGTCAGGTGGCAGATGCATCACCGGCAGTGACTTTCTCAGCCATGGACAGTTTCCTGCAGCCACTGAATCAGGATTCTATTTGGCACAGGCTGGTGTAACCTTCCTGAAAATTCCCAGGGTTGGGCTATAACCAGGGTCCTAAGGGACTTGCCACAGGCAGTAGCATAGATCTAGAAGGAAGGAAGGAAGGAAGGAAGGAAGGAAGGAAGGAAGACATCACTGCCCATTTTCCCGAACACTCTGTGGGCATGAAGTAGACCTTTTATGGATTTCTTGTATGTCCTTGCAGTCTGGCCTGAGGACGAGGGCTTTGGATGCTGGAAGTCTGTACTTCAGGAAACACAGGGACACAGCTCTACAGACACTTAGACGAGGTTCCATCCTTCCATTTCCATCTTGGAGGGTGACAGCAGTTTTTGGGTAATTGACGCTGAGATGTTTAGCCCCTTCTTAATTTAACTGAAATGCTTGAATTGTGTAAGGAAATGGATCATTGAAGACATAATTCTCCGTAAGTGGGGTTACGTCTGCTCCTCACTAAGAGCAGACTATAGCATGTGTTGAAATGTTTGGAGGTAAAAGATGTAGTCGTGATGGCCCTGGTTATTCTATCAGGACTGTGACTATTAAAGACATGTGAGGAGAGGCACACCATGCTGCCCTCACACCTCTGCTTCATTATTTTAAAAAAGTTATAAAATCACAGTCCACATTCTGGAAATCGGTAGAAATGTTATTATTCTCAGACACTGGGTGACATGCTCTTCTTTAAGTGTTCTTAGTTTGATAAGGGAACATGAACAGATACCTGGACACCCTGCAGTGTCCTCTCAAGTCATTCCCTATTCCCACTGACAGGAACCAGCCTTTCTGTTCTGCAGGAAATGCTGGCTTTTCTGTTGTTTAAAACTTCCTGTATAAAGATTCATACATTTTTGTCAAGTTGTGTCCGTTTCCACCCACCTGGGAACTAGGGTTATAGTTGTGTGGCACCATGCTTGGCTTCACATGGGTGCTGGGGATCCGAATCCAGGTCCTCGTGTTTATACGGCAGGCATTTCACTCATTAAGCTATCTCCCCCAAAACACACGCCTGATACATTGCCAGCCATAGAAATGTGAATTCAGACATTCCAAATTCTTAACACAATAAATTTAGACCCCATAAAACAAGCAAGCACTAATGAACAGATGTTAGCCTGAACACATAAAGGAAATTCATATCAAACGTGTGGTTCCTTGTGGAAAATTTTTCGATCCCAAGACAGATGCCAGATCTAATGACCTGTAACGAGTAATGGCCTAGAGTCCAGCTGATGTAAAGTCCCCAAGGCATGATCTTGGGATATAGACCTTACACTGATGAGACTTTAAACACCTTATTGCTGCATTAGGCTGTGGCTTCATTTATTTTCTAGTAGTTGGCTCTGCAACCTTCGGAGAGGAAGATGAACTGTTATTACCACAATAACATTGATGCTGACAATGGCAGCAGCTGTACTGTGCACAATTAAAATGAATTCTCACTGCAGAACACAACATGCATCATGGCTGATGGGTCAGGTGCCTTAATCAGTATGCAGCACAAAGCCTGCTCAGTAACAAACTGTGTGGGGCTAAGGTCTGTACCCCGTCACTTGTATTTTAAATAAACACTGATTGGCCAGTAGCCAGGCAGGAAGTATAGGCAGAGTGACCAGGCAGGAAATAAATGTGGGGCAAAGAGAATTCTGGGAAGAGGGAAGTTTCAGTCTGAAGTTGCCACCCAGACACAGGACGCAAGATGTGACTGCCTCGCCGAGAAAGGTACCAAGCCACATGGCTAACACAGACGAGAATAAAGGGTTATGTAAGATGTAAGAATTAATTAATAAGAAGCCTGAGCTACTAGGCCAACCAGTTTATAATTAATGTAGACCTTGGTGTATTTCTTTGGTACGGAATGGCTACAAGACCAGGTGGGACAAAAACCTCAGTCAACAACAAACTGTAAAAGTTATTGTCTTCCTAATGCACCCAATACCTGACAAGAAGCAACTTGAGGGAAGAAGGGACTAGCTGTGGAAGCAGCATGAGATGGTTGCGGTCACATTTGTCAGCAGGCAGAGAGAGCAGGGAGCAGACAGGAAGAGAGGCTGTCTTGGTCCACCACAAGGATCCCAATTCCTCCAGGGAGGCTCCACCTACCTAAGCTTCCAGGACAGTCTCCAGTTGGGACCCAAGTGTTCACATACAGGAGCCTGTGGGGTTTCAGTTCAGTTCAAACCACAATAGGCTCGTATTTGCTCTGTTTCACCATGCTCAGGGCTGGTTCTCACTGTTAAACCTAGTTGCACAAGGACACTGAGAAAGCCGCCCACAGATGTACCGCAATTTCTGATTGATCTTAATAATAAAACCTTGGAATCAGATGTTAGGGGGCAAAAGCTGAAAGATAAGAGCAGAGCAGCCAGCCACTCGTTCTTACCTCTACTGAATCCTCAGAGCGAATGGGGTATCCTGTCTCTACGAATCCTCAGACCGAATCCTCAGGCCTGGAGCCCCTATTTCTTCCCACTTTATTAACCTCTCTCCTGCCAGCCACATGCCTTTCTGTCTCCACCTTCCTCGTGCTGGGATTAAAGGCCTGTGACTCCTGGCTGTGTTTCTCTTTGAGACTGGATCAATCTAATGTAGCCCAGAGTGGCCTTGAACTCTACAGAGATCTGTCTAACTGTCTCCGTGCTTGGATTAAAGGTGTGTGCCACCACTGCCTGGCCTCTATGACTAACTAGTGCCTAGCTACACACTCTGATTTTCAGGCAAGCTTTACTTGTTAGATCATGAACAAAATATCACCACACACAGACTTTAACGGCAACACTGGCAAGGGCTTCTGGCTGTGGTTCTCAACCTTCCTAATGCTGCAGCCCTTTATACAGTTCCTCATGCTTTGGAGACCCCAACCATAAAATTATTTCATTGCTATTTCATAACTGCAATTTGGCTACTGTTATGCATCGCAATGTAAATATCTGCTATGCAGGAGATCTGATACAGGGCCCCAAAGGTTGGTGACCCACGGCTGAGCACTGCTGTGTTGTGCCATGCTGTGCTACGCTATGCTATGCTAGAGGACTATTGATGGGATGCTGCAGGCACATCTGCGTGGGAGTGGCCTCCGCCTTCATTCAGCGATTCTGTGCTCAGCAAACTTCAGCAGTTCTGCCAAGAATGCCTCAGCTGCTTCCTTCTGCTTCCTTCTTTCATTGCAAGCTAGTTTTAGGAGAGGGGGTTCAGTGCTAAGTGCACTTGTTGCTTTTGCAGAGGGCCTGAATTTGTTTCTCAGCAATCCTATCTGGAGGCTCACAGATGCCCGTGACTTCAGTTCCAGGGTATCAGACCCTTTCCTGACCTCCATAGGTACTACATACATACAAATACATGGCAGACACACAAATGTACACAAATAAAAAATAGCTGCTACACTTAACAGACACACACATACACACATATAAAAGAATTAAAAATTCTTAAAAGAATCCAAGCACATAGAAAATGGTGGGAGTTGACGGAAAACCTGAGCTAATGGGCCAATCAGTTTATAACTAATGTAGACCTCTGTGATTTTCTTTGGGGCCTGGTGACTGCGGGAACCAGGCAGGACAGAAATCTTGGGCAACAAGAAAATATCAGTAAACATTCTACCTGTGATGAAAATTTTCATGACCAAACTGAGGGAATTTGTAAAAGCCCAGCCATTAGTGAGGTATATACTTTGGCTGACAATGTGGGCAATTCCTGAGAGGACAAGTTGGGGAACAAGACTTATCCTACACATGGGCATCACCATCCTACTGGTGGGGTCCCAGACAGGGAAAAAAGAAAGCAAAGGTGTTGAAGGGAGCTGCAGGCTGCATTCCTGCCACCCAGCTCCCGGCTGCCGGGCTAGCTTATGCCCCAAAATAACAACACACAAACTGTATTCATATAAACACTGCTTGGCCCATTTCTATTAATGTGTGTAGCACCACGAGGTGCGCTTACCAGGGAGATTCTAGCCTATGTCCATCCTGGGTCGGAGCTTCATTGCGTCTGCTTTGGGGAGCAGCGGCATGGTGTCTGAGCTCACTTCCTCTTCCTCCCAGCATTCTGTTCTGTCTACTCCACCCACCTATGTTCTAACCTATCAGGCCAAGCAGTTTCTTTATTAATTAACCAATGAAAACAAAGGATATATGACACTCCCACATCACAAAGGTAAGAGAAAGGGAGGGAACCAGGTGGGCACCAGCACTGTTCTCTGTCGGCTCTGACTCCCACATGTGAGGAGACAGTCAATGGCCCCCGCCACTCCTGCCCCCACAGTCACTGCCAGAGAAACCCTCTCTGAAGTCATTTTTGGTCACGCCAATGAGGAAAGTCATGCACACGCCATCCACAGCCATCGCTCACCTCCCAGAGTCCACCTTTCCCCACCTTTATATGATTTCTGCTGCTCCATCATTGAACTGCTCCGTACCACATACGATTCCAGTATGGCTTTCCCAAGAACAGGCCAGGTAAGTACAGGCAACCAACACGCAGGAACAGAACAACACTCAAAACCCAAAATTCGTCAGTATTGCTATAGGATAGGGTCATTTCAGGTTCCCTATCCTCAGCTGCCCAAGGAACTAACTGGGGACCTTGGCTTGGGCATCTGGGAGCCACTCTAGGTTCAAGTCTCTTGCCAACTCTAAGCTGGCTCCCTTAACTAAGAATTGTGCTTCCGTGCTCCCCTATCCACCCTTCCTTTATCTCAATCCTCCTTTTTCCCCAAGTTCCCCCCATTCTCCCCTTCTCCCTTTTCTCTCCCCATCTCCCCTTACCCCCATTCCACCCCACCCCCAAGATCTCAATTGTCTCTCCGGCCATTTTGTCTACTTCCCATAGCCAAGAGGACAACTATATGTTTTTCCTTTGGTTCACCTTCTTACTTAGCTTCTTTGGGATCACCAATTGTAGACTCCGTGACCCTTGTTTATGGCTAGAAACCAATTATGAGTGAGTACATCCCATATTCATCTTTTTGGGTCTGGGTTACCTCACTCAGGATAGTATTTTCTATTTCCATCCATTTGCACGCAAAATTCAAGAAGTCATTGTTTTTTACCGCAGCGTAGTACTCTAATGTGTAGATATTCCACACTTTCTTCATCCATTCTTCCATTGAAGGGCATCTAGGTTGTTTCCAGGTTCTGGCTATTACAAATAATACTGCTATGAACATAGTTGAACAAATGCTCTTGTCATATGATCGGGCCTCTCTTGAGTATATTCCCAGGAGTGGTATTGCTGGGTCCAGGGGTAGGTTGATCCCGAATTTCTTGAGAAACCGAAACACCGATTTCCAAAGTGGTTGCACAAGATTGCATTCCCACCAGCAATGGATGAGGGTACCCCTTCCTCCACAACCTCTCCAGCAAAGGCTATCATTGGAGTTTTTTATCTTAGCCATTCTGACAGGTGTAAGATGATATCTCAAAGTTGTTTTGATTTGCATTTCCCTGATCGCTAAGGAGGTTGAGCATGACCTTAAGTGTCTCTTGGCCATTTGAACTTCCTCTGCTGAGAATTCTCTGTTCAGTTCAGTGCCCCATTTTTTAATTGGGTTAATTAGTATTTTAAAGTCTAGTTTCCTGAGTTCTCTATATATTTTGGAGATCAGACCTTTGTCTGTTGCGGGGTTGGTGAAGATCTTCTCCCAGTCAGTAGGTTGCCTTTTTGTCTTGGTGACAGTGTCCTTTGCTTTACAGAAGCTTCTCAGTTTTAGTAGGTCCCATTTATTCAATGTTGCCCTTAATGTCTGTGCTGTTGGGGTTACACATAGGAAGCGATCTCCTGTGCCCATCTGCTGTAGGGTACTTCCCACTTTCTCTTCTATCAGGTTCAATGTGTTCTGCATATCATCATAGAACCTTCATCTGGTGATGGATGGAGATAGAGACAGAGACCCACTCTGGAGCACTGGACTGAGCTCCCAAGGTCCCAATGAGGAGCAGAAGGAGGGAGAACATGAGCAAAGAAGTCGGGACCACGAGGGGTGCACCCACCCACTGAGACAGTGGAGCTGATCTATTGGGAGCTCACCAAGGCCAGCTGGACTGGGACTGAAAAAGCATGGGATAAAACTGGACTCTCTGAGCATGACGAACAATGAGGGCTGATGAGAAGCCAAGGACAATGGCACGGGGTTTTGAACCTACATAATGTGCGGGCTTTGTGGGAGCCTAGCCAGTTTGGATGTTCACCTTCCTAGAAATGGACGGAGAGGGGAGGACCTAGGACTTACCACAGGGCAGGGAACCCTGACTGCTCTTTGGACTGGAGAGGGAGAGGGAGAGGAGTGGGGGGAAGGGGAGAAGGGTGGGAGGAGGGGGAGAAGGGGGGGAGGAGGGGGAGGGAAATGGGAGGCTGGGAGGAGGTGGAAACTTGTTTTTTTTCTCCTTTTTTCAATAAAAAAAATGGAAAAAAACCCCAAAATTCATGTCCTAATTCAAATCTCTCTCTCTCTTAAAGGATTTCACTCATGTGTGCATGTGTATGTGCGTGCTTGTGCATGTTTGTGCCTGCATGCATGTGAATGTGTATGTGTGTCTGCACATGCTTGTGTGTATGTTTGTGCATGTGTGTGTACATGTGCATGTGAGTGTGTGTGCTTATGACTTCTATTGCCCACTGAGGCCAATAGCATTACAGGTGGTTGTGATCCTTCCATACAGGTGCTGGGAACTGAACTGTCTCTCTGTTCTGTATTTAACTGCCCTTAAAACATCTGTTAGCTGTGAACCCCTTTTCTCTTCTTACCAGGAGCCCACTAACTGAAGTTAAGTCTAGAGTGGCCACAGTTCTGTGGAGGTCATCTGTCTCAGAAGCAACAATCCAACCTAAGGATGGCGTGAACAAGATCATCAGTGTCTCGGTTAACAGCCCGGAAGACATGCTGATAGAGGCAGGCTCCTCCACCTAGCACATGGCTGCATCTAGGATAGCTTTGCCCGCTCTATGGTGCCACAGGGAAGACTCATAACCCAAAGATCTCAAGGAGATGCTGTGTTCAGAATTTGTTTATAGTTTGCTGTTCGGAATGTGGGCCGCAACATGGTTCTGTTAGTGGTAGCAGGGGTGGAATTAGTTTTACTCTTGGAAGCCTCATGTCTGGGTATCTCTGGACCTCTAGGTCTTGCACCTTAAAGGAACAACATTTTACTGATTAGCCATCTGTGCCATAAGGGGAGCCTGGAGACCACTGAGCTACAAACTCCGTTAATATTAGTGCCCAGCATATCCTAGTGGGTGGCCGCTCTGACTTACTTGGGAGGCCACTTCCTCCTGTTAAAGAAGTTTCACATCATTAATATTCACCATTGTTATCCACTGAGGTCACCGATGAGCACCTATGGATTCTTTCTCCACCCTTGGCAGAGCACAGTTATTATCTCTCATTACTGCACCTTCCTTCCTATCTTTCTGCAGTAAGTATCTGTGTATATGTGTGTGTGTGAGCACACACACAACATGGTGCACGCATAGGCCACAGGTCAGCCTTGGGTGTCATCCTTCAGACACTGTCTGTTTTCTTGAAGGCAGTTCTCTCATAGCCCTGGAGCTTGCCGGTTGATTGGGCAGCTGCACCACGAGCTCCATGGCTCCTCCCATCTCCACTTCTCCAGAGCTGTAAGTCTAAACACTGTCACTCTATGCCAGGCCTTAGAAATTGGGTTCTGGGGTGTGGGACTCAGGTCCTTGTGCCTGCAAGAAAAGTACTATATTGACTGATCTACCTGCCCAGGCCTTGTCATCACATCGAAAAGGATAGAAAGTTTGCAAACCACGACTGTGTAGCCTGAGGACAGTTAACACCATAAACACGATGCAGGCCAAGAAACAGGACGTCTCCTCATTCCTCAAGTAGTTTCTGGGCAGGGCCCCATACCTCTTCTTTCAGTCACATGGGACTCTCCCAGTTGTTGAGACCACGGTAAGGTTTTGAGTTTTATGTGCACGGTCTCACCCAGTAGACTTCTTTGGCTGAGACCTTTGGCTCAGAAGGATGCTGACAGTGTATACTGATGCCACTGCAGCGGTTCATTCCATGTCTAATGGACTCATCTATTTGGTGGGTGATGGACTGGATGCCTCCAGCGTCAGAGCATTATCAATCAAGACCCAGCTGCCATTATGGCATGTGTCATAACAAATGTGTTTGCAAGCATATAGAGTCACTAAGAAAAGAATTATGGAGTTAAGGGGTAATAGCATGTAAGAATTTTCCATTTTCTTGACTTCTACATTTGGGGCTTCTAGCACAGTACTGAACATCAGTCACGGTAATGAGAATTCTTGCCTCTCTCTAGACTTGCAAGAAACTTGCTTTAGGATTTTGGATTGTTATTTGTCAAGTTGAAATTTTTTAGTTCTAATTTTTAATATTTTTACTCTTATGGATAAGTATTGAACTTTATAAGGTGTATATTTTATATCAATTGAGATCACTAGCTATAACTTTCTCAACATTTTTATGTGACACATGGTTAAATATTATTATTACTATTCTACTATACAGGTATGAACATTTTCCGGTGTGTATGCACCACATGCATGCCTGTTGTCCTTGAAGGACAGAGGAGGGCAATAAGTCCCCTGGGACTGGAGTTACAGTCAGTTGTGGACAGCCATGTGGATCCTGAGAGTTGAACACTGTTCCTCTGCAAGAGCAGCGAGTGCTTGTAACTGCTGAGCTGTCTCTCCTGCTCCACGATTACGTTTTAAAGGTTAAACCATTTAAAAAATAAACCTAACTTGCCTGCGGTAGTTATTCTAGATAACCTGCACACCAGAAATGCCTCGCTAGGAAATACACGATGTATGTGCCTTACAATGTCACGGCTGTGACACATTGTCCTCTAGTCTGGGCTAAGCTGTCTCATGCATCCTCGTTAACATCTGAGGTTAGCTGCATCTGCCTCAACTGGACTGAAGAGCTAAGAGTTCTCGGAGTAGTACAAGATACAATTCATCCTGGAATGTGGAACTCATCTGTCTGTTTTCTTAGGACGTGCACACATCTGAACTTTTCAGAAGAATTTCATCCTGAAATAGCAATGAGCTTGTCAGCATCTGTCAGCTTTTGCCCATGTAAAGTTACAGGGAACAAGGGAAACAGGACTCTCCTCCTGCACTTTTGGGAGATGGTCAAACTCTCTTTAGAGAAGCGTAGACAATAAAAACTGAGGCTGTATATGCCGCACAGTGAACACGCACACATGGGATGGTGGAGGACTACAACGGCTGAGCACACTCATGGGATGGTGGAGGACTACAACAGCTGAGCACACTCATGGGATGGTGGAGGACTACAATGGCTGAGCACACTCATGGGACGGTGGAGGACTACAATGACTGAGCACACACTCATGGGATGGTGGAGGACTACAACAGCTGAGCACACACTCATGGGATGGTGGAGGACTACAACGGCTGAGCATACTCATGGGATGGTGGAGGACTACAACAGCTGAGCACACACTCATGGGATGGTGGAGGACTACAATGGCTGAGCACACACTCATGGGATGGTGGAGGACTACAACAGCTGAGCACACACTCATGGGATGGAGGAGGACTACAACAGCTGAGCACACATGGGATGGTGGAGGACTACAATGGCTGAGCACACTCATGGGATGGTGGAGGACTACAATGGCTGAGCACACTCATGGGATGGTGGAGGACTACAACAGCTGAGTACACTCATGGGATGGTGGAGGACTACAATGGCTGAGCACACTCATGGGATGGTGGAGGACTACAACGGCAGAGCACTTATGGGATGGTGGAGGACTACAACGGCTGAGCACACACTCATGGGATGGTGGAGGACTACAACAGCTGAGCACACACTCATGGGATGGTGGAGGACTATAACAGCTGAGCACACTCATGGGATGGTGGACGACTACAACAGCTGAGCACACTCATGGGATGGTGGAGGACTACAATGCTGAGCACACTCATGGGACGGTGGAGGACTACAATGACTGAGCACACACTCATGGGATGGTGGAGGACTACAACGGCTGAGCACACACTCATGGGATGGTGGAGGACTACAAAGGCTGAGCACACTCATGGGATGGTGGAGGACTACAACGGCTGAGCACACACTCATGGGATGGTGGAGGACTACAAAGGCTGAGCACACACTCATGGGATGTTGGAGGACTACAACGGCTGAGCACACACTCATGGGATGGTGGAGGACTACAACGGCTGAGCACACACTTATGGGATGGTGCAGGACTACAACGGCTGAGCACACACTCATGGGATGTTGGAGGACTACAACGGCTGAGCAAACACTCATGGGATGGTGGAGGACTACAACAGGTTAGCAAACACTCATGGGATGGTGGAGGACTACAACGGCTGAGCACACACTCATGGGATGGTGGAGGACTAAAAACATTTGATTAGCCCTCTTAAAGCAGCTTTAGCATCTGTGTATAAGCACACACACACACACACACACACACACACACACGCACGCACAGCTGCTGTGGTAGATGTAGAATGCTCATTTACATTGCTGTAGAACAAGACAATATGAGAACAGAAAATAATATTAAAATGGAGTGATATGGTAATGGGATCAGCTCTCCACGTAACACTAGAGTTAGTTCCTTTATGCTGTATGATTTTATCACAAAGAGCAGATACGCCTTGTGCAATGCCCTTTCCAGAAGTTAAAAGCAAAGTTGCCATCCTGTGCTGGTCTACAGATCCTTACATGTGCAGTTAATGTCCAGAAGTAAGGCCAGAGTGGTGTGGTCTGATATACACTCCAGACTAGAACCAGGACAAAGGCTTTAAGGCAGTGGATGTGGCAGTCATCACGACAGAATGCGAGCACCATCCGTTGTGAGGGGTTAGCGTAGGGCGACTTTTATATCCTATTGCATATTTTCACATCCTCAAAAACCGTGGTTGGTATTAATTAGGCATGGTGTATGTAGACTTTTCTCTAAATTATCCTATTCTTTAGTCTCTAGCTCCTGCACTGTATTTAAGAAACAACTAGAGGCAAAACCACTGTACTCTGCTGAAGTGTCTTTCTTCTGCGACCCAGCAAATGCCTGTTTGTTACAGCGGATAAAGAGCAGGACTTCGAGAAGCCTGCAGGTGTGGTTGGTCAGCTGGTCTGCTTTCTTTTTGATGATTGTGTGCGCATGTTAGAAAAGATCCAAAAACACTATCAGAGGATGAACATACAAGGTAACATCCCCTTGAAGAATTCATTATACGTTTCTTCTTCTTTTCGGGGGGGGGGGGAGGTTTCGAGACAGGGTTTCTCTGTAGCTTTGGAGTGTCCTAGAACTAGCTTTTGTAGCATAGGCTGGCCTCGAACTCACAGAGATCCGCCTGCCTCTGCCTCCGGAGTGCTGGGATTAAAGGTGTGCACCACCACCGCCCGGCTTCCTTATAACATGAGGCAGTGACTCAGGAATTTCTTTCCCCAGCTATCCATCTATCATTTAGAACATGTCTGTTGGTGACTGACTTTCGCAATAGAAACCAAAAGAACATCCTGGCAATTCTGATGCATATTTATCTGTGCATATTCATAGCACAGAGAAATAGTTTCTGAGTCACAACAGAAAGCTGCTTCAGGAAAAGTTGAAACTAAATTCATTCGCAAAGCAAGTTATTGATGGTAATTCATTGGAGAAAACCATATTAGATATCTTGAAACTCTCATGTAAAAATCATGAAATCTGATTAATGGAGATGGGATAATTTAAGATATGAGTTAGCCCGAAATATGCTTAAGCTATTGGCCAAACAGTATTGCAAATAATATGGTTTCTGTGTGGTTATTTTGGGGCTGAGCAGCCGGGAACAAATAAGTGGCTTTTGTACAACAAATTGGCCCCAGGATGCACAGATTAATAGAGATGGGCTAATTTAAGATATGAGTTAGCTATAAATATGCTTAAGCTATTGGCCAAACAGTATTGCAAATAATATGTTTTTTGTGTGATTATTCCAGGCTGGGAAGCTGAGAAAGAGCGAATGGTCTCCTACTACAAATTGACACTCCAATGTGTGCTAGCTAAATCCACATAAAATCTGAGAGGGCTTGGACAAGAATTCTAGACACTAAAAAACAAAGTTTAGCCACATTTTTTCCTAAATGGGCTGCTCCTGATTCAGCAGTAGTCGGAAAAAAAAAAGAAACTACAGAGTTTTGAACCAGCTGCTTCCTGGGCCATGCTGGAGTACAAACTCTGACTCTTTCAGGAGATCAAATATTTAAATGGGGTTTGTGAGCAGAGTGTTACAACTTGCTTAATGGCAACATAGACCCAATGTGTGCCTGAAAATTGGGCTGTGAATATGGCTTGTGCTAAACAGATCTCTGCCCCACCATGTTGGACTGGGCAGAACCAAAAGGCAAAGCCGCCTCAGAAGCACTTAGCATTTTAAGAAGCGCTTCTGGACAGAAAATAATTGCAGATACACAATAGGACAGATTCAGATATAAAAGACCTCTAAATGAGTCACAGTGTGTTTAAAACATGTATGTAGGCTCGGGAGAGAGAAGAAAAGGAGGACAGAGACAGTAAACGTAATATAAAAGAGTACAGAGAGTCATAGATTAAAGGAATTAAATACTAAACTTGTAGAAAAAGTAATAGAGTAAGAAAAATAAGCCATGTAAAGATGGAATATACACAGAGAGTCTAGATTATGTATATCATTGTGTTTTCTTTGAATTCTTTTGACTGTGAAGGAACTAAGTACAGAAAGACATTTCATTTTATGGTCTGCTAAGCTAAACCAGCATAAAGGTATCTTGACTTCAGAATTTGGGTCTAAGAATAAGTTGCTTCGGAAAAGAGGTTTACATTTGCTTCCACAGAAGATGAGAACCTGTGGAATCCTTCCAGACTAATATGGTTTGAGGGACCAAGACTCCCTGAAATGTCACTGTGAATAACCCCCAAAATACTTTGTCCAACAAAAAGCAGGAAGCAGGTTGGAGAAAACTATGCCCAAATTCCCTAAATGAGTGTTTATAAATGTTTATTTACATTTAAAGGGGGATATGATATAGAGATCAATACTTTGCATTGGTATGGATCTTGGTTTATTGATATAAATTTAAAGTCAATTCTGTTACATGTATATTTCTGCTTTTTATTAAGGTATTGTGTTTGTGCAACTGATTTAAATATGCAATGTATAATTAAGAAATATAGGTTAATAGATAATCATTTATAATAGTCAAGCTTGTAGTCATGTTATTTAGGTTTTCTAGATATATAGAGGCATATTTCAGTTAGATAGGTATTCTTCAAATCTTTCAGAGACCTTCAGAATATGTCATTTAAATGTTTTAAGAAGTTAGGACTTTTCATAACAGTGAGACACATCTACTCCTGGCAGTGCCAATAACTTCAAGAGAAAGATGGGCACTGAAGAGGCTCTGTATAGAGTTTGTTAGCCATTTGGGCAAGGAACTGCTCTTGCCTGGACTGCTTGATATTATGCTGTGTGAATTGGAGATGCAGGATCTGCAGAGAAATGACTGCTGAACTTGCCTAAAAATGAGATGGTCTTTCAGGGTTCCTGCTTCATGAAAGAGTCTGCCAGACATTCTGCAATGTCTGTTGTGACTGACAAACTGCCAATAGAAGGAAAACTGTCTTTGAAATTTCCTGCTTCACAGAAAAGTCTGCAGGATACTGTGAGCCAGTAGGCTGAAGATGGGAGCCCACAACATTACAGAAGAACTTTGGGTGACTGTCCAGGTAGCGAGATGTCCCTGTCAATTCGAGTGTTTTGGAAGTTGCCTACAATGTACTTCCTGTTTACTTAGGTAATGTTATATCCTTCTGTAATCTTTGTTAAAGTTGAAGAATGGATAGTTATGATTACAGTTTTCCATAGTTATGATAAAAGATAGATATAAATATTGTAACTATAATTCTTGCTTGATACCTGTTTTGTTATATGTAATTTTACTATGTTCAAGTTAAAACCTTCCTTTTTATTTAAACAGAAAAGGGGAGGTGATGTGGGATTCCCCTCTGTATGCTGTGATTACCATTGATTAATAAAGAACTGCTTTGAGCCTATGGCAGGGCAGAACAAAACTAGGTGGGGAAAACTAAACTGAATTCTGGGAGAAAGAAGTCAGTGAGAAGCCATGGAGCCCTGCCAGAGACAGATGCAGGAACCTTACCCAGTAAGCCACAGCCACATGGAGATACACAGATTAATGGATATGGGTTAATTTAAGATATTAGTTAGCTAGAAATATGCTTAAGCTATTGGCCAAACAGTATTGCAAATAATATGGTTTCTGTGTGATTATTTCGGGGCTGAGCAGCTAGGAACAAACAAGCAGCCTTTGTACAACACAGTCCTAAGAACCACGTTTGTCTCTCTGACAGAGAATCTTTGCTTAAGGAAAACCTTGACAATTCAGATTCAGATCTTATTTCATAGCTGGGAAAGCATGGGCATACAACTAGCATGCAGTTTTATGAAAATGGATTATCACTGATAATATCTACTAATTATTATAAATTATTAGAACCCATTATTCCACTTCTAAAGGGGGCTAGTCATTCTTTCTCCAGGAGGTACCAGCAACTCTAACACTGTGGCTTTTAGTGTTTAATAGGAAATTCTAGGTTCATGGTTCTTAGAGGTCACAGACAAGGACGAATATCAAGGTTGTGAGCACTGAGCATGGCCATCTGTCCCTCACTGTGGACAGAGATGCCTGTGTATTGTACGCTGGGATTCTGCCTAAGAGTTATTTTTAAATGCACGACTGCCAAACAAGGCTATAAGCTATGGCGTCTCCAGATTACAGCCACTGTGTGAAACTATCTCAGTACTGTACTGGAATCTGGTTCCTTCTTGGTACAGGGTTCTTCAAATTCAGTTCTCAAGAGTTTAGGGGCCTGTGGGGAGCCTCAAATACTCTCAACCAGAAGAAGTCACACAAACACAATTCTGTAGCAAGTATAGAAGGCCCAGGGACTTATCAAAATCCAATCACAGAGTCTGGGTTAAAAATGTCAGCTCAGGCAGGCACAGCCATGCATGCTAGTAATCCCAGCCCTCAGGAGGCTGAGGCAGGAGGCTCAAGACTTCAAGGCTATTTGGGGACATCTAGGAGGCCCTATCTCAAAAATCCAAAAAGTAAAACAACAACAACCACCCAGTCTAAGATCCTATTCAGGACGGAACTCCTGGGAGAAAGAGAACAATAACTTGGGGTCACTGTTGGGCTCTGTTTAGAAGTGGTGGCTATTGGTTTTCTGTCACAGTATAACCCATGGGACCACTTTTCATCAGCCTTCAAGAATTACTACAGGAGCTGAGACTGGGGAACCGTCCTAAGTTTTCAGACAGTCTAGGAGTGAATTTCAGGATATATAGAGTGAGATCATTTTTCAAAATAAATACACCCCCTAAACAGATCAGCCACATGCTGGCCACGTGATTCTTATGGCTGATCGGTTCAATAACAGGAAGTTAGCTACTCTACTACAGCCACTGCAAGGAAACAACCTATATACTTGCTGTAAGAGCCTTTGTTATAGAGTTGATGATCAGTTCCCCCAAAGGATTCTTGTATGGCTTAATCCCCAACACTAATCGTGCTTAGAAGTGAGAATCGGAGAGAGAGGATTCGGGGGCGGGGGCAGGATGCAAAATCTGAATAGACTCGAAAGACGGAACTGGCAGATGGGGGCTGGATGGAGGACGGAGCTCCCCTGTGGCTGAATCTTAGGCTGGCGGCTTCCAGACACAGCTCCTTTTTGTTTGTGGCTGCCGTGAGGTGAACAGTTCCCCCCACCCCACCCCTTCTGTCATGGTGAAAAGCAGGCAAATCACACAGCCCTCTACCTAGCTCTGCATGAGCCAAAATGAATATCTTCTTCAAACTATTTCTCTCAGATAATAGTCGAGACAAAGAGCTCAAACAGTCTGGCACGTGGGGCTGAGTAGTGTTTAATACTTCGCACATGAGCACAAGCTGTCCCCTTGCTCTCTCCTCTCCCCCGAATCTTCATCTCTTCCTCTCTCCTGGCATAAGCTTGCGTTTGGCTTACCTGGGGCTGATTCAGGCTTGGCTGGCTGAGGCTTCAGCTGCGCACCCAACCTGCTCTGGGAAAAGTCTGAGTCCTCTGATTCGATGAGCGAACAGTAGGGATGCGGAGAGGCGTAGGGACTGCGGCACCAAGGACTCCGGTTGGGTAAAACGGTCGGCGAGATTTCCTTTTCTCTGCAACAAGAGAAAGACCGATTTGAAATCAAAGGCATTTATTTTATGTAGTAGTGTTAGTATTGGAGGTGCGATGAGAGAGAAAGCCCATTTAAGGAACCTAGAGGGGGCCACTCTTCCAGAGAACCTGCTTCAGTTTCCAGCACCCACACGGTGGCTTTTAGCAATCTGTAACTCCCAGAAGTCCTCTGCTAGTCTCTGTGGCTACAGGCTAAACACCCATACATAAGATAGAAATGAACCATAATAATGTTTAGAAAGAGTATGTCTTTCCTGGATCTGATAGCCAGGGTATTTATTGCGTCACCGATAGCATTTGGCTAAAGAGGAATGGAATTCTGCAACTCTGTCCCCAGCTAGCTGGAGGATAAATTCATTGCATACTTCTGCTTCCACTCTACCTGCTAAGCACATGGAGACGCTGTCACCTTCCCACCTCTCTACAGTTACCTTGCCTCTTGCAGTGCCAAGAGCTTCTTAAGGGGCTCAGGGACCTCAGGATTAACCCTTCAGAGCCTGTACGCAGGTCTCCGCTCTCTTCACAGTGCTACACTGTACTGGAGCCATGGCCTATTGACCGATGATCGTACATGGGCTCCCAGGGCATCCCACAGGCTCGGGTACTAATGGGGAAGGGCTCAATAAATAGGAAATGAAGTATTCTTTACCTCCTAAGAGCAGGGCAGGTGTGCCCTATCTGGCACTGGGAGGACTCTCTCTTTGCTGACTCCTTTTTTTCCTTATTGATGGAGGACGCAGATGCCACTCTCCACCCAAACAGATGGCTTTTCACTGTTGGAATCACTACTGAGCATCTCTCAAATTCAATGTCGGTCTCTAACTTCTCCCAAGCTTGCTTCCAGTGGATCGGAGTGTACCAGGCGATCGCCTAACAGAAACGAAGAGGGCTCAGTATCAAATATCACTGGAGCTGTATGTCTATACGGCCACAGGCCTACTGCGCTGTTATTCAGCTTTGGTTCCGGGTTTCTGTCTGAGGTAGGCTCTGGCTCTCACTCTGCTGTCTAGGTTGAGCTGGCACTTGTTGGGTTGCTCAGGCTATTCTAGAAGTCATGGTGATCCTCCTGCTTCAGCCTCCAGAGTGCTGGGATTAAAGATGTGAACTTTACACTTCAGAATATATTTCTAAAAATAAATTTTATTGTCTTTTTAAGTTTTCAACATTAATTACAGAATATATACATTTATACATACATATATATTAAACATATCTGTGATAAGAGCTAGTGAAATTTACTTTAGAAATTTTCAGATCCAATGCCATTTTATTGCTTATATTCCATGTGCCACACATTAGTTCTCCAGACTATTTGTGCTCTCCATGTTCTTTGGGTACACACCAGCAGAGACACTTCTGGGTCAAGTGCAATCCTGCTGTGATTCCTTTAAAGAGCCCTCCTCTGAACTCCCACTGTGAAGAAGGGGTAAATGCAAAACAAGGGCCTGGGAAAGCACCATAAAGTGCCAGAAAGCCTGCAGTTTTGTAGGAAGCATCATTCTGTTTGATCCCTACAAATATGAGATTATATACCATCATCAGCAATGTGCCATGAGTCTATGGACTTTAAAAACAGGGCAAGATGCTGTCCACTGGTCATGTTGGAGTCATACAGGATTCATGGCCACAGCTTACTGTCACTCGGTGTCTGGTGGAACCTCAGGCCTGTCTGCTTCAGTCAGCAGGTAGATAGGAATAGATTTCCCAGGAAGACCTTTCTCGTGATTGCAGAGTGAGGACGAGTTTCAACTGAGGTAAGAATGGGGTGATCTTTTTAAAATTTTTTATTTTATTTTTTAATTTTTTTTTAGAATTGCTTGTTTTTATTAGGGTCTCATTTGGACATAGAATCTTCTCACCTTCTCATTAAGGGTGCATTTTTTAAATGAGCAATGCCATTGCTTTATCACAGCTGGGTTTTTCTGACGGGATATAACCCAAGGATGGGGAACTGAAGCAGAGGCCATGGAGGAACTCTGCTTACTGGCTTTCTCCCCGTGGCTCCTGCTCAGTCTGCTTTCTTAGTTAGGCAAGGCTTACCTGCCCAGTGTCACCTCACCCAGAGGGAGCTGGGCTCTCCTGCACTATAGGCCACCTTCTATACTAAAGTCCACTCTTTCAAGATGACTGACTCTAGCTGTGTCAAGCTGACATAAACCACCAGGACAAGTACAAAACAATGCAATGACTGAAGGGAGGAAGAGATTCTCTGGAGGACCATGACGGTTTCTGAAGCGACAGTCGGATGACGGGCATTAATGCTAGTAAAGTATCACTGATGCTGGCTCGTGGTCTCAGGGATTTCAGCCCCTGTGGTGGGTGAGCATGATAGAGTGGCTCCATGGTGATGGGAGGATTTGGCAGAACCCCTCATACCGTGGAAGACCAAGACACAGAAGGCACAAAAGGAAGAAGCCATCTACAGTTCCTCCAGAGAAGACCAACCTCCCAAAAGTCCAAACCCCCTCATACAGTGCCCCCTACTGGAAGGCAGGTGTCCTGACATTTCACATCCCAACCATCACTTTTCTAAAAATTAATTAATTAATTTCACATCCCTATTAAAGGCCCCTCCCTCCTCTCCTCCCATTTCCTCCCCACCTCACACCACCCCCCTTCTCCCACTTATCCTCAGTATTCGCTCAGAAAGGGGCAGGTTCCCCAGGGGCATCAGCAAAGCAAATCAAGCTTCCGTAATAGCAAGCACCACTCTCTGTATTTAGTCTAGACAAGGCAAACCAACATGAGGAACAGGTTCCCTAGAGCCAGCCAAAGAACCAGGGACATAACTGCTCCCATTGCCAGGAGTCCTGCAAATGGACCCTGGCACAATCGTCACATAAATACAGAGGGCCTCGGTCAGTCCCATGTACACTCCCTGGTTGTTGGTTCAGACTCTGTGATGGAGGAGGGTCATCTGTCTATCTGTTGCTTTCAGTGGTTAATTAATAAAGAAACTGCTTGGCCTGATAGGTCAGAACATAGGTGGGTGGAGAAGACAGAACAGAATGCCGGGAAGAAGGGAAGTTGGTCAGATGCCATGGAGCCAGCCGCCAGGTCAGACATGCTGAATCTTTCCCGGTAAGCCACCACCTTGTGGTGCAACACATATTATTAGAAATGGGTTAATCAAGATGTGAGAGTTAGCCAGTAAGAGGCTAGAGCTAATAGGCCAAGCAGTGTTTAAAAGAAAACAATTTGTGTGTTGTTATTTCGGGTGTAAAGCTAGCCATGCGGAAGCCGGGTGGGACGAAAAGCAGGCCTGCTCACCTCATCACTATATCTGTGTGTTCCCATGAGCCAGGCTAGCCATTTCTGTGGGTTTTCCTTTGATGTCCTTGACTCCAAGGCTCCTAAAACCCCTCCTCACTCTCCTTGATAGGACTCCCCAAGCCTAGCCCAATGTTTAGCCATTGGTCTCTGATGGAGGAAGGTCATTGGTTAAATAAAGAAACTGCTTGGCTGGCCCTCATAGGTTAAAACATAGGTGGGAGGAGTAAACAGAACAGAATGCTGGGAGGAAGAGGAAGTGAGCTCAGACCGACAGCTCTACTCTCTGGAGCAGAGACGCCATGCTCCCGGCTCCTGGGCAGACACACGCGATGAAGCTCCGACCCAGGATGGACGCAGGCTAGAATCTTCCTGGTAAGATCGGTGCTCACAGATTATTAGAGATGGGTTGATCGGGATATCAGAATTAGTCAGTAAGGGCTAGAGCTAAAGGGCCAAGCAGTGTTTAGATGAATACAGTTTCCGCGTAATTATTTCGGGTAAAGCTAGCCGGGTGGCGGGAAGCACCCCGCTGTTCCTACTACTCCAGGTCTCTGCATGTGTCTCCATCAGTCGCTGGATGAAGGCTCTCTGATGACAACCAGGGTTGTCAGCAATCTGATCACAGGGGATGGACCATTCAGGCTGTGCACCCATCAATGCCAGGAATCGTAGCTGGGGCCATCCTTATAGACTTGTGGAAGTTTTCCTTGCATCTGGGACTCCATAAAGCCCCCCTTTCCATTTATCTCTCTCGGCACTGACCCCCCCAACCTGATCCCTCATGTTCCCATGCCCACCTGCCCCCATTCCACCCAGGAGATCTATTTCCCCTTCTCTGGGAGATCCCTGTGTCTCCCCCTTGGGCCCTTCTTGTTACCTGGTCTCTCTGGGTTTGTAGATTATAGCTTGGTTATCCTTTACAGCTAATATCCACTTATGAGTGAGTACATACCATGTTTGTCTTTCTGGGTCTGGGTTACCTCACTCAGGATGATTATTTTCTGGTTCCATCCATTTGCCTTCAAGTTTCCTGATGTCATTATTTTTAACAGCTAAGTAATACTCTATTGTGTAAATATACAACACTTTCTCCATCTATTCTTTGGTTGAGGGGCATCTAGGTTGTTTCCAGGTTCTGGCTGCTATAAATAAAGCTGCTCTGAACATAGCTGAGCAAGTATCCTTGTGGTATGATTGAACATCATTTGAGTGGTATTGCTGGATCTTGAAGTAGATGATTCTCAATTTTCTTAGAAACTAACATATTGATTTCCAAAGTGATTGTATAAGTTTGCATTCCCACCAGAAACAGAAGAGTGTTCTTCTTGCTCCATATCCTCTCTAGCATAAGCTGTTATTTGTTTTTGATCTTAGCCATTCTGATAGGTGTAAGACTGTGGAGGCCCAAAAATGTGAGCCTATTCCACCTTGTCTGATGGTCAGAGACTTTGGAGTTTGCTCAATATTGTTGAAGCAAGTGTAGCTACACATCCTGACTCAGGATGTGATTACTCGGGTCTTTTGACATTACGATGGCTCATGCACGTAGATCCATTCCATCCTGACAGATGGTCAGGATATGAAAGCATACTTTTGCTCCTTCTTTTGTAAAATGAGTTTACCTGGGAAATGACTTCCTTCAGGATACTTGGTCTAGGGTGGCTTCACTGCCTAAACAACAGAATGCTAATGACTTGATATCTGAAAGTGTTGAAGCAATTAACTGTTGAGTTGTCCTTTGGATCATGTTAAAGAAGTCTTTTGTTGCCTTCTCCCTTTGGTACTGGGGTATAAAAGTGTATGGAAAATTAAATGTGGTGATTTCAGTATTCACCGAAACTCCCTCCCAGTACTATTCTATGGTTTCTGTTTCATTAGTTTTAAACATGTCTTTGTGTTCTTTACTTACATTTCTGATCCCCATGAGCCTACCCTGGCAAGAGTTGTATTTGTTGAGGCTGGTCTCCAATATAAGATGGAATCTCAGTCGTTTTGATTTGCATTTCACTGATGGCAAAAGTTGATGAACATCCCTTCAAGTATTTCTCTGGCATTTGAGACTCTTCTGTTGAGAATTCTCTGTTTAGGTCAATACCCCATTTTTAAATTGGATTATTTTTTTTGATGCCTAGTTTCTTGAGTTCTTTATATATTTTGGAGATCAGCCCTACGTCAGATTTGGGGTTGGTGAAGAGATTTTCCCATTCTGTAGCTGCTGTTCTGTCCTACTGACAGTGTTTTTCGCCTTACAGACGCTTTTCAGTTTCATGAGATTTCATTAATTAATTGTTAGTCTTAATGCCTGTGCTACTGGTGTTCTATTTAGGAAGCTGCCTTCTGTGCCAATGTGTTCAAGGCTATTCCCCAGTTTCTATTATTAGGTGCAGTGTATCTGGTTTTATATTGAGGTCTTGATTCACTTCGACTTGAGTTTTGTGCCAGACAATAGATATGGATCTATTTGCATTCTTCTACAGGCTGACATCCAGAAATGCAGCACCATTTGTTAAACATACTTTCTTTTCTCCATTGTATAGTTTTGATTTCTTTGTCAAAAGTCAGGTATTCAGAGGTGTGTGGATTTATTTCTAGGTCTTCAATTTAATTCTATTGGTCAGTGTGTCTGTTTTATGCCAATGCCATGCTACTTTTATGCTATAGCTCTGTAGTAGATCTTGAGATCAGGAACGGTGACACCTCCAGCAGCTCCTTTATTGTACAAGATTGTTTTAGTTATCCTGGGTTTTTTGTTTTTCCATATGAAGTTGAGTATTTTTCTTTTGCGGTCTGTAAAGAATTGTGTTGAGATTATGATAGGGACTGCAGTGAGTGTGTAAATTGCTTTTGGCAAAATGGTTATTTTTTACTATGTTAATCCCACCAATCTATGAGCATATAAGAGATCTTTCTACCTTCTGTTTTCTTTTCTACTTTCTTTCTTCAAAGACTTTAAGTTCTTGTCATAAAGGTCCTTCACTTACTTGGTTAGAGTTATACTAAGATATTTTATATTGTTTGTGGAGGATTGTTGCGGGAGGTCCTCCCACTCCTCCAGCCTATCACCGCTGAGATACCAGCCCATTGGGGCGTGGTCTCTCTCCCTTTAAAAAAGCGGCCACTTCCCTCTCCTCTCTCTCTTCACTTCCTGATCCGCCGGCGACTAGACTCCTTTCCTGGTTGCGTAGAGGGCTGTAGCCTGGGACAGTGATCTGTAAGTTTTTTCCCTTTTAAATAAATACCACCCTATTAATCATAATCCCAAATTGGTGTGGCATTGTTTGTGACTTACGCCTTCAATTTGGCACCCAACGTTTGGTTTTAGAACGTCTCCTTTCCCCGCTCGGCTGCCGGCTGGGAGTTCGGCTTGGCAGGAGCCCTCCCTTCCTCAGCCTCCGGCGGCCTTGGCCTCCCCACGTGGATTTAAACTCCATAGGCCCATGTAGTCTCTGCTGTGTGGTTTGCTCTTTTCTGAGTCATTTTTAAATCTCCCTTGCAAGCACAGCTCTTAAGTGGCGCGAACCAGAGCACGTGGTTGCTGAAAGCTGCAACCCCTCAGGGTGACTCTGTCACGTGGAGGCATAAGCGGCTTCCAGATTGCTCTTCTCTACCCCTGGATTCTGGGTTTCTGGTTCCGTCTCAGGAATTGATTTAATTACATTTACTTTGTCGAGAAACTTGCATTTTCCAGTTTTTAACATCTACTAAGGCACTGAAACAGGACCATGTTTTCACCACGACTCTGCAACAGCGCCACCTGCTGGATAATAGGTAATATGGCAGTTTTCATTTCTAACGCAAATTTTACTGCTTTGTTTTCACTAATACAATGGATTAGTAAATTTATATTTACTAATACAATGAATTACATCATACAAGGTTTATATGATTATGGGGATACCTTAATTTGCTTGTTACTAGGCTTCAGTTTTCTTTTCCATATTCTATCATTAAGGAAGAATATGGCACTCCTAAGAACGATTGAATCTTTACATACTAATAATGAACAGAAGAATATGGCACTCCTAAGAACAATTGAATCTTTGCGTACTAATAATGAACAGAAAAATATGGCACTCCTAAGAACAATAGAATCTTTACAAACTAATAATGAACAGAAGAATATGGCACTCCTAAGAATGATAGAATCTTTACGAACTAATAATGAACAACTAATTGAAAGGATTAAAATTATTGAAAATCAGAGGTTATCTGAAAAAGTGGATACTATGACAGACAAAATTGATTCCATATCCAAGGGTATTAGAAAGTTACCTGAAAGAGTTCAGGCTGTTGAATTTGACCTTCAGACTTTATCACTAAGTTTTGATAAGGTAACAGAAAGAATGTACCTCCAAGATGTGAATCTACATAATATACAAGAAAAGTTTAAGGAGGACATGTTATCTTTGAAGGAAAAAATTAAAGCTTTGGAATCACAGGTGCAGAATGGGGACCAAAAAATTGATACCTCAGTGAAATCACTGGAAATATATACAGGTCAGGAGATTCAGGATTTAAGAGAGACAATGATAAAAAGATTTGAAAAGATTGGAGAAATTATTGCAGCTGGTGAACAGAGTAAGGAGGCACAAGGACAGGATACAATGCCACCACCAGCTATTAGAACTGGCTTACCCAGGGTTCTAGCGTCATACCCTATACTTAATTCTGACAAAGCGTCAACTTCTAAAGGCTCAAAGGGAGTCAGAGAAGCTAGATGGACACCAATAGCAATGAATGATCTGAAAGAAATTAAGCAAGCTGTTGTTAATTTTGGCTTGCACAATGCATATGTAAAGGAAATGATAAGGACTTGGGCTTCTAATGCTAGAGCTACCCCCCATGATTTCCATCAGTTAGTGTCTGCAGTTTTAGATAATGGACCTTCCTTGATGTTTGGAATTTATTTCAGAGAAGAATCCAAACATATGGAACAGCAAGGAAGAGCAAAAGGTATTGAGGTTTCCCAAGATCAAATTCTTGGTGCAGGAGAATATGCTGATCCACAGGTCCAAGCTCTTTATGACGATGAAGTACTGTGTCTGTGTCACCAAGCAGCTTTAAATGCTTGGAATAGGATACAAGATCCAGCAAAAAGGGTTGAATCATATACCAGAATTAGGCAGGGACAGAGAGAACCCTTTATTGACTTTTTGCAAAGATTAATTAAGGCTCTGGACATAGGGGTAACAGACCCAGAATCTAGACGAATACTTCTTGAATCTCTAGCTTTTGAGAATGCAAACATAGAATGCAAAAAGATAATTGGGCCTTTAAAGTCTAGATCAGCACCTATGGATGAATGGATTCAGCATACGATGAATGTTGAGACGTTTAGCTATAATGATGAATCTTGGGTAGGAGAAGTGATTTCCAAAGCAATGAGGAGACATCAAACTGCCAGGTGTTTTAATTGTGGTAAATTAGGACATTTGCAAAGGGATTGCAGGCAAAGAATTTCTAGGAATAATATCTCTTCTGGGAATGACAAAAATAGGAGACCTTGGCCTTCAGGTATTATGTAGGAGATGCGGTAAAGGTAGGCATTGGTCCAACGAATGTAGGTCAACAACAGACAGATGGGGCAATCCGAAATCATCGGGAAAGTCCTTGGGGGGCCTCTCGCAGGCCCCCAAGCCAACAGTGGCCCAGTCATTCCCAATCACAGTGGAGAACGTGCCTCAACAAGAAAATTAAAAGCTCCAATTTCTGCTGTAAAAAGTAATACTGGTCTAAATGATGAATTACACATGGAGGATGAGTCAAAAAACCCAGTAGGACAGAGTGAACGTATATTTTGGCAGACTTCTATTAATGATCAAAGACCAAAGCTAAGAGTCTGTATAAATGGCACTTTTATTGAAGGCTTATTAGACACAGGTGCGGATGTAAGTATCATTACCCCAGAATCTTGGCATCCGAATTGGCCTCTTCAAGAGGTAGATGTTCAGTTCCTAGGAATTGGAACCCTATCTCGTGTAAAACAAAGCACAAGATGGGTTGAATGCATAGGGCCCGAAGGGCAAATAGGAAGACTAAGGCCATATATAGCCAATATTGCAATAAATTTACGGGGCTGTGACCTGCTACAGCAATGGAATACCCAGATTAACATTCCTGTATTTCCAGGAACTCATAATTCTGGGAAGGATATGATGAGGTATTATGGAAAACGGTCACCAGACATTCAGGCTGTACAAGAACATACAGCAAATACCAAACCTTTAGAGGTACCAACAGCCCTACCTTTAAAATGGCTAACTGAGAAGCCAATATGGATCAAACAATGGCCCCTAGCTGAAGATAAACTACAGGCATTGGAACAGCTGGTGCAAGAGCAACTAGATGCTCACCATATTGAAGAATCAACCAGCCCTTGGAATTCTCCTGTGTTTGTTGTAAAAAAGAAATCTGGTAAATGGAGAATGGCGACAGATCTAAGAGCTGTCAACAAAGTAATTCAACCTATGAGCCCACTACAATCTGGAATTCCTTTGCCTTCTCTGTTACCAAAAGGATGGCCTCTTATAGTTATTGATTTGAAAGATTGTTTTTTCACTATACCATTACAAGAAAAGGATAGTGAAAAATTTGCCTTCACAGTGCCTACTTATAATAATTCTTAGCCTAATAGGAGATATCAATGGACTGTCCTCCCACAGGGTATGCTCAATAATCCTACACTGTGCCAATATTTTGTAAGTAAGCCATTGGAAATAATTCGTAAACAATTCCCCAAGTCCATAATTTATCATTACATGGATGACATCTTGTTATCTGATTCAAATAAAGATACTTTAGAAAGGATGTTTGAAGAAGTAAAGAAAGTCTTGCCTAGGTGGGGATTACAAATTGCCCCTGAAAAGATTCAAAGAGGAAACTCTATTAATTACCTAGGTTACAGAATTGGGTTAGAGAAAATTAAAACGCAAAAGGCACAAATTAGGAGAGACCGGTTAAAGACTCTTAATGACTTCCAAAGATTGTTAGGAGACATTTCCAGTCTACGACCAGCTGTTGGGATAACACCTGATCTAATAGTTCATTTAAACAAAACCTTAGATGGTGATAAAGATTTGAATAGTCCAAGAAAACTGACAGCTGAAGCAGAAAAGGAACTGACAATGATTGAGGAAAAATTACAGGAGGCACATGTGGATAGGGTGAACCCAAATCTTAGCTGCATCCTAGTCATATTGCCTTCCAGAATTTCTCCTACAGGGATTCTAATGCAGAGGGAAGATGTTATTTTAGAGTGGATATTTATACCTAATAAACCAAGTAAAAAATTAAAAACTTATGTGGAAAAAGTCTCTGAATTAATTATAAAAGGTAAGCTGAGACTTCGTCAACTAGCAGGTATAGACCCAGCAGAAATTATAGTGCCTTTTACTACTGAAGAAATAAAAAAGTTATGGGAAGACAATGAACCGTGGCAAAGAGCTTGTGCTAATTTTTTGGGAGAAATTAATAGCAACTATCCCAAAAGTGGTAGACTTAACCTCATAAAAAGAACTTCTTGGATTCTTCCCAGAATTGTACGTGATGCTCCAATAACTGGAGCCCGTATGTTCTATACTGATGCAAATAAATCAGGGAAAGCAGGTTACAAGTCAGATGAATTGAGTAAGGTGGAACAAAGCCCTTATAATTCTGTCCAGAAGGCAGAATTATATGCCATTCTTATGGTGCTAAGGGATTTTAAAGAACCTCTTAATATAGTTACAGATTCACAATATGCAGAAAGAGTTGTCTTGCATATTGGAACCGCTGAATTTATACCAGATGATACAGAGTTGACTTCATTGTTTATCCAGGTACAAGACATAATCAGGAACAGGCTTTGTCCGATGTACATAACACACATCCGGTCCCATACAGGTCTGCCTGGTCCTCTAGCCCAAGGCAACGCTGAGATTGATCAATTATTGATTGGAAGTGTGTTGCAGGCCTCAGAATTTCATAAGAAGCATCGTGTCAATAGTAAAGGCCTAAAGAAAGAATTTTCCATTACTTGGCAACAAGCTAAGGACATTATAAAGAGATGTCCTACTTGTTCTTTCTATAATCAAACACCGTTGCCTGCAGGGAGTAACCCAAAGGGTACTAAGAGAAATGAAATCTGGCAGATGGATGTGTTCCACTTTATGGAATTTGGTAAATTAAAATATGTACACCACACCATAGACACGTATTCAGGTTTTCAATGGGCAACTGCCCTGAGCTCAGAAAAGGCTGATTCAGTAATCACACATTTATTGGAAGTTATGGCCATCATGGGTATACCTGCACAAATAAAGACAGATAATGGTCCAGCATATGTATCTAAGAAAATGAAACGCTTTTTTGATTATTATAATATAAAACACATTACAGGTATACCAAATAATCCTACAGGTCAGGCAGTTATAGAAAGATCAAATCGTACTATAAAGGATATGCTGAAAAAACAGAAAGGGACCGAAAATACCCCCAGAAATAGATTACATAATGCTTTATTAACCTTGAATTTTCTTAACGCTAATGAGAAAGGAACGACAGCAGCAGAGAGACATTGGATAATGGAAAAGTCTGCTGAACTAAATCAACCGATTTATTGCAAAGATGTGCTGACCTCTCAATGGAAGCCAGGAGATGTGCTACGTTGGGGAAGGGGTTTTGCTCTTGTTTCCACAGGAGAAGAAAAAATGTGGATACCATCAAAATTAATAAAGTTTCGATTTGAAGAGGAGAAACCTCTTGGAAAGGAGAAATGACAATTTATCCACAATGATGATATTCATACAGGTGGTAAGAAAAACATATAGAATGGGGGCAGGGTTCTGTTCTTATCTCCACAGGAAAACACTCATCTTTGAAAAATTCAAGGGACCCTGGATGTTTGGATACTGACAGATGGAAAAATACCTGCCCAATAGGAAATATCAAGAAAACTGAATGAGTTGTGTAAGTAAAATATATTAAACCATATTTCTAAATTTATAAAGCTGGTTTTGAAGTTGGACTCTGGCTCAGTCCCTCTCCAATTCCAAGCCTGTTAGTAAGAGAAAAACCTAGAGTTTCTGGAGTTTCTGTCCCATGTCAAGAGCCATGATATGGGACAGAAAGAAATATGGGTTTAGAAAACATCTTTGCTTTTCTTCATATCTATCATACTTTTCATTGAATATATCTATCATTCCTTTCAGTGAATATATGTATATATGTCTATATGATTAATGTTTAAGTTTTTCACAATGAACAATGAGTTTTTCCTGAAGTGACATTTGAAGTTTCCAGGAAGAAGATGGGGCCCCATAACAACAACTCCACCTGGTTGATATGACGTCATGATACTGATAGCGCTACTACAAGACCTGCTTTGGGTACCAGCTGCACAAGACAGTTCCAACTTGGTTAGCTGAAATGGTGCACATCTTATACAACATTTTGGCCAGACCTGCACAAAATACTCAGAGACTATTAGCAATTTTAAAAGACATTGATCTTGAAATTTAACCATCATTTTACTTTCACAGGATCCCCCAGAAAGAACGTCGCCCCCATGACAGCTGGAAGTAATTCTAGAGGACGACGTCCCCTCTCCCAGTAAAGTTTGCCCTTGCATTTAGGGACATCATTTAGGGGTTGATTATAATTAGTATACGATTGAGGGTTGGGGGAGGAATTTTATAAGCTCAGGGATCATTTTGAAAAAAAGAGGGATGATGGGATAATTGATTTGTAATTGTGAGTTACTGTTTTTAGACAAATATATTGGTATAGATTCTTGTATATTGATACAAAGTTAAATTATATTGACTATTGTATGCATGCATGTTTCTACCTCTGTTTAAAACATTTTTATGTATTGACATATATTGTATATATATAAATATATAGTATATATTTACCATATTGCAGTGTACATTTCTACCTCTGATTAAGATACTTATATAATGTTTGTGTATTGATATATATTTACCTACTGCAATGTATATTTGTACATTGTTTATATTTGGAGGTCATTGTCCTCATTTGTTTCACAGTCGTTTATTGTCTTAGTCTTTAAGTTAGATAGATATTGAGAATTATATAGACTAATAGTCATCTAAGTTTGTCATTTATAATAGACTAATCAGGTTCTTTAGATATATAGAGATTATACTCAGTATAGATAGATAATCTTCAACTTCTTCAAAGAGCTGTAGAAAATGGCCTTTAATCTAACTCAGAGTTTTGTGGTAGTGAGACACAATTGCTCCTGGCAACACCACTCTATTCCCGAGAGAATGTTGAGCACCAAAGACACTCCACCTGGAGCCTTCTTTTTGGCAGAACTGGCCTTGGGGCAAAGAAATGCCCATACCTCAACCACTGACAAAGATACAGAGCATGCATCAATGGATAAAACAGGGCTGTCATATCCTGCCAAGACAGGGTAAGATAGTTTTGAAAAGTTGCTTGCCTTTGAAAATGGTATGTCAGTTATGTTAGGCCTTAGCCAAAGTTGGTTGCTTCAATGCTGCAAACGTGACTTTGGGTGATTGCCCAGGTAGCCAGTTGTCTCTGTGATTTGTTGCATGTTTTGGAAGTTGTTTTACTGAACTTCCTAATTACCCAGGTAACATTATTTCCCTTCTCAGATCTTTGATGGGGTTGAAGACTATATAAATCTAGTTACTTTCTCTCATGACTTGGCCAAGTTATTTATTATACAAGACCTAAGCTAGTTAGAATAGGATATTTGTACTTATTGTATATAATTTCATAGTAGGTTTAGAACTCTCTTATTTAAACAAAAGAGGGAGGTGTTGCGGGAGGTCTTCCCACTCCTCCAGTCTATCACCGCTGAGATACCAGCCCATTGGGGCGTCGTCTCTCTCCCTTTAAAAAAGCAGCCACTTCCCTCTTCTCTCTCTCTTCACTTCCTGCTCTGCTGGCGACTACACTCCTTTCCTGGTTGCGCAGAGGGCTGTAGCCTGGGACAGTGATCTGCAATTTTTTTCCCTTTTAAATAAATACCACCCTATTAATCATAATCCCAAATTGGTGTGGCACTGTTTGTGACTTACGCCTTCAGAGGATTACTTTTTTCCTGATTTCTTTCTCAGCCTTTTATCATTTGTGTGTGAGAGGGTCGGTGATTTTTTTTTTTTTTGAGCTAAGCTTGTACCCAGTCACTTCACTCAAGGTGTTTATCAGCTGTAGCAGTTCCCTTTTTGGGATCACTTTTGTATACTATCATATGCAAATAGTGATACTTTGACTTCTTTTACAATTTGTAACCCTTTGATCTTCTTTTGTTGTCTGATTGCTCTAGCTAGAAATTCAAGTACTATATTGAATAAATATGAAGAGAGTAGACAGCCTTGTCATTCTTGATTTCAGTGGGATCACTTTGAGTTTCTCTCCATTTAGTTTGATGTTAGTTGTTGGGTTGCTGTATATTGTTTTTATTATATTTAGGTATTTTCTTTGTATCTCTGATCTCTCTAAGATTTTTATCATGAAGGGTTTTTGGGTTATATCAAAGGATTTTTCAGCATCTCATGAGATGATCATGTGGTTTTTTTTTCTTTTAGTTTGTTTATAAGTGGATTACATTGCCAGATTTTCATGTGTTCAACCATCCCTGCATCTCTGGAGTGAAGCCCACTTGATGATGGTGGGTGATCTTTTTGATGTGCTCTTGGATGCAGTTTGCCAGTTAATTTGTTGAGAATTTCTGCATCTGTGTTCAGGAGGGAAATTGGTCTGTAATTTTCCTTCTTTGTTGAGTCTTTGTGTGGTTGGGTATTAGGGCGACTATGGCCTCATAGATTTTGGCAATGTTCCTTATGTTTCTATGTTGTGGAATAATTTGAGGTGTACTAGTTTTTAGCTCTTCTTTGAAAGTCTGGTAGAATTCTGTGTAGACAAAGGTTTCTATACTATCTGGTCCTGTAGCTGTTCAGTTCCAAATAAACACACAGAGGCTTATATTAATTATAAAATGATTGGTCTATTAGCTTAGGATTTCTTTCGTTTTTTTTTTTTTTTTTTTTTAGTTTTTAGTTTTTCGAGACAGGGTTTCTCTGTAGCTTTGGAGCCTGTCCTGGCACTAGCTCTTGTAGACCAGGCTGCCCTCGAACTCACAGAGATCCGCCTGCCTCTGCCTCCCGAGTGCTGGGATTAAAGGCGTGCGCCACCACCGCCTGGCTAGCTTAGGATTTCTTATTAACTAACTTTTACATCTTATATTAACCCATAATTCTTGTCTGTGTCAGCCACATGGCTTGGTACCGTTTACCAGTGAGGCATTCTCATCTTGCTTCCTCTGCGACTAGGTGATGGCTACAGACTGAGCTTTTCCTCATCCAAGATTTCCCCTATTCTGGTTACCCTGCCTATACTTCCTGCCTGGCTACTGGCCAATCAGTCTTTTATTAAACCCAAACAAGTGACAAATCTTTACAGGGTACAAGACCATTGTCCCACAGCAATTCTGTCCTGAAACCATCTGGTCCTGGGGTTGTCTTGGTTGGGAGACTTTTAATGACTGCTTCTATTTTCTTAGAGGTTATAGGTCTATTTAAATTGTTTATCTGATCTTGGTTTAATTTTGGTATGTAGATTTATCAAGAAATTTGTTCATCTCTTTTAGATTTTCCAATTTTTTGGAGTATGCCCTAATGATTGTCTGGACTTCCTCAGTGTCTGCTGTTATGTCCCCTTTTCATTTCTGTTTTGTTAATTTGGATATTCTGTCCCTGACTTTTATTTAGTTTGGATAAGGGTTTGTCTATCTTGTTTATTTTCTCAAAGAACCAACTCTTTGTTTCATTGGTTCTTTGTATTGTTCTCTTTTTTTTCTATTTTATTGATTTTAGCCCTCAGTTTATTTCCTGTTGTCTACTCCTCTTGGGTGAGTTTGCTTCTTTTTGTTCTAGAGCTTTCAGGTGTGATTTTAAATTGCTAGTATGAAATTTCTTTAAATTCTTTATTAGGCACTTGGTGCTATCAACTTTTCTCTTAACACTGCTTTTATTGTATCCCATAAGTATGGGAATGTTCTGCATTGGCTTTTACTGAATTCTAGGAAATCATTAATTTTTTCTTCCTTGACCCTATGGTAATTCAGTTGAGTGTTGTTCGGTTTCCATAAGTTTGTAGGCTTTCTGAAGTTTGTGCTATTGTTGAACTAAGACTTTAAGCCATGGTGAGCCAATAAGATACGGTGGTTATTCCAATTTTTTTGTATCTTTTAAGATTTGCTTTGTGGTTAAGTATGTGGTCAATTTTGGAGAATGTTCCATGAGGTTCTGAGAAGAAGGTGTATGCTTCATCTCTTTTGATAATTTTGGTTTGAAGTCTATTTTGTTGGATATTAGGATTGTTACACCAGCTTGCTTCTTTGGTCCATTTAATTGGCTAAGCATCAGTCTTAATCTGAGGCATTTGATTGGCTAATCATAAATCTTAATCTGAGGCATTTGATTGGCTAATCATTAGTCTTAATCTAGGGAATTTGATTGGTCGACCATCAGCCTCAGTCTGTGTTTCGCTGATGATATCTCAGGAGAATGAGTAAGTCACCTAGATTACATACCCTTACGTTTACAGTCAGAGACAATTGTTAGAAGTTCCCAGTCCTAAGCTCATCAAAGGGCAGGAGAGATAACTCAGCAGGGAAGATTGCTGCTCTTCTAGAGGACCCGGGTTCAGTCTCCAGCACCTACACCAGATGGTTCACAACCACCTGTAACTTCAATCTAGAAACTATAACCCGCTCTGTGGGTACACACATACACATCACAGCACTAACTCAAACACACACCATACACATACCATACAACACATACTCATAGACCACATACACAGCACAGATTCACATACACAGAACACATTCACATACATAGCACACACACACCTACACACACACAGAAAAACACACACACACACTAAAATCTTTAAAAACTCACTCTAGCCTGTTCTACATGCAGAGTGACCCAGTATGGCCATGCAATGAAGGAAGAAGGAAACTCATATCCTGATCAACACAGTGTGGGGGCTAGTGCTTCTGCAGCATAGTAAATTTGTCTTGGAATAAGAAGGCAAGAATTTTAGAAAAATCTGAAGACCAGTTTTGAAAAACAAATAGTACTTGACTGTCATAAGGAGGGATATGGTTAAATCCCACAGGTATGTCCGTGGGTTACTAACTATGCTAGAATCATACCAAGGAAAGCGTAAAAGTATCAAGCATTGGGAAAGAATCACAGATTTTAACATATCCAGTTGTAGTCTGTATAAAAGACAGTCATTTCAAATTAAGAGTATAAGCCCTTCCATTAGCTTAAGCACCTCCTGAGTGCAGAGATCAAGACTTTGTGTTACAATTCTTGTGCGAGTTCAGCCTGGAGAATAGGCGAGAATCTCAAGAAATAATTTGCATAAACTGACCAGAGAATGCTGTATCCATTTCCTTCCTTATCCCACACTTCCAGATAGCATCAAAAACAAAACCCACTCCCGACTCTGAATCTGTAGCAGCCTTTATAACACAGGACACCACAGCTCTGCTGGCTAGCTGTGAGCACAGAGGGGAGGGACAGCTGCGGAATTTGAGGGGACTCTAGTTATGCTTTGCAGGAAGTGAGAGCAACAGAGCAGAAGGGGAACATGTGGGCTGGCTGCCAGGTAACAACCTTTGACCCCGACACTTACCTCACCGTTGGGTTTGCACAGGATCGTTGTGCAGTCAGGACTGGATCGGAACCTGTTCTGTTCCTTCCAAACAAAGTCTGTTGGTGGCTCGGGCTTTGCTTCTGCTGCTGCTGCCCATACCTTTGAGAAAGCAGTTTGTTGCTGACAAGTGCCACTGGGGTTCCACTTAGATCCATAGATGTCACACCGTTATTAATCTTTCTGAACAGATAAGGTTTTCAGTGTCATTAAAGATGAGAAAGGTCTCCCTGCATTTGCCTGGGCTGGGCTCCAGGGCACACGGGATCCTTGTGTCATGGCCTCCTGCGGGTCCAGACTATCTGTGCTTATAAGTTATTTTAAAATATAATGGAACACAAACAGTGACTGAGCACAGTTTAAACAACTGTCCAGTCCATGGCCTGTGGGCTGCGAGTGACCCAGGATAGCTACAAAGGCAGCCCAACTGCACATTGTAAACTTACTGAGGTATCTTTAAGGGTTTGTTTTGTTTTGTAACTTGATTGTATTGTTGTCCAATGTGAACTTTGTAGAAGACAACGTCTTATCACAATGTCATGCAAAACAAAGATGATATACTCCTATACCCTACTGCCAAGGACTGGACACCCCAGGCTCAGAGAGACATGGGCCGAGTGAAGAACTGACTTAGCATCTGCTCTCTGGGCCAATAATCTCTTGGCTTGTGTTTTAAGAACGTGTTCTCTTAGTGTAGGAACTTAGGATGTAGCTAGTGGACAAGACAAACTAAGACTGTATACTAAACTGGAGAATGGTGTAGAGATTAAAGTGTGGGATCTATTGGTCCCACCATAAATCACAAACATCACAGTACAAAGTCCAAGTGTCCAAGAGGCCGCTGTGCCAAGTCACAGGCTGGAGAGGGGTTTTCTCTTTACACACCGGGCTCTGATATTCTCAGCTCACAATGTGCCCAGCTCACTCTTCTTCGCTCCTGGTATCCCCCAGCTCACCTTATTATTATCTCATGGTACCCTTGCTCATGGGGTTCAGCTCAAGGTGGTCCTGGCTCATAGCTTTCCCTAGCTCCTGATATTCCTTGCTGATATTCCCAGCACACTAATATAGTTTCAGCTCACAGCATCCTCAGCTCACCATAATCTTAGATCCTGGCATTCTCAGTTCACAATGTTCTCAGCTTCTGGTGGTCCCAGATCATGATATTTCAAACTGATCATATTTACCAGATCTCAGAACTCTCAGCTCCTGGAATTCTCACATCATCATATTCCCAGCCTACGGTGTTCCTAGCTCATTATATCCCCAGCTCATGATATTCCACCTCACTCTATTTTAGGAAATGTGATTCCCAGCTCTTGTTTTTCCCCAGATCACCGTATTCTCAAATCCTGGTCAAATCTTGAGATTTCCAGCACATGGTTCTCCTAACTCACTGTATTTCTAGCTCCCAGGGCTCCTAACTCACAGCTTTCCCAGGTCATGGTATTCCCAGCTCAGCTTGTTCTCAGCTCCTGGGATTCCTACATTCTTAATCCACTGTATCTTCTAGACACGGGACTTCCATTCCAAGGTATTCTGGGCCCAAGGAATTCTCACTAACTATATTCTCAGGTCATGGGGGTTCTAGCTTAAAGCATTTCCAGTTCCTGATACTCTCAGCTCATGGTGTTCTCAGCTCAGGGTTTTCCCAGGACATTGTATCTCTACATGGTATCCAATGTACACTGTTCTCACATCATTGTGTTTTTGGCTCCTGGTGTTCCCAGTTCACAGTGTTTCCAGCTCATGGTGTTCCCAGCTCATGGTGTCCCCACCTCATGGTGTCCCCACCTCATGGTGTCCCCACCTCATGGTGTCCCCAGCTCATGGTGTCCCCAGCTCACGGTATTCCCAGCTCACAGTGTTCATAGCTGATGGTGATTCTAGGTCATGTTACTCCAAATTTATGATGGCTCCAGCTCATACTTACTGTCACCGTGGAACTGGCCTGCATAGTGACGTTGTGGGGGAATCGGTACAGGGAAACTGCGTGCCCGTTCACATTCTGTTGGAGAATGTGGTTTCCAATCTCCACTTCTTTGTCTTCAGAAGAGTTAACAAGCCGCACGAACAATCCCTTGATGTTTACATCAGCTATTTTGATGTCTTCGAGAGAACTAAAATATAAGATATAGAAGGTAGGTTTGGGTAGAAAGGTCTTTGGTACATAGTAAGAACTCGGTAATACAGTGCCTGCCTATAATCTCAGCACTCAGAAGAGCAGCAGGAGAATCACAAGTTCAAGGTCAGTCTAGTCTAGGCAGCAAGCTCCAACCTAGCTAAGGCATCATGAGAGCCCCAAAATGAAATAAAGCCCAGATAATGAATGGAGAGGCTATAGATGGTACGTGCAGATTTTTTTAATGATTTACTTTTATTTTGTGTGTATGGGTGTTTTGCTTGCATGCATGTCTGTGCAGTACACGTGTGTAGTATTCAGCCACTGGGACATGTGGACTAGAGTCACAGACAATAGTGAGCTGCCATGTAGGTGGGGGAAACTGAACCTGGTGCCTCTGGAAGGGCAGCCAGTGCTCTTAACCACTGAGCCATCTCTCCAGCCCCCGAACTTGTGTATTTAGCAACCTAAGAAAACAGTCTTGACCTATTAGAGCAGTAATAATATCCATTTGACATAAAACAAAGGAAACCCAAGATGTGCTCAGGTGCCCAGTGTTACAGGAAAACGTGGTTACAGCTTGCTCTGTGTCTTGCTCTCAAGAGAAGCCACCATGACACCAAACACTCAAAAGGAAATCAAGGGGCTGGAGAGATGGCTCACTGGCTAAGAGCACTCTCTGGCCTTTCAGAGGGCCTGGGTTTGGTTTCCAGAACACACAAGATAACTCCCAACCTCTGGTAACTCCAGTTCGGGGATCTGATGCCCTCTCCTGGCCCCAAGGACATCACACGCATGTGGTATAGTCATACATGCAGGCACTCACACATATGCATAAAAAAGTAAGTCTTAAACTACGGACACCAAAAGTTAAAGCACAGAGCTGTTTCTTGATAAAGTGACCATGAGGATGAACAGCCACTGTGAGTTCAAAATAATTCTGGAATGCGACATTATACACACACAATGGCGTTTTTTGCCTCTAATTTTATCTAGACTGTAGTATGTTACAGAGCCTGTGTTACTATGGACACATCTGCATTTTTCAGAGTGTCGCCTGCAACACGCCTGAAGGTCATGACTGGCTGGTAGTGTGTTAGAAACAGCACCCACATTTCTCAGCTGATTATAATAATTCAAGTTGTTCACATATCAGTCATTTGACAAAAACATATTTGCATTGCTTTATCTCTCTATTTTCCCTCATTTTCTTATCTATATGCCAAATTTAAAAAGTTATTGCATACATGTGTATGAATTTGCTTGTTCATATGTGGGAGGCCCACGTGTTTGCACATGCTCATGAGTGTGCGTGTGGAGGCATGAGTTTGATGTGGGCTGTTTTCCTCGATCACTCTGCCCTTATCCCCTCGAGGCAGCAGCTCTTGCTGAATGCAGAGATGGCTCTTTTAGCTGGTCTGGCTAGCCTCGCCCGGAGGTCTCCTGTCTTCCCTTTCTGAGCACTGAGGTTGCAGGAAGCCACTAAGCCTAAGCAGCTTCTACACAACTTTTGGGGACAACTACTCACAAGTCCCTAATGGTACCTCTGAGCTCATCCTTCTGACCAGCTGTGAACTGAACTGAACCACTGCCTAAAACTGGCCTGATGTCCCTCTCTTTTCTTTTTTTTTAAAATATTTATTTATTTATTATGTATACAATATTCTGTCTGTGTATATGCCTGCAGGCCAGAAGAGGGCACCAGACCTCATTACAGATGGTTGTGAGCCACCATGTGGTTGCTGGGAATTGAACTCAGGACCTTTGGAAGAGCAGGCAATGCTCTTAACCTCTGAGCCATCTCTCCAGCCCCCCTCTCTTCTCTTCATGATGTCTCATGCCCGCATTCTCCTGCTTCCCCCGTTTGTTTGTCTGGGTGGCCACCATCCTTAGCAGGCCCTCATCTCTGTGTGACACGGTCACAGCACCCCAACAGGTTTCTCCAGTTCTTCCCCCTTCAAATGCTCTCCCTTTAGCTTCCAGAACAATCTTTGTGCAGTCCCAGTCTGACAGTGCCACATTCCTACCGGAAACTCTGTGACTTCCTTTCAGAGACCAAACCACTTCCTACCTCAGACTTGGCCTGCGGCCATAGAGAATTCCTTGAGAAAGCATAATCCCTGTGGCTGCACACGTCTCTCAGGGCCAACACAAGGCTGGTCCTGCCTCCTGCTGCCCACATCCTTGCCAGCCCTTCCATTAAGAACAATTAACTTTTTCAGTACCACGATTACAAAATGTGTCATGATTTCAATGCGCTCGCCCCTGACCTGGCCACTTGGTTTTCCTTTTTGGCAAACTACGTTTAATACCATTTTATTCACCTTTCTATCAGTTATTTTGCATTTTCATAACTGATTGATAGTATAATGTTTAATCTATGCACACACATCCCCAAGGCAGAGGCCACAGCTCTCTCTCAAATCAGTTCAGGGACTGTATGAGCTAATCTTCGCGGCTGTGCTATGAAGTCACACATGCTGTCCCTGCTGGTTGCAGCAAGGGCCTGGACACTGAGAGGGTCTATCTGCTCTATTGACGGGGCTTCCAGCCTGTGCCTGGGATGAACAACCAGCTCACACTGCTTTGCAGTATTTACTTTTTTCCTTTTGTGATAATTCTTCCCTTATTTTCTTTCTTCAGTGTTGTGCTAGCTGCGTTTAAACTGTTGTGGTAGCCTAATGTACCCACCTTTCACCCCGAGGCCTGTGACTATGCTCTTGAAAAACAGGAGAGGTTCTGCAGCCGCAAAAGTGTAGGTTGTAAGAAAGAGACTACCCTAGCTTTTTAACAGGCCCCCAATCCAATGAGTCCTTAAAGTTCAGGGAGTAACTCCAAGTGAGCAGCAGGGACGACCTGAGCACACTGCTGCTGGTGGCTGCAGGGCCTGTGTGTGAACACTGAGGACTCCATGATGATGCTCGGCCAGGAAGTGGGACCCCAGTCCCCAAACCGGAGGAACTGCATTTGGCTAAGTCTGAAAGAACTTGATCCCAGGTTCTCAGCCAGGACCTTAGATTAAAACTAAGAACTTGATCCCAGGTTCTCCCCCGAGCTCAGCTGTCTGATACCTGGCTGTGACTTTGTAAAACTCTAACAATAAAAGTCAGGCAAACCAACCCAGTCTTATACCTACAGAATTCTAGTGAGGGCCAGCAAGATGGCTCAGCAGGTAAAGGCCCTTGCTGTCAAGCCTGCTGACCTGAGTTCTATGCTTGGAATCACACGGTGGCAGGAGACACAGGAACCCCCGGTCGTTCTTTAGTTTCTACATGCGTGTGCTCGCTCCCTCTGCCCACCCTCTCTCTCACACACAGATAACAAACTATGTTCAAAGAGAGGTGCTCTTCCGCTTATTTTAAGTCAGGAAGCTGGTGGCAACAGAATAAAACTAACACACACACACTTGTATGATTTAGGAGCACCAAGTCAGAACCGCTGCCTATCTGGCCTGCAGGTTTCATCCCAATGCTCTTCTTGAAGACTTATTTCAGTGTCCCTTGTCACTGTCTCCTCCTCCTCCTCTTCTTCCTCACAGTAAATCAGCTGTGCGGCAATGTTTTCGCTGTGTCTTTGAAGATATTTAAGCATGCTCTTTCAGAAGTCTTTACAATGGACCTGTGTTGGCTGGCTTCTTTCTATATGTGCTGTGAGTTGGCAACAGTCGTTGAATCTTTGGCTTGTTGTCTTTAGTGCTTTGGGAGAAATTGTCTGTTCCTGGGTGTTGCAGGAGGTCCTCCCACTCCTCCAGCCTATCACCGCTGAGATACTAGCCCATTGGGGCGTGGTCTCTTTCCCTTTAAAAAAGTGGCCACTTCCCTCTCCTCTCTCTCTTCACTTCCTGCTCCGCTGGCGACTAGACTCCTTTCCTGGTTGCGTAGAGGGCTGTTGCCTGGGACAGTGATCTGTAAGTTTTTTCCCCTTTAAATAAATACCACCCAAATAATCATAACCCCAAATTGGTGTGGCATTGTTTGTGACTTATGCCTTCACCTGGGAAAATAGTTCATCCACATATTTGTTCTGTTTCCTCCTTACTCTTCCGTAACCACAGCCATAATGAGATTTTTACATTTTATTTATTTGACTACATTTATTCATGTGTGTGTAAGCATGCGTGTGTGTGTGTGTGTGTGTGTGTGCATACATACAGGTGCTGCTGGTGTGTGTGTACATACATGCAGGTGCTGCTGGTGTGTCTGTGTGTGTACATACATGCAGGTGCTGCTGGTGTGTGTCTGTGTATGTGTACATACATGCAGGTGCTGCTGGTGTGTGTGTACATACATGCAGGTGTTGCTGGTGTGTGTATGTGTGTGTGTACATACATGAAGGTGCTGCTGGTGTGTGTGTGTACATACATGCAGGTCCTGCTATAAGTATGTAAAGTCAGAGAACAGTTTATGGAGTTGGTTCTCCCTCCATCATAGGCACCCCTGAAATCAAACTCTCAAACCCACTTTTATTTTTTATAGAACACATTTTTTTTCTTTTCAGATTTCCTTTGTCTTACCTCATAATGGTCTCTATGTGACCTTTGTTCTAAAGCATGATATAGGATGGTCATCTGTCTATGTGTTACTTTCATTGGTTAATAAACAGATTGCCTTGGCCTTTTAATAGGGCAGAAAATTAGGTGGGTGGAGTAGACAGAACAAAATGCTGGGAGGAAGAAGGCAGTGAGGCAGACACCATGCCTCTCCTCTCCGAGATGGACGTAGGCTAAAATCTTCCTGGTAAGTCACGACATCGTGGTGCTACACACATTAATAGAAATGGGTTAAGCAAGATGTGAGAGTTAGCCAAGAAGAGGCTAGATATAATGTGCCAGGCAGTGTTTAAATGAATACAGTTTGTGTGTTGTTATTTCTGGGGCTAAGCAAACCGTGTGGGAGCCAAGGGGGACAAAAAGCAGGCCTGCTCGCATCATCACTACAAATGGCGCCCAATGTGATGGACTAAATCCACTTAAAAACCTGAGAGGACTTAAAAAGGAGAGAAAGAGAGTTTAACACAGCTTTTTGCTGTTTGTTAGGATGTGCCGTAGAGAGATTTTCTGTTTCAGCAATAGCGACAGAAAAAAAAAGCTGTGGGGGTTCCTGGGCTGTGTCGCCAGTGCAAACTCTGGCTTTAAAGCATTTCAATGGCTTTTATGAGACTAGATGTTTGTGTGCCAAGCAGACCCTCATGTACAGAATGGTGCCCAACGTGGATAACTACATCCACAGAAAGCCTGAGAAAGCTTGGGAAAGAATAGAGTAAAGCATGTTTTCCTGGTAGCTGCAACTTCTGGGGTCTGCTCTGCTTGCTAGAGGCAAGCAAGCGCTCTCATCTAAGAGAAGCTTCCTGATTCAGCTTTAGCTGCAAAACACTGCAGCTCTTCTAAGAGGTCCTGCCACAAAACATTTAAAGGGTGTTGATGAAAAGCCGAATGCATGCTTTTCGGTTTTCAGCCATAACAGGAAAAAAATCTGCATCATTTTAAAATGCCGGCTTTCTGGGCTGTCCTTCCTGAACAAACTGACTCAGGCAGTCTGACTGAGTGTGGTCTGTGAGTAGAATGCTGCAGCTTGCTTGCTGGCAGGGACCTTGACACACCATAGAGTTGTGGCAATAAAAAATGGCTACAGCCGGTACCTCTGCCATAAAGCTGGAAAGCTAAGGAATGGACTGGATCCAGTCATCAAAGCCATGGCTTTAATCCTCTCCATAAAGACTCATGTGGTCAGAAAAAGAGGATATACAGTAAAGAGAGATTCAAAGAGAAAAAAAACCATTTAGAGAAATGGTTTACAGTGTGTTTAAAAATATATGCAGGCTTGAAAAAAAAGTTAAAGTTCTTAAAGTAAAGAAAGAAAGAGAGTAGTTGGGTGTGGTGGTACACACCTTTAATCCCAATGCTTGGGAGGCAGAGAGGGTTGGATCTCTGTGAGTTCAAGGACAGCCTGGTCTACAGAGTTATTCCAGGACAAAGATATACAGAGAACCTGCCTCAAAAAGTAAAAATAAAAGAAGCAGAGGTTAAAATAAAGGCACATAAAGATGGAAAATCCACAGAGAATCTTGATACTGTATGCTATTATGCTCTCTTTGAATTGTTTGAATGCTGAGGAAGGAGCAACAGCTGCTAAACAATATTTGTTTACAAATGCTGCTGAACTAATCCAAGATAGATATTTTGAAAATACTTTGACTTCAAAATTTGGATCTAAGATTATGATGCTTTGGAAAAGTTCTTCTTTTGTTTTCACAGAGGATGAAACCCTGTGGATTGCTTCTATCCCAATGTGGTATGATAGACCACGTCCTCCTGAAAGGTTGCTGTGAACACCCTCAAAAATTATTTCACTCAACTGCTGACTGAGATGAACCTGGCATACAGGTTACACCATAAAAGACCTGAATAACAGCACCCCCATACAGCAGGAAGCAGTTTGGAGAGAAAAAACTGCGTCCATGTTCCCAAATATTGTTTATAAATGATCTTTTACACTTAAAGAGGGATATGATATAGATATGAATAATTTGCATTGGTATGGATTTAAGGTCAATTTTGTTGTATGTATATGTATTTCTAATATTGATTAAGGTATTGTGATTGTGTAGTTCATTTTTAAAATGTAATGTATAATTAGGAAATATAGATTGTTAATGGATAATGATCAATAATAGTCAAGTTTGTAGTCATGTTAGTTAGATTTTCTAGATATATAGAGATATATTTCAGTTAAATAGGCATTCTTCATATTTTTCAAAGACTACAGAATATGGCATTTTAAATGTTTTAATAACTTAGGGCTTTTCATGACAATGAGACACGTCTGCTGCTGACAGCACCAGCTACTTCAAGAGAATGGGCATTGAAGAGGCTCCTTATGGAGTTGGTTAGCCATTTGGGCAAGAAACTGCTCTTGCCTGGACTGTTGCATAAATTGGACACAGAGAACCCACAGAGAGAGGACTGCTGAACTTGCCTAAAGGTGAGATGACTCTTTGGGGTTCCTGACTCATGAAAGAGTCTGCGAAACATTCTGCAGGACACAGCAGATAGTGACTGAACTGTCTTTAAAATTTCCTGCTTCATGGAAATGTCTGCTGGATACTATGGGCCTGTAGGCTGAAGATGGATGCCCCAACAGTACAAAAGAATTTTGGGTGACTGTCCAGGCAGTGAGATGTCTCTGTGATTTCTAGAGTTTTGGAAGTTGCTTATTTCTTGTTTACTTAGGTAATATTATATAGGTTGACCCTTTTTTGTAGCATATATAAACAAGTAGATGTAGTTGCTTTTTAAGAATCATGCATGGCCAAGTGAAGCTTTATTATTGTCCTAAACTTTGTGTTTATGCACATAAATAAGACAAATTTGCTTGTCTGGAACAAGCTGTTGTTCATGGCAGGGAACTTGATTCAGCCTCCTTCTGACACGAGACCAAATGCTACAGAGAAATGCTTCACACGGCTGTGGAAATTCCGAGGCCGCTGCTAATCTGATGCCACAGCCTTTGTAGATGTCCCTTCTCTTCCCTGAAAAGTCTGCATTTGTCTTTACTGGGACAGTTGCCTTGAGACCTCTGCTTGTGATCTTCAGTGGGATGAGCTGGAGGCTGATGTGCTGTCTTCCTGTCTGCAGCTTTTGCACGCATTTGATTTGTAAGGACCTTGAGAAGATCCAAGGCTATGTCACCAGGAAATGAATGACACCTGTTTTCCTTAAACATGGCCCTGTGTAGTGTCAGGTTGCTGACTGTGCTTTCTGGCTTCCAAGTTTGTTGCTCAGTGACTTGCTGTCCATTCTGCTGACTGTGACAGTCTCAACAATGTTACAAGTGGCATCTGAGTTAGTAATAGGGAGTGTATGGGATGGGGCCGTACTTCCTGGTGCAGAGGGGAGAGACTTCCACCAGGTAGGGTGATGTGCTCAGTCTGATTGGGAGTCTTCTGGTGACAGGAGGACCTCTGTAGTCCATGCACCAATCACAGCCAGAGCCCATCTCAGCCCTGAGCTTGCCCCTTCTGACTCTAGACTACAGAATGAGGAAATCCCTTGGGAGAACTACTCAGCTTTAGTAGTCAATATGACACAGTGAAGGTCATCTGAGCGCAAAGCCTTGATCAGACTGTCCATGGGCAGGTCTGGGGGGTTAGGTTTTGATTGTTAATTGACGTAGGAGGGCTCAGCTCATGGTGGGCAGCACCATTCCTTGGGGAGATGGTCCTAGGAAATCTAGGAGAGTCAGGTAGGCATGAGCCAGGGTGAGCCAGCAAGCAGAGTTCCTCCATGGTTCCTGCTCTGGCACCCGACACAGGTGGATTCTGACCTGGAAGTATAAGCCAGATAAACCCTTTCCTGCCCTGATCTGCTTGGTCAGTGTTTAACCGCAGCAACAGACAGCAAACTATATTGGAGGTAGAGAAGGAGGGTGGACGGGAAGGTCGCCCCTTAGAGTCATCTGCTCTCAAGGAACTAAGTGGGGCAGGGCTCAGAGGGGGAGCTCACACACATGACCGTGAGAGCTTAGGGAGAGCTCACACACATGACCATGAGAGCTTAGGGAGAGCTCACACGCGTGACCGTGAGAGCTTAGGGAGAGCTCACACGCGTGACCGTGAGAGCTTAGGGAGAGCTCACACGCGTGACCGTGAGAGCTTAGGGAGAGCTCACACGCGTGACTGTGAGAGCTTAGGGAGAGCTCAAATGTGTGTGTAGTGAGAACTCTAACAACCCCTCTGCTTCATGCCCTGTTTGCCCACAAACCTTTTTCTCCTGTTGGAAAATATTCAAGCGATCCCTGGAGATGTTGGAGATGGTGGTGTTGGAAAAGAAATACTGACTGGAAACATCCTAACTGTGCCAAAACAAGCGGGATGGAGTATCTGCCCCGCTTGGAACAGTAAGAGCGCAATCAACACAAATGTTCCGGAAGATATTAGGGCGTTGGTCCATGGCAAGGGGTGATGCCAACAGACAGGACAACAATGCATTGTCTTCTGAGGTCCTCCCAGGCTGGACACAAGCTCTCTCCAACTGCCTGGGCAGGCCTGCAGGACCACCCTAACCTGGAAGAACATGGCTCTGCCTGTAGAGGGCTTGCCATGTATGCATGAAGACGTGGGTTGTTTCGGAACCTATGTAAAAAGCTGGGTGTAGTGGCATGCACTTAGAGCCCCACTGGTGGGGACATCCAGAGAACATTCCCTGGGCTCACTGATGGGCCTCCCAGCCTACGAGGGAGCTCGAAGATGATGAGAAATCCTGTCCCCCAAAACAAGGTGGATGTCTCCTGTGAAACACAGCAAAATCCTACATATGCGCGCACGCGCGTGCGTGCGCGCGCGCGCGCGCGCACACACACACACACACACACACAGCTGTTATTTGGAAGCATTAAAAAGTCTACACCTTTGCCTTAATCACCACATTTACTATGACAGACCCTGGATGATTCTGATAGTGTTTCCAGGTGGCAGAACAAACCCTGAGGTTTCCTCTATTATCTGTTAAATGGCATGTGGGTCTGAGTGACTGGAAACACGGCATAAGGGGAACTGCACACCCTGATTACCTGCCCCCTAGAGCTCGCAGACCGCCCCCCCCCCAACATGTCTTTGTGTCAGCAGCATCCCACAGCTCAGACTTGCTCAGAGCAAGTACAGCGGGGATGAGAAATCAGACTAACCAATGACACCCTTCTTCTTGGTGAACTCTTCTCATAGAAACTGGTGGCCATTGAAAAGGATAACTGGTATAAAAATTCACCTTGTTCTTGTAGTGAACTCAACAGCCCAATGGAAGGAAACCACTACATCCCTGGGAATGATCGTGTGTGAGGGAGGGGGCTGACGCTGTACGAATTCTGTGGCATTGGGGTCTCTGCAACCTTTGGAAAACTCACACCCTTTGGTTGGTCCCCTAGAAACTTCTGTCAGCTATTTCTAATTGCTCAGAACACAGGGGGTTACAGTTCAGGGAATTCCTTAGGGGTTTTCTTAAATAAATGGATCCAAAAACAGCTCAGAGTTCTGCTTTGTACTGATATGACCTCGGCAGAAGATGGGAAGTTATTCGAATGTGTACCTGGATGTAAACTGGCCGATTTCTTCGAGAATCACAGACAGGTGTTTGATGACATCCTCGGATTGAGAAGAGCGTGCCGTGAGTTTTCTCGAGTCTCCAAACAAAGAAAGAAAATAATCTTCTCCTTCCCCCAGAACAAGTGTGGCTGAGTCAAAGCTCATTAGGTGTTTCTTTGGAGCCATGAAGTTTGAGCCTTTCAAAGAAATTGGACACGCAAGTGAGACAGACATATGGACAGACATCCTAAGAATCCAAGGGCGTCTTTGCTCCTATTATCTTTCTTTAGAGGGTTTACTATCCCTGTAAACTCGGTGAGAAGAATCAGAAACTCTGGTGGGAGCCTATAAAGCATGAGTAAGTGAACATTTTCAACAGCACCCTCATTTCTTAGAGATTATCTAGCTGTCTAAAATGTTCCCGTGTAGCGTGGCATTTGTACGGACTGTGTAGCCATCTTGGCCCTGGCATCCTTGGGGACTTCTCATTCCTCATTCCCCACCATGGGCATGCTGGGTATTTAACTGATTATTTAGCCGCACTAGAAACCATCTGTATTTGTGAGTAAACACTGAAGCTGGCAAGTTTGGGTAGCATATATACAAATACAATCTTACTCTATTTAATGCCTGCTATATATATACAAATACAATCTTATTCTATTTAATGCCTGCTATATATATACAAATACAATCTTATTCTATTTAATGCCTGCTATACTTCCCAAACTAAAGCCCCACCTGTGCAGCACCACTTTCTGCCAGGAAAATGAGGACTCTAGAGGCAAATCAGGTGCCGGTCTTTGGCTGGCACTGTCCCTTTCACAGGGTAAGGGTCTTTCTCACGTGACCCTGGGAGGCATACAAACCACTCAGATTTTGCTTTAGATGCTTGTATCTTTAACAAAACCAAAGAAAGGTGATCTACCCAGAGGAATAAATAATAGTATTTTCATTGTAGTGACAGGGTTGGGCCTAGGGCCTCAGGTGCACTATGAGCTTCTCGAACCACCCAGCTCTATGAACAGCCCTGATGACTGAAGAGGGTTCCTCATGGGATTTTGTTGAGAAGAAATGAAAACTTAATTAGCACTGGCAACCCAGTGGGCAGTAAATCTTTCTGTAATCCACTGCATCCTCCCTCCTGAGGAACAAGTGCTTGTGTTCTCAAAGGAACGAGGCATTAACCAAGATCTTGTTTTTAGTTCCCTGAGGACCACAGATGGCACTGGACTGGTACATCATGTCCCAGCATCTACAGGCCTGAATCTGCAGAAGAGTCTGCGGCAGCTCAAGAAGACTGCATCCCAGCCCACCTCTTGCCGTGCAAAGTGAAGCCAGTAAGCTTCATTCCCATTAGCAGGGGTTTCCACAGTTCAACCCAAACACACAGCAAACACAGTGGTCTGCATAGCATCAGAGAAGGCAACTTTTCCTTCTTAGGTCTAAAGTTTGTATTTGTATGTTTAACATTCTGCATATTGGTCAAGGATTAAGGTCAGCAAGAATTTTAGCAAGAGTCTTTAGATGATTCAACTTAGTCACAAAAACATTGACGCACACTGTGTTGTATATGGGAGCCATATACAATCGTATATATCATCATGCCTAGGAAAATACCAGCCATACACAGAATACAGATGAAAACAAGCCAGACTATAAATGTCCACAGAGGAGAGAGTGAGGCATTCGACAGCCATGGACACACAAGTCAAATGTAGATTATTCTAGAAGGAGCTTACAAGTAGGCTAACGGCTGCACGTGTTGGCCTTGTGCTGGGTTCCCACACACACCCCAAGCTTAGCAGAACCCTGTGAAGCTGGTATTTTACTCTCCACTCTGCAGGTGTGAAATGCCTTCCCTCCTCACTCTGTAGAGGGCAGAAAAGAGCTGGTTCTGCCTCTGCCAGGACAGCGTCAGCTAAGCGTGAGGGCCAGCATAGCCCACAGCAACCTGGGCCAGCACCCTGCTGCTGCTCCTTCATGTTCTCTCAGCTACTGCATCTCCTGCGCTATTTCCCTTTCTGATGTCTGATCTGCATGTACACGAGCCCTGCATCTATTAAGAGCACAAAAGAAGATATTGCTTATTCTGTCAGTATTTTTTTTTAATTTATTTATTAATTAAAGATTTCTGCCTCCTCCCCGCCACCGCCTCCCATTTCCCTCCCCCTCCCCCGATCAAGTCCCCCTCCCTCATCAGCTCGAAGAGCAATCAGGGTTCCCTGACCTGTGGGAAGTCCAAGGACCACCCACCTCCATCCAGGTCTAGTAAGGTGAGCATCCAAACTGCCTAGGCTCCCCCAAATGGATGGAAATAGAAAACACTATCCTGAGTGAGGTAAGTCAGACCCAAAAAGAGGAACATGGGTTGCACTCACTCATATTTGGTTTCTAGCCATAAATAAAGGACATTGAGCCTATAATTCACGATCCTAGAGAAGCTAAATAAGAAGGTGAATCCAAAGACAAACATATAGTCATCCTTCTGAATATTAACCTTCATCAGGTGATGAAAGGAGACAGAGACAGAGACCCACATTGGAGCACCGGACTGAAATCCCAAGGTCTGTCAGTAGTTTGTAAATGGCCCTTCATGCTATACTCTGGACACTTTAACTCTCTAGCTGTCACTGTAGCTCGAGGCATCTTACACAGAGATGGAGAAGACATTGCTTAATCCTCATAGAGCGTTCATCTGGAGGATCACTGGAGATATATATATATATATATATATATATATATATATATATATATGGAACTTGAGTTCTCCGTCAGCTCTACAACATGCTTATAACCAGCCCACACGTCATCATGGCAGCTCTAGGCCTCTTGATCTTTCTAGCAGCGTTCAGTGAAGGGTCCTATCTACATTGCAAGTTTTGGTTCTCTAACAATTCTAGAACATGCTAACGGCAGACCCATAAGTCATCACGATAGCTGCAGACTTCTTCCTTACGGAGATGTCGTGTTTGGGCCACCTGCATTTATAACTACTTCAGATCTAGAGTCAAAGATTCCTGACCACAGCTAACCCACTCTGCATGTGGTACAGACTGAGAATCAAACTTCACTGGGGACACAGGATAATGCATCCTCAGGCAAGGAGGCAAGGAAAGAGCCAATCAAAACGTGCTGTGGGGCGTCGGACACTCGGTACTTACTCTGCTTTGCCAGGCTGGTATCTCCTTGGGAGAGGCTCATGATAGTAGATTTAGAAGTAAGCCGTCCTGCTGAGGATATGGTTAGACCACTGTTCCGGGCGCTAGTGATCTGATAGAAGCTGACCGGTATTTCATTGGAAAGTGACTCTGACAACCGTATCTGCATGTTGTCCAGATCTATCATCATTGGGAAAAAGTGAACTGAAGACGGCTGCTTGGCTGCTATCATACTTTCAAATTTCTCTTCTCTTCTGTGTACAAAACAATAATGAACAAAGTTAGAAAATTAAAATGTCTGAGTATAGGAAGCTTGAGATTTTACTCCGAATTTTGCTTGCTAAATATCAAACAGCTAACAGGAGAAAGTGGCATTCTAAAACTCCGGTTCTAACTACGTAAATAATAAACATTATTAGCTTTGTCTCACATATTTCGTTCTTAAGTTAAAGATCAACACATTCTATTGTTAATGGTTTTGAAAATTAAAAATCTATAATAATCAGTATAATGTCTGCAGTCAGGAACTTTAGGATTTATTTCTTAGCTTTTTAATACATTTCTTTTACTCAAATCAAGACACGAGTATTTCTCTTCCCATTAGGGCACAGAGGACCTTAATGTCTGTTCACCGACGTGGCTTCTTCTTCAATTGCTGCAGCTGCTGGACTAAATTTCCAATATTCCAATATTGACACAATTATGTGGATGGTAACTGCACCCCATCTCTCATGGAAACCAGAAAAGAGGGGAGACTAGTGAATTCAAACACCCTGTAAGGAGTGAGTTTTCAGGGAACACAAATTTCCTTTTTCTTTAAAAATAAAAAAAGCATTGATTTAGGCTCACACAATCATTGAATAAAGCCCCTAAACTATAGTACAGTTGTTTGTTGCACAACCCAAACAGTATTCTCAAGACTGACCTCAGGAAAAGGCTGGTGATGGATTCCACATCAATTCCAATGGTCTCAGAGAAACTGTTGTGTTCGTGTGTGTGTGTGTGTGTGTGTGTGTGTGTGTGTGCACATGCGCATCTTTGTGATGATTTAACAGGAACATTGTACACCCATGCGTTCTTCCGTTGCTCTATAAAGCTGGACATACGGCCTGTTCAGCCATCCCCAGGCCATGGCTGTGTGTCCACAGTATTTACTGTGAATCAGGAATTGACTCCACTGTTCCCAGATCGCCTATCTTCTGACCGACTTTTCAGAGTTTATATCATGGCTAATCTTGAGTCTAATAGAACTGGCACGAGAGAGGCCCAGGAGGACCAACGGAAGTCACACCTCTGCATGTGTCTCTAAGTCTGCAGAGAGGGCAAGGGAAGAGGCTCTTTCCCAAGGAATCCACTGCTGGATTCACAAGGTGGCCAAGCTGGAGGATGTGGGTCATGGAGCAATGTCCTGGGTTTTATATCCTGCTCTGACCTCCTCCCATCTCTGCTCTGCTTCTGCTTCCTCTATGCTGTCTAAGTCTTGCCATGGCCTAAATGCGATGTCTTCCCGCAGGATGTCTCTGCAGGGTCTACCACAGTGACATAGCTTATAAGGCCGGAAAAGACAATGTCTGGTTGGGTTGATTCACTGAGGATTTTTTTTTTTGAAGATATATTTACTTATTTTGTATACAGTGTTTTGTCTGCATGTATGCCTGCAAGCCAGTAGAGGGCACCAGATCTCACTATAGACAGTTGTGAGCCACCAAGTGGTTGCTGGGAATTGAATTTAGGACCTCTGGAAGAGCAGCCAGTGCTCTTAACCCCTGAGCCATCTCTCCAGCCCTCATTGTGGTTTCTATGTGAGCCAGGGCCTGGGGCTTCCTCCCCTACCATCTTTCACAATGTCCTCAGCACAAATTATCATATTCCTGATTCTTCACCTGCGAATTCCTTCCTTGGAAACCTTTTATCTGGAGAGCTCCATTGTTGACAGCAGATGTTGCTCAGTGTGCCTCTCGGAAAGGCAGAAGCAGCTTTAAAATGCAGCGTGATGGCACTGGCTGAGGAGCCCTGCACTCTGAGGGCTCTCTGGAGTATGACCGTGATGGCAGTAGGCAGGAGACTTCAGGGGCAGACTCTACGTGTGCCGCCTCTGTGTAGCCAGAGACAGGACAGCATGGGAGGACTTCTCCCTCCTGCTGTCTGGACTGAGCCTGGGAAGCGCTTCAGTGTTCCTCACATCTGGATCTCACTGCTCAGTGGCTCAGTCTTCTCGGCATACTCATTTTGTAAGCTCCCCCCAATTTTTCCTTCAGTGAAACAACGTCACTTCCAAATATATTTAATTCCAGAGCAAAGATGTGCAATAAGCCCTGGTGTAGCACAGAAACTCGGCCCAGGGACACAGGAAGTCTGGAATGTGAGAGACTGAAGACTCCAGGACCCCACTCCAGTGGTGCAGCTGGCCGCGCGCCCTGCACTCACCCATCTGTGGACTCCTGAGAGACAGGGGTCTTCCTACCGACTCACCCATCTGTGGACTCCTGAGAGACAGGGGTCTTCCTCCCGACTCACCCATCTGTGGACTCTTGAGAGACAGGGGTCTTCCTACCGACTCATGCAGTGGCATTTCATTTGTATTTTAATAAATAAAACTTGTCTGGGGATCGGAAAATAAGCCAGCCTTACAGACCAGGCAGCAATGACACACACCTCTTATCCCAGTAGCCACACTAGCTTGCCATAGAGACCAGGCGGTAGTGGTGCACACCCTTAATTCCAGAATTAGAGAGGATTATAAAATGGGAGGAGACAGCCAGACACAGCCTCATTCTGAGACTCCTCGAGGCAGGATTGCCATTTCTGGACTGATATGGAGGTAAGAGCCTTTGTGGTTTTCTCTCTTTGTAACTGACAGACACTAGAATAGGACTGATGGCAGGAGCTTGTGTGGGGACAGGGAGAGGCTACTTTGGAAACACTAAGGTATTGCTCCTCACCTAGAACATGGCAACAGACTGGTGCTGACAGTGAACACAGCCATCTCAGTCTAAAATAGCAAACATAACGTCCAGTCCTGAACCCTCCAGAGCCAACACAGCGTCCAGTCCTGAACCCTGAGAGCAGACACAGCATCCAGTCATGAACCCTGAGAGCCCACAGAGTCCATTCCTGAACCCCCCAGAGCCCACATGGCGTCCAGTCCTGAACCCTCCAGAGCTCACACGGTGTCCAGTCCTGAACCCTCCAGAGCCCACACGGCGTCCAGTCCTGAACCCTCCAGAGCTCACACGGTGTCCAGTCCTGAACCCTCCAGAGCCCACACGGCGTCCAGTCCTGAACCCTCCAGAGCTCACACGGTGTCTAGTTCTGAACCTCCAGAGCCCACATGGCGTCCAGTCCTGAACCCTCCAGAGCTCACACAGTGTCTAGTTCTGAACCCTCCAGAGCCCACACGGTGTCCAATCCTGAACCCTCCAGAGCTCACACGGTGTCCAGTCCTGAACCCTCCAGAGCCCACACGGCGTCCAGTCCTGAACCCTCCAGAGCTCACACAGTGTCTAGTTCTGAACCCTCCAGAGCCCACACGGTGACCAGTCCTGAACCCCGAGAGCCCACACGGCGTCCAGTCCTGTACCAACAAAAGCTGAAAGCATTTTTTAGCAAACTAGACGAAAGCCATGCCAAAGCTTTGGTAGAAAGAATACTTCATGGCTGTAGCAGAGCACTGGACATGTTGTATGCCGTCCCCACAGACGTCTCCATGGCTGGATTCTAGTAACGCGTTACTGCTCATCACACACATTTTGCTGTGGGCGGTGGCTGTGCAGGAGGGGAGGGGTGCAGGAGGGGAGGGGTGGAGTGGGGGGTGCAGGAGGGGAGGGGTGGAGTAGGGGGTGCAAGGGGGAGGAGTGAAGCGGGGGGTGCAGGAGGAGAGGGGTGGAGTGGGTGGTGCAGGAGGGGAGGGGTGGAATGGGGGGGTGCAGGAGGAGAGGGGTGGAGTGGGGAGTGCAGGAGGGGAGGGGTGGAGCGGGTGGTGCAGGGGAGGGGTGGAATGGGGGGGTGCAGGAGGAGAGGGGTGGAGTGGGGAGTACAGGAGGGGAGGGGTGGAGTGGGGGGGTGCAGGAGGGGAGGGGTGAAGTGGGGGGGTGCAGGAGGAGGGGGGTGGAGTGGGTAGTGCAGGAGGGGAGGGGTGAAGTGGGGGGGTGCAGGAGGAGAGGGGTGGAGTGGGTAGTGCAGGAGGGGAGGGGTGGAGTGGGGGGTGCAGGAGGGGAGGGGTGGAGTGGGGGGTGCGGGAGGGGAGGGGTGGAGTGGGGGGTGCAGGAGGGGAGGGGTGAAGTGGGGGGGTGCAGGAGGAGAGGGGTGGAGTGGGGGCTGCAGGAGGGGAGGGGTGGAGTGGGGGGTGCAGGAGGAGAGGGGTGGAGTGGGGGGTGCAGGAGGGGAGGGGTGGAGTGGGGGGTGCAGGAGGGGAGGGGTGGAGTGGGTAGTGCAGGAGGGGAGGGGTGGAGTGGGTAGTGCAGGAGGGGAGGGGTGGAGTCGGGGTGCAGTGCTTGTGTATGCACTGCTATGCACCTGGAGGTCAGACAGCAACTCTGGAGCTGTTCCCTCCCTCCACCATGTAGACTCCAGGCCTGCAAGGCCAACCCTTGTCTGCTCAGCCATCTCAGCAGCCCCCCCCCCACCTGGTTTGGTTTTCAACACTGCAGTCTAGACTTCCTCACCATCCCTCCAAACCAGACCCCGCTTGCCCCGTGCACGCCATCCTTACATCTCTTCCTTCTGCGTTTTGTTCTCGTGCTTATTGACGTCAGGGTCACTGGTCAGGGCCTTCGGAGTGTCCTGCATCTTGGCCAGCAGAGGCGTCTGTTTTCTTTCCTAGGTAACAGATCATGGCATCAGGCAGTGACCACAGCTGACGTTCAAGGGAGACTTTCTTTTTAAAGTGACCTTACCTGCTAATCCAACTATTTGCAGTTTATGAAATTTAATGACTTCTTTGCCACGCTGCCACTAAAAAGAAATTTCTCTTGTAAATATAAGTGCCAATGTAGCCAATATTTATATTGGCTAAGTGTCTGAGACAAACCACAGAGGGTGGGCGGGGCAGGGGGCAGCTGTAACCCAGGAAAGCACCCTTTATGACACCAGCCTCACATCTGGACACCACTGCCTCTTAGAACCTTGTCTCCATGGTGACAGAGCTTCTGGCTCTGAGCAGTGCACTCTTGGCACTCCTGCCCTGAAGTTTGTGCACCTTAAGTAATGTAACAGACGCTGAAATGTTTAATGTCCTGCTATGGGTTGAGAACATAGGTCAGTATATAAATATTGGAGAGAATCTAGTACAACTTTGGTCCGTTCTCCTGCTACCCCCTTCTCTTCTTTCTCCCTCCCTCTGACAAAGACTTAGACAGACAGAAAACATCTGGGACAGAAACAGAAACCATGTAATTCTATGGCACAAAGCAGTCTGTTGGTGGGGATAACCATGGCCAGGGAACAACCAAAATCCCTCTGGTTACGCCAAGATCACAAGTAAGGAAAATCCTGCCTGATTGGATTTCTTCTCTGTGTATGACATCACACTCCAGAGAATATGATGACCAGATATGAAATTAAAGGCTTCAATACATTATAAGATATAAAATTCATGGTGGCAAGGGATGAATAAATTCATTCAGAAATTGAATGTCTACTCTGGGACTGACTGTAGCTAGGTGCTACAGACAGTAATGCCTAGTTCCCTTAGATAATAACACATCCCCTTCTGGAGTGATGAAGCAAAATATTTCGCTATTTAAATCCAAAAAAATTAATAGTAAAAGAATTATAAATAAGGAGAAAAAGTAACTAGAGGGTAGTAAACACTCGGTTACATCTTCTCCATCTCAAACATGAAGCTGGCCTCCCTGTGGACACCATGGGCCTGTTATATAACAATCTCATTGGGAGGTTCATGGGAGGAGCTGAGAAAGGATTTGTCACTTCCAGGTTTCCTGCCTCCACCAGTGCGTGTGGTTTCTCAGCTGTCACATGCTCTCCTGAAGTCATTGTGACCTCATTTGTCCATTCAGAGGTTCTGTTCAAATTCTCATAGTACTCGGGGAATTTTGATGAGCTGAGATGAGCTTCTGGAAGCTTACATGGCTCAGCATCCACTCCCCATGCAGTGGAATTACAAAACCAACTTCCTCCTGTGCTGCTGCTGGGGCAAACGCAGTGGTTTTGAACCAAGGACAAAGTGGACCACAAAGAGTATTTTGTAGGCAAGTGAAGGTATAGGAGCTAAGATTCATGGATGTGTGTACATGCATGGGTTGTGAGGGGCACAGGGCCCCTTTGTTCCATTCTACCTAGCTAGCTTACACCCCAAATAATCACACAGAAACTGTATTCATTTAAACACTGCCTGGCCCATTAGTTCTAGCCTCTTATTGGCTAACTCTCACAACTTGATTCAACCCATTTCTAATAATCTGTATGTCACCACGAGGTTGTGGCTTACCGGGAAAGATTCATCAGTCTGACCTGGCATCTCCATGGCAACTCTCTCTCTGCCTTCCGCCTCCCAGCATTCAGTTCTATCTTCCTGCCTAAGTTCTGCTCTATCAAAAGGCCAAGGCAGTTTATTTAACCAATGAAAGCAACACATATACACATATACTCCTACACCATGTATGAGTGTGTGCGTGTGTGCACACATGTGTGTGTGCATGCACGTGTGTGTGTGTGTGTGTGTGTGTGTGTGTGTGTGTGTGTGTAGGGATTGGCTTTTACTGGACAGAAGCCAAGAATACTAGACTCACTACAACCTGACATAATGACATAATCTTGTAAACAGAGAATGTGCTTACGTTTCCTGGCTGCCCAGACCCAAATAATTACACTAAAAATACTGTATTAATTACAACACTGCTTGGTCTTGTGACTCAGGCATATTTCTAGCTAGCTCTTACATCCTAAATTAACCCATTTCTATTACTTTATACTTTACCACGAGGCTTGTGGTTTACCTATGGTAAGGTTTCACCATCCTCCTTCGGCATCTACATGGTATCTCCTTGACTCTACCTACTCTCTCTCTCTAATCTGTTTTCCCACTTGTCTTTACTCTGCTAAGCCATTGGCCAAACAGCTTTATTCATCAATCAATAAATGCAACACATATACAGAAGGACATCCTACATCATAATCTTGCTTAGCAAAAGATTTTCCTACATACCACCTGATAGGCCGGATAGTCACATGTGTGGAAAATAAATGATTTTTCTTTGAATCTGCAGTCTAGTTCCTTGTTACATATGCATTCACAACTAGTTTTGCATACCTTTAATGAACACCAAAGTCCCACAGGAAATAACCCTTGGTTACTGAAGGAAGGCATATACCCTGCCCAGACTGGTAGGTCACTGCTTTGGAAAAGGGAGAACCCAGCTGCTGGGAATCCCAAGAGTCTTTCCATTGCCACTATCTTTACTTTAGGAAGGATATGGCCAAGCAAGAGCTGGGAAGATGATGCCCTGCAGCCTGGGTCGCTTACCATAACTCTGCAAGATGGGGGCATCCCTTCTCTAAGTGATGACATGGACCTACGTGAACCTTGTCCAAAGGCATTGGCCAGTGGATGCAGCAGGAGTTGGTCTCATGTTTGCTCTGACGTTCTCATCACTGCCTCATTCCCATTCGACTCCTGTCTGATGTGTCCTTAGGTGGTGATGGACATGAAGTCTGTTCATCCCTGAGCCAGATCTACCCTGCGGTTCTCTTCTCTGCTCTGAAAGCATTTTTCTCCTGGCTTTCAGGTATTTTTGCACTTAGTCCAATGGTTGCTGTGGATAATGTTCTTGTACCCTGTAAAGATTTGTCATTTGTATTAGTTTAACCAAATGCTGATTGGCCAGTAGCCAGGCAGAAAGTATAGGTGGGGTGACCAGACTAAGAAAATTCTGGGGAGAGGAAAGTCTCAGTCTGCAGTCAGCACCCAGACACAGAGGATTCAAAATGAAAATGCTGCACCAAACCATGTGGCCAAACATAAACAATAATTATGGGTTAATTTAAGTTGTAAGAGCTAGTTAATAATAAGTCTGTGCTAATAGGCCAACCAGTTTAAAATTAATATAAGCGTCTGTGTGTTTCTTTGGGACTGAATGTTTGTGGGACTGGGCAGGACAGAAACTTGCATCCACACACGGTGAAAAGTTTGAGAATTTGTTATGGGGAATTGAAGTCCTGTGGAGTAGATGTGGGATAGACTAGATAAAAACTGAGTTTCACTTGTAATACTAGACTTTGGGAGACAGTGGCAGGGGCATCACCATGAGTTCAAGGTGAGTTTGGCCTGTATGGAGAGTACTAGGCAAGGTCTAAATAGAGACGCTGACTCAAACCCAAAAGGATATGCTCCATGTCTCATGCTTCTTACCCTAATGTGGAGACTGTGTGCACAGTGGGGGTGATGACCTGAGTGGAGGAGGTTATGTATGTAGACCGTTCCTTCCCTCTACAGCAGTGGGGATGCATGTGGGCTCCATGAAATGGAGGGTTCTGACATAAAGTATTATGCCATGGGCCATTACCGCAGGCTGAGTTTGACATGTAATCTTCTATCTGCATACACAGAGTATGGACTCCCACTGTATGGTATCTAACAGGTTAGGAATGTACAGGGTCCCTTCATTCCTTCATTGTCACATGGAACTATGAGGTTGTCAGAGAAGGCCAGAGGGCCATTTGTTAGGAGATTAAAGTTTTAGGTATAGCCCGGACTGAAGGAGTAAGGAAGTATCAGGGCCTGTACTCATGGCTTCTGGTGTCAATTTAGGAGTGGACGGAGCCCAAGTAAGTCCCGAGTGGAAACAGGCAGGCAGAAGGGGCCACAACCCTCATGTTTCCTGTCTGCTTCCTGCTCAGATTACTAGTCATTACAGCTGCGTGGCCATGACAGGTACAGTCCTCTCAAGGGGATAGTCGGGTTAGTCACTCCTGAGTGACCCCATGGTGTGAACAAATAGTGCTATTTCCAGTATTCAGATAAACTACAGACAGATTTCAACTGGGAAGCAGCAAGCTTAACCCTCACCTGAGAGGACAGGATAAATAACAAGGATGCCACAGAGCCTCGCCCTTCACAAGAAGAGGACACGTCTAACTTTCACGGTCACAGGAAAGACACCAGGGCTGGGGGTGGCTTGCTGTGCACACAGCACGAGGACCTAGTTTGGACCCTCAGAACCTATATAAACCCTGCTTCTTGTTTGACTGCAGGGATGGGAAAGTGCCACAGCAGGCTTATTTGTTCTCTATTCCCTGTGAAGGCCCTGCTGCACTATCGCGACCCCACTGCACCCCTTCTGTCACTGGCTTTGACCCTTCCAATGCTACAGCCAAACTAGCCTGCAAGGTGTCAGCAGATACCGCCTGCTTCCCCACCTGCCACCTGTGTCTCGACACTGCCGATTCCCGTGGATAAAAACATGTTTCGCTGCACTCGTTCCTACCTCAGAAATGAACAACCAGACAGAACCATCTCTTCACTAATCCCCAGCCACACTTTGGCATCACACAACAGACTGGATGCCTACTTTGTCAAGGATTAAACAATGTGAACAGTGCCTTCAAATGGTGGCTCCACTTTTATTATTAATATCAATACCATTATCACCTGTCTTCCCTGTACATTGTTTTCTGAATCACCTAAAGCAGAAGCTCATTCTCTTTTCCACCCAGGCAATGTCAACTTCTGTGGTCTGCACAGCTCGATTTCGCAACTTCACCCCATCATGATAGATCCTAAACTCACAGGCAGGGAACACTGTGGGACGTTCTTCCTCCCGTGCCCAGAGCAGACACACTGTGTTTGCAGAAGGAAAACCATGCTCTCCACGGCGGTAATTATAGAATTAGTTCAGTCTCTCTCATACATTTTGTCTTGGTGGAATTACAAATTAAGAAATCCTATTATATCTAGAAATGAGAGGCTGAACACTGTCTGAAGAATTACCTGGCAGTTCTCAGAGGGGCTGGCAGGCTCTCCAGGATTGGCAGAGACAAGAGGAGGCAGTGCGGTGACTCAGAAGCAAGGTAGAAAGACTTGTCTCCAGGGAACTGCTTCCGTTCTAATAGAGAAGTTCTTACACACCTCCATAAGAACGTACATATGTTGTGCTAGTGTGTGTGTGGGGGAGTGACATGCTCGTGTATACAATTGTATATGCACGTGTGTGCTTTCCTATGGAGGCCCGGGATCAACCTCAACGGTCATTCCTCAGGTACCACCCACATCTATTTTTCCAGGAACCCAGTGGTCCCCAGTGCTGGGACTACACACCCAGCATTTCTAGTTGTGTTCTGGGAATCCGACTCGGGTCTCTCGCCTGGGCAGCAAGTTCTTTATTGTCTGAGCCATCTTCCCAGCTGCATTTCATTCACTAGTGTTTATCATCCACTCAGGAAAAGGGTCTCAATTAGGAAACTAGCAGAGGATTTTGACATAAAGCCAGATCCTTTGACCCTCCTAAAGAGAAAACTTACATTTGTCAATATTAGCTCTAGACACCCCCACCTCCTTCATGTCCACCCCCCCCCCACTCCACAGCCCCACTGCTGCCAATATACTGAACCCTGGGCCGTTGTTCAAGCAGGTGCGGACTTTAAACATAACCAGCAGTGTGACGAGAGGTACCCGGGAAGGGAACTGACTTTACAGTGGCCAGCCTTTACTGTGGGGACCCTAAGGAACTGTCACAAGAGAATGCTTTTCTGCCAACAGTGATGTCACGAGACGGCCCTAACTGCACAGTGGAGTTGATCGCAAAAGGTTGAATTTGAAGAGCTAGCATCTCAGAGTGAACGCTGTTGAAGGAAAGGCAGGCTGCGTCCTGTCACCCTGCTAGCTTTACACCCGAAATAATTACACAGAAACTGTATTCTTTTAAACACTGCTTGGCCCATTAGTTCTAGCCTCTTATCGGATAATTTTCATATCTTGCTTAACCCATTTCTAATAATCTGTGTAGCACCACGAGATGGTGGTGGCTTACCAGGAAGGATCTTAACCTACGTCTGTCTCTGGTGGGAGAATCATAGCGACTGCCTGACTCGGCTTCTTTCTCCCAGTATTCTGTTCTGTTTTCTCTGCCTACCTAATTTTCTTTCCTATCAAAGGGCCAAGGCAGTTTCTTTATTTATTAACCAATGAAACAACAGATAGACAGATGACCCTCCTCCATCATTTCCCCTTTTTCTGTTTAAACAAAAAGGAAGGCTTTCATTTTAACATAGTAAAATTACATATAGCAAAACAGTTATGAAACAATAATTAGTTATAATATTTATATCTACTTTATCTTTTATCATAACTAAGGAAAGCTATAACTATAACTATCTATCTATTCTTCAACTCCATCAAAGACTCCAGAAGGATATAACATTACTTAAGTAAACAAGAAATAAGCAACTTTCAAACTCTAGAAATGACAGAGACATCTCGCTGCCTGGACAGTCACCCAAAGTTCCTCTGTACCGTTGGAGCATCCATCTTCGGCCTATAGGCCATAGTATCCAGCAGACCTTTCCATGAAGCAGGAAATTTCACAGACAGTTCAGTCACTATCTGCTGTGTCCTGCAGAATGTCTCACAGACTCTCATGAATCAGGAACCCTGAAAGATCATCTCACCTTTAGGCAAGTTCAGCAGTCCTCTCTCTGAGGGTTCTCTGTGTCTAGTTCATGCATCAGTCCAGGCAAGAGCAGTTTCTTGCCCAAATCGCTATCAAACTCCATAAGGATCCTCTTCGATGCCCATCTTCCTCTTGAAGTAGATGGTGCTGCCAGGAGCAGACGTGTCTCATTGTCATGAAAAGCCCTAAGTTATTAAAACATTTAAAATGCCATATTTTGTAGTCTTTGAAAGATATGAAGAATGCCTATCTAACTGAAATATATCTTTATATATCCAGAAAATGTAACTAACATGACTACAAGCTTGACTATTATTGATTATTATCCATTAACAACCTATATAAATTACATTTTAAAAATGAACTACACAATCACAATACCTTAATCAAGAGCAGAAATACATATACATATAACAAAATTGACCTTAAATTTATACCAATGTAAATTATTCATATCTATATCATATCTCCTTTAATGTAAAAGAACATTTATAAACAATATTTGGGAATATGGGCACAGTTATTTCTCTCCAAACTGCTTCGTGCTGAATGGGGGTGCTGTTATTCAGGTTTTTCATGGTATAACCTGTGTGCTAGATTCATCTCAGTCAGCAATTGAGTGAAGTAATTTTTTGAAGGTGTTCACAGCAACCTTTCAGGAGGGCGTGGTTTATCATACCATATTAGGATAGAAGCAATCCACAGGGTCTCATCCTCTGTGAAAACAAAAGAAGAAACTCCTTTCCAAAGCATCATATCCTTAGACCCAAATTCTGAAGTCATAATACCCTTATGAAATCCATTCTGGTTCTGCTTGGTAGCCCATATAATGAAATGTCCCTCTGTACTTAGCGCCTTTACAGTCAAAAGATTAAAAAAAAAACACAATAATACAAAGAATCCAGAATCTTTGTGAATTTTCCATTTTTATGTGGCTTATTTTCCTTTATTTCTCTTAATCTATAACTATCTGCACTCTGTCTCTTTAAAGACTTTACCCTTTTTTAAGGCATTAACTTTATTCTCTATATTCTTTTTCTTCTCTCTCCCAAGCCTATGTATGTCTAACACTATGACCCATTTAAAGGTCTTTTATGTCTGAATCTGTCCTATTGTGAATCTGTAATTTTTTTACTATCCAGGAACAGTTCTTAAAATGCAAAGCACTTCTTAAAAACTTAAGTTGCGCCATGTAGAGGTTACACAGTATCACCTGTTTACTGCCAGTCTAAACCTTAATTGCGCTGTTATTAGGATATTTACGATAGTTCCTGCCTGAGACCAGCACAGTTCGGCATGGCAGAGCTGAGCCGATTCTGCCTCAGAGCCATTTGGTGCCCATGAGCCACACAGTTCCAGGCACACAGCAGTCCACATTGCCATCAAAATCTGCAGGAGCCAGACAGAGATTGCAATGGCAGTACAGCCCAGGAAGCGGCGTTTTAAAGCCGCAGCTTTTTTCTGTCACAGCTGCTGAGTCAGGGAAATTCTCTCTGCGGCACTCACAAACAGCAAAAAGCTGCATTAAACTTTGTTTTCTTTTGTGTGTGTTTAAAATTAAGCTCTCTCAGGTTTTACATGGATCCAGTTTATCACGTTGGGCGCCACTCTGTAGAAATAGGAGTGGCGGTCCCCGCCACCCGGCTAGCTTTACCGGAAATAAACAGATGACCCTCCTCCATCAGAACGCAACACATCATTTCCGCCAAGACAGGTCTTCAAGCAGCCTGGGGGAGAAGACAAGAGCTAAAAACAACTTTCTCTGTGTTCAGGACAGGCCAGTTCCCTGCCATCAAAATCCAAGTAGGAAATGACCAGTCTCAGCTGGTGCCACTGTCCTGTCCCATCCACTCATGACAGGGCATTTGAGGACTAAAACGGTGGATACGGGGACATGAGGAACAACTTCTCCAGCCTTGCTTGTCCCTGGATGTCCACACGGTCAGCATCTTCCTGTTCCCATCTCACAGAGGAGAGCAGAAAGTGGCTCGTTCATACTAGCAAACATTTTACACTAGGGGACACACATGTGCATGCTCCCCCACACAAAGGGAAGACAGAGCAAACGGTTGCCGTGACTGTGAACACACATGTGCATGCTCCCAAACACAAAGGGAAGACAGAGCAAACGGTTGGTGTGACTGTGAACACACATGTGCATGCTCCCACACACACACAAGGGGAACACTGAGCAAACGGTTGGTGTGACTGAACACACATGTGCATGCTCCCACACACACACAAGGGGAACACTGAGCAAACGGTTGGTGTGACTGAACACACATGTGCATGCTCCCACACACACACAAGGGGAACACTGAGCAAACGGTTGCCATGACTGTGAACACATATGTGCATGCTCCCACACACACACAAGGGGAACACTGAGCAAACGGTTGCCGTGACTGTGAACACACATGTGCATGCTCCCACCCACACACAAGGGGAACACTGAGCAAACGGTTGGTGTGACTGAACACACATGTGCATGCTCCCACACACACACAAGGGGAACACTGAGCAAACGGTTGCCGTGACTGTGAACACACATGTGCATGCTCCCACACACACACAAGGGGAACACTGAGCAAACGGTTGCCGTGACTGTGAACACACATGTGCATGCTCCCACACACACAAGGGGAAGACTGACCAAACAGTTGGTGTGACTGTGAACACACATGTGCATGCTCCCACACACAAGGGGAAGACTGACCAAACAGTTGGTGTGACTGTGAACAAACCTAGATGTGGCATTGCCCTGGATGGAAGAGTAAGTGACACCAGAGTTGGGGACAGGGTGACCCGGGTATGCAGAGGGCAGGTGTGAGCAGACGCTGCACTTAAGGACACGGTGACACAGGTGTGCAGAGGGCAGGTGTGAGCAGACGCTGCGGTGGTGTCCCCTGGGCAGTCAGCAGTGCCAAGCTCCTAAAGGAAAGGAAAACAGTGCCACCAGGAAGTTAGGGAGTGACCCATGAAGGGTGACACGGTCCTCTCCAGTCTCCAGGGATTCTGCTCAGGAACAGGCAACAAGTAACACAGAAGGTGTGTTTAGTGCAACTTCAGACACCGCTCATGAGACATCACACACCAGTGCAGAACCACGTAAAGGTGGGCACTGTGACACAGTGTCCCTCACCGTGTGAACACCCAATACCACAGGGTGGGATTCACATGGACTCAGACTCTGACAGACATTTGTTTGACAACTGTCTCTCGTTGCCAATGTCCAAGCCAGTGTTGGAGTTATGTGCATGGTTTCTTTATGTAACCATCACATGACCATGGATCACATGACCATGGACCCCATAACTGCAAATGAACTTTAGAGCTATGTAAGGTCCACTTTCATCTTACTAGTACAATGAAGTCCATACGACCTCTGTCTTTGAATACATTTTATCACTTACAAAACACACGTGATCTCTGGATTCAGTTTGGCAATAACAGCTTAATACAGTGTGGGAAGATCTGTTCTTTGGGGAAATAAGGACCCGCTGAGAAAGAGCCTCAAGCCCAGACAAACTGCTCACCCAGGCCCTAATCATCATTGCAGAGCACCTCTACTAAGGCTGTGGATTTTCCATGTGTGTGTGTGTGTGTGTGTGTGTGCACGCACACGGGCGCGCACACTATCTAATGATCTCACTACCCGGGCCACGTTCTCTTAGTCATCTTAAACACTTCCTCTTGCCCGTGTGACTTCTCCATCTGGGTGTTCCGCATGACGCACTGCGCCTCGACCCAAGCTCATCATCTCACTTTCCAAACATTCTGAGGATGCTGTCTCCATCTGCTCACACTCCCAGGAAAAACCAGCCAGGTTTCCAAGCCAAGAGCTCTGGACTCTGTTTTGATTCTTTCTTCTCCTTGATGATTTCAGCCAGCTACGTGTGCAATCCAAACAGTCAGACAGCACATCTCTCCTGACCCCAGGAAAAGCCTCACAAGTTTTCTTTCCCCAGGGCGTGTGCCTCAATGCAGCCAGCAGATGGATCTCCAGCAGAGAGAGTTTCTCAAGGAGTTCTCTGATGTCCAGAGGGAAGGAAAACTGCCTGGTGTGCCTTCCGTGCTTCCTGACCTGGCTAGAGGGCTTCACCATCATGTCAAGCTGTTGTTCTTCAGAGCCCCATGGTCTAACCATAGCAGGCGTCCTGACTGGTTTTATGTCAACTTGAATCCCAACTGAGAAAACGCCTCCATAGCATGGGGCGGTAGGCAAGCCTGTAAGGCATGTTCTTAATTAGTGACTGATGAGGGAGGGCCCATGGTGGGTGGTGTCATCCCTAAGCTGGTGGTCCTGGGTTCTATAAGAAAGCAGGGTGAGCAAGCTCTGGGGAACAAGCCAATAAGAATTCCCCCTCCATGGCCTCTGCACCAGCTCCTGCTTCCAGGTTCCTGCCCTGACTTCCTTTGCTGGTGAACTTCCATGTGGAAGTGGAATAAGCCCTTTCCTCCCCCAGTTGCTTTGGTGATGGTGCTTCATCAAACAGCAGTAATCCAAACTAAGGCAGCAGGCCACTCCCATGCCTTCCTTCTGCCTCCTTCCCTGTGTTTGTGTACTGGAAAGGCTGACAATCAACTTGCATTTTGACAGTCTCAGTGCTTACAACTGGTTCCTGCTTGTTTGGTTCAGTATCGAATGTTCTGAATACCACTTCTGATTGTAACTATTGTTTCAAATCCATCTCTGCCTACCATAATGATGGGAAATCAAGGGCATGGACTTTGTGTAATTGTGTATCTTCATGGCTCTAGGGCCCAGAAAAATATCTGCAAATATATGTGACCCTTATTTCCTAAAATTGACGTAATGTAAACAATCAGTTCTTTTTTTTTTTTTTTTAAAAAAAGAGTACTTTCTTTTTGGTTTTTCAAAACAGGGTTTCTTTGTGTAGCCCTGGCTGTCTTGGAACTCACTCCATAGACCAGGCTGGCCTCAAACTCACAGATCCATCTGCCTCTGCCTCTCAAGTTCTGGGATTAAAAAGATTACTTTCTTAATTGAAATATTTACCTTCTGAAACTGACCCGCTCTATGCCAAAATTGTCATTTGATGAATGAAGTTGTACCATAGATTTGGTAAGTATCCAGGCCACTTAGGAAGGTGATTTGAGTCATCTCATGACTTTTCTTTGTTTGGGGAAATTCTAGACTTGGGTATCAGGCATATAATTAAACCAGGAGCCCTCAAATGTGTAGCTCTGAGATTTCTCTTTGAGATCTTTTTTTTTTTTTCCTGTTCAAAAAGGGAAATGGAGATCTAATTGTCAGGGTTGATGCAGTCATGAATTCCCATATTGCAGTGTAAGATCACGTGTTTAGGGGACAGTGTACAGTCTCCTTTAAACACCAGCTGCTGCCTTCTGGAAGCTCGTTTAAGACAGCAGTGGCCTTCCCAAGAGTAAGTTTGTGGGGCAAGGCAGATAGGAGCACATGTCCGGCAGTCTCTTAGAAACGCCACCATGAAGTCACTGCAGAGGACTCTGCCTGTTAGGACACCCTGCGCCCAGCAGAGCTTCACGCATGAGCACAGGAGCTCCCATCTCATCCTCAAATGCTGGAACTCTTTCAACTGAGGCATCTCTCTTGCTGATGAATTACAAAGAGCAGGAGGAAAACAAATGCCGGAGAGCAAGGTGGGCAGTGACGTCATAGCTCTCTCCAGACTTCATGAACTGGCTGGACTAGCAAAGCAGGTGCCTGGACACATCAAGCACCCCTAAACTGAAAAGATTACTAAGCCAGAAATGAATGTTCTAAGTTCTAAATATATTATTCTGCTGTACGAAGATGCAACATGGAGTTCAAACTCAGAAGGCTGTTCCAATAGGAATAAATTGAATTCTAAAGGATTAACTGTAGGTTAAAACAAGAATTTAATTTTTAAGTGTATGTGTGTGTGTGTGTACAGAAATGTGCACACTGAGTGTGTATAAACCTGTAGAGAGCCACTGGATTCACCGGAGCTGGAGTTACAAGCAGTTGTGAAGCACCTGAGGTCTGTCCTGGGAATTGAACTTGAACCTCTGCAAGAGCAGTAATTGATCTTACCAGCCAGGCAATCTCTCTAGCCCCAGAATGCTAACTGTACATGCACACTGATCTAAAACAATTCTTTCACATAATAAGTTAATTAAACGGCATAACAAAATATATTTTTTAAATCTTTAGTTCCTATAGGGACACAGATTTTTTTTCCCTTCTTAATTTTCTTGTTCCATTAGCACTAAGTGCTATCTTGTGGAATATGCTATGGCTTCATCATCTTCTTCATTCCTATGGATTCGACCACTATGCTGTGCTCGCACTAACTCACACTGGGCTGGCACTTGGGTCTCGGCTGGCAGCGAGGATGCCACACGGAGGTCTCATGTGGGTCTGGGGAAGAGGTTGACAATGCTGGGCAGTGGCAGGGAAGACAGTGGCAGTGATGGCACCGTCACCGAGTGAGGCAGGAGATGAGCAGGGGTGTGCCTGAGTGTGTCTGAGGAGTGACGGCTCTGCCTTCTGTTTAGAGGACCACGCGGGATTTATATTGAAAACAGTCTGCAAGAGCAAAAAGCAGGAGACCAAAGAGGAAGAGACATTTGTCACGGCAGAGACAGAGCCACCTGGAAGCAGAGGAGGTGATGGGATGCGGTCAGGCTCCGGGTAGAGCAGGAAAAGAAGGCTGCAGAATCTGTTGGTAGATCAGAATGGGTGAGAGAGAAAGAGACAGGATGATTCCAGGGCTCGACTTCCGAGCAACAAAGGAACATATACACAGTCATGTGTACACACATGCACATGCACACACATGCACACATGTACATACAGATCCAGCATGTAGCATGTTCCTGATTTTCCTTAGTTTGTAAAGAAAGCAATCACTATGCAGCTGTACGAGAGTGTCACTTTTACCCGCTGCCTTGCTAGGAAGGGCCAGCCTTAATGCCAAGCACCCAAGCTGTGTTCTGGGAAACAGCACGTTGCCCACACCCACCTTGGACTTTTGGTACGCAGAAAGCATAATATTTTGACTTCTGAGAAGTCGCTTCTGATTTATAGATTCCATGTACTTGGGAGCATTTTGTAAACTTAATCTGGTATTCAACATTTGATAGCAGTTGCAATTGAAAACTGCAGGTCCCACGCCCTACAAATGCGCCTGACTATAATGCATTGGCAAAGAGTACAGACATTTGCACTTTGGAATGTGGGGTATCATCTGCCAAGACTGCGGCATTTAAAACCACACCCGGCAGGGCTGGGACTCACTTAGGGGTTTGGGGAACTTGTAACTGTGGCTTCAAAGCCAACCCTACCATCATTATTTATGATCCTGTTTGGACACCTGGAAAATGTGTGTGTGTGTATATATATATATATATATATATATATATATATATATATATATGTATAACCATAGCCTGGACACCTGGAAAATGTGTGTGTGTGTGTATATATATATATATATATATATATATATATATATACATATATATATATATAACCATAGCCTGGGATCTAATACTTGCTTAACAAGGAATATTTTCCTTGGCTGAAAAATAAAAATTTTGTGTTCTAAAATATGACGCCCATATCAGATTCCTAAACATTTTTTAAACCAAAGAAAATCTGGCCTGCATCCTTTCCAAAGGCAATGACTGTGTCTGCTGAAGGCACGGCTTGTTCTCAGCTATGCTGCTGTGGTTTAAAGAGTTAGACCCTGATGGCCACTACTAGTTGGCAGAGACCACAGGATATAAAGATGACTGGAGCCTGAAACACTCTGCCAATGGTCCCTGGACCCTTACGGCTGTGCAAGGCATTCTGGACCTCAGAGTCAAACGGTCTATCCAAAAGACTGATGCTCCCCAGACTGCATGCTAATGGAGACACCCTGGCCGTCTCTAAAGCCTGGCAGCACCCTTGGGTCCTGCTCTGACTTGAAGAGCATTCCAGCCTCGGTCCGTGACCTTCAGCTGCATTCAGAGGCAGGAAACAGCCATTCCTTCCTCCCACCAAATTAAAACACTCAATGTAATTTTGAAACACAATTGGCAAAGCTCACTCTACTGGATTAAAGTACTTTGTAAATTTGCCAAAGTCTAATGCTACCAGACCACACTAAACTAGGTGTCCAGCAGACAGGGAAGAACTGTGAGGCAATCAGATGGATTGTGTTTACTTGAACTTGAAGATCTTGCTTCAATTACATTTCTTCACTGGCCAAGGATGCTGGCCTGGGAGGCACAGGTTGACTGCACAATTATGAGTCTGCCGAGTGACCCGAGCTGGACGCCAGCTCAGCCAGCTCAGCCAGCTCAGCGCTCTTCTGACTCACACGTGTGGAAACTGAGTCCCGAGGGGAGTTCAGTGGCCACTGCCGCCTGAGTATTAGAGTCACACTTTCTGTTTGTACATAAAATCTAAATATTTGGAAGAAACCCCAGTGAATGAATAGCTTCAAAGTGGATGCTTTTACAGTTGTGGTTTATTGGTTGGGTTAGTGATACCTATGGCCTGTGTGCACACCTGTGCACATGCATGAGGGGAAGGGCACCACAGGGATCACTGGCGGTCCCTGGGGGTCTTTATAAAGGACATCTGCTGTCTTCATCTCCTTCAGCTTCTCTCTCTCAGTCTCGCTGCGCACTGTGCAGACTCCCACCCTAGACACCTGGTTGGGACAACACACGACAACAATGACCTATGGGGACGCTGAGTTGGTGACATCATGGAGTCTCGGAGGCTCTGACAAACTCACTTGAAAGTACTGTTATTTTGGGTGACTGTTATTTAAACAAACCCTGATACTTAGTATACAGCTCGGGGCTGGAGAGATGGCGTAGTGTTCAAAGCACTTTCTGCCTTGAGAGGACCTAAGTTTGGCTCCCAGCACCACATGGACGCTCACAACCCCTGTAGCCCCAGCCTCAGGGAGTTTGATGTCTTCTCGTGGCCTTCTCAGCGCTTGCATAGCTGTGCACATGGACAATCCTTCCGTGCACATAAATAAATAACCTTAAAAACACAGATCTGATGGCCTAAATATCACAATGTTTTGAAGGCTTTATTTGTGAACCCCCCATTGGTGCCCCCGTTGCTTAATGGCTCCACACTCTCCCAGACAACAGTGAAATGCCCTTGTCAAGCCAGCATCACCAGCCTGACTTCCAAGAGTATGAGCAGCCCTCTTCTCCTCCTGCTTTAGTGTTGTGTAAACTGCACCACTGGACCACAGGGACCTCATTGACCACAGGGACCTCACGGACCACAGGGACCTCACAGACCACAGGGACCTCACGGACCATAGGGACCTCACGGACTGTGCCTTCTCCCATTCTCCGTCCCCTGGTAGGAAGCGTTCCCTTTGTCCTTTCAAAGCATCATGAGTGCCCCCTCCTCCTTTGATATATTTCCTTAACCTCTGAGCCATCTCTCCAGAAATCTGCTTGTTTACCCATTTATCTACCTATCTATCTATCTATCCATCTATCTATCTATCCCCTCTTTTGACTGTCCCACATGCGTGACACGTACAGATGGGGCAGGGGGAGAAGGGGGCTAGCGTGGTGAGAGGAAGGTGCTCGCTGGTCATCAAGGTGACCTTGACCTTGTCCTTGCTTTAACAATTGCCCTTGCACTTTATGTCCACATCTGGGGAGGCTCTCAGAAGTTGTCAAGTTCAGCTAATTTAAGTAGAAGACAGACTGTTTTGGGACAACGGGACAGAGAACAGGAAAACTAGGTGAACACCAGTAAAGATAACTTAAAATAGGTGACTGTTACCTTGCTTTAGGTTTATTTACACTTTAACTCAGATAATCCAGGGTAGATTTAGGATACAGGCAAAGTTGTAAAAACAACATAAGACAGACACACCCTCACGCCAAATCCCAGACACTTTAAGACAGAGAGCTCATGTTATGTCTCACAAAAATAATCTTGACCCAAAGCCAAAAGCATGTTCACAGTCTACCTTCAGAAGAACCCATCAGTCTCTGGGGGTTAAGCCATTTGCACAGGCAGTAAGCTACCAAGAAAAACAAGGAAATAACTTTCAAAACAGTCAGGGCTCCCCCTGGATCAAAAGAGGGGATGAGCTAGAGATGGGTTTCCAGGGCCTTAGAAATGCATATTTCTTGACTTCTGTGACAGTTCCCCTGCTGTTTCATTGGCTCGTCTACTTAATTATACGTGTATGACCTACATATTTCTGTTCACATACTATTTATGATAACTTCGCTGCTTCCTTCACTCACACATGTAATTATAAGTGTATAATGCATATTCCTATTTACACACCATTGCTCACAGTTTAAAAGGAACAAACATACATATTAGTGGACAAATGTCAAAGGCTCTATAAAGAAATGAACAAAAAACGCTCATTCGATTTTAAAAAGTAAATTCAATATCACGAATAAATGTGCAGATTAAAGGCACAGTATTATGTTATTTAAAACTCAGCACACATGCTCAGAGAGTTTGTCAATATCCAGTGTCCATGAAACAGAGGAGGGACGGAAATGTGTGCATCTGGACACCAGTGAGATGTAACAAGCATCGGGGTGTCTTAGCAGAGCTGCAAACATAGATAGGACAGTCCACAGCCCCCACACGGTGACGCTCATGGTGACACTATAGACAATCCACAGCCCACACACGGTGACGCTCATGGTGACACTATAGACAATCCACAGCCCCCACACGTCCAGGGCTCACACACGGTGACGCTCATGGTGACACTATAGACAATCCACAGCCCACACATGTCCAGGGCTCACACACAGTGATGCTCATGGTGACGTCATTATCCCAGTGTTCTGGAAAGGCTCTAAGAGCTGATCAACAGATGAAGGAGTAAAGCCTGCAGTGTGCACAGCAGTAGAAATCAACCAATTGAAGCCAGAAAACCCTACGTGGAGGAACGTCACATACAAGCCAAATAAACATGCTACCAGGAAGGAGGGCCCCCCACAGAGAACCCAAAGTGAGATGCATACATCAGCACACAGATGAGCATGGGCCAGGCTGCACAAACAGGGAAAGTCTCAAGAAATGTGCAGGTCTGATGACACAAGGTCCCAGAGCATGGCGGAGGATGCCAGTCCGGGGAACGGGCACTGGCGTGAGCGTGGGCATCAACAATGTTAATGTCTGGGTCCATTTCCTGAGCCAAACCGTGGCTGGAATGAAAGTGTTCATCTTGTTTTAAAACCACAGATACATTCTTAATTAGTTATATATGTCATGTTACACTTTGAAAATTTAAAAATAATTTGATGGCTAAGAAGATATACCAGTAAGATACCCTGTTTCAAAAGACAAAAATGAAAACCCCATGGGAGATGGTGCCTGAGGAATGAGAGTTGAGGTTGTTCTCTGGCCTCCACATGTACCTTCGCACACCTTCACACACACACCTTCACACACACACACACACACACTCACACACACTCACACTTTATAATACACAAGCATACACACACTTCATACGTACATACACACACATTTCATACACACACACACACACACACACACACGCACACACACACACACGAAGGGGGAGGCAGGGAAAGAAGATCACTGTTTTGATCCCCAGATATTTGCCAAGTTTCCAGGAAGAACTGAAGAGAATTTCATCCTAATGGTAGGGGTGTTCCACACACGCTTTGTATTCTACAGATCAGGCTAAAGAGCTTGCAGCTGTAAGAGCTTGCTCACTGGTTAGCAGACACCCCACAACCTCTTCCTCTGGGGTCTCCTGGTCAGAAGGTGTCAAACACCACGGCTGAACCTGCAGTAGCCATGTCCTGCATACCTATGGTGGCTCAGCACGCTTTTGAAGATTAATCCAAGAGAAGATTCAATTCTCCCATAAAAGAAAACTAATGCCTTTGATGCCAAGATACCAGTTTATGAGAAAAGAAAATCAATATTTAATTTTCAGTCTTCTTGTTTCCCGTTTACTAAGACCAGTTAAGTCTTTCTTAATGGCTCTTCTGACTGTAACACTATCTTTAGATAATAAAGTGCCAGATTGACTCTTTCCACCCATCTCCCTCTGCATGTAGAAGTTTACCCCAGGAGCTGGGTGCAGATGAGAAGAAGAAAGAAGGGAATCAGCTGGAAATCAAAACCCAAACCTCAGGTTTATTCTTCAGTGTGATGTGCTCTGTTTTTCTTTTTAATCCACAGCTATTGACAGCTCTCCTCTGGATTTGACAACACACACATCCATCTTCTCATGCTGAGAAACATCTGGGCTCTTGGCAGTGCTTCACCCAACAGAACCCTGCACCAGGGGACCTCAAAGAGCAGGAAGAAGGGGGTGGTGGACAAGCGCAAGCGGTCCCCTCTCACGTCTTGCCATAGCTCGGGGCTTTTCTTTTAGATACTCTCAATTAGACGACCTTTAACTTTTGCGGGGAACTGATTTAATGTCGCTTAATTTCATAAAAACAAAACAGATGTGTAATTCTTTTAATGTTCAAAATTCTATAAGGAACACATGTTGGATATCTTACAAAGGAATGTTGCAAGTGTGCTTGAAAAATGAAGTCGTCTGCTTTTTTAAATCAGGGTTAAAAAATTTCCTTGAGAAATTGGTCAGACATTGGCATGCCTAATTCCTTGCACTCATGGCCAATATGGGGGCAGCGACATCATTTGCACACTAATGATTAAATAATATTTAGAAGCATATTAATAGACATATTTATGTTTATATTTGTATGTGTGCCCACATGTGTGCAGTGCACACGTGCATTATGTATGTGGAGGCAGGAGACAACATCGGGTGCTGCTCTTCAGGCTATGGTTTTGTTGAGCCAAGGTCTTTCACTGACCTGAAGCTCATCAAGCAGGTTGGGCTGGCTTGCCAGTGAGCCAAGGGTCCGCCTTGTCTCTGCCTCTTTACCATCCTGGGATTACAAGAGAATTCCACAATACCTAACCCTCTATGTAGGTTCTGGGGGCTCTGGCTGAGCTCCTCATTCTTGTCAGGCAAGGATTTTTTTTTTCCACATTAGCTATTTCCTTAGCCCAGTACCTATGGTTTTGTTCTTTAGAGTAGAGAGGCTGTCCTGGCTAGTTTTGTTGTCAGCTTGACACAAGCTAACGGCATTTGAGAGAAGGGAACCTCAGTTAAGAAAAGGGAACCTGAAATGGCCCTATCCTATAGCCATACTGATGAATATCTTGCATATCACCACAGAACCTTCATCTGGCCATGGATAGAGACAGAGACCCACACTGGAGCACCGGACTGAGCTCCCAAGGTCCCAGTAAGGAACAGAGAAGTCAGGACGGCAAGGGGTCCACCCACCCACTGAGATAGTGGGGCTGATCTATTGGGAGCTCACCAAGGCCAGCTGGACTGGGACTGAATAAGCATGGGATAAAACTGGACTCTCTGAACATGGCGGACAATGAAGGCTGATGAGAAGTCAAGGACAATGGCACTGGGTTTTGATCCTACTGCGTGTACTGGCTTTGTGGGAGCCTAGCCAGTTTGAATGCTCACCTTCCTAGACTTGGATGGAAGGGGGAGGACCTTGGACTTTCCACAGGGCAGGGAACCCTGACTGATCTTCGGACTGGAGAGGGAGGGGGAGAGGAGTGGGGGAAGAGGGAGAGGAGTGATGGGAGGGGGAGGGAAATAGGAGGCTGGGAGGAGGCGGATTTTTTTTTCAATAAAAAAAAAAAAAGAAAATACCTCCATAATCCTGGGCTGCTGACAACTAGGGCATTTTTTAAATTAGTGATGAATGTGGGAAGACCCAGCCCAGTGTGGATGGGGCTGTTCCTGGGCTGATGGTTCTGGGTTCTATCAGAAAGCAGGCTGAGCAAGCCATGGATGGCCTCTGCATCAGCTCCTGCCTCCAGGTTCCTGCCCTGTGTGAGCTCCTGTCCTGACTTCCTTCCATGATGGACAGTGGTGTGTAACTGCAAGCCACAAGGGCCCTTTCCTCCCCCAGGATGCTTGGGTCATGATGTCATCACATCAGAGGTGACCCTGACTAGGACAGGGTTCCGGTCACCTGTGCAGTGTCTGAGACGAAGAGGGGAAATGCTCCTCAAAGACCACAAATGGGGGTAGGGGGAATATTCAGTTGGTGAGCTGCTTTCGAAGGTCTGAATTTGGATCTCCAAAATGATCAGCAGCAGAGGAGGCCCCCAGGGAGGAGGCAGTCTGCCATGGCTAGCTCCCGGGAAGGGGCTGTTGGATTTGGTCATAAGAGGTTTGAGGTGACAGATGATACTCGGACTGAAAGCAGGAAGTTATCATCCTAGGTGGCACAGTTTAGGGTTGGGGTCTCAAAGTAGCATCTTTACCGAAAGGAGGGGCTCTGGGAAAGTGCAGGGATGGCAGGAGCTAGAGAAGCAGAAAAAAGGGTCACGCAAGGCAGGAGTGTAAGGGAGGCAGGGGTGTAAGGGGATGCTCCTATTCATCATCAGACATGGAGACATGACACGTTAGACACACTCCAGAGCCATCACGTTTGGACACTAAGAAAAACTATCACTAAAGGTGATTGTAGGGGATAGAAATCATGTTTGGATGTTCAAACACCACTCAGTTATGAAGAAGGGGAAAACACAAAGATTTTTTTTAAAACTTTCCTAATCAAAACTAACAGGATAAAGTAGGGCACTTTTTGGTTTAATTTTGCTTTTTAGACTGGAAAGATCTGAGAAAAGTCTGTGAGGATACAGTGAAGGAAGGAGATCGGGATGAAAGAGAAGGGATCAGGATGAAGGAGAAGAGATCAGGATGAAGAAGAAGAGGGATCAGGATGAAGGAGAAAGGATCAGGATGAACGAGAAGGGATCAGGATGAAGAAAAGGGATCAGGATGAAGGAGAAGGGATCAGGATGAAGGAGAAGAGGGATCAGGATGAAGGAGAAGAGGGATCAGGATGAAGGAGAAGAGGGATCAGGATGAAGGAGAAGAGGAATCAGGATGAGAAAGTAAGTTCACATGGAATGCTTGACTAGGCTGGTGAGTTTGCACAACCTATTGTCTTATTTCATTTTAAAAATTATTTACTTCATGGTGTGTGTGAGCGTGCATGCGTGTTTGTGTGCTCTGTGTGTGTGTGTGTACCTGTGGAGGTCAGAGGACAGCTGGGTTCAGCTCTCTTCTTCTACCAGATGGGTACCAGGCTTCAACCATTACCGGATGAGCCATCCAGAGCCCTAGAGCCTTACCTGTGTGATGTGCCAGCACCAGCTGTCAGGTGTTCTGCTTTAGAGGAGCTCTTAGGACATCACCTTAGTGAACAAAGTTCATTAGGACACAAGAAAAAATAATTGCCTCTTGCACACATTCACACGCATGCGTGCGCGCACACATCCCTGCTGTATACACCTGTGCACAAAGCCACAGCTGTGAATGAAATAGTTTTGGTTCTATTTCCCAAGCGAATGGTCTTAGAAAGTAAGCCATTTCCTCGGCATGAAGGGTCCTTCTTTCACAAATTCCATTAAAATGCAGTCTCTGTCACCCACCAGTCCAATGTTAGTGTTCTTCACAGCTTCCTTTGGCCACAGCTTCTGCCCCTAATGTCTCCCCATGCTTTCTCTGCATTATGTGCGGTGGGACCTGAAAGCAAAAGCCTGCTGCCGAGACAGTCCTTGCAGCAATGAGCTCTCCGTGTGGAGAGGATGCCTGCTAAGCAGCTGCGCCATGGCGGCCAGGACAGAACTGTACCCACTCGGGGTTTCTGTGTGCTCACTGATGCAGGGATCCTCTCTCCCCTGCTGACAACAGAGCTAAGGAAATGACTGCAGTTTCTGATGTGGAGACAGCAAACTGGGATTTTTCAGGGACTGAAAGCTTTTTGTTAAAATATGAATAAACAGCTTGCATCAAAGTTCATCCTGCTTAGCCAGCTGTGAGGATTCTGAGGTCCCACACACACACACACACACACACACACACACACACACACACACGCGCACACGCACACACGAGAAAGTGAGAGCAAGACAGACAGACAGAGAGAGAGAGAGAGAGAGAGAGAGAGAGAGAGAATCTGTGAATGCTGACTCATCTGATCAGAGGTTTTGAATAATGGATCTGGAGTGAGATTATTCTGAATTATCGGGTTAGCACGATGACGTGATCACATGAACATGTAAGGAGATGGGGAGACTGGCAGAAGCTGTGAGGTTGACATCGGCTTGGCTGGGTTTGGAATCACTAGAACGGCAGGCAGGGTACCCCTCTGGGGGCATCTATGAGGACAGTTCCAGGGAGTATCTGTAAAAGCCTGACAACTGTCAGGGAAGGCTCAGGCTAGAGAATTTCTCCCACCTGTGACATGAGCCGTGTCCTGTAAACGTGGAGCCCACTCCACGTGTAGTATGTTACTTCTAAGTTACCATTTCGAACCCAGAATAGAAAGAACATGGGTGTGGGTGGGGGGAACAGCAAAACCAAAGGACTCTCCCTAGTGCCTAGAAGACCACTTGGAAAGGAGCTTGGTAGATTGGAAAGCAGTTATAAATTTGAAAGGGCTTCACCAACACAGCACCACAGGCCAGAAAGTCAAATAACAGCTAGCTCTCTGGAAGCTACAAGATCAAGACCAAGACATCGGCAGGGTCAGTTTCTCCCAGGCCCATGTGTGTCTCTGGTGGAAACCTCTGGCTTTTCCTTCTGTCTGTGCCCGGTTTTGCTCCTCTTGCAAGGACACCAGTCGTACTGTTATGGCCCATGGTGATGACTTCATCTGACAGTTAACCACTGAGAGACCCCGTCTCCACTGAATTTGGAATCCAACACAAGAATTAGGAGGTGAGATCAACTTAGCCCTTGGAGTCTACTGTATCAGGCAGAGCTCTCCAGAGAAGAATCTGTTAAAAATGGAAGGTTCTGGATTGGCTTACACAATGGGTCTGGTAATCCAGCAATGGCTAACTTCAAGCTGGGGAGGCAGAGACCAGGATCCAACCCAGAGCAGGATCCCTCAGAAGTGTCATGCAGGCCTAGATGCCCCTGCAGAGGAGCAGCTATTGAGTCCCCCTTGAAAGACCTAAGAAGCTGCAGCCAGATGCAGGCAGGAAGACAGTGGAAAGCCACTGGGAAAAGAAAGGACCTTGGAGACTTAATGCCCTCTGTCTCCTGTGCTGCGTACCCATTGAAAGTGCGATTTTACCCCCATCCAGGGTAAGTCCTTCCCCCCAGTCACTGCCCCACAACACCGTCATTGCTGGAAATAAGCCCAGGGACCCGGTGCATGCCTCAGTCCAGATCTCTTAATGCAGTCACGTTGACAACAGAGACCAATGGCCTCAGCCGGAGCGGGATGAGGTGGGGGCAGGGTAAATCTCCACTCAGCAGACACGGGTATATGCAACTGAGAGAAAAGGTGCCCGAGGTCACTGGGGAGATGTGCTGACCAGTCAGTGGTAATTCTGCCAAACCCATGAGCACAACACCTGGGTGTATAAATAGACCAGAGTGGAGCTTTTGAGTTCTGTCAGCAGCTACTTTGGGGAGCCATTGAGAGCATCCTTCCAATCCTGGACTCCTTCCAAGTCCAGCCAACGAAGGCTGCAGAGATTCTGGACCAGATCAGAAGAGAACCTCGCAGAATCACAACTTCTGAGCCATTAGAAAATGAGGATTCGGGGACTGAGGGTCAGAAATCTCTCTCTCCAAACACTCGCCGCAGCTAGTGGGATCGAGGTTCTGCAAGCTGCAGAGATTTGAGACGTGTCGAGTGCCAAGACTATTTCTTAGGGCTAGTGGTTCAGTGCAGAGGATAGTTTACAGCAATATGAGTTTTTTAAAAAACTGAAGTTACTAGGGTAGATTTTAAGAGGCACATTTTATTTCCAATGAATTCAACATGAACCACCTCAAGTTAGCAACATATAGAATATAATCATTCATTTGTTTAACAAATTAGAAACTTGAAAACATTATTCTCTGTGTGTGTACCCACTTGTACACAGAGCACATGTGGAGGTCAGGAGACAACTTTCAGGAGTCGACCCTCTTCTTCTATCCTATGGGTTCCAAGGACTAAACTCAGGCTCAGTGGCAAGTGCCTTGTTTTGAAATTGCTGGGTACGTTTCCATGTCTAGTCCAATACCTCTACTCAAAGAGTTTACTTTCTTAGGGGGAAGAGAGCACACCCGCACATGCACACACAGGTACACACACGTGCACATGTACACGCACACACAAAAGCACACACATGCGCACACACGTACATGCACACTCACAGGCACACACATATGCACAATGTAAGATCATGACAACTGCTACCCAGTCATCAGGACCAAGGTCACATTGTCAGAGCTCTCAGCAGAGGGCCCTCCAGTCCTGTCTAAACAATGAATCCTAGCAGGTAGTCTGCATGTGGCCATACCTGAGCTCAGCTCTGCTTCGCTGCATCCTAATAACACACACCAGGGGAAACTGAGGCCCAAACAGGTGAGGTCCCTGGCACAGGCATTGGCTGTCTGCACTATGCTTCCTCCTGCCGCTATTAATATTTACTTCAATAATCCAAGTGGAGGCTCTGCTGGGCACACACTTATCGACAGTGCAGGGAAATAGGTGAATTTAGCAGAACTCTGAGTTCCTATGCCTTCCATGCCATCTGTCCCTTGGTTCTGAGGTGCTATACAAGCCAGGCTTTGGCTGACACGCGCCAGCCTCAGAAGGCAGGTGTCCACAGGGCAGACTGGAAGCACCTGAGATCTCTTGGCTAGTAGACCTTCCAGCTGCTCGGGACAGCACCGCATCATAAGAGGAAAGGAGCTCACTGAAACAGATGAGGGGCTCATAGAGATTCTCCAGCCTCTGGATACTAGATGAGAACTGAGAAGTGGCCAGTGATGCCTTTGGCCAGGAAGAATTGGGTGACACTGTGCCCATTATCCTCCCTGCGACTGAGGGTGGACAAGACCTGGGAAGAGCACGCCTCCTTCCTAGTAAAGGGGTTTAAGAGCTGGGGAACTTCTAGCAGAACTAGAGTGATGAAAATCAAAAGGCTATAGATCCATACAGTGGACACGCACAACACAGTGGACACGCACAGCACAGTGGATGTGTACAGCACAGTGGACGTGTACAGCACAGTGGACACACAGCACAGTGGACGTGTATAGCACAGTGGACACGCACAGCACAGTGGACACGCACAGCACAGTGGACATGCACAGCACAGTGGACGTGTACAGCACAGGGGACACACAGCACAGTGGACACACAGCACAGTGGACATGTACAGCACAGTGGACACACAGCACATTGGACACACAGGAGAGTGGACACACAAGCACAGTGGACACACAGCACAGTGGACACGCACAGCACAGTGGACACACAGCAGAGTGGACATGTACAGCATAGTGGACATGTACAGCACAGTGGACACGCACAGCACAGTGGACATGCACAGCACAGTGGACACACAGCACAGTGGACACACACAGCACAGTGGACACGCACAGCACAGTGGACATGTACAGCACAGTGGACACGCACAACACAGTGGACACACAGCAAAGTGGACACGCACAGCGGACACACAGCACAGTGGACACGCACAGCACAGTGGACACGCACAGCACAGTAGACATGCACAGCACAGTGGACACACAGCACAGTGGACACACAGCACAGTGGACACGCACAGCACAGTAGACACACAGCACAGTGGACATGTACAGCACAGTGGCCACACAGCACAGTGCACAGACAGCACAGGGACACACAGCACAGTGGACACACAGCACAGTGGACGTGTACAGCACAGTGGCCACACAGCACAGTGCACACACAGCACAGTGGACACACAGCACAGTGGACACACAGCACAGTGGACGTGTACAGCACAGTGGACACACAGCACAGTGGACATGTACAGCACAGTGGACACGTACAGCACAGAGGACACGTACAGCACAGTGGACACGCACAGCACAGTGGACACGCACAGCACAGTGGACACACAGCACAGTGGACACACAGCACAGTGGACACGCACAGCACAGTGGACACACAGCAGAGTGGACATGTACAGCACAGTGGACATGTACAGCACAGTGGACACGCACAGCACAGTGGACACGCACAGCACAGTGGACACAGCACAGTGGAAAGACACAGCACAGTGGACACGCACAGCATAGTGGACATGAACAGCACAGTGGACACGCACAGCACAGTGGACACACAGCACAGTGGACAGACACAGCACAGTGGACACACACAGCACAGTGGACATACAGCACAGTGGACACGCACAGCACAGTGGACACACAGCACAGTGGACAGACACAGCACAGTGGACACACACAGCACAGTGGACACGCACAGCACAGTGGACATGCACAGCACAGTGGACATGCACAGCACAGTGGACGTGTACAGCACAGTGGACACGCACAGCACAGTGGACACACAGCACAGCACAGTGGACACACACAGCACAGTGGACACACACAGCACAGTGGACACGCACAGCACAGTGGACATGCACAGCACAGTGGACACGCACAGCACAGTGGACACACAGCACAGTGGACACGCACAGCACAGTGGACGCGCACAGCACAGTGGACGCACACAGCACAGTGGACGCACACAGCACAGTGGACACGCACAGCACAGTGGACACGCATAGCACAGTGGACACGCATAGCACAGTGGACACACAGCACAGTGGACATGTATAGCACAGTGGACACACAGCACAGTGGACATGTACAGCACAGTGGACACGCACATCACAGTGGACACACAGCACAGTGGACACACACAGCACAGTGGACGCGCACAGCACAATGGACGCACACAGCACAGTGGACACGCACAGCACAGTGGACACGCACAGCACAGTGGACACACAGCACAGTGGACATGTATAGCACAGTGGACACATAGCACAGTGGACGTGTACAGCACAGTGGACACACACAGCACAGTGGACACGCACAGCACAGTGGACACACAGCACAGTGGACACGCACAGCACAGTGGACACACAGCACAGTGGATACGCACAGCACAGTGGAAACGCACAGCATAGTGGACGTGTACAGCACAGTGGACACGCACAGCACAGTGGACACGCACAGCACAGTGGACACGCACAGTACAGTGGACACGCACAGCACAGTGGACACGCACAGCACAGTGGACACGCACAGCACAGTGGACACACAGCACAGTGGACACGCACAGCACAGTGGACACACACAGCACAGTGGACACACACAGCACAGTGGACACGCACAGCACAGTGGACACACAGCACAGTGGACATGCACAGCACAGTGGACACACAGCACAGTGGACACACAGCACATTGGACATGCACAGCACAGTGGACACGCACAGCACAGTGGACACGCACAGCACAGTGGACGTGTACAGCACAGTGGACACGCACAGCACAGTGGACACACAGCACAGCACAGTGGACACACACAGCACAGTGGACACACACAGCACAGTGGACACGCACAGCACAGTGGACATGCACAGCACAGTGGACACGCACAGCACAGTGGACACACAGCACAGTGGACACGCACAGCACAGTGGATGCGCACAGCACAGTGGATGCACACAGCACAGTGGACACGCACTGCACAGTGGACACGCACAGCACAGTGGACACGCATAGCACAGTGGACACACAGCACAGTGGACATGTATAGCACAGTGGACACATAGCACAGTGGACGTGTACAGCACAGTGGACACACACAGCACAGTGGACACGCACAGCACAGTGGACACACAGCACAGTGGACACGCACAGCACAGTGGACACACAGCACAGTGGATACGCACAGCACAGTGGAAACGCACAGCATAGTGGACGTGTACAGCACAGTGGACACGCACAGCACAGTGGACACGCACAGCACAGTGGACACGCACAGTACAGTGGACATGCACAGCACAGTGGACACGCACAGCACAGTGGACACGCACAGCACAGTGGACACACAGCACAGTGGACACGCACAGCACAGTGGACACACACAGCACAGTGGACACACACAGCACAGTGGACACGCACAGCACAGTGGACACACAGTACAGTGGACATGCACAGCACAGTGGACACACAGCACAGTGGACACACAGCACATTGGACATGCACAGCACAGTGGACACGCACAGCACAGTGGACACGCACAGCACAGTGGACGTGTACAGCACAGTGGACACGCACAGCACAGTGGACACACAGCACAGCACAGTGGACACACACAGCACAGTGGACACACACAGCACAGTGGACACGCACAGCACAGTGGACATGCACAGCACAGTGGACACGCACAGCACAGTGGACACACAGCACAGTGGACACGCACAGCACAGTGGACGCGCACAGCACAGTGGATGCACACAGCACAGTGGACACGCACTGCACAGTGGACACGCACAGCACAGTGGACACGCATAGCACAGTGGACACACAGCACAGTGGACATGTATAGCACAGTGGACACACAGCACAGTGGACGTGTACAGCACAGTGGACACACAGAACAGTGGACACACAGAACAGTGGACACACAGCACAGTGGACGCGCACAGCACAGTGGATGCACACAGCACAGTCGACATGCACAGCACAGTGGACACACAGCACTGTGGACACGCACAGCACAGTGGACACACAGCACAGTGGACATGTACAGCACAGTGGACACAGCACAGTGGACGCGCACAGTACAGTAGATGCACACAGCACAGTGGACATGTACAGCAACCCCCGTGCACATGATCACCACAGTGGACATGTCCAATTCCCCTAACACACATGGACAGCACAGTCAACATGCACAGCAACCCCATGGTACACAGTCAATACAGGTGACATGCACAATGGCCTCACAGCACAATGTCAACCCAGTGGACATGTATAATTACCCAACAGCACATGGGCAACACAGTGGACATGCACAACGGCCCCAAATCACACAGCCAATACAGTGGACATGCACAGTGGCCCCACAGCACACAGTCAATACAGTGGACATGCACAGTGGCCCCAAATCACACAGCCAATACAGTGGACATGCACAACGGCCCCAAATCACACAGCCAATACAGTGGACATGCACAGTGGCCCCTACAGTAGTGGGTGTGGTCACTGCCCCCATGTGACAGGCTCACACGGCAAGTGTGTACACTCTGAGCCCCTCCCACTCGAGTTGCTCTTTCAGGTTCTGCCGCAGGCTTTTCAGACTACAGTTACCACAATTTCAAAGCTGCCCTCCACACTTCGTGCTGTCTGTTCTGGGACTGTATATGTGCCAAAAGACTGCAGGAACTCACCCAAGTAGGACATTTTGATCGGCTTCAGCCAAACCTGCCTATTAGAGGCACCAGGGGAGCATTTAGCAGCTCCACGTGCCAGGCTGAACCCTTGGGATCTTGACCGACTGGGTCTTGATTGAAGTGTGGGCATCCGTGTTCACAGAATCACAATGGTGGGTGGGAGCCCCTGGCGCAGGTGACGAGAAGCAGAACAGGCAGACGAGGGACGCTCAACACCATCAGTGATACTTGCAATCCTAAGGCTTCAAGAACTTCCTTCCTTAAAATACACACTGCTCTTTGGGTGGGCATAACTTCGACTTCCCTTTTCCCTGTTCTAAAATCACTAAGACCATAAGGTAAGGAGGAGCCAGCACCAGAGCAAATATCCCCGAGAGAAAGGCCTTAAGGGATGCGAGAGGCCAGGCTTGAAGATGAAACCAAGAATCTGTTCTTAAGGGGTAAAATCATTCGATGTGAATCCAGACGTGATTCAATAATCATGGCTAAGACCAAGCCAGCTGTGGAAATGTCGTGATGATGCCTTGAATAAATGTCAGGGTTCTTTGTGCCTTGTGGGGGAACGCCGTCCTCCAGGCAGGGCATGGATGGGGGTGGGGTGGGGAGGCTCTGCCTCTCTCTGAGGATATGTAAGTAGCTAAGGGTTGCCTGGAGAGGGGGCACTCTTACCAGTGGGGTAAAGGATCACAGGTTGCCTGTGCTCCTCTAAGCAACTCTAAACTCGCTGTTTCTCCAAGCCAGCTTTGAGTGGAATTGCTTCTCTGGTTTGTTGTCGGTGCCCCACCTGGGGTGGAGCAGACATTTGTTCTATACCCCACTCAGGGAAAGTTCACACAACAGCTGGGAAGCACAAAAGAGGGCAAAGTTGGAGAAGACAATACTTCTGTCTGGATGCAGTCACAGCAACCAAATACAGTACTTAAAACCTGTAATCACTAAGTAAACGAGAAAAATTCAGCAGCCAACTTTAGCATCATGAAATGATTTGCACCCCAAAGGAAAGCAAGTTTCTGATTGGTCAACAGTCTGGCGTGCCAATCTGTGAACCCTCAGATCTGTTTCACCACTGGCTTTGCCAGTAACGTTTATGCTAATTACTAATGCTTTTGCTATTCAACATGACACAGCAGGACTGAGGAGCTGTGCCAGCATGAGGACCTGAGTTCAGATCTCCAGCGCCCAGGTGAGATCTAGCACAGCAGTGTGTGCCTGTCACCCCACCCCCACCAGGGAGGCAGTGTGGGGAGGGGGTATAGGGAGGGGGCGGGCAGCAAGAACCCGGGTCTGTTGGCCAATCAGCCTGGTCTAACAGATTAGCTTCAGGTTCAGCGAGAGACCCTGCTCAAAACCTAAAGTGAGGCGCATTCAAGGAAGACACTGACATTGATTTCAGCCTCCACACATGCACACGTGGGCAAGCACGCGCGCGCGCGCGCACACACACACACACACACACATACACACAGTTTTCCAACACCTTACTTTAAATGCAGTCACACACTGCCCAATGACACAGATCTGAGAACAGCATCACCAATAACTTTGTCCTATGTGAACAGGCCAGCTGCTGGATCTGGCTTCTTGATGTGATCAGGAACTGACCACTCGCAGTGCGGGTGTGGCGTGGCACACTGTCTCACAGCAGCCGCCGTTAGAGGAAGGAGAAGGGAGGGGGCACAAGGCATGTGTGAACACTGTCAGCATGTTTGCCACCAGCACCAGGTACCACACACTCACACTGTGTGCACCACGCTTCTTACACCTGGTGCCTCAGTATGTTAGTTAGCCACATCAGCATCAGAACAAACACGTGGCAGTCACACCTCTTGCTATGATGTGATGCTGGCGACATCTGAATGCAGATAAGTGGAAATTTCAGCTCCAATACAGCCCGATGGCATCACTGCCATGCACAACCATAATCCAAGTGTCATTTGTGGAGAATGGCTGTAGAACACAAGACTGAACCTGAAGGAACAGGGGAGTTTGACTTAATGTATGGAAGTGCCAAGTGAGAAAGACCACACACGAATGCAGAGCACAGCATACAACAGGAGTGCACAGCCCCGGGGTTGCCCTTTGTGCTAGGATCCCAGACATGGGAGACACAGGAGTCCCATTCCCATCTCAGCTGCAGACACTTACTCAGGGCGGCCTGGCTGAGGTTCCCGGAGACCCATGGTCATTGATCCTGCTGTCTTCCCAGAGCCAACTCCCAGCCCAGCTCCTGGAGCCCTCCTGGGCACTTCTGCCTTTCCCTTCCCTGTTCCTCCTCCAGCCATAGGCCAATTTTGTCAAAATGGATGCTTATGTTGTGAACAGTTAATGTAAATAAAATAAAAAATAGAAGCTCCATCCCTACCACACAGAAGTGCTGGTTCTGTGCTTTCTTTTGAAATGTTGGCTGTAAGATTTTTGTCTTTAATAAAATCCTCAGAACTAGAGAAAGTGTCCAGTGCTTCTTAGGGAACCTTTGCAGCTCTGAGTCTTCAGAAGTCTTAGCTTTATAAATATTCAGGAGATGATGTACACTGTCATGTGTGCTTAGAATTTAAACTTCATTTAAACTACAAATGGACTACAGAGAGAGGGAGGGATGGAGAGAGAGAGATACAGAGAGAGAGATAGAGATAGATAGATAGATAGATAGATAGATAGATAAAGAGATACAGAGAGAGAGAAGGAGGGAGGGAGGGAGGGAGGGAGGGAGGGAGGGAGGGAGGGAGGGAGGGAGGGAGAGACTGGTTTGGTGCACAGCTTTCTGCATGACAGTGAGAGGGAGTCATGGTTCCTGTGGTCTTGCTCCTGAGAACACCCACAGCACACACAGTGATTCTCCATACAGTATTTTCAAAGTCCCTGTCTGTAAAATCCAGCTTTCCTGGGTGACAGTGAACTCCAGTGCCCTCTCGGTCTGACGCCACTCAATGTTCTTTGCCTCTGTTGTCACACTCACCAAAATGAACACTATGGCCATTTCTCTGTGGAAGTGGAATGTCTACTCTCAACATATACCAGCTTCATTTACTAGTGCTTAACCGTATGGAGGAAACGTTTTGTTTCCTGCCACCACCAGGCAACCCTGGTGTGACTCTGCTGAGCCTCTGCCCTCTCCAGGGACGACACAGGCCAGTCTTTCCATTTCACCTTCTTTGGATCATTGTCTTTTCTTTTTTTATTGATTTTTATTGAACTCTACATTTTTCTCTGTTCCCCTCTCTACCTCTCCCCTCCCCTTCAACCTTCTCCCAAGGTCCCCATGCTCCCAATTTACTCAGGAGATCTTGTCTTTTTCTACTTCCCATGTAGATTAGATCTATGTATATCTCTCTTAGAGTCCTCATTGTTGTCTAGGTTCTCTGGGACTGTGATTTGTGGGCTGGTTTTCTTTGCTTTATGTTTAAAAACCACTTATGAGTGAGTACATGTGATAATTGTCTTTCTGGGTCTGAGATACCTCACTCAAAATGATGTTTTCTAGCTTCATCCATTTGCCTGCAAAATTCAAGCTGTCATTATTTTTTTCTGCTGTGTAGTACTCCATTGTGTAAATGTATCACATTTTTCTTATCCATTCTTTGGTCAAGGGACATTTAAGTTGTTTCCAGATTCTGGCTATGACAAACAAAGCTGCTATGAACATAGTTGAGCACATGTCCTTGTCTTTTCTTTGTGTTGAAAGCCGGCTTCAGGATCCCTGGATTATAGCTGATGTGTCAAGGACACACAGGGTGGGTACACTGAAGTCAAGCAGTAAAGGCTGTTGGTCTTCCTCGCCCCCCTCTATATAGTTTATTTATACTTTATATATTATATACTTTGGCCATATTTTAAGAAAGAATAATGGTGAATGCCCAAAGATAGCACTGCCTGGAGGAGTGCACAGGATAAGGCAAAGAGGATGGTCAAAAAAACGCTGGATAGACAGCATAAAGGAAGACTGCAGAACCTTGGGTGTGACAATAACACAAGCACCTAGGACTGCCCAGGACAGGAACAACGGGAGAACTGCCATAAATGGGCTGCCTATGCATGCTTAAGCATTGCCAGGGCATAAATGATGATGATTACTCAAATATATATGTGTGTATATATGAGCCTGTACTGTATGTTTTATCTGCATTGTATCATTACTATATATACATACATATATATATATATATGTATGTGTGTATAAATAAGCATGTGTATATATGCATTATGCATATATGTGTATACATGTGTATACATACATACATACATACATACACAGTAAGGCCAGTAGATACCTCACCCCAACTTTACAGATGATAAGAATCCCCTTAGCACCCACGTGTTTAGGGATGACACCCACGACCCCTTAGCACCCACGTGCTCAGAGACGACACCTACGACCCCTTAGCACCCACATGCTTGGGGATGACATTTATGATCCCTTAGAACCCACATGTTTGGGGATGACACCTCTGAATCTGCTGTGACATCATAGGTAACAACATGCAGACCCACGGCCTGCTCCTGAGAGGTTTAAGCAGTGAGCTTGGGGTACAGGTGATGTGGGAGTGTCATATATCAATCTGTTGATTTCATTGGTTAAGCAATAAAGAAACTGCTAGGCCCATTTGATAGGCCCACCCTTAGGTGGGTGGAGTAAACAGAACAGAAGGCTGGGAGAAAGAAGCTGAGTCAGTGAGTCGCCATGATTCTCACACTCCAGACAGACGCAGGTTAAGATCATTCCTGGTAAGCCAGCTAGTGGGCTACAGCAGATTATTAGAAATGGGCTAGTACAGTTGCGAGAGCTAGCCTAGAAGAGGCTAGATAGAAATGGGCCAAGCGGTGTTTAAAAGAATACAGTTTCCATGTAATTATTTCGGGTAAAGCTAGCCGGGTGGCGGGACGCAGCCCAGCCCGCCGCTCTTATTTCAACATACAGGTCCTTATTCTTACATTCCTGTGCTTACAGCACCAGCTTCTCGGGATGCCTTTTCTTACAGTGAGCTTAGGAACCCTGAGCGGGTGGTCCCAAACAGACCAGTCATAGTGAAGGTGGCAGGAAGAGGATGGATGCCAGCCAAAAGAGAACAACTGCTCACTGAGAGAACAAAGAATTGCAACACAAAAGTTATTATTTTTGTTGGTATATTTGACTTAGTGTCACAATCTAAGGAAGAACCACCATTTCCTGCAAGGACTGGGAACTGATAAGAATCCAGCAAGCCTGGAGGTGTCACTGTTGTGAAGCACAGCTCTATGAGAGATGCTGGAAAACTCTGAGACAGTCTAATGAAAATACCGTACAGCTGGACCACAGACTTGGCTTGGCGTGGATGGGGCCTATTAGAGGCCCCTGGTCTTGGCTCCTTTTCCACTGCTATGATAAGAATAACCCAAGAAAAGCAACTTAAGGAGGGTTCACTGTGGCTCACTGTTTGTGGCGATGCCTGTCATGGAGAAAAGACAGCAGACGCCTAAGCAGCTGACAACATTGCATCCAGCCAGGAAGAAAATAGCGAGGAATGACTGTGTTCACCTCACGTCCTCATTGTATACAGTCCAGAACCCCAGCCCAGGGAATGATGTCAGTATACAGTGGGCGGGTCTTCCCATGTCAATAACTCCATTAAGATAATCCAGAGGGGCGTGACCAGAGACTAACCCAACCCAGAGAGCCCCCATGAGCGTGACCAGAAGCACAGGACAACAGTGACCATCACGCTTTCTCCAACTGTCCCTATGTTCAACATACACCGAGAAAAAAGTCCTTCCTGAACTGGAAGGACAAAACATCATACTACCAATGGGGCTTGTCCTGGTTACGGTCACCATCGCTGTAATGAAATGCCATGACCAAAGCAACATGGGAAGAACAGGGAAGTCAGTACAGGAACTCCAACAGGATAAGAACCTGGAGGCAGGAGTTGATACAGGGGCCATAGAGGGTGCTGCTTACTGGCTTGCTTTCCGTGGCCTGCTCAGTCCACTTTCCTATAGAACTCAGGACCACTTGCCCAGAGGTGGGTCTTCCCACGTCAATCCCTCATTAAGAAAATGCCCTACGGTCCTTCTCACAGGCCAATCTTATGGAGGCATTTTCTCTACTGCGGTTCCCACTTCTTGATGACTCCAGCCTGTGTCAAGTTGACACAAATTTAGCCAGCACAGAGTCCCTGGTTCTCTTTTCAGAACTACCAACTCACTACATCATTAACTTTAAAGCTAATGGTATACTTAGTTTGTCATCAGTCTGTCTACAAAGACACCATCCTAAAGGGCCAATGTGAGGATTAAACCAAAGACCTTTGCTCCTTTAAAATAGAGAAGCAGTTAGGCTGCCAAGCCTGACAGCAGGCAGGTAAGTGACCAGGACCAAGTGCACCGCTTTGTTTTAAGGAAATGAGGTGTCCGTGTGGAGTATACGAAGCTTAGAAATTATTTATTATCCTACCAGTGAGAGTTACTACTAAACAATAATCTTTATTGGTTATAGAGATGTGTTCAGTGATTATTTAGGGGACAGTCTAGGTCCTACCACATGAGCAGAGTTAGACATCTTCATGCTTACATAAGGTCAGTCCTTATATACAAGGTACATTCTTCTGTAACAAAGGTCTATACCACAGAGCCATATTTCGGGTTCTGCAAAGACCCCACACTAACTCCCTTCTCAGCTGGTACAGGGGAAATGTCACATGCTAACAAGGCAGTGGACTTCCATGGGCTATGATCGTTCCCTGTAACTCGAGCAGCACATCGCTTGTCTTCTCATGCACCCACAGGGGACTCCTCTTCCATCCTCCCTTCCTCCTCTCCCTCTGCCCCCCTCTTCCTCACTGTTCTTTTCCCTCCTCCCCTCCAGCTTGAAAGAACTCTAAGTTAAAAAGAACAGTTTCTACTCCCAGGACGACTTTCCCCAAAGCTTTGTGTACAATCAGTGTGTTCTTTTCATAGGTCATTTGATGTCAAAAGATAAATGTCACCATGCCCAGACTGCCCTTCATGAGATGGAAGCAGAGCAGCCACAGAACAATGCTCTGGGGAAGAATGTACTTATGAATATGAGCATGAACTGTGGAAATGTTCTTTGGAAAGACATCCTCCCACACCACACACAGCTCTGCCCATCAATTTGTCTTGGTTCCTTCTGAAGTCAGAAGTGAGTTTTCTCACTCTAGAAAACACTACTCATGAATTTCCTAAATGTGTGTGTTGATTTCACAGCAACACGGCAACATTGTATACATTCATGACCATGAATAAAATAAAATTAGGAAAAGCATCTTGCTTGTAGCCAATTATTTTCTTTACAAAGACAAGGGAATTCAAGATAAAATTTTAATGCCATGACCATGTTGCCTATTATTACTTTCAGTTGATCAGTTATTTTTGCTAAAAAAAAAAATGTGTTTTTAAAGCTATTTTTTCACCTATACTTACAGCTTAGGAACAACAAATAGCATGAATATCATGTTTCATTTAACAATTTACACTATAAATTGCAAAACAGGACTTGAGAGACCATGGCCTTCAGCATGCTTATAACCAACCCAAGCTATATATATCTTTGAAGACTGTAGATCCTTTCATACTTAAAATGATCTTATTTTCTCACTAGATCTTGGATCTGGAAATAATTCCTCATATGGCTTACAGATAAATTAAAGATGTTAAGCGTTTGATATGGAAGATTATCTTTGATGGCACAGGTGTAGACTTTATGAATGCAAAACAGTATGAGGGAGTTGAAAGAGAAAGATCCTCAATAATGGAACAAGACCTGAGCTGTGGAGCCCAGTCAGGAAAATGATGACCTTCTTCAGAGCAGGACAAGACAAGGACAGGTTTGCTGTGGGGTAATGCTTTTGTACCCTGTAAAGATTTGTCACTCATATTGGTTTAATAAAACACTGATTGGCCAGTAGCCAGGCAAGAAATACAGGTGGGGTGACCAGACTAGAAGAACACTGGGAAGTGAAAAACCTCAGTCTGCAGTCACCAGCCATATGCAGAGGAAGCAAGATGAGAATGCCTCACTGAGTAAGGTACCAAGACACGTGGCTAACATAGACAAGAATTATGGGTTAATTTAAGTTGTAAGAGCTAGTTAATAATAAGCCTGAGCTAACAGACTAAACAGTTTATAATTAATATAAACCTCTGTGTGTTACTGAAAAACAAAATAGTCAGCCACTAGCTCTTACCTCTACCTCAGTGCTAAATGGTAATCCTGCCTTCAAGAATCTCAGAATGAGACTGTGTCTGAGAGCTGCTTCCTCCCATTTTATATCCCTCTTTAGGGCTGGGATTAAAAGTGTGCACCACCTGGTTTCTATGGCAAACTAGTGTGGCTACTGGGATTAAAGGTGTTAGCTACCATTATCTGGTCTGTAAGGCTGGCCAGTGAGACTGTTTTACTCTCTGATGTCACGCCCGCCTCTACCAGCAAGGAAGACGCAACACCAGAGCTCTTCTTGCAAGCAGTTTATTCAGGACCTTGTTCACAGCAAGCTTTCTCCTTCTCTTTCTCTTTCTCTCTCTCTCTGGGCAAACCTCTCCCAGCCCTTAAAAAGGCACAGGCCGCCAACCCCGGATTGCCAGGTGGGCACTGCCCATAGGTCCACGCAAATGCAAGCAGCTGACGATCATTGCATGATAATAGCATGAGTCAGGCCTTAGCCATATCAGGAGTTGATTATCACAGACAGCATTCACTTTCGGGATCACGGAGGGCGGAAGCCAGCACCATCAGGTGCGGCTCCATGCAGCTCTCTACACTCTGATCTTCAGGCAAGCTTTTTAAATAAAATACAAAAGAAATGCCACCACACAGGTTTTCTCTACATCTGAAAGGCTCCTTCCTGTTGACTTTATACTGGTGTCTTCATTACTTTTCTATTTCTGTGCTAAACACCATGATCAATGCAACTAAGAAAAGAAAGTGTTTAAAGTGACTTATGGCTCTCAAGGGTAAAAGTCCATGATGGCGACACAAGCAGTTTGTGTTGATGAACTCATATCTTGATGAGCCAGTAGGATGCAGAGAGAGAGAGAGCTCACTGGGAATGGCACTTGGCTTTTTGAAACCTCAAAGTCCATCTCAAGTGACATGCCTCCTCCAAAAGGGCCACACCTCCTAATCCTTCCCAAGCAGTTCTACCACCTGGGAACCAAGGACTCAAATGTGTGAGCCAGTGGTGAGCATTATTATTCAGCAGCTCCTCCCTTCACACAGCCCTACACTTGTACGATGTAACTTCTGCATCAGGAACAACAGGGCAAAGTTACTGTGTCTTCATCAGTTCCTTTCCAAACTGTTCTTAGCATAGAGGTTTAATGACAAGACAGTCAAGCCAAAGAGACCCAGAGCCACCCCCCCCCAACACAAATGTCCTGTGCTTAGAGGATGCTGCATCCCCATCCTCATTAGTATTGGCTGTCAATCATTTTCTTGATAGTCATTATTCTGACTGGGTAGACTCTCAAAAGCAGTTTTATTTTGAATTTCTCAGATGCCTGAAGACATGTCCAAACATTTACTGGTTGTCTGTACTTCTTTGGAGATCTGTCTGCTCAGCTAATTGGCAGAACTGTTGACCGGATGACTTCCTCAGTGTCATGGTTCCTGTAAGGATGCAGTAGGTGCAGATATAGAAGTGTTTGGTGGTACACAAAGGGTTGGGAACTAGCTGGGTAAGCACGTGGACAGAGGCCAAAGAATTCAGTGCTTTCACATGCATGGTTTCAGTACCAGGCCATGTATCTAGGCTGGGTGAGAACAGAGGCAAGGGTAGGGAAGCCGAGGAAATGCAAAGTGTGAAGTCACCACACACAGGAGCTTCAGCAGTGCAAGGCAGGAAGAATCAGCGGTGGTCACTATGACACCTCCCTTTGAGTGTGGGATTGCTCATACCTACTACTTTCCAAGCACCTTGACTGCTTCAAACAGATCAAAGAGCACAGTTATGTGTTGACTGAGATTTCTGTCCCGCCTGGTCCCACAGTTGTACAGTCCCAGAGAAACACACAGAGGTCTACATTAGTTATAAAGTGGTTGGCCTATTAGCTCAGACTTCTTATAACTCTTAACTTTTATTAGCTCATAATTCTTGTCTGTGCTAGCCATGAGGCTTGGTACCTTTCATCAGCGAGGCATTCTCATCTTGCTTCCTCTGTGTCTTGGTGATGACTGCTGACTGAGCTTTACTCTTCCCAGAATTCTTCTATTTTCATTGCCTCGCCTCTACTTCATGACTGGTCATCCCACCTATACTTCCTGCCCAGCTACTGGCCAATCAGCATTTTATTAAACAAGTACAAGAAACAAATCTTTACAGGGTAAAACCATTGTCCCCCAGCAGTTATGTCCTAAGATGCAGCCAATCAGTTAGAGATTATTAACATGCTAACTGAACAAGAACATGGGACAATGGATACAGAGAATCTGAACAACAGGACAATGTCAGAAGCTAAGCAAAAGAAGCTGGGTTTGGAACTAGAGCAACCTGCTTCCAACATGGAGCGGTGTCTTCCGGATTGCCTCTCCTGTTGTGTATGCCGGACCCTCTGTTTCGGCCAAATACAGCTGGGATACTCCCTGCTTCATGGGGCTGCTAGGGACATAAAAAGGATAATGTATGCAAATTGCAAGCAAAAAATAGGTCACCAGTAAATATTAATTACCACTAAAAAGGTTTCAGTCCCCACTGCTGCAGGGAGTTGTACGTCCACTGTGGGAAGCTTCAGTGAAGGTGTGGAAAGAACAGGCCATCCAGAAGGGCAAATGCCAGTAGGCTGTCTGATGAAGACCTGCCCTACCCGCAAGAACTGTTGTTCACACACTCAATGGTGTTTGTAAATGAGTTCTGAGGCCGGCTACTAGCCTTCTCTCCATGATCTCCCATCTCTCATGACCCTCTTAGGATGCGCTAACCTCTCACCTGCCCGAGCTGTCATTTGAGTATTCTGTCTCCCCACGCTCGTCTTGTTTATAGTCTGATCTTTCCTTCCAAGGTTTGCTTCTCTTTTGACAGAGAGCTAGTTGAGATCCATTTCTCCTTGTGGTTTTCTTAAAGCCCCTAAGTTGGCAGAGTTGGGAGTGAGGGTAATGTCTGCCATGCATGAGCCTGGCTCTGATAAGTAGAGGAGAAAAAGCAGATTGAAAATATGCAAAGCAAAGAATCAAGCACATTTCAGGGAGAGATGACTGTTAGCTGAACCGGAGACAACTTCCAGAGTGTCCCCGGAAGGTGGCACAGTGAGAGGCATGCCTCTGTTGTAGTTCACGAAGGTGAACAGCAAGTATGCTTTGCCCCCAAACACTTTCTTTCCAGACTATTTGCACTGCAATCTTTCATAGTGGTATTTTATTTCTATTTTAATAAATAAAATTTGTCTGAGGACCAGAATCCAAAATTAAGCCACTAGAGGCTAGGCAGTGGTGGCACATACACTCAGGACTCAGGAGACAGGGGCAGACAGATCTCTGTGAGTTCAGGCTACCCTAAGCTACAAGGAATCAATCCAAAAACAGATTCAGGTGGTGGTGGTTCACAACTTTAATCCCAGAGTTTGGGAGTCACATACATATAGTCCCAGCACTCGGGAGGCAGAGACATGAGCAATACGACTCAGCAGAGAGAGGATTATACAGGGGAAGAGACAGGAACCCAGTGGAGTGTGGAGTCTGAGGATTCATGAAGACAGGATCTCGCCCTTTTGGTCTGAAGATTTGGTAGCAGTAAAAGGTCTCTCTAGTGGTTTGCTTTTCTGATCTTCAGCTTGAATCCCAATATCTGTCTCTGGGTTTTTCTTTTTAATTCATGATACAGTATTTCTTATTTTTTCTTAATGAATCAGTTCCTTTTATTACACTTTAGTCTTTAAATGTTCTAAGTTTACAAATCTGAGAACTTCTCTATGATGCAGCTTCTTCCATGGTGGGTTGTGACCTCATTCGAGGTTGTATAACTGATTGTAGGAGTTGGGGAAGCTTGGCATTGGTAAGAGACCGAGAACACAGTGACCAAAGATGAACTCAAAGCCAACATGGAGCAAGTCTGCAGTATTTCTGAGTATGCTCACCTGTGTTGTACCATAGACCCGCATTACAGCTTTGGGTCTGAGCACACGTACATGCTTGACGCTGCATCCTGCCGTGCCATGCAATGCAGTGAACACTGCCACAAATGCCCGGCTCACAAGGGCGACTGCTGGGGCTGTGAACTGTGGCGGTACCACTGGATGTACACAGCCTTCTGTTCTGAAAGGACCAGAGCAGTTTGATCGTCGGAAAGAAACTCTCACTATTTTCTGACCATAATTCTCAGCAAGTTAAGCCCCAAATGAATTTACCTCTGGACTGTATCATGTATAATATTTTATTATAAAAAATTGCTTATTTGAGTTGCTGATTTGAGGTTCATTTCAATAATCATTAAATGAGTTTGGGTTTGGGGTGACGGCAGTATTTCCAACAACTTTAGAAATGACCCTAAACATACTTTTGCCGCTCTGAACTGTGTCTTTCTCTAAAGAGGTGTTCTCGGCAGTTTTAACCATTATCCATCACTATAGCGAGTGGCTTTGACCTCTGATTTAGGCGTTTGCATTCTAAAATAATGTGAGCTACTGTTGGCTAACACTTCAAGGCCTGCCGTATACTTAGGGCTTATTAATGGCAGCTGATACTAGCCCACATTTGAAATAATCCTTTGATAATTTGAATCTCGCTTGTCCTACCTTGTAGTGAGCCGGACAGGATCGCCATTACAAGATGGCGCCGACATCCTGTCTTGTTGGTTATAAACAACTCCATATTTGGCTATGGCTTTGAGAGCTGCGCTTCCCCGCTTTCCGCATGCGCAGTGGATGAGGATCCTTGAGCCTATCCCGATGCGGTCTGGTGTCAGCTGTTGGTGGCAGCCAATCACAGGGCTACCCGTGTGCCAATTTCCTATTTAAGCGGCTGCCTAAGTGCACCCTGGTCCCTTCGCTTCCTGCTGCCTCTCCCGTCTGCTCCCTGTTCCTCGTTTTCCCGCCCCCTCATTCCATGCTCCCCATCAATCAAGGGCACTCCAGTAAAAGCGTGATCTGAGTGGAATCCTGGTGTGGTGGTCATTCTTTCTCGCCGTTCGAGAGGTCCGCCACACTACCTAATTAGACCATCGCTGTCTTAATTTCATAAATGTTACCGGGAAATAGGTCTGCCTTAGGAGATGTGTCTGCTGGGTGATTATCTTCTTCTTCTCCCATCTGTGGGTTACCTGCCATCCACTGATCCTCTATAAGCCTCCTTTTGACCATGTGACCGCTTTGTGAGGGTAAGCCTGGTTAATGACAGCTAACATCATTTGGAAGTCCAATTACACAGAAGTGGATCACAGTGTTTGAATAATGGCCTTTGGCAAAGAACCAGTGTGTACTGACATCAAGCCTGAACACCCAGTCCTCACGGTGCCCACCTCGCTCCTTAATGTTCTAAAGTGGTCCAGGTAGAGGTTTGGCGGCCAGTATGCATCCCGAGTATTAGGAAGTCTGGTTTTGTCTGTTTCATCTTATAAACAAGATGTGAATATCCAGTCTACTAATACATGGCAGTATGTTACATGAGGGTATCTTCACAAGGGGTGTCTATATTCCACCTCCTGCCCCTTTCTCACTTGAAGTATTAACCCTAAGAAAATAATCTACACAAGGTTAAAGTAGTTTTTCAAATCTCTCTGGCTAAAGTTCATGGCAAATCAGACTGCAAGTTCACTTTCATCAAAACTCAAGGGTATTTTAGGACAAGGTAAGGATAAACAAAAGTAGTTTTTAATTGGAGGCTGCACTGCTTGCCATGTAGTCTAAATTCAATGGCATGCTTGTGCCCTGGGTCTGGTACACTGAAGCACTATAAACCAGGGCCAGAGAGATGACTGGGTGGTTCAGGACACCCCCTGTTCTTCCAGAGGTCCCCAGCTGGGCTCCTAGCACTCACACCAGGCAGCTCACAGCAGTCTCCGACTCTAGCCCCAGGGAAGCCGGGCACCTCTGGTCTCTGAGGGCCCCTGCGCTCACATTCATACACACACACACAAACCACAGCAGAAGTCATGCATGAAGCATCTCCCACCATGCCCGCTACATCGATTTTCCCCAAGCAGTTTCCCTTGCCCTCTCCTGTGCTGCTCCTCCACAAGGCAACTGCTTTATGTGATCTCTCTGATCCCCTCATCTTGTGGACACACACTTCTCCTTTACGGATATTTCTAGCAGATGCTGACAGTCACGGTGGTTTAGGTGGAGAAGTCTACCCCTCTGGTAGCACAAGGCCACTATGCAGAGGCTGTCTATGGCAAAGCCAGTGTTTCTGAACCAGTTCTAAGACTGGCGTCTCCCTTCCTGCAGCCCCTCGCCTTGCCTTTCAGGATCCCTCCAGATGCTTAGGATTTGCTGTTTGGCTCACTCCTGTGACCCTGACTCAGAGCATCCAATCTCCTGTTCACGGGCCCCCTGCTTTTCTCCTGATGGGCTGCCGGTATTCAGCCCAGCCCTGAACCCTCTTCTCAGAGCCCCTGGAGTGCTGCTGGGTCTCAACCCGTCTGCAGAGCTTGTGTCTGGTGTGGGCAAGCCTGTTTTTCAGTGTTCCCCAGCTCTCGCTACCACAGGAGAAAAAGCAGAGTGAAGCGAGGCACGCAGAGAATGCTGTATTTCAGAGACAGAAACCATCACAGTGCAGTCCCCTGAGCTTACTGTAAGAACAGCTGTATACTACAAGTCATGTCAATGTAAGTGAAAAGTTAAAATGGAAGGATCTATGTTTTTGTTATGAATAATCATAGATCATGAAAGAAGTGAGAGAAACATCTCAGACAACCTGCTCTAATAAATCTGTGCAGTTTATAATCAGCACAACTAGCAGCTCACTCTAGCCTGGCCAGATGTCGGTATCTAGCTATGACTCCACTTACCAATAAAAGGCCAACACTTGTTAAACTTTTTAATGTATCAAAATTATGCCATAAATCTCTTTTCTGTCGTTGTAACTAATTAAATCCTTGATTCATAAAACCCCAAATGAAAAGAACTACTGACCAACTCATTCACAAAAATGAAACACGATGATGCGCACAGTAACTGTTCAAAAGAACGCGGCAGGGTTCAGATGTGTAGACTAGCGATGGCTGGAGGGATGGCCCCGTGGGTCCCAGTTCCTAGCACTCGTGACGGGCAGCTCCCAGGAATCCAACACCCTCTCTGGCCCCCATGGGCACCCATATACATATGGTATACACACAGAATACATGAATAAACAAAAAAAGAAAAGAAAATCAACTAATGAGGATAAAGTATTTCTGGTTATTTGCTTTTTTCTGTATTATTTTGTCATCCGAGGTGAGAAAACTCTTCGTGAATCCCTTCACGGATGTGTCTGTGCCTCCTCATCCCACAGTCTCTCAGAAGCGTCCTTTCTTGCTTAGCCTCTCACTGGCTACAGAAATCAGGCCTCGGGGAATCGCTTCCTGTGTCTCAGGCTTTGCTCTGCTTGTCTGTCTTACACTGGAAGTGGATACATTTCCATCCTTCCTCCCTTCACCTTCAGATCCTCTGACTAGAAAGGCAGTTTCAACTATGTCATCTTTTTATGAATGGTCATTCGAGCTGGCCAAGAAGTAACTATGTCTTTGTAGGGAAAAGAGAATCTAATCCACAGGTGACTGAGACAAACTTTGGCCTTAGGCCCCCGGAGGGTGTGTGGGACATTTGTGAATCGCACGCTCGTTTCTTAACTAGGTAAAGTCCTTCAATTTACACCATGATGTAAGAGAAAAACAGGCATATTCAGAGACTGTCCATGGTGAGCCTTCACAATTTTGTGCAGACTGCAAGCTGAAGCTACTAAAGACAATGGTCCGCCCGTGCTCAGCTCCACAGATCTCAGCAATGTGCCTGTCTGAGGAGTGCTTGCGGTATCCCAGATTGGTTTGATTTTAAAACACACGCCTTGAAATTGGAAATTACCCTTTAATTTGAACTATTAATTTACAAGTCAATGTGTAGGTGTGAGCACACCTCTCCCTCCTCCACCCTGTGCTGACTGGGTCAGGTGTCTTAGACAAAGAAGCAATGGAGGTCATTTGCGTCAAGGGAGCAATTAGGTAAAAGCCAATAATTATCAAACCTGTGAGGCATGAAGCATTCAGAAGGGATTGGTCCCAGGGCCAGATGTTTCCTAAAGGTGTACTAACAGCTGGAAGTCTCCTCCTTGTGGGATTATTAGAATGATTATTTTGAGATGGGATCTTGATGGGTGCTCAGGCTGACCTGGAACTCTCGGTGCAGCCCAGGCTGACCTGGGACTCTCGGTGCAGCCCAGGCTGACCTGAGACTCCCGGTGCAGCCCAGGCTGACCTGAGACTCCCAGTGCAGCCCAGGCAGGCTCACGTTTATTGTGCCCGTCTTCAGTGTTCAGTGCTGGCATGAAAGACAGGCGGGGGCTGCCGAGCCTGGCACTGTGGGATTGCTTTGTTGAGTAATTGACATGTATGTCTTGCTTCAGAAATCCAAGTTGTCAATTTTTAATTTTTATTCATATGTGTTTGTGAGTGTCTGTGTATCTGCCACATGTCTGATCCCCCGAAGCTGAAGCTGCAGGAGACTGTGAGCTGTCTCACGTGGGTGCTGGGAAGTGAACTCTGGTCCTCTGCAAAGAGTTATAAGTGGTCATCACAAGAGCCATCGCTCTAGGCCCAGAAATACTATTTTTATTAATAACAAAAATATAAGATGATGTACACTTTGCTCTTTAGGGCCACAGGTCTAACATGCTGAATTCCTCAACCACTGCTCTGGTATCTGCGGGGTGTGAGGCTTCCTCACTTGCCAGAAATTCTCCCAGGTGGGAAAGAGAGCATTCCAGACTTCGGAGACACCCTCCAGAAGGACTATTAGGTCATTCAAGTTTAAGGAGATAAGCTGGGATAGGAAAACTGGTGGCAAAGGCACACTCCTGGTTACTACTGCCTTTAAAAGGCTTTCAGAACTTTATCAGGCACAAATGTTTTTCTAGAATTAGGTGTGTGGTGCTCATCAAAGGTGGAAGAGGAAGCACCTGGCGAGGGATGTCTGTCCTCCTTAGAGGGCAGATGTGTGGGCTACGGCAGAGCCGGGGCCTTTGAGAAGCGATCCTTCCCTTTGGGGAGAATGTGAAAGGTGGAAGGAGGGAAGAGAAGTCAGGATTGTTACGTTGGGCATTTTAGAAAGTACTTTACACAAATGTTACTGTTTGATGTTTACAGGCAGCCAGAGAGTGATTTCCATGGTACAGAAGCCTTTGAACTATTTATTTTGCCGTCTCTGAACAGTTTGTCTATGAGCATGTCACTCCGCTTAAAAGTGACAGGTGCCGAGTCTTAGCCCCAAGCCCACGTCTCGTTCCCATTTCTCTGCAGAGGGACTGGTGCACCCACACTGGGGACAATGGGAGACAGACGGTTAAGTGACAGAGGCTGAGGTCCTTCAAGCCGAGGATGGATGGCAGCTGGGGCTGGGAAGGCCGAGACCGTCTGCATTATGAGCATCGCCCTCCCGCCCCGTTCATCCCCTCTTACTGAGCTGTGGCCCAACAACACTTGGAGCCTGTTGCTCAGTTACACTTAGCTTTAGCCAGGCCTGGTGGTGCAGACTTCCGTTCCTGGCTACTCCTGAGCGGAGTCTGGAGGATGGCAAGCCAGAGGCCCTGGAAGTGAGTTTAAGACCAGCGTAGGAGACTTGGTGAGGCCCAGTGTCAAAGTCAAAGATGACTGGAAGGTTAGGGATAGAATCCAGTGGGAGAGTGCTTACCTAGTGTATGAGAGGCCCTGGGTCAGTTCCACCAGACAGACAGTCAAGCAGAAAGCTTTGCTTTCACGTCTGGTAATTTCACATGGTAACCCCAGCACGCTGTCATTGAGCGTACTTACCTTTCTCTCTCCCCTAACTCCTCCCACTCCGAGTTTCCCCATTCTGACTATTTTATTTTGCTGTTTTTGGGGTTTTTTTTGTTTTTTTGTTTTTGTTTTTTAAATATAACGTATCTAGTCTAATATGTACTCAGCCATGCCTCTAGCCTCCCATAAAGTAGACAAGAATTCCTAGAACAAAGCTGCCCCACCAAGACTGATTTACTGGTTAAGACCACAGTGGCCTGAAGAGGTGGGAATGTTGCGGGTGCTCAAGCTAGCTTCGGCACCCTGGACAGCCAGCTCACCTCTGGGTCAGAGCTAACATCTCGTGGAGTCTGTTAGCTTAGCAGACTACTGGCTTTGGGCAGCATCAGACAGCATCCACACCCCATAGCAAGGCTCCCCCACACTGCTGTTACCACCTCCCTGCAACCCACCCATGTATTTTAAATTTCACTTGCTTTATGACTTTCTTTGTTCTTCATGAAATTGCTCCCACAGTGGAAAATGGGATTTGGGGTAACCTAGATCTGTGCTCTGTGCTATGGTCCAATGGCTCCAGAGCAAACTATTGCTTAGTCCCTTTAAGGTGAAAATTATGTTTTTCTGGTTGACACCCACAAACAGTTCAAAATAGTGCGTACAAATCAAGGTTGAGTCAGTCCTAGACACTGAAGGAGACCCAAAGCTCCAGGAGGCAACATTCCAGGCAGGCAGTGTGGAGCGTGACCTCCCAGGAAAGGCACTCTTGTGGGTCAGGACTACAGGCAAAGCACTAAAGCTGAGCCAACCCCAGGGGTGGGGAGGATGCAGACCAGCAGGTCAACCAAACTGACTGCAGAGACGGGAGTTCTGTGAGCTATGGTAACTGAGTACCGTGCTCTGGTGGCCTAAATAGAAGAGATTCATTTCCTCATAGTTATAGCCTAGGAATGCAAGGTCAAGATGGAGGAGGTGGTTTCAGGCAGGCCTCTCCCCTCGGCCAGCAAGCAGCCACCTTTGCTGTGTTCTCATAACCTCTGCAGAAAGCTCATCTCTCCCACTCCTTCCTTCTAAGGGTGTGTATTAGGGAGAGCTCTGCAGAGGAACAGAACTTAGGGAACGAATCTCCCTCTCTGTATAGAGAGGGGGTTTATTGGAACGGTTTATAGGCTGCAGTCCCGCTAATCCAGCAACGTTGGCTTTGAGTGGGAAGTCCAGGAACCCGCTTGCTGCTCAGCCCAGCAGGCTGGATGTTTCCATATGCTGGATCCTGAAGAAGTGGGCTCTGATGTGAGGAGGGAATGGACGTGCTAGGAAGGCAAAGAGAAAGCTTCCTTCTTCCGGGTGCACACAAGGGCCTCCAGCACAAGGTTTGATCTGGATTAAAGATCTGGTTTTCCTACCTCAAAGATCCAGATTAGAGGCGGATCGTCCTACTTCAAATCAGAAGAAATCCCTCACAGGTGTGCCCTCCACTTTTGGATCACAGCCCCATTTATCTGGAACACCTTTGTTTAAGGTCCTAGCATCACATACAGCCCTAGGGGTTAAAGGCTCAAATGGGAACCACTAGTTGGGAGAGCCACAGTTGAGGCCACAGAGATGAGAAAACACCTGAGAGAATTGACATGCTGGACAGACAGACAGACAGACAGACATCTGAGGCATCAGCACCATCATAAAAGGAGCCTGGACAGCACAAGACCTCAGGGAGGTTAGTCCCAGACCTTAGCATCTCCTTTTCCTATCTGAAAGACGAATCCCAAACTTCTGCAGACTGGAGTGGGGAGAGGAGCCAGTGAGCCCCATAGTTTCTCTCTGTTTGCCCTGAGAGGCACGGAGAGGCAGACAGTGGCCCTGACAGAGCATGCCAACCAGGACTACCCTGCAATCCCCACTGCAGCGCTCTGGGATCCGCTGAGCACTCCTCAGCACACCATCTCTGGGTAAATCCTAAGGGGAAATGCATCTGTGCTGCAGACGGGGAGGCTAAGGAATGCAGGGCTGGATGAAGGTCAACAGCTCCAGCCCAACTTTACCTTCTCAGGCTGGGCTGGGTCAGCGAGCACAAGAGCCCACAGGCAGATCCTGACCAAGCCAGGGCAGCCAGAGCACAGCTGGCCCTGGGTAAGTGAAAATTACCCTGGTTCAGTGCCAAGCAGGTGTGGGAGAGGTCAGACAGGTGAGTGGCTGTGGTACCTGGGACAGGGGTCACCTTTCATGGTGACTCTCCTAGAGCCTAGGGAGATAGAACCGAAGTAATGAGGACAGCAGAGGGGCCCCAGTTCATAATCTGGGCAGTGGTCCCTGCTGAGCAGGCTGAGCAAGTCCGGCGTGTGTTTCTACAGCAGCCCACACTGGGGCTGGCGAAGAGCTGGTTAGCATGCCTCTTTGCCCGATACCTGCACAGCGAGAGTTGGAACTAAGTGAAACATTGCACTTTGCATGTCTTTTCCTTAGAAACGCACACCAAAGGCACTCCAGGGCAGAAGGAAGAGGTTTTGTAACTAGCTGAACCGTCAGTTAAAAACCCCCGTCCTACCCAGTAGCAGTTAAACAGATCCCGATCCCTGCTAGGCGAGAACGGGGGGCCAAGGCTGGCCATGGCGGCACCCAGACCTGACACACAGGGCTCCCACGGGAACTCATTCTTTACAGGGGACCACCAGGGTCAAAGGACCCCAAACAGGCCAGGCCCAGTCATTCTTCTCAGCAGTGCCATCTTGCTATCCTCGTACATACTAACCCTAAAGAGACACCGTCTCTGGCATCTGTGCAGGCTATGGATGGGCCTCTGCCTTCCCTTGGCATGTTCAAAATGGCCTGGTTGAGCCCTGGAAGTCCAGGTGCCCTGTGGGAGGCAGGAAGAGCTCGCACTGGTCACCTGCACACAGATTCATCAGCAGCTCTGATCTACAGGGCCCTTTGCTTTGTGTGTTGTCCCTCCTCCCCAGATGGAACAGGCTCCTGGGAGAATTGTTCTTAAATTAACCCCTTATGAAACCCTAAAACCTAGAGGGAGGAAGCTAGACATGATTAGGGCTTTACCAAATCAAATGCATGTTTCCCAAAATCTATTAACCTCCTTCGTGTCTCACCTAGCCTCTGCCAACTACGGATTTGAAATTAAACCCAGGCTGACCCGTGTAGCAGTCTCTCGGGGTCCTTCCTATTTCTGGGGAAATCCTCATGGGAGATGGTCCCTTTCCATCACCCAGAGCTCCAGGGGGAGGAGTTACTTCTGTCCCTCTACAGGAGGGAGAAGCTGTTGCTATTATCGTGCAGCGGGCCTTTTCCCCTTCATCGCCCAGCAGCCCTCGGAGCCCACCAGCCCGGGGCACCCACCACTGTAAGCTTTCCACATGTGAGGCCAACATGACCACTTACATCTAACCAAACAGAACCACAGACAAGGCTGGAAGGAAACAATTAAGACAGGCTGCAGCATGTCACGATGACCTGAACAAGACAACATGAAGTGCTGAAGACGGACAAGCGGTTCAGGACAGGGGTGTGGGATTCTCTGCGGAAGGAGCCGGTTCTGCACAGGGCTGAGGGGGCAATGGTGAGGGGTCCTTCAGACGCCACAGTCTCTACACTGCGGTAAGCACCCCAAAGATCCTTCCTGGTCTTCAGAGGATGCAGATAACTAACTCAGTAAGAAGAGAATCAGGTCCAGCTCTTGGAAGGAAGGGAGGAAGACCAGGACTTGGAGGTCAACTTTAGTCATAGAGAGAGACTGAGGCCAGCCTGGGCTACAGGAGACCCTGCCTCAAAACAACCACAAGAAACACCCTCAGTTTATAGAATTTTTTAAAAAATGCTTGTTAACTTCCTTTTTCTTTTTCCCCATTTCTTTTTTAGATGTCACCTGTGAACAGAAATCCCTGAGCACACCTGACTGCTCCACGGAGATGAGCCACACTCCTTCAACACATTTCTGGGGGCTCGGTGCATGGGGTGTAGTCAGGAAAACAGGGCTGAAACCAGGCATTCCCACCCCAAGGACTTGGGCTAACCAACGGAGAGCACATGGCCAAGACATAGGAACTGGAAGAGTGAAATCACTTCAGTGCCATGGCCGGGCCTCTGTTATGTGGGTTCCCTTGCTGTAGACAGATTCCAGACCTCTAATTTCTCAGTTGCTGGAATGGCTTGGCCATCTGAAGCACATGAAGGGACGGCTCCCAGTCCTATCTGTGTTCTCTGTCACTACTCCAAGGGCAGAGGTTCGCAGAGGAACCTGGTTGAGGAGGCTGAGGCAGAGAGTAAAATTTCCCGCCATCTTAGTAACCTGATGGACACAGACACAAACATTCTCAATAAGATATTTGCAAATCAAATTCAAGAATACATTCAAAAGATCGCCCACCACAGCCAAGCTGGCCTCATCCCAGTAATGGTTCAATGTATGTAATTAACAAATGCAATCCACAGCGAAAACGACTCAAGGACAGAAATCAGATGAAGAAAAGGCCTTTGGCGAAATTCCGAGTCCCCAAGGAATGCAGTGATGCAGGGGACATGTGTCAACACAGTAAGGGCAATGCACGTCAAACCAAGGCCAGCACCACAGAAAATGGAACAAAATATGAAGTATGTGCCTATGAAATCAGGAACAAAACAAGGCTGTCCACTCCTTCCAACCCTGCCCAATCCTGGACAAGAGGAGAGAACGGGGATAAAAGAAGGAAAGGGAGAAGCAGAAGTGTCCATGTTAGCAGATGTCCATGTTAGCAGACAATGACACCACAAGTTAAAGACCTGTAAGACTTCAACCAGAAACTTCTACAGCTGATAAGCAAAGCAGTCGGGTACAAAATTCACACACACAGGAGACTTCCTATATATCAATGAAACATACAGAGAAATAAATCAGGGAAACAGTATCTTGTTCAATATCCTCAAAAACTCCTGTAATAAATCTATCCAATGAAGTGAAGGGCACGTTCAATGCACACTTCAAGATCCTGGGGAAAGAATCGGAAACCAGAATATGGAAAGACTTGCCATGCTCCTGGATTGGCAAGATTAACGTTGTAAAATGGCTGTTTTACCAAAAGTAATCTACAGATGTAATGTTATCCCTATCAAAATTCCAACTCAATTCTTCACAGAAATTATACAACTGATCTCAAAAATCATAAGGAAACACAAAGACTTAGGATATAAAAAATAATCCCAAATAATAAAATCATTGGTGAATATATCATCATCCCAGATTTCAAATTAAACAACAGAGTTATAGTAATAAAAGCAGTGTGGACACATATAAAACCAGGTACATTAATCAAAGGAATAAAATTGAGATCCAGCTATCTGTCTACATTCCTATGCATGCCCAATTTTTGACAAGTAAGCCAAAATCACACATGAAAAAAAAATCATGAGTTTTTAAAATTTTCATTATTTCTTCATTCTTTTAAAAAAATTCTCTATAACTGTTTTTCAATACTTTCCTTTTTCACAGCAGCCACCACCGTCTGCACCACGCATTGGTCTGTCCGTCTGTCTGTTTTGCACAGGAAGGCAGACTACGATGGGCCGATAGTGCCGGACACCCAGCGTGCACTCCCACCTCCTGACGGCTGGATGAGCTTGCACCCACATGCTCCCACCAAACCAGCACTGCCCACTTTAGAAACAAGTAGAAGATGGAGGCTCACACGGCCAAGGGATGAGGGTCCCGAGGATGCTTCAAGGTCAGCAGGTCTCAGGTGGCAAGGTCTAATTCCTCTTACAGATTCCCTAACTTTACATCCACTCAAGAGCTTGAAAATATAGGTGTGAAAACTAACTAAACAAAGGCAGCAATAACATGTTCAGCCAGGCCAGAGAAACCCCAGTGCTGGGGCCCAGAGGCTGTTGCCATAGTAACAGTAACAAACCTGACTTCTTAAGTGAAGAGCCAGTATTTTCATTAATCTACAGAGAGAACAGCTTCTCCATCTTTTTCAAAATTTGTACTCCTTGTACAGAAGGAAAGACTACATTACTCTTGAAACACCTACTTGACTGTGCTAGCTGTGCACCATGGTGGCAAACACAGGGAAGAAGTGGTTGGGGATCTACGGCCCTGGCTGCACCTTCAGAGCTTCTGGCCCATGGCTGCTTTGCTCCACATTTCTGGGACTGTACTGAGACAGAACAAATCACAGTAGAAGCACTCAGCAGAGGAAACCTCACAGCAGGAGGAAATGGGTGGGGGCAACAGGAAGGGCCAGGGCGACATATGTCTGCAAGGGTGCTCCCAAGGAGCAGCTTCCTTTAGTCAGGTCTTGTAGGAGGTCCTTCTGTATTTCTGTTGATTTCATTGGTTAAATAAAGAATTTATTTGATAATTTGCCTTTTGATAGGGCAAAACTTAGGTGGGGAGACAAAACTGCATGCTGGGAAGAAGAAAGGAGAGTCAGAGAGAGCCACCAGGGAGCCAGTCGTCAGGTCAGACATGCTGAATCTTTCCCGGTAAGCCATGATCTCGTGGTGAATAGAGATTATTAGAAATGGGTTGAATCAAGATGAAAGAATTAGCCAAGAAGAGGCTAGAACTAATGGTCCAGGCAGTATTTAATTAATACAGTTTCTGTGTGGTTATTTCAAGGTTAAGGTAGCCTGGTGGCAGGACGCAGCCCACTGCTACTCATTACAACAAAATTGGCGCAACAAGGTCTCACTTTCAGAAGCTTCCAACAACCTACCCAGCGCCTGACAATCATCGAGGGACCCAGGCTTCAACCTAAGAGCCAGCGAGCAAAATTTCCTGCCCAGACCATGCATGGCAGGATTTCCTTTCCATCACAGCATGCTCTGTGCTTGGTTTCCCCAAAAGATTTTAGAGAGGGAGCTATTTATCAGTGAGTCACTGAGAGAGGCTTGTTCAGGCTGTAAGCCCTTAGAGGAGAGATGAAGTCAGCCTGCTTTCCATTTTACAGTTGGGCAAAGAGAAGTAACAGATTATGGTTGATCTAGTTCAGTCCCATGGTGTACAGACATACATGCAGGCAAAATACCTGTACACATAAAATTTAAAAAACAACTTTATAAAAGGAGAAAACTGGGCAAAGCCCCTGGGGAGAAGTCCTCAGACAAGTGCTGACAATTAGTGATGCTCTGCCCCATACGTGTGCATGTGTGTGCACATATGCACATATGATTATGGAACTGTAGGGCACAGAAGAGTGCTAAAGTAGATTCATGAGTAAATTTCCTAAAAGTAGCTTTCAGAGCTGCAAGATTAATAGCCCTGGCCTTCTGTGTTTTCCAGACTTACCCTCCCTCTCCTAGTCTATCTGTATTCTGCCTGTCAGCTGAGAAGTTCTCACTTGCTGGGGATTGGAGCACAGCGGCCAAGTACTTGCCTAGCATACGTATCTGCATCTCCAGCTCTGCAGGACAGACTTCCCATGACACAATTACTTTCTCTAACAGATGCCAAAATTAACCAGCGCTACACTTTGCTGGGGAAGGGACTGTCTGGCGAGTAGTTATTGCTAATAATCTATTAAGTCGAATTGACAAATTATTACTTTCCTTTAGAAATAACGTGTGTTTGTTCTGGAGAGATAGGAATAAGCCAAAATAAAACTGTCAATATGGAACGACTCACGCCATTACATTTAGTAGCTTTGTTTGCTCAGCATTTAAGAGTTCTGAGAACAGAAACATAAATGTCATGTTGTTTTTCATCCAGCGTCTCTCACCTGGCAAAGTCCACAGTTAGAGCACAACAGAACAGCAAGAAATGAAAACAGAACACCTTATATTTAATTTAGAATTAATCAGAAATGTGCAATGTATTCTAAAAATGCCTGGGCAATTAGTGAAACCTAACACAAGCACAGTCTGAAGCCCTGCTTCGAAGTATAAAGTGGGGTGAGCTTCAGTCCTTTCTAGGGTTCCACTCCCTCATCTCTCCACTTCAAGTGGGGACTGGCCCTCTGTCAAGGAGCCCTGCACAGCAAAGGGGCACAAGTTGCTCATCCCACCTCACCTTGCAGCACTGCAGCCTTCCTTGACAGCATTCTATAAAAAGAGACTGTCCAGGGTGCGTACGTGACACACAGGAGAAAGAAAACATGTGGCCAGTAGCCTGTGAGTCCGAGGCCAGCCTGGTCTTCACAGTTTCAGTACATCCAGGGATACGCATGATACCATGTCTCGAAAAGCTGAAATCAAAATCACCACCATCTCCCTTTCAGCCCACACAAGTGGATCACATCTTTCTGCTCGTTGGGGATGCAGAGGAGTGGATCATAACAATGGTGGTGCAGAGTAGCTTCCGTGCCTGGAGTTAAATTTCCCTGCACACTTGCAAAAGGCATTATATTTGTATCCTGGCCAAAATATTCAAATTCCCTTTCAATTGACTCACTGGAGATGGCCATGGATTCCAACAGAGCTCCCAGTGTGAGTCATGACTCACCTGCGGGATCAGAATTTACTGTTAGAAAATACTTCCTGGTTAAAACATCACTACCCAGAGAGACTTGGATTTGTCCTGTCCCAGTGAGCCATGATTTTAGCAGCTGGCTCTCAAAGCTAGAAGAGTCTCAGGGCACCATTCTGAAGAGATGGCTTTAAGAACTTCCCAGACTGGTGCTCTCAGTAACTAGACAACACCATTTTGTTGCTCTGCAAATACTGTGGAGAGATTGTATTGCTTCATATGGCTTTTGAGTTTACATTTCCTCTGTAATTTCACTTCAGATATATAATGTATACACACTCACACACATGCACATACATAATGTAACATACCAAGTCAAAACAAAAAATACCATGCAGTCTCTTGGCTCACCCTCCAACCTTCCTTTCTTACATTTTATGTTTTCCTTTTCCATAGACTCTTATTAATATCTACTATGTATGTGAATTGTCGGCTTTGTTATAGCATTCTGCATGCATGTAAGCTCTCTGATCATAGACACCCTTTCTTCCCTCCTACTATTCCCCCGACTCCCGTGTCTTCTCTAACGCTCCACTTCCAATGTCACATCTTTTCTGGGCTCCACACATGGGCAAACATGCAGTTACTGCCTCGCTGAGCCTGGCTTAGTTCACTCAGCACGATGATCTCGCGTTCCGTCCATTTTCCTGGGATGACGTGATTTGGGCCTTCTTATGTGACTAGTGCGCTGTCATGTATCTAGATCATTTTTTTAATCGATTTGTCAGCTGATGAAAACCTGAGCGGATGGCAGTTCTTGGCCCTAGAGGGTAGTACCACCGTAAATACAGATGCTCTAGAATCTCAGTGCAATGCCAACTTTCACTCTGGTGTATTTTAATGAGACAGTTTGCCCATATTGAAGCTTCAGCTTTAGGTTTTTGGAGCCCCTCCAAATTGTTTTTGGTAGTAGCGGTACTAGCTCACACCCCACCCACACTGTATAGTGTTCCTTTCTTGTGTCTCACTGACATCAGCTGTTGTTTGTTTCCTTTATTGTGGTCATTTTGACTCTGGTGAGACTGAATTTCAGAGCAGTTTTGATTTGAATTTCCCTTTATTGGCCATCTGTACTTCTTTAAAAAAAAAAGTCTGTCAAGTCAGTTTGTCCACTGGTTGGTTGGTTACTTGTCTTATAGTGTTCAAGTTCTCGAATTCTCTATATATTCAAGACATTAGACCTTTGGAGGAGAGCTGGAAAGGGCTTTCCACCATGCTTCAGGCTGTCTCCTCACTCCAGCAATGGCTTCCATGGCTGGGCAGAGGCCCTTTAGTCTGTTGTGATCTTATTCGTCAACTCTGGCTTTTACTTTCTGAGCTGTTGGAGTCCCATTCAAAGAGTTATTTCTTACATGTATAGTATGCATATCTTGAAGGAATACCACAGTATTTTCTATGGTATTTTCACACCAAAGCCTTTGAACTATTTTGTGTCACTAGAAATTTATTAATACCTTTCTTTCAGTGTGTGTGTGTGTGTGTGTGTGTGTGTGTGCGCGTGCGTGCGTGCGTGTGTGTGTGTGTGTGTGTGTGTGTGTGTGCGCGCGCGCATGCATAGGTGCATGTGCCTGCAGAGATCAGAAGACAGCATTGTATCCCCATACCTGGTGTTACAGGTGGTTGTGAGATGCTCAATGTGGGTGCTGGGAACTGAACTTGGGTCCTCTGAAAGAGCAGCCAGCATTCTCAATCACTGAATCCTTCTCCGGCCCCTGGGGATGATTTCTGTGCTGTGTGATAGGTAAGGATCTGGTTTCATTCTCCAATTTCTTACGCATTACCTGCTAAGTAACTGTATTTCTCTGATGTGAATTTTAGGATTTCTTTTTCCTATTTTCTGTGAAGAATATCATTGGTTGTTTTGATTGGCTCCGAGCTGGCTCTGTAGGCCACTCTCAGACACAGACATTTTAACACTATTAGTCCTGCTGATCCTGACACAGGAGACCCTTCTACATTCCATTGTCTTCAATTTCGTCCGTGCTTTATACTGTTGACTGTAGAGGCTGTTCATCTCCTTTGTTGGTGTACTCCTAAGTTACTCCTGCTTGATCTAGTCTGTTTTTTGAGGCTCTGAACTCTATTATTTCATTTGTTGAGTTCTTCTGCTCCAAGACTTTGGATTGGTCCTTTCTTAGTGATTGCTGAATTTCTTGTTCTGGTTATGAACTGTCTTTTGAATTCCATCAGCTTGCCTGTCTATGCTATGTTGCGCTTCCTGAGATTCTTTAAACACGGGAAGCCCTGAATAGATGGCCGAGTCGGTGAGATGCCCACTATGAAATCACGAGAACCTGAGTTTGGATCCTGGTGCCCATAAAACGTCGGCTGCAGCAGTATACATACGTCACCCCAGAACTGTGGGTAGTACGCAGAGACAGGTAGATCATTGGAGCTCATTGGCCAACTAGTCAGCCAGCCAGCCAGCCTAGCCAAGTTGATGAGTTTCAAGTTCAGTGAGAGACCCTGCCTCAAGAAATGAGGTAGTGCATGACTAAATACAACAGTAACCATGGAGCTCCCACTTCATGCGCTCACACACATACACCTACACAAATATGCACATATAACACACACATCTGAATATTGTTAAGGTAATCTTTAACTTCCAGTTTTCTTTGAGATATAGCTTCATTTTGTAGCCCAGGCTAGCCTGGACTCAACATTGGTTACTGAACTTTTGCCTCAGGCCCCCAAGTGCTGAGACTACAGTTGTGAGCTGGCACACTGGGTTCTAACCTCCTGTGCAGTATGTGGATATCTGTGGCTGGAGCTCTTGTTCTTGTCTCGAGCTGGTCTGTTATCTGCCTTTTTATCTTCTGCATGCCCTATGCTGACTTTGCACATCTGGCAAGGAGGCCCCTCTTTTCGGTGGTGGTGGGATCATCACATCTGTGAGCTTCCAATATGAAGTTCACTTGCTATGTCTGAAGTCCAGTGTCAGCACGGGCACACAGGCTTTAGAGCTCTGTCCGGCTTCACTTCTGTAGTAATAAGAGCGGCGGCGGGGCTGCGTCCCCAACACCCCAGCCGCCTGCTAGCTTATGCCCGAAATAACAACACACAAACTGTATTCATTATTTCCCATCACCTAACTTCCAGACATCCGACAGCAGAGAGCACAAGACAACAGAAACAACTGACACCCTGAACTGTGCGCGGCAGAAGTGGGGGTTGGCAAGCAAAGCTGCTGTTGTTCAAAGACAGGTGGGGTGGTGAGAACATCAAGATGGCGGGGAGGTTTTTAAGCATGACAGTAGTACTCAGAAAGACATCTAGAGGGGAAATGCAGAGAAGGCTATTTCAAGAAGAAATAAGGGAGTCACCAAGAGCAAGTCAGTTTGATGGGGATATATTGCACAACGAGAAGGAAAGAAGAAATAACTTGGAAGGGTTAATGTGATGGGCTGAAGGAAACCCTGAAGCAGGCAAACGAGGCTCCATACTAGGTGGGGTCAACGAGGAGACACTGAAGATCTCAGGGAAGGAAGAAGCACAGAAGGGCACCAGCTGTCCTCACTGAAATCTTCGAGCTTTGGCCTAACCAACACTCAGGGAAATGTTTCATGTCCCGAAGCTTTTCAGGCAAATAGTTAGCCATGGGATGCAATGCAACTTAAAATGCACACAGCAAGCAGGAAGGCTCAGCTCATTTCTGCAGTGCCCCGGCCTGGGTTGGGGGCCAGGTGGCCCAGGAACACTATTGATGGTTACTTAATCTCTCTGATTTTGGTCCCTTCATCTCTCAGACCAGGTGCTTACCAAATCAACTCACGTGGCTACTGTGAGGCTTAAGTGTGATACATGCAAGTCACATAACAAAGCATCTGAAGCGGTGAGTCCACGACGTGCATCATCTCCTTCCTCTAGTGCTCTAAATGCCTGGCTCCTCTGGCCTCTGCCTTCTCATACTGTTTCCTTCCTCCACCATGTTTGACAGACTTGTTAAGCTTCCTTCTCTGCCGTCAGGGGCATCTCAGCAAATGAGAGCCTGTGCAAAGGGCTTCCAGATGAAGAGCGCATCATAAGCAGACTATCTTCACACACTGGGTTGGGCTGAGAAGTCAATGGATGGCTGATAAATACAGAAAGGAAACTAAGTGTTCCAGTGGGAGGCTGTCACAGCCCCTGTGACAGGTGAAAGAAACCGAGCTCAGAGAGACCGTGACTCACCAAACTAGAATGCGGAGGGCCCTCCAAATAGTTCCCCAAGCCGGCACTGTTCTCTGATGTGTGGCTTTGCTCACGGTAGAGGTCACAGTGAACCAGGCCACACTGAAGCTGAGTCTCCACACTGAGACAAGCAAAGGACATTGTGCACTGTCCCCTTGTTAGATTTAGATATAGCAGGGGCCAGTGAGGGGACTCAGGGAATAAAGGTGCCTGCAGCCACACCTGGCAATCTGGGTTCAATTCCAAGAACACACACGGTGGAAGGAGAGACCAGCTCCAAGTTGTATACACACACACACACACACACACACACACTCACGGATGCACGCACACAATGTATGAACAGAAAAATGGAGAGCTGGGAAAGGTGTATAGCAGAAGGGTACAGGAGGAACATATGGGAAGGATCCAGCTACACAGTGTTCTCTGAGCCTCATGAGTTGGCTGACAAGGCTTGACTTCTCCCTCCTGTGGGAACTGATGCTGGAAAAATGTGTGGAACATGGTATATACTATGTTGAATGGATAATATAATACATACTTACATACACGTGTGTATGCCCTGGGGAGGGAGTCCTCCTGGAGGGAACAGACTCGTGGAGATGATAAACACCCACAGAGGAGGCCTGGGAACAGTGTAAAAACTGAAGCGTCACCAGATGTCAGCAGTGGCAAAGCTGGGGCTGGGGGCTGGGCATCAGAATGCCTGCTGAGCAGAGACAGGAACTGAGAGGGAAGGAAGGGGCGTGGCTAAGTTTACCTTGTATGCTTACAAAGAGGTATTTTTGTGGCAGCCTGGGAAACAAATTGGAGTGGAGCCAGAATGGTAGCAAGGAGCCCACACTGAACACTGCTTCAGGAATCTCCAGGATGCCACACAGGGACTGAGCCATAGTAACTATAGTAACACAAAAGAGATGGGGGAATGGGGTGGACTGAGCAATATTTCAGAAGCAGAGATGGCAGAGCTTTGGAAATGATTGGCTGATGGGCAAAGAAGAGGACTGGACGCTGCACCAGTGCTCCAGGAAGAGGACTGGACGCTGCACCAGTGCTCCAGGAAGAGGACTGGACGCTGCACCAGTGCTCCAGGAAGAGGATGGTCAATGGCACCACTCACAAAGATAAAAAATGCAGTAGGAGAAGACCGTTAGCTCCTGGAGGACGGAGGTCCTGTGGCTGCTGAGAGCTGAGGAAAGAGGTTCCGGAGGCATTCAGGTGCATCTGGAGAGCTAAAGTGGTGATGGGGCCGAGGGTAACAGTATTGCCATGGGTGCTTGTAGAAGAAACACACAGTATGTGCCGGACATCTATTTCAGATGGCACGAGAAAGAGCCCGAAGAAGTGTGTGAGACAGGCTGAGGGCTGAAGAGGAGTCACGGAAACAGGGGAGGGTTGTGTGAGGTGGGGACTGGTCTAAAGAGCAGTGTCCAGGGTTAACAACTCTGTTGTGAATGCTGTCCTTCAGGCATGGCACAGCCGTTGCTCTCTCGACCTCTCTACAGATGTCATCTCTTCATGCGACCAGCACCACGTTGGGCACATTGATGGTCCGTCACTGCAGAGACGGGGTTTGAGAGCAGCCAGCTATTTCTGAGGATTTAAAGGTAGTTCGTGGTTGAGAGCTATTGGTCCTGAGACAGAGTTCTTGTCTTCAGTGGTGTGGTGTTCACAAGTTGCCCACATTCCTGCTCAATCCTAATTCAACTTAAAAGCTCAACGGCTCACCAAACCATACTTGCATGGAATCGGATTTTTGTTGATGGCATATATGTGGTGAGCAGACGCTTGTTCATTGCCCCAGAAGATCTCACCATCAAAATGAGACAAGAATATTAAACAGCACTAAGCAGGACTGAGATACACTCAGTCACTGGTCTAGCATGCTCACAGCCCTGGGTTAGATCATCAGCATTAAGAGAAATCGCACCAGGGAGTAATCTGTAGCCTCCAGGAAAACAGCCCTTGGGGAGCTGAAGATAAGAAGTGACCAGGAAGTAAAGTGGGCATAGTGCATATGGACAAACCCTTCACAACATCTGGAGCTGAAGGGGTACATTCTTTACATATCCCAGATCCATTCAATATTCCATACACATCCATAGAAACACTGACAATACTATGGTGGGCTAAGGAAGAGCAAAGCTGACCCTAGAACTGTGGGAAGTCCCCATTCCTTGGAGCCGGTAGAACGAGAGCAGACAGGGCCAAGGCTTCCAGGGCGTGGGTTAAAGGTATGTCGGATGGCATCTCCCCCAAGGAAAATACGCTAAGGCAACTGGGAGCCAGCAGATGACCTCCAACTGAAGTGGACCTTTAAGGAGGCCTGCGCTGCAGGGGCAGCTGTGGTTGGTGAGTGGGGCTGAGACTTTGTAGAAAGAACATTAAGTAGACCAAGGACACTGCTGAGGATGGCTGGGAAATGCTGCCACAGACCCACAGGTGAGGACACTCGGTCCCTAGCCACCGGGACTGTTGTGGAAGGCTGTGAATCTTTAGGAGGTGGGTCACAGGGTGAGCCTTGAGGTTTACAGCTTAACCCTCCTTTGCCATTCAACTTCTGGGAGTACCAGGGGGGCAAAAGTTACTCCTATCCCAGAGAGCCACCCGCTGCCACGCCTTCCCCACCACTGAGATCCACTATACTTCTTAAATCACAAGCCAAAGCAAATCCTTCCTCTCCTGGTTACTTTTTTAAAGGCATTTTATCACAGTAATGAGAAAAGGAATTCAGACAGCAACCCAACATCCCGGCGCTGCCTGCCATCCAGGAGCAAGGCACTCTCCGAGTAAACACGTCGACGACGGCCATCACAGTCGCATTTCGGTGCCAGCATCGGAGCCTTACTAAATTGTCTTGCGCATACAGAGGATGCCGAATTTCTGATTGCTAAAGACAAACGAGCCTTGCGTCCGCCACCACCCCAGAGACTATGCGCAAAACTCTTGATACTATTTCTTGGAATCCAACCAAGTAAATTTACTTCGTGCTCTCAGCACTTCTGTAAGATTTCACTTCTCTGAGTGATGACCTTCTCACCATGAAGCAGGAAATGTGCACAGGAGGGAGGGAGGTAAGGTGCAAGAGGGGAGCCCACTGGCTGCTCTCTGAGAGAATTCTAGAAAGCAAGAGCGAACCCGGAGCGCTGTGTGGAGAGCAGCAGGCAAGGGCAGGAGTGGGCCGTCAGCCGTTGGTACTCCTCAGACTGCAGCTTCCTACTGAAGGTCATGACCGGGATGACCGTGCAGTAACGTGAGTATGACACCTCCAGAGTCAGCTAGCGAAGTCAGCTCACTGGGAGAAATGACGGCAGGAGTCATGGGGACACATCAAAGCTCTGTCACTGTATGAGGGGACAAGGGACTGAAGCCAAAGTTCTCTTGGTAAACCAGAAACGGATTCTGTCAGCCAACACTTGCAAAGCTTCTTAAATGCTGACTGAGAAACGTTAGTGCTTCTTCTAGCCATTATGTTTTAACTGGAGAAGCACAGGGCCTCCTAGTTTAGTTTCTACTTTGGACAGTTCACCCAGCTACTGGAGGCAGGGACTGAGGCACCTGTTCCCTGCAGTTTGCTCAATGTGCGTGCATTACAGGACCACCTGCCAGGGTGGCACCGCCCACAGTGGGCGGGACTCCCCCATATCCATCATCAGTCAGAGAAAGGCCCACAGACTTGTCTATGGGCAAATCTGATGAAGGCAATTCTTCACTTGAGGTTCCCTCCTGTAGGTGACTCTAGTTTGTACGAAGGTGACACATAGTGACACAGACATCCATCATATGAGTGACACGCCTCCTTGATCATGCTGAACTAGAGCTGTCACGCTGTTCTCCTGTGTAAGCTCCAGCTATGGCTCTGTGTCCACACATTTAAAATGAAAACAAAAACATTAGTGCAAATCCTCAAAACATTTGTGCGGTTTTTCCAGTTCCCTTTTTGGTTTAATTTCTCCCATTATCTATTTAGATTCCAGTATTTTCAGCCACTCTCTCTCTCTCATGTCTTTCCAAAATGTTGAACTGAATTTTTCCAGGTCTGAGATTCAAAATGGATGACACTGGATGTCGGGAACTCCAAAATAAACAGAGATGTAATGTGTTAAGTAACTATTTCTGGCAGATGCCACTTTTGTGTGCCTGTAAAAATATGGCCTTGGGGTCACTGGGGAAGAGGAAACTTCAGCTGGAAAAACACCTCAATCAGACTGTACATAAGCCAGCCTGTGGGCCACTTGCTGATTGATGGATGGTTTATACGAAAGGGCCCAGCCCACTGTGGATAGCGCTACCCCTTGGCAGGGTGAGGAAGCCATTAAGTAGTGCTCTTCCATGGTTCTTGCCTCCAGGTTCCTGCCTCCAGGACTCTGCCTTGCTTGAGTTCCTGATTTTGCCTCCCTCAATGGGCTGTGCTATAATAAAGACCTGTAAGTCAAAAATAAACTCTTTCTTCCTCTATTTGTTTTTGGTCATGTTTTTTCTCCACAGCAATACAAACCTAGGCAGATACCACCCTGCCTGCAGGGTCTACGAGCTTCCATCAGGAGTGTGGCGGATGGCTGGAGACTGCGGTTCATGACATGACTTTGCTAATGGAGCACTGGGTAATAGGCCTTTCTGTAAGACCTGAGCTTCAACAACAGTGGTAGAAAGATAAAAAAGAAAAAAACTGTATCAAGGCACTAGCTTTGGAAATAGTAACCCAAAGTCTGGACTCCAAGACTAAGTTTAACCACTTAGTGGTAAAAATCCACGAACACGGGGTGTGGTTCACAGACTCACTGAGAACATGGGCCTCATCTATTAGGCAGTGTTCCTCACACACTCACGGGATATAAAATAAGTACCACTGGGTCTTTAATTGAAGAAAAAAATGAAGAAAGATGACTTCCTGGGGCTGAGGGAATCAAAAAGATAATGCTACACACACACACACACACACACACACACACACACAAAATAAGAAACACAGGAAGAGAGAAAAACAGGTTTGAGAGACAATTTAATAAATCTAGTCTGGGAAGTGATAAGTTTCCTGGTGTGATACCCATGCTGAGACTTCCAGAAACAGTTGGAGATGTTGTTCTGGCTTCATGGAGAAATCTTGATTAGCAGAAGCCATGGGAAGCCCAGAGTGGATGAAGCTGTGAAACAGGATAGCACGATGCCCCAAAAATGGAGGGGAGGGGAGGGAAGGGGAGGAGAGAGAAGGGGAGGGCAGTTTGGGACTGCAGGACACTATTGCACATGGCTAAACCAAATAGCACCTGGAAAGAAGGGGCCCTCGTAGTAGTCTGGAAGAGAAGCAGGACTGGGGTGCCCTCTGTAATAGAGGCCTCAGCAGGCCAGGTCTTTATAGGAAGATCTGTTACCCAGGGCCCTGTCAGTCAAATCATCTCATTCCCCTCACCGCAGCTAGAGGTGCCTGGGGAGGGGGCAATGTCCTCCTTAGGTTTGCATGACTGGGAAAAAGGCCAGGTCCATAAACAAACACATCCAGGCTAAGCATACCCAGCACCCAGCCTTAGCAGATTCACGGTCGGTATATTTTTCAGTTTTATTAATAAACTAATTTTCCTAAAGATATTCTCCCTCTCACAAGCCCCTTCCTGTTGCATACAGCCCTGTTCTGATTTCCTTTTCTGTCATATATTTTATTCTGGGATATTGAGTAATCTATGATCCACACAGAAGCACTAACACAGAATAGTCATTTGTCTGAACCTGGCCTATTTCATTTAACACAATACTCTTCAGTTTCACTCAGCATCCTTTGCAAACCCCACACATCTGTTGCCCAGGAGGACTGGGTTGGGGAGCACTTTATCAAATATTCAGCTATTTGGGCATCTACGGAGGAAAGAGTATTGGGAAAAGGAGGAGGCACAGAACATGAGGATAAACTCCAACATGCTTCCTAAGCTGATAACAAGGGAAAGCTAAGCAGGCAGTGCTGGAAAGCACAGCGATTCCAGAACCACTGTCAACAGAATGCCAAACCTGCTGAGCTGGGCCCTCCATCCAGCGCTCAGTGAGACAACACAAGTTGGACTGCTCGTATAGCTGTGGGGTCAGGGTCATGGTGATACACGCTGGTTAGCACGGATAGGCCAACTCTTCTCAAATGGGTCAGAAGGTCTGCAAGGGTTAAGTTCCACACTAAAGTGCCAGCAGAGATGATCTGTTCAATGTCTGGGCCCTGTTCAATGTCTGCTGGCTAACAGGGTGATCACCAAAGCAAACAAGCAGACTCAGCAAAGACTCCAAGTGAGACCACAAGATGACACGCAGGGTCCATATTTTCATCTCTGCATTCCATGGCTGACTCTTTTCTAGTGGGCAGAGGTCCCTGGATGCCACCATCCAGCAAAGTCTTCCTTTCTAGCATCACAGACAAGGGCCAGTGCCTGTCTCTTCTGCCAACCCCAACACCCTTCTCAGAGCGTTCTAAGAGCACCCACCTGCTGCTGTTATCCCACAGCCTCAAGCTGCTAAAACAAAGCTACCTGGGTGCTGTCTAGGGCCTTAAGGTACAAACATCACTTGTCCACACAGATGACTGACATTCCGCTCTGAGCCCGGTTTGGATGAGTGAAGAACTGATGGCCTCAAACCTTCCAGAGAACTCAGAATGCACAGCTTTGGCCAAGGAATGATGTGGGAAGGTCATATGTCTATCTGTTGCTTTCATTGGTTAATTAATAAAGAAACTGCTTGGCCTGATAGGTCAGAACATCGGTGGGTGGAGTAGACAGAACAGAATGCTGGGAAGAAGGGAAGTGAGGGCAGACGCAATGGAGCCAGCTGCCAGGTCAGACATGCTGACTCTTTCCTGGTAAGCCACCACTTCATGGTGCTACACAGATTATTAGAAATGGGTTAAGCAAGATATGAGAATTAGCCAAGAAGAGGCTAGATATAACGGGCCAGGCAATTTTTAAAAGAATACAATTTGTGTGTTGTTATTTCGGGTGAAAAGCTAGCTGTGCAGGAGCCGGGCAGGATGAAAAGCAGGCCTGCTCGCCTCATCACTACAAAGGAACTCATTTGAAGTCAAGTATAAGAATGTTACGAGTGTGTGGCATGGTGGCTGCCTTCAGAATCGTCTCTGCTAGGCCTTGTGAACTCACAAATGGGTAAGAAAGGCACGGAAGGCTCACTCCAGCCTCTCTTCTACAGACCGTGTTCCACAGGCACTTTAGCAGTGCAAGGAGGTGGCATCACCCGCTGTGAGGAGGTCAGAGGGCCACACGAGGCAGGAAGGTTTGTGGCAGATGGTCTTCTGAGGCAGCCACTGAAGACTTCAAGGAACATTGGTTAGGAAAGACACTCCACAGAAAAAGTAAAGTCTAAGAGACGTCACACTTTCTGGCCATCCCAGTTACTAGGTGGTAGTGCCAGCTGACAAGGGGCACAGCTGAGAACGGCTTTCCACCTTTCTAAGATACCCATGAAGCATTTCAGGGAAAACACAGCAAAGGCAGCTGAGAGCTCTAGAGAACCTGGTGTCTTACTGCACTTTCTGTTGCTGTGGAAAACACAGCACTTTGTGTACAATAGAGGTTAAATTTTCTCACAGATATGAAGGCTGGGAAGGCCAAGAGCATGTTCCCAACACTCGCCTAATCCCTGGTGAGAGGCGTCTTACTGCATCATGGCAAAGCGGGGGAATCACACAGCAAGATAGAGCCACCCTGCTGCTATGGGATCTCACAGGAAAGCCTCGACTGAGGGATTACCTAAATCTGGCTGGCCAGTGGAATTCTCTGGGATATTTTCTAGGCTGTTAATTCCTAAAGGAGGGCTCAGCCTACTGTGGGTGGCACCATTCCCAAGGCAGGTAAACTGAATGAGCAGCAAGAAGCTTCCTCCAAGTTTCCTGCTTCAGGTCCCTGCTTGAGCTCCTGTCCTGGCTTTCCTCAGAGATAGACAGCGACCTGAAGGGTGGAACAAAACTCCTTCTCTCCTGAGTGTTTGTGCCAGCAACAGAGTGAAACTAGAACGTGGTGCAGAGAACGGCAAGGTTCCCCACACATGAGCTTCTGCATCCAAACCAGACTCTAGAGGGAGAGCTACAGGTTCCGTGTCCTCCTTTAGAGATGTTAGTTGAATTAATAATGGCTATCAAGATGATCCAGAGAGTGTCTGAACAGAACCAAGGAGACAGTAAAGCCCTGAGACTGTCTACACTGTGAAATAAAGTGTCTCCAGTAGACTTCTGAGTAATGGGGTAATTCTGGGGGTAAATGAGCAGCAGGAAGGTGATGCCCAAAGAACCCATTTTAGGCCCTTTCTGGAGAAAAATCTATCTTCTCACTGCTTGTAGATCTTACTTTGAAAGAACTTCCGGCAAAGAATCACATCTGAGATGCAATTCACAAATAAAAGAAGTGATTACAAGCATGTTGTTTCAGTGATACAAATCAGTAAGCGGTTAAGCTGGGGGATAACAGTCTCCAGTTGAAGGATAGCCATGAAAGTCCCAGAGTTTTTATTACTTTTTAAAATTGATAGTTCAGTAAGATTCCAATAACATAAAGAATCACATTAATTGGTGCTTTTCAGGGTGATTAATTTCTTCATTTCCTCTCTAGCCATTTGAAATACTCTGTAAGATGCCTTGCTTTAAGATGCAGTATTTTAGCAGAGACTTACAAGGGCTATTGCTTTGCACCATTTAAATGGTGGTGCAATGGTTTCAGTGTCGTAACTCAACACCAGACTAGTTCAGCCCAGGGGCTTTCATGTGGGTTCAGAATGTGCAGGGCTGCAAGTCTTAGCCCTGAAATCTCCAAGAGCAAATCTTTGATGGAGGAAGGTCATTGGCTAATAAGGAAATTGCCTTGGCCCATTTTATCGGTTAGAACATAGGTGGGTGGAGTAAACAGAACAGAATGCTGGGAGGAAGAGGAAGTGAGATCAGACTCGACAGCTCTGCTCTCTGGGGCAGAGGCCATGTTGCCCTCTCCCGGGCACACGCGATGAAACTACAACCAAGGATGGATGTAGGCTAGAATCTTCCCGGTAAGCGCACCTTGGAGTGCTACACACATTATTAGAAATGGGCTAGTCCAGGTGCGAGAGTTAGCCGAGAAGAGACTAGATATAATGGGCCAAGCAGTGTTTAAAAGAATACAATTTGTGTGTTGTTATTTCGGGTAAAGCTAGCCGGTGGCGGGAGCTGGGTGGCAGAATGCAACCCGCAGCTCCTACTACAGATCTTGCTAACTCAAAGATGAACAACAACCTGGATTCTCTACATGTAAATTCTGCTTCAATGCAATGAAAACTTTACCAAAACTCTCCATTTCCCCTTACATCTGTGCACATCATGTCAAGTCACATAAAGCTCCATGTCGACCTCTACTCTTATCTGCTTATCCACTCTGAGGGACGTCTGGGCTAAAGCTGGATGAGTCCTGGGCAATCATGGAGAATGCTGACCCTCCGTTTACCCGCTACTCAGCATTTGCAAACCCTGTTGTTACTAGCAGGTCATTGCCACATCTATGTGATCCTAGCTCGGTTTGAGTTCTTTGATACATGGAGTGGGCTCCTCACTCAGAACTCATGTAGCTAGGTCTAGTAGGAGGGTTATGAGGGCTTCAAAGCCTAGGGATTCAAAGTACCCAGTGGTAATGAGTGGTCACTTCCTTTCTCTTTGTCCCCCTTGGCTGGTTCTGATATGTCAAGTTCTGCCCTTCCCGGGCAGGACATGTTTAAATAACCCAGGGTTCACTGATCTCTTTGCGGTTGGGAAAATACTGAAGACGAATACCCAGGGAGGTGTCCGCTGACTCACGTGAACCTCGCTTTCTGCCCTGAAATCCAGGGTCTCGTCCCTGAGCACTGGTCCACATCCCACCTCTCCCCAGTTCCATCACCATTCGTTTCGACAGTGGGTCTCTCTTGCTCACCGGTCTTTGAGACTTGACCTTGTCTTACTCTTTCCAGTTCTGAGAACTGAAGCTTTGCCTTGTATCCACCTTTGAGACCAAGTTCTCTCCCAACTATCCTCAAGGTACAGACGCAGACTGTTAATGTCTCTTGAATGCATCACGGGTGTCTCTGGTTTACCACCTGCTGCCACAAGGTACTTGAGTCCTGGTGTGTTCCCCCACCTAGGTGGGTTTATCTATGCCGTTGTTGGCACAGGTCTCCATGGGCAAGACTTACATTATTAAGGGGAAGCAGAGGAATGGTGCTACCTACTCTGACGTGCCAAGCATAGAAACCTGATGTCTTATTAACATCTAATGCACAGAATACTCTAAATCAGAACAATCTAGCAGGAAGGACCAATTGTCCACGTTTGTCCAGGATCCACTCATCTCTATCCACAAAAGTCCTACCAACCAAGGTGGGTTTTCTCTCATTAATCTCCAACTAGAACACAAGAAAGGGCTTGGCTGTAACTTGTAGAAAACCATGATTCGATGTTTCTCATGATCATGCTTCTGCCAGTCAACTGAGCACATCACAACTATGTGCTGTCTCTGCATATAGCACATTCTCTCCTTTATTGGCAGAGAGCTTTTGAAGGACCTTTTCCATTCCCCATAAAGCACTTTTTCTTCCAGACACTGCCAGAAACATTGCCTTCTGGCTTTAATGGCTCATTCCTCCCCAGTGGACCCGGCTCTGCCCAGCAGCTGTCTTCTCAGGTTGATCTTGAGGATCAGAATGGCAAGCTATGTGACAGCTTCCTCCCTGAGGACGAGGCCATGTCTGTCCTACTCATCTGGGTGTCTCCAGTACCATCTCTGGGTCACAGATAAGGAAGGCATCCCATATATATTAGTGAAATTAACAAGTCACTGTTTCACAAATCCAAAAGTCATCAGTACACCCTTTGCTCAAATGTATTTCTGTGCATCTCATGTATGCAGTGCCCAAGATAATCTCAAATCCCCTGAACTGGAGTTATGTGAGAACGGGCATGTGTGTCCTGGTCCTCTAGAGGAGCCAATGCTGAGCCGTCTCTCCAGCCAATTTCTTTATACAGTTTAGAAGTGTTTTATGGCAATGTTTTAAATTGATTTGCTGCCTGTGCCATCTTACCCAGGAAACATTTTTTGAACTTAAAAAAATGTAGGAATGTCACCTTTGAATATTAGTGAAACCACCAGCAGATGTGATACTACTTAGCCTTCACTGAGTACCTACTATTTCATGTCTACAACCATCTACACGAGCCCCACAGTTCTGTCTGGAATACCTGCTATTACCAAATCTGCTTTGAAAATGGGAACTGAGGGTGAATCAGGGTTAAGAATCCTGATGGACACAGAGCCAGAGTGCAAAGCAGATCAAATCTGTGCAGCCTTCACACACAGCCATGACACTTAGTGCTTTCCTACCTTCTGATGCAGGCTTTTTCATCAGAAAGAGAAAACTTCATTTTGAACCAACATTGGGCTAAAGTCTGGTAAACCACCGATTTACTTATTTGAGGATCTTTTCTGTATAATTATCTCCTGGGCATCTCCACTCCCAGGATCTCCAAGTGGGATAAAAATGAGATGTGGTTCAGAGGCTAATACTGCAGGGACAGACGGCCACAGGCAGGTTCCTCTCTGTTCAGATGGAGGAAAGTCGGACAGGGGGAGGCCTGGGAGATGGCAGAGGACTTGCTTCTAAATCCCCAGAAGGCATGCAAAGCCAAACACAGTAGCATGTGGCTGCAATCCCAGAGTGCTGTGTGGAGGAAGACAGGAGGGGATAGGCAAACCCCCAGAAGCTGGCAGGCCAGGGCAAGCAGAAGTGATTAAAGAGACCTAGTCTCAAATAAGGAGGAAGGCAAGAACTGACGTCCAAGATTGTCACTGACCTGCACACATGCACCATGGCATGCGTGTAATTACTTTCTCACACACAAACAAACATATCCATACATGCACACACAGAGATGTCAAAGAAAGAAAATCAGAAAACTATACAAGATGATGGTGAAATCTATTCTCTTAGGCTATATTTGAAGCAACAAAATTAGTAATAAGATTCAATAATAACTTTTGTTGGAAATCCTGCTAAATGTCCATGGCAAGTGTGCAGCCTGGCCATCAACCCTCTTGCACCTGCAACAGTGAGGTGAACCAAGGTCACAGCAGTCACAGTGAGCAGTGACACTCAGTGACACTGTGCTCTGGAATATTTCATTGCATTGTGTGAAGAGGTGTTGCTGTGACTGGTGTAATAGAAAGTTGAATGGCCAATAGTCAGACAAGAGGTAGGCACAGAGAGTGAGCAACTGGGAGCAAGTCAGATGTGCCCTACAAAGAGGTAACCGAGCCACATGGTAGAGTGATTTAAAATTATGGATTAATTAAGTTATAAGAGCTGGGTGGGAAAAGACCTAAGCTGAGGCCGAGCTTTCATAATCAATAATAAGCTCCAGGTCATTATTTATGGGCTGGTAGTCCAAAGACAGTCAGACAAGAGAGCTTGCTACATTTGGTGCCCAGTGTGCAGCCTGTAAATCCAAGTGGGGTTTTAGAGAGCTGAAAAAAGTTTCAAGTAGTCTAGGTGTTTTTGAAGCACACAGGTGCTGCTCTTTTAAGAGCCCCTGCTCCCAAGCACTTGGAGATTGGCCAGCAGCAGCTACTCAGTGGTGGGAGACTAGGGACAGCGCCCACCAGAGCTGGGGCAGAAAGACCTGCTCCAGGCCAGTGCCCACAGGCATGAGGCTCCGCTCTCAGAGACAGAGGCCAGGCAATGTGCTAAGTGGACCACGTGCTTGGAGGGCCTACCTGACACTCAGTATTTTGAAGCTTGACTCCTGTTTTTAGAGAAAACTTTAAGTGCATGGCTGCAGAAAACCTCTGAACAGATATAGTAAGCTTAAAAATGAGCTTAGGTTCTGAAGGAAAAAAAAGATAATGGGTATAGAAAGTCATAGAGAAATACATACCTTAAAATAAAATGAAGTCTTTAAAGAGGGAGTAAAGTAATTTTTTTTTTAAAAAAAAAAAGCCACGTAAAGATGGGAACTACACAGGGTGTCTAGATCCTGTATGGGGTGATGTTGACTTTGAATGCTAATAAAAAGCAATAGCTGCTGAGAGTCATTGAATTATGGAAACTGCTTTATTTAACCAGACTATATATTTTTAAAATGTCTTAACTTCATAATTAAAGTCATAAAATGTGCTGTGTTAGGGAAGAGGTTGTATTTTTGTTTCCACAGAAAATACAAAGCTATGTATTCCTTCAAAATTACTGAAGATAATATTTTGGGGGGAGACCTCCTGAAAATCTTGGCTACAGATATGGAGAAAAAAAATCCAAAAAAGACTACAGGACAGGTGACATATATGCTGATCATTCTACATGATAACAGCTCTGAGACTGGATGAGACGTGATAGATCTTGTTGGCTACAGAGTCCTCATGACTTACTATGACATGTCATCCTTTCATGTGGCATGGACAGAGGTTTGGTTATGCAGTCCAAAGGGACTTATAAAGTTGACAGATGCCTTTTACCTGCTCAAATATAAAACAAAAAATAATCTTTAGCTGATATAAAACACATAAACTTTTGAAGGTACCATATATGTGTGTTTGTGTATGTGTTTTTAAAAAAGGGGGGGACCAGACATTAATAAAGATGAGACAAGTAGCCCAGGTAATCCAGCCTCTCAGAATGCCTCTGTTTCAGTTTCCTCAAAATTCTGCATCCAAAACAACTCCAAAGCTGCTATCCGAGATGGTCCAGGCTCCCACAGGTTACTCCAGCCAGGACTTCAGCTAAGCTCCACACTTTTCCATCAAACAAAGACTGGACAACAAATGATACAGCTCGTTTCCCCAGGACTTGACCATTATCTCAATTTTCTCAGGGTCCTCTGAAAATGCGTCACCCCCAGACAACAGGACGCAGTCTAGAACACAAATGCCCACATTCCCAAGAGGTGGGGTAGGTAGTTTTTGGTGGGTTATGGATGTTAGTTATTATTTAGAGGGGTTCAGGGAGAAAGCTAAACAAATAAGATTAGATTCAGGGCTCTCTTTCTGAAGGAAAGAGAGGTAGAGTATAGAAATGATGGGAAGATTGTGGAATCTACTTTTGAACAACCAAAAGTCTCAAATATTTTACATTGATATGGATTTTTGTATACTGATACAAATTTAAGGTTGTTTCTGCTATACTGTATGTTTTTACTCTTGTTTAGGGTATTGTACCTACTCACCTCATTTAAAAACGTAATGTAAATTTCTAGTCCTTGAGAATTATTATGATAAACTATTTAGGATAATTAAGAAATGCAGGTCAGTAGTTAGTTATCTAACAATCAAACTTGTAGTCATATTAGGTATGTTTTCAAGGTTAAACAGAGATATGTTTTAGATAAATAGGTGGTCTTTAAACCCTTCAGAAACATACAGAATATGGCATTCAAGATGTTTTAATAACCAGCTGAGTGATGGTGGTGCACACTTTTAATCCCAGCACTCAGGGAGGCAGAGGCAGGTGGGTCTCTGTGAGTTCAAGGCCAGCCTGGTCTATAGAGTAAATTCCAGGACAGCTAGGGCTACACAGAGAAACCCTGTCTTGAAAAATAAAAAGATATTTTAATAACCTAAAGCTTTTGTTTCTGGCAACACCAAATTACTTTAAAACAGGATGATGGGCATTGAAGAACCTCCTTGTGGAGTTTGCTTTCAATGTGACAAAGCTAGCCATTTGGGTGAGAAACTGCCCTTGCCTCCACTGCTGATAGTATGTTGTCCAAACTGGACAAGCAGGACACAAAAGAAAGTGATTGCCATACTTGGCCAAGACAAGCAGTCCTTCAACATTCCTGCTTCACAAAAAAGTCTGTCATATATTCTAGGCCCATAGGCCAAAGATTGATGCCTTAACATTATAGAACCTTGTGGGACTGTCCAGGCAGCCAGCTGTCTCTGTAATTTCTATATTTTTGGAAGTTGTTTGCTCTACACTTCTGCCTACTCAGGTGATATTCTATCCTTCCTGGGTCTCTTATGGGGGTTGAAGACTAGTTATATCATTTTCCTAAATGTTACTAAATTTAAAAAAAACTCACAAAGGAGATGTAAACTTTATAAGGGTTGAAGAGACATAAAATCTTGTTGTTTTATCTAAGAAAATGTTTTAAGGTCTAAAAAGATATTTTAGGATGGTAGTACAGTTATGATAGATGCTGTACTCATCAAAAGGATAGGTAATAGAGCATTTCCTTGAATACACCAACCACAAATGGACTGGACAGTGAATGCAATCCTAACCTGATAACTGTTCTTACTATATGATAGTTTTATAGAGTTAAACCTTTTCCTTTTTATTTAGATAAAAGGGGAAATGTTGTGGGATGTTTGCACACTCTGTGAAGATGTATTGCCATGATTGGTGCAATGAAAAGCTGAACCGTCAACAGTTAGGCAGCAGGTATAGGCAGGACTCCCAGGCAGAGGGAGAGGAATTGGGAGGAGAACTGAGGCACGTGGACTTTGCCAGCAGACTCGGAGCAAGTCAGATGTGCTGTACTAAGAAGAAGTAACCGAGTCACATGGCAGAATGTAGATCAAACATATGGGATAATTAAACTGTAAGAGCTAATTGGTAAAAAGTCGAAGCTAAGGCCAAGCTTTCATAATTAATAATAATTCTCCAGGTCATCACTTGTGGACCGCTGGTACAAAGATAGTCTGACAGGAAAGTCTGCTGCAACAGTGGGTTCCACAGCAAGGGCTTGTTCTCAGTTTCCACTTCCTGAGCCAGTCAGTGACAGGCGGGCAGCCTGTGCTCTAGCCCTGCTCTAAGGCCAGACCTAGCCTTGGGCAATGCCAGCTTCAGGAAGAGACACTTTGGTTCTGAAGCTGGACCCCTGACAGGTCCACCAATAGGGGTGTGAGAGGTCCCTGGAGGGCAGATGCAGGAGAGTTGGTGCCCGGTTGGTGTTTCTTAGCTTCTGGCTCTTCCTGGTCCCAGAGTGATTTCCCAGCCTCAACTTCTCGCCCACAGAGGTTGTAGTTTTCAGACATCCCCGACAGTGGTAGAACTAGCTCCAGGGTACCATCTGAGAAGGACCAGGACAGCCAGCTAGCCCCACCATTGCCTGTCTAGGCTCAGTAGGGCTCCGGAGGAGCTGTGTAACTCTTCCCGCAGTCTCTGAGTAGCCAAGCAATGCTGCCATGACCTCTGAGACCCTCTGCTCTTATAGTCAACCACATCACCTTCTGGTCATTCTCTTTGTCACATATTTAGTGTGGTCCTGTGTCTCCCAGGGCAGGGGCTGGGGGTGTGGTCCTGTGTCTCCTAGTGAAGGGATAGAGTGGGGGAGTGATCGTGTGTCTCCTAGTGAAGGGATGGGGTGGGAGTGTGGTCTGTGTCTCCTAGTGAAGGGATGGGGTGGGAGTGTGGTCTGTGTCTCCTAGTGAAGGGATGGGGTGGGAGTGTGGTCTCTGTCTCCTAGGGCAGGGGCTGGGGGTGTGGTTCTGAGTCTCCTAGTGAAGGGATGGAGTGGGGGAGTGATCGTGTGTCTCCTAGTGAAGGGATGGGCTCGGGGTGTGGTCCTGTGTCTCCCAGGGCAGGGGCTGGGGGAGGAGAAGGGAGGGGCTTTGGTAGAGCTGACCCATCCCCATTTCCTTAGCATCCTTCCACTCTCTTCTCCCTCACTAGGTATTACGAGATTTGCATTACTATGGCAGTTGTTCAGTGTGTGCATCTGACTTCCACTTAGAGAAACTGGAAGCTCAAGCTCAGAGAAAAGCCTTTGGCAGCCATTTAGAAGAGGCAGGCTTAGGATGCAGGTCTCCATTTTCAAAGGTGGTTTCAACTGAATCTCTTAATATCTCTGCCCACTGGTTCTTCCTCATAGTGATTTCAGAGGATAGGATGAGTAATGAATGTGAAGGTATTCAGCAGATGATGGTGACTGTGTATGTACGTGTGTGTACGTGTGTGTACGTGTGTGCGTGCGTGTGTGTATGTGTGCGTGTGTGTACATGTGTGTACGTGTGTACGTGTGTGTACATGTGTGCATGTGTGTGTACGTGTGTGTACGTGTGTGTATGTGTGCGTGTGTGTACGTGTGTGTGTGCGTGTGTGTACGTGTGTGCGTGTGTGTACGTGTGTATATGTGTGTACGTGTGTGCATGTGTGTGTACGTGTATGTACGTGTGTGTACGTGTGTGCGCACACATGCCATCAGACACTGCCATTTACACAGCAGCCCTCAGAGGATATTTTGGGGTGGTGGTAAGTGTTCATGTGGATGGCTTCCACAGTTCATTCTTGCCCATTTGTTATATTTACTAACTGTAAAGAACTGGCTATTTGATATGGCCCATCCCCCCTCAGGTACCCCCTTACAGAGCAGACTCTGGAGCTCCGTGTCTGAAACCCCAGGTCTGTTATCGGACAGGACAACAGTGGCACTCTCTGCGTGATTTTCCTGGAGGCCAATGTATGTGTATATATAAGCTATGTTCCCATTCCTAATCTCTCATTATATGTATGTGTATATATAAGCTATATTCTCATTCCTGATCTCTCATTATATGTATGTGTATATATAAGCTATGTTCCCATTCCTGACCTGACTTCAGTGGAAACGGCCAGCACACCCCCAACTCATAAAGCACGAAGAAGCCTGGTGATGGATGTTTTCACTGTGGAAAGCACAATGTGAATTCTGCAGCCCATCTGTGAGTCCTTGAAGCGCCCCGAAGGTCTGGAAATGCAAACTTGTGTGTTTCAGGGCAGAGGAAGCAGATGCAGAGCCGGAGGAATGAGCAGCTCTGAGCAGTGTATCCTAGTGTAGAGATGTTTCTCCTCCAAGCTTCTTTCCCAGACAAGGCCCATCACACACTACAGGTAAAGTAAGTTGGGTCCTTGAGGGCTGGAGGGGATCTTCCTAACTCTCCATGGAGTCCTTATAATATATTCACAGTGAGCAGCCCCAACAAATGTCCAACACCGTTACATCTGTATTTGTATCTTCTGTGACAATCACAAGCAAGGTTGTGACCAGGAAGGGCTCACTGATGTTCAAGTGCTGTCCTTCCTGGCCAGGTCCACAACGGGCTGTTTCCCCAGCTCAGCGGCTTTCAGCTTTAGAGAGTCCAGATCCCTGAGCACACTCTCCACGTGAGGGGAGGGAGGGTATAAACTGAGTTCTGAGTATGATGATTGGAAGGGGAAGCCAACCCAAGAGAAGCACAAAGATCTAGACAGCCACAGTATTAGAAATTCGTTCAGTTGGCCGTGGTGGCGTATGCCTATAATCCGAGCACTTGGAAGACTAGGGCAGATGGTACTTGCTTCAAGGACAGCCAGAACTACATAGACAGATCTTGACTCTAATTAAGTATAATTAATTAATTAATTTGTTAGAAGGAATTGGTGTATGTGGTAATGGAGACTGAGACGTTCCAAGTTCCACAGACACAGGAAAGTTCATGAGCTGATAGTGACTGCAATCACCCCCCAAGTCCTGAGAACCAGGACAAGTGACAGAGTCAGTTCCCGGCTGCAGGCTGTAAAGAAAAGGCCTTCCCCATCTGTGTCACCATAGCACAAGATGACACCAACTCAAGATTAACTCGGCCTTTTTGTCCCCATCGATTCTTCAGCCCCACTTGCATTAGGGAGGGGAGAACTCAAGGCAGTCTGTGAGTTTAAGTGTTACTCTGCTACAGGGACACCCACAGAGCACACACAGTGTACTGAACCACGAGTCTGGGAACCCCGCGGGTTAGCCCAGATGATCACGGAATAAGTGTTACTCTGCTACAGGGACACCCATAGAGCACACACAGTGAACTGGACCATGAGTCTGGGAACCCCGCGGGTTAGCCCAGCTGATCACGGAATAAGCCATCACACTGAAGGACACGGGGCGCTGTGCAGGGTCTGAGCTCTGAGAACACTTGCTATACACACCCTGAAGCCAAAGGGAAAGCCACCTGACCTTATCTCCACCACAGACTGCGGGGTACAGCACACGCAGAGTGGCAGGGGCAGCTAGGAGAGAATAAAGCTGGTTAAGAGGGGAGGGAGAGGGAGGGACAGAAGAGGGAGGGGCGGGAGGGGGAGGCAGGCCTAGCATGCCAGGGATCTCACCATCCTCAGCTTTGAGGGCTCAGCCTAAACTAATGGCTCCATATTTTAAGATCACCTGTAGTTGCAAGAGGAAGTAGTGTCTAAGAATTGCTTCGAACAACATAAACAATAACTGAGGATTTGCTGGAAGCCTATCAGTCAGGGGCCGGGCTGTTTAAAAACAGCCTCTTCCTGGGTGTGGCTTCTTCATCCCAGTTTGAAAATCAAAACAAAACAAAAAAACCTCCAGTCACTCCCTGCAGCCCTGAACTTTTGCCCCTAAGCTTGTGAACTATCAAGAAAAACAAGTCGCCAGAGGATTTCAAGGTGCTTATACTATAATGAGATCTGTCCTCATCAAAAAATATCCAAAGCAAATTGAACAAAAAAGGATTGTCTGAAATGTCACCCAATGTGGACCTGAGGTACTGTCTATGTGGCCTTAACAAGAACAGCTTTTGGTACCAGACACCTGACGGTCCAAATCCCATTTCCACAATTTTGAGCCGTGATAACTTTGTGAAATTAACTAATCTCTGTGTCTCAGTTTCTCACTTATAATACCTACCCAATAGAGCATTTAGAACCTCCTGGACTACACGCTCGTAGGAATAAATGAGTTCATGTGTGTGGAGCATGCCTAGCCCTGCCCAGAAAGCTATTGGCCTGTGAGTATTCCTGGCTACTGTTCTCAGACAGAGAAAAGAGTGGCAGCTGCTAGGTTAGTTCTGGAAGATGCTGACACAACATTGCCCTTCAGGAATTAGCTTTATCAGGAGAAAAGACATCACCACCCTGTGAGCCATGATCAGGCCTTGCGATAAGTGAGCACTGAAATGGAAAGTCTGTATCCGAGACAACATTACGGGACCTGAAATGGAAAGAAATGCCCCCCCCCCCCTTTAAAAGCCGAGGAGGAACACACACGCCACACTGCCCTCCACACGGCTCAGGGATCTCTGAGGGATGGAGGGCAGGAAGGCAGAAGAGCCAGAGGTGGTGGACGACTACAAGAGAACATGATATTCTGGACGCAGCAGGGCAGCTGCACACAATCAACCTCCAGTCGTACAAAGCCTGTGCCAGTAAGCCAGAGCAAGGCCCACATGGAGAGGGGAGCGGGGCACACAATTCCGCCCCTAGCTGTGACGCTACTGGCAATTGTGAGCTGCCATGAGAGGGGCAGAAGGTTTCCTCTGGGACTGTAGTCCCTGGCAAGTCCACTCTGCTCCAGTGGAAGAACACATATCCAGAAATATCTGGAGAGCAAATATTAGTCTTGAGGTGTGTAAAAAGGAAAAGGAACACACTTAGGTGAGGAGGGCTGGGGAAGGGAAGAGCCGGGGGAAGGGAGAACACATTTTATGAGATGCTTAATAAAAGAAAGGGGGGACCCGAGGAGCACCTCCCCACAGCACACACCTCTAATCCGGCACCAGCGAAGCAAGGGAGGCAGACATTTGTGAGTTCAAGGCCAGCCTGTCTACACAGCAAGTTCTCGGCCAGCCAGGGCTACACCGTGAGACTCAGAGGCTGCCATGACAGGATGATGGCAGACATCCAGGGTTCCTTCAGAGAAATTCCCAAAAGAAAATACTTGACGTTTGTATACGTCCATAGTCTGAGATAGCTCAAATGAGAGAGAAAGGAGTCTGGGACTGAATGGGATCAGAATTAGGGAGTGGAAGAGCACAGCACCAACAGCTGGCTAAGGGCATTTCCAGAGAGCTGCTGGGGGAGGGCTGGGCTCCAGCACCTCAGGCTAACAGCACTAAGGGCCCCATCTAACTACTGTCATAATTACAGCCCTGGTGCCAAACAACGTTTGACACGTGCAGGATCATCTTTACCCGTGTGCTGGATTATGACCGGGATGACAACGACTTTGGAGATAACTGGAATTATCCACCTGGCAGCTAACACTCCCCACAGAACAACCTCTGATAACTTACACTTGGAAGCTTCTGTTCCTCAAGGCGATTTCAGAAACACCAATTTCTACTTGTTGTATGGCAATGTTTTCCTCCATAACATGGTTGCTATTTTATGATTTGTTCCAGTAGCCATGACAACTAGAGCAAACCATGCAGTGGTACCAGGTCTGTGGCAATAACACTAGAACCACACATCTTCCTCGTGATGGAAGAGAGGGTCAGAAGACCCTCACCTGAAGTTACAGATGCTGCCTTCACCAGCAGCAAGTGCTCTTGGGAAGTGGGAGGGTAACAGGAAATGGGGCTCCACGGGCCAGCTTTCATGAGGTCTGCTTCCATGACGGCAGGACGGGGCATCACAGCCATGCAGCTGGGTGGGGACACCTGCGTTTGTGACGCAAGCCTAGTAAACGCATTGATGTCATCAAGCAGGGCTCTGGTGAAAATGAAGTTTGACCTGCTGCTGCCTGCGCCTCCCCAGGAAAGGAGTTAATTCAGGATTCAGTATGGTTCTTGCTGGTTCAGTGCTGTGGCTGTGAAGAACCACAAAAACACAAGAGAGCGTGATGCTAGACCCTGATGCTCTGAAAAGCCCGACAGTGTTCAGGTCTTGCAGCTGAAGCTGACTAATGTGCAAGAGAAAATGATCACAGTGAGCTTTAGGAACGGCTTCATAGACACCCTAGGTAAGTACTGCAAGAGATGAGCTCTTTTCCCCCAATCAGGTTGATTTAGCAAAAAAAAAAAATTGGAAATTGAAAACTACATCTTTTCTTTAAAAGGTGGGACAGTGTCAAAGAACATGTAAGTGGCGCACAAAGACATGAGAGCCATGGTTTGTTGTGACATTTAAAGTCTACCGAGCTCTTCACGATGGGACACTGAATATTCACCGATGCTGCAATGTCCTGAGCTGCTTTTCGAGGCCTGGGCTGGGCCTGGGCTGGGCCTGGGCTGGGCCTGGCCTGCTCACTGGCATTCATGAGGACAGCAAGTCCCACAAGAACCTCAGGGTGGATGTCACTCTGTGCCCAGCTCCAGCTCCTCCAGGGTATGGTTCATCTGCCTTCTCTGATGTTCTAATCCCCTTCCAACTCCAGCCTTTGTGGATTTGGGATGATCAGCTATCTGTAAGATTTACAACCCACCGCTTTGATGTTGGATGGACATATCATGTCAACAGTCTTCAATTCCAGAAAATTCTCTTTCTCCTTTCAGGATGTAAGGCCATGTTTTTCTCTCTGCTGAAACCTCGCTTTGATATAATAAAGCAGATTTCAGCTCCTTGAGTTTTTCTTAAAGGTGAAACTTAAAAATTCTTATTGTAGGTTGGGGCTTGGTAGAACACCTTAATTTCCTGAACCAGCATGCTATGGTCCAAACTCACACAGCTGAAAGCCCAGAGCTGTTTATGGCATATGGAAACCCGCAATGCCCTAGCTACTGCAGGGTTTTCAGTATGATGTGTCTGTGGCCACTGGACCTCAGCAGAGTTGCCCTGGTTCTGTCCTCTCCCCTCTGGATGCGGTGAGGAGGCATCAGCGATTGCCTTGATAGTTTTGTTGTTTATTTTGTCAATGTGACTACGGGCAGACCGTGAAGCTCCAGACTGCTACCAAAGCTCCGTGACGTCGTCTAGAAACACGCTGTCCCGTGAAAGCCACCAGAGAGGTACTGTCTACTTCAATGTCAGTTTGTTGCACTAAAAACTCAAATCCTCGATTACCTTGCCACATTTTATGCATCAGTAGCTACGTGGCGCATTGTGCTGGACGGTTGAGTACAGACTCTCTTACATAACCACACAAAAGTGTGCCTGGCACTGCTGATCTTAAAATGCAGAGGCCACCTTCAAGAGTCATCCTGATTTCCCAAAACAGAGGGGTTCCTGGGTATTAAGAAATTAGGAAATTTCTGGAAAACTGGGAGCAGTGCTAGGGTATACTGTTACAAATGAAATGATTTTATTATGTCAATACTTCTGTTCCACTCATACAGCAATATGTATGTATCATTATTAATATTAATATGCCTTGACAGTTATTCTTGCCAACTTGACTACATCTAGAATTAATTAAAATACAAGCAGGGCACACCTGAGGGATTTTCCAGATTATCTATGAAGTCAGAAGAGCCATCTTTAATCTGGATCTGTTGAGGGGGGAAGCTATACCTACAATGTGGCCGCACTTTCCTCTGGCAGCCCCAGTAAAGAAGGACGTAGAAGAAGGAAAGTTTGGCTCTTTGCTTGCATTCTTGCTGGCAAGTTCATTTCCTTCACTGGTATTAGAGCCTGCTTCTTCAGGATCCTGTGTTTCTGAAGACCTGCTGAGACGTCCAGCCTCGTGGAGTGAACAACTACTGGATTCTGGGACCTTCTGTTGGTAGACGACTAGCTGGGCCACAGCCTGTAAGCCACTGTAACAAATGCCCTGTGTGTGTGAGTGTGTGTGTGCGCGTGTGTCTGTGTTCACTCTATCAGTCCTGCTCCTCCAGAGAACCTCAACTTACCCAATGCCCAGCAAGTGACTCATGGTCTGAGGGGGTCCCCAAAGTCATTCTGTCAGGACAGACATCTATAATGAGAATTCCTCTGCACCAGTTTAGACTCTGGATGTTCTTGAGCCTGGGTATTTAGGGGATATTTTACATTAACTGTTGTTGCTAATGCAAGGAGTTGAAAAGCTGTGGTGGAAAACTAAGCTAAACCCATAAACAGGCACTTAATTTCTAGTTTTTCTCAAAAGTTTGGAAGTTTGTGAGGTCCAAGCACTCCTCAAGCAACTACAACAATGTGATTCCATGCACTGAAGAGAACCCACTGAGAAGCACCCACTGAGGAGCACTCACTGAGGAGCACCCACTGAAGAACACTCACTGAGGAGCACCCACTGAAGATCACTTACTGAGGACCATCCACTGAGGACCACCCACTGAGGATCACTTACTGAGGACCACCCACTGAAAAACACCCACTGAGGACCACTCACCGAGGACCATCCACTGAGGATCACTTACTGAGGCCCACCCACTGAAAACCACCCAGGAAGGCATATTTCCGGAACATTTACAAACTCAGCAACAAAATGGCCGATGTGTTATGATTTACGCTATCCTCTGTATTGCCCTGAGTCACAGCTGGCAAACTTCTCTGAAAACCAAAGTCCCTTATACTAACAGGCAGACTTCTGGTGATTTGTTTATCACACAATTGATTGAATATATATTCTGGTGTCAGAGTTTACGAGTTGAAACCAGTTTGCAGAGGATTTAAAGGCCCACATACCTACATGCCTTTGGCCAACATTTCACAGAGAGGACAAAGCTTGAGTCATTTCCCCAAACAACAAGGGCAAGAAAGCAGAAGCAGAGGCTGTCTAAATTCCTGCAAAGAACTGGTTGCATTTAAAGAGCTGTATTTTTATGATTTCTCCATGAGAATCATTTAGTTGTTTAAAACCATTTTTACTTGGTATTATTCATTTTTAAGTAGTTTCCCAATGACAAAATTGCTAGCAGAAATGCATTATTACATGTGGTCTGAAGAGCAGTCAGAATTAGTAGCACTTTAGTTAAGGTCATGGACTAATGCTATTAGCTATTGAGGGAAGGCTAACTGTTCCTTCTTAACAAATAGCATCATTGGAAGGATGGTGAGAGATCACTTAATGGAAGGCTGTAGCAGATGTTGCTAACAGGTAATTGAAGCCCAAGCTGGCAGAGAAATAGGAAACCAAGTCTAGGGCTAATTAAAAAGAATTAGCACTGAGGCTCTGTGATAGTGTTAATGGTCAGCTTGACAAGACCCAGAACCACTTGGGAGATGGGCTCTGAGCACGCAGGGGTGAGAGTACCTGCTCACCATGGGAGGCACCATTCCCTGGCTGGAAACCTGGAACTGAACAACAGCATGTGGGAGCTGCTCTGTTCATAGCTGCGATGGTACCTTGGCCAGTGTTCTACTGTTGTGAAGAGACACCATTAACAAGGGCCTCTGGTCCAGCCTCAAGGCTCCCTTCAGGGTTCAGACTGGATGCTACAGCAACCCAAAGGCAGTTGGGTCATCTGAGGGCAAATGAATTCTCTCACAATGTGCTCTTTCAAACACATCTCTATATTCTTCTGCTTCCATTCTAATTCTCCTGTCCTACTTCTAATTTCTTTCCAGATTCTTCTCCTCCAGCCTAGAAACAATCACTTTATAGAGCCTTGGAGCAATAAAAAGATTACAAGATTTACTTCTCATTGGTCAAAAGCACATTCCTAGGGTAAGCAATAAGGGGCCAAGCCATTTGCCATGGCAACTAAGGTTTCAAGGATTTTGGAGTAAGATTGTGACCAGAGGGTGGGGCTAGAGTTCCCAGTAAGATAAGCTTTGAGACACAGGTCTCTTGTTATCTAGACTTTGCAAGTGATGGATTGGCATGTTTTCCTTAGGGTGCTTTGTGTACCTTGCTTGGACATCTGTGACTCAGGGTCCCCTAAAGATGTTGTTGCCCTGCCAGACAGTAGGAAACAATTTTAAGAACACGAGGCCCACATTCCCAAGAGATGGGGTGTGTGGTTTTTGGTTATTCAGTTGGTTATGGATGCTTGTCATTGTTTCGGGGGGGGGTGCGTTAGTTGCAAGTTGTTACTGGTCATGGTTAGGAAGGAAACTAAACAATGGAGGCTGAACTAAAGGATTTCTTTCTTTCTTCCTCTTTTCTCTCCCTCTCTTGTTCTCCTATCTATTGAAAAAATGAAAACAGGATGATGTAGGATGACAGAATAAAAGGGTAGATTATTGAGTCTACTTTTAAACTGAAAAGAAACTAATAGTTTCAAAGATTTTTACACTGGTGTGGATTTTTATATATTGATACAACTTTAAGGTTATTTTTGTTAGAGCAGACTGTATTTATGTTTCTACTCTTGTGTGAGGTATTGTACCTATGCAGCTCATGTAAAAATGTAATGTAAAGTTTTAGTCCTTGAAAGTTATTATTACAAACTGTTTTGGAATTAATAATTATAGCTATAATAATAAAATAATAATTAAGAAATGCACATTAATAGTTAGTCATCTATAACAATCAAACTTGTAGTCATGATAGGTATATTTTCAAGGTTAAACAGACACGTATTTTAGATAAATATGTCATCTTCAAACACTTTAGAGAGCTACAGAATATGGCATTTAAAATGTTTTAATTACATAAAGCTGTTCATAACAGTGAGACTCGCCTTCTCCTGGCAGCACCAATCTACTTTAGAGAAGATGGTGGGCACTGGACAACTCCATGTGTAGCTTGCTTCAGTAGGACAAGGGTAGCCACTTGGGCAAGGAACTGCCCTTGCCTTGACTGCTGACAGTATGCAGCATGCAGGACACAAAGGAAGGCAACAGCCAAACTTTGCCCAGACAAGGTAGGAAAGTCCTTCAAAATTCCTGCTTCACAGAAAAGTCTGTCAGATATCCTCGCCCTGTAGGCTGAAGATGGATGCTCCTACACTGTTGTGGGAGGTCCTTCTGCTCCTCCAGCCAATAGTCGCTGAGATACCAACCCATTGGGGCATGGTATCTCTCCCTTTAAAAAAGCGACCACTTCCCTTCTCGCTCTCTCTTACATCCTGCTCTGCTTCCGGTGACTAGACTCCCTTCCTGATTGCGCAGAGGGCTGTTGTCTGGGACCGGGATCTGTAAGTTTTTTGCCCTTTAAATAAATAACCATTCTATTAACCATAATTCTAAACTGGTGTGGGATTGTTTTTTATTTACGCCTTCGCCTTCATTTGGCGCCCAACATTTGGTTTTAGGACCCCTCCTTCCCCCACTTGACTGCCTGCCGCCAGTTCAGCTTGGCACGAGCCCTCCCTCCCTCAGCCGTGGTCTGTGCCTTGTGGCCTGTGCCTTGCAGCCTGTGCCTTGTGTATGGAGCCAGCAGCTTAATATAAATTATCACGCAGTGGCTTTTCTTGCTGCAGTTCTTTATATTTTCCCATTAGAAACCTCAGATTGACTTCAAGTCCCCACACACCCTATCGTTTGCCTCCCCACATGGATTTAAACTCCACAGGCCCGCGTAGTCTCTGCCCACGTGGTTTGCTCTTTTCTGAGTCATTTTCAAATCTCCCTTGCAAGCGCAGCTCTTAAGTGGCATGAACCAGAGCAGACGGTGGCCAGTTGCTGAAAGCTGCAACCCCTCGGGGCATACACGGCTTCTGGGTTACTCTTCTCTACCCCTGGATTCTGGGTTTATGGTTCCGTGTATGGAATTGATTCACTTATATTTACTTTGTTGAGCAACTTGCATTTCCCAGTTTTTAACAAATACTAGGCGGACACTGAAACAGGACCCCATTTTCATCGTGACTTGGCAACAGTGGCACCTGCTGGGTAATATGGTGGTTTTCGTTTCCAATACAAATTTTACTGTTTTGTTCGCTAATACAATGGGTCATATCATGTAAGGTTTATATGACTATGGGGATAACTTAATTTACTGGTTACTAGGTTTCAGTATTCTTTTGAATATTCTATCATTTAGGAAGAATATGGCACTCATAAGAACCATACAATCTTTACTAGAAACTCATGCAGGTCAGGAGATTCAGGATTCAAAAGAGACAATAATAAAAAGCCTTGAAATGATTGAAGAAATTATTAGAGCTGGTGAACAGAGTAAGAAGGCACAAGGACAGAATACAACGCCAACACCAGCTGTTAGAACTGGCTTACCCAGGGTTTTAGCAACATACTCTGTAATTTATTCTGACAAAGTGTCAACTTCTAAGGCTCAAAGGGAGTCAGAGAAGCTAGATGGACGCCAATAGCAATGAATGAGCTAAAAGAAATTAAGCAAGCTATTGTTAATTTTGGCTTGCACTCTGCATATGTTAAGGAAATGATAAGGACTTGGGCTTCTAATGCTAGAGCTACCCCCATGATTTCCATCAGTTAGTGTCTGCAGGTTTAGATAATGGACCTTCCGTGATGTTTGGAATCTATTTCAGAGAAGAATCCAAGCATATGGAAAAACAAGGAAGAGCAAAAGGTGTGGAGGTTTCTCAAGATCAAATTCTTGGTGCAGGAAAATATGCTGATCCACAGGTCCAAGCTCCTTATGACGATGAAGTACTGTGTCTATGTCACCAAGCAGCTTTAAATGCTTGGAACAGGATACAAGATCCAGCAAAAAGCGTTGAATCATATACCAGAATGAGGCAGGGACAGAGAGAACCCTTTATTGGCTTTTTGCAAAGATTAATTAAGGCTCTGGACATACGGGTAACAGACCCAGAAGCTAGATGAATACTTCTTGAATCTCTAGCTTTTGAGAATGGAAACATAGAATGCAAAAAGATAATTGGGCCTTTAAAGTCTAGATCAGCACCTATGGATGAATGGATTCAGCATATGATGAATGTTGAGACGTTTAGCTATAATGATGAATCTTGGATAGGAGAAGCAATTTCCAAAGCAATGAGGAGACATCAAACTGCCAGGTGTTTTAATTTGTGGTAAATGAGGACATTTGCAAGGGATTGCAGGCAAAGAATTTCTAGGAATAATATCTTTTCTGGGAATGACAAAAATAGGAGACCTCAGCCTTCAGGTATATGTAGGAGATGCGGTAAAGGCTGACATTGATCCAACGAATGCAGGTCAACAACAGACAGACAAGGCAACCCGATACCGTCAGTCAGGAAACTCCTTGAGGGGCCTCTTGCAGGGTCCCAAGCCAACAGTGGCCCAGTAATTCTCAGTCACAGTGGAGAACGTGCCTCACCAAGAAAATAAAAAGCTCCAATTTCTGCTGAAAAAAGTAATATTGATCTGAATGATGAATTACACATGGAGGATGAGTCAAAAAACCCAGTAGGACAGAGTAAACATATATTTTGGCAGACTTCTATTTAACAATCAAAGACCAAAGCTAAGAGTCTGTATAAATGGCACTTTTATTGAAGGCTTATTAGACACAGGTGCGGATGTAAGCATCATTACTCCAGAATCTTGGCATCCGAATTGGCCTCTTCGAGAGGTAGATGTTCAGTTCCTGGGAATTGGAACCCTATCTCGTGTAAAACAAAGCACAAGATGGGTTAAATGCATAGGGCCCGAAGGGCAAATAGGAAGACTAAGGCCATATATAGTCAATATTGCAATAAATTTATGGGGCCGTGACCTGTTACAGCAATGGAATATCCAGATTAACATTCCTGTAGTTCCAGGAACTCATAATTCTGGGAAAGATATGATGAGGTATTATGGGAAAAGGTCACCAGACATTCAGGCTGTACAAGAACATACAGCAAATACCAAACCTTTAGAGGTACCAACAGCCCTACCTTTAAAATGGCTAACTGAGAAGCCAATATGGATCAAACAGTGGCCTCTAGCTGAAGATAAATTACAGGCATTGGAACAGCTGGTGCAAGAGCAACTAGATGCTCACCATATTGAAGAATCAACCAGCCCTTGGGATTTTCCTGGAAAATTCCTTGGAATTTTGTTGTAAAAAAGAAATCTGGGAAACGGAGAATGGTGACAGATTTAAGAGCTGTCAACAAGGTAATTCAACCTATGGGCCCACTACAATCTGGAATTCCTTTGCCTTCTCTGTTACCAAAAAAATGGCCTCTTATAGTTACTGATTTGAAAGATTGTTTTTTCACTATACCATTACAAGAAAAGGATAGAGAAAAATTTGCCTTCACAGTGTTTACTTATAATAATTCTCAGCCTAATAGGAGATATCAATGGACTGTCCTCCCACAGAGTATGCTCAATAATCCTACACTGTGCCAATATTTTGTGAGTAAACCATTGGAAATAATTCGTAAACAATTCCCCAAGTCCATAATTTATCATTACATGGATGACATCTTGTTATCTGATTCAAATAAAGATATTTTAGAAAGGATGTTTGAAGAAGTAAAGAAAGTCTTGCCTAGGTGGGGATTACAAATTGCCCCTGAAAAGATTCAAAGAGGAAACTCTATTAATTACCTAGGTTACAGAATTGGGTTAGAGAAAATTAAAACGCAAAAGGCACAAATTAGGAGAAACCACTTAAAGACTCTTAATGACTTCCAAAGATTGTTAGGAGACATTTCCAGTCTACGACCAGCTGTTGGGATAAAACCTGATCTAATAGTTCATTTAAACAAAACCTTAGATGGTGATAAAGATTTAAATAGTCCAAGAAAACTGACAGCTGAAGCAGAAAAGGAACTGACAATGATTGAGGAAAAATTACAGGAGGCACATGTGGATAGGGTGAACCCAAATCTTAGCTGCATCCTAGTCATATTGCCTTCCAGAATTTCTCCTACAGGGATTCTAATTCAGAGGGAAGATGTTATTTTAGAGTGGATATTTATACCTAATAAACCAAGTAAAAGTTAAAAACTTATGTAGAAAAAGTCTCTGAATTAATTATAAAAGGTAAGCTGAGACTTCGTCAACTAGCAGGTATAGACCCAGCAGAAATTATAGTGCCTTTTACTACCGAAGAAATAAAAAAGTTATGGGAAGACAATGAACCATGGCATTGAGCTTGTGCTAATTTTTTGGGAGAAATTAATAGCAACTATCCTGAAAGTGGTAGACTTAACCTCACAAAGAGAACTTCTTGGATTCTTCCTAGAATTATATGTGATGCTCCTATAACTGGAGCCCGTACGTTCTATACTGATGCAAATAAATCAGGGAAAGCAGGTTACAAGTCAGATGAATTGAGTAAGGTGGAACAAAGCCCTTATAATTCTGTCCAGAAGGCAGAATTATATGCCATTCTTATGGTGCTAAGGGATTTTAAAGAACCTCTTAATATAGTTACAGATTCACAATATGCAGAAAGAGTTATCTTGCATATTGAAACCGCTGAATTTATACCAGATGACACAGAGTTGACTTCATTGTTTATCCAGGTACAAGACATAATCAGGAACAGGCTTTGTCCAATGTACACAACACACATCCGGTCCCATACAGGTCTGCCTGGTCCTCTAGTCCAAGGCAACGCTGAGATTGATCAATTATTGATTGGAAGCGTGTTGCAGGCCTCAGAATTTCATAAGAAGCATCATGTCAATAGTAAAGGCCTAAAGAAAGAATTTTCCTTTACATGGCAACAAGCTAAGGACATTATAAAGAGATGTCCTACTTGTTCTTTCTATAATCAAACACCGTTGCCTGCAGGGAGTAACCCAAAGGGTACTAAGAGAAATGAAATCTGGCAGATGGATGTGTTCCACTTTATGGAATTTGGTAAATTAAAATATGTTCACCACACCATAGACACGTATTCACATTTTCAATGGGCTACTGCCCTGAGCTCAGAAAAGGCTGATTCAGTAATCACACATTTATTGGAAGTTATGGCCATCATGGGTATACCTGCACAAATAAAGACAGATAATGGTCCAGCATATGTATCTAAGAAAATGAAATGCTTTTTTGATTATTATAATATAAAACACATTACAGGTATACCAAATAATCCTACAGGTCAGGCAGTTATAGAAAGATCAAATCGTACTATAAAGGATATGCTGAACAAACAGAAAGGGACGGAAAATACCCCCAGAAATAGATTACATATTGCTTTATTAACCTTGAATTTTCTTAACGCTAATGAGAAAGGAACGATAGCAGCAGAAAGTCATTGGATAATGGAAAAGTCTGCTGAACTAAATCAACCGATTTATTTCAAAGATGTGCTGACCTCACAATGGAAGCCAGGAGATGTGCTACGTTGGGGAAGGGGTTTTGCTCTTGTTTCCACAGGAGAAGAAATATTGTGGATACCATCAAAATTAATAAAGGTTCGGTTTGAAGAGGAGAAACCTCTTGTAAAGGAGAAATGACAACTCATCCACAATGATGATATTCATACAGGTGGTAAGAAAAACATATAAAATGGGGACAGGTTTCTGTTCTTATCTCCACAGGAAAACACTCATCTTTGAAAAATTCAAGGGACCCTGGATGTTTGGATACTGACAGATGGAAAAATACCTGCCCAATAGGAAATATCAAGAAAACTGAATAGGTTGTGTAAGTAAAATATATTAAACCATATTTCTAAATTTATAGAGCTGGTTTTGAAGTTGTACTCTGGCTCAGTCCCTCTCCAATTCCAAGCCTGTTAGTAAGAGAAAAACCCAGAGTTTCTGGAGTTCCTGTCTCATGTCAAGAGCCATGATATGGGACAGAAAAAAATATGAGTTTAGAAAACATCTTTGCTTTTCTTCCTATCATACTTTTCATTGAATATATCTATCATGCCTTTCATTGAATATATATATATATTCATATGGTTAATATGATTAATGTTTAAGTTTTTCACAATGAACAATGAGTTTTTCCTGAAGTGACATTTGAAGTTTTCAGGAAGAAGATTGGGCCCCATAACAACAACTCCACCTGGTTGATATGACGTCATGATACTGACAGTGCTACTACAAGACCTGTTTTGGGTACCAGCTGCACAAGTCAGTTCCAACTTGGTTAGCTGAAATGGTGCACATCTTATACAACATTTTGGCCAGACCTGCACAAAATACTCAGAGACTATTTTCAGTTTTAAAAAACATTGATCTTGAAATTTAACCATCATTTTACTTTCACAGGATCCCCCAGAAAGAATGTCACCCCCATGACAGCTGGAAGTAATTCTAGAGGACGACGTCCCCTCTCCCAATAAAGTTTGCCCTTGGGTTTAGGGACATCATTTAGGGGTTGATTATAATTAGTATATGGTTGAGGGTTGGGGGAGGAATTGTATAAGCTCAGGGATCATTTTGGGAAAAAAAAGAGGGATGATGGGATAATAGATTTGTAATTGTGAGTTACTGTTTTTAGACAAATATATCGGTATCGATTCTTGTATATTGATACAAAGTTAAATTATATTGACTATTGTATGCATGCATGTTCTACCTCTGTTTAAAACATTTTTTATGTATTGACATATATTGTATTGATATATATATATATATTGTATATATTTACCATATTGCAGTGTACATTTCTACCTCTGATTAAGATACTTATATATTGTTTGTGTATTGATATATATTTACCATACTGCAATGTATATTTGTACATTGTTTATTTTTGTAGGTCATTGTCCTCATTTGTTTCACAGTCGTTTATTGTCTTAGTCTTTAAGTTAGATAGGTATTGAGAATTATATAGATCAATAGTATTCTAAGTTTGTCATGTATAATTAGACTAATCAGGTTCTTTAGATACATAGAGATTATATTCAGTATAGATAGAAAATCTTCAACCTCTTCAAAGAGTTGTAGAAAATGGCCTTTATTCTAACTCAGAGTTTTGTGGTAGTGAGACACAATTGCTCCTGGCAACACCACTCTATTCCTGAGAGAATGTTGAGCACCAAAGATCTGGAGCCTTTCTTTTTGACAGAACTGGCCTTGGGGCAAAGAAATGCCCATACCTCAACCACTGACACAGATACAGAGCGTGCATCAATGGATAAAACAGGACTGTCATATCCTGCCAAGACAGGGTAAGATAGTTTTGAAAAGTTGCTTGCCTTTGAAAATGGTATGTCAGTTATGTTAGGCCTTAGCCAAAGTTGGTTGCTTCAACGCTGCAAACGTGACTTTGGGTGATTGCCCAGGTAGCTAGTTGTCTCTGTGATTTGTTGCATGTTTTGGAAGTTGTTTTACTGAACTTCCTAATTACCCAGGTAACATTATTTCCCTTCTTAGATCTTTGATGGGGTTGAAGACTATATAAATGTAGTTACTTTCCACTCACGACTTGGCCAAGCTATTTATTATACAAGACCTAAGCTAGTTAGAATAGGATATTTGTACTTATTGTACATAATTTCATAGTAGGTTTAGAACTCTCTTACTTAAACAAAAGGGGGAGGTGTTGCGGGAGGTCCTTCTGCTCCTCCAGCCAATAGCCGCTGAGATACCAGCCCATTGGGGCATGGTCTCTCTCCCTTTAAAAAAGCGGCCACTTCCCTTCTTGCTTTCTCTTACTTCCTGCTCTGCTTCCAGCGACTAGACTCCCTTCCTGGTTGTGTAGTGGGCCGTTGACTGGGACGGTGATCTGTAAGTTTTTTCCCCTTTAAATAAATAACCATTCTATTAATCATAATTCTATACTGGTGTGGGATTGTTTTTGACTTACGCCTTCGCCTTCACTACACCGCAGAGCAACCTTGGATGGCTGTCCAGGTGGCCAGCTGTCTCTGTCATGTCTTTAGTTTTGGAAGTTGTTTGCTCTGCATTTTTATTTACTCCGGTAATATTTTATCTTTCTTGGGTCTCTGATGGAGGTTGAAGACTAGATAGTTATGCCATTTTTAATGTTACCAAATTCAGAAAAAAAATCGCAAAGAAGATATAAAGTTTATAAAGATTGAGAGACATAAAAGTTTTAGTTTCTTATCAAAGAAAATGTTTTAAGAAATAAAAAGACTTTTAGGCTGGTAATACAATTTAAGATAGAAAGTTTTTTAGGTATAAAACTTTGTACTCACTAAGACAGGATAGTAGTGCAGTACTTTTTCTGAATTTGACAACTGCAGATTGACTGGACATTGTGAATACAATTTTTACTTGATAATTGTTCTTATTATATATTGATTTACTGTGTTAAAGTTAAATCCTTTCCTTTTTATTTAGACAATAAGGGGAAAATGTGGGGTAATCTTTTTTTGCACTGTGAAGATGTGCATTTTACCTCATCTGCCTAAGGCACCTTCTGTTTGGTTTAATAAAGAGCTGAACAGCCAATAGCAAGTCAAGAGAGGATAATCAGGACTTCTGGGGAGAGAGAGGAACTCTGGGGTAAAATCAGAGAGATGGAGATTTGCCAATGAGACTAAGGGTAAGTTGGACATACAGTATGCAGGAGAGGTAATCGCAGAACAGAGATGAAGATAAATGGGTTAATTTAAATATTAAGAGCTAGTTGAGAACAAGCTTAAGCTAAGGCCAAGCTTTCATAATTAATAAGAAGTCTCCATGTCATTATTTGGGAGCTGGTGGTCCAAAGAAAGCCTGACTACATGTGGGGTTAGAACAGATTTGATTTAGTCCTAAATTCCTTAATCAGAGAAGCACAATGACCCCTTTGAGCCTTACACAACAACATATAATAAAAAGCCAAAAAACCCCAAAATTTTAAAAAATCAAGAACATTTATCTTGACTTGTTCTTTCTTCAATCCATAGTAAGAAAAGCATGAAAATTAATTCTAAACTCTATAGCTCAAAATAAAAATGCCTTCCTAAAAGTATATATTTAAAGTACTAAGAGGTCATATCTTTATTTCATTTATGTTTGTGCTAATATATATATATATATATGTGTGTGTGTGTGTGTGTGTGTGTCATTTTAATCAATAATTCAGAAATTAAAAGTTCATTTATATATGATGTTAATTCAGAAATAATTAAAAGCAGCGGTGTTCCTTCAGCTGTTTCTTTTAAATACAGTCCAGTGATTAGAAGGTATGGGAAAATGACTGCATTTTAACTAGGAACACATTTCTGTTCAGGCTAAGCTTCAAGCAGCGGAAAGGCACAGTGGTAGCCCCTGCTTGTGTTTCCATCTCGGGCTTTACCGTGTACTTCAATGATTATTCTGCCAGACTTCTGGCTGTGCTGAGAGTTAAGAAAAGAGAAGAGAAGAAAAGAAAACCAACATATTTTCTATGCCATTTCTCACAAAAAAATAAAATTACACCAATTACCATGTTTGCATTTTGTTGAATGGTTCTATTCAAATCTATTATATGCTAAACAAAAGTATTTGTGAATTCACAGCTCAGAGTTAACCTGGCTGCACCCCGAAGCACCCATCTGAGAAATAAGTAATTTCAACAGCATTCTCTCGGCAGAAAGGAGCCAGTGGCTTGTGTAAGGGAAATACTGGACAGTTTGGCTCATCATCTCGGAGTGAGGAGGCATCTCCTAAGATGCTCTTCCGTTTATCATACTCTTTCCCCAGCATTTAGTAAGCATTTCTAGAATGACATCTTCCCAGGGCGAGGGCAGTAACTATTTACGTGGAGAGCGCCTCTTGGTGCCACCTGCCCCCTCTGACCTCACTACTCACGGCACTGCCAATCTCCATTTCCTGTGGCCGGAGAAAGCAGGGACTACAAAAATTCTTTCCTGTCATTGCTGTTTTGTTTTCTTCCTTTGAGAAAGAGTCTCGTATTGCCTGGGTGGTCTCAGATGCACTGTACATCTGAAGCTGGCCTTGATTCCCGAGCCTCCAGCCTCACCGTGCGAGTTCTGGGATTACAGGCATGTACCAACATACCCAGGCACGAACAGCCTTCCCCCTCTGTGCACGCTCATGTATTCAGGGGCACGCATGTTTTGGAGACCAGCGGTCTACATAGAGTGTCTTTCTCAATCAATCTCCAATTCATTTTTTGAGACAGGATCTCACACTGTGCCTAGACCTCACTAAATTGGCTGGATCGGCTGAAGCGATCTTCCCTCTGTTCCCCAGTGCTGGGACTGAAGGCATGGGGTGTAACTGTGCTAGCTTTTTATGTAAGTGCTGGGAATAGCAATCAGGTCCTCGTGTACACACAATAAGCACTACCCTAACGGAAAAGCTCAGTACTACCCTGACAGAACAGCTCTCAGTCCGCTGGAAATATCTTGGAATGAAAATTAAGATGGCTTTAGAGCCCTAAAAGGCTGGGTAGCTTATTGTATTTAATATGAAAGAAATTATATAATTTGTCTACACAGCCCATGAATCTTTTGGACCGATGAATCTCTGTTCTTGACTTCCTGTTGAGCTTTTTTCTCCTCCCTCCTTGCCGCCCTCCTTCCCTCCCTCCCTCCCTCCTTTTCTTCCTTTTTTCTTAGACAGGGTCTCACTTTATACTCAGGTTTGGCCTTGACTCTTCATCTTCCTACCCCAGGATGGCGGGTGAGCATCACCATATCTAGCTTCTCACACTGAGAATTTTAATGACCACCAAGACTATTTAATAGAAAGTTCTTTTCTTTTGAGGTAAGATTTCATGTAGCCCAGGTTGATTGTAAATCTACTACATAACTGGCCTTGAGCTTCTGAACCTCCTGTTTCCATTTCCTGAGCACTGGCAAAGAGGAATTTGCCTTCATGCCCAGTTTACATGGTGCCAGGGATCAAACCCAGGGACTAATGCATGCTAGGCAAGCACTCTCCCAGCTAAGCTAAGTTCCCTAATAAACTTCCTCAGCTTCTAAGTCACTATTAAGCTCACAGCATGACACATTAAGGTGCCAATATGAGGGCAGAGGGGCTCTAAGGAGGCGAGCAGGCTGTGTGTGCAGGAACAAGGCAGGCTTCAGTGGCTCCTTTGCTCTCTGCATCTAACTTCAAAAAACACAAATAATGCTTCCATAGTGTGAGGCACTTGACAGGCACGAAATCATTTAAACACTGTCAATGAAAAGAAATGATAGCATTTAAACCCAACTTTACAGATTCAGAGACTGAAACTCAGAGAGGTAAAGTAACTTTATCAGGAGCACACAGCAGTGAAGTCAAGATCTCAGAGAGGTAAAGTAACTTTATCAGGAGCACACAGCAGTGAAGTCAAGATGCTGAAGCCAGGGGCCTGGTCAAGTTTCCAGACGCTCAGAACTCAAAAGGTCACGCTCTCACTGAGATTATCCACAAAAGTTGTTTGATGACAGAAATTTGGGGACAAAAGGCAAAGCAATTTTGGAGTAAGCTGTATACATTTTATGGCTTCAAGATGTCTCGTCACGAGTTTGATATGAAAATGTAAAGTATTTTCATGTTGCCTTCAAATTCCCCACTGCCTGTGTGTGACCAAAGTAGGAAAATGTCTGTCTGTCAAAAGATCCATCTGTGCAGCCTTTCTTACTAGGATGAGGTGGCATGGATAGAGCTTGTCAGTGGCGCTAAGATGAAAGACAGTAAACCATTAAACATCTTGCTACTGTGTGTGACAATGCTATACGGGGGAATATACATTTTATATATATCTGTACGGAGAGAAGGCAGACACAGAAAATGCAAGACTACAGGAAGAGGGGGAAAACAGGCTACAGGAACAGAAACGAACTTCACAGGGCTCTCTGAACTCAGAGTGGGGCTTGCGGCTCACTTACCCTTGGACCTCCATGTCTGAAGCATGGAGAAGCACCTGTCTGTTTATCAGACAGTATGCAGACTCGTATTGCCTAGGTATTCACTCACGTGACAAGGAGCAGCAAAATTATCTTCGTTGCTGATTGTTGTGGTTAAATTTATGCATCAGTGTGAGTATATCTGGCCCAGACACAACACCAAACCCTCTGGGTCTGTCTGTAATAGTACTGGTAAAGGGATCAACAGTGGAATCGGGGCTGGGAAAGCCAGTTACTGCCCACATTGCCCACAGACTTACCCGGTCTACCGAAGGCCTATAGAGAGACAGAGACTAAAGGGAGGACCCTCTCTATGACTGTTTCCTTGCTGGGGCACCCTTCTCACATCTGAAGTCTTGGATTGAAGGTGAAATCTACTCTCATGGTCCTGGGTCTTTGAGACTCATACAAGAACTACCCTGGTAATCCACTATGCTTGGCTGTCATCTTGCTGACTGCAGATGGTGGGACTTTCAGGCTCTGTATCTACAGAGATCAGCTTCTTATTGTATATTTATCATAGTACACATACTACAAAACATGGTTTTTGTAAAGACTATTATGATATGGGAAGGTCATATGTCTATCTGTTGCTTTCATTGGTTAATTAATAAAGAAACTGCTTGGCCTGAGATGTCAGAACATAGGTGGGTGGAGTAAACAGAACAGAATGCTGGGAAGAAGGGAAGTTAGGCAGATGCCATGCCTCTCCTCTCTGGGTCAGACACGATGGAGCCAGCCACCAGGTCAGACATGTTGAATCTTTCCCTGTAAGCCACCACCTCACAGTGCTACACAGATTATTAGAAATGGGTTAATTAAGATGTGAGAATTAGCCAATAAGAGGCTAGAACTAATGGGCCAAGCAGTGTTTAAAAGAATACAGTTTGTGTGTTGTTATTTTGGGTGTAAAGCTAGCCGGTGGCTGGGACCCGGGCAGCAGGAAGCGACCTGCAGCCCTTTCTACACTATTGTATGTTTGTTTTATGTGTTATATGTAATTTACAGACATTGACACATAGAGAAACCAGTAGTTCTGTTTCTCTGGAGCACCCAGTCCTGCTGCCCACTGTCTGCTTCATTATATAATAATTAACTCTACATCAGCTTTCTCATGTGTTTAAACCTCAGGACACTTTATATTCAAAAATGTGTTGAGGATCCCAGAGTTTACATTATACTCTAAGCAGATACATATATTGACATAAGTAAACTTCTAATGTTTATTATATTACAAATTGAAACTCAGAATATTCAAATATTTATTTAAAATTAATAGTGAGAAACTAATTGCATGTTAATACAAACAAGCTTTGTTCTAGATTTACATGTATAAATGTTTGGCCTGCATGTATATAAACGCACCACATGTGCACATGTTGGATCTCCTGGAACTGGGGTTATATCATATGCGTGCTAAGACGCAAACACAGATCTTCTGAAAGAGAAAGTTGAGCGTATGTTCAGTCCTTAAATGGTTTATTTTTAATGGAGAAAATAGTCTTGCTTTATAAACAATTATAACCTTTTAGGTGCCAATTCCTTATAGTTTGGGTCAATAGCAAGGTTTGCCTTCCATACCCACCTGCTGTGCTTTATTGCAGACAGTCTGGCCTCACAAACATACAACTGCAGAATGGGGATAGAATGTTTTCCAGACCTTTTGGACAATTGTATAGGTGTTTGTGGAATATTCCTTCAAACTGTGTGACTATATGTCACTGTGATTGATTTAATAAACAAGCTGACTGGCCAATAGTTGAACAAGATAAGGTTAAGCCAGACAGCCAAACTGAGATTCTGGGAGGAAGAAGGGTAGAGCCTGGTGTTGCCAGCCAGACACAGAGAAGTAAGATGGGCATGCTGTACTGAGAAAAGGTACTAAGTCACATGGCAAAGCGTAAATAAGAAATATGGGTTAATTTAAAGTTTAAGAGTTAGGTATAATTAGCCTGAGCTATTGGCCTAGCATTTATAATTAGTATTAATCCTTTGTGTGATTGCTTATGACTGGCAGGCAGGAAAGAAAAGTCTGCCTACAAATGGTACCGAATGTTCAGGGCCATGTACATCCACATGAAGTCTAAGAAAGCTTTAAAAAGGTTCTAAACACAGAGAAACAGAGCCAAATGTTGTTTCCTAGTCTCGTGTATTATAAGTCTGCTATAGAACCAAGACACGTCTCCCAGAAGCTGCCTGCAGGATGGAAACAGCCACAAACTGCCATGCGCTATCGCTACGTGCTAAGCTGAGCAATGTTGATAGCTGATATAGCAATTTAAGATTCACCTCAAGTGATCAAAAAGCAATACAGACAGATGCTTGGTAAAACAGATCTAGACAGAAAATATACATAGACTTGGGAGAGAGAAAAGAAAGAGTACACACAGTCTTAGATTTAAAAAAAAATGCAGTTTTAAAATAATAAAATAAAGTCATTAAAAAGGGAGTAAAGAAATATAAAAGAAAAAAGCCATCCATAAAGATGGAATATACAAACAGTCTTGATACTGCATGCTATTGTGTTGTCTTTGAAGTTTTTGACTGCTGAGGGAAGCAATACCTGCTAAGTCACATTGGATTATGAAAGCTGATAAATTAAACTAACCTATATATTTTAAAATGTCTTAATTTCAAAATGTAAGTCACCAAAAAAGTATTACTTTGGGGAAGGGTTATGCTTTTATATATGAAGAAAATAAAAGGCTTTGGATTCGTTCAAGGTTAAAGATGATCATGTTTGATTGAGGAAGACCCCTAAAATCCTGACTACAGACATAAAGAAATCAACCTGGAAGAACTACCAGATGCATGATGTATATTTTTACCTTTGGCTGACATGTGTACAATACACAGTCTAGACTTGTAGTAATACAGATATGTATGTTATCTTTAAAACTTATGTATTTTCAGAGCTAGGGGACCAGACACCAAGGAAAACAGATGGCCCAGGAGATTCAGTATTTAAAATAGTTTCAAGGCTGCCGACTGAGATGGTCCAGCCTCACAAACTATTCCATCTAAGACCTAACAATTATCCTGATTTTCTCAAGGTTCCCTCAAAGATTACCAGTGCCCCCCAAATAACCTGAAGTAGTCTAGAGAATGATGTCCAGATTCCCAAAATATTGGTTATAAATGTTTGTTATCATTAATGGAGGTGTTGTTACAAGTTATTATTGGTAATAGTCAAAAAACTAAACAAAAGAGATTAGATTTTAAGGATTTCTTTCTGAAAAGAAAAAGGGGATATAGAAATGATAGGATAAAAGAGTAAATTATTGAATCTACATTTAAACTAAAAAACTACTAGTCAGATATTTTACATTAGTATAAATTTTTGTTTATTGATATACATTTAGTTACTTTTGCTATATTATACGTATGTTTCTACTTTTGTTTGGGGGTATTGTGTTTACACAGTTAATTTAAAAATATCAGGTATAATTAAGAAATACAGATTAACAGTCATCTATAATAGTCAAACTTACAGTCATATTAGGTATGTTTTCTAGGTCATACATAGATATAATTAGATAGGTAGATGGTCTTCAAACACTTCAAAGACCTACAGAATATGGTATTTAAAATGTTAATAATGTAAGACTTTTCTTGACAGTTGGGACATATCTGCTCCTGGCAGCACCAACTTACTTCAGAGAAGATGATGGGCATTGAAGATCCTCTGCATGGACTTTACTTTCTTAATGGCAAAAGCTAGCCATTTGGGCAAAGAAATGATCTTGTCTCAATTACTGACAATACACTGTCCAAATGAGACCAGCAAACACAAAGGAAGCAACTGTGAAACAGACAGTGCTTCAAAACTTCCTGCTTCTCAAAAACATCCGTCAGATATGCTAGGTCTGCAAGCCCAAACTGGATGTCCCAATGCCACAGAAGAACTTTGGGTGGCTGTTCAGGCAGATGTCATTGTTGGTAAGTAATATTTCATCCTTCTGGGGTTTTGGATGGAGTTGAAGATAGTTAAAGCTTTTCTTAGTTATAAAAAAAGATAAATTAGATATAAAACATAGAGTCACAAAGATAAAAGAGATAAAAGAATATTTTCTTTAAGTTTGCTAAATACATAAGAACTAGATATTGTAACTGTAATTCTTCTCTTTCTTTTTTAATTTATTTATTTATTAAGGATTTCTGCCTCCTCCCCGCCACCGCCTCCCATTTCCCTCCCCCTCCCCCGATCAAGTCCCCCTCCCTCATCTGCTCGAAGAGCAATCAGGGTTCCCTGACCTGTGGGAAGCCCAAGGACCACCCACCTCCATCCAGGTCTAGTAAGGTGAGCATCCAAACTGCCTAGGCTCCCCCAAAGCCAGTATGTGCAGTAGGAGCAAAAACCCACTGCGATTGTTCTTGAGTTCTCAGTATTCCTCATTGTCCACTATGTTCAGCTAGTCCGGATTTGTCCCATGCTTTTTCAGACCCAGGCCAGCTGGCCTTGGTGAGTTCCCGATAGAACATCCCCATTGTCTCAGTGTGTGGGTGCACCCCTCGCGGTCCTGAGTTCCTTGCTCGTGCTCCCTCTCCTTCTGCTCCTGATTTGGACCTTGAGATTTCTGTCCGGTGCTCCAATGTGGGTCTCTGTCTTTGTCTCCTGTAATTCTTATTTGATTTGTAACTGTAATTCTTATTTGATAATTATCATTATATATAATTTTACTATGTTAAAATCTTTCTTTTTATTTGTCAAAAATGTAAAATGTGGAATAATCCTTTCTACTGTGTGAATATATGTCACTATGATTGGTTTAATAAACAAGTTCACTGGCCAATTGCTGAACAGGTAAAGGTTAGGCGAGAGAGGCAAACTGAGAATGCTGGGAAGAAGGGCAGAGTCTGAAGTCACTAACAGACCCAGGGAGAAGCAAGATGGACATGCTGCTTTAAAAAACAAAATCTGATGATTTTGAAAGCATTTTAAACTTTAAGTTTAAATATAATGACTAATGGGAAACATTTGATTACCCTGATTTTCATGAGAGAGCTTTATTCAGTGATTCCAGCTTTGTTTTATAATAATTTTGGACAGACTTTTTTGACTCCCCATGGAAGGCTGCACCCACTCTGAGGAATGGATGGGAAGTGGGGTGGAGAGAAGGTTGGGGGAATGGGAGAGAGAGGTAACTTGGATTTGGAATGTAAAATAGAAAAGACTGTTTTAATAAAAACAAAGGAAAAAAAGAAGAAAAGATGGGCATGCCATACTGAGAAAACGTACCAAGTCATGTGGAAAGCATAGATAAGAAATATGGGTTAATTTAAATGTAAGTGTTAGCTAGTAACAAGTCTGAGCTATTGGCCAAGCATTTACAATTAATACTAAGTTTCTCAGTGATTATTTACTATATCATAACTTGATAAGTGACAGTGCTGCTTTTTTAATAGTTACTATATGTTAATATTGAAACCATATCAACTTTTCATACTAGATAACATAAAATCTACTGGCTGGACCTTCAGACACTCTTGTATCCATTTATGGTTCTATAACTTAGATACTGGTCATTTGAAAAACATCAATCCACTAACTTAGTGGACCTTCCTAGCACTGACACATCTCACTAAAGCAGTATCATGTTTGTTAACATCTACCCAGTCAACATGGATCTCATAATGAAAGTTCTCATGAGTTTTAGAAAGTTTTTGGTTCACAGTTAAGATCCAAATTTACCAATTTTTGGTTTCATTTGAAAGCATAATTTTATTGTTGGCTAGAAATGAGTTATTTTTACTTCTTGTGATAAACTTACTCAATAAAATGATAGTTGGTAGCCATTCTTTAAAGATAAAATACTCAGATTTTAACTCAAACAATAACTTCTATAGAAAATGATTGCAGTTTGGTATGTGGAAGAACTTAGTGTACAGGACACTAAAAAAAAGACGTGTGCTCAAGGCAGAGCCAAAGAAGACGTTCACTTAGGGCTGAGCCAATGAAGACGTGTGCTCAGGGCTGAGACAATGAAGACGTGCGCTCAGGTTTGAGGCAACAAATTCTCACAAAACAAAGTGAAGCAGACTCCATGGTTTTGTGTTTGTTTGTTTGTTTGGGTTTTTGTATGCTTGTTGTTGCTGTTGTGTTGTGAAAGAGAAAGAAACAACATGAAGTTGGGTGGGTGGGTCATCTAGGAGGAACTGAGGAAACATTAAGAATATGATCAAAATACACTGTATGGAAAAATAAGTAAGTACTAGTGACATCGGATTTGGACACTTCCTTAGTCCCCAATAAAAGTGAGTCTTGCCAGCAAGGTATGGTGGCACGCACCTGTAATCCCAGCACTATTTTTTCCCAAGATGATCTTCCCATATTAGGCAGGGAAAAAAATCTGAGTGTATAGCAAATGTGGTTCCTCCAAAGCTTAGGTGAGCCCCTTTACTGTCAACGAGGGGTGACACTTTATAGCCTCATAAATAAGTTGAGAACTTGCAGTAACACTCAAGAGACCACAGGCCTCCAGTAACCCCACCACAGGCTGGGAGGATGCGGCCTTCCAGACTATGCGAAGGGTTGGTGGTGAACGAAGGTGACACGCAGTGAAGGCGGACTGAGTGACTCTGAGTATCTTAGTTCCTGTTCCTCATGCTGTAACCAAACCCTGAAAAGAAACCCACTAATGGATAAAGGGATCCATTAGTAACCAAACCCTGAAAAGAAACCCACTAATGGATAAAGGGATCCTTTGAGGCTCACAGTAGAGGGTATGTCCATCATGGGGGGAGGGGTGGCGGCAGGAGCACACTGCATCCACAGTCCCAGTCAGGAAGTAGAAGGAGGGATGCTGGTCCTAGGCTCACTTTCTCCTTTTAATCCAGCCCAGGGCTCAATCCCTAGGAGGGTGCCATCCACTTGTAGGGTGGGTCTTCCCTCCTTGTGAAACCCTCTGGAAGTGCCCACCAGGGTCACCCAGAGCTGTGGATCCTAGGAGGGTCTAGCTCTGCCAGGATGATGCTGAAGTTCCACCTTCACACCGAAATGGCACGAAGGCTAACCGCAAATGCACTCCTGGTTCCATGACCTTCATATGGAGATGGCAGAAGGCTAACCACAAATGCCTCCTGGTTCTGTGACCTTCATACAGAGACAGCAGAAGGCTAACCACAAATGCCTCCTGATTCTGTGACCTTCACATGGAGATGGCAGAAGGCTAACCACAAATGCCTCCTGGTTCCATGACCTTTACATGGAGACAGAAGAAGGCTAACCACAAATGCCTCCTGGTTCCATGACCTTCATATGGAGACAGCAGAAGGCTAACCACAAATGCCTCCTGATTCTGTGACCTTCACATGGAGATGGCAGAAGGCTAACCACAAATGCCTCCTGGTTCTGTGACCTTCATATGGAGATGGCAGAAGGCTAACCACAAATGCCTCCTGGTTCTGTGACCTTCATATGGAGATGGCAGAAGGCTAACCACAAATGTCTCCTGGTTCTGTGACCTTCACATGGAGATGGCAGAAGGCTAACTGCAAAGGCCTCCTGGTTCAGTGACCTTCACATGGAGATGGCAGAAGGCTAACTGCAAATGCCTTCTGGTTCTGTGACCTTCACACAGAGATGGCAGAAGGCTAACTGCAAAGGCCTCCTGGTTCCGTGACTTTGGCAGTCACATCCCTTGGTTCTCTCTGCTTTATGTGCCTCCACATCCACTGTCACCTTAGTGTGGGAGTCTGCCCTCTGTATTTCTATTTCACATAACTTTGTTTGCTCTACATTGTCTCCCTCTTTCCATTCGAATGTAAGCTCTAGGCAGCAGGGAACCAGCATTCTCTGTCAGGTCTCAGTGCCGGGACAGTTCCTGGTTCACTTAATGGGAAACCTAGATTTGTTGGATGAAGGAAATGAATGGTGGAGAAGCTCAGAAGCTGAGGGGACCAGTGGACGCTATCAGAATGTGGAACTTTCCATAGGCTAAATCTGAGCCGGCCTCTGCAGAGCACCTCTTATCCACAGGGCAATGAGGTGAGGGCTCTACTTGCTTTTTATGGCTCAGGTGGCATGCTGCCATCTTTCTAGGATCAGATGAGTTCCTGCTTGGGTCCCTGTAGCTGTGCTCTCCTCTGTGGTACCCTCATCCCACTGCATCTTCTGTTACTGTCGGCCAGGGCAGCCGAGTGCTAGCTCTGGAGCCACCACAGTGTTTACGCCCCAGTTGGCTAACGCAGCTTGCTGCAGGCAACCACCAAAGCTCTTGCTGACTGTACGGCTGAATAAGTGAAGCTCTTCTAGAGGAGTGGAGAACAGGGATCAAGCCATGGCCATTAGTGGAACTGGGGCAAGGATCTTGGGTTTTGGCCAGGGCGGTTCTACAGCACTTCATGGTCTTTCCAAAGCCAATGAGTTTGCTGTAGGTGACAAATCAAGTGATAAGAGGTAACCACAGAGTGAGTCGTAACTGTCCAGCAAAGGTCCAGGCACAAAACTGTATGGGCCTTAGACCATGCTGCGGCAATCAGGCTGGAGCAGAGATAAAGTTTTAAGGAATTTATTTGACATTAAAAGCAGTGATCAATGTCTGCATGATATAAGTCTGGGAAAATACAGTATGCTGGTGCTGCCTCTCTAGCCCTTAACTTAAATTATGAACTTTTTAAAAAATAGCACTTGGCAAATTATTCTAACCAATAAAAGTAGAAGAAATTATAAAAGAGAAATAGAAAATTCAATTTTGCAAAACTGAAGTCATTCAAATTGTTGATTTATTGGTGGTTCAAACAGTTGACTTAGGTGATGATCACAAGTGGCTGAGACTGTCAGGTAACAAACTGATAAAGAGATATTTAAGGGAAGGATGTAGGTGACACTATCTAACAAAAACAGATCAATAACATTCCTGAGGACCTAAGTTTGATCCCTGGAACCCATGGTGGAGACAGAACTGATTCCCAAAAGTTCCCTTCATATGCATGCCAAGACAAGTGTTCACATGCATGCAAAGGTGCACATGCAGGCACACAATACAGGCATAGGTAGGCTCACACGCACACACACACACCACCTTAGACACAAACATACTCTCTAGTAATAATTAAAATAAAGGAAGAAATCAGAATGTGGCTGAGTCACACAAAGGCAGGAGGATTGGGAAACATGACCAATGTTAGCTCAGAAGGGGGAGGATCTCGGCTCGTGATGGGAACCCCACGTGAGTATTTTTTTTCAAGTTGCAAAACAACAAAAATGAACATATATTTAATGGACATCGGGCACACTGCAGAGGGAACGGCTGAGCCTGTCAAGGTCCTGACTGATGCACCCTATCTTCTAAAAAAGAAGGGAACAAAGTCATATCCCAGTGACAGTGCTATTCTCCAGCTTTGCATTGACTCTGATTGGGAACACCATTCTAAGACAAGAAAAGAATCTGTAGCCTGTGGTCTGGAAATTTACATATCTGTGGATTGACCAACCACGAGTGTAAGCATTCAGAAAAGTGCCCGTGCTAAACATGTACAGATGTTCCTGACACTACTCCCTGGACGATACAGTGTAATAAGGAGTTACAGTGGATTAGGCTTTAGTAGAAGTCAAAATGTGATTGAAGATCCACGAGAGGAGACTGCACAGGTTTTTGGTAGGCTCCATTTAAAACAGATGGCTCGAGCATCTGTGGAGCTTGGCGTCCACAGAGGCCCAGGGCCTGTCTGTGGGTACTGGAAGTGGCTGCGTGTACAAGTAAGAGAGATGGTTTGAAGCTGACTTCAAAAAAGTACAGAGGGAGGGGGAAGATGCAGGTAAAGCTGGAGAGGAAGCAAGATGGCCTGTGCTGGTAACTGTCGAGGCTGGCTGTTCTAACAGGGAAGGTCATAATGGCATTATCTCTACCGTTTAATATATTTGGAAGTTACAATAATAAACCTTCAGAAAAGCTATCTCTGTCTCTTTTATTTCATTTTCCTTAAGTTCTCCCTGGAAAACTATAGCATGATCAATGGAAACAGAGAGCCATGAATATCCCTCTTCAGAACATGCTGAAATAATAATGAGCTCCACAGACGTTAAATCTTCTCTGCCTTCATCAGTTATTTTAAAAGCAGACCATCTCTCACTTCAGCTGACATGGGATATTTATATAATGGGGCCTTGGTTAGAAAGCTTGGTTTCATGTGAAGAAGTATAGCACTCACCTTCAAACAGAAAGTACAGATGCTTTTAAAATCAACATAACATTCTAGTAATTTGGCACTTAGTAGGACTACATCTGTCACTGCACAATCTGATTTTTTTTCTTGTGCAATCAAGTAAGACCGACCCTATCCGTAGACTGGAATCAACCCCTTCACTCCCTATGGCCGTACTTCCTACTACAAGCCTCTCCTCAGGCTCTCACTCAACACTGTGAGGCTTCATAATGGCAAAGCCACACTCCTGGAGGCATCACCCTGAGTCTGGAAATATTCTGTCTGCCTTGGTAGTTGTGAGAGCACAGAGCTCCAGTAGCCACGATACGGATCAGTGACTAAGGGCACTTCCTGCTTTTATGGAAGACCCTTGTTTGGTTTTCAACACCATGTGTCAGCTCGCAACTGCTAACTCCGGTTCCAGAGTATCTGGTGCCCTCTTCCAGCCTTTGTAAACCCCAGGCATGCACATGGTACACATATCATTATACAGACGGAGCACTCATACACTCATAAAATTTACAATTAAAAAAAAGAGTGAAATGCTTCAGCTGGGCATGATGGTATGACCCTGTATCCCCAGTTCTGGGGACGCTGACACAGCTGCCCCAAAGGCAATCAAGGTCCAATGAGAGAACCTTTCTTAAAAAAAAAAAAAAGATTTAAGGGGCTAGCAATAGCACTCAGAGGTTAATGTATTGGCTGTACCACAGAGGACCTCAGTTCAGTTCCCAAAACACACATTGTAGCTCAAAACAATCTAGAGCTCCAGCTCCAGGTCCCTCTTCTGACCTCAGAGGGAGCCGTGCTCCCATGTGGTGCAGGTACGTACATGCAGGCAAAAGAGTCACACAAATAAAGTAAAAATGAATTTTTAAAAAGGTAAAACAAAACAAAATAGTCAAAGAGAGTGTTTGAAGAAGCCTTTAAGGCATCAACCATTGGCCTTCACATGTATACACAGATAGACAGACACACACACACACACACACACACACACACAGAGCAATAATGCTCCAAAAGAATGAATCCATTGTACCCACTGAAGTTAAACTTCACACAATTCCTCATTTCTAGAGGCAGAAGAAAGTCAATGCCTATCAATGGAAGGGTAGGATCCCACCATCAGCTGACTCACGGAGCCTCCTGACAACTGATCACAGCATCCAAATGGAGGGAGGGTCAGACTAAGTTTTCTTCATGTGCAGGACCCCACCCTCACTGGAACAGAGACAAAACTCGGTCCCACTAGGAATTCTACTGTGCTTTATGCTGAAAGAGACAATGTTTTCAGACACTTTGCAGTGGTACGGATGGGCACGTGCCCAGGGATCTGACCCAGGGAACAACTGCGAACTGTGAAGGATGGCTGTGTGGCTCAGGTGTGAAGGACGGCTGTGTGGCTCAGGTGCCAACTGTGAAGGACGGCTGTGTGGCTCTGGTACCTGCCGACTGTGAAGGACGGCTGTGTGGCTCGGGTATCTGCCGACTGTGAAGGACGGCTGTGTGGCTCTGGTGTGAAGGACGGCTGTGTGGCTCTGGTGTGAAGGACGGCTGTGTGGCTCTGGTACCTGCCGACTGTGAAGGACGGCTGTGTGGCTCTGGTACCTGCCGACTGTGAAGGACAGCTGTGTGGCTCTGGTACCTGCTGACTGTGAAGGACGGCTGTGTGGCTCGGGTACCTGCCGACTGTGAAGGATGGCTGTGTGGCTCGGGTATCTGCCGACTGTGAAGGACGGCTGTGTGGCTCTGGTATATTACTTACCCTCTATCTGTTTCAGGAACTAGTTAGACTTAATAAAGACGGGGATTTTCTTCCCCAGTTTACAGAATGATCTCATGAGGAGGCACTCAGGGAGAGCACCCACACCGTGCTCACAGTTTTAACTTCTGATATGGGTGAAACTCTTCTCGCCCAAAAGCCGGTGGTCTCTGTGTCACAGACATCTCATTGCTCAGTTCTCTACCTATTGATTGTTTCCTCTGAGATAATGGAGTTCTGGCTTTTAACAGGCCATAATGTCAACAGGAGGTACATTTCCCAACATCCCTTGCTGCTGGTAACAGCCACTGACTGACATTCTAGCCAACAAGAATCAGCTAGAAATCTTGAGTGAGGTTTCTAGGACTCCTTCCTTCTCCACCCCCACCTTGCTCCTGGGAATGTGGGTGGACTGCTTAAGGCTGTAACACCCCTACCAGGTCACAAGGCCGTGTATGAAGCAGGGCAGAAGGTGGGGTGGGGGTCCAAGGCCTATCCACTCTGGAGTTCCCTTCCTACTGCAAAACTTCAAAGTTCAAGCCTTTTTTTGAGACTCTCATTGATGTGGACCTCACCTATTGGAGGTCACGGCCTGGCCAGCAAGCCTCCCAGGGTACCCCTGTCTCCACCTGCAGCAATGATGGTTCTGGCGCATTAACTCCTTGTGCATCAGCTCTTTGCTGACCAAGCCGTCTCTGCAGCCCATGTCCTGGCTTCCTTTAGTCACGTGGCTCGTGCTCGGCTTCGTCTCACTGCTATGGCTATGATGTCTTTCAAGTCCTCCAAAGATCTCCCCAAGGACAAACACAGGTTGGAAATAAATACAATATTTGCAAACATCTGTGAGCACACACTGAGAACTAGAGACGCTAAGCAAAGAATCAGTGGTATACATTCCTGGAAGAGTAAGACTCAAGGGTAAAACTATGGCCGCCAGTACTGAGTGCAGGGTAAAGGGTCCACAGGCATTCTTAGGGAACGTGGACAAAAGCGATAGAAAGAGAGAAGGGGAGATGTGGTCTGTGGCTTTGGCACAAGAGGGGAGACAAAATGCATGCCATCTGCTGAGCCTTGAGAATGAGCCAGTGAAACCTGGCACCAAGCAGAGGTCAGCAATCCACAGGTCAGAGCAAGGGCACCAACAACCCACTCTGAATTAACCAGGGAAGCGTCCCTCTCACACTGGGAATTGTTAATTGAGTGTCAATGATTTGGGATATGTGTGCTTTACTGCTCACAGGACACGTATTCCCAGTGATTTCTGCTGTAAGAAGTCATTACTGCCTTTCAGAATAGCAAATGCAAACCAATATAACGGCTAACAATTCCTGCAGTCGGGCTAGCCTGGGACTGTCTGTTGGAAGCTGACTGACATGTTGCTCTCCGTAACGGCCAGGACATGTCAAAGTGCTCATCTCTGCCCTGAGCCCAGGCCAGCTCTTCTGCAGTTGTTGAGGAGCTTCTGGGCTATGCAGCGCGGCTACTAGATGCAGCTGCTTTCCAGCCACGCTCTGAAGCTGAAAGGAACTGCGGACACTCATTCCACATTCAAGCAGCGGTACCAGCTCAGGGAGATGCCAAGCTCAAAGTGTACTCACCTACAAAAATTTAAAGCAAATTTCTTTTATTGCAGATTTTATAACTTAACATGGCACCAAGTTAACAGAGTTTTTCATGTAAAACAAAAACTCATACTTTTAATATAATTCATTCTGTTTCTCATCTGTTTTTCTCCTACAAGGCCCAGGCTGGCCTCAGACCATGATCTTCCTTCGTCTGCTTCCCAAGTGTTTGGATCACACGGTACACAATGCCCAGTTTGGTTTGCCGTTTCTTCCTGTGCCTCTTCTTTCCCTCCCCTCCTCCTCCTGCCATACTACCCCCTTTCCTCTTTCTCTCATCTTCCCTTCTTTTCTTGATTATTTATTTATTGACTTATATAGTGGTAAGGGTTTACTGCAAATAAGGCAAATACGCTACTGACGGAGGAATCATATTCCCAGCCATCCTATACCATCTTAAAGACAGTTTCGATTCTTTCAACTTTTTGGAGATAACATTTGTATATACTTGGTATAACATTTGCATATTGGTGATTCATATTTTTGAGTCTTTTCTGGTTTTCTGAGAGTCTTCTGAAGCTATGATGATCCATACTGAGTTAATGAAGCTGAGCCTGACTAGCAGGAAGTACACAGAGAAGGAGGCGTCTCTGCATCTGACCACCTTTACATAGCATCCTTCCCATCTCTAGTTCATACACATCCACGTCTACTCAGAAATACACAAGCACCATGGAGCTGTTGACAGGAAACCTTTTCACGTTTGTACTGTACTCCGCTAGCTGGTGACCCACATCTGTGTGGACGGGTCTAACAATACATTCTGCCTGCACTGTTGACTCTGTAACATGATGGTTGTTAGCAGCAGCTATGTTTTAGTGTGGAGACAATGCCTAGGGAAGACAGTGCATAAAACGGGGTTCAGGTAGTCTCATAACTAGAGTGAAGGCACAGCGACGATGATGAGCTTGCTGTGCCACACACAGCACTCTCTGACACTTGGTAACACATACATGTGACAGATATTTAAACACACTTGACCAATGCATAACTGAGTTGCAAGATCATGAACAACATGGAAGTCACAGAGTCACTTTCTAGAACTTGCCATGAACATAGGAGAGAACTGGTTGTGGACATGGGATAGAAATGGACAATGAGCATGGGATAGAAATGGACAATGAGCATGGGCTAGAACTGGTTATGAGCATGGGATAGAACTGGCCATAAACATGGGATGGAACTGGCCACGAACACAGGACAGAACTGGTTGTGAGCATGGGATAGAACTGGCCATGAACACAGGATAGAACTGATTGTGAGCATGTGATAAAACTGGCCGTGAACATGGGATAGAACTGGCCATGGACATGGGATAGAACTGGCCATGAACATGGGATAGAACTGGCCGTGAACATGGGATAGAACTGGCCATGGACATGGGATAGAACTGGCCGTGAACATGGGATAGAACTGGCCATGAGCATAGGATAGAACTGGCCGTGAACATGGGATAGAACTGGCCATGGACATGGGATAGAACTGGCCATGGACATGGGATAGAACTGGCCATGGACATGGGATAGAACTGGCCATGAGCATAGGATAGAACTGGCCGTGAACATGGGATAGAACTGGCCATGAGCATAGGATAGAACTGCCTATGAGCAAGACATAGAACTGGCCATAACCATGGGATGACTGTCTATCTCCTGAACATGTGTTTATTTGCTACCAATATGAGTATGTCTAACCAAAGGAGAATTGATGTAAAATCCCTCTACTAAGGAAATGGAAAGAAGCCACAGTAGCTTTAAGCACCATTTACATAAGGCTAGTGCTCAGAGACCTCTTTGGAATTGCTTCATAGATGACTGCATCTCGTTTTGTTGACATGAAACTGGAAGTACCTTACGATTGCACTAGGGCTGTGTGCTTTGAGGCAGCTCAGGGTCCAGGAAAAGTGAGGAACTAGAGCTATATTAAAGCAAATGGAGAATATAAGTTTCAAATGCTAATTTTTAGAAAGCCAAAGCTGACCATCTTTGGTTCATACAAATATATAATAATGTGTGGGGCTTACTTATTAAGTGTTCCTCAGATGGTGTGGCAGAGGAAGAACACAAGCGGGGAAGGATGAAACCGTGGGTCCAGATGTTAAATGTGTACATTAGAGAGCTTACATACAGAAAACACAAATGCTCATTGAAATGGGAATGCCAGGTAGACAGTGGGGAATTTTTCAAAATACCTATGCAAAAGATGTTGTGCGTATGTTCATATTAAAGAATACCTGAGACTGGAGAGAACGATCCCACACCTGAGGACTGGAGTCAGTTTCTATGACCCATGTGATGGAAGGGGAGAACTGACTCCTGTAAGCTGTCCTCTGACCTTCACAAATGTCATGCCATACCTGTGCGCATGCCTACACACACACACACAAATGTGAAAACTTAATAAAACACTAAACATCACTTGATATTTAGCTGGGATTCCTGTATTTCATCTGACTTCTCCGCAAGAGCAGAATCCAGATTGAACCCAGGTGAGTGACTGGTGTGATTCCTTCGATTTTTGTTAGTTTGAAATAATTATAAATACAACTGAATTTCGTGTTGGAATTATGTGATAAAGAGTTTACGTAGACTTAATAGACATGCTGCAATGACTGAATACAAATTTTCTTGAAATGAATTACAAGAAATTTCTACAAAAACATCAGTTCTCTTCAGGAAAGTACCAGTGGAAGCTTGCAAATTCTTGAGTCTCTGGAGTAAATGTACTATCAGTAAATGACTACACAGATACCGTTTGGATGGCTCAATCAGGCACAAACAATAGAATAGAATGAAAGAGGTAATGTTTGAGCAGACATCCACGCTATCTGTGCTAGCATGGAATTTTGATTTTAGAGTACCAGTGTTAAAAACAGACAACTTCAAAGCTACAATTATCTAAATCATTCAGTTCTTAGTAACCTTTAGACTAGCGCCAAGAAGTCAACAAAACAATCAACTGTCAGTAGTGTCCCCAGCCTACAGTCCTGGGCTTCCCAAACATCCCACAGCAGGTCCAAAACAAACAAAGACAGGCAAGTGACTCCTTGAGCAACACTGTAACTTTTACAGACTAATGTTCAACAGAAATGAAACTTGAGAGTCAAGGGCAACACAAGTTGTCTAAGATGACACAGGCTAAGTTGAATGAATAGCATTTGCACTGGAGACATGCTGTTCAGTGTGACTGAGACCATACTCGCACAGCTCCCAATGATGCCAGTCATTCTAGCAGGCACCCCATATGTGCTACATATGACACTGTGATAAGCATGCATTTGTATGTTAATGCTTATGGCAGTCCTGGGGGTATCATTACCACCATGCAATATATGAAGAAATGGAATATATGAAGAAATGGAAGTTCGGAGAGGTTAAATAACACAGCTTTGCCACACGCCCATTCGGGTTTAGGTGTGAAATGTCCCTACAGACTCCACTCTTTGAACACTTGGTACCCAGCTGGCAGTGCTGTTTTGGAAGGTCATTTGGAGGTGAGGCCTGGCTAAGGAATCGGGTCTGGGTCCCCAGTAGCAGTGGGGGTCTGAAGGCTGTAGCTCAGCCCTGATTCCTGTTCACCGCTCTCTGCTTCAGCTCTGGTGAGATGTGACCGAGCAGCCTGTGCCCCATTGCTGCAGCTGAACACTGCCTCTCACCACACCTTTGCCATGGCCCTCTCAGCCACACCACGCCTGGTGTTTAAGAGCCTGCCCTGAACCAGTCTGGGCCGCCTCTAGGAATCTTTCACCTGTATTTTCTCTTTTCTATGGTCATATTCATCCGCACCCAGCCACTCTGTTCTTCCTGTCACCTTGCGCACATTTAAACTCTTGAGTTCTCATCATCCCTCAAACTCACTGCGGCAGGCTTCTGCGGGCTCTCTGCATCAGAATGCTCACTGCGGAAAATGCTAACCTCGCTGCTCAGTCCAGTGTTCTCTAGGTTGCTGTCCTGCTCTGAGAACCTTCTCAGCTGGCTCGCACGGTACATTCACTTGGTTTTCTTTCCTCTCTCACCTCTTCTTTAGTCTCCTTTGTGACCCCTAACCTATTGGTTTGCTCTCTTTACATAAGAGAGAGCAAAGTTCAGGTCTCAGTTTTTAAATCTTTCTTCCCTCTCTTTGTCAGTGATCTCCCCTCTGGGGCTCCCTGGTTGAAAGCATCTGCTTTCTGGGATTGTGTCCAAAATTCTTCCTTCCTCACCTCTCCCCAGACTGTCTCTGCTCCACTCCACTTTACCTCCAGGCTTAGTGTTTCCCAAACTGCAGTTCTGAGCTGTCTTTCCTACCAGTTAGTCCTGGTGGAAAACAGCTGGCATGCTCACTGGGTAGTGTGAGGGCAACTTAAACTAGAATAGTTATAGGATTATAACCAGTATAAGGGATCATAAGGGAGAGTGGGGGCCCCCAAAAGTAAGGGTGGCTACTGTCCACCAACTCTGAAGGCTGAGGAAACAAAAGAAAGCAGTTGTTAGAGGAAGAAGAGAGAGGGAAAGAGGTGGATGAGGAAGAGGAGAGAGAGAGAGACAGACACCAGTCCACAGGCAGGAGCATGTGCACATGAGCAGATACATGTGAACGGTTCAAGCTGTTTTCTTCTTTGAGTCTCTCGCCAGTGCTCTACACTGGCTGAACACAGACCAGAAAGCCAGAGAGCAAGGCAGGACTAGTAGGGCCTGAGCGGCAGGAGACGAGGAGAGCATGGAGGATGGAGACAGGGAGGTCCCAGAGATCAACACGGGAAAGGCCACCATAGAGGAAAGGTCAGAGGCCCTTGGCTTCATCTGACAGTGGACACACTAGGGAAACTCCAAGTGTTTGAGCTGAGTAGACAGGCGCTGAGTTAGCTACTAGCCTTCACCACAGCCCCTTCCTCCTCTCTGCCCTCTTGGAGCCAGGCCCAAGTGAGGCCTAGCTCGCCTCCAAGCGCCTCTGTATGTACCACCCTTAATGTCTTGTTTTAAGAGTCTGCACGATTCACTGTAAAGAGGTACAAGAGTCTGGAAACTCCAGTGCTAGCCCTGCAGACTCAGATCTGTGTCTGCAACACTGGGCATGTGACTTGATGGGCAGAGCACTTGGCCAGTGTGTGTGGAGCCCTGGTGTCCATCCCTGAGACTGCAAAAACCAGGCCTGGAGGTACAAACCTGCAATGTCAGCATTCCAGGAGGTGGGACAGGTGTATGGTCATCCTTTGCTACAGAGCAATTCAAAGGCCAGCATGAGAATCTCAGTTTGATCTCCCAAAACCAGGCATGGTGGCACACTCTTATAATCTCAACTCTGGGGAAGGTGGTGACAGGAGAATGAACCCTGGGACTTGCTGGCTTTTATGATAGTCTGTTCATTACCACTTTTTACATCAAGTAAATATTTTCGTACTCCCATGTATTTGATGATTTTGTTATATTTAAAAAAATTACTTTAGTCATTTTATACCCCTAAGAACCACTGAGTGATAGAAAAAAATAATCCCACATAGTACCATTTCCCACCATGCTCTTTGTGATATTAATGCTATATGTATTTTACACACACACACACACACACACACACTTCATAAAGCTGATATATTTATTAATTTATATATCACTGTCTTTAAAGAAGATTACAAAGAATCAAAACCTGCATTACTCACACCTTTATTATGTTAGCCCTCTTGTATAGTAGAAGCTGGTGCAGGAGGTCCTTCTGTCTATGTGTTGCTTTTATTGGTTAATACAGAAACTGCCTTGGCCTATTGATAGGGCAGAACTTACGTAGGCGGAGGAAACTGGAATGAATGCTGGGAGGAAGAAGAGTGGAGTCAGGAGATGCCATGGATCTGCCGCTGGAGATAGACATGCTTTGCCGGTAAGCCATTGCCACATGGTGATACACAGATTAATAGAAATGGGTTAAGTTAAGATGTAAGACTTAGTCAATAAGAAGTTAGAGCTAATAGGCCAAACAGTGATTTAATTAATCCAGTTTCTGTGTGGTTATTTTGGGGATAAGCTAGCCAGGTAGCCAGGACGAACAAGCGGTCTCCCCCTGCAACAAGAAGCCCTATTTACTCTGCTGATTTGAGTTACCACATGGAGCCATTCCCTTAACCCAGTTTCTCACAGCTAGAGTATGAGTTATGAGTTACAGATCTGTAAGAAATTGGTAAATATATCACATACTATTCTCTAGACTCCAAAATATATTGTTTTATATAGTTATATATTAAACCAGTGAAGAAGAAATCTTTTTAATAACATATTTTCTTTACTGATGTGAGTGTGTGTGTATGTGTGTGTGTGTGCACACACGTGCGGGTGCCTGAATGTGCAGACTCTCGCAGGCACATGTGGAGGGTCAGAGAGTCATGCTGAGTGTCTTCCTCAGTTGCTCTCCACTTCAGTCTTTGAGACAGGGTCTCTCACTGAACCTGGAGCTTGCTGTTTTGGCTAGTCTGGTTGGCCAGCAAGCCCCTGGAATATGCCTTTCTCTGCCATTGGCACTAGGGTATAGGTGCACGTGACTATGCCCAGCCTTTTACTTGGTTGCTAAGGACCCAAACTCAGGTCCTCAATGGCACAGCAAACATTCCCTCAGATGATGTGGGAGTGATTTCTTTCTAATCTGTTGCTTTCATTGGTTAACTGCCTAGGCCCATTTGATAGGCTAACCCTTAGGTGGGCGAAGTAAACAGAACAGAATGCTGGGAGAAAGAAGCTGAGTCAGGGAGTCGCCATGATTCTCCCACTCCAGACAGACGCAGGTTAAGATCTTTCCTGGTAAGCCACCTGTGGTGTTACACAGATTATTAGAAATAGGTTAGATCAATATGTAAGAGCTAGACAATAAGAGGCTGGAACTACTGGGCCAAGCAGTGTTTAAAAGAATACAGTTTCCGTGTAATTATTTCGGGTATAAAGCTAGCTGTGCTGGCGGCCAGGAGCCGGGTGGCGGGAAGCAGCCGCGCCGCTCATATTACAACAGAGCGGCACCCAACATGTTAATGAACGCCATGTAAAACCTGAGAGGGCTTAAAAAGGAGAGAGAGAGAATTTAAGACAGCTTTTTGCTGTTTATGGGCTGCATGCTGCAAAGAAATTTTCCTGACTCAGCAACAGGAAAAAACTGGCTGTTTTAGAATGCCGGCTTCCTGGGCTGTGCCGCCATTGTGATCTCTGTCTGGCTCCTGTGGGAGACAGAGCTTTTGAATGGAGCATTTGGAAGAAAGTGCTACGGCTTGCTTGATAGCAATGTGGACTGCTGTGTGCCTGGAACTGTGTGTGGCTCAGGGGCACCAAATGGCTCTGAGGCAGGAGCGGCTCAGCTCCACCATGCTGAATGGTGCTGGTCTCAGGCAGGAACTACCATAATTACAGTAATAACAGCGCAGTTAAAGTTTTGACTGGGCAGGACACAGGCGGTACCGTATTACCTGTACATGGTGCAACTTAACTTTTTAAGAACTGCTTAACATTTTAAGAAATGCTCCTGGATAATAAAAAAAATTACAGATTCACAATAAAACAGATTCAGACAGACCACTAAATGGATCACAATGTTGGATGAATGTACGTAGGCTTGGGAGAGAAAAGAAAAATATATATATAAAGAATAAAGTTAATGTCTTAAAAAAAGGGTAACGTCTTTAAAGAGACAGATAGTTATAGATTAAGAAAAATAAAAAAAATAAGCCACGTAAAAATGGAAAATTCACAGAGAGTCTGGATTATGTACATTGTGTTTTCTTTAAAATTTTTTACTGTGAAGGAGCTAAGTACAGAGAGACATTTCATTATATGGGCTGCTAAGCTGAAACTGCACATATGTTCTAAAGGTATCTTGACTTCAGAATTTGGATCTAAGGTTATGATGCTTTGGAAAAGTCCTTCTTTTGTTTTCGCAGAGGCTGAGACCCTGTGGATTTCGTCTATCCCAATATGGTATGATAGACCACGCCCTCCTGAAAGGTTGCTGTGAACACCCTCAAAAATTACTTCACTCAACTGCCGACTGAGATGAACCTGGCACACAAGTTACACCATGAAAGATCTAATTAAAGATGCCCCCATTCAGCGAGAAGCAGTTTGGAGAGAAAAAACTGCGCCCATGTTCCCAAATATTGTTTATAAATGTTCTTTTACATTTAAAGGGGGAAATGATATAGATATTAATAATTTGCATTGGTATGGATTTTAAGGTCAATTTTGTTATATGTATATGTATTTCTGCTCTTAATTAAGGTATTGTGATTGTGTAGTTCATTTAAAAATGTAATGTATATAGGTTGTTAATGGATAATCATCAATAATAGTCAAGCTTGTAATTATGTTAGTTAGATTTTCTAGATATATAGAGATATATTTTAGATAGACATTCTTCATATCTTTCAAAGACTACAGAATAGGACACTTAATGTTTTAACAACTTAGGGCTGTTTATGACAATAAGACTCTGCTCCTGGCAGCACCAATCTACTTCAAGAGGAAGATGGGCATTGAAGAGACTCCTTATGGAGTTTGATAGCCATTTGGGCAAGAAACTGTTCTTGCCTGGACTATCGCATAAACTGGACACAGAGAACCCGCAGAGAGAGGACTATTGAAATTGCCTAAAGATGAGATGATCTTTCGGGGTTCCTGACACATGAAAGAGTCTGCAAGACATTCTGCAGGACACAGCAGATAGTGACTGAACTGCCTTTAGAATTTCCTGCTTCATGGAAATGTCCTCTGGAAACTATGGACCTGTAAGCTGAAGATGGATGCCCCAACGGTACAGAGGAACTTTGGGTGACTGTCCAGGCAGCAAGATGTCTCTGTCACTTCTAGAGTTTGCAAGTTGCTTATTTCTTGTTTACTTAGGTAATATGATATCCTTCTGGAGTCTTTGATGGAGTTGAAGAACAGTTAGTTATAGTTTTACTTTGTTATGGTAAAAGATAAAATAGATATAAATATTCTACTTGATAACTATTTTGTTATATGTAATTTTGCTATGTTAAAGTTAAAGCCTTCTTTTTTTGTTTAAACAGAAAAAGGGGAAATGATGTGGGAGTGTCATATTAATCTGTTGCTTTCATTGGTTAATTAATAAAGAAACTGCTTGGCCTGATAGGTTAGAACATAGGTGGGTGGAGTAAACAGAACAGAATGCTGGGAAGAAGGGAAGTTAGGCAGACGCCACACCTTCCCTCTTCAGAGAAGACACGATGAAGCTCCGACCCAAGATGGACGTAGGCTAGAATCTTCCTGGTAAGTCACCAGTTAATGTGTCTTACCAGAATCTTCCTGGTAAGACACATTAATAGAATTGGGCCAAGCAGAGTTTAAATAAATACAGTTTCCGTGTAATTATTTCAGAGCATAAGCTAGCTGGTGACCAGGAGCCAGGCAGCAGGAACGCAGCCCACAGCTCCTTCAACACTAAGTCTTGTTTAAATAAAATTTATGGGCTGGAATATTTTTTTATAAATATTTGTCAACTCTACTGAGTATTTAGTGTCGTTTTGATAAAGTGCTTGAAAAGCTTTGGGTGCTTAAAGACATCAGCTGACATCATCACAGAACATATCTTATTAAGAACAGGGGAAAGGATCTGAGACCTTTTATGTTCATCTGGTAGATGGTGGTATTAGTTCTCTTGCTGCTGTGAACAAACACCTTACAAGAAGCAACTTGACAGAGGGTTCATCCTGGCTCACGGTTTGAGGAGACACAGTCCCTCACAGCAGGGAAAAAATGGCAGCCTGGGCAGGGCAGCAGGCGCTGGCAGTGAGGGTCCCTTATACAGCCACAGAACAAAAGGTGGGGGAGGCAGAGACGGACAGTTTCAGTAGGTGGGGCTGAGTTATAACTCATAAAGCCTTCCCATAAGATGGCCCATTTCTTTCAGATAAGCCCCACCTCCTAAGGGTTCCACAACCTTCCCAAACAGGGCGACCCTCTAGAGATCAAGTGTTCAAAATATTCAGGGACACTTTATATTTATGCCACAGCAGAAAGCTACACTGTTACAGATCACACTGTACAATGCTTGAATTTGTTCCCATAGAACCTGGGCTATAAACTTAAATGTCACATTACTGGTGAGGCTTGTGAAGAACCCTGCCTGGACAGTTGGCACAAAACACACCATCTGCTACCTTCAAATCTCACGATGCCCACGAGAAGGTCCTGCTGAGAAATACAGTACGAGGGATTTGGAATGGAAAGGGAGGCTGGCTCTTACTATACTCCACTTGTTCTTATCCCAGATGTTGCTTAAATAAATTGATGAACAGAAGCAGCCTTTGATGTGTTTTTTGTTGTTTTTATTAGAGAAAAATGGAATATTGATTTCAAGGTCAAGCTTTTTAAAAAGATAAACATGAAGCTCTGCCTTCCAGTTCAGTGCTCTCCTTGCTTCCCAGACATCAGACACCGTTTGCATCTCTGCAAGGAAGCCAGCCAATAACCTCTGGGCCCGCTGAAAACTAGTGCAAAGAGCTCACACTACAGAAAGTGTTCACCACCTTCCTCATTCGTGTTCACATACATCTTGAGCCCCCACCTAAGGCCTCTGAACCCCTTTTTCCCCACGAGATTATGTAATCTTTGGCCATCATGAACTCTTTCTGTGTGGGAGAATCCTACCTTGTAGTCACACTTCAAAGTCTAATGGCTGCTCTTCACATTTCCCAAAGAAACCAACCAGATGCTTTAGCCTCTACTGCTCACAGGCTTTAAATCAACAACTATGTCTTTGTGCGAGTGATCTAGAGGGTTTTTTTTAAAACTTCCTGATGGACATCTTAAATTCTACTCAACTGATCCATACTGCAAATTTGGATTTATGTATTTTATAATTGCCTTGCTCAATTTTAATGTTCTCAGAAATCACAGAATTTTGTCTGAAAAAAAAATGAAGCCTTGCTGTGTTCTGGGGGAATGCAATGTTGGAGATTACTTAGGTCATAACTAAGTTCTAGTAGATGCAATATGTTTCATTCTGTGGCTATTAACAGTCAGCCACTGTGAAATGTTAATAAATTACTGGGCATATCTCCTGCCTTATGTGGGAGTGTCATATATCAATCTGTTGATTTCATTGGTTAAGCAATAAAGAAACTGCTTGGCCCTCATAGGTTAAAACATAGGTGGGAGGAGTAAACAGAACAGAATGCTGGGAGGAAGAGGAAGTGAGCGCAGACTCGACAGCTCTGCTCTCTGGAGCAGAGACGCCATGCTCCCCGCTCCTGGGTAGACGTGATAGCTCTGCTCTCTAAGACACACGCAATGAAGCTCTAACCCAGGATGGACGTAGGCTAGAATCTCCCTGGTAAGCCACCTCGTGGGCTACACAGATGATTAGAAATGGGCTAGTCCAGGTGCGAGAATTAGCCTAGAAGAGGCTAGATAGAAATGGGCCAAGCAGTGTTTAAAATAATACAGTTTGTGTGTTGTTATTTCGGAGCATAAGCTAGCCAGGCAGCCAGGGTGCTGGGAATGCAGCCCCGCCACCCTTATTACAACACCTGCCTTTATGCAGCTCTGGTCAAACCAAAAAATATATATATATATAAGGCAGATATTGAGCAAAAAAATTACAAATTTGAGGCGTTATTGGCATCTGCATCAATAGTCATTTCTTAGCAGGTGCTTCCTAGAATCAGGCTGTAATGAGGAAAATATCTGATACAAAATATTTGATATACATATGTTGGATATTTGAACAATATCAAGCTAAAAATCTATTGAGGGTGTCTGGCTAAGATACCAATTTAACTAATGATTTTCTATAATAATAAATAGGGGCAAGGTACTGAATTAATTGTACCAGGTGTGAACCTCATTATTAAGATGCTTACTTTTCTGATCACTCATTCAAGTGTTTCCTTTACAAAAAGATAGGGAAGCATACATATTCTGAAAAAGTTCTCTTCCGTGGGTCTGTGCAGTATCCAAGGTTAATGGCTGTGTAGGAGTTGAGGGCCAGAGGCAGGCGGTCGGAAGGGTCTGCTCCAGGTTCTCACACCTCCCATCTGCCCCCACTCACAGGAGCTCACACCTCCCATCTACCCACACACACAGGAGCTCACACCTCCCATCTGCCCCCACCCACAGGAGCTCACACCTCCCATCTGCCCCCACCCATAGGTGCTCACACCTCCCATCTGCCCCCACAGGAACTCACACCTCCCATATGCCCCCACGCACAGGTGCTCACACCTCCCATCTGCCCCCACCCATAGGTGCTCACACCTCCCATATGCCCCGACCCACAGGTGCTCACACCTCCCATCTGCCCCCACCCATAGGTGCTCACACCTCCCATCTGCCCCCACAGGAACTCACACCTCCCATATGCCCCCACGCACAGGTGCTCACACCTCCCATCTGCCCCCACCCATAGGTGCTCACACCTCCCATATGCCCCGACCCACAGGTGCTCATACCTCCCATCTGCCCCCACCCACAGGTGCTCACACTTCCCATCTGCCCCCACCCATAGGAGATCACACTTCCTATCTGCCCCCACAGGAGCTCACACCTCCCATCTGCCCCCACCCATAGGTGCTCACACCTCCTATCTGCCCTCACAGGAGCTCACATCTCCCATCTGCCCCCAAAGGGGCTCACACCTCCCATTTACCTCGACAGGTGCTCACACCTCCCATCTGCCTCGACAGGTGTTCACACCTCCCATCTGCCCCCACAGGTGCTCACACCTATCTGCCCCCACCCCCAGGAGCTCACACCTCCTATCTGCCCCCACAGGTGCTCACACCTATCTGCCCCCACTCACAGGAGCTCACACCTCCCATCTGCCCCCACCCATAGGTTCTCACACCTCCTATCTGCCCCCACAGGAGCTCACACCTCCCATCTGCCCCCACCCATAGGTGCTCACACCTCCTATCTGCCCCCACAGGAGCTCACATCTCCCATCTGCCCCCAAAGGGGCTCACACCTCCCATCTGCCCCCATAGGTGCTCACACCTCCCATCTGCCTCGACAGGTGTTCACACCTCCCATCTGCCCCCATAGGAGCTCACATCTCCCATCTGCCCCCACAGGTGCTCACACCTCCCATCTGCTCCCACAGGTGCTCACACCTCCCATCTGCCCCCACAGGTGCTCACACCACCTATCTGCCCCCACTCACAGGTGCTCACACTTCCTATCTGCCCCCACTCACAGGAGCTCACACCTCCTATCTGCCCCCACCCACAGGAGCTCACACCTCCTATCTGCCCCCACTCACAGGAGCTTACACCTCCCATCTGCCCCCACTCACAGGAGCTCACACCTCCTATCTGCCCCCACTCACAGGAGCTCACACCTCCCATCTGCCCCCACTCAGGAGCTCACACCTCCTATCTGCCCCCACTCACAGTTGCTCACACCTCCTATCTGCCCCCACAGGTGCTCACACCTCCCATCTGCCCCCACAGGTGCTCACACCACCTATCTGCCCCCACTCACAGGTGCTCACACTTCCTATCTGCCCCCACTCACAGGAGCTCACACCTCCTATCTGCCCCCACCCACAGGAGCTCACACCTCCTATCTGCCCCCACCCACAGGAGCTCACACCTCCCATCTGCCCCCACTCACAGGAGCTCACACTTCCCATCTGCCCCCACTCACAGGAGCTCACACCTCCCATCTGCCCCCACAGGTGCTCACACCACCTATCTGCCCCCACTCACAGGAGCTCACACCTCCCATCTGCCCCCACTCAGGAGCTCACACCTCCTATCTGCCCCCACTCACAGGAGCTCACACCTCCTATCTGCCCCCACAGGTGCTCACACCTCCCATCTACCCCCACAGGTGCTCACACCACCTATCTGCCCCCACTCACAGGTGCTCACACCTCCTATCTGCCCCCACTCACAGGAGCTCACACCTCCTATCTGCCCCCACAGGTGCTCACACCTCCCATCTACCCCCACAGGTGCTCACACCACCTATCTGCCCCCACTCACAGGTGCTCACACTTCCTATCTGCCCCCACCCACAGGAGCTCACACCTCCTATCTGCCCCCACTCACAGGAGCTCACACTTCCTATCTGCCCCCACTCACAGGAGCTCACACCTCCCATCTGCCCCCACAGGTGCTCACACCACCTATCTGCCCCCACCCACAGGAGCTCACACCTCCTATCTGCCCCCACCCACAGGAGCTCACACCTCCTATCTGCCCCCACTCACAGGAGCTCACACTTCCTATCTGCCCCCACTCACAGGAGCTCACACCTCCTATCTGCCCCCACTCACAGGAGCTCACACCTCCCATCTGCCCCCACAGGAGCTCACACCTCCTATCTGCCCCCACAGGAGATCACATCTCCCATCTGCCCCCACAGGAGCTCACACCTCCTATCTGCCCCCACTCACAGGAGCTCACACCTCCCATCTGCCCCTACTCACAGGTGCTCACATCTTCCATCAGCTCAGGATCTCTTTGTTGTTGCTCCACTGGCCCTCATCACTTCCCATCACTCATATCTCAGCCTAAGCATCTTCTCAGTGAGGTCTCCTCTGAACTTCTACACAGAAGTCATAATGGAGAAGGGTCATCTGTCTATGTGTTACTTTCATTGGTTAAATAAAGAATCTGCCTTGGCCCTTTAATAGGACAGAAAATCAGGTAGGCGGAGTAAACAGAACAGGGTGCTGGGAAGAAGGTAGTGAGGGCAGTCGCCATAGCTCTCCTCTCCAAGATGGACACAGGTTAAGATCATTCCTGGTAAGTTACCACCTTGTGGTGCCACACAGATTGTTAGAAATGGATTAATCAAGATGTGAGAGTTAGCCAGTAAGAGGCTAAAGCTAATGGGCCAAGCAGTGTTTAAAAGAATACAGTTTCCATGTAATTATTTTGGGTAAAGCTAGCCCGTGGCCAGGAACTGAGCGGTGGGAAGCGGCCCACAGCCCACCACAACAAAGTCACCAGCCAGTTACTCTTCCTTAGAATGACTTTGACACCACCCACCCTGCATGTACTCCCTCTCTTACATTTCCTCTACACATAGCGCAGACAATCCCTAAACTAAGATGGTTTAACATAATTTCTCAATATTATATTTATGATAAGAAAGTGAACCTTACATATGTTCTGAGCTTTTATAGGCAAGTAATATTTGCAGAACAATTCTCCCTTATGTGGCTGAACAATGCAGGCAAGCCATGTCTCCTAGTCAGCCAAACTGAGCTCCCAGCTCACATGCTGCGGGACTGGCATGCTCTTTGACCAGGGAATAAATATCTTGTGTTTTTTGTTTGTTTTGTTTTGTTTTTCTTAGAAAGGGTTTATTTTAGCACACAAAACCAGGTTGCTATACATTATTTCAAGAAAGTTAAAGCAATAGGAACTCGAATCAGCTGGTCACTGTTTGGTCGGAAGCATCACCTAAACTCCCTAACACTCCTTTATACAAAAAGTCTAGATTGTTTGGCTGGGGGCTTCACCCCAGTTCCTGGCATAAGCTCCCTCCCCTGGGAGTTGCCTTAGTCCAAACTCTCCCTCTGAGAAGGCCTAGAAAATGGTGACCCCATTCCCTAGGGAAGGTCAAGAGCACTTCCACAAGCTATTTAAACTGCCCCCCCGAGAATAAACATGTGATCTCTGGGTTTCATGTGGTCTCCCCTTCTCTCTCTTCCCCCTCCATGTTTTCCCCGGGCCACCTCGGAGCACTCCATTAAACATGGGCATCTTCAATTCAGTTTTATTTGGTTTGATGGAAATTATTTGCCTTGGCGAAGAGGTTCGTTTTAAGAAAATACTTAACAGTCACATCACATTCACAGTCAAGAGCAGAGAGAAATGAAAACACACATGCTTACTGCTCAGCTTCCTTTCTCCAGAACCCAACTCCAGGAATGGTACTGCCCAGAGTGGGCTGGGTCTTCCCCTTTCAGTTAAGATAGTGAAGACACTGGCCCACAGACATGCCCACATGCCAAGCTAATCTGCACAACCCTTCACTGAGCTTTTCTTCCCAGCAGTTTAGAGGTTACCCTGTGGTGGTTTGAAAGAAAATGTCCCCCATAGGGAGTGGCACTATTAGAAGGTATAGTCTTTGGAGTAGGTGTGGCCTTGTTGGAGGAAGTGTGTCACTCTGGATGCGGGCTTTGAGCTCTCATATATGTTCAAGCCACGCCCAGTCAGACAGTTCACTTTCTGTTGCTTATGAATCAAGATGTAGGACTCAGCTCCTTCTCCATCATCATGTCTGCCTACAGTGCCTCCATGTTTCCCTCCATGATGATAATGGACTAGACCTCTGAAACTGTAAGCCACCCACAATTAAATGCTTTCCTTTATAAGAGCTGCTGTGGCCATGGTGTCTCTCCACAGTAATAGGAACCCTAAGACAATCCCTTTGCATTTTTTAAGACCCCAGTTCAACATTGCATCATCACAAGAAAGCTTTGAGCCTTCCTATGCAAATTCATCCCCTACTCTGCCATTCCCAACCAGTAGCAGTCCATTTTTCTTTCCAATAATAATTCTCAAAATGATATTTTTTCATTACTGAAAATAGATTTTTTTTATCACATAATATGTCCTGGTTAGTTTCCCCTCCCTCTACTCTTCTAAGTTCCTTCCCACCCCACTTCCCATCCAGAACCACTCCCTTCTGTCTTTCATTAGAAAACAAATCATTAGAAGGATGATTATCCTTCTAAGGGATAATAATAAAATAAAATAAGATAAAACAAACATTATTATAATTGAGCAAAATAAATCAAAAAAGGAAAGGAGCACAAAGGAAGGTACAAGAGTCAGAGACCCACTCGTTCACACGCTCAGGAGTCCCATACTGTATACGCAGAGGAGCTGGTGTGGACTGGTGCAGGCCCAAGGCAGCTGTTTCTGTCTCTGTGAGCTCATATGAGCTTTGATATGGTGATTTAGAGGCTGTGTTTCCTTGGTATCCTCCATTCCTCTGGGTCTTATACTTCTTCTGCATCTTTTTCTGAGAAGGTTCCCTGAGGCCTGGGGGCAGGGATGTGGTGGAGACTTCCTGTTTAGGGCTGAGTGTTCCAAGGTCATTAACTCTCTTGACCTCTGGCTGTGGGTCTCTGCATCTGTTCCCCAATCTGCTGCAGGAGGAAGCATCTCTGAGGATGCCCGAGCAAGGCAGGGATGCATGAGTGCAACAGAATGCCACTGGGAGTTATTTTATTGCTACTGTTTTTGGAACAGTGGTATCTGGTTTTATTCTAGGCTCTCTAATCTTAGGTTCTTCATCACCCAAGAAGTCTCAGATAATGGGTTCCATCTTGTGGAGTGGGCCTTAAGTTAACTCAGGTATTGCTTAGTTACTCCCACAAGCTTTGTATCACAATTGCCCTGGCATACCTTACAGGCAGGATACCACTGAAGACCCAAGAGTTTCTGTCTGGTTTGATGCTTACTTTTCTCCTTTGGTAGCATGCAGAATACATTCCTGTATCAAAGATGCTCAAACACAGCAGTGAAGGTTCTACATAAAAATCAGCTCAACTTCTTCATATTCAGTAAGCTGTGAGTGCTGTCTTCAGCAATGGTTCTTGCTATCAGTTTGTGGAGAGTAACCTACAGTCTTAGCAACAGTTTGGGCTGTTTGGAGATTTCTATGGGACTCCTCTGGCCAACAACTCAATTAAATATAACCGCATCTCATACTGGAAGTTTCATTTGGCGATAAGAGACAGCCAGTTGGGACTCTCTCTCCCCTACTATTTGTGATTTATTTAGATGAACCTTCTACTACATTAAATTTTCATACTACCCCTCAAATGCTCCCTAATTTTATCTTCCTCTCCTCATTCCCCCCCCATGTGGAGTTGATAAGAATCTTTTCCTATTCTGTAAAATACCACTTTTTCCAAATGACGGTGTCCTTTGCCATGTAGAAGTTTTTCAGTTTCGTAAAGTCCCATTTATTGCTGATCTTAGAGTCTGTGCTAACAGTGTTCTGATTGTGAAGTATTTTCCTGTGCCAGTGTATTCAAGACTATTCTTCACTTTCTCTTCTCAGGTTCAGTGTATCTGGTTTTACACTGAGGCCTCTAATCCACTTGGAGTTGGGTGTTGCGCGGGGTGATGAGAAGGGATCTGTTTGTATTCTTACACATGCAGCTGTCCAGTCTCACAAGCACCATTTGCTGAAGATGCTCTTTTCTCCAGGGTGTATTTCTGGCTTCTTTATAAACATCAAGTGTCAATGGGTGTGTGGATTTTTGTCTGGGTCTTCAATTTGATTCCATTGATGAACACATCTATTTTTGTATCAATATCATGCTGTGTTTTGCTTTTGTTTCGTTTTTGACTATAGCAGTGTAGTACAACTTAAATCAGGGAAAATGATGCCTCCTGTGGTTCTTTTATTATTCAGGATTGTTTTAGCTATCCTGTGTTCGTTGTTTTTCCATATGAAGCTGAAACTTGTTCTTTCAAAACCTTGCAGAATTGTGTAGCATTCTGATAGGGGTTGAATTAAATCTGTAGATTGTTTTAGGTAGGATCGACATTTTTATTATATTAATCCTACCAATCCATAAGCATGGGAGATCTTTCAATCTTCTGATAAAGTATTTGAAAAAAATAAAATAAGTTTTTAATCATATGTTTCACTGGCTTAGCTATAGTTACCCCCAGATATTTGTATTATTTGAGGCTATTGTGAAAAATGCTATTTCTATGGTCTTTTATCAGATCATTTGTCATTTGTATATAGGAAGGCTACTGATTTTTGTGAGTTATTTTTTTTAATCCAGTTACTTTGTTCCAAGTGTTTATCATCTTTAGGAGCTCCCCAGTAGAATTTTTGGGTCACTTATATACACTATCATATCATCTGCAAATAAAGATGCATTGACTTTTTCCTTTCAAATTTGTATCCCCTTGATCTCCTTTAGTTGTGTTATTACTCTAGCTAAGACTTAAAGTAGTATATTGAATAGATATGGAAAGAACGGACAACCTTGTCTTCTTTCTGATTTTAATGGAATGGCTTTGGATTTCTCTCCATTTAAGTTGATGTTGGTTATGGGCTTGCTGTAAACTGACTTTATTATGTTGAGCTATGTTCCTCATATCCCTAAATTCTCCAGTACTTTTATTATGAAGCGGTATTGAGATTTTGTCAAAGGACTTTACTGAATCTAATGAGATGATGATGTGTTTTTTTTTTTGTCTTTCAACCCAATTTCTTAAAGAAACATCATTGAGTATCTTGTGTACTTTGTTCTTTAAGAAAGGGTCTCCCATAGCCTAAAATGGCTTCCAACTCTCCACATAGTAGAGGATGACCTTAAAATTTTGACCTTCCTGCCTTCCACCTCCACAGTGCTGAAATTACAGGCATGTACCAAGATGCCAGGCCTATGAGTCCTTTTCCTATGCTCTCTTCCCTGGACATGGAAGAGTGCAGTTCTGGGTATTACACTTGAAGAAGAAGCTGATGCAGTGGTACACACATGATTCCTGCACTTGAGAGAAGGCACAGGAGGGTCAGAGATTCACAGCCAAGGCTAGCTAGCATGAGTTACAGGAGACCCTACCTCAAAAACAAACAAACAAACGAAGACAAAACAAGAAAAAAAGGAACTAATGTTTCCCCTTACCACACAGAATTACTCAACCATGTAGATATCTGTGTACATGCTGAAGGGCTGCTGAACAAATGGAGTTAGTATTCAAAGAACCAAGCCTTCTGTGTTGTGCTCTCTGACAGATCTCCTTCCTCCTCTTCTCCCCATCTCTCCCTTTCCCTCACCTTCTCTGCTGTCTTTCCTTCTCTCCTTCAGCATGTATATCTGCTGATGAAGACCTTGTGGATTGCTGTTGTGAAGGCCACTGTGGCTCAATTTCTCCTGTTTGCTTTTAATGTTCTTCGACTGTTGATTGTGGAGACGATTAAGGAATCCTACCTTACCTCCAGCTCACAACACATCCGCAGTTGACTTTACGGTGAGGTTTCTAACAAGAACCCTGTACTCTGCATACATAGGTCTGAAATTAAGAGCAGAGGATCTATCACTACCTGTCCATTTGGTTTGGGTTGTCTTTAAGGACTGGTTTCATGGTAAATGTCTGGAGAATCAACAATGTTAACTCAGACATCAGTGATACAGAGAGAGAAAGGAACAAAGCTGACCGTAAGCACATTCCAGGTGGATGAACGACTAGCTGTTGAGGGACTGCCTCTAGCAAGACCCACAGGAGGATGGCAGGGTAGACAAATATCTATATGTAAATAACAATCAGTGCAGGAAGAGACAGGGGAATGAAAACATGGCATGGATCCAGTTAAAACTAGCTGGAGTGTGGCCCATCTCTAATATGTTCAGACAATGAACTATCTTCTTGTATCAGAGCCATTTCCAAAACAAGCTCAATGCACACAGCTCTTGCCTGAGCAGCACAGCCCAGGCATCCTCAGAGGACTGTCCTCCAGTGAACTTCTCTCCCTCATTCTCTTAAAACCACAGCAGATGCTGTGTGACTTTCCTGGGGAGACGACTTCTCTTTACGCCAGGGAGTGAGGGCAAGGGTAGACCAACTCCACCCCAGCCCAGGTGGTGAAGCGATCAGCTTATTGGGTTATGTACAAGAACACAAGTGACTCCAGGACAGCTGTGGACCACAAGATCCGTATTCAGAACAAGTGCCGACACTCGGCAGCTGCCTCCGACAAGTTCCCTGCACAGCCCAACAGCCCCACCGAGGAGTTTCCTCTCCATGCTATAGAACTTGGGGTGTGTGTGGGGGGGTGGCTGTGAGGTTTCTGAGTTTCTTGTGGCTTTATGAGCCTGGCATATACTGCACCCCTTTCCTCTAGGAGGATATGTTTCAATGGGGAAGAAATGGTAACATAGCAACAGGTCAGACTGACTCAGATGACATCTGTGCTATGATCTGTTGGGGACAAAAGGCAAGGTATTGTATTGCTAAAGGACTTTACCACTGAGAGTAAAGGTATTGTGGGATATTGTACACTGCTGTGATTGGTGGAATACAAAGCTGAATGGCCCATAGCTAGACAGGAGGTACAGGCAGGAATTCTGAGGAGAGAAAGGAAGAGGAGAGGAAGAGTAATCTAGGCATATGGGAGCCACGAGAAGACTTGGAGGAAGCAAGGTGGGCAGTAAGGGACAGAATGTAGATTAACAGAAATAGGTTAATTTAAGTTATACAAACTAATTAAAAACAAACCTAAGCTAAGGCAAAACTTTCATAATTAATAAGTCTCCATGTCATTATTTGGGAGCTGGCTAGTAGGACAGAGGAAGACTTGCTCCATAAAGGAGATGAGTAACTAGGAAAGTGTTCTATAATGTAAGAGGTGTTTGTCCTGAAGGCTGTGGGGACCCAGAGAGATGAGACATAGGAATAAAGGGGATACTTTCTTAGTTCAAGTAATATAATTAAAGACAGCCATATTATCTGTGTGAATCCTTGATGGGGGGGGGGCTGTTAGTTCAGGCTTTACTATTAACTGCACCCCCCGCATTGTACCTATATTATGACTAAGCTATAGGAAGGCAACCCACGAAATAGCCACACAGTCCTATGCAGGCTCCACCATGGGGCCACAGGCGTATCCCCTCACAAAGGATCTACCATGGGGCCACAGGTGTACCCCCTCACGAAGGATCCACATGGGGCCAGAGGCATACCCCCTCACGAAGGATCCACCATGGGGCCACAGGCATATCCCCTCATGCAGGATCCACCATGGGGCCACAGGTGTACCCCCTCATGCAGAATCTACCATGGGGCCACAAGCGTACCCCCTCACACAGGATCCACCATGGGGCCACAAGCGTACCCCCTCACGAAGGATCCACCATGGGGCCAGAGGCATACCCCCCTCACGAAGGATCCACCATGGGGCCAGAGGCATACCCCCTCACGAAGGATCCACCATGGGGCCACAGGCATATCCCCTCACGCAGGATCCACCATGGGGCCACAGGCGTACCCCCACCCAGACTTCTGGGGCAACCCCAGTCGGGACCTCTTCTGCAAACAAGGTACCAGGCAATATTCATTTCATTCTTTCCATTTTTTTCATTTATTTTCTTTTGTGTTTTCTGTATTTTGAATTATTTTCCTTTGTTTGCCTTCAAGACAAGGTCTTGCTATTATATAGCCCAGGCTAGCTTCAGAGTGCTCTATTTCTTGAGAGCTGGCATTACATTTGGGCACCATCATGAGAACTTTGTCTGTCCAGTAAGTGGGTATGCAGAAAGAGTTATCTGGCTACAGAAAACAAAATGGGATTGTGACTATTACATTAAATATTCACTGAGCCATTCCATGTACAATACTGGACGTCAACACAGGACCTCTCAGGCAAGATCTCTCTTGAAAGGACTATGAGGGAAGGCAGCTGTGTACAAATAAGAGACAGAGGCTGAGACACAACATCTGGGCTGGAACATTGGTTCCACCTCTGCCACGCTAGCATACCTGGGCTCTAGAATGTTGGGCTCTAGTAAGCCCAGAAAGGCCATTACTATGGAGTTTCAATGACTGCCCCCACACAAGGCACTCAGGCTATTTTTAAATGCAGCTCAAAGCCAACCAAACTAAATCTGAACCAAGTTATAACCAAATTGGTCCAAACTTCATGTTAAAGGTTCTGGATTGTAACTAAATCAGAACATAACCACTCTAGAATAATCATATAATCCGTGTAACATGGGCTATTTATCATAAGTGCAGAATAATAAGCCATAACTGTTCTGGACACATAAGGGACCTATTAAGGGAAGGACACGAGAGGTTAATTAAATGAGGCTTTAAGATATTACTAAGTTTAATCAAGCAAATTTATGATCTATTTTCAAAATATATATAAACTGGTACAGTCATAACAAAAAGCGCACAGAAACATCTTCAGAAAACTGGACTATAATTTTCAGGGAAGAAAATGAGGTTGGAACCAAAGAGGAGTCTGCACCTCATGAGCATTGCAGTTTCTCACAAGAGCTGAGACATAAAAACAAGTCTTCTGTGATGACTGGCGGAATAAGAACATGAAATATGATTCAGCCATGGGAGAGAAGCAGATCTGCTACTTACGACAAGATAGATATAGCAAAAGGGCATTGTGCTATGTGAACTAAGACAGAAGACAGGCACTGTGTGAGCTCACCAAGCGCAGCATCTTTCAAAGTCACTCACAAGCAAATGGGGTGATCTCAGCCAAGCCTTCTTAGGCATAAATCTAAGGGTCTGATAGGGACGTGGTCAACAGAGTCAAAGATACCGGACAGTTTACCTGAAATGTGCTACCACGTCTTAAATGTCTTTACCAAGAAACACAGCACCTTGCCAGGCAAGGGCTGTGATCACTAATGCCAGTGCTTACACTTCAGTATAACGTACACCCGATCACAAAATGGAAAGATCATTCTGGCTTCTGTGTGGAGATAGAACTGTAGGGGCTGCAGGAAAAATCAGGAGACATTTAGAAGGTCTTTTAAGACTAAAGCAAAACATAAGAAATGTTTGAACTCAAGAGGAGCAAGAAAGATGGAGAAGGGTCCCATCATTAGACAAAAGTGGGTGGAGTCAGCAAGACTAACCAATAGCTGAGAGCATGTGGAGAGGAAGAGCAAAGTTCACCCACATAGGCAGATGAGGCTGCTGTTCACCGCGATGAAAATATTCCCTATGTGCCAGCAGAAAGATAAACAGTGATGATAATAAAGACCAATGTTGTTGATCTCATGTTCCTAACAGCCCTGTGCAGAAGGGAGTTACCATCTCCACCAGTTTATATAAGCAAGCAGACTACAGTGCAAAGAGATTTAAGTTGCCAAGGATCAGTCAGTGAACGGAAGAGCTAGGGTCAGTTTTATGAATTCATGTATAGTGGCTCCAGACTCTGCCTCTTCATGCCAAGCCACACTGCTTGGGAATTAGTTTGACTCTGTGGCCTGGCCCACAGTCTACTTCTGCTTCCTTCCACGCATAACTGAATCATGTCAGAAACACGGTACTCACACGGTAGAGCATGAATAGGCTCAACCTGGACCACGTGCTGAGATGTTAAGGAAAAATCAGACATCAAAAGGTTACACATTTATCCTAAATGAGAATTAGTTTCAGTATGCTGTATTTTCTGAATGAGGAAGATGAGCCTTCCTTTGTCTGAAGTCATGGAAACTATCTGGAGAAGATTCATGCCACCGTTAAAAGTGTTGCTCTGGTATCTACTCCTGGCTTCAGATTTTGTTATCACCTGTTGCCAGGATGACTTCTGCATTGTTTATTAGCCTCTTTATATCTGCCTCCCCATTAGAGAAGGGGACATAGTTGTTGAAGGAGGCCGCTTGTTCTTTCCGGCCACCCGGCTAGCTTAGACACGAAATAACCACACAGAAACTATATTAATTAAATAACTGCTGGCCCATTAGCTCTAGCTTCTTATTGGCTAACTCTTACATCTTAATATAATCCATTTCTATTAAGCTATGCGTTGCCATGTGGCTGTAGCTTACCAGCTAAATTTTTTAGCATTTGTCTCTGGCAGCTCCATGGCTTCTCTCTGACTCTGTCCTTCTCCCATCCTATAGGCCAAGCCAGTTCTTTATTCATTAACCAATAAGAGCAAAACATAGACAGAAGGAACTCCCACACCACACAATGATAATGGACCAAAGCCAGGCAGGCTTCTCACCAAACTCAATTTCCTTCTAGCCAAAAAGTTCAACCGCACCCTCCAGTTTCTACCAAGTTATCATGGCCAGATGGCCCTGGCCTCTGGGATAAGGGCAGGGGCCATGGGTGCTGCCTTCAGAGCTGACCCAAAAGCAGCTTGCAGATGGCATTGCTCACTCTTCTTCTCCTCCTATGGATGAGTTCAGAGGATCCAGGAAAGACCCAAAGGCCTGGGGGTCAGCAGAGCTAAGGGTCTGTGTACACAGGTGGACAGCCTCCTGCTGAGGAAGGTGATCCACTTTTACCTGTGTAAGCCAGTGGCAAGCATCTGTCATGTTAGATCCTGAGTTGAGGGCTTGCTTAGCAGAGACATCTCATCAGTGATCCCACTGGTGTAAACAGGGGATCACCCTCATTGCCCCCTTAACTGTTCTTGGACTTGCCAGACACTGGCTGTGTCAGTGACCTGTTTCACAAAGGTTAAACTGAGGTGGGAAAGTCTACCCTGAATGTGGGTAGTGCAATCCCATGGACTAGAATCCCAAATCAAGGGAGAATGGAGGAAAAGTTCTCCTTCCCCTGGGTTTTCTGGGGTGCTAAATGTTAGCAGTCCAGCCACATGCTTACCCTGCCATTCCTTCCCCCTCCCCATGACGGACTGTGGCCCTGAAACTGAGAGCCTGAATCAGTGCTGCCTCCCACAAGTTATCTGTATCAGCTATTGGTCACAGTGACAGAAAAAGAATTTTTGCTTTATTTACATGAATAGAGGGCTAGAAACAATCTATAAAATAGTATCCAGATAAATGTGCTTTAATCACATCAAGAAAACCATCACACACTTCCCTGTGTTACAGCTGTGGACCCATCTGAAATCACCATTTCCAGGTAAGATATCTTACTGATTAACAGCATTGCCTATTCAAATGTGAAGGCCGCTATGAACAAACTATATAACATGAGCACTACAGAAAGCACAGTGCCGGGACCCAGAAGAGCACGAGAGGCTGCCGCTGTCGTCTTTTGTGCTAACTTTGCCGACGATGTCCACTTAGAAACAGCAGAAGTGCGCTGTTTGATGGCTTCTGCGCCATCGCAAAGGTGGGAGGCTCAGCTCGAGGCACTTGTGAGCTGCTCCCAAGATGGCAAGCCGCTATTCAGGGGACAAGACACCGGGTCCTGGCTCAAGGTGAGGGAAGGAAAATTAATTCCCATAGCCTCGCCATTTTATAGAGTAGCTAACCTCTTCAGGAGGACTCCTCCTGGTGACTTATTCACTTCCTAAAGTTCCATCTCAATACTGCTTTGGTGAAGGTATCAACAAAACAAACTGGAGCAGGACACATTTAACTGTGCCCCAGGAGCTGCTCTGGCCCCACCCAGTCTTCCTGACGGGCGGTAGGAATGTGGGATCTCTGTGGCTGGTCTTTCCAGGACTACAGAGCCTTGCAGAAGACTTTAGTCAAGGACCTTATTACAAGACAGCACCTTCCTTTTGGGCAATTCTTCTTCATTTGGAGAACCCTGTTCCTTATGTATAAAGTATATGAGTGGTGTAGGAAGTCCTTCTGTATATGTGCTGCTTTTATGGTTAATGAATAAAGCTGCTTTGGCCTATGCCAGAGCAGAATAGAGCTAGGCAGGAAAACTAAACTGAATGTTGGAGGAAAGTAGGTGAGTCAGACACACCATGTAGCCACTGAAGAAAAAAGATGCCCATGGGAGCTTGGTAGAACCATGCCGGTAGCCCACAACCTCATGGTAATGCACATATTAATAGAGATGGGTCAATTTAAGATATAAGAGCTGGCTAGCAATACACCTAAGTGATTGGCTAAGCAGTGTTTTAATTAATACAGTTTCTGTGTGATTATTTTGGGTCTGGGAGGCCTAGTATGAATGAGCAGTCTCCATTTACACATGAGAGCATGTAAATAATCTTTAAAGATTAGAAAATGGATTCTACCACACAGAAATGGAAACAGTTCTTCCTGAGAGATGCCTGGAAATTATTTTGAATATCTTTATTATGGCTGTAAATTGGAAGCCAAACAAATAACAAGAAACAAAGCCTTTAGAACAGAATGTTTTCAGTAAATGCAAAGGCTACTGTCCAATGGCAATATTTTGAACCAAAAGGAAATTTTAAACCCCATGCTAACTCATTTGCCTATTTGCATATTTCTGTACACCTTGCCAAGGTTTCTCCAGGCTTAGGCTGGCAAATGAATCTCTTACAGCTTGATTCTATCGGTTTTGGTTCAGCTCCAGATTTTTAAGATGTGGCATTCCACTAGCCCTAGGCATCTTGTTTATCTTCTAAGCATCATGTCTTATTTTAAGATACTGTATGCCACAGACACACAGGCTGAAAGGCATTAGTGTGCTCACAGGAACTTCTCACTGGCTGAATTCTCCAGCTCACAAACAGACAGGAAGCAATGCCCATGGTAAGAGATCATAACCACTGTGCAGATGAAATACCAAGGAAGTGCCCATCCCACAGTCACCCAGACAGGACGTCCCGTGTTTATGCACACATCTCAACATCCTTGAAGAGGATACACGTATGTAACCAACAACACACTGGAGCCTCTTCCTCCCGATCATGAGGCTGAGCCCTGGCGAGGTTCCTTTCTCTCCTTGAGCTGCTTTTGCTTTCATCCTGCAGTTATTTTTCTGCCCTTATGATGCTCTTCATGTCCTCCCAGCAAGGCTCGTGGCTCACCTACAGCTCTGTGCACACAGTGCTTCCCTGGGGCTCTATACTCTTCGGTCAAAAATTCATCTCCTTTGCCTTTAGTCTATCTAAACCTCTAATTTTGCATACCAAAACTGCCTGGAGAGGGTGGTGCTTTCTTCTGTACCCAAGAGTGGGACACTGAGCTGAACACGCTGAAACATCACAGCTTTTGCTCGGTCCCACCTGTGAAGCGTAAGAGTGAAATGCCACCCTAAACTACACACACATGGCCTGAACAGGCTCCTATCCAGAATGTGCAAGCCCCAAAACAGTGCTTTGTGGGAAGTGGAGACAGCACCTCGCTTGTGTCAAGCCATCTCTCCAGAGCTGCACACAGCTGAGGGGAATCAGCAGCTCTCTCTGTCACCTAATGACAGGATAGTGGCCCATTCTTCTGTTGGACTAACAGACAGGACTGCTCTGCCACATTCAACTACACTTCCACCATGTGCAAAGGCTTCTCTGTGGACTAATTCCTAGGAGGAAGAGTCATCTGGCTTGTAACAAGTAAATGTGTAACCCAAACAGAAGTATTCTCACCCTAGATGAAACTTTTGCTGCCACAGTCTGTCTTCTGTATTTTCCCAGTGTAACAAGATGGGCCTGTTCATTGGGGTTTCTGTCCTGCCTGGTTCCCACAGCCCTTCAGCCCCCAAAGAAATCATACAGAGAGTCTGGATTACCTATAAACTGATTGGCCCATTAGCTCAGGCTTCATATTAGCTCTTATAACTTATGTTAGCCCATTATTCTAGTCTATATCAGTCACATGGCTCAGTACCTTTCTCAGAGGGGCAGATCACATCCTGCTTCTTCAGTGGTCTGGGCAGGAATGGGAGGAATGGGCTTCCTCCTTCCCAGAATTCTCCTGTTCTCATTGCCCCACCTCTACTTCCTGTCTGGTTGACCCACCTATACTTCCTACCTGGCCAATCAGTGTTTATTTAAAACATGATTGACAGAATACAGGGAATTAGCCCTTACTGGCTAATTCTGATATCCCGATCAACCCATCTCTAATAATCTGTGAGAACCGGTCTTACCGGGAAGATTCTAGCCTAGTCCATCCTGGGTCGGAGCTTCATGGCGTGTGTCTGCATGGTGTCTCTCTCAGGCGTCTGCTCCTGAGAGGAGAGCTGTGGAGTCTGACCTCACTTCCTGTTCCTCCCAGCGTTCTGTTCTGTTTACTCCTCCCACCTATCTTCTAACCAATAAAATGGGCCAAGGCAGTTCGTTTATTAGCCAATGACCTTCCTCCATCAGATGAAACATGTTTTTATTCCTAAGCTGTTAGCAGCTCCGAAGAGGAAAATTTGACTTACAAAATACTATTGTAATTGATAATTTTGGTTATTTTGGTTTAAACCTCCCATATACATTGATAACATGTTTTCCTTGTATAAATCAGGAAACAGAAGACTAGCAAATCAACTTTATAAGCACTGCTTTAATTTTCCTGTTTTCCAATAACTTATTACAGCATTCTAAATCTCACACTAACTCCTATTAATACAATATGCAAATGAGATGCCAAATTATTAAATAAGCTATCCCTATATTACATGTAAAAGAAACACCAATTATTTATTATACTTAATATTAATACCCATTTTATGGGTCTTAAACATCACCTGATTTACTTTTGCCCAAGATCAGTAGAGGCATTAGAGACCCTGGAGCTGGAGTTAGAGAGCATTATAAGATATGTGGGTACTGGAGATCAACCCCTGTTCCTCGTCAGTACTCTCGACTGCTCAGCTGTATATACATGGCCATTTCCTCGCTCCTGTTTCACATTCTTAACCTCACAAAGTAGAGAGAAACTGAGGCACTCTTCCTTTCCCCAGTTATAGCCACACTATAAACAAACCAATTTCCTTCCCCCAATTCTGTCGCCCGTCTTTTTCATCAAGGAGTGAACTCTGAATCCGAAAGCACAATTTGACTAAATGAGCAAAGTGTGATTCACACATACATAGGTAAATACGTCACATTAAGCCAGTGAATATTATATTTCTTCATTTATGCAAGAATTCTTAACTTGCTGAGAAAGTGACTAATGGAAAATGCATCTGTCATGCTGATCTTGCTCTCATTGGTGTCCTCTACATTCTGGAACACTTGATAATCAAAAGGGTCAACACTGGGGGAGAGAAGAGATGCACCAAACAGCTATAAAACAGTAAACCAGACTGGTACTGTGAGCAGATCTGTCTCTAAGAACACCAACATCTGACACTGTGCATGTCGCTCAACACTGTCGTCTTTAACACCAACAAACTTTGCAAAGGCGACATTTAAGGTGGCATGAATGTGGACTGTCCCAAGCTCGTGTGTTTGAACACTTTGTTTGTGGCGCTGTTTCAGAGGTTGTAGGTGTTTAGGAGGTGAAGTCTTGTTGAAGGAAGTGGGTCCCTGTGGGGAGATCTTGTGGTTATAAAGCATGGCTCTGCTCCTGTTCTCTGCTCTGGACTGCCCATGCATGCGCTGGTCAGCAGTGTCCCTGCACCTTGCCTTCCTCGCCATGATGGACGGTATCCTTCTGGATTGATAAACCAACATAAACCACTTCTCTCTTTAGTTGATTCTTGCAGGTCTCTTGTTACACACCCCAAATGACACATTCCACCATGGAAGTGATTGTGTGGACTTTTATAGAAACAGAACAAAAGTCATAGATTAAAGCAGCTACCAGAACACCAATAAAAGCATTAGCAGGCAGCTGCAGCAAAGCAGGAAATCTATGCATTTCTGGGGCTGGACTTAGCTTTTGGATTGGCAGAATGTAGCACTATTAACAAAATCCCAGAGACAGATATTAGGGCTCAACCTGAAGGCCAGAAAGGCAAACAGCCAGCCACTGGTTCTTACCTCTACCTATGTCTGAAATGGCAATCCTGCCTCCAGGAATTTCAGAATGAGACTGAGCCTGAGAGCTGTCTCCTCCCGTCTTATAATCCTCTCTAGTTCTGGGATTACAGGCATGCACCACTACTGCCCAGTTTCTATGGAAAACTAGTGTGGCTACTGGGATTAAAGGCGTGTGTCTCCACTGCCTGGTCTGTAAGGCTGACCAGGGCAGATGTTTTACTCTCTGATCTTCAGGCAAACTTTATTTATTAAAATACAAATGAACTATCACTGCATTTTTGTAGATGGAATTTTCTGTCCCACCAGATCCCACAGTTGTTCAGTTCCAAATTAACACACAGAGGTTTGTAATAATTATAAATTAAAAATAAGCCTATTAGCTCAGGCTTATTATTAACTAGATCTTACAACTAAAATTAACCCATAATTCTTATCTTTGTTTAGTCAAATGGCTTGGTACATTTTCTCTTCCTGTGTCTGGCTTATGATTGATTCTATCTTACCTCTTCCCAGAATTCTCCTAGTCTGATTGCCCCACCTATACTTCCTGTCTGGTTACTGGCCAATCAGCATTTTATTAAACCAATACAAGTGATAAATCTTTACAGTGTACAAGAGCATTCCCCCACAGCAGCAGGCGCTAGTGGTCCCCTAAGTGAATACATTCCAAAATGTACCTGATGGTGCACAGACTGAGGATAAGTGGTTGTTAAAGGGCCTAACTGCCCACGATGATTCTGGTTCCCAGTTGGCAACATTTCCACTCTTCACAATGATGCTCTATCAGTCAGTCTGTAGATTCTTCAGTACAAGGGGACTTCAGTTTATACCTCTTTACATACAGAGCCTTTGTTGGTTACTTTTGAGCTATACAAAATTTAGAAGGAATTTTTTTGAGACAGAGTTTCTCTGTGTAGTCCTGGATATCTTGGAACTCACTCTGGCTGACTTGGAAATCAGAGGTGCCACCACCACCCAGCTAAAAGAAAATATTTTGAAGTTCTAAATTGTTAATTTTCTTCATCCACTTTGAAACTTGTTGTTGACGTAAGATCTACCCACTCCCAAATATTTTCTTATCTACTTCCCCAAGTAAGGACGTGTTTTTCTATATAAACCATCCCAGCCAGGAAATTCATATTATACATTACTGAACAACTCATTCTGAGACATCCTTGGGGTTCTTCAAACTGTCCTGTGTTTTTCAGAGAAATATCCTGTGACAGTTAATCTTGGGTGGCAACTTAACTACATCTGGAATCATTTAAAACCCAAGCAACTGGGCCCAGCTGTGAGGAGTTTTCTTGAGTGGATGACCCTAAACCTGGGCCAGAGCTCTGGCAGCAGCCAACTTGAACTGCCATGAAGAAAGACCTGTTAACTCTCCACCTGTTTCCCCTCACTCTCGCTGGCAAGTTCATCATCCTGTGGCCGAGACATTCCTTTAACAGGCTGGTGTTAGAACCTACTTCTTCAGGATTCCAAAATTTACTGAAGACCAGCAAATGTGCAAGAATCCTCTGGGACTCTAGCACCAGACTGTAACTGCTGAGACAGTCTCACGGACTACTATAGCTCCTTGACCTTCCGACTCAAACATCCATTGCTGACTCCTCAGACCACATCCTGTAAGCCACTCTAATAAATCTCGTTACACACACACACACACACACACACACACACACACACACACACACACTTATACACATATATATTCTCCAAAGCTCTAAAGAAACAGAATATGTATATTTTGCATATATGTGTAGACATACATATTCTGTTCCTTTAGGGATGACTTATAGAGATCCAGTCCAGAATCACGAGGCACAATCCGTTTCTCTGACACTTGAGTGGACAGAAGGTAATAAGTTATGTTGCAAGGGCTCCTCACTGGGTTTTTCCAGAGCCATGATGATTGTCCACAGATCCTCAGCAAGAGCATCACTGGAGTGCCCCCAGGTTTTCCCTACAGCCGGTCACCCCCTGGCTGCCATTTCTGCTGGTGTTAGCACTGGATTGCACTGTCTCCAGGCCTCGCCACTGTGAAGCCACTTGTCTTCCCTTTTAGTAAGTGTTTGAGAAATTACTTTAAAACTCTGTAAAGATCCTCATTAAATTATCATTTACTTAAAGCAGTGTGGGCTTGCAAATTTGTTTCAATCCATACCTGTAATTACTTATCTAGATGTTCAAACTGTCCCGAGTTAGGCCCTGGGAGCTCCTCCAATCTGTCCTCTTGGCATATAGCCATCATGTGTTAAGAACACTCCTTCCTGGCACAGAGTCATGTCCCATGTCACCATGAGCTCTTCCTGCCTTAAACCTGGGATAGGATGTGTTTCCAAGATACTCTGGTCCCCTTCAGTGAAAGCTGTTTTCCAAAATAGAAGCCTTTGTACAAAGTGAGACTTGTGAGTACATATACAAATTTATTTCCATATCTTACTTTATAAAGTAAAAACCTTGAGGTCAAAGAGGTAATTCCTGATACAATCCCGCCACGTAGATCTGTTGTAGCAATGCTCATTCAGCCTGTAGCCCTCTTCCTTGGCAGTAAGGACTCACCTCCCTTGTCATCACTACAAGTACTTATTTGGGCAACACTCCACGTGACAGCAGCCTTTATTGCCACTGCCCTTCTTGACACGTAGAAATTCTCCTCAATCCAAAACCCAAACTGCACAGACTGCCTCCACATTTCTGTCAAGCAGTGACATCACGCTACCCTTCCTTCTTGCTCAGCCCAAGTTAATGAAATTGGGAACGGATTGTTCAAAAAGAGAAAAAAATGATAGTTATACTAAACCAGGCAATTCCTTTTTATTTGGAGGCTTAATGAAAAATCATTGGAAGTTCTAAGTCAATTCATTCTGAACTAGAATAGTTTAGGTTCATTTTGGAGCAGGAGAAACTGACTTCATTCATTTTATAATTACAGCAGGAAAATTTCAGTGGCACCTTTAGCTTCACCTATGAAAATGACCCCCAGAACCAGTCACATCAGTGCTTTGTAAATATTTTTGAAGTGATGGTTCCATGTTTTTCATTTGGACTTTTCATGACAATGAGATATGTCTGCTCCTGGCAGCACCAGTCTACTTCAAGAGGACGATGGGCATTGAAGAAATTCCTTATGGAGTTTGATAGCCATTTGGGCAAGAAACTGCTCTTGCCTGGACTATTGCATAAACTGGACACAGAGAACCCACAGAGAGAGGACTACTGAACTTGCCTAAAGGTGAGATGATCTTTTGGAGTTCCTGATTCATGAAGGAGTCTGCGAGACATTCTGCAGGACACAGCAGATAGTGACTGAACTGCCTTTGAAATTTCCTGTTTCATGGAAATGTCTCTGGATACTATGGGCCTGTAGGCCGAAGATGGATGCCCTGACGGTACAGAGGAACTTTGGGTGACTGTTCAGGCAGCAAAATGTCTCTGTCATTTCTAGAGTTTTGAAAGTTGCTTATTTCTTGTTTACTTAGGTAATATTATATCCTTCTGGAGTCTTTGATGCAGTTGAAGAATAGATAGTTAAGTTGTTTTCCTTTGTTATGATAAAGATAAAATAGATGTAAATATTGTAATCTTTACTTGATAACTATTTTGTTATATGTAATTTTGCTATGTTAAAGTTAAAGCCTTCCTTTTTCGTTTAAACAGAAAAAAGGGAAATGATGGAGGAAGGTCATTGGTTAATTAAATAAAGAAACTGCTTGCCCTGATAGGTTAGAACATAGGTGGGTGGAGTAAACAGAACAGAATGCTGGGAGGAAGAGGAAGTGAGCTCAGAGACGCCATGCTCCCCTCTCCCAGGCAGACGCAATAGCTCTGCTCTCTGAGACAGACGCCATGAAGCAAGCTGCCAGGTCAGACATGCTGAATCTTTCCCGGTAAGACTGATGCTACACAGATTATTAGAGATGGGTTGATCGGGATATGAGAATTAGCCTGTAAGGGCTAGAGTTAATGGGCCAAGCAGTGTTTAAAAGAATACAGTGTCCGTGTAATTATTTCGGGGCATAAGCTAGCAGACGGCCAGGGTGCTGGGGACGCAGCCCCGCCGCTCATAACACAACAAGGACCTTCAGGGACAGCAGATGGGATGGAGCTGGGTAGATATCCCTAAGACCTCAAAGGTATCTGGAATGCAATTTATATCTTAAACTCCTGGCAAATATACAGATGTCAATTTTTATTGTGTTCTTTAAAGATACTTTTATCAATTCTTTGACGGTTTCAGACAGTGTCGTTTGAACAGACTCACTCTCCTCAACTCTTCCCCTTAATATTTAAAAACATGTAAAATGTTTCTGTTAGGTATTCAGTTTTTTAATGATTTATCTTTGTGTATATCTGTCAGTGTGCATGTCACCTGTCAGGTGGTGCTCACAAAGCCAGAGGAAGACATCAGATCCACTAAACTGGAGTGACAGGAGGTGTGAGCCCCGATGCACTGGGAACCGAACTCAGGCCCTCTGGAGCAGCGGCAAGAACTCTCAGCCTCGGAATCATCAACCCACCCCAAGAGCTGGCTGTCTTCTTGAGGCCGTGTGTACCATTAGAACTCTAAGACTGATTGCTTTTGATGGAGGGGTGACTTCTGAGGAGTCTGAAGACAATATTCTTGCCCCAGCTATGGGGTGAGCAAGCAGGTCCACACTGTATAATCCGGGATCTGTCCCAGCATTCTCTGGCAGAGCAGAAGGGGTGAGAGTTCAAAACTGGTTCCTGCAAGAGGGTTCTTCACACCCCATCAATGTTCCCACACAAACTACTTCATTTAAGCTCCAGTAACTCAGAAGGGTCATATATTTGGTCTCATTCATTTGTTGATTTTTGTTGGGTGGGGAATGGGGATAAGGTCTTAACTGTAGACCAGATTAACCTAAAATTCACTATGGAGCCCAGGCTGACCTCTAACTGGCAGAAACCTCCCAGCTTCAGTCTTTTGGGTACTGAGATCCCAGGACTGATCCTAGCTCACAGCTTCCTGTGATGAAGAAACCCTGCAGGGGTCAATATTTTTTCAAGGTCATGTTACACAGAGCTTACATCCAGCTCTCTTTCCTCCCACATTCACTGAGTCATCAGCCATCTGCATCACTGCTGTCCCCATGAAACATCTCAGAATTACCACGTGATATAGGGGATGGAACCAACAGAGACCCCATGAAAATCTCATAGAAATAATCAAAAAGGCATTTACAAAGAAGGCTTTTTCCACTCTGATAGCACCAAATGTGCTGACCAACTTTCCTGGTTCCCAGATTGTTAGCTCCTGCTGCTCAGAATCAGGGGCACCTTGAGACAGGTTCACACATCAGCACACAGGTCATCCATTCAAAGTGGATGCCCAGAGGAGGAAAATCCCACTTGTTCCTCCACACCCACCTCAGCCTTTGGCTCATTTTCTTTGTCCCACGTGGCCCCTGGGTACTCTGTTCTGTGGGTCTTAACCCGCTGATTCCCCAGGGCCAGAGAGCCCAGGATGCCCAGCGCTCTCTCTATGCCCTCTGCCCTGGAATGTTATTTCAGTTCCACTTGACAGCGAGATCCGCGAAGGCCGTGGCTGCTGTGACACTCACCTTTTTGATGATTTATTTTTAAAACAAAAAATCATGTTAAAAATAAATGCACTCCATCCAGGAGTGGAGGTGGTTATAGAAGTTGTTATTTTTTGCTCCTTGGGACACTGGTTACTTCAAATCAGTAAATAAAACAGCAGCTGGGTTTTTTGTTTGTTTGTTTGTTTTTGAGCTGATAAATGATGAAATTCCAAATACGGAATATTTGGATTACAGGTTCTCTTCAGTAAGTTTTCTTACTTTTGAAATTATAACATCATCACATCATCTCTCCTCTTTCCTCCCTCCTCCCAAGGCTTCTTTCCTTCCCTCCCTTCTCAACCTCTAACTTATGACTGCCTTTTCTTTAATTGTTGTTACACAACACACACTGGGTTCTCTTTTGACTCTGTGTGTGTGTATGTGCGTGTGTGTATGTACGTGTGTATGAATTTGAGTGTGTGTATGTGCATGTGAGTATGTGCGCACGCGTGTGTGTGTATGTGTGCGCATGTGTGTATGAGTGTTGGTACCTAACAGTTCGTATCATCACAGCTCTAGGAGCCAAAAGGGCATCTTTGGAATCTGAAACACGGAAACATGCGAGTGAGGAGAGGCAGAAAACTTGTAAGAAATCAAACTCAAGCCAGCTGCTTGTGGGGTCACAGTATGAACCCCTGCTTGCTGACTGATCCATTAATGGGTGTGAATGTTTTTACACAGATACACAAATATCAATTGCAGAGAGTGGCTACAGGCGAACTGAACGGAGCGGTGTAAATACAACCCTGCAGGCTGAGTGAAGATGCCGCTAGAGGAGGCTTTATTTACATCACGATAGTGGAGGGCTGCACCCTAGACTGAGATGGAACGGCGAATATTTGATGGCATCTATGAAGTGGTTCCCTTACTAGGTGCGTACAGCCTACCCAGGAAAGGAGTGTTGCTCCTTACCACTCCCATCTATTCCACAACAGAGTCTGAACTTCAGATCGGTGCCCAGAGGTCCAGGGGCAGGGGGCTTCCAGGACCCACACGGCGGCATTCATATGAGTAGGGACTTCGCTACTCTCAATGCTTTACTTTCAAAAATTACAGCAACAGTGCCTAGGAGATGGTCTGCTGACAACCAGTCAATACTGGCAACACCAGCAGATGAAAATGTGACTGAGCTGTTGTTTGTACAGTACCTGCGATGGGGCAGGCAGCAAAGAGACAGTGGAGAACAAAGCAGTTCTAGATGCTGCTGCCTCCTTACCTGGAATCCGGCATCTTTCAGGGAGAAGTTTGTGAGCGTCAGGACAGGGCTTAAGAAGTTCCATAGCCTCGACCCCCAAAACCTTCTGAACCCATCACAGTGCCTTTCACAGGGTCACAGTCCTTGAGGCTGTTTTTATTCTTTTCAACTTGAAAGGAGCCTTTGATGTTCACTGCACCGGACTACACGGAAAGCCAGCACCCAGGGAACCCCATATCTACGGGCTAACCGCACTGTTCTGTCCTCATATTGGCAAGGACATGAAGCCGAGGGCAGTGTGTGTAACGCACGCCGCCTCCCCTCCTCAGCACGCCAGCCTGCTCACTGAAATGAAGTGAGTCTCGGTTTGGACGCTCTCCAAGTTTCAGCATGGACATTCCTCAGCCGACTCCTAGAAGCAGATCTGTTCTCTGTCCAGCAGAGCTCTTCATTCTCAGCAAATACAGAGTACAAGTTACTCCATTTTTTTTTTTTTTTTTTTTTTGGTTTTTTGAGACAGGGTTTCTCTGTGGTTTTGGAGCCTGTCCTGGAACTAGCTCTTGTAGACCAGGCTAAGTTACTCCATTTTGAAGACAAGAAAATGTGGGGCCACTGAAAACAACAGTGGGATTCTAGCTGTTGCCGAAGAACGCTGGCACTGTACAGTGCCTGGGGAAGAGCACCAACCGAAACCAGGACTCTTTCTCTGCTTGTTAGTCATTTTTACTAAAAGGTCAATGAATAGAGATTTATTACTTCTTTTTTAAATTTTTATTTATTTTTAATAATGTATATATGCCCTCGGAGCCCAGGGGCACTAGATGCCCTGGAGCTGACGCTATAGGTATTGTGTGCTGCCCAATGTGGGTGCTGGGGACTGGACATGTGCAAAGCTTTGCAGATATCCTCCCTTCCAGGCCATCTTCAGCCCTAGCTCCCTTGCCTACATATATAACTGAAAGCCTCGGCTTCCGCCGGAACTTGGATGGCTCCAAGCTGCTATGGTAGGATGCCAATACAATTCAAAACTATTTTTGAGGTTTTTCCATCAATTCTCAATTTTACTTTGCATTTTCTTTAAAGCAACGGTGTTTAAATGATTACAATTTGTGTCCCCGCGGGTGATTCACATGATGGATTGTTCACGAGAGTCACTGTCCAAGGCTGTCTCTGCAAAACCATTTTATAAATATAAAGAAACTTTCAGCTTCCCGCTTCCCTCCTTCACACCTTTTGGTCGCCTTAAGTTACCTGTGTGTTCTTTTCTGTAGCCCTGGGTGGAAACTGAAGATGTTCCATGGCTTCGTTCGCCTTTAAGTCATAAAAAAATCTTGGTTACTTCAAGTTCAGAAACAAAATAAACACCACTCTCTCTGAAATGCTCAATTTCCTATAATCCAAACATCAATCTCACTTAGAACGACATTTAATAATTCATTTACTTAAAAGCAGTTATGCCGTATTTTGAGGATGCTTTGGGAGCCATCTTCAGAGAGATTCTGATTGCTGCTAAGTACTGCCTGCCCTGACGGCAGCTTTCCATTTCTGTCTTCTTAAATAAGACAGGGCTGTTCCACACTTGACACTGGGGACAGGGCCCAATCAGAGATCTCTGGTCTGAATGAGAGGAGGCGGGTCCAATCAGAGATCTCTGGTCTGAATGAGAGGAGGCGGGTCCAATCAGATATGATCAGAATGAGAGAAGGCGGGTCCAACCAGAAATCCCTTCTTTAGATAAGCAGGAGCCGCCCTTGGTCCCTGAATGGTTTGTGATTTTAAAGATAAACGTTTTGTTCCATGTTCTCTGGATGGCTATGGTCCTCGCTCGGAGCTCACTCACACCCCAGATTCCAGTGTGTATGTGGTGCACACATATGGACTGAATGAGCAACGGCATTCCTGATTCTGCGCTGTCCACGCAAGACGACCAGCCCTTGGCAGGCCCCTCAGCTTCTTGAACACAGACCACTTCCCTTTGTACCAGTCAACAGTTTCCTTCCCTAGGGTCATCGTTCTAACTGACAGGTGAGGGCGCACTCAGGTATAAGAGAATGTAACCACTGGTGTTTAACTGAAAAACCAGAAGATGCTTCTGTCCCCTAATTTAAATAATCCAGACAGAGTGGTCATACAGGAGGAAGTTGCTAGAACGTGTTTGACAGAAAGAGAAGCAGTCAACAACTGATTTGGTGTTTCTCGTCACCGGCTAAGGACAATGTTTACAGGTAACTTTCTTACTCCAGCAAACAGCAAGAGGAAGTGACTTCTGAGTTTTGTCTCATTTGCAGTGATTCGCTGCATGAGATCAGGAAACATTCCATTTCTGGGGAGTTAAAGGTGCTGCCAAGAGACTGTGGAGAAGCAGAAGGACAATGTCCACCTCTGATAGCGGACAGCTACTGAGTGGCTCAGTCTCACTCACAGAAAGACCAACCCTGCGTTGGCCTTGTGGAGGGGGCACGGACGTCCGTCCACCACGTCAGAGAATGTGATGCGGCAGGAGCTGCATGGCCCTTCACAGCACGACAGGCCAGGAGGCATCTCTGAGTCCTGTGGTCTAGACCAGACAGGAACAGAGGCCTGCCTCAGTGGCCTATTTCCCCTAGCCAGACCCACCTCTTAAAATAGGACCAGAAGCTGGGGATCAGCCATTCAAACATGAACCCAGATGATCTTTCAGGTACCAGCCCTAGTACTTCCTCTTGTCCAATGGGGCAGTCAGCTTCAGAAAGAGACAGACCTGGGCACTGGGAAAGTCGAGGTCTTAAGAGCGTGGCACAGGAGGAGAGAAGGGCATGATGCAGAGACAGATATCCGGAAAATGGCAGAAGTCCCTTCAAGTCTTCAGTTGACTGATTTGGGAAAACCTTCTAAGCTCTGGTAACAGCCCTGGAGAAAGCACAAGAACATTATCACAGTTCACAGAGGACAGGACACTGCTTAACTCTACTGCCCAGTGGGGATCTGCTATTCCCACAGTAGCAGTTAGAACCCTGAGGAGAGTTTTGCCTCAGTCATGTGGAAAATAATTAACCACGAATTAAACATGGCTCTAGTGTCTGTTTACAATCCTAGAGTACCATGCTCCAGAAAAAAAAAAAAAAAAACAGGAATCATCACAGAAACACAAAAATATCCAACACCAGACAGGCAAATGCAGAGACTCTAGGAGCCAGTAAAACAGAACAGAGTATGTCACGGGAATGGAAAATAAAACATATAATGAGAAGAAAATCAGAATAAAAATGATCCAGGAAATACAGGTGCAGGAGACAGTAGACATCAGCATAAATCAGTTATTATAACTATAACAATACAGTCATAAAGCTAACTAACTGAAAGACCAAATACATTACAAAGAGATGGAAATGCTATAAAGCAGGCAGTAACTGTATACATAGACAGAAGATATAAACCCGGCATAAAGTATCCTGGGTGAAATTAAGAATGGCCTACACGTCTCAGAAGAAAGGATCCGTGAAGACAAGATAAAACTATAGAAACTATCAAAGTTAAACCCCGGCAACAGAGAGGAACATTGCCAAATACGGGCCAGTTTCAAGTAGTCAAGTCTAAGTGGGATACGCGTCTCAGCAGAGCTGGGGAAAGTACTGAGTCGGACCCAAACGTTTCCCAAATTGTAAAAAAATGGAAACGCAAAGGTCTGATCATGAAAAGCTCTTACCAGAACCAATGAAAAGCAGACTACGCTCAGACACAGCCTAATAGAAAAGCAAAGATAGAGAGAAAAATCTTAAGAATTATTTGGGACTGTGGATGTAGCCTGTAGACAAATAAACACTGACAACACATTTCCTCCCAGAATGAGTCAAAGCTACAGGTAGAGCAAGAAGACCTTGAAAACTCTGACAGAGTCAATAAACCACCCTAGAAGCTGTTGTTGGGCCCAAGTTTCTGCTCCCCAAATGAATTCAGGGAGCCAGATTTCCGATGCAAATTACATGAGGGTTTTAAATTCTAATTCAAATTTGGACCAACACCTTTCCAGCACCCCTGCATGGTAGGTGTGGAAAGTGTGGCTGGGAGTCCTGGGAAGGTAGAACTTTTAAAGCAGAAATGCCATAATCTGGGGAGTTCATGTCCTGGAGTTTTGGGATTGGGTAACGAGGCATAGGTTAAGGTAGTTTCTGAACCCACTGGTCAGTTTTTGGGTGCAAAAAAAACTAACAAGGAGCCCTACATTACTGACAAGATATCTTCAAGGACAGGATGCCTCCTAGGAACATCTGGATCTCATTAACTGTTATGGCCCTGCTCCTTAGCTCCTTAATTGGCTATTTTTAGGGCATCCCCTGCACACATTATATGGCTTAAGCTGAAGCCCCTTCTTTAAAATGGAGTTTGCAATGTCAGGTCCTCACACTGTTACTTGGTGAGCATCTTTTAAAACATTGATGAAATATTTCCCAGATATATCAATATATCACAAGCAAAGGAATGACCAGACAAAATAACATGAAATATGTTAGCAGAAATCTTTTAAGCAGAATGATAAAATATGGACCAAAGCAAACTAACAAACAAACAACAAACGAGAAAGGAAGAGAAAGAGGGGGAGGGGAAGGGAAGGAGGAGGGAGGGAGGGAGGAAAGGAGGGAGGGAGAGACAACCACTGGAAATAGTAACTTGGTAACTGTAAACACTATTAGGAGGTAGAGGATTTGGAACATGCTGGAACTTGGCAAAAGCAAACACTATCAGGAGGCAGGGTGGACAGTAATGCTGGCAAGCATGAGGATCTGAGTTCGACCCCCCCACCCATCATCATCATCATTTATTCCTGAGCAATGCTTAAGCATGCATGGGCAGCCCATTTATGGTGGTTCTCTGGTTGTTCCGGTCCTGGGCAGTCCTAGATGCTTGTGTTATTGTCATACCCAAGCTTCCACAGTCTTCCTTCATGCCATGTATGCAGAGGTTTTTTTGGTCTTTCGTCTTCGCCTTATCCCATGCCCTCCTTCAATCAGTGCTATCTTCAGGAATCCGCCATCTTTTATTCTTATAACATGGCTAAAGTATCTTAAGTGCTGCTGTTGTATCCCATAGTTTACTTCCTTCTGTAGATGGAGATGTTTCTTAATGTCATCGTTGTGCAGCCGATCTCTTCATGTGACACCTAGAATCCTGCTGAGACATGCCATCTCAAACACATTCAGCCGCTGTTCTGAGGAGCGTTTCACTGTCCAGGTGTTGGAGCTGTAAAGAAGGCAGTTCAAGACAAGTGTCATATGCTTGTAATTTTGTTGTTGTCATTACGTCTCTTGTTGACCAAACCTGTCCTGGTGCTTGGAATGCAGCCCTCGCTATCCCCATCCAGCTCTTGACAACTGGGGGGAAGAAAAAACCTGACCCCCAGCTCACCTGTAAACTCTGGCACGGAGGCCTATGCCTGTAACCCTGAGTGAGTACACCCATACACATATATACACATACACAAGGAATGCAAACGCACATGCATGCACGTGTGTATGCACAACAAAAGCATTGTCTAAGTTATGTCCCTCAGAACTAACATACTACAAACTGAAAAAATTCTTTTATCACAAAGTGGGTTCCATGGTTTAATAATTGAAATAGTTAATATACTTAGTCAATTTCTTTTTGATGGGACTTCTAAGAAATTTTAGAAGGTTAACTTCCAATAGGAAACAGTATTCAGAATTTTTTAATTTGATAATAATTTCTTCTAAGACAATTCTGTAGAAAATTTTAATTTAGAAAATGTTATCACAAGAAATTGTAGTGATGTAACAGTAAATATTCTTACAGAAGGAAACTTTTAACTTATATCTATATATGGTGTGGGAAGGTACTGGTATGGGTGCATGTTCTAGGGCACACGAGGAGATCAGAGGATGACTTGTGGACATTTATTCCTTTCCTTGACCAGGGGAGGGTCTGCAGACCACACTCAGGCTATCGAGTTGGTGGTGAGCACCTTTACTGTCTGAGCCATGTGTCACGCATCACTGCTACAGAAGCCTTTTGAACACTTTCTCAGGAACTATTAAAACATGTGATTGGTGACAGGGGCTGGAGTCCAGGAGGAGAGTGCTGGAAAAGCATACGTGAAATCCTAGGTTTCAGAAGTCCAGCACTACAAAAATTATAAGTAGACAATGTGGCCACTATAAAAATGTCACCATCTAAACACCCCCTCTCCCCACACACATTGCTGCCAATACCTGACCCCTTTTCACTAATCTCTGCAGCTCTTCCTTTTAAACATGTGATACAGTTGATATCAGCTGTACCAGCACCATTTGTTGAATAGACTCTTTTTTCCATTTTATATTTTTTGCTTCTTTGTCAAAAATCAGGTGTTCAAAGGTGTATGGATTAATATCCAGGGCTTCGACTCAATTCCATTGGTCCTCCTGTCTGTTTTTATGCCAACTCCAGGCTGATTTCAGTACTGTAGCTCTGTAGTAGAGTTTGAAGTCAGGGATTATGATGTCTCTAAAAGTTCCTTTATTATACAGGATTGTTTTGGCTATCCTGGGTTTTTTGCTTTTCCATAAGAAGTTGAGTACCATTCTTTCGAGGTCTGTGAAGAATTTTGCTGGGCATTGCACTGAATCTTTAGATTGCTTTTGGTAAGATTGCCATTTTTACTATGTTAATTCTACCTATCCAAAAGCATGGGAGATCTTTCCACTTTCTGGTATCTTCTTCAATTTTTTCCTCAAAGATTTAAAGTTCTTGTCATACAGGATGTCCACTTGTTTGGTTAGAATTACTCCAAGATATTTTATGCTATCTGTGGCTGTTGTGAAGGGTGATGTTTCTCTGATTTCTTTCTCAGCTCATTTACCATTTGTATAAAGGAGGGCTACTGTTTTGTTTTTTTTTTTACTCTTGTATCCTGCTACATTACTGAAAATCTTTTTTTTTCATTACTGAAAGTGTTTATGAGTTGTAGAAGTTCCTTGGCAGAATTTTTGGGGTTGCTTATGTAAACTATCATATCAGCAAATAGTAATAGTTTAACTTCTTCTCCAATTCGTATTCCCTTGATCTCCTTTTGTTGTCTTATTGCTCTAGCTAGAACCTCAAGAACTATATTGAATAGATAAGAAGAGAGTGGGCAACCTTGTCTTGTTCCTGATTTCAGTGGGATCTCTGGGAGTTTCTCTCCATTTAGTCTGATGTTGTAGAAGAATGAAAATAGATCCATATCTATCATCACGCAGAAAACTCAAGTCCAAATGGATCAAAGACCTCAACATAAAGCAAATAACACTGAACCTAAGTGAAGAAAAAGTTGGAAGCACACTTGAACACACTGGCACAGGAGACCACTTCCTAAATATAACCCCAGTTGCACAGACACTGAGACATACAATTAATAAATGGGACCTCCCCCTAAAACTGAAAAGCTTCTGTAAAGCAAAGGACACGATCAACAATACAAAATGACAGCCTATAGAATGGGAAAAGATCTTTACCAACGCTACATCAGACAGAGGGCTGATCGCCAAAATACACAAAGAACTCAAGAAATTGGTCATCAAAAGAACAAATAACCCAATTTAAAAAATGAGGTACAGACCTAAACAGAGAACTCTCAACAGAGGAATCTCAAATGGCTGAAAGACACTTAAGGAAATGTTCAACATCCTCAACCATCAGAGAAATGCAAATCAAAACAACTCTGAGATTCTATCTTACACCTGTAAGAATGGCCAAAATAAAAAATCACTGATGACAACTTATGCTGGAGAGGATGCAGGGTAAAGGAAACACTCCTGCATTGCTGGTGGGAATGCAAGCTGGTACAGCCCCTTTGGATATCACTATGGCGATTTCTCAGAAACTTAAGAAACAACCTTCCTCAAGACCCAGCAATATCACTTTTGGGTATATACACAAAGAATGCTCAATCATACCACAAGGACATGTGGTCAACTATGATCATAGCAGCATTGTTGTCATAGCTAGACCCTGGAAGCAACTTAAATGTCCCTCGACCAAAGAATGGATAAAGGAAATGTGGTACATTTACACAATGGAGTACTATGCAGCACGGAAAATAATGACATCTTGAAATTTGCAGACAAATGGATGGATCTAGAAAACATATTGAGTAAGGTAACTCTAGACCCGTAAAGACAAATATAATATGTACTCATTCATAAGTGGCCTTTAGACATAAAGCAAAAAAAAAACCAGCCTACAATTCACAATCCCCGAGAACCTAGACAACAAGGACCCTAAAAGACATAAACGGATCTAATCTACATGGGGTGTAGAAAAAGACAAGATCTCCTGAGTAATTTGGGAGCATGGGGACCACAGGAGAGGGTATAAGGGGAGGAGAAAGGAAGGAAAGGGAGCAGAGAAAATGTATAGCTCAATAAAATCAATAAAAATATTTTTAAAAAACATATATAGTTGGATGGAATCATACACTATGTAGCCTTTTAATATCAGCCTCTTCCATTTAGTGATGTGTCCTTAATCTTCTTCCACATATGCTCATACTTCATATGCTCACTGCAAGGGTACAGGCACACAGCAGCAAAGACAACAACCCTAAAAGGTGTCACTATATGGTGTACAGGCGCACAGCAGCAAAGACAACAACCCCAAAAGGTGTCATTGTAAGGGGTACAGGCACACAGCAGCAAAGACATCCCCAAAAGGTGTCACTGCAAGGGTACAGGCACACAGCAGCAAAAACAACAACCCCAAAAGGTGTCACTGTAAGGGTACAGGTGCACAGCAGCAAAGACATCCCCAAAAGGTGTCACTGTAAGGGTACAGGCACACAGCAGCAAATAGAGTCCCAAAAGGTGTCACTGTAAGGGTACAGGCACACAGCAGCAAATAGAGTCCCAAAAGGTGTCACTGTAAGGGTACAGGCACACAGCAGCAAAAACAACAACCCCAAAAGGTGTCATTGTAAGGGGTACAGGCACACAGCAGCAAAGACATCCCCAAAAGGTGTCAATGCAAGGGGTACAGGCACACAGCAGCAAATAGAGTCCCAAAAGGTGTCACTGTAAGGGTACAGGCACACAGCAGCAAAGACATCCCCAAAAGGTGTCAATGCAAGGGGTACAGGCACACAGCAGCAAATAGAGTCCCAAAAGGTGTCAATGTAAGGGGTACAGGCACATAGCAGCAAAGACAACCAACCGAGCATCGCAAAGGAAAGCCAGACTTTCAGTGGACTTGTGTTAAAAACAAACACATTCCATGGCATTGTGTATCACATCCATCCACTCATCTGCTGAGGAACAAGTTAGTGCTCACTGAGTGTGGGCAATGCTGATAATACTTTTAAACATTTTTGTGTGGAGTTTTGAGGTCATTTAAGTAGATGCAGGGAGCTAATGATCACATGTTAAGGAACCGCAGGCTCTCTTGGATGGTATCTGTGCCACTTTTTCCGTCCCACCAGCAGTGAGTGACAACTGTTCTTCCAGGTCCACGTGAATACGTGGTGCTATGGGCTTTAGGTAATTTTTAGGCATTGTTATTCCTTAATCTTTTCATTTGCAATTACCTAACTCATAGGATGGTAAACATCATTTTATTAGGTGGGATATGAACAAACACTGAGTGTCACACAGAGCAGCTGCATCTGTACAAAGCACTTCATCGGCTCTACAACTCCAGAGTCTTAGCAGCACCATGTCTCAGACGTCTACTCAGGGCAACACCACTGTACTTCAGTGAACAACACAAACGGTGCTTCTAGGCTAGTACACACTTGTCCCCAAGCATAGCAATACATAACAGAAATGCATTTCCCCAAGATCTTCAGCTCGTAAAACCGTCAGTGACAGATGGATGATACTGTCACGACGGACGGCAATGCACCTGTGCGCACCTGACTCGGGAATCACATTCTCTTCCCAAGAGTGCTGGGAATTAACAGCCATGAACTCTTTCTCCTGTGTACTAAAGGTGATCCAATGTCGTAGAAGAAAAATGGTATCACTCACTGTAAGGGGTACAGGCACACAGCAGCAAAGACAACCCCTAAAGGTGTCACCATAAGGGGTACAGCACATCAGTAAAGACAACCCCTACAGATGTCACTGTATGGGGTTCAGGAACATAGCAGCAAAGTCAAACCCTATAAGTGTCACTGTATGGGATACAGGCACTGAGCAGCAAAGACATCCCCAAAAGGTGTCACTTTAAGGGTACAGGTATACAGCATCACAAAGGAGAGCCAGACTTTCAGTGGACTTCTGTTTGAACTAGTAGCAATAGCAACCATTATTAAAATGTGCAGCACTATTTTCCAGTGCATCTTTGTAGATTCAATAGCACTTATCAGTCACGACAAAGTAGAGGAGGAAAGCGACCTGCCAGCCTAACACACAGGGAAGTGGCTGGCACTCTCTCGAGCTGGCTGCCATTGTTCGCTTCACTGTCTGAGCTTTCAAGTCACTTATCACAAAAACATGCATCTCATAAATACCAGGCATGTATCAAGGGCCTGGAGGAAAATTCTAATTTTAAACCTTTTTCCTAGCATCTCTTCTCTTCTGACAAAAAGAAAAGCTTTTCTCTTCACAGCTTGGTTGGCAATCAAGCATCTTACAACTTCAAAGTTGTGAAAGGAGAATCGCCATCTCGAGATGAGACAGCCCAGGGACTGCCTCTCCATTTCTCAGAAAAATGAGGCTTATGAAGTAAGAGTTCTCAATCTGTAAAAAAGACTCTGTTTTTCCAGGGTACTTAGCTCCATCTTGCCGTCCAATCATAAAATGATCACTGTTCAAAATTACAGGAATCCAACTACACAAACTAAAATGAGTGCCTTCCCAGCAGCTAAGTAAGATGTGCATGCCTGTCAGCACGTGTGACTGGACCTCCACAGTCTACACACGTGTGATGGTCACTCTTTCCCATCATGCCCAACTGTGATCTGCACAGAAAACAGCATCTTGTGCCAGTGAGTGCCACGCCTCAGTGATGTCTTTTTTTTTTTTTTTTTTTTGGTTTTTCGAGACAGGGTTTTTCTGTAGCTTTGGAGCCTGTCCTGGCACTCACTCTGTAGACCAGGCTGGCCTCGAACTCACAGAGATCCACCTGCCCCTGCCTCCCAAGTGCTGGGATTAAAGGCGTGCGCCACCACCGCCCGGCCTAAAGATTTATCTATTTATTATGTATACATCATTCTGCCTCGATGTATGCCGGCACGCCAGAGGAGGGCGCCAGATCTCAGTACAGATGGTTGTGAGCCACCACGTGGTTGCTGGGAATTGAACTCAGGACCTCTGGAAGAGCAGCCAGTGCTCTTAACCTCTGAGCCATCTCTCCAGCCCTCAGTGATGTCAATCTTTGCTCTTTACCCAAGAAACTTGAAGCTCAGAAAGAGGAGGCAATTTGTTCTTAGTGAGAACCTATGTTTTCTACTTATTTAAATACTTATCTATATTTAAACATAAAATACTGATTTAAATAAGTTATTTAAAATGTTTGAATAGATTTGCTTGTATGCATTGAAAACACTGACCAGACTCATACTTTAAATCAACTCTTGTGTCAAGAAAATTCTGCTTCTCACTACTTTTTATTTCACTAAAGTCCATGTTGCACATCCTACTGAGAAACACTTTCAGTAATGAAACACACTACCCATAGGCCATTGAGTTTACAATATGCTCTTTATAAGATTTAGAGTTATTTTTATTTTTGTATAAGTGTTTTGCCTGCATGTATGCATATGCTCAACACATAAACCTATGGAAGAAAAGAGGGTGTCAAAGCCCCTGTAAATGGAGTCACAGGTGATTGTGAGCCACCATGTAGGTGCTGGGAACTACACCTGGATCCTTTGCAAAAGCAGTAAGTGCCCTTAGCCTGTGGTCCATCCCTCCAGCCCTGTAATGTACCCCCTTCAATATATCATCTTAGTTAGTCTAATTATAGCAAAGCTATTAAGAATGCACACTTACCACGATTTCTGGACTAACACTGAACTCCGGCCTTCTAGTATGGATGGCAAACAAACATGTCTCAGACACGTAGAGAGAAGAATGGTTTGTGGCACATCAAAGGGCATAAGCTTCCAATCATCCTGGAGGATTTTAGTGTAGGCAACAAAGCTCATGAAACTTGAGTTATGAAATGAAGTTGGAGGCTGGGAATGCCACGTAGCTGGTGGAGTGCTTACTTAGCATGTATGAAGCCTGGGCTCAACTCCTAACACCACATACAACCAGATATGGTACATGCCTACAATCCCTCTACAAGCTAGAGGAGAGAGAATCAGAAGTTCAAGGTCATCCTCAGGTACATAGTGAGCCTAGGACAGCCTGAACTACATAAAAACTATCTCCAAAAACCAAAGTACAAAAACCAATGAAAAAATTTCTGCAAAATGTTATGAGAAATTTGTTTTTGCTTTAGGGAAAAGCACTTGGGTTCTACCTGTTTGTTGACTGAGCTGCGGGCTGCGTTCCTGCCACCCAGATCCCGGCCACCTGGCTAGCTTATGCCCCAAAATAACAACAAGGAAACTGTATTCTTTTAAACACTGCTTGGCTCATTTCTATTAATGTGTGTAGCACCACGAGGTAGTGACTTATCAGGAAGATTCTAGCCTATGTCCATCTTGGGTCGGGAAGCTTCTTCACGTCTGCTCAGAGAGCAGAGACATGGCATCTGAGCTCACTTCCTCTTCCTCCCAGCATTCTGTTCTGTTTACTCCACCCACTTATGTTCTATCAGGCCAAGCAGTTTCTTTTATTAATTAACCAATGACCTTCCTCCATCATTTCCCTTTTTTCTGTTTAAACAAAAAAAAAAAAGGAAGGCTTTAACTTTAACATAGTAAAATTACATATAACAAAACAGTTATCAAGCAAGAATTACAGTTACAATATTTACATCTATTTTATCTTTATCATAACTAAGGAAAACTATAACTATAACTAACTATCTATTCTTCAACTCCATCAAAGACTCGAGAAGGATACAATACTACCCAAGCGAACAAGAAATAAGCAACTTCCAAACTCTAGAAATAACAGAGACATCTTGCTGCCTGTACAGTCACCCAAAGTTCCTCTGTACGGTTTGGGGCATCCATCTTCGGCCTACAGGCCCATAGTTTCCAGCAGACATTTCCATGAAGCAGGAAATTTCAAAGGCAGTTCTGTCACTATCTGCTTGTCCTGCAGAATGTCTCGCAGACTCTTTCATGAATCAGGAACCCCAAAAGATCATCTCACCTTTAGGCAAGTTCAGCAAAGTGGCTCAGTGGGGAAAGGCTACCAGGTCTGATGAGCTGTTGAGCCCCCAGAACCCACTAGGAGGAGAGAACTGACTTCTGCAGCTTGTTGTGGGACCTCCGCACATGTGCTATGTGTGCACCCCGCCCCCCAAAATAAATAAGTGTAATTTAAAAAGTAAAACCATTACCATAAGGTGATGCACAAAATATTTAAAATGCTGCATAAAATTTACAGGACAGCCTCACCCCCACGGTGCTCGTAACTGCACTGCTATGGGCTGGAAAATCTGTGGGAACCCTGAGATGCCTGGCCACTGAGGCAGTGTGAAGATCATCGAGTTCATTATGGAAGTTCCTCTCCTCCTGGTGTTCATATGAAAGGCGTGGCGTTTCGTGAAGTTATATAACGATGCCCACTTGATTGCTTGTATTTAAACCCTAAAGTGAACTACAACACTATCTTTCTGATTTGTTTCCTCACAAATAGCCAGATAATCATCATTATATAACTTCATACAGACCATGACTTCTTAGCTCTGAGGATAAATAAGGCAACTTGGCCAAGGCCACAAGAACTCATGTTTGCCTGTGACTGTATCACCATGCTTTCCCCAGAGAAAATGGCCACGCTGTCTGTCTGACTGGGCCACCATCCACAAAAGGCCCTACTTCAATGTCTACTTCAATCACTGACCATGGAGCCCCAACAAATTACAACTACTTGGAGTCATTTTTCCTGAACACATTATAAGAAGATCTTTCTTTCACTTAACCCATCATTTCAGAAATACTCTTCCTTAGAAAAGCGTGACTGATGAAAGCACAGGGCTGTGTTAGCAGGAGGAATTCGCTCCTGCAAGGACACAGTCAGAACTGTGGACAGAGAGGCAAGCGTAGCCGCAGATGTTTGCCGTACTCAGAGTTCTTGTCAACACACAAACCAGACACATGGAGATTTAAAAGGAGTCTCAACTGAGCAATTACCTCCATCAGACTGTCCTGTGGGCATGTCGATGGAGCATTTTCTTAGTTAATGATCGAGGTGGGCGGGCACAGCACTGTGGTTGGTCCTGGGTTATAAAAGAAAGCAAGCTGAGCACCAGAACAAGCCAGTCAGCAGTACTAGTCATGGGTTCCTTCCTCTGCTCCTGCTTGAGGTTCTGCCCTAGCTGTGATCAGGGCGTGTAAGTCAAATACGCCCTTCCCTCCCCAGGTTGCTTTTGGTCACAGTGTTTATCACACAATGAAAGCAACCTAGAACACTTGTAGCCCCAGGACTTGGAAGGTAGAAGAGGAAGATGGAGAGTTCAAGGCCAGTCTCAGCTGCACAGCGAGCTGGAGGCCTGACTGGGCAACAAGAATCTTTGTGTCAAAAGGGCAGACAACTGAACACAGTGAAATGAAGGTGCTAGCCTAAATTCAGAGATGGAGCTGGGAACCATATCCTCGGCTGACAGGAAGAACCACCTGTATTTGAAAAAAACATTGTAAATGCCAGATGCAGGCAACAAACCCCAGAGACAGGGGAAGAACATCCCTTGACACACCATCCACCCCAATCCTGGCAAGGAGTGCCCATAACTAGTTCCAACACAACATTCTATGAGGACTCCTGTAAGAGCCACCTCAGAAATAGGTATGTTAAGGAAGACAAGGAAGAGCCTGGAGATCCCAGCTGTCAGGCCTTAGCGCCTGTGAGCTGCTGGGTGACAAGAAATGGAGAGAGGGCACCACCTACCATGCCCCTTGGACTGTGGTTCCAGTTCCTGGTTCTGGGGGAGCCTGGAGCCGTTTCTGTGAGTTGAACTAGGGTAGACACTGTGTTCACTCTGCAGCACCACTGCCCTCACCCGGAGGTCTCTGTCACCTCTGCAAGCTGCTGGTCAGGGTCACAGTATAGATGAGGGGAACGCTTTCTAGATGAGGTGTTGCTATAACACCTACCTCTTCAGAAAACTGGGAAAATATAAATGAAAAGGATGATGTATCGGGGCACTAACGCAGCTGACCTTCTAGCTTCTCAGACCATGTCACTCTTACTCCTAATGACCTGGGAGATCATCCTAGAAGATCAAAGGACCCACTCTTTTTCCCCATGGAAACACACTGTTTCAAGCCATTCTTTTCTAGGACTTTGGTTGTAAGACATTCCCCCCTAGCAACAGTGATTTTATTTGTGTTACCAACCAGCAAGATTACATGGTGCCTCTGTGGGCTTTAAAGGGAAAGACAGATAATGAACACTGTGTGTTAACCCTTAAGAGTATGCTATTACGTTCTCCCTCCTTCTGCTCCTCCTTGGGACCTTGGGAGCTCAGTCCAGTGCTCCTGTGTGGGTCACTGTCTCGATCTCTATCCATCACCAGATGAAGATTCTATGATGATATGCAAGATATTCGTCAGTATTGCTCTAGGATAGGGTCATTTCAGGTTCCCAATCCTCAGCTGCCCAAGGAACTAACTGGGAACCTCATCTTGGGCACTAGGGAGCCCCTCTAGGGTCAAGTCGCTTGCCCACCCTAAAGTGGCTCCCTTAACTAAGAATTGTGGTTCCGTGCTCCCCTATCCACCTTTCCTTTATCCCAATTCTCCCGTTTCCCAGGTCCCCCCTCCTTCCCTTCTACCTTTTCTCTCCCCATCTCCCCTTACCCCCATCCCACCCCCGGCCAAGATCCCATTTTCTCCCCGGAAATTTGGTCTACTTCCCTTAGCGAAGAGGACAACTATATGTTTTTCCTTCGGTTCACCTTCTTCCTTAGCTTCTTTAGGTTCACCTATTGTAGACTCCTTGGTCCTTATTTATGGCTAGAAACCAATTATGAGTGAGTACATCCCATATTCATCTTTTTGGGTCTGGGACACCTCACTCAGGATAGTGTTTTCTATTTCCATCCATTTGCATGCAAAATTCGAGAAGTCATTGTTTTTTACCGCAGCGTAGTACTCTAGCGTGTATATATTCCATACTTTCTTCATCCATTCTTCCATTGAAGGAGCAGAAGGAGGGAGAACATGAGCAAAGAATTCGGGACCACGAGGCGTGCATCCACCCACTGAGACAGAGGAGCTGATCTACGGGGAACTCACCAAGGCCAGCTGGACTGTGACCGAAAAAGCATGGGATAAAACCGGACTCTCTGAACATGGCGAACAATGAGGGCTTATGAGACACCAAGGACAATGGCAGGGGGTTTTGATCCTACTTAATGTGCTGGCTTTGTGGGAGCCTAGCCAGTTTGGATGTTCACCTTCCTAGATATGGACGGAGAGGACCTAGGACTTAACACAGGGCAGGGAACCCGGACTGCTCTGTGGACTGGAGAGGGAGGGGGAGAGGAGTGGGGGGAGGGGGAGAAGGGTGGGAGGAGGGGGAGAAGGGTGGGAGGAGGGGGAGAAGGGTGGGAGGAGGGGAAGGGAAATGGGAGGCTGAGAGGAGGTGGAAACTTGTTTTTTGTTTATGTTTTTTTTCTTCTTTTCGCAATAAAAAAGAAAAGAAAAGAGTATGCTATTACACAGAAGAGGTTAGCTAAAATTTAAAAGACATATACCTAACATCATGAAATTTCTTAATCAGCTAATTCCACAGTTAGTCAAAACATCAAAGTTAATCAGGAAAGGAGGTAGAGGGACCAGACTCCAGCTGTAAGCTACCTACACTGTCCATAGGGACTATGGGGAGAATGGAGAGCTGGTGCAGATGGGAACATCGGGTTCCAATGGGTTTTTCTTATTTGTATAATTATTTGAGAAACTGATTTTTCCACCTTATGCATGAGGTATTTTACTGGAATTGTTTTGCCAGGATAAAGATAGCCTTAAATGATCAATATGATACCCAAGCCTTTGTGGGAATTTCCCTTGAATTACAACATTTCCTGGCAAGAAAAGAGACGGGTCTATTTCTTCAGGGACGTTTCTTTCCAGTTATTAGAATCAATACAATCAAAAGACAGAGCAGGGGGAGAGAAATGTGTGGAGTCCGCATCTCTTTGGGCTGCATTTTGAGAACTGGAGGGCGTACCTTCCCACACTGGAGAGGCAGTCAAGCCCACGCTCTGGGAAAGGTCTGCTCTGTGTCCCTCATATCCTGTTGGCCAGCTGCTGGGACTCCAGGGTCTGCTGGGAAAGCCCAGGGCTGAGGTATAGGACTCCAAGGTCTGCTGGGAAAGCCCAGGGCTGAGGTATAGGACTCCAGGGGCTCCTTCCTGCCTGAGAACAAGTTCCTCAGTGTGTGGACACTTTCTAGTTTATGGCTGTACTTGCTGGCTGGTGAGCTAAGGGGGAAAAATCCACCACAAGCATCTGAGAGAGTTGAACAAATGCCATGACAGGCTCCTAATAGCCTGGTCAGAAACTAGGCCTGAGTTTCAGCTTACTGGAACTTAATGAACAGTTCTCTGAAAAATCACAACCCGCGGCAACCAATCAGCAGGCTCCTCACAGCCTTCTGCTAGCTAAAGACAGCTTTTGGCCCTGCAGCTGGGAAGTCCCTAACCACTAGAGACACCTACCAATCCTACAACAATCATAAACTTTTTGTTTAAACCCATCAATCAGCCCCCAGACTGAACTCCCCTCCATGGAGTTCCCCTAATCTTGCTTAAAAGGAGCCTGTGAGCTTCTCCTGGCGCCATTTTGCCAGTGTGTCAGATGGCTGCCCTGCGTGCTGGAATAAACACTCTTGCTGATTGCATACATGTCTGGTGGTCTTTTATGGGACTTCTCATGGACCCTAACACAACCTTTACCAACACTGAAGGTCAACTGGTCTTGTGGAATCCATCCTGCACAATGCTCTTTCTATCTAGAATTTGTCTAACCCTGTTTAGCAATCCTACATCTGGTCTCTGCAGTCCTCTCTCTATGACACACCTATTCTGCAAAGCGCCAAAGGTCTGTGCACTAAAGAAGGAAATACATCTGAGGGTGTCTGTAACCCTCCGTCAGTCAGCCCACATTTACTTAGCTGAGAAACACCCATGTGCTCTGTGAGTGAGTGCCCAGCTCCTCAGTGTGCTTTTCAGAGAGACTTAGCAGATCTGCACAACTGGCCAGGAAGATGCCAAAGAGCCTCTAACAGACATGGCCACGGCTCCCAGCATTGCCTGCGTTACAGGTGGTGTGCTGCTTCTGTGATAAACAGCAAGACTAGAGCAACATAGGGAGAAAATTTCATCTTGTGCAGGAGCTGGAGGCAGAGACCATGGGTAAACACTTGTTGCTAACTTGCTCCCTCTGGCTCTGGCTCAACCTGCTTCTTATGCAACCCAGGACCATCTGCTTAGGGAAGGCCTTGCCCACCGCTGCCTAGGCCCTCACACAAGAATCAACCACCAAGACAATTCCCCACAAGCCAGTCTGATGTGGGAAATCATTCAATTGAAAGCTCCTTCTCAGGCAACTCTAGGATGTGTCAAGCCAATCAAACAATATGGATCTAGCCATAAATAAAGGTCATTGAGTCTATAATTTGATATCCTAAAGAAGCTAAATAAGAAGGTGAACCCAAAGAAATCCATATAGCTATCCTCCTGGTTATGGGAAGAAGACAAGATTGCCGAGCAAAAAACTGGGATCTTGGGGGTGGGGTGGGAGATGGGTAGGGGAGATGGGGAGAGAAAAGTGAGAAGGGGAGGATGGGGGGAACTTGGGGAAACGGGATGATTGGGATAAAGGAAGGTTGGATAGGGGAGCAGGGAAGCACATATCTTAATTAAGGGAGCCATCTTAGGGTTGGCAAGAGGCTTGGACCTAGAGGGGCTCCCAGGTGCCCCGGGCGATGTCCCCAGTTAGTTCCTGGGGCAGCTGAGGATAGGGAACCTGAAATGACCCTATCCTATAGCCATACTGATGAATATCTTGCATATCACCATAGAACCTTCATCTGGCGATGGATGGAGATAGAGACAGAGACTCACACTGCAGCACCGGACTGAGCTCCCAATGTCCCAATGAGGAGCAGAAGGAGGGAGAACATGAGCAAAGAAGTCAGGACCACAAGGGGTGCACCCACCCACGGAGACAGTAAGGCTGATCTATTGGGAGCTCACCAAGGCCAGCTGGACTGTGACTGAAAAAGCATGGGATAAAACTGGACTCTCTGAATATGGCGGACAATGAGGGCTGCTGAGAAGCCAAGGACAATGGCACTGGGTTTTGATCCTACTTCATGTTCTGGCTTTGTGGGAGCCTAGCCAGTTTGGATGTTCACCTTCCTAGACCAGGATGGAGGGGGTTGAACTTTGGACTTTCCACAGGGCAGGGAACCCTGACTGCTCTTCGGACTTGAGAGGGAGGGGGAGAGGAGTGGGGGGAGGGGGAGAGGAGTGGGAGGAGGGGGAGGGAAATGGGAGGCTGGGAGGAGGCGGAAATATTTTTTTCAATAAAAAAAAAAAACAATCAGGATCTTTCTGATCTGTATCCTAGTAGCCTGATTTAAATACCTCTTTTTCAGGGTTGGGGAAATGACTCCATGGGAAAAGCTTGCTTCACAAGCATGAGGCCTGAGGTCAGATTCCTAGCACCCATTCACCCGTGTAAAAAGCTAGGCATGAGAGCGTGCACCTGTAACTCCAGCACTCAGGAGGCAGAAATAAAAGGATCCCTGACGCTCTCCCACATGCCAGTGTAGCTGTTCAGCGAGTGAGCACTGGGTTGATGAGAGACCCTGTCTCAAAGACTAGGGTGGGGGTGTGAAGCAACAGAGGAAATCCCAACAATAAATTCTAGCTGTCACAGCATAGGTGCACGTGGGCGCGTGTGTGCACGCACACACACACATTTCTCCACCACTTCTCAGTCTGTTTGTAAACAATAGTGAGTTTCAGTTGTCTATCAAACTGTGTTCTTTTTCTAATTGCCTTGATCGAACACTCGACAAGAAGTCACTCAGTGGAGGAAGGATTTATTTTGGCTCCGAGACTGAGGGCACAACATTGTGGAATATCTGTACACTCTGTGAAGACACATTGCTGTGATTGGTTTAATAACGAGCTGAACAGCCAATAGCTAGGCAGGAGGTACAGGTGAACTTCTGGGCAGAAAGTGAAGTAGGGGGGGATAATTGAGGTGCAGAGGAGATGCCATTGAGACACAGAACAAGTCAGACACACAAAATGGAAGAGAGGTAAAAGCCATGTGGTAGAACATAGATTAATAAAAACATGGGTTAATTTAAATTATAAGAGCTAATGGGACAAGCCTAAACTAAAGTCAAGCTTTCATAATTAACAAGTCTCCATTATTTGAGAGCTGGCAGCCCCAAGGAAAGTCCAATGGCACAGCCCATCACGGTGGCCAGGCACACAGGGTGGTGAACGGCTCAAACTGTGGCAGACGGAGTGTGAGGACGTTTGCTCGAATCTCCATGGACTAGGAATGGGACAGGCCAGGAAGTAGGGGACACTTTGTCAAGATCACCGTGTATCTCATGACCACGCCCCAGTCACCCACTTCCTCCAGCAAGATTCTACCTCCCAAAGATTCCGCAACTCCCTAAAATAGCCAAGACTGGGTTCACACACACGAGGCCAGCGGCGAGGGACATTAAACATCTAAATCGTGACCGAGGTTGGATGGCTCTCCAATCCATTTCTCAATGCTCACATTATTCCCAGAAACAGTGCATACTATAAACCTCTGATGGTGGCCAGGCTCTCAGGTTTGCGTTTAAGGTTATCCACGTGGTTTGTCTCTGGGGGATACTGGCACCTGTGGTTTATAAAATGCCAGGCCAGGAAGAGCCCGATGGCACCGAGTGAACTGGTTCTGACTTGGAGCTGGACAGGCTGTACGGACTTCCAGGCCCACGTGCATGCTGCCCTGGCCTGTCACTGCATTACCACGCTGGTAGGATTCCTGTGGAGATTCCAGAGCCCGGTGAACTGCGGGATCCAGTCTGTGGTAATGAAAGCAGTCAAGCACGGAGGAGGCAGCTCTGAGGCAGACTGACTGACTTAAGTCCTGCCCTAACACTCATGTTCAGAAACCCCCTGGGCAGGTCGTTTTACAGGTCCCTGACTTCCTGAGAGAAAACTAACCACAGGAGTGGGAGCTGGGTTCAGAGCACTGGCTGTGCCGTCACTGTAAAAGGTGAGGTTTCCTGTCCATTAGCTCCTGCACCTCAGCTTGTCTCCAGAAGTCAACTGAACGAGGTTTCCTGTCCATTAGCTCCTGCACCTCAGCTTGTCTCCAGAAGTCAACTGAATGAGGTTTCCTGTCCATTAGCTCCTGCACCTCAGCTTGTCTCCAGAAGTCAACTGAACGAGGTTTCCTGTCCATTAGCTCCTGCACCTCAGCTTGTCTCCAGAAGTCAACTGAACGAGGTTTCCTGTCCATTAGCTCCTGCACCTCAGCTTGTCTCCAGAAGTCAACTGAACGAGGTTTCCTGTCCATTAGCTCCTGCACCTCAGCTTGTCTCCAGAAGTCAACTGAACGAGGTTTCCTGTCCATTAGCTCCTGCACCTCAGCTTGTCTCCAGAAGTCAACTGAACGAGGTTTCCTGTCCATTAGCTCCTGCACCTCAGCTTGTCTCCAGAAGTCAACTGAACGAGGTTTCCTGTCCATTAGCTCCTGCACCTCAGGCTTGTCTCCAGAAGTCAACTGAACGAGGCTTCCTGTCCATTAGCTCCTGCACCTCAGCTTGTCTCCAGAAGTCAACTGAACGAGGTTTCCTGTCCATTAGCTCCTGCACCTCAGCTTGTCTCCAGAAGTCAACTGAACGAGGTTTCCTGTCCATTAGCTCCTGCACCTCAGGCTTGTCTCCAGAAGTCAACTGAACGAGGTTTCCTGTCCATTAGCTCCTGCACCTCAGGCTTGTCTCCAGAAGTCAACTGAACCTGGCCTTCTTTATATGCACGTGAGGGTGATAACTGTAGCTTCTCTTCAGACTTGGGAAGGATTCATGCTTATAATGAGCAATGGTCATGTTTTACATGTTTTGACACTTACCTCAAATTCCTAGGAGAGTAGGTGTGTCCTAGACCATTACCTCCCCATCCTCCTACAGACAGCAGGGTAGGTGTGTCCTAAACCATTATCTCCCACCCTCCTACAGACAGCAGGGAGGTGTGTCCTAGACCATTATCTCCCATCCTCCTACAGACAGCAGGGAGGTGTGTCCTAGACCATTATCTCCCACCCTCCTACAGACAGCAGGGAGGAGGTGTGTCCTAGACCCATTATGGCTCCCATATGCCTATAGAGTCATATACCACAGAGCAAAGCAGTGAAGGGAATTTATATTTGTCTTTTGTTTTTGGTTTTTTTTTTTTTTTTTGGTTTATTCGAGACAGGGTTTCTCTGTAGCTTTGGTGCCTGTCCCGGAACTAGCTCTTGTAGACCAGGCTGGCCTCGAACTCCCAGAGATCCGCCTGCCTCTACCTTCTGAGTGCCGGGATTAAAGGCGTGCGCCACCACCGCCCGGCGGGAATTTATATTTGTTAAAATGTCCTGGAAAATAAGCTTTCTAACTCAGCTTTATAGGAAACTGTGTGTATGTGTATCAGTTGTATATGCATATCTAGGTGTGCATATAAGTGCACGTGTGTGTGTGTGTGTGTGTGCGCGCGCGCATGTAGGCCAGAGGACACCATGTGTCTTCCTCAATCTCTATATTTATTTCTGGGACATTTTCTCTTACATGGATTCTGCTAGGCTGGTTGGCCAATGAATCTAGAGAGCTGCCTGTCACTGTCTCTCCCAGTGCGGTCGCTACAGCCACAGATAGCTGCCCCTGTCTTTTACCTGAAGACTGGGAAATCTGACCTCAGGTCCTCATGCTGTCCTCATGCTGTCACTTTACTGACTGAGCCATCTCTGCAGCCCAACAGGTAACTTTTGAAGCTCTTGAAAATCATTTATATTAAGGAAGTGTCTAATCCTACAGGAATGCATGCTTCACTTATTTTTCCACCTAAATCTCCGTGTTTATTCTAGACTGAGTCAGCTGTGCTGATGTAAACACTTGGCAATCAGGGTGCTCTGAAAATGTTTTCTATTTTCATTGGATGTTTATCCTAAGGAGAAATGTGTAATGTCTTCATTATTACTTCACGCTGATGCATATTTATGATTTAATAGTCTACCACTTTTGGAACTTTCTTACATTTAAATTTCTGAAAAATGATATTTACATAATTTTCCTTCAAGCACTTGAGTAATTCTCTAGTGTACTCTTTCATGATTTTACATATACACACCCTTTCATCTTCTAGTGGAAGATTTGTTTATCTTCTCACTCAATCAGGCTTTTTTAGATGAATATTGGAATAATTATTGGCTTTTAAAAATCATGTAATCAACAACTTGATATGGCTGGAAATGATATGTATATTTCATCAGTTTAAAAATGTACGTGTTTTTTCTAGCAAATTCTATATAGATGTTCTTTAAAACTATTTTGATACATAGTATATAAATAAAGGTGGCTTAAAAATGCTATTAAGGAAATTTCAATGTCATATTCCCACCTTTGGAATGTGAAAGACATTTCTACTTCCTATTGGTACATTATGTATGCGTGTGTGCATATATACCAATACCTTACACAAGAAAACATTTTATATATCAAATGTTCTGCAGGGCTTACGATTAACACACTCAAGGCCAGCTTCCTGTATCTGTCTTCTAGCCATCTTGCTCCAGGCTCTCCCTTGGTTGTCATCACTCCTGAACATGAATACCGAACCATCCAAGCCTAGTCAGTAATTATGAAAACACTCAAGAATTTTGTGCTTCACTTCTCATGGTCCTTCCGCTCGCCACTGGTCACCATCTGTATCCAGCACACACACACAGACACACACACAGATACACACGCACGCACACTTCCATACTTCCTCTAACTCCCGGTATCCCCCTAAGGCCCACATGCTAGAGACAAGGCTTCCACTCTGCAGCCCCACTGGGAGCTGGTGGGACTTGGGAGGGACAGAGCTCCCTAGAAGGCTGTTCAGTCACTGAGGACACGCCCTGGAAGGGAGTATTTACTGAGCAGCCAGCCTGGCCTCTCTTTCTCTGTGCTTCTCAGCTTCCAGGGGGTGAGAAACTTTGTTCCGCAAGGCACACCCCTCCACATGCTCTACCCCATCACAGACCACAGAATTCCAAAACTGTGAGTCCAAATAAATGTTTCCCCTAAGTAGACTATTTCATGTACTCTGTTGTAACAATGGAACACTATGGCTATAACAGAAAACACACAAATACAGAGATGGTTGCCTTGACCTATTTTTTAAATGTATATGCAGATTTCTACTGTTTGTACATAGATAAACACATAACAAAACATATGAAATTAATTTACATATAGCTGTATATTTAGATACCAGTGTTGTTTCTTTCTCTTTGGTCAGAGACCTTAATGCTCTCTTCTAATGACTCCACAGCTTGAGAACAAAAGATATTGTTTATAGGCACCTCCTTTTCGTGCATACTATTTTCTAAAACATACCTTGAGCAGGGCGGCAGTCAGCACACATTTTGGCTATTTCTTTGTGCATCCGGTTGACACCCTGTGGGTACGAGAATGGGATGTTTTTTCCGCTGTTTTAAATCACGTCTAAAGGAGTCAGGGCTGATATGCCAGCCGTGAAGAGCTGTTTTCTTTATCAACTAAATTAGGAGTCCGCCTCATCTCTACTTCCTAGATCAGCATCTAGCACATGTAACAGACATTCAGAAGTACAGTTTCAGAACAAATAAACAAAGTACAATCTTTTTCTCCTGTACATGGATATGGATGTTACACAGGACAGGCAAGTGACCGGCCACTAAACTGCATCCTAGCCCTTTCTCTCTCTCTCTCTCTCTCTCTCTCTCTCTCTCTCTCTCTCTCTCTCTCTCTCTCTGTGTGTGTGTGTGTGTGTGTGTGTGTGTGTGTGTGTGTGTGTGTTTTAGAAAGCAAACCACTAAGTTGCCCAAGCTGGCATGGAACTTATAGTGATCCTCCTGCCTCAGCCTCCACAGTAGCCAGCATTGGCAGCCCACACAACCAGAACAATTATGATTTGGATTCATGTGGAAGTAGCAAAGAGGAAGAAGTTTCTTCCGTTTTCTGGGCTGTGATACTATGTACTTAGAACACCGTGAAGAGAACCCGGCAATCTTGAACTTGGCGATCAGGAGCAGAGGGGTGTGGCCAGTGCTCCACCAGATAATCAGTCACTCTGGCTACACAGCCCTAGTATGTCACCAACTCTGACCTCGAGCTAGTCCTTGGTCAACAGGTTTGTCACCCACTGAAGACCTTAAGCTCACCACGTGGCCTTAGCCCACACAGGAAGCTCCAACCCTGAAAGCAAATGTACAGAAAGGATCTGAAGGATGCACTGGCAAAATCAATGTCTGCTGGTCATCCTGAGCCCGCTGGACTGATAATGGCTCGTCGGAAGTAACATGCCTGGATCTAATAGACTAGTTCCATGTACAAACCCTATAAAGTCACTGCCACCTTTAGCCTAAGGGTCACCCAAAATGTAATTTTCTTCATTGCCCTTTTGGAAGTAGGTGGCCACTCAGGGTGTCACTGGCAAGTCTGAGATCCAGGAGACAGGAAGCCAGCTGACCTCACCCTCGCCGCCTCAGCACTGCTGATACCCAGCCCACCAGGCTAACTCCCTTTAAGTCTGTGATAACAATATGGCAAGCGTGTTTAATGCATTTTAATGTCTTAATATTTGCTAACTTAGAGTGAAACATAACATGTACCCAGAGTTGGCACCCAAGAAAGCTGAACGCCTTGGCCATCTGCTCCTTTCGCTTTGACATCCGTGCCTTCTGCTTTTACTGCAGCAGTCATTTTTCCGCTGGAAGCGCAGATCTGAGCCCTTTGAAAGACATCTCCGTCCCTCCTGATCTCGGCTCATCTGAAATGATGGCTGGTATCTTTGCTTTGAAATTTACATTTGTCTCCAGGGGTTGAATCACACGTCTGCTTTCCTGAATAACGCAGTTCCACTTCCCTAACCTCATTTTTGGTCTCCCTTTTCACGTCAGCTCCCCAAGCCTGTTTTCTGGCCCCCAGAACTGTGCAGTATTTTTGGTGCCCCCTCTCCTTGGATCACCATCACACCGTCACATTATCCCACCACACATCACAGCTCTGCCTGCACACTGCTGCCTGCTCTGTTCAATTAATTGTTGACACGCTCAGATTTGTTTACTCCAGCACAGGCATTGCAGCCATGACAATCACACTCAGGGCTTCAGGATTCGCCTGTGACAAAACGCTGAAATAGGGGACGTGTCTGGTGACCTCAGGGCCAGGATCTACTCGCGTGGCTTCCTCTTTATCACAACATGTAAAGTGATTATCTATTTTTGGCTCTTCCCATCTATTCCTTCTTTTAAATTCTTTATCTGATAGTCCTTAAACCTAATGATACATCTCTGAAAACACTGACAAAATGCCAGCAGTGCCAGTCCTCACACACTGTGTGTGCTCCACTCTGTTGAACTATAAGGGACTTACTAAGAGCTAGCAGTGCTTACAGCACACAGTAGGTGCTGTGGACATAGGCAAGAACAAGGCACCAATAGCCAGAGCCTCACCTTCCTGATAAATAAAGCAAGACAGCGAGGTCAAACTGTTGCTCCCCATCAGACAGGCAGGGCTGGAATCTAGGGAAACCTACTGAGTATGACTGTTCAGCAGAACTATTCCAGAGACCTTTCAATGACAACCAAAACAATCCACATCTACACTGCTCATCACAGTGGCCACCAGCTCCCTGGGTTATCAGCACTTGAAAGGTGGCTATGCACAAGCCAGAAACGTAATTTTCAATTTCATTTAATACTTGTTTATGTTTTCGTGTGTGTGTGTGTTCATGTGCATTGTGTGGTACATGTGTATATGTTCATGTGTGTATGGTGTATAGATATGTGGTGCATGTGTGTGTTCACATGTGTGTGGTGCATGTATGTTTTCATGTGTGTGGTACATGTATGGTACGTTGTGCAGTACGTGTGCATGTGTGTGTTCGTGTGTATGGTGTATTGTGTGTGTTCATATGTGTGAGTGGTGCATGTGTGGTACATGGGCGTGGTAAACTGTGTGGTGCATGCATGTGTGTGTTCATGTGTGGGTGTGTGTGGGCATATGTGCGTGGTCATGTGCATGTGGTGCATGTGTATGCAGGCCAAAGGACAACCTGTGGTATCATCCTCAGGTGCTGTCAACCTTCTTACTGGCTAGAGCTCACCAAGTAAGCTAGCAGGATCCATGGGCCTCATGATTACAAGGCACACACCAACTGAGCCATCTCCCTGGCCCAGGAATTAGGATATGTTAGGCAATTGTGATGCCATGGTTTGTGGCCTGCAGGTCTTGGGGCCACGGGAACAGCAATAGTGAGGCAAAGAATCTGTCTTAGCAGAACTACCTGGAATGACTTTTCATCAGATCTTTCCACCTTTGAAGGAACAAATGCTCTCCAGGAAGAAGTCTGGGTTTACAAACCAAAGGGTGGACCTTCCAGAGGTGACTTCCATCTGACTACTTAAGGTCCTGCTCCCTCTCAGGCTCTCAAGAGGAAGGATACAGTTCCATAATTAGACCTTTAAGAGCAGAGTTTAAATACCAAGCTGTATTTTAAGTTCTATGATCACCTAGACAACCAGAGGCAATCCTCAGACCAGGAATGGAGAATTGCCATGCTTTTCATGGGGAGTTGTGAACAACGAGTTACCCCAGATAGGAACCCTGTTTCCAGCAGACCGAAGTAGCATGTCATGCTATGTGACATGCCATGCTATGGCATGCTAGGTTACGGTCCAGTGAGCCAGGGCCAATTGTAGAGTTCTTATGGGAGCACCAGTGATATGGAAAGAGTATTACCAAAGGCCACCAAGAAAACAACCCCCTTACACAGCCTTCTACTTCCTCATTCCTCACATGCAACTAGGGAGGAGAAAGTGAGCAGTCGAGTGGCCCTGCCTTCCCAACTTTACTGAGAAACACGGTTATTGAGACCCATTGCCCTGAGTTCTGTATTGTTTTTATTCTGTTGTCATGACTACCGGGCCAAGGATATCTCTGCCCCATGATAGGGTGGTCATGCTATGTTGAAAGGAAAAATCTATATCACACAGTCTAACAGTGATGTCAATAACAACGACAAGATTCAGTGGACATCTCCGTAAGTCTTACAAGGAGTCTCAACATGGCTTACATCACCACCTTGTTCCTACAGCCCCATAACGTGGGAACCCTGTCTGCATTCTGCAGTTAGGAACCGAAGGTGTAGAGAGACTGTGGAGTCTAAGGTCACATATCATGGGATTCTCACACTTAGAACCCCATCTTACCAGTCTAGATCCAAACTCTCTGTTTTGTCCTCTGTACAACATCTTCTTGCTTCTGGTTCATGATCTTCCCCCCAGGTGACATGCTATGACAACTGGAAGAAACTGAGAGGATTAGCCAGGAGCTACTCCATAAATGACTTTCTCTATAGAAAATCTCCCTCAGTATTGTCCACGGCATGGCTTCATCCACAGCAGTCAAAAATCCAAGAGAGTCCCGCTGAGATCAGGTGCTGAGTGACCCCAGACTGCCACAGATGCTATCTGACTTTGTCAATTAGCAGAAGTCTGATGGAGGAAGGTCATTGGCTAATAAAGGCACTGCCCTGGCCCGTTTAATTGGTTAGAGGATAGGTGGGAGGAGAAAACAGGACAGAACGCTGGGAGGAAGAGGAAGTGAGGTCAGAGACTCCACAGCTCTCTCGGGAGCAGACGCCAGAGAGAGATGCCTCAGAGAGAGACGCGATGCCCCGCTCCTGGGATGAAGCTCCGACCCAGGATGGACTAGGCTAGAATCTTCCCGGTAAGACCGGTTCTCACAGATTATTAGAGATGGGTTGATCGGGATGTGAAAATTAGCCTGTAAGTGCTAGAGCTAAAGGGCCAAGTAGTGCTTAAAAGAATACAGTGTCTGTGTAATTATTTTGGGGCATAAGCTAGCCATGTGGGCGGCCGGGTGTGGGGGACGCAGCCCTGCCGCCTCTTATTACTACAGAAGTCCTTCCAGGATCCTATGTCAGTGTGGGCGTGGTCACGCTCCCTTGGCATCTTCTGATACGGAGTGTTCCTTAGATACTTCTCTAGCAGGCAGTAATAGCCAGTGCGGCACGTATGGCTGACGACGTGAGAGCACTGGGTAGAATGGCACTCGGGGATCACTCCACTCACCCTCTGAGCGCAGGAGTAATGGAGTCGGGGTGCTGCCACATCCTCTTCTAAAAACCGCAAATGTCAACCCCAGCTCCCAGGACTGCAGCTGGCTGCGATACTTCCCGGCAATGACCCTGGATGGCTCATAGAAGGATTTAATGGCTCCATACATCTGCTTCAAGCTTGGGTTACCGTCACCGTAGTGAAGCATCGTGACGGAAGCATTGGGGGTTTGTTCTGATCACACTTCCACATCATTTGTTCAGCACCAGAGGAAGTCGGGCAGCAACTCCAGCAGGGCAGCACGGGGAGGCAGGAGGCTGATAGAGAGGCCATAGAAGGCGGCTGCTTACTGGCTTGCTCCTTATGGCTTACTCAGTCTGTTTTCTTATAGCAACCAGGACCACCTGGCTGGGGCAGCCCCACCCACAATGGGCTGGGTCCTCCCACATCAATCACTAATAAAGAAAATGCTCTACAGGCTTGTCTACAGCCGGATGTTAAGGAGGCGTTTTCTCTGTGTCAAGTTGACAAAGAACTAGCCAGTATACCCAGTGTTAGTTTTCAGGCTCTGTGTGGGCTCAACATGGCACTTGGGGACCGGCATGAGTTCAACTCCTCTCTGATTTATCCTGCTTCCTTCAAGATGTGCACACTAATTCCGGAATGGTTTAATGTGCAATGTTCTCACAGGCTCATGTGTTAGAACATTTGGCAGTGGTGTTTGGGGATGCTGGGAAACTTCAGGAGGTAACGTCTAGCTAGAGAGAGACAGACTGTAAGATTTTACAGTCGAGCCCACTTCCTGTCTGCTCTGCCTCCTCATCTTTGGAGACACAAGCAGGAGGCTCTCCCTGCTGCTGCCACTGAAATCCAGCGCTGATGCCCCTCAGCTCCTCACCCTGAGGTTTCCATCAAATGAATTCCAAAGGGGCATGCAGCAAGGTGTGTGAGCAGGCAGGGTTCATTACAGGGTAAAGGAGGCCGCCTCCCAAGGAGGGGAGGGGTCAAAGGCCACAGGGATTGCTGCAGAGGAAAACCCTCCAGAGGGGTAAGAATGGACGAGTGGTCACAGGGACCCTGCAGAGCAGCCCTCTTGAGGGGTGGTGGTGGGCAGTGAAAGGGGACACAGTTGTGCCCGGCTACATCTGCAGGGAGGCTTCACAGTACTTCTCTAGAACACGGTCCTCCTGAAGGGTGCCTTCCCACCGGGGAGACTGGCAAGCCCATGGGATGAAATGTTAAAGGAAGAGACTGCAATGTTTTCAGTCTTTACCAGGAAGTGTCTGCTGGCTTCTCAGCAGCTCAGAATGTCATGACTCCACCCTGAGCCACAGATAGGACCCAGGTCCCGTTCTTGTAACTAGTAACCATGTAAAAGTGCAGATGAAAAGGATTTGGAGAGGATATGCCATTTTGGGTTGTTGGGGCCTTGGGCTCTGTGCGTGGTAGGCAGGCAGGAGTGAGCCTCTTCTAAGAACAGACAACAAGGCCAGGGATCTCCCGAAGGTCTGTGGTGAGACACTGCTGGGCTCCACGTCTTCTGCACTCTCCGAGGGTATCGCTATGACTTTATGCAAGCCTCGTCTCTGAAACATCTTTGAAAAATGCAAAGTCATCAACCTTCAGAAAGGGGATCAGGGTGAGAGTGTTTTCTCTTTGTTAGAGACAGGGTATCACTGTGTAGCCCAGGCTGGCCTGGAATTCACAGAAATCCTCCTCCTTCTGTCTCCTGGGTGCTGGAGTTTCAATCACACCCCACAAGGCCTGCCTTTACTGAGACTCTTTACTAGTAAGGATGGTGGCCACCCGCCTTCACACTACCCTGATGGGACAGAGGAAACGGGTGAGAATGTTCACACACACAGCTAAGACAACACGAGGAACAACTTCCTGGCAATGAGGAAGAGTTGAGCATGTGAGCACATGAAGTTAGTTCAGCATCTTGTCCCCGGAGTGAAATGACAGCCACAGGAGCCAATCAAATTCCTGAATACTCATGCAGAACCATAAATCTCTATGCAGCCTTTGTCAGACTCTCTGCAAGGCCTGCAGGACAACTTGCACAGTGGCTTCCAGTGCTGGAGATTCAGACAGGCAGATCCCTCAGCTCCCCGACCAGCCTACCCTCATCATCCCAATGTGAGAGGTGGAGGATGCAAGGGACTGACACATGAAACCATCTTTTGGCCTGCACACTCATACACACACATGTGACATGTGCCCCTGCCACTTACACAAAAGAACAGGATGGGGCAACAGACTTCTCTTTCTTATCTCTTGTATATTATGTATTTGAAGTACTGTGAAGTAAACCCAGGGACGTAGGGCATTCTGGGTAAATACTGAACCACTGGACTAAATATGCCACCCCAATATCCTTGCTTCTTTAAATTTATCCTTTGTCAATGTTTGGGTATCATTGAACATTTCATTTAATCTAAGAGATATCTAGATATCATATATATAATAAAAGAAAGAAGGATATTTAAAAACTTAAATGATTAAAAGTAAATATTGTTGGCTACTATTTTTCTGATAGCGCGCGCGCGTGTGTGTGTGTGTAAGAAAGAGAGGAGAGAGAGAGAGAGAGAGAGAGAGAGAGAGAGAGACATAAAACTTTAACATTTTTTTCTAGCTAAACACATTGAGATCCATAATTCAGCAGTTTGGGCAAAAATCAAAAAAGCAGACAAGGGAGGTGGCAGAAGACTGGGAAGAACCTCTAAAGGGCTGGGACAGTGGCTCAGTGGTAAAGTGTTTGCCATGCAGCTATGGAACAGAATCTGGATCCCAAAACCTATGTAAAAGCCAGGCCTGGATGGCTGCTGTCTACAGTGCCCATAATGGGTGCAGGGACAGGGGACCCCTGGGGCAAACTGGCTAGGTAGACTAGCTGGGATCGCAAACTCCTAGTGAAGAAACTCAAAGTGAAGAGCATTCAAAATGGACGCCTGACATCAACTTAGGGCCTCCACATGTACACACATGCACACACAAACCAATAACAAATCTAAGAGTAAAGATGTAGGGAACTCTACAAAGATGTTGATTATCTGGTACTTGTATTTTGACCTTATTCATTTTGCTAATATCACACACTAATTTATCTTCTTTTATTAAACCATCTCATAACACTAAGATACTTTTAGATGTAGAGAGCACAAAGCCCTCTTGGGTTAGAACCCGCTTTCCCATTTCTGACAGTCAGAAACACTGTTCATTGCTCACCATTCTGCTGTAAGAAACTCTAACACAGGCGCAAAGGCAGGCATCAGTAGACCACGAGTCACGCGCTGCCAGCGAAGGGGCACAGGTCACAGCGCCCTGTGGCGCTCAGCCCTATCTCCAGGAAGCACCTGGATTCCACAGGCTGGCAAACATTGAGAGCAGGAAGTCAGAAACCAGCCTAGTGCTGCCCAGTCTTCCAAAGTTTTTAATTTTCATCAAACACTAAATATCATTACTATTATTTATGTATAGTGGCATTTCAATTGTATTTTAATAAATAAAGACTGCCGGAAGATCTGAGAATAAAACAGCCCCACTGGTCAGCTTTACAGACCAGGCAGTGGTGACACACACCTTCAATTCTAGGAGCCACGCTGGTTGCCATAGAAATTGGGCGGTGCATGTCTTTAATTCCAGCCCTAGAGAAGAATATAAGTCAGGGTGAGACAGCTCTCATGCACTCTCCTTCTGAGATTCCAGGAGGCAGGATCGCCATTTCAGACTGAGGCCAAGGTAAGAGCCAGCGGCTGGCTGTTTTGCTTTTCAAATCTTCAGGTTGAACCCCAATTTCTGACCCTGAGTTTTTATTAATCGTGCATTTATATGTTATAATTTTTGAGGCAGTTTTATGCAGCCCAAGTGGGCCTCTGAGTTGCTATGAAGCCAAAGGTAATCTTGTCTTCCTGATCCTGCCGCCTCCCCAGCGCTTGTATTAGAGGCATGAACCACGTCTTATGTGGTGTTAGGGGTTGGACCTAGGACTTCATGCACGCTCTAGACAAGCATCCTATGAAGCGAGTACATCAGCATTTTTACAGGAATCCCAACATAACAATCTTTTATTTGAAATGCATTTTGAAAATGACAACCAATTCAAAAACTTGGTGAGAGTCCAGCGTGGGTCTTCCCTGTGGAGAGCAGTCCACTCGGGACCAGCTTCAGCTTGGGAGTGGTCGTGTGAGACTCCGGGACGAGCATGTCTCTAAGGTCTCTTTCTGCTTAAACAGTCTTATGATTTTCATTAGGCTGTGCTGAGGTTTAAATCACAGTGGCACAAATTCAATTAAATCACAGCTGCAAACGCAGAACAAAAACTCAAAGTCACTCGCACCTAGACAGAAACAGGTCCTAAGAGAAGCCGTTTATTATGGTCAATAAAGGAGCTAGTAGTGACGAGCTGGGAAGAAGATCATTAAATCTAAACCAGGAAATGGGTACATTTGGCCCTGGTTCTAACTCTAACGAGACTGGGAAAACAGACTTTTTTTTTTTTTACATTCTAATTACTAGCATTTTATTTAACCACAATCAATGATGTGAGACAGAGGTCACGATATAATGAGCTAATCACCAATATTTTACAGAACAAAAGAGCAGCATGGCACCTTACTGAAGGGCAAAGTTATACAAGGAACATCTTTACAGCAATAGGACAATACAGTATGGGGACAGAGGGAAGGTGGCACTAACACCATTTCTTTCTGTGGTGGCAATCTTGCTTACATCTGACGCAGAAAAATAAAAATCTCTCCTTTTGAAAACTCGCTAACTAGCAACTGACGAAGAAAACAGACTTTTGATATTGGCTGCCACTATCTACTGAAAGTTGCTTCCAATGTCTGGGATGGAAGATCACTTGGGTGCTGTCGACACTACAACCTGTATCCCAGAGAGAGAAGCACAAGTCCATAAGGCACCTCCTGAGTCCTGTCCAACTGCTGGTCCCATGGCTTCCACTGTGATGTGAGCCACAACTGTGACTAGGCTGTCTTCAGGTATCGCAAAGATTCCTTGGGACCAAGCAAGGTAATTCCAGAAAACACAAACTCACATAATATAATTCTTCACTGTGTGACCTTAGTGTGTTATTTATTTTTTATGTAAAAAACAGAAATTGTTGAGAGGATTAGTAAAAAAACATCATATGTGAAAAAGATGATGTAAAAAAGATACAGTAAAAGCTGATTAAGAATGTGAATGACAGATAAAGTGGCGTTTGTCTTGTTTCCCCCAAGAATATCCCACAGGCTAAGGAGACTGACAAGCCCAGTGTGAAGACCTGAGTTATATCCCCAGTACCTAGAAAATCAGGGCGTAGAGATGCATACTTGTTAGCCAGCTCCAAGGAAATGGAGCTGTTACCCCAGCTCGCCTGGCCCACTTAGTAAATTCCAGACCAGTGAAAGACGCTGAAAAAAGAAATGAGGAACGGCATCGGGAGTTGTTGTGCTCTTCCTCCCACATGTCTGTGTGGGCACATGAAAACATACATACACGCACGCACGCACACACACGCACGCGCACACACACGCACGCACACACATGCACACACACACGCACGCGCACACACACGCACGCGCACACACACGCACGCACACACGCAACACACACACGCATACACACGCACACACATACATACACACACACACATACACGCACACACACATACACGCACACGCACACACACATACACGCACACGCACACACGCACGCACACACACACGCACACGCACACACGCACGCACACACACACGCACGCACACACATGCACACACACACACACGCACGCACACACGCAACACACACACGCATACACACGCACACACATACATACACACACACATACACGCACACACACATACACGCACACGCACACACACACGCACACACACACGCACGCGCACACACACGCGCACGCACACACGCAACACACACACGCACACACACGCACGCACACACACACACACACACACACGCACGCACGAATATAAGAGGTCTGTACCAGTCATGGGCTGGAGTTAGACTTGGGATAGGAAATTACACGCAGCCAAAGCATCTGTTAGATGCGCTGCAGTCAGCACCACAAATCCTGACTGATGCCACAATGCTATCAGACATGTGAGCACATTCCTCAGGAATTCAACACACCGAGAAATATGTTATCTTACAGTTTATGAAGCTTGGTGTATCTCAGATCATCACAAATGCCCAATTAAAATGTGATGAGCCATTTTACTTGACCTCATTGTGAGGTTGGAAATGCAAGGTAATCAATACAGCTGGGCAGCAAGGCCAGGACATGCTGCTCAAGCTCAGACTGTGCCAAGAATTTAGCTTGTGGAAATGGCATACTGTGTTTGTCAGAGTTGCTGACCCCATGAGACCTTTTTCATTGATGTCTCCATGAAACCGACAACCAGATACCAGACTTTCAAATAACTAAAATAAGAACATTTTTCTAGAAGACGATTAAGCTCAAGAAAAACCTTTTGGCTGGTACATCCTGGAACTTTGTTTGGGTGGGAGAGAATCCTGTCAAAATGAGCAGTCATTTAAAACCTATGCAGTAATGTTTCTGTTTAGGAATTATTTTATTTGGATATGAACCCTCCTACACAGAATAATGCTCTTTAATACAGACATCTGTGCTGGGCAGTGGAGGTGCACACCTTTAATCCCAGCACTCAGGAGGCAGAGGCAAGCAGATCTCTGTGAGTTCGAGGCCAGCCTGGTCTACAGAGCTAGTGTCAGGACAGGCTCCAAAGCTACACAGAGAAACCCTGTCTTAAAAAAACAAAACAAAACGAACAAGCAGAAAAAGACAGACATCTGATGGAGGAAGGTCATTGGTTAAGTAAAAAGAAACTGCTTGGCCCTCATTGGTTAGAAGATAGGTGGGAGGAGTAAACAGAACAGAACGCTGGGAGGAAGAGGAAGTGAGCTCAGACTTCACAGCTCTCCTCTCGGGAGCCGACGCCTCAGAGAGTAGCCATGATTCTCCCACTCCAGGCAGACGCAGGTTAAGATCATTCCTGGTAAACCAGCTCTTGGGCTACACAGATTATTAGAAATGGGCTAGTCCAGGTGCGAGAGTTAGCCGTGAAAAGGCTAGATATAATGGGCCAAGCGGTGTTTAAATGAATACAGTTTGTGTGTTGTTATTTCGGGGCATAAGCTAGAGCTAGCAATGTGGGTGGCCGGGTGCTGGGGACGCAGCCCCACCGCTCATATTACTACAGACATTTGGCTTGAAAGGTTGTTCAGTGAGTAAAGAACCAGCCTTGCAAGAATGAGGACATGAATTCAATCCAGAACCTACATTTAAAAAGCCAAGCGTGGTGGCACATGCTTATAACCCCAGCACTGAGAGGCAGAGACAGCTGGGTCCCGGGAGGGCACCGGCCGGCTGACCTGGACTGTCTACCTGCTGATTTTCTAGCCATTGAGACCATCTCAGAAATAAGGTGCCTGGCTCCAGCATCACAGGCATGCATGGCCTCCCCACTCCCCTCCCTCACTAATATACAAAAGGCCAGCATCTAACCTTCTGTCCATTTCCGCGGTCCTCTGGTCTAGAAGATGGTGTGCAGATTCCTTGGGACAACAGCTGTGTTTTTTCTGGCAGTTCCAACACTTATAACATAGGTCTTGGCAGCTGAAAGACTGGCTTGCAAACTGCCATGAAGTTCTTTGCTAGTTTATAATTTGTGTTTAGGGACTTTTCAAATAGGAAAAAGAAGTCACTTATATTTTCACAGGCAGTTCCAAACTCCAGACTGTGTCAAGGGTGATGGGCCTCTGCTTGTGAAAGGTCAAAGTGGAATTTCATAACTAGTAGAAGATGATGGAACTCTACCCAAGAAATAAACTATACGAGTTAAGATTTTTGTTATAATTCTGTAAGTTTACACCACAGGATACGGTACTTTCTTGCCCCTTGGAAGTACTGAACTTGATTTTCATAATAAGCATGTAAAGTCTAGAGAATTAGAAATCCAAACAGCTGCCATAAAAATACTCTTTATGTTTCCTCGCTTGCAAAGCCACCTCTCAGATGAGTTCATCCCACAGCACAAGCGATAGGTCTGTCTATGCTGCCACAGGTAACCATGATGGGAGCACCTCCTTTTCATTGCTCAGCAAGGACACGAAGGCTAGAAGGCCCCTGGCCACATGGGAATTCATCACCCCCCACACACAGGTCTAGAGTCTCCCATCAGTCATGCATTTGTGCCTTAAGTCATGGCCTGGGGTGTTAGCTGCATAATATCAAACCCAGGCAAGCACAGGTGCACTAAAACCATCGAAGCATTTGAAAGAGAGCAAACACGATACAATTTGCAGCAAGAACTTTTATATCCAAGGGCTGGAGATGCAGCGTAGAGGTAGGGCACCATCTAGCACGTGTCAGACCTGGATTCTAGTCTCAGCATTGCAAAACAGCTCAGAAGTCTCTATGAGAGCAAGTTTCCATACAGCAGTGAAGCACTTAAACTAACAACAGCAAAGCTGACACCACGAGGAGCCGCAGGCTGGTCTGTAAGAGAAGCTGGTCACGAGGGTGCATTCTAAAGGAGCTGAAGAGACAGGTGCTGGAGATAAGCAGGAAGGGTCTAGTATACAATGCAAAACACCGGGGCAGGGATTGCTAACTCCATGACTCGGGCTTTCTCCATGTGCTTTGGTAATCAAACAACTGATTGGATGGATGGATGGACAGATGGATGGACAACAAAGAGATATCAGAGATTGATGACAACTAGGGCTTTTTGTGGGCTTGTGTATAAGACTGTTTTGAAAACTGGCCTTTCTTACAGAAACCCAGGGACATAGCCCACAAAGCATGGAGTACTGTGAGGATCTAAGGAGAGCAGCTCAGTGTCTCCCTACAACTGTCTGTCATCCCTGACAGAACAAAGCCACCCAGAGCATGTAACCAGATACTTCAGGGTGCAGGAAAACAGCTTTTTCAAAAAGCACAGCCAGCCAGTGTAAACCCCGAGTTCTCTGACACGGTCTTATTGTGGGATCTGCTTGGCTCTATGGTGAGGTAGACAAAATGCTCCTTTCCACAGAACCTGAAGGTGGAAGACCCTGTGGCTGCTCCATCTCCTCCACTGTTCTACTAATTCTTGCAAGGATATAATACTTGGTTTAATAGCTCAGTAGTCACACGCCTTGCAGAGGTAAGTGTATTAAACAAGAGAAAGTGATCAACACTGTATTCTTGTGACAGACGACTTCTAATGTGAATTTGACTGAATTTATAATCATCTAGGTTATGTGGGATTCCCCTCTGTATGCTGTGAATATGTTTTATTACCATTGGCTAATAAAGAAGCTGCTTTGGCCTATGGTAGCCCAGAATAGAGCCAGGAGGGAAAACTAAACTGAATGCATGGAGAAAGAAGGCAGAGTCGGGCAGATGCCATGTAGCTGCCTAAGGAAAATGATGCCAGATCCTTACCGGTAGGCCACAGGCTGGTGGTGGTACAAAGACTAATAGAAATGAGTTAATTTAATATGTAAGAGCTAGCTAGGAATATTCCTGAGCCATCAGCCATACAGTGCTGTAATTAATATAGTTTTTGTGTGATTATTGTGGCTGAAAATGAATGCACAGACTCCATTTACAAACTAGGAGACAAACCATTAGGCATGCCTGTGAGGGCATCTCAGAGAGGTTTAGCTGATGAGGGAAGACACACCCTGAATACAGGCAACACCATCCCAAATGTTGACAGAGAAAATGAAACCAGATGTCTCAGTGGGGAAAAGCACTGCCGCAGAGACCTACTGACCTGAGTTCAATCTTGGATCTCATGGAAAATGAGGGGACCCACTCCACAGGGCTGTCCTCTGACCTACCCATATGCCCTACGTACACATATTCATACTACAGCATATAGTCCACCCACCTATATCCATTGGATCTCTCTCTCTAACGCACACACACACCCCAACACGGCCCCCATACACCCTACGTACACATACTCATACTACAGCATGTCCACCCACCTATATCCATTGGATCTCTCTCTCTAACGCATGCACACACACACACACACACACACACACACACACTACATACACACATCCCAACACGGCCCCCATACACCCTATGTATACATACTCATACTACAGCATGTCCACCCACCTATATCCATTGGATCTCTCTAACGCATGCACACACACACACACACACACACACACACACACACACACATCCCAACACGGCCCCCATACGCCCTATGTACACATACTCATACTACAGCATGTCCACCCACCTATATCCATTGGATCTCTCTCTCTAACGGCACACACACACACACACACACACACACACACCCTAACAGGGCCCCCATACACCCTACGTACACATACTCATACTACAGCATGTCCACCCACCTATGTCCATTGAATCTCTCTCTCTCTAACGCACGCACACACACACACACACACACACACACACACACACTACACACACACACACCCCAACACGGCCCCCATACATGCATATACACAATGCTAATTTTAAAAACAAGCTGGACAGCAGCACTGACCCCAGCTGCAGACTCAGGGTAACCAGCTCCTCATGCACCTGCTGCCGTGACTTCCCTGCCACACTGGGCTGTATTCTCAAATTGAGAGGCAAAGTAAACAGTTCCTTCCTTCCCAAAGCAAAGTCAAGCCACTAACCCCATGGCCCAACATCCTCATGCCTAGTCCACAAGCCTTTTGTTTCATCTGATAAAAATACAAAGGCCATGTCGACTTTTCCCCTCAAAGGCCTTTCATCTCAGAGCACGGTTTAATTTCACCATTTTCTAAACAGAATCATTCTCAATTTATTTTTCTTAGCAAATGAGAAAACACTAATAAAGCAGCAATGCATTGACCATTATCTGCAAGAACTTGGTGATCTGTGGTAGACTAGCTAGCCCACTGAAGAGCCTAAGGGTCAGAGCAATCCACGCCAGCCTACAAGCCTCTAACAGCTGGGAACTTCCCGATTCTCTAATTTTACTTTCACCGATTTTATTTCTCTGTGTACAGCGTGTGCACATACTTTACATATTGGACGAGAGCTGTCCGTCCCTTAGAATAAGGAAGTCACGGTTCTGTATGTGCAGCAGAGGCTGACTCCAAGCGTCTTACAGGCCAGGCAGTAAGCAGCATCAGGAATTTGCAGAGTCCTCGGGGCTAAAGTTCATGACAGGGGTCTTCATGGACAGTACTGCCTGAGCACATGCTCACACACCTCTACCTCCCGAGTGTCAGCACCTGGAACCATCCCTTTGTCTCCACGTGCACTGTGTGTGTTGTATGTGTGCATGTATGTGCATGCGTGTGTGCTTGTGTGCGCATGTGTGCGTGTGCTCCCATGAGTACACAGACTTCCTCGGCATGGGGACTGTCTCGTCACCGCTGGATCTCCAGGGCCCAGATCACAGACTAGGCCCTCAGCAAATGTCGTTTGATGTAATAACTAACTGCTGAGAAGGAAGACAACAGATTTATGAGCCATGTCAGGAATTCAGGTTTCATCCCACAGCCAGAGGGAAGAATAGGATGGTTTCCCACAGGAGAATGGCAGGATCTGATGTCACACACAGCACATAGGTTCCCCAGAGAAAACTGACTGGGACAGAGAAGGACGAGGTTGATAAGCCCCAGGCAGGAAGTTACTCCCGTTTGTTGCCAGAGGTTTCTGTCCCACCCAGTCCCGCGTGGTCTCCTAAAGGCTATGGGCCAAAGGAGCTCCCGTAGTAGTGGTACTTAACGAGGTGTCTAAAAAGTAGAATCAAAGGTCTCAGTGATGATGTAAGGGAGGGAGGGAGGTGGGGAGAGGGCTCACTGGTAAAGTTCCTGCTCTGCAAACATAAGGACCTGAGTTAGATGCCCAGATCCCCCACCACATCCCCCACACATACAAAAGCCAGGCATGGTGGCAAGGACTCGTAATCCTACTGTTGTGTAGACAGAGACTGGGAGATCCTGGGGCCGCCTGGCAAGCTACCCTAGCCTACTTGGTAAGCCAACAAGAGAGATTTGCCTCAAAAAAAAAAAAAAAGAAGAAGAAAAAAACCTGTGGGTGGCTCCTGAGGAACGGCATCTGTGGCTGACCTCTGACCCCCATGTGTCACACCGTGATACTCTGCATCAGGACAAAAATCACACACACCAGAGAGCCTGCAGGACAGCTGCACAAGAATGCCCAACAGATGATCTGGAAATGAGCCAGACTGGAACTGGAGGTGGAACCTAAACTTGTCAGGGAGCTGCTATCTGAACAGACCTCTCCCTTGCAGCTTCAGGATACTTGCTGTGCCAAACCTGCTCAGCGTCAGCTGCTGGTGGTGACACCTTCCTGGTGTCAGACTAGTCTTCAAGCTGAATCCTGAACTATAGCGACAGGGGCCAGGCCGACCACAATCTCTAAATTGCTCGGCAGCCTAAAGGGGAGAAAAACTCATTATGAAGCCATCTGTCCTGAGATCCTGTCCTGGTTTCTAAGCCAAAGAACTCAGAATCATTCCGAGAACTTAAGTAGCACACAGTGGGGGCAGGTTCTGCTGATGCCTGTCCTACATGCTAGTTTGCTGTGCAGCAGCCAAGCCCGCGGACAGCTGCAGGTGTATTACCCGTTGGTCCCCCAACTGTGCTTTCATCTCTACAGGATGAAACTAGCTCACAACTCTGGGCACTGGACATTCCACCGGGAAAACATAGACCAGGCTTTGACTAATACATTCCCGTCTGAATTCTGTCTTCAGACCTACATGAAGATATTTATGTACAATAAAATTAAAAGATAACAGTAGTGAAGAAATTAATGGTCAATTTCAATCTCAAATGTAATAGGGAAACTTTCCTGGAACCAAGTCTTCCCTCCCCTAATTTCTTCTGGTCTGTATCCCCAACCCCCATCCTTTCTCTGTGTTCTGTGGGACAGGGGTTCCTGTAGCCCAGACTAGGGTCACATTGTCAAGGACAACCTTCCGCTCCTGATCCTGTGCTGAGAATACAGACCTGAACACCATGCCTCTTCTGTGCAGTGCTGAGGACAGAACCAGGGGTCCCATGTGTGACAAGCAAGCTCTTTCAATTGAGACAGTTTAATTTAGCAAAGCTAAGCAAATCCTCCAAAGAGAGACTAGCTGGAGTAGGCTGTCCCCAGGGAGGGAGCACGCCAATGCATAGTGTTGTGAATTCTAAAGAAAATTGTATGAATATTTATGATATGGGTGGCATTCTGCTGGAGTAAGGTGACCTTATTTCCCTCCCAAATCACGCTGACTAGATCTCCATTTCAGGGGATTTCTTTACATGATCCTCTAGAAAAGTCCACAGAGGGGGCATCAAAATCACAATGACACCAATCTTTTGGGAATGCAGCCCCCACCACGATTGCATAGGTGTGGGAAAATGCCCTGGTACTGTAGTTTCTGATATAGTGGGAATGACCTGATTGCAGCTTCAGAGATGTCCAACCACAGAAGAACTTTCTGATTTTCCATCAGGGGTCATAGCTACCACAGCAATTTTTCTGTTGTAGAATATTATTTTAAGATGTGTTACTTTTGTATATGCTGTGGAACATGTGTTTAATGACGTAAAGGTGTGTTACCTTTGTTTATGGCATATCTGCTTAAATCTGTGAAGCTGTGATTCTTTGCCTGTCTTAAAACACCTGATGGTCCAATAAAGTAACGAATAGCCAATAGCAAGGCAGGAGAAGGGATGGATGGGGCTGGCAGGCAGAGAGGATGAGTAGAAGGAGAAATCTGAGAAGAGGGAACAGGCAAGAGAAAACAAGAAGAACACCAGGAGCCAGCCACCCAGGCGACTGTGGAGTAAAAGTAAGATACACAGAAATAAGAAGAGGAAAAAGGTAGTCAGTGTGGCGCATCACACCCGTGGGCGCTCTATGCACTGCCATACAGTTCGTGAACCGGGCAAGGGGCTGGAGACTGAAACACACAAAGACTCACAGACAGAGACACAGAATGCCCCAAGAATGCCCCCTTTATTGTGTACCAGAGCCGCTTATATAGAGATCCTTAACTGATAGCCACGCCCCAGCCAAACCCACCAGAAACCACACCCCTGCCATCAGGAACTCCTGAAGGTCTCCTGCTCAGAGCAGCTGCAAGCCTTACAAGTTGTTTACCAGAAATTCAGGATCTGGGCGGGGGGGGGGGGGGGGGGGAGGGGGGGGGGGGTGAATGTTCACAGCTCCCAACAAGTCAGAATAAGTTCAGTTAAAAAATGCTGGCTAGGAACAAGCTAAGGCCGGGCATTTATAAGTGCTAATAAGTCTCTCTGTTTTTTATTTGGGAGTTGGATGGCAGACCAAAGAGCCAAAAGAGTCAAGAGCAAAAACCAAACAAGTACTCTTTCTGTTTATCAGCTCTTGTCTGCCCAGAATCACTCTGACTACTCAGATGTTACCCTTCATCTACAATTAGAGCTTCATGGTGCAGCCAAAACCTTTCCCAGGGCTCAGAGTGTCATTATCAGAAACTGAACAAACACCCACCTGGTGTGGGATTCCCCTCTGTATGCTGTGAATATCATTCGTTAATAAAGGAACTGCTTTGGGCCTATAGCAGAGCTATAGGGGAACAGAGCTAGGCAGGAAAAACTAAACTGAATGCTGGGAGAAAGGAGGCAGAGGCAGAGAGGAGCCCCACTAGAGACAGATGTCCAAACTTTAGCTGGTAAGCCACAGCCACATGGTGATGCACAGATTAACAGAAATGGGTTAAATTAAGATGTAAGAGTTAGCCAATAAGAAGTTAGAGCTAACAGGCCAAGCAGTGTTTTAAATCATATAGTTTCTGTGCAATTGTTTTGGGGCTGAGTACCCAGGAATCAACTAATGGCCTCCTTACAACACCTGCCCCCCACCCCACTTAGGAACCTGGATTGTCATTCACATGAGAGAAACTGCCCGAAGGAGGTTCTGTGAGACCTGGGTGTGTAATGAGAATACTCAAGGTCTGTGGGCGTGATGGGTTTCTCCTCAGTATATCCAGGGAACAGTGTTGGGGGACATCTTCCAGGCTTTGCACAGAGCCAAGTCCTCTCAGAGCAGAGCAGGAAAAGCACGGCTGCCTTCAGAACATCTCGCCACCAGCACCTGCTCCTACACGGCTCTCGTATGTAATGATCCACCTCAGTTTCCCCAACAAGCACCACTCAATTCATGACGTACCTCCCCCTTTGCTCTGCGGCCCATTACTTCCCTTCATTCCCCCTATAACAAAACCTCCAGCTGTGAACCGGATGCTAAACTGGACCCAGGGCCAGAGATGCACGGCCTCTCATCCAGACATTCAGGTTCTGGTGACCTTGGCAGACATAATACAGAGGCTTGCAGCTGGCAACTCCAGACACTCCCTTCAAGAGGCAAAACATGGTACCATGTTCTGGAAGGCAACGTTTCACTGTTCACTGAGACAGAATGCTGCCCACACTCTTTAGTCCAGTCCACTGACTCAGCTCTCTACAGAAGTAACCAGAGGTGCATGTGCTCGTTCTGTGGCCATAACAGACGCCATGACCAAGAGCAACAACAGGAGGGAAAGATTTATTTGGCTTATAGTTCTGACTCACAGTCCAGGAAACAGCGCTGCCAACAGTGGGCAGGGCCCTTCTACATCAGCCACCAACCAAGACAAACACCCCCCCACCCCCCCCCCCACCCCCCGCAGGTATGCTGACAAGCCTATGCGATCTGGCCAGTCCTTAAACTGAGACTTCCCTCTCAGGTACTCCTAGGCTGTGTCAAGTTGACAGTTAAGGCTAAGTAGGACACATGGAAAGATTGGTGCCTACTGACCTGGAACACGGTAGGTGCCTGCCTGACACGGAAGACGCGCTGGGTTTGATCCTCAGCAGCACATAAACTGAGTGCGGTTACACAGCTTTATCTTACCAGAACTCGGGAGGAAGAGGCAAGAGGATCAAAAGTCTTAGACTGTCCGGGACTGCACAACACGTTCAAGGCCAGCCTGGATGCATGAGACTCTGACTCACAAAATAAATAAATTTAACATAAGAAAATCTGCAGCTATGACTTCCCAACCATGATAGTTATACCCTCAAACTATGAGCCAAAATAAATACTCCTCTGTAGTGATATTTCATTTGTATTTTAATAAATAAAGCTTGCCTGAAGATCAGAGTGAAACAGCCCCCCTGGGTCAGCCTTAAAGACCAGGCAGTGGTGGCACACACTTCTAATTCCAGTAGCCACACCAGTTGCCACAGAAACCAGGCAGTTGTGGTGCACACCTTTAATCCAGCACAGGAGAGTGAAAGGCCAGAGAAGATTCCATTTTTGTGCTGGGCCCTTTTGGGACCTTGAACTATACCCCCACCCCCAGGATAAGCTGAAAGCTGCAGAAGAGCTGAAAGTCGCCCCCAGGACAAGCTGAAGGCTGTAGGACCCCTCTTTAGGGGAAGTATTAGCTAATGGAGAAACCTAAATTACATAAAGTTGCTGACTGCAGCCCATTCCCCCGCTCAGCTTCCCCTATCAGCTGGGCGATATTTCAAGCAGCCCCTGTGGTTAGCACAGGGTCAGCAAATGTCTGGAGGATGTAACCAGGGGGCTATTGCTCCTCCCCTTAGAAACTAACAGCCTATTAGAAGCTCACAGCTAAGCTTTACCTCACCTTTAGCCAATTATGATATAGGAGAAGTAATTTTGTACTTTGTAAACTTGTGACTGCTTTGTGTTTTTTTTATATATATATATATAAACTCTTACAATAACAGACAGGGTCCTTCTCCCCCCATCTGTGGTGTCAGACCGTGAGGCAAAGGACCCGTGCTAGCCCATACTTAATAAGGGAAACCTTGCTTTCGCACTCAGAAGTGTGGCTCTGGGGTGGTTTTCTTGGGGGTTCCTGGACTCAGACACAACAGAGACATCTCTCACTCACAGTCTCATTCTGAGATTCCTGGAGGCAGGACCGCATTTTCAGACTTGCTTTTCTGACCTTCAGGTCGAACCCTGATTCTCTGAGTTTTTATTAATCATGCAAGTGTGGCGTGGCGATGCTGGCCAGACACTCAGGAGGCCAAAGGAGGAGCGTCACTTGAGCCCAGAAGTTCCGGGACTCTCAAGAAATCTGCTTTAAGACTCTTGTTTGATCCTAGTTACATAGAAAGTTGTCAATGTATACACATGGGGATTAAAGACAAGCAGCAGACATGTCTCTCTCTAGCTTGTAAAGTTGATGGTTTCAACTTTATTTCTGCGTTTCCCACGCTTTCTACTCCAAATGTGCTAATCTCATAATCAGAAAAACAAACATTTCTTAGAGACAGCCCTGGGGGCTAGGGTTGTAGCTGGTTTGGTAGATCGCTTTCCACTTGTGTCTGAAGCCGTGGGTTTGCTCCCCAGCACGCTATATACACTGAGCTGCTGGTCCACACTGCAGTCCCAGCACTTATGGGGTGGAGACAGGAGGACTGAAAGTTCAGGTCCACTCTTGGTTACGGGGTGTCAAGCAGGGTGGGACACATCACATTATCCCTCAAAAGTCACAACATGCTACAGCCTACACTTCAATGATGTGCAGCTAGATATCCCGAGAAAGGAAGGTATATCCACTAACCTGTGTTTCCCCTAAAATGCGCGCACGCACAGTGCATGTCTGCAGGCCCAGCTCTGAGGGGGGCTGACCGGCAGGACTGCAAAGACTCGGAGGTCAGCCGGAGCTGCACACCCCACCCTTCCAACCCTGTCTCGCACGGAAATAAGGTGAGAACGGGCGGCTGTTCCCAGACTCCCAAACCGGCGCTGGGTTCCATGGCAGCGCCCCACAGGAGCCCAGACACTCACGTCTCCTGAAGAATCACCATCTGCAGGTCTCCCCTGCGTGGCCAAGTAGTGTTTCCGCACCAGATGAGACAAGGCAGGGTGAGGCATGGCAAGGCCTACGGGCCCGCCGGGGTGCACAGCCGCAGGGCCCTCCCTCAGTCACGCATGCGCAGACTCGCGAAGCCCGAGCACCCCACTTGTCCTGCGCAGACCGCCAATCTCCAGCGGAGCCTCAGCCACTCCAGAGGCTTCCCGCCAAAGCCACGTCCAATCAGCAAGTGCCAGCGCACCAATTCTAGCCACATCCAATCATAGGTGAGATATGAGACCTAAGCCTGCCCCAAAGCGCTCTGGACCAATGAGCATCCAGGGCGAGCTCGTTAATTACCCAAGCTTCTTGCTCAAACCGTTAGGCGCTCGAGAGAGGCGGTTGAGGATCCGTGCTGAGGGACTACTGAGGTGCTTGGCTAGGAGTCCAACATGGTGAGAGCATCCCTAGACTGGGGTGGGCCTGCTGGAGAGACACCGCCATCTCCTCCACAGAGTGGGGGGCTCAGCAGGGGCCCACAGGCCGGGAAGGGTGAGCCAGGGCGGGGTTGGGGGGGTGAGCCAAGGCCCCGGGGATGGTGAGCGAGGAGCTGGGGGGGGGGGGGGGGCCAAGGCCCCGGGGATGGTGAGCGAGGAGCTGGGGGGGAGCCAAGGCCCCGGGGATGGTGAGCGAGGAGCTGGGGAGGGGGGGGGAGCCAGGGCGGGGTTGGGGGGGTGAGCCAAGGCCCCGGGGATGGTGAGCGAGGAGCTGGGGAGAGGGGGTGAGCCAGGGCAGGGTTGGGGGGATGGTGAGCGAGGAGCTGGGGAGGGGGGGTGAGCCAGGGCGGGGTTAGGGGGTGAGCCAAGGCCTCGGGGATGGTGAGCGAGGAGCTGGGGGGGGGTGAGCCAAGGCCTCGGGGATGGTGAGCGAGGAGCTGGGGGGGGGGGTGAGCCAAGGCCTCGGGGATGGTGAGCGAGGAGCTGGGGGGGGTGAGCCAAGTCCCCAGGGATGGTGAGCGAGGAGCTGGGGTGGTGAGCCAGGGCCCGGGAGGGTGAGCTAGGGCTTGGGGAGGATGAACAAGGACCTGAGGGGGATGAGCCAAGGCCCGGATGGTAAGCCAGGGCCCGGGAGGGTGAGCGAGGACCTGGGGGGGGGGAGCAAGGACAGGGCCAGGGAGGGGAAGTGAGGAACCGGGGTGGGAGTGAGGACCTGGGGCGGGGGAGCCAGGGCCCGCCAGGGTGAGGGGGAGTGAGCGAGGGCTTCGGGGTCCAGAGGTTGCAGCAACCTCCCTCTCCAGGGTCCTTGTTGAGCCTCAGGTTCTCGTGAGAACGGGATTCCCCTTGGGGTGCAGCCCCCACCTAGAGTCCCAGCTCTGCAGATACTGACCAAAGAGGCTGGGCAAGAGTTCGAGGCCAGCCTCAGTCACATAGAATTCCAGGCTTCAGAAAAGACAAAAAGGAGGGTGGCAGAAAGGTTTTGGAGAGAGAGCATTTGTCTAGTGTTTTCCGGTTGCCAGTGCTCTTTTTTTTTTTTTTTTTTTTTTTTTTTTTTTGGATTTTTCGAGACAGGGTTTCTCCAGTGCTCTTGAGTGAGGGAACAAGCCATGGCGTTGGTTCCAGAAAATTCTAGAAGCTACCAAGCTTTCTGGTCTAATGCTCACCATGGGAAAAGTAAAAGTTGCCGACTCCAAAGAGCCTTTGTTTGGAATTTTAAGACCACCTACAGGTGTAGGGAATCAGTTTGCCCCCTGCTCCACCCAGCTTCCTAGAGAACCTTTGTGTGTTTGGTGCCAGCTGCAGGTGGCTATGGTATGGGGTTTGTAAGCGGTACTGTGTGTTCCCACCAGAAAGTAGAGCTGAGCATGTGGCATGCGGTAATCCCAAACACAATGGAGGCTGAGGCGGGAAAATTAGACGTTCCGGAGTAGGCGGAGTTAGTGAATTTGAGGCCAACATAGGCTGCAAGACCTTACAAGAGGAAAAAGTAAAATAGACTCTTTAAGATTTGTTTTCAGTTGTGTGTAGTGTCTGTGAGAAGTATGTGTTTAAGAGTACAGTTTCCCAGAGAAGCCGGAAGAGGGCACTGAACAGGCAGGAGCTGGATGGAGTCAGGTGGTGGTGAATTCCCTCTGCAAGGACCTCTCTTAGTCTCCCCAGCCCGAAGAAGGGAACCTTTTCCAATACTTGCATTCATTTAAAAGTAACACTGGCTAACAAGTGCCAGAGAAGAGCTAGGTCTAGATGGCTTGTGTCACGGTCTCCTGATCCTGCCCGCCTCACTCGTCCTCTTGCCTCAGTCTCCTGACTGAGCTGCTAACTGTCGTGTGCCACCACGCCTGGCTTAATCATTTTTCATTAAATTGCTGAGAGGACATTTCGGTCCTCTTAGCCTTCTCTGCGTGGACCTTGGCAGCATGTTCTGTCTGGTTTGCTTTCTGTCGCTGCGCTAGCACGCTGACCAGAGCAGCTTGCGTGATGAAAGTTTGTCTTTCAGCAGGGACATCTAGGCAAGCGCTGAAGGAGACCATGCAGGAACACTGCTTACTGGCTGGCTCTGCCTGCTTTCTTACACAGCCCAGGCCTATCTGACTAAGGATGGCCCTGCATATGGAGGTCGAGCCCTCCTGTGAGAATCATTAATAAGAAACTGCCCCACAGATGGTGCTCCTTCCCATGTGACTCTAGTTGGTGTCCAGCTGACAGAAATAACCAACACAATGTTTTTGTATATGCCTTAATTTTTCAAAATTAACCTTTGAAAACTTGCACAACTTCCCTATAAATTATATAGAATCTTTGTATATTTGCTTCAAAAAATATCTGTCTTGTTTTCATTGAAGAAGTTTTTGCAGTTTTTTCCTGGTGTCGGGGGGTTCTGTTTATTTTTGAGACATAAAAGCCTTGCTGGGATTTTATAAGTAGTAGATAAGGGGCTGTATTTGCTTCATTTTTGCATTACATTTACTTATGTGCATGAATGTGCACATGGCTGCAGTGGAGCTCAGAAGACTGCAGAAGGGGGTTGGTAGTCAGTGCCTTTCATCACTGAGCCGTACGCCAGCCCTGTATTTTCTTTTATTAAGAAAATTGGTGGCTAGGCGTAGTGACATATACCTTTAATCCCAGCACTTGGGAGGTGGAGGAAAATATCTTTGTGCGTTCTAGTCAACAACCAGAGCAACACAGTGAGACCCTGTCTCAAAACAAAAAAGAAAGAAAATTGACAGGAAAATAGATAGCAAAGTTTGGGCCTTTCCGACTTGTGGTGCAGCACAGAGCAGCCAATTGTAAGCTCAGTGGGGGATCCATGACGCCTATCTAAGGTGTAGAAATACTTTTTCAAATAAGAATACTTTCCTATCTTGTGAACATCAACTGACACCTATTGTTTGCTCTGTGGGATAAAACCATCGCTGTTTTGTTTTTTAAAGTTGATCAGAAGCATATGTAACTGCTGATGGGCTAATTCAACTGTCTGCACTCGAAAGATAGCACACCAGAAGGTGCATGCCAGCAGTTTATAACCGTAGCTGCACATGAGTGCATACAGCACGAGCATGCATACACTTTGTATGACATGCAATACAGTGTTATCCTTCATAAAGTTATGCTCAAGAACCCATGATTTATAAAGAAAAAGGTCATTTTCTAAATAAGTTCATAGCCACATTAATAGCTATCTTGGGTCATGTTTGGTCCATGGGCCACAGATAGCATACCTCTGTAGAATGTGTGATGTGACATCCTGAAAACTTCATTTGATCTCTACATATGTGTGGGGGTGACTTGTTTAAAACTGGACAGGTGGCTACTGGGTGTAGTTAGGTCCTGGCATGAAAGCACTTCTTTCAAAATGATGACTTGGGTGAAATCCAAAAAGGTTAAATCAAAAATCAAAAGAGGGTTAAAGAAGCCATAGCCGGATATGGTGGCACAGGCCTATAATCCTAGCACTATGTATACTGAGTTCAGCCTGGGTTATGACCAATCCCTGCCTTAAATTTCTGAATAAAGAAGAGATTCAGGATAGACTAGCATCTCAATACTTCACTGTCTGGGAATGTTATATTCCAGGAAGTAAAGTGATTAAACAGAATGGTATCTTTATGAAGAATATTAACTCAGATGTGTTCCTGAGTCAGCTTCCTGGCCCAGAATGGATGGAGAGTGATAAACGGGTGGCCTAGATGGGCAGAAGGAAGACACATGACTGCCGGGCGTGGACTGGGTGACCTGGGACCTACTCCTCTCACTGGAGTATCTCTTCTCCTTTAGTTGGCCACAACTAAAACCGGATACTCTTCAGAGAATTACTTCAACTCTCCCTCATGAGCCCTTAAACTTGAAAGCGTTTGGAGAGTAGCAGACACTCTGGGGCGAACTGCTACTTCACAGAAGGGCTAGCTTGGTGTGTGGGTTTACTGCCATAATCCTAGCACTTGAGGGGCTGAGGCAAGAGGATTGCCACTGGTTTGAGGCCAGCCAGGGTCAGTGAAACTATATCCAAATAGGGCACGTTTAGAGCAACCCAAGCTGTTTGATCTCTCTGTGTGTGTTTGTCTTGGGATAGGGCTGGTCTCGAACCTAATCTTTCTTCTCAGTGCTGGGATTATTATGGCCTGTGTAACCGCACTTGGTAGAGTCAGTTTTTGATAGAGATAAAGGCATGCCTGAGCGTTGCTGTAAATAAAGTGTGGAAAAGACACTGTGGTGCTACACAAAATTATGTTGGTATGTCATACAGCTTCAAGTGAATGAACACCTTGTTTCTGTTCTGGGTTCCAGCGTGAGTGTATCTCTATCCACGTGGGGCAGGCAGGTGTCCAGATCGGCAATGCCTGCTGGGAACTGTACTGCCTTGAACATGGCATTCAACCTGACGGTCAGATGCCAAGCGACAAAACCATCGGTGGCGGGGACGACTCCTTCAACACATTCTTCAGTGAAACCGGAGCTGGCAAGCATGTGCCCAGAGCAGTGTTTGTGGACCTGGAGCCCACTGTGGTCGGTAGGTGCCTGGGTCAGGGTGGCAGCTTTCCTGGGAGAGCGTGAGTGTCTCAGGAAAACCTGCTGACATCTCTGCAGAGTGTACAGCTGTATAGATGTGTGCTTGTGACTTTGTTGGGGGAGAAACTGAATATAACCACATATAATCACAAACTAGGAGACGCTGTTGACATATAAGCTCAGTAGAATTGCATGGCCCTTGCCTAAAAGACTCATGGCCCATATGGTCTCTCTAGATGAAGTGCGTACCGGTACCTACAGACAACTCTTCCACCCAGAGCAGCTGATCACTGGGAAGGAAGATGCAGCCAATAATTATGCCAGAGGTCATTATACCATTGGCAAGGAGATTGTTGACCTGGTCCTGGACCGAATTCGAAAACTGGTAAGAGGGTTGCAGAGGAGGCTTCATGTGGTGCTTGTCCTGGTCCAGAGAGTTGCTCTTGATGGTGGTGGGGGTATGGGCATTTTGGCAAAAGGGTTAGAATCAAAAATTTCATGAGTTTACCAAAATACTTTACCACAGAGCCTGTGCTTTGATGCATCCATGGGTCTTCATTGTGGTGTTCAAACTGCAGTGTGTTGTGGAGACAGTGGGTTTGTGTCAGTTTGCAGAGTGGAACTCATGAGGCTGGGGCGTGGCTCTGTAGGCACTGGCTTACGTACTCTGGCTTCCCACAGGCAGATCTATGCACAGGACTGCAGGGCTTCCTCATCTTCCACAGCTTTGGAGGGGGCACAGGATCTGGGTTCGCATCTCTGCTCATGGAACGGCTTTCAGTGGACTATGGCAAGAAGTCCAAACTGGAATTCGCCATTTACCCAGCCCCCCAGGTCTCCACAGCCGTGGTGGAACCCTACAACTCCATCCTGACCACACACACGACACTGGAGCATTCTGACTGCGCCTTCATGGTGGACAACGAAGCCATCTACGACATCTGTCGGCGCAACCTGGATATTGAACGCCCCACATACACCAACCTGAACCGTCTGATCGGGCAGATCGTGTCCTCCATCACAGCCTCCCTGAGGTTTGACGGGGCTCTGAATGTGGATCTCACGGAATTCCAGACCAACCTGGTGCCATACCCTCGCATCCACTTCCCGCTGGCCACCTACGCCCCCGTCATCTCAGCTGAGAAGGCGTACCATGAGCAGCTGTCCGTGGCAGAGATCACCAATGCTTGCTTCGAGCCAGCCAATCAGATGGTCAAGTGTGACCCTCGCCACGGCAAATACATGGCCTGCTGCATGTTGTACAGGGGGGATGTGGTCCCAAAAGATGTTAACGCGGCTATTGCTACCATCAAGACCAAGCGCACCATCCAATTTGTGGATTGGTGCCCAACTGGCTTTAAGGTAGGACTGGGTACTGTGACCATCATATCTGCCAGTTCCTGCTTCAGGGCCATCCAAAGCTTTGGGCAAGAATTCACCTTTCCACGTCAGGCTCCAAAGAAAGCATGTATTGTAATTAACTTCTAAGTGACTTTGTTTTTCCAAATAATGCTGAGTATCCTTTCTTAAAACCATCAATTACCAAACCTGTAGCAGACTAATGAATTTTTCTCTGTTGGAGAAACATGGAGAAGCAAGGACATCCGGGGAGGGAGTGTCTCACAGGTGTGCTGTGCCTCGCACAGGTTTCCTCCCAGCTGAACCTGTCCCCACAGGGGGACAGTATGAGTCAGGCTGGCCGTCCCTACAGAAAGAGTCTGCCAACACCAGTCGGCATCACTGGTTTACCACACAGTCTTTTTACTTGGACTACACTAGTTTCCATGTTTAAAAATTAGATTTTAGTTTGGCATTGATGGTGGCACATGCCTGTGATCCCAACACTAGAGAGTTCAAGGTATTCCTTGACCCCATAGTGAGTTTGAAGCCAGTCTGGGCTTTGGAAATAATTTTTATAGCCTTTAATTAAAAAAAATATTAAAACTATGAAAAGCTGAAACTCTACTTTCATGGTGAATAACAAAGCTTCTGTCCTGATAAAACGGAGCAGTCTTTGCATATTCAAGGTATAGTCTGCCTCCTATGTGGTTGACAGCCCAGCAGAGAGAAGCAAAGGACCCCTGTTCATCTTAAAGTGGGCGTGTCCTTCTTGATCAGAGTAAGACGTCTTATGTCTCTGTCCTTGCCTGTTCCCATCTCCAGTCTGACTGTTCCTATCTGCTGCTAACAATTACCTGTTCATCAGGATATGAAAAGGGTTTATCACCCCTCAGCTACGATTTCTTGCTAGGGTTCACTGCTACATGGGAGTTTCCCACACATTCGTACCAAGAGTTCCTCTTCCTTTAACTAAGCATACAGTATACCGTGGGTAGGGTTCTCGTTCTTTGCCTTTGTTGTTCCAGTCCGGCCATTAGTGGTTTAAGTAAGTCCTTCAAAATCATGTGTTGCCTTGTATAGGTGATTATTCCCCCAAAAGTATGGTGTATTTGCAGCTTAACCTGGGTCCACAGCTAGTGAACTTAGTATTTCTGAGGCTATTATAAACTCGACTGTATGTTCTTCTCTGGCAGGTGGGTATCAACTACCAGCCCCCCACCGTGGTGCCTGGGGGAGACCTGGCCAAGGTGCAGAGGGCCGTGTGCATGCTGAGCAACACCACTGCCATCGCCGAGGCCTGGGCCCGCCTGGACCACAAGTTTGACCTCATGTACGCCAAGCGGGCCTTCGTGCACTGGTATGTGGGAGAAGGCATGGAAGAAGGGGAGTTCTCAGAGGCCCGGGAGGACCTGGCAGCGCTGGAGAAGGATTATGAAGAGGTGGGCGTGGATTCCGTGGAGGCAGAGGCAGAAGAAGGGGAGGAATACTGAGTGTATGGGTCTGACTTCCCCACCATTGAAACTAAAGGGCTTATTTACTCATTAAACTTTCTGTATCGAGGCATTGCCTTCCTGTGTGCTGTACTTCCTAACAAAATTCCTTTCTAGATACCTGCCTTTCCTGCATAAATTTCTCTAGGGAAAACATCAGTTTTTCCCTAAGAAATGATAAACCTGCCTGTGTCCAGTTTTAAGTCCTAACTAAGGACATTAGGATAATGTGTTTAATGTTGAAGTGCTGCTGGACCAGCACAGAAACGGACCCTGTCTTGGTTTGCTGGGGACAGCGTCCTCCTGGGCCCCTGGCATGTGTCCTGGGACTGCAGAGCTCAGTGCCTGATGCTTCATTTCCACTTAGCCATTTGCTCCCTCCCACCCCCGCCTGGTGTCACACGGCTGTTGGAGGTTATCCAGAACCACCCACCATCACATGGCCCTGTTGTACTGAGGTCGTCACCTTTGGCCAAGCCCTTGTTCCTGGTATGGAATTAAGTGTTGAATACTGGTCTTGGTAGGTTCTCTTATGCAATAGCCAAGCATTTTCTTGGTGATGACCTTTTTCCCATCAAGGGCTGCTCAGTCATATGTCAGCACAGAAGGTTCTTGTGTCGCACCGTATAGACCCACATGCAGTCGCTCCTTCCTGGTCGGTCCAGAGATACTTAGATGTGCACATGAGCCATATGTGGATGTGTAGATCTTCCAGAAGGATTGGTCAAAACAAAGCTGCTGTGAGGGTCCAGATAGTTGAGTACAGTAGAAAATGTGATGTATCCAGGCTTGGTCTACTCTCTCTTCACCTGCTAACTGGTGCTGAGCAAACCAGTTCTCCTTCTCTGGACCTCAGGCTCCTGTGAAAGGACTGCAGGGGGCCCACCCTTCCTGCTTGAGCAGCACAGGTTTGTGCTTCTGCAGACTTCCCAAGGTGTGGCGTGTGCTTAACCAGCTGTCAGAGGCCAGGGCTCTTGAGGCCTGGCTTCCAAGCACATCTACTTCTCGTGATTTTAAGTACTGCTTCAGTAGTGGGCCCTCAAACCAGCAGCACTGCCCTGATATGGATGTCCTGGAGCACCCAGTGTGGGCTCAGGCTGCCATAGAGCCATGGGTGCTGATTCTGCTTCCCAGTTGAGAAGCTCACTGCCTGTGTCCCTAGAGAAAGCCTTTTTTAGTGAGAGGGTGGACGGTACTCCACACCCAGTTCTCCAAGTCAAGACTGCAAGACTGGCTTCAGGCACAAATGGCACAGCAGGAGAGAATATGGACAGGAAGCTGGGGGTGGTCTAAAGCAGACAGGACGGATACCTGGTCTCTGGCAGAGGACACTCTAGGTATCCTTGCTGCCTACAGTGCAGTATCAGCCGTTGTTTATACGTTGACCAGGGCCCGGGCATTGAGTGTGGGCTAGGGGTGAGCACCAACCTGCTGTAAGCATTAGTAGCTCCAGAGGGACTGTGGGGCTCTGTCCCTTGGCTTCTGTAGCGGGCTTCCTGCCGATTCCCTGGTTTGTTGACCTGGTTTCCCAGATCTGTACCTTCACACCAGCTACCCAATATTTCTAGGCCAGAAATGCTCCCTGCCACTCAGTCTATGATTTAAACCTATCTGGTTTTCATGGCTTTTTTTTTAATACTGCTTAAATTCCATTTTTACTTAGCTGGGGGCCATGTTCTTAGCATGGCATCTGTGTGGAGGTTGACTTGCAGGAATTGGTACTCTCCTTCCACACTGAGGTCCCCAGGATGGAAGTACCTTTATACACTGTGTGGAGGTTGACTTGCAGGAATTGGTACTCTCCTTCCACACTGAGGTCCCCAGGATGTGTGGAGGTTGACTTGCAGGAACTGGTGCTCTCCTTCTACAATGAGGTCCCCAGGACGGAAGTGCCTTTATACCTGTGTGGAGGCTGACTTGCAGGAATTGGTACTCTCCTTCCACACTGAGGTCCCCAGGACGGAAGTGCCTTTATACCTGTGTGGAGGCTGACCTGCAGGAATTGGTGCTCTCCTTCCACACTGAGGTCCCCAGGATGTGTGGAGGCTGACTTGCAGGAACTGGTGCTCTCCTTCTACAATGAGGTCCCCAGGACGGAAGTGCCTTTATACACTGTGTGGAGGCTGACTTGCAGGAATTGGTACTCTCCTTCCACACTGAGGTCCCCAGGATGGAAATGCCTTTATACACTGAGCCATCTAGCCTGTTTTTAGGTTTCCTACTCTCGGCTGGCCTTAACCTCATGACCCTGCTGCTTCTACATGCTGGGATTACGGGTATGAACCACACTTTCCATCTAAACCTGATGCTTGTGATAAGCCAAGCTTTGTGGTTTATCCTTCCTTACACCATGGGTAATCTAGCTTTTCCACACCCTTCCAAGTCCCAGTCCTCATTCCTCAGACTGCTCAGAATTGCGCGTGTGTATGAATGTGCACACTTGGATGGCATACAAGTGTGTCGGGGCACACACAGAGACAGAATACTGTTTTCCACCTCTGGCTTTGTTGCTCTTGGTGAAGGCCCAGCTCTAACCACCTCTGCTCACTCAGGCATTCTACCTCCTGGGTAAGCAGATGCACTTTGAAGGTGTTACCAGAATGAGTGGACATTTCCTCCCTTCAGCAGGAGAGCTCTCTAATGCCAGCTGCACTAAGTGGATTCCCACTGTCCACTCCCCTTCCCCTAGCCCACAGCACCTAATACAGGAGCCATGCTTGCTGAGCTGAGACAATGGGGCTACCCTAGCCTTGTGATCCAGGGTGTGCTGCTCTGACTTTGTGGGGCGCGGCCCTGCCCTGTTCCTTTCCCTCCGTGTTTTTTACCTTAAAAATCTATTTTAATTGACTATCCTCAACATGTTTCCTGAGCTTTAAATAGCAGTGATAATTTTAATGACTAAAAATACCACAGGGCTAATAATGAGATTTAGGTGAGAAAATAGACAGGGATGAGTATGGAGAGACGGCTTACAGCAGGGTTTCTGTGGTGTGTGCTATGTGTGGTCCCTTTCGTATCCAGTGTCACACACACACACCTCACACAAAGGCAATTACATCCCAAATCATAAATTTTTGAATAGTTAGCTCTGGAAAAAATCTTGGCAATGGAGTTCAAAAACAAACAAATAATGTTTATAATCAGGCAACCATTATCTAAGGAAGTGTAAGAAGCTGTAAGAACAAAAATGGGCCCAGCATAAAGGAAGTCACACATGTGTGTCCTGGTGGCCGGTTTATTGTTCTAGAATGTGGTGAACTGGGTGTGCCCATATTGGTGTGTGGGGGGGCGAATAGAAAGGAGGGACCAATGCAGATAACAGTCCTGAAGGAAGCGGATATAGAAGCAACACAGCAGTGTCTACACTGGAACCTGATGGAGGATAGTCTCCATGGTGACACACAGCAGTGTCTACACTGGAACCTGATGGAGGATAGTCTCCATGGTGACACACAGCAGTGTCTACACTGGAACCTGATGGAGGATAGTCTCCATGGATGTAGAAGGAGCTGCGGGCAGGCCTGCTTTTCTTCCCACCCAGCTCTCGCACGGCTAGTTTTACACCCGAACTAACAACACACAAACTGTATTCATATAAACACTGCCTAGCCCATTATATCTAGCCTACTTGGCTAACTCTCACACCTCGACTAACCCATTTCTAATAATCTGTATAGCTTACCAGGAAGATTCTAGCGTACGTCCATCTTGGGTCGGAGCTTCATCGCGTCTGCCCTGAAGAGGAGAGGCATGGCTTCTGCCTCACTTCTTCTTCCTCCCAGCATTCTGTTCTATTTACTCCACCCACCTATGTTCTAACCTATCAGGCCAAGCAGTTTCTTTATTAGCCAATGACCTTCCTTCATCACATGGAGACACAGCAGTGCCCACACCGGAACCTGATGGAGAATAGTCTCCATGGAGACACACAGCAGTGTCTACACTGGAACCTGATGGAGGATAGTCTCCATGGAGACACACAGCAGTGTCTACACTGGAACCTGATGGAGGATAGTCTCCATGGAGACACACAGCAGTGTCTACACTGGAACCTGATGGAGGATAGTCTCCACGGTAACACAGGCCTTGCAGAACCAGGATCCTTCCAGCCTGGAGCTCCAACCAGGCTGTTCTGGAGCAGCAGCACTCAGGCCTACAGCAACTGCATGGGCTCAGGGATGAGACCTTTGGGACCTCGGAAGCATCTGCCTTTCCCTATTAATATCCCAATTGGAAATCTCTCCTTACACGTAAGTGTTGGGATACATGTAGTTTAACAAGAAGACTTACTTGATGATAAATCCCAGTAACTATTATAATTTAGTGTAATGTTTTGTTTGTGCTCCAACAAATAAAGCTTGCCTGAAGATCTGAGAAGCAGCAGCTGGCCACTAGTTCTTATCTCTATGAAATACTCAGACTGAAAGTTTGAGCTCCTGTCTCTTCCTGCCTTATATTCCTCTCCACCCAGCCATATCCCTTCCTGTCTCCACCTCCCTAGTACTGGGATTAAAGGCATGAGCCACCACCACTTGGCTCTGTTTCTCTTTTAGACAGATTCTGTCTCACATAGCCCAGGGTGGCCTTGAACTCACAGGTTCTCCAGAGTCCTGGGGTTAAAGGTGTGTACCACCACTGCCTGGCCTCTGTGACTAACTAGTGTGGCTAGCTCTGCACTCTGATCATCAAGCAAGCTTTATTTGTTAAAGCACAAACAAAATATTATCACAATTTAGGAAACATTTTCCAGGAGCCTGACGGTAACAAGATGTGTGTACATAATAGAAGAATTAATGGGAGTAATTAATAGTGATAATGTGCAGGAGCCACTCTGTGGCTCATTAGAATAATGTAATTTTGCCTATCTGTTTGCTATTGAATAATAGGATTATGTTTCATTTTGTTTGTATAAAACTTTAAAAACCATGAGGGTATATTTAATGTAGTGAATTTGGCTACTTTTGAAGAGACTCCCAGATTCTGGGTATGGCTTGAGCTAACAACTGTGGCATTCCACAAAATGTTTCAGGCCCTATTCCACAGACAGGAAAAGCTACTTTTCCTGATGTTGCTACGAAACACCCGGGAAAAACATTTTAGGAAAGAAGGGTTTGTGCTCAACTCATTCTCTTTTTAAAATGTTTTTAAAGATTTCTTGTTAGCCATAGGTATGTATGTGTGTCTGTGTGAGTATATGCACATATGTGTGGGTGCCCAAGGAGGCCACATGGCATCAGATCCCCGGGAGTGCAAGTTGCAGGCCGTAAGGAGCTCGACATGCAATGGGAATCGAACTCAGGTCTGCTGATAGAGCCGTGCATACTCTCAGCCCAGAACCGTCTTCCCAGCTCCTCACTTTCCCTCTGTTCAGTCGGGGATGCCAGCCCAGCTCCTCACTTTCCCTCTGTTCAGCCGGGGATGCCAGCCCAGCTCCTCACTTTCCCTCTGTTCAGCCGGGGATGCCAGCCCAGTTCCTCACTTTCCCTCTGTTCAGCCGGGGATGCCAGCCCAGCTCCTGACTCTCCCTCTGTTCAGCCGGGGATCCCAGCCCAGCTCCTCACTTTCCCTCTGTTCAGCCGGGGATGCCAGCCCAGCTCCTGACTCTCCCTCTGTTCAGCCAGGGATCCCAGCCTGTGGTACTGTCCATATCTAAGGTGAGTCTTTCCCCCTCAAACCAATGGAGCTATTCCTCACAGACAGGCCCAGAGATTTGCTTCCCTGACGATTCTAGGTTCAATCACGCTGACAAGATTGCCGTGCACAAACCCTGTGACACAAAACACCTGGTAAGCATCATCAGCACCAGCTAGAGAAAGGGAGGTCATTTTTATTCAAGCTTCCTTCGCTAAAGGGACATTCAAAAGTCCTTACTAAGACTTTGGTGCTTGCCTCACCCCTTGTCATCAGGTTTTAGATGAATATGGTTCTCCCCAGTATGACAGGTAATTTTAGCATCAACAAAAGCACAGATCCAGAAATTCAGACAAAATGAATGTCACTTCAAAGTGTAATTATTGTTGCTATCATTAATTTAGCTAAAAATCTTAATTAGCCAATCTTCATTACAAATACATTTCAGGTAGCTAGAGAATTGCCCCAGCAGCTCAGAGCACTTGCTGATCTTGTAGAGGACCAAGGTTCAACACCCGTCACCCACATGCAGCTCATCCCAAGGAAGCCTACGCCCACTTCTGACCTCTGCAGGCACCAGGCATGCACACAGCGTGCATACATACATGCAGGAAAGCACTCATGCACATACAGTAATAAATGCTTTTAAAGGACATTTTTGGGGTAGGAGAGGTGACTCAGCAGTTAAGAGCACTTGTTGCAGAGGACCCAGGTTCAATTCCCAGCACCTCCATGGTGGCTCACAGTCACCCATAGCTCCAGTCCCAGGAATCTGATGCCTTCTTCTGACCTCCTCAGCCATCAGGCATGTACATGGTACACACTCATATACGTAGGTAACTACATACACACACAAAAATTAGATCTTTAAGCTTGGTTTTGATCAAAAGAAAAACCAGGGTGTCTTTTATTCATGAATACTTACATTTTCTTACTTTTCCGTAAGACTTCATGTTTTACTAGAAGAGGGTGAATTTAGCATATATGTCCATCCTACCTATTCTGTGATTTAATGGACTAGCCGAGAATGTTTGGACAGGACAGGCTGTAGTTTGGTTGGTAGGGTGCTTCTCTAGCTCCCATGAGGCTCTGGATTGATGGAGGAGGGTCATCTTTCTATCTGTTAATTTCATTGGTTAAGCAATAAAGAAAGTGCTTGGCCCTCATAGGTTAAAACATAGGTTGGAGGAGTAAACAGGACAGAATGTTGGGAGAAAGAAGCTGAGTCAGGGAGTCGCCATGATTCTCCCACTCCAGGCAGACGCAGGTTAAGATCATTCCTGGTAAGCCAGCTCGTGAGCTACACGGATATTAGAAATGGGCTAGTCCAGGTGCGAGAGTTAGCCTAGAAAAGGCTAGATGTAATGGGCCAAGCAGTGTTTAAAAGAATACAGTTTCCGTGTAATTATTTCGGGTAAAGCTAGCCATGTGGGCAGCCAGGTGCCGGGGACGTAGCCCGCTGCTCCTAATTACAACACTGGATATGCCCCCCAGCAGCACGTAACCACTGTGATAGCGCACACTTGCGATCCCAGAACTCAGGATGCAGAGACAAAACTCCAGTCCAAGTCATCCTCAGCTTCTTAGGAAGCTTGAGGCCAGCCTGGATTAGAGACCCTATCCAAAAATAAAGGAGTAGGGCAAAAGTAAGAATGTAAAAGGTTTTGTCCAGTGAGATTATCTGAACCCCAAATGTTACAAGTTATGCTATTGCTCATACTCCAGACCTTGACAGCGAGGCTTATTGCTAAAGGCAATGCCTATTTGGGTCGCAGAGCTCGAAGTGATGCTGGTACTGACCTGGAAGTTTGACCCCTGTTGGTAACTTCTGTACTGTTGGAGAAAACTATCTATTCGTGCTGCCAGAGGAGAAAAGTAAGCATTGATCTGACCTAGTTGTGAACCCTGCAAACTATGGCAATAACTGGTATTACTATAGAAGACATGACCATTGGTGTAATCGTGGCATGAAAATGGGCCTAACCAACCACCTCCTGATTGGATTTAAGTCCTACTGCATAAGATGAAACCCATACACCTCTGAGATTCCATCTTACACCTATAATAATGGCCAAGATCAAAAACACTGATGACAACTTATGCTGGAGAGGTTGTGGGGTAAAGGGAACACTCCTGCATTGCTGGTGGGAGTGCAACCTGGTACAGCCCCTTTGGATGTCAGTGTGGTGATTTCTCAGAAAATTAGGAAACAACCTTCCTCAAGACCCAGTAATACATCTTTTGGGTATATATCCAAAGGATGCTCAATTGTGCCATGAGGACATGTGCTCAACTATGTTCATAGCAACATTGTTTGTCATAGCCAGAACCTGGAAACAACCTAAATGCCCCTGGACCGAAGAATGGATAAGGAAAATGTGGCACATTTACACAATGGAGTACTACACAGCAGAAAAAAATGACATCTTGAAATCTGCAGGCAAATGAATGGATCTAGAAAACATCATTTTGAGTGAGTTAACCCACACCCAGAAATACAATTATATGCACTCACTCATAAGTGGTTTTTAAACATAAAGCAAAGAAAACCAGCCTACAAATCAAAATCCCAGAGAACCTAGACAACAATGAAGACCCTAAGAGAGACATACATGGATCTAATCTACATGGGAGGTAGAAAAAGACAAGATCTCTTGAGAAAATTGGGCACATGGGGACCATGGGAGAGGGTTGAATGGAAGAGGGGGAAGGAATGGGAGCAGAGAAAAATGTAGAGCTCAATAAAATCAATTAAAAAAAAAAGAAACCCATACTTGGCATCATTGTTGGGCTGGACAGATCATAGGCCCTAGGAGATAGGGCTATTATTCAGCAGAGTGGACATGTTGTTAAACTGACTCCTGATGACTTACCATGTGCCCATAGACCAATGCATCCTCCAGCCACATCTGAGAGGCTTCTATTCGCTGTGGATGGTGACTGACAGTGACCCATAACTGGCCACAGTGCAAAGATAGGAGACTGGAGTGCTCAGCCTGAAATGAAACATCTACACCGTGCCCCTCCTCCAAGGGCTCAGGGCTGATTGCATAAAAAGGGGTGTAAAAGCTATGAGTATCGAGGCAGTGGGGAAATACAAGGGAACTGTCGTCTGTGTGTAACAGGACAGCTGCACACGTGAACTCAGTGGTATGACAGCAGACAGCAGACTGGGTCCCGTGCATGCTCAAACCAACCAAAAACCTTCACGGAGAGGGGAGCCAGACGAGAGGTCTCGCCCCAGCTGTGGAGCTATGAATAGCTGCTGAGCCGGTGTTGGACAATATTGAATCACACTGTGGACCCCAAATTTGCATTTAGTTAATCTAAATAAACAAAATTGCATTTAGTTAATCTAAATAAAATTAATCTTCTGCCAGGAGGCGGAGTTAGCAACTAGTTAACAGAAAGTAACCACAGAGCCTCGGAGGGCATCCGGAAGAGAGAGGTGCATTGGAAGAAGCAGGGAGGGATTTGGAGTGGCCGGGTTTTGTTTATTTATTGGCAGAGCAGAAAGGATACGCTCTTTGGGAGATGCCAACTAGATCAGAGGTTAGCTAGTTGCTACTCAACCTCTCTGAGCTAGCGGGTTTTCACCCCAGCCCTTGAATCTCAAGGTTTATTTATAAATAGATTGATAGAGATTCAGTTAAAGCTACCTTTAGCAACAGTGGTAGAGCCAGTACCTGTGGGGGCAGAATCCCTGCCAGGCTGCTGCCTGGGCCACTGCCAGAGAAGCAGGCCGGTAAGTGAGGAGTCGCAATTGCTCTCTGAAATAGCAGTAGATTAAGCCACAAGCACTGGGCCGAAGTTAAAACAACAGATGGGGATGTCAGCTTCTGCCAAGAATATTAGAGCCGGTAAGCAGACCACCCAGTGGAAGGCCAGACTTCCATGAGCACAGCGACAGTGCGAATTGGACTGGATGATTGGATGAATGGGGAAGAGACCCCTAAGTTGAGTGGGTGGGGAAAGGAATCTCGGAAGACTGAATATGGTCAAGGAGCTAATAAAAATGAGTGCTTTAAGGACTAAAGAAAACAGAATATGGGCATTTTCTCTGACGTAGTAGAGGAGCAATTGGCAGATTGTAGTGTTCAGATCACCCGCACCGACGCTCCAGTAAGGAACCCCTCACCCACATTCCTATGAGTAACCCCTTAGTTGTGCTCCTGTACGTGACCCCCAGTAAACTCAGCCCACCAAGATAGACAGCTGAGGTGTTCCTTGGTCTGCCGTTGCCTGGGTGATGCAGTGGTAAACAGAAACAGGTTCCCTAGGAATCGCCACTCCACAGTCAAGCTAGCCCTTTGGGAAAACCCTAGCAAATCTTTGTAGTGGGGTGTCCAGGTGGGCCGACCAGCCCAGGATAGCTCACTTCCTCTTGCTCACGTGTTTGGGTTCCCAAATAAAAACTAAGCAGTTGTCAGGAAACAAGAACAGTGAGTAGATGAAAACCAATGAGGTTTGCATTGAAACCTATTTCAGAATTATCTACTTCAAGTTAGGGAAGACTTATAGTGGGAACTAATACCTTGGTTTATCTTTTTAAGGGCCTCTATTTTCATGAGAACTTTTCTGTCTGTAAAAGCACTCACCCTTCTTAGCCAGGGAAACAGGTCAGTTAACCCCGATTTCTTTTAGCTATGGTCGGGGTAAGACATTGGGAAAGACATTGGGAAAGATGGTCAACGGTTCTCCGGCCAAGGTGATGCTTGCTCAGCAGTAGGCCAGTTCACACCTCATTTCCTGGCTAATTGGTGAGCACCCTGCCCTAAGCGTGGATGACCACACCATACATGTGACCGTTGCTGACAACTGACAGCTTTACTCGGGTATTATCTTGGAAGCAAGGTAATCCTTAAACTCAGGAGGAGGATGCTGGCTGGATGTTTCTAAATACGTTTGCCACCTGGGGACGATAACAGCTTTGTTTCAGGAGAGAGCCTGCAAGCAGAGCTATATGGTGGTTTTCAATTGAGTAGCCACTGATTTTCCCCAGGCATTTCGGTCTCGCTTTCTGTCTTTTAAATAATTACTCACAGAGTTGAGTTTCTTTGTATGTTATGGGTATTTTTGAAGGTGCAACAGCGCAGGGGACTAAAGTCTGTTCCTGTTCATATGTTGGTGAATATGAAAACACACTGTGAAACTCATAACTGTAATTTTGCTACTGTTATGAATTGTAATGTAAGTATCTGATACTGGACATCTGTGAAGGGGTCATTTGATGCCTGAAGGGGTCATGACCCACAGGTTGAGGACTGCTGTCCTGTATAAAAACAGATCTTCCGCTCCATCGACAAACAGCTCCCTATCAGTAGGGAACCGTGGGTGGGTCTGTTAATGTAGGGTTATAAAGAACCAATTTACTTTTCTTGTCAGTCATGTGAACACCATTCCTGTAAACTATAATGAACAGAGACAAGCCTCCAAGTTAACCTGAAACTGATCAGACACCAGATTGGACCACCATGAAGACAGGCAGATAAGGAGGGGAATGAATGCCAAGTGGCAAATTCGAAAGGCGTTTCAGCTAATAATGACTTCACTACACAGTGGACTGTTGTAGGATACAGCTATTGCGAGACACGCAGGCAGGTGCTGGTGGGTGCTACACCTCTAATGCTACAGCAGTGGTTCTCAACCTGTGGGTTACAACCCCTTTGGGTGGTCACCTAAGGCCATCAGGGAACAAGGATATTTACATTGCAATTCATAACAGCAACACATTATGAAGTAGCAACAAACACAAGTCATGGTTGGGGTCACAACACAAGGAACTGGGTTAAAGGGTCGCAGCATTAGGAAGGCCGAGAACCACTGCTCTAGAGGGACTGCTCTCTTCCCAACAAGCTTTTACGTTTCTCACAGGCTGCAGTGACGTCTTGTGAAGTCTCTGTTCTGCTCATGAGTCCTGAAGGGGCAGAGAGAAAGGAGAGAATTCCAGGGAAGTTTCAAGCCTTTGCATCTTTTTTCCCTGTGTGTGTGTGTGTGTGTGTGTGTGTGTGTGTGTGTGTGCGCGCGCGCGCGCGCGCGCACACTCCCATGCATGTACCTACAGAGGCCGGAAGAGGTCATCAGACCCTCTAGACTTAGACTTACAGGCAGCTGTGAGTCTTCCAGAGTGGGTGCTGGGAACCAAGTTCTGGTCCTCTACTGGAGCAGTAAGAGCTTGGCTGTTCAGCTAGCTCTCAGCACCCAACTTAAACTTCTCCTCCTTTGTTTTAATAAAATGGAAAGTAGCCATACTCTTGTACTGTGACCGAGAATAGACCCTGCACGCTGACGGTGGGTAGTGGAAAGTAGCCACACTCTTGTATTTTGTGATCGAGCATAGACCCCTGCACACCCACGGTGCTTAGCTGCCTGGTGATCCCAAGGAAGTTCTCATGTTGGTGAGTGTGGTAGTGAGGAGACACGTGCTGAGTGGTTTGAGGGCGGAGAAAGGCTAAGTTGTTTGACCCCCCGAAGTAATTACAAACCAGTATGTTCTGAGCAGCCCTAGAGGCCTCCATGACAATGTGAGGAATTCCACCTACCAGCCCTTGGGTCAATCATAAAACTCATTTCAAGTCAATGGGTTGTTTTATAATATTAGTTAGATCTTATTTCCAATTATTTTATAGCCTAGTCATAATACACACACACACACACACACACACACACACACACGCATGTTTGAGTCTGGATGCTTTCCAAGCACCTCATGAAGAGAATGCAAATGCTTGTTTTATGTTTCCATAATGCCAAAACTGATGTGCTCTGAGGCAAGGACCGAGCAGGGACATGGACTCCAGCTTCGGTCTCACTGCAGACGAACTTGTCTGCGTCCGGTGACCTATGCCAGCTGCAGCACACTCTAGTCAGTGATACAAGTGCAGCTGAAGGAGCCAAGGTAGGGACCAAGGAAGGAGGACACGTTAGGGAAGAGCTCATCACTGAACCCCAAAGCTGAAAACGTCACACACCCCATTCCAGCCTGTCAAATGACGCCAGAGTGAAGCATGGTGGGAGCTTTCAGGTCAGAATTTCTTTTCTGCCTTCAGGAATTCTTTGTTTAAAATAATTTATTATTAGCTGGGCGGTGGTGGTGCACGCCTTTAATTCCAGCACTCAGGAGGCAGAGGCAGGCGGATCTCTGTGAGTTCGAGGCCAGCCTGGTCTACAAGAGCTAGTTCCAGGACAGGAACCAAAAGCTATGGAGAAACCTATCTCGAAAAATCCTAATAATAATAATAATAATAATAATAATAATAATAATAATAATAGTAATAATAATTTATTATTAACTCACTTTTTTAAAAAAAGAAAGTATTTGGACAGATTTCAAAAATGTGGTGAAATATGATATCTTGTATGACATTTGTATGCGCACACACACATGGGGGGTACAACTTGCAGGAGTAAGTTCTCTCTCTTACCCGATGGATCCTGCGGATGGACTAGGGTTTAGCAGCAAGCTCCTTTACCTGCTAAGCCATCTTGCTGGTCCCGCCTTTGACAACATTTTATAGCCAACCCTTTTTTAACAAGTCCATCCTTTTATTAATTACAGAAAATTGTCTGATACAATTCTCTCAGAAATTGGACTTCCTTACAAAGTATTGTCTGTTTTTTTCAAAATTCAGTTTATTTTTTGAATGCTAAGGATTGAATCTATACCTTCACACACTAGTCAAGTACTTTCCTACTGCGTTATATCTTTGGTTTAATTAGTTTCTTAGTTTTGGTTTGTCTGTGTGTTTTGTTTTTCTCAAACAAGGTCTCATTTTGTATCCCAGGATGGCTTCAAACTCACAGAGAATCCTCCTGCCTCTGCCTTCTACGTGCTGGGATTGCATGCGCCACCGTGCCTGGCTTGTTTAGATTTTTGTTTGTTTTTTGAGACAGGGTTTCTCTATGTGTATCCCTGGGTGTCCTGGAACTCACTCTGTAGACCAGGCTGATCTCAAACTCACAGAGATTCACCCACCTCTCCCTCCCAAGTGCTAGGATTAAAGGCCTGTGCCTCCACCACCAGCTTTAGATATTTTTAAACCTCCATTTCCTTACCTGATACCCCACAAACCTCTATAGCAAACAGTTTTGTGCTCCATACTTCTTATGAGGCTGAGTCGACAGCGCACAAGGAATAACAGTGGCAATGCAGTTTGCCAGTTCTGCTTCCCCGGGCTGTAATTGAGAATAAATACGAGTCCCTGAGACGGTGTCATGTGGAGTCCAAGTGACTAACAACGTTGCAAAGAAATTAATACTGTAAATAATTATTCTGTTGTCCAAATGCCTGAGTATTCCCTGGGTACCAAAGACAGCAGGATCCAGTGGGGACCCATGGGAAGGAGTCTGGATTTCTGTTCTCTCAGTTATAAACCAAAAATAACAACACAGGATGTAAAGCCTCATTGTGGTTAGAATCTAACACTAAACAGGCCATGGAAACCTGATTGTAAATTTTTGGGGTGTTCCCTGGAGACTCTCCTATAGATTCAGACGAGGTGATATGTACAGACCCAGCCTGATGGTAGCAGTGTGCGCACGTGAAAACAGTGCCCGACCAGAGCATCAGATCCCCAGAGCTGGAGGGAAGGTGCTTGTGAGCTGTTGGGAACCAAAGTTAGGTTCTCTGGAAGGCTAGTAAGTGCTTTTACCCTGAGCTGTCTCTGTCCGCCCAACACGGAGTCTGCCAAGGTCACCTACTGAGTCCATGCACAGCTCATGCCTCTCAGTTACCTAGAAAGTGGAGATCAACCGTGTTGTCCAGGTGCTGATACATTCTACAAAGAGAAGCAGGGCTGGTAGACGACCCAGCAGGTAAAGGCACCTGCTGCCAAGCCTTAGGGCCTAAGTTTGATTCCTGGGACCAACAGGACAGGCACTAACTTACTTCCAGGTGTCCTCTTGAGTTCCACAGCCATGCCATGGCACACCCTGGCCCTATCCCAAACACACAAGATAAATGAATAAAGATTTTTTTAATAAAAAAAAAAGATTCCACATCAACTATCAATCTTACCTCTCGATAATAACACATAAATTCTCATGGTCGAGATAACTGTTAGTCAGGGGGTTTTCTCACAGTTCCTGACTGAGAGGCCCATAAGGGCTCTGTATCATGTTATGTTCCCAACCATCCAGTGGTGAATAGCCAGGAGGGCGTGGGAACCTAGTCGGTGGGGCTGGATTGGCTCTGGGTAGGCCTCACATCCGCACCAGTTAGGGACCAACGCATGAGCCTTTGGGCACACTCAAACGTAACAGTTGTGAGTTGAGGGATGGATTTAGAATAGCGTTCTGCAGAAGTTGTTGAAGGAAGTTCTGTGACGGCCTGTGGCTGAGTGCAGGAGACTTCTCTACCTAGATGAGAAAGGTCGTGGCCATGTTGGGTCCACTGGTTTATATTTCACACAGACTGTTGATCTTCACTGAGAATCACTGTCCCCAGCTCCACCCCAAGACTTTCCTGGCCCTGTCTACAAAGTTAACACTTACCTGTGTCCAGCTCCTGGGGAGCAGTTGTTAGACTACAGCAAATAATGCTGGCAATTACCCTAATTAGCACCTGCCTGCAGCTGAGACTGCTAGAGACTCCTGCCTGGTTCTCTCTCTCTCTCTCTCTCTCTCTCTCTCTCTCTCTCTCTCACACACACACACACACACACACACACACACACGGTCTCTGCTCTCCTATGAGGAGAAACCATAAACACCACAACTTCTAGAAGCTCCTCAAGCATTCCACAGGGTTAAAGACTGCTGTCCTCAAACATGCTTTCTTCTGTTTTCTCGCTCCCCTTCACGAGCACAAACTAAGGCGCCTACATTTTGTACTAAGGCCGGATCAGCAATTCTGCTTCAGATCAGAGAATAAAATGATATTCCCAAATGAAGATCTACAAGGGTTATTTCTGGGGGAGAGAGGCGAGAAAGGGGGAAGAAAAAACCTTGCTTTATCACAGACTCCCAGGTGAGATCGGGTGCTACTTGCCGCTTCTTGTTACTCCCGCATGGAGCCCAGCGTAGCTTTGGAATACTTCTTTCTGATGTCCAAGGTTAGCTTTGAGGTCATGAGAACAGAGTCTGCATACTGACTCTTTGATCTCTGTACTACAGTTCCTAGGAAAATTGGTTCCGCGTCAGACTGAGAGCCAGGAGCCCGAAAGCAGCTTGTCAATCAACTCACAGAACGGCAGCACAATTCAGATCCCTAGGAGAGAAAGAGGCTCAAGAGCATCCAGTCTAAACCAGACCTGTCTTAGGTGCCCCCAAGGAAATGCTTTACCACATCTCCCAGGAATTTTTGCTTGGCTGCAGGGCGGAGGGCACAAACCACTCTGGAAACTCTTTTTAAGAGAGACAGCATCTCTGACCTCAGCTGCTTGGCCTGGGATTCCCTGTGCAGACCAGGCTGGCCTCGAACTCAGACACTCACAGGCCTATGCGCCACAAACGCTGGGATGAAAAGCATATGCCTCCACACCTGGCTTGTAAACTCGTTTTATACCCGTCTCACAGAGACAGTTTCTCAGGGTCCCTGACTAAGCCCACTTTTCTTTTAGTGCACTTTTCAAATGCTATAACCATGCAGACATATTCTTTATCTTGTGTGTCAGTTAGAATAAGAACCCCTTAGGTGCATATATTTGAATCCTTAGGGAGGTGTGTGCTCTGAAAAGATCAGTAGGTGTACCTTGTTGCAGGTTTATGTCACTGGGGGATGGGTTTTGAGGTTTCAAAAGCTCTGATGTGGGAATGTCATATATCAATCTGTTGATTTCATTGGTTAAGCAATAAAGAAACTGCTTGGCCCTGATAGGTTAAAACATAGGTGGGAGGAGTAAACAGAACAGAATGCTAGGAGGAAGAGGAAGTGAGGTAAGACGCCTCAGAGAGACGCCATGCTCCAAAGCTCAAGCCAGTTCTATCTCCTATCTATCTATCTATCTATCTATCTATCTATCTATCTATCTTCTATCATCTATCTTCTATATTCTATCTTCTATCTATCATCTACCTGTCATCTATCATCTGTCATCTATCATCTGTCATCTACCTGTCATCTATCTGTCATCTATCTATCATCTACCTGTCATCTATCATCTGTCATCTATCATCTGTCATCTACCTGTCATCTACCTGTCATCTACCTGTCATCTACCTGTCATCTATCTGTCATCTACCTGTCATCTACCTGTCATCTATCATCTGTCATCTACCTGTCATCTATCTGTCATCTACCTGTCATCTACCTGTCATCTATCTGTCATCTACTTGTCATCTATCTGTCATCTACCTGTCATCTATCTGTCATCTACCTGTCATCTATCATCTGTCATCTACCTGTCATCTATCTGTCATCTACCTGTCATCTACATGTCATCTATCTGTCATCTATCTGTCATCTACCTGTCATCTATCTGTCATCTACCTGTCATCTACCTGTCATCTACCTGTCATCTATCTGTCATCTATCATCTGTCATCTACCTGTCATCTATCTGTCATCTACCTGTCATCTATCATCTGTCATCTACCTGTCATCTACATGTCATCTATCTGTCATCTATCATCTGTCATCTACCTGTCATCTACCTGTCATCTGTCATCTATCTGTCATCTACCTGTCATCTATCTGTCATCTACCTGTCATCTACCTGTCATCTACCTGTCATCTACCTGTCATCTGTCATCTATCATCTGTCATCTACCTGTCATCTACCTGTCATCTACCTGTCATCTACCTGTCATCTATCTGTCATCTATCATCTGTCATCTACCTGTCATCTACCTGTCATCTACCTGTCATCTACCTGTCATCTATCTGTCATCTATCATCTGTCATCTACCTGTCATCTACCTGTCATCTACCTGTCATCTACCTGTCATCTATCTGTCATCTACCTGTCATCTACCTGTCATCTATCTGTCATCTATCATCTGTCATCTACCTGTCATCTACCTGTCATCTACCTGTCATCTACCTGTCATCTACCTGTCATCTATCTGTCATCTATCATCTGTCATCTACCTGTCATCTACCTGTCATCTACCTGTCATCTACCTGTCATCTATCTGTCATCTATCTGTCATCTACCTGTCATCTACCTGTCATCTATCTCTACCTGCTGCTCTATCTTGCATCAAGATGTAAGAACTCTCAGCTCCTCCAGCACCATGTCTGCTTGCATGCTGCCATGCTTCCTCCGTGACAATCAATGTGCTAAACCTTTGAACTGTAAGCCTTTCCTTTGTGAGGGTTGCCGTGGTCATGGTGTCTGCACAGCAGTAGGACAGTGACTTGGACACCTTGAGTTAAGTGAGTTATTGTCAGTCTTCTTCTGTTAAGCTTGGGTCAGCACAGAGAGCATTGTCTGTGCTGTCCTGGGAAAGGATCAAACATCTTCTCTGAAGGGGCGGGGCAGGGGACACAATCCCAGGTCTATACACAACGCCTGCTCTGAGGCTTTAAAGAGTACCTGAGACCTTTGCTTCAGTTCACCTATGGAATTAGGTAAACGTTTGTGTGTGGAAGGCTGAAGTTGTGTTTATTTAACAGAACATTTCTGTTTCCATCTCTGTTGCTGTGATCAAACACTGACCAGAAGTAACCTGGGGAGAAGATTTAGCCACTTCATCATAGCCCGTCAAGGAAGCCAGGGTGGGTGTTTGAAGCAGAAGCCACAGCGGAGCTTCCGGGCTCAGGTTCAGCTGCCTTTCTTTCATTATCATAAACAAATGGCATTTATTTTATTCTTATCTGTTATTATGCGTAAGTGGAAGAGCACATGAGTACAGGTACCCGTGGACCAGAGTTGCTGATTCTCCTGGAGCTGGAGGTGCAGGTGCTTGGAAGTCACCTTATGTGGGTGCTGAGAACCGAACTCAGGTCCTCTGGAAGAGCAGTAAGTACTCCTGGCCACTGAGCCGTCTCCCTAGCCTCCAACTCCCTCTTGTGTATATCCCAGGCTCACCTGCCCAGGCACGGCACTACCCACAGACATCCCCAGAGGCTACTATTTTTCAGTTCAACTTCCCTTTCCCCAAGTGTGTCAGATTGGCATCAAAACCATCCAGGGCAGGCTCATGCATGTTTCTGTGTCACAAAGAATATTTCTCTTCCTGGATGTATATGTCTTTGTACATTCCTAAAAAGCAATGGGGTTTTGTTTTGAAGGGATGTGTGATCTACCTTATGTAGATACCTATATACCAGACCTTAGACCAAAGAGCAAGGCTGCAAAGGCGAATAAAACCAGGCACAGCAGGCAGGGCGGCCATCTTTCAGGAATCACATATGCAGGACAGCATTTACGGGTAAGTGGCAAGCACAGAGTCTCTGCAGGGATGTGGGAGGTTGCAGGGAGGGGAGTCAGAAGGATATCCTGGAAGTCACTGTAAATGCCAACACGCAGTTCAAAGAGAAAAAGGTTTTAAATCATGGCCATAGCAAAGACTCTAGCAGGCATATAGGAGAGCGGGGATGGGTAGTGTAGGGAGGAAGATTTCTCTCAAGGCACCCCAGAGTACATTTATTATCGTGTGTGTGTGTGTGTGTGTGTGTGTGTGTGTGGAGTGTGCGATGCATGCACACCACGGTGGAGGTCAGAGAACTGTGTGCAGTCTGACTTAGCTCATCAGGTTTGTTCAGCAAGGACTTGGTCCGCCCGCAGAGCCCTCCCTCCAGCCTTTGTTTCGTAAAATTTAAAACAAAGCAGAGACCCTCAGTGCCCTGCTCTTTACTCCTTGGCTTTTCAATGCACTTGGCTCTCAGCCAACCACCAATATTTGCATCTTTAACCTGAGGGCTTTTCCCAGAACTGAAAGCCAGTCTGGCTGCATACATTGCAAATTGTAAGCACCAGGGTTGGGGCAGCTGTCAGAAGCAGCTCTCTGCCAGGGACCCTCAGAAGTTCCCTAACTTGCCTTGCAGGACAGTTCTGAAGCCAGGTTTGCACGGTCCTGGCATTTTCCCTAAGACTACGCCCTCATCACCCTCTGTGGTTGCTGACTTAATAATGTACCTCTCATTGGCAGGCTGCCTTCCTGGGTCATTTCCATGCTTTAGCGTTAATGTTCACTGCAGTCTAAACAGCTACCTTGTGCTCCAATCATATTACGGAGTCTGCTCTGGGGCCCAAATCACAAGGATGAAGTTTGTTCTGTAGAAAGGTACCTTTAGCTTCAAATACCATTTTAAAAAAATAACATGTTTGTTTGCATGCGTGTGTCCCTGTAAACGTGTGTACATATGTAATATGTGTGTACATGTGTAGGGTGTTTCAGGACTTACATTTTCACAGCCAAGCTGGAAGCCCCCACAAGCCATACAGTGTCAATAGCTCCTCTGAGGGTGAGCTCATCCCTCTCAGACCCATGCGGGAGCCACGGCTACTCTGAGGCCATGAGTACGGCCATCCTGTCATGTCTAGGAGATGCTGTCCTCATCCTCCATGACCTCTGACTTTTACATTCTGCCACCTTCACATTTACAACATTTCTCCCGTGTTGGTCCCTGAGCTTTGGAGGAGAGAATATAATACAGATATTCCATTTAGAGTTGAGTATTCCAGCGTCTTCTGCTCTGTACTCTGGCTATCTATGTTTCTGTTCAACTGCTGTCTGCTACACACACTTCTCAGATGAGGCCTGAGAGCTGCACTAATCTGTGAGTGTAGAGATACAGATTTAGAGGTCAGTTTAATACTTTATCCATTTAGCAAAATAATAGTAATAGGTTGGTCCCTGGGAGCTGTGTGCTCCCCAGCCGGGGCTCTTGAGTGGATTGACGGACACGTCTGGATTGTTCCCTGTGGAGCAGGTCTTATCTAATCAGAAAGTGATTGGTTGACCCCATAGTATCGGTGCCACTACTGTGCCATGGGGCATGTCTTGCCACAGTGGTCAACTGTGTAGCTCCCAGGGTTCACATCTGGGTAAGACTGTTGATCCCTCAGCAGCCTTCATCAAATCTTCTTTTAATACAGGACTTCCTACCTTCTCTGAAGGTGAAATTGCGGACTGTAATCTGAATCTCAGAGGCTCCTGCAGGCCATGAGCTGAAGTCTTAGACCCTTGCCTGGTACTGCGGAAGGAGAGAAGGTTTAAAAGACAGATGTGTTCTGGTCATACAGCTGTGCCCTTCTGGGAAGCATGCCATCTCCTCTTCCTCTTCGTGTCTGGGCACAAAAGGACTGCCTTTTGTTTCAGTATATCTGCCAGCCATGTTCTGTTGCCTCCCTACAGCTCAAAGGAATGGAGTCAACCATGGGTTGACATCTCCAAACTATGAGCTAAATTGAGCCAGGCCTCTTGAGAACTGATTGTCTCAGATACTTTATTATAGCAATGGCTCATTATCTTGTTTTTTTTTTTTTTGAGCTCCAGACAACTGAGGAAATCCAGATGAGACCTACCCTGTGCCTGTAGTATTTCCAGTCTCACAGCACACGCAGGGAGACCCGTCCCCTCGCCTTCCCCTGGACATCTGGCCTCTCACAGGGCTGCAATATTCTTCCAGAACACCCAGAAGAAAAGAAACCATCTCATTGAAGTCTTTATCACTTACATAAGCGATCTGTTGTTGTTCTTATTTAGTAGAAACGGTACTTCCGGTGTCTAAGGAAAGCCGTCTTTAAAGGGATGTAGAAGAGAACCATTTCAAAGCATCTGAACACCAGCCTTGGTTACGTCATTTGGGAAGACTGCTAACCAGAAAGAAAGCAGACCCGTTCCTATAAATAGTAACAGAGCCACTGCCAAGGCCGCACCTCAGAGCTCGGCTTCTCCAACCTTAACCCGCGTTAGCTTCCTTAGACCCTGCGCTCTAAGTGTTCCTGAGGTGAGCACTCCCATGGAGTAAACATCTGCATTATTAGTGCTATCGGTGCAATCCATCCGCTGCAGACACAGGCTGACTGCGGGATTTACAAGGCACCTGCGCAGCCTGTTGAGATTGCCTGTTGGCAGAAGACAGGATTGTTTTTTCTGGAAGCGTCTACGAAAACCAGACCTCTTCTTTAATAGGAATTCCAAGAGTTACAGTCTCCTATAAAATCAAAATCATGTCGGAGTGAAAGTCTGTTTTCTTCCAGAAAGTTCCTCCCAACCTTAACAACAGCATGCTTGTGCAACTTCAGACTGTAATGGCAGCGCCCGTGCTGATGGTGATGATAAAATTTAAAGGGGTTCTGTCCCTACAGCTCGGTGACGCTTTGACCCTGTATGTAGAGGCAGATACAGCCGCCCCATCAAGAAAAGACAAACTCTCCCTCTCCTTCCCCCCCCCCCCGCTCTCTTTCTGTGTGTGTGTGTGTGTGTGTGTGTGTGTGTGTGTACAAAGGGATGGTGGTATCCCTTTGTACAAATCACTACAGACAGCACACCTTTAATCCCAGCACTCAGAAGGCAGAGACAGGCGGGTGTCTGTGAGTTCAAGGCCAGCCTGGTCTTCAGAGTGACAGGCTCCAAAGCTTCACAGAGAAACCCTGTTTCAAAAGAAAAAAAAAGAAAAGAAAGAAAGAAAGAAAGAAAGACCCCCCCCCGTTCTGGCAGAGACGACCCCTTTTTTTCCTAGGAACTGGTGGTGGGGGATCTATTACACTAGTTCATCCATTCATCCATTTGTGTGTCTAGGGAATGCTCTTTCCAAAAACTTTTTTTTTTCCACAAATGTGCTAGGCAGAATCAATTCAGCCTCTGCTTCTGACATCCCAAGCATGAAAATGGATGATGCTTAGACCCAAGATGAAACATAAAAGACTTAGAAAAAAAAAACATGTTAAATTACTGAAAATAGACAAAGGCCCATTTCATTGGGAGAAGGGGAGGGACCTGAATGAGTAGAGTTTGACGGTGAAAGGGGTGTCCATCCTTCATCTGGGGGAAGACCCTTGAGTGACAGTTACACAGTGGGCGGACCTCACACCCTGAGTGACAGTTACACAGGGAGTAGTAGATCTAGCTTTGTTGTCCAATGACTGCATGTAACACAACAGACACGGGGTGTCCCTCGACACGGCCATTCCCTCACTTCAACATCTCCCGGGAAGAAGCAGATAAAGAGGTCTCTGATGTGGGAGTCTTCTGTTTTGTGTTGATTTCATTGGTTAAATAAAGAGACTGCCTTGGCCCTTTAATAGGACAGAAAATTAGGTAGGTGGAGTAGACAGAACAGAATGCTGGGAGAAAGAAGCCGAGTCAGGCAGTCACCATGATTCTCCCACCCGACACAGACACAGGTTAAGATTTTTCCTGTTAAGCCACACCTCATGGGACTACACAGATTATTAGAAATGGGTTAATCTAGATGTGAGAGCTAGCCAATAAGAGGCTAGAACTAATGGGCCAGGCAGTGTATAAAAGAATACAGTTTCTGTGTAATTATTTAGGGTAAAGCTAGTCTGGTGGTGGGAAGCAGCCTGCCGTTCCATAACATAATAGGTCTCTTCCTGCTTGTCTCTTCCTTAATTCCCTCCCTCCCTTCTTTCCTTCCTTCCTCCCTCCCTCCCTTCTGTTCTTTCTTCCCCTCTATTTTCTCTTTCATATCTTCCTCCCTTCCTTCCATTTCCTTGTGACAGTGGAGAAAACATAACTGAGCAGGCTCAGAGAAGTAATATCTTCCCCAATATCATGATCAAATTTTATTGTCTGCTTAAGAAACACCTGGGGAATTAGTGAGAATGCCACTGCATGGCTAGCTTATGCCCCAAAACAAGAAGGAACTGGGCAGAAGTTTCCTTTCTTGAGGGGATTCTCTGCTGTTTGCTCTTTCTCTGACCCAATCGCTCTGTCTTCATTATGAATCACAGTGGCCTACGCTGGTCTGCTGAGGAACAGGAGGTTCTTTGCAGGACTAGAGGATTCACAACTCTGGCCACATCCCTCACCCAGCTCCTACCACCATAAAATCAGATATTGCAAGGAAGGCTTCCTCAGGAAGACAGTCTGTGCTGTCCCGGGAGACCATCTTTGCTGTGTTCTGTGGTAGGTATGTCCAGAAGGATGGGGCCACCAGCTCACTCTGCCTAGCTGTGTTTTTACCGACCATCTGTATGTCACGTCACCAGATGACACCCACTGAGCTGGCTGAAGAGCCGCAACTCTGTGTGCTGTTAGCAGGAGCATCCAGTAACCTCTTCCCTACCCAGCTCCCTGCAAACCTTCTTGGTGATGACTTTGATGTCACCCTTCCTGGCCTTAGGAGGTGCTGGCTGTGGCTGCAGAGGAAACAAGCCGCTCTCACAAGGATTGATGCTTCCTTAAAGGCATATTTTTGTCTCTAAAATCTTTCTTTCCACACAGGGAACTGGGCCTAGGAAGGTAGTGGGGTAAAGGGATTGGCTATAGGGAAATTCTCAACACTGACCCTTGTCACTACTCCCTGGAGGGACATAGCTGGCCCACCTATTGATGTCACTCAGTACCTGTAACCCCACAGGGCATGTGACATTTGACATTTTGTTACAGAGGGCCAGATCTGAGTGAGTCACTGAGGCAGTAGCCTGGCTTGATCCTGCCCTCCTGGGGCCTCATTTATTATCACTGAAAGAAGATTGAGAAACGCTTATGATAGCATCTAGGCACCCATCTGCGCGTGTCTTTAAGGGTGTTTCCAGAGAAACTTCCCTGAGGGGGTAGGGCCCATCTTTAATGTGGACAGCACCATTCTGTGGGCGGGGGTCTCAGACTGAACTAAAAAGGAGAAAGGAGAGAACAGGCCAAGTGCTGGTGCTCGTCTCTGCTGCGTTCTGCTGGGTTGGATTTCACACCAATAGTTCATGTTTCAGCACAGGAACAGAGGAAAGATGAACAAGACATTCTGGGCCTTGGTGCTGGGGCCTTGTCATCCCCTCCCGTCCTCTTAGAACCTCGCCCAGCTCAGCTGCTCTAACTATCAGACTCTTCCTGAGAGCCAGGGTCCTCTTCATGGCCTGGGGACCTGGGCCTGCCCCCAGTTCCTCCCGCTGTGGCCGGCCACCGTGTTCACGGATGTGCTATACCATCGCAGCAGAATATTATGGAAGCATCCCCTCCCTCTGATGGAGAGGTTGCTGTGTTTTCTCCATGATCAATTCAAAGATGACTGTTTCCCTCAGGTCACAGGTTCTTCTCAGTCTTGACTAGGCCAAGTAATACAGAATTTTGAGTCCCTGAACACAAAAACCTCCAGGCCAAGTCCTGGCACTGTCATCTAAGTTGCTTCTGAAGTAAAAACATAGAACTACCCTTGCTGCAGAAATGAGCTTGCTGGGACAGAAACAACCTATAGCAGCAGCAGGCCACTGCTGGGCCCTGCAGGAACCACAGAGTACAGAGAGGCTGGGTGACTCCTCAGAAGATGCCCGCTTGGGTGAACCAGCTCAGTAGTGATGGGGGAAGGTGTGGGGGTCTTGAGCACATGACCAAGCTCAGTTCTTAACAGATCCACCAGGGAATCCTGAGAAAGGTGTCCTTTCCTTAAGATACACCTTGGGGGCAGGGTTCATGCTCTTCTAGACCTCCTCCCGCCTCCACACAGCTGCTGCTCTGTTCTGGATGGTTTTATCGCCCATATTCAATGTTCTATCTGCTTCCATGAGAACAGGAGAGAAGGCATAAAGACATATGTTTGTTTGGGAATAATTTCAGATCTCTAAAATCATGGACTCCATTGTGTGTACATGTGTATGTGCATGTCCGTGTGTGTGCATTCATGCGTGATAGGACTCCAATTGTGTGTTCATGTGTGTGTGTGTACATGATAGTACTCCATTGTGTCCATGCATGTGAATGTGTGTAATAGGACTCCAATTGTGTGGTGTGTGTGTGTGTGTGTGTGTCAGAGAGAGAGAGAGAGAGAGAGAGAGAGAGAGAGAGAGAGACAGAGAGAGAGAGAGAGACAGAGAGAGAGAGAGTCATGTCCATATTTGATTCTGAGGGTGTGTACATGTAGGTGTGCAAACATGTGTGTGAAGAGATCACAGGTTAGTGTCTACTTACATTTGAGTCAGATCTCCCAATGAAACCAGACCTCACCAGTCTAGACTGACAGACCAGCAAGTTTTCAAGGATTCCCCTCTCTACACCCCCCCACCTCCCACCAACACTGGGGTCACAGTCGTCAGCAGCTACACCCAGCTTCTATGTGTGTTCTGGGGATCCCGTCTCAGGTGACAGCGAGCCCTTTCTCCACCGCCTTCCCAGGCATACGTAAAGGAAACAGGAACTGATTGGTTATCAAGCTAAAGACAGTGATTGTTCTTGGACTTCTGCCTTCCTTTTAGACATAGAAACAGGAGCTGAAGAAATAAAACACAGAACAGGCAATTTTTTTTCTGTTCCAGACCAAGTGTTTAAAGCTTTGATTTGTTCAGGAGACACGTCAACCTCAGTTACAGGATGAGGGGTAGGATAACCTTCCAGACTTGGTCTCCTCTGTCAGCCTTTAACTGAACTGCTTCTCAACTGTAAGTCCCTCATGAATATGCAATGAGCACATAGTCCCTCATGAATATGCAAGCAGCACATAGCTCCTCATAGTATTTGCCTAAGTGGGTTAGCAATAACGCTGCTTTTCCACATAACCTTTTAACAATTTCCCTGACGTTAGCGAGAAGGATTTTCCCCCATCTGCAGCATGAAGTCTTAACACCCTGTGAGGCATTTTTTGTTTACATATTTTATCCTACTCGATGAAAAGAATTCTAAGAGTAGCAGTTGATGTAAATCTCTCGTGTGGAAGCGGTATCACACAAGTGATACCGCAAAGGGCAGATGGACTTGACGTCAGCAGTCATGGAGCTAAATCCCACTATAAAAGTGTAAGGTCCAGGCTGGGGGCAAAGACCACACAAGACTACGTCGTATTCCCTGGTCCAGCAAACTAGCATGCGTGCAATGATAGCACGGCAAAATGAAGCCACAGGGTGAGAGTTAGGTAGAGCTGGCTTATCCCACGGCTAGGCCACCAACCCTGATTGCCTCAACTTAGTAGATAGCATCTCCATCTAGGATTGTGTGACCAACACCTCCATTCATTTCCAAGTGCTGTACATCAGAGGTAGCGTCTGGGCCAGGTTCTCCATGTAGAGTCACACAGAGCCAAGTAAGAATGTTGGCCGAACTGAGATCTCACTGGGGATAGGAAGAGGGGCAGAAAGAATCTGCTCTTGATTATGGTGTCGGCAGAATCGGGCTTCTTTTCCTGAAGGATTGAGATGTTCATCTCCTTGATGGCTGTCAGCCAGAGGTCACTGTCAGTTCCCAAACCCCACCTCACTCCTCATCAACCATCTCCTCCTCCTTCAAATCAAAGAGAGCATGGGAAGCGTGTGTGCATGCACATGTGTCCTACTGTGTGTGTGTCACATGGGATGTGTGTGCCCTACTGTGTGTGTGTCACATGTGATGTGTGTGTCACATGTGATGTGTGTGTCCTGCTGTGTGTGTGTGTCACATGTGATGTGTGTGTCCTGCTGTATGTGTGTGTCACATGTGATGTGTGTGTCCTACCATCTGTGTGACACATGTGATGTGTGTGTCCTACCATCTGTGTGTCACATGTGATGTGTGTGTCCTACTGTGTGTGTCACATGTGATATGTGTGTCCTACCATCTGTGTGACACATGTGATGTGTGTGTCCTACTGTATGTGTGTCACATGTGATATGTGTGTCCTACCATCTGTGTGACACATGTGATGTGTGTGTCCTACTGTATGTGTGTCACATGTGATGTGTGTGCCCTACCATCTGTGTGACACATGTGATGTGTGTGTCCTACCATCTGTGTGTCACATGTGATGTGTGTGCCCTACCATCTGTGTGACACATGTGATGTGTGTGTCCTACCATCTGTGTGTCACATGTGATGTGTGTGTCCTACTGTGTGTGTCACATGTGATATGTGTGTCCTACCATCTGTGTGACACATGTGATGTGTGTGTCCTACTGTGTGTGTGTCACATGTGATGTGTGTGTCCTACTGTGTGTGTCACATGTGATGTGTGTGTCCTACTGTGTGTCACATGTGATGTGTGTGCCCTACTGTGTGTGTCACATGTGATGTGTGTGTCCTACTGTGTGTCACATGTGATGTGTGTGTCCTACTGTGTGTGTGTCACATGTGATATGTGTGTCCTACTGTGTGTGTCACATGTGATGTGTGTGTCCTACTGTGTGTGTCACATGTGATGTGTGTGTCCTACTGTATGTGTGTCACATGTGATATGTGTGTCCTACCATCTGTGTGTCACATGTGATATGTGTGTCCTACTGTGTGTGTCACATGTGATGTGTGTGTCCTACCATCTGTGTGTCACATGTGATGTGTGTGTCCTACTGTGTGTGTGTCACATGTGATGTGTGTGTTCTGCTGTATGTGTGTCACACGTGATGTGTGTGTGATGTATGGATGGAATAAGCCTTGCACGTCCTGGAGCAGAGCTTTGCCCTTGAGCCACATTCTCAGGCCTTGGGATCCATCTTGTACTTGCTGCCGGGGTGGCTCAGTGGTTCAGAGTGCTTCCTGCTCCCCAGAGACCTGAGTTCAGTCCCCAGCACTCACACTGTGCAGCTCACAGATGCCTCTAACTCTCAGTTCCTGGGTGTCCCACACCCTCCTCTGGCCTTGATGAGTACTGTGCACACACCCACAAACAAATAAATCTTAAATAGAAAACTGTCCTTCTATGCCATTGCTTCCCATACTCTGAGTTCTAGATAGCCCACATATCTTTCTGCATTTCCTAGTAATTAACATGTTAATGTAGGAGCCATTCTTATTTGCTTAGTTTTGTCTTCACACTAGAGACTGACTGATTTGGGCACCCTTCTCACGGGAGTAACAGTATTTTGAGTTTGTATAATTGTTTGTTAAAAATTCTTTTAGATTCATTTATATTATGCACATGAGCGTTTTGCCTGCATGTGTGTATGTCCACCGCATGCATCCCTGGTCCTCTGGAGGAGCAGTCAGTGCTCCTAACCGCAGGGTCCTCTCTTCAGCCCCTGCACAACTGTTCTTGTGATCTTTTCCCCTTCTTTTCTCCTTCCTCTCTAATATCTCATATCTCTCCTTTGGACTCAAGGAACTTCCATGAGTTCAGGTAAGCATAATCCCTGGTTTCTATGGATTGTCTCTTTCATAAACTAATCTCAGGAAATGATTGTACTGGACATTGAATATATGATTTTAATTTGAATTAGTAATTGATACATTTAAGCGAGCAGTAAAATAAATTCTCCTTACTCATTACACTTAGCTGAAAAGACACATTGTCCGGTCCTGACTTGCTGAGCAGGATTACGAGCCTTGGAGACCCTCACAGTTTCTCTGAAATGGGAAGCTTTGGCCAAGCAGAAAACTATTTTTAAAAAACAAAATTTAGAAATATAAATCTGAGCATAAATTTATCAACATTTTGAAGGTAAAAGAATTTAGAAGTAGGTTTTAACAAGGCTATATGTATTGTTTTCATCTCATTTTTTAAATCTTTCTCCATTCTTTTTTTAATTATGTATAACTTTGCGGCCTGACTGTAGGTTTGTGCATGAGTGTGTGCCTGCAGAGCTCGGAGAGGGTGTTGGATCCTCTGGAGTAGGAGTTACAGGCAGCTGTTTGCCTCCCAGAGTGGGTGCTGGGAGCTGAACTCTGATCCTCTGAAGTGGAGGGATTGCTCTTAACCACTGAGCATCTCTGTAGCCTTAAACGTATTTAAATGTGTTGTCTCTTACTCCTCTGTGTCAGGAGATAACAGCTGTAAAGTAGCCTGGCTGGCAAGGTAGATCGTTCAAGATAGCACCTCCAGGGTTACCCCACAGAGCATCCCAATGAGTATCCCCAGAGGCTGTGCTCACCAACCGTGTCATTCAGACCTTCGCCTTGGACTTCACCCAGTGAAATCACTGTCAACTCTTTCCCCTCCCTCTGGATTCAAAATAAAGCACTGTCGCCAGAATTCTCAGCAACAGATGACTCCTGTCGGCCTCTGCGTCTCTGAGGAGCGGTGCCGGCCACGTGTTCAGGAAGGGCTTCATAACGCAACCTCACCCCGGATATAATGCCTCACTCCGGCTGCATAATGCAACCTCACCAGGGCAGCCCTCTGGGGACCACTGGGTGAGGAACCCACCTCTAAGTTCAGCCAACAGTGTGATGATCTGTGCCCAGACCCAAGGCACGGCTCAGCCTCTCCTCGGACCACGAGCTTGCTTTTCAGTTTTCTTATAAGAAAAACAAGTCGCTATAATAGTTCACACCTTGTAGGAATTTTTGTGAATTCTATGTCACAATCCTTAAACTGTGGGTCACGTGGGGTCATGAGTGTGGAGCATTGTGAAGAATCTGACAACACAGGGTTGGAACATGCAAGGACCCCAAATTCCAAACCAAAGTTGGCTGCTGTGATTAATCAATCTGTTGATTTCATTGGCTAAGTAATAAACAAACTGCTTGGGCTCATAGCTTAGAACATAGGTGGGTGGAGTAAACAGAACAGAATGCTGGGAGGAAGAGGAAGTGAGCTCAGACTCGACAGCTCTCCTCCCGGGCAGACACACATGCAAAGAAGCTCCGACCCAGGATGGACGTAGGCTAGAATCTTCCCGGTAAGACCGGTGCTCACAGATTATTAGAGATGGGTTGATCGGGATATCAGAATTAGCCAGTAAGGGCTAGAGCTAAAGGGCCAAGCAGTGTTTAAATGCATACAGTTTGTGTGTTGTTATTTCAGGGCATAAGCTAGCCAGGCCGCCGGGGTGCTGGGGACGCAGCCCCGCCGCCCTTATCACTACACTGCTGTCTCTGAGGTGTTCGTGGCGGCTCCCCAGCCTTGGTTCACTGTGCACCGAGCACAGATTTCCATCCTAGCCTGTGAGGGGGAGCTAATTGAGACATCTTCACAGAGAAGTCCAAGTGCCAGATGGAGGAGAAAACCTGTGTCTTTGCAGGCACTACGCTGGCCACCCATCCACGGGGTAAACAGTAAACAGCCTTTGAAGGGAACTCTCTGAGGAATAATAGCTACAGGATGATAGCTCGAAGCTTGGGTGGGAGCCTCAGCTTTCCCACGGTTCTAAGCTTCCTGGATGTGCTCCTGTAAGCATAATGTTGAGAAAGGAGATTCCGGTACAGGCTCAGGCAGGCCCGCTCCCAACAACCTCATGTCCTGCAAACTCGCCCGTGTCTCCTTTCCCAGCCTACTATGTTTACGATTTCATACTCTATCCCACTGCAGTCTGCAGTAAAACAATAGTTCTCAGGTTCCCGCCCATGTCTCTAAGCGCCGCTCCTCTTCAAAATCAGCCTTGATTCATTATGTATTTGAGAGGGAAGGGGAGGGAGGGAGGGAGAACTACACAGCACATATGTGGGGGTCAGAGGACAACTTGGGGGAGCCAGTTCTGTCTCCACCATTCGGGTTCCAGGGATTAAACTGGGGTCATCAGGACTGGCAGCAAGACCCTTTGTCTGCTGAGCCATCTGGCTGAGCTCCGAGACGCTTTCGGTTCGTTTCTTCATGCTCTGTTCTGCTGTTTTCATTTTTATGGGCTACCAACAGCATAGCCCTGCCCTGCCCTGTGATTTCTATTTACAGCAGCTTTTATTCTTCTGCTCTTTCGTCTAGCATAGCTAATAACTTCCATATTCATTTGGTTGACAATATCCATACAACATCTTTCAGATATATGCAAAGTATATTCATGAATTCATTGATTGAGATGGTACAGTTCATTGTATAACTCAGGACAAATATGTATTTGCCAACATTTAATTAAACATTAATGATGATTTTTTTAAAAATAAGTAGACATGAATTATAATGAATGGCAAATACACAAAAAGCTCACATGTTGATAACTGGGGTTAGGATGATTTGTGCTATTGTCTTTATCAAGATGATAATAAAGGCAATGACTATGGTTATGGCAAACATTTGGATAACATGTTACTGTACATGTCTGTGAACCTCTGTCTCCCTGGGGATGAACTAAAACAGCCCACGACAGTGGCTAGGCACAGCCCATGGCAGTGGTTAGGCGCAGCCCATGATGGTGGTGAGGCACAGCCCATGGTGATGGTTAGGCACAGTCTACAGTAGTGGGCCATGGTGGTGGTTAAACACAGCCCACGGCAGTGGTTAGGCACAGCCATGCACCAATGTCTTTTGCACAAAATCTTCTGTAACATTTAAAATTTGCTGTATTCCTAAAGTGCTTTCCAGATATCAAACAATACAAAAAGAACACAAAAGAAAGAAAAGAAATCAAGAGTTACCAGGCGTCAATGTACTTTTCCGTTGCCAGCTTCTGGATTATGGGAAAGTCATTTCTAGTTCACCATGAGTTTCAGACGATCTGAGTTTAGATTTGTTGTGATGAGTCTCCAGAGCATGGCTGGACTGAGAATTTAGATTAGCCAGGCTTGTCTTTGGTGTGTCTGTGCGGTGTTTCCAAGGATGGGCAGACTGTGGGCCTCTAGCCTGGGGAATGGCTTCCTGGAAAGTGAGCTGTGGGAGGGCGTGCGTCCTGGCGGCACACCTTCCAGAACTGGTCTTGGCCCCTTCCTGTTCCTGCTTCCTGCTTCTTGGCTAACAGGAGAGGAGCCACCTCCCTCCGCCATGATGTTTCTGCCTCACCATGGCAACGACATAATGGAGCCTCATGAGTCAACATGAGTTTGTATTCTTTGCTAATAGTTTCCTTCTAGTGCATTCCCGAATGCTCCGTTCCAGCCATTATGGGAAGTTGTCCCTGTGTGCTGAGGCCTGTGTTGACACAGGACAGACTGGATGAGACACAGCCCCAGGTATAAATGATGCACTGAGAACTTCTGTCTGTCTCTCTCTCTCTCTCTCTCTCTCTCTCTCTCTCTCTCTCTTTTTCTTTCCTTCTTTTTTGCAGGGAGGGGTGGTTGGTTTGCATAGTGCTTTATTGGACAACAGAGAACAATATCATTGCTGTCCTTGATCACAGAAGGCAGGGTGGAGAGGAAAATGAGGACACAGGAAGGATTTGTCAAAGAAATGGGGAAACTGCCCTTATTCATCTATTACAATCTCAGCTTTAATAAGAATAAAAAGGAGGCATTGTTCTTTTGAGTCCTGGGATGAAAGAGAAAAAGAAGTCTGAAAAATGAGTTTTGTGAAGTCAAATTTAATTTAAGGCCAAACATTGAGAAATAGCTAAAATTTTCACTCTGGTGTTCTTTTTCACACTGAAAAATATTCATATCCTCTGCATTTAATTCATTCAAATAAGACTGTTGTAAACAATGATAAAATGGGACAGAACTAAGAAATACATACCGACTCATGAGTAGCATTTTCAGTACTAAAGGGAATACTAGACAGAGCGAAAAAAAACCAGCCAGACTGCAGGTTCAAATCCTGGCTCCATCATTTGCCAACTGTGTGGCCTTAAACAAGTTAACTGACTTCTCTGTGCTTCAGTTTATTCAACTAACACGTAAAGATAATATTATCTAATAAAAACTAGGTTAAAGATTGCATTAGTTCATAAACTTAAAACATTCTGTACTTCAGCCGTTATGTAAACAGTTTGCTGTTACTTGGATCTCATTTCAAAACAACGTTCAGTGTTATACAACACTCATTTCTGGTTTAAAATTAATTGTGGGGTGCAGAGAGGGCACAGTGGTTAAAAGCACTTGTCCTTGCAGAGAACTCAGATTGGATTCCCAGCACCCATGTGGCTCACTACTGTCTGTAACTCCAGTTCTATGAGATCCAATGCCCTCTTCTGGCCTTCGTGGGCACATGGAACACAGGCATACATTTAAGTAAAGTACTCATAGACACGAAGTAAAATCAATAAATTTAGTATAATTAATTTTAAAATTAACTGTGAAGATCAGCACATGAGAATTTCAGAGGTTGTCCCAGTGTGTGTCAAAGCAGAACCCGGGACTTGGATTGCTTGACTGTGCTCTGCAGCTGGTGTCTTATTCTCGGGTTCATTGTTAAAGATAAGTTGGGGTGCTCAGCCGCAGCACTTTGACGGGGGTGGGAGGAAGAGAGAGGCCTCCACTGACATGTCCACCGAGTTCTTCAGAGTGTGCAGAGTGTCCCTCCCCTCACCTGTGGCAGCCCCCACTTCACATAACCGGTGGGTGTTGGTGAGCTTGTCTGCACAGTGTGCTAGCAGAAGTCAGAGAGAAGTCTTGTGGCGTAGCTCCTCTCCTTCCCCTACCTGTGGCTCAAGGCAGATTTTAAAATGCGCGTGTGGCAAGAGGGGCCACTTGTTTGTCCCAGCTGCCTGACTAGCTTAGACCAAAATAATCACACAGAAACTGTATTAATTAAATCACTGCTTCACCCATTAGCTCTAGCTTCTTATTGGCTAATATGGGTTAACATATTAGTTTAACCCATTTCTATTAATTTGTATATCACCACAAGGTTGTGGCCTACCAGCAAAGTTTCAGCACGTCTATCTCTGGCAGCAGCTTCATGGCTTCTCTCTGACTTTGCCCTTCTTCTCTTAAGCCATAGGCCAAACCATTTTCTTTATTCATTAGGCAACACATAGACAGAAGGACCTCATACACCATGTGAGAATTTATCAAATGTAAAATGATCTCTCTTACTGAGACACACAGGTCCACAAAATCTCTGAAGCTAACAGCTTAGTTAAAAGAAGCATGTAGTGCCAGCCAGGTGGTGGTGGTGCACACCCTTAATCCCAGTACTTGAGAGGCAGAAGCAGGTGGATCTCTGAGTTCAAGGCCAGCCTGGTCTTCAGAGCTAGTCCCAGGATGGGTTCCAAAGGTGCAGAGAAACCTTTTCTCAAAAAAACAAAAAAAAAAGTGTGTGTTCTAGCACAACAGAAGGAAGTGTGCCCATGTTTTGTACTGGTGGTTTAACCTCATCCTCTGCCACTCTGGTGTCATCTCTGCAGGACACAGTTCCATTGTGGCTTGTTATCTTTTGATAGACAGGACCAATAGTGTCCTTGCCCATGAGGAACTCCACCCACAGTTCCACCCTCCAGATCCATGAGTATAAATTCATATAAACGTAAGTGAAAAGGTATTCCAAGTGGAGCTTGTTAGGTTTTGCTTTTCCCAAACATAACTTTAAGAGTCACATGCAGAGTCCCCAGTGCTCTGCTGGACCCCAACATGTCACCATGCCCAGTTTCCAGAAACAAGGATATTACTGATCTCAAAGAGCTGTTAGGATTTCATAATGCCAAATGGTAGATTTGATCATGCTTTCTAATTTTTTATAATATTTATTATTTTTATTTTATGTGTATGAGTGTTTTGTCTGCTTGTATGTGTATGCACCATGTGCACATCTAGCACCTACACAGGCAGAAGAGGGCATCACATCCCCTGGAACTGGAGTTACAGGTAGTTACTTATCAGCAGCTGCCACATGAACTTGGATCAACCGAACTTGGGCCCTTTAGAAGAGCAGTATGTGCTCTTAGCCACTTGTTGGCTGAGGTTTCTATCCCGCCCAGTCCCACAGCAGTTCAATCCCAAAGAAACACACAGAGGCCTACATTAATCATAACCTGGTTGGCCTACTTTAGCTCAGGCTTCTTATTTAACTGACTAATACATCTACATTAACCCATAATTCTTGTCTAAGTTAGCCACATGGCTTGGTACCTTTTTTCAGTGAGATATTCTCATCTTGCTTCCTGTGTGTCTGGATGACAACTGCAGACTGTGCCTTTCCTCTTCCCAGAATTCTCTTGTTCTGGTCACCCCGCTACTAGCCAAGCAGCATTTTATTAAACCAATACGTGACAAATCTTAACAGGACACAAGATCATTGTCCCACAGCATTTCCCCCCACCCTCCTTTCTTTTAACAAAAAATTATTCTGAATCTGATCTCCTTTGTTTAGCTTTTTTCTTGACTGTCATCCATAACAACTTGTAACCAACACTCTAAGTAAAGACAAACATCCATAATTCATTTTTGGGGAATGTAGACGTAGTTTTCTAGGCTATTTCCTGCTGATTGGGGATGCTGATCATCTTATGGGGATCTAAAGAAAATTTAGAATTAGGATCAAGTCCTGACTGGAAAATTCTGTGAGGCATGATCATTTCCACCAGCAGTCTTGAGGCTGTTCCGGTTGTAGAACTCAGAGGAAACTCCAACAGAGGTCCTCTGAAATGTTGGATAGTCTGGGCCATCTTCTCTTATTAGAGATTCTTCGGGGGGTTTTCCTTGATCAAACCTGATTCTTCTTAACCCAGAATGATTCCACAGCCTCTCATTTCCAGTGGAAACAAAAGCAAAACCTCTTCTTCAAAGTAACATCCCTTTTGTCTCAAATTTTGAAGTCAAGGCATTTTCAAAATACATATGTCAGATTAATCCAGCAGCATTTATAATCAAATGTCTTTTAGCAGCTTTTGCTCCTTCCTCAGCATTCAAACAATTTAAAGAAAACACAATAACATACAGTATCCAGACTGTATTTGCAATCTTTATGTGACTTTATTTTAAACTCTATTTTTTTCATTTTATTTTTAATTTTTGGTCCTTTGAGACAGAGTTTCTCTATCTTTGTCCCGGAAATCACTCTGTAGACCAGGCTGTCCTTGAACTCACAGATATCAGCCTGTCTCTGCCTCCCAAGTGCTGGGATTAAAGGTGTGTGCCACCACACCCAACTATTCTCTTTCTTCTTTTTTTAAGGAGTTTATATTTTTCTCTCCCAAGCCTACATATATTTTTAAACATGCTCTAAACCATTTAGAGGGTTTTTTTTTGGTCTGAATCTATCTTTACTGTATATCTCTCTTTTTCTGACTACATGAATCTTTAATTTGCTAAGTGATATGGCTAGGATTAGAGCCATGATTTTGATGGCTGGATCCACCCATTCCTTGGCTTTCTGAGAGTCTAGTTTCATGGTGGAGGTACTGGCTGGAGTCATGTTTATTGTCACAACTTTATGGAGTTTCAAGGTCCCTGCCACCACCAAGAAGCATGTGGTGGGCTATTCATAAACACCATTTAAGTGTTTCATGGCGGGATCTCTTAGAAGAGCTGCAAAGTTTCACAGCTAAAGCTGAGTCAGGAAGCCTCTTTTAAGTGAGATGCACTTGCCTCTAGCAAAGAGAGCAAACCTGAGAAATTGCTGCTACCAAGAAGTCATGCTTAACTGTGTTCTTTTGTGTCTAGAATTCCTTTCCAAACCCTCTCAGGTTTTAAGTGGATTTCAGGTTTGATCAAGGAAGACCCCATGAAGAGTCTCCAATAGGAGCTGATGGCCCAGATGACCCCACATTTCAGAGAACCTCTGTTGGAGTTTCCTCTGAGTTCTACATCCAGAACAGTTTCAAGACTACTGGTGGAGACGATCAAGACTCACAGAATTTTCCAGTCAGGACTTGATCATAATTCAAAATTTTCTTTAGGTCCCCATAAGATTATCAGTACCCCAAATCAGCAGGAAGTAGCCTGGAATACTACACCTACATTTCTCCCCCCCCCAAAAGATTATGGATGCTTATCATTGTTTTGAATGTTGGTTACAAGTGGTTATGGATAATGGTCAGGAAAAAAACTAAACAAAGGAGATTAGATTCAGAGGTTTTGTTTTGCAAGAAAAAGAGGGGGAGTGCTGTGGGACAATGGTCTTGTACCCTGTAAAGGTTTCTCAATTGTACTGGTTTAATACAATGCTGATTGGCCAGTAGCCAGGCAGGAAGTATAGGTGTGGTGACCCAGCAAGAAGTAGAGGTGGGGTGACCAGAACAGGAGAATTCTGGGAAGAGGAAAGGTTCAGTCTGCAGTTGTCATCCAGACACAGAGGAAACAAAGTGTGACTGCCTCACTGAAAAAGGTACCAAACTATGTGGCTGACACAGACAAGAATTATGGGTTAATGCAGGAAGTAAGAGTTAATAGGAAGCCTGAGCTAATAGGCCAACCAGTTTATGATTAATGTAGACCTCTGTGTGTTTCTTTGGGACTGAATGGCTGAGGTACCAGGCATAACAGAAACCTCCGTCAACAGCCACTGCACTGTTTCTCCAGTCCCAGTGCTTCCAAGGAAAGTAATTAACTCTGGTAACATGAAATTACCATAGTGGTTTAGACATCAAAGTGAAGATGATTTCAATCTAAATTTCAAGGTTCCACTTCAGCTGCATGTTTGTTATTTCTTTAGGGAATGACTAAATTAATATTTAAATATTAAATGAACTCTTCATTACTGAATTATTCCTAAGGAAAGAAAACGACGCTTAAACAAGATGGTATCTGGTACTCTGAGTCCACATTCTCCTGCAGGGCCTGGTCCATGGCCCCCTGCAGCACCTGTCTGTTCAAATCAAAATCCTTACCATCCACTAGAGCCCCATGGAAGACTGAGTGAGCCACTGGATCCTTGGCACTGACCCCTTTTCCTGCCTTAATCTGGGGCAACCACACGTGTTAAGAAGTTTCTTAAATAGCATCAGAATCATCAATTAATAAATTCAGTGCCCTGCTTCCCAGTCTGAATACGCCTCCCTCTGCATTTTAATTGCACATGACTGATCGTCATCATCATTTACCCGAGATATAATAAAATAAGTTAGTAATTCTTACAGGGAACACTTTGTGGATGTGCATGCCCTCAGACAAGAGCTACTGAATTTGCGTCGGCAGCTTTAACTCAAATGCAAAGGAAGGTTCTGACCTTCAGCATGTTGCATGCTGTTATTAGCGCCATGACACCTTCCAGCCGTCAGGGAGCCAAACTGCCAGGTCAGTAACTATAACCCGTGAGTGAATCCTTTCTTCCTTTCTTTCTGAACAGTGGCCGTTGTAATTTAGTTACGCCATGTCTCCCTTCCCTTTCCTACCCCGGCCCTCCCATAAACCGTCCTTGCTCACTTTCAAATCCACAGCCTCTCTTTTCACCAATGGTCACTGCACGCACATATGTGTATGTGTCTACATCTATATTCCTGGTACAGCCTGCTCAGTCTATATAATGTACGCTTGTGTGCACATGTTTTCAGGGCTGACCACTGGGAAATCAGGTGATGTACTCTTCCCTGGGGAAACTATTTCTCCTGCTCCCAGCATTCCCTGGTTCCTGCAGTTCTTTGAGTGGGGTCGAGGCCTACAGTAACAGTGCATGGTACTTATTCCTCCTGGCAGTCACACGTGTTCTGGCATTTGCTTCTTTGGTTAACTAGGGTCAGTGTGTGTGATAAACTGAAAGCTCCAGCTTGCAGTATTGGTAGGGCTGGACGAAAGCCAGCCATCTCACTGACACCGCAGTGCTCCAAAGAGGCAACAGTGATGCCCGTTGCTTGCCTTTCCGCATTTGTTACACACATATTTAATATTTGATTACTAAATAAGAGGTGACCGGGGCTTGGTGACTGACTCGGTGGTTGAGAGTGTGTAATGTCCTTCCAGGGGACCCAAGTTCTCCTCCCCGTCTCCATGTCAGGTGCCTGTAGCTCCGCTCCAGGGAGCCCAACACTCTGGCCTAGAGGGGCCCCTGCACTCGTGTGAGGGAGCGTGCACACGCATGCATACTTTTTACAATAAGACAAATCTCTAGCTGGGCATGGGGCTAACACCTTTAATCAGCACTCAGGAGGCAGAGGCAGGAAGATCTCTGTGAGTTCCGGGCCAGCCTGGACTACACAGTGAGACTTCGTCTCAAAAAAGAAATTAAAACACGGGGTAACAGGATCTACCAAATACAGAGAAGGCTTATAGAACTTCTTATGGGAAATGTAAAAACAAATAGCAGAAGTCTTTGGTATGCAAAATTTGACAGGAATGACCAGAAGGTGACCCCAGCTTTAACTCCCAGTCCAGTGGGGACTAAGGATAGATTGCTGCCGAGGACAGCTGTGTTCTCCTGGAACATCTCCAGGGAACCATCAGTCACAGGGTGAGTACATGCTTTCATTTCCCAGCTGTGCCTGGCTCTCAGCTCGGGAGGGATTCCCCAAGCAAGCCAGACAGGCCTGGCGCTGGTGGGCAGCAGCCCGTGCGTCCTCACTGTGCAGGAGGAAGGAGAGGCACCGCAGGCACAGCCTGGACTCTGCACGGCCGACTTGAGACCTTTCCACTTGGTGTCAAATGCAGCCTGTGTTCCACATCCACCTTCATTGCCTGCAGCTTGCAGTTAATCAGGTAGATGGATTCGTCTAGCTGGGTTATTGAGTTCCTGGCACATAATTAAGAAGCTGATGCTGAGTAAGGGGAAAGCAGAGACCCCTGAGGACAGGGCTGGAAAGCCAACGCAGAGAGGGGAGGAGCCGAGCAAGGAAGCAAAGTTCCCTTTGAAGTCACCCACATTCTCACCGCAGCCGGTGAGACACACACTCACAATCGCACTGACGGCACACTTGTTGAATCTTGTGTCTTTCAAGATTTGAACTTTGGTAATATACAGGACACCACTGAATCGATTTCAAGACTCCTCCAGCTAGATTTAATCGTAACTGAAAGGCAAAATAAAAATGAGTCCCCTGGTTTAAAGACGCTTTCCCTAAATCACCTGACCTGGCTTCCTTTCACTCCACAGAATCCATTCAATCATCTCAAGCCTGAATTTCAAGAAATTGTTTCTTTCTTTTTTTTAAAAAAAAAAAAGTCATTTTCACAATTGGTTGATGAACTTGCAGCATCTCATGGCCTTTGCCCCAGAATATCAGACAAGAGCACGCAGAAGAGATGGCATAGAAAGTGTTTTCCAGGCCAATGTGAGGGCAGAGCTGGCGAAGAGAGAGCTGCCTAGTTAGGCAAGCTGAAACAGTGAGCTACGGCTGCAGGCAAGCTGAAACAGTGAGCTACGGCTGCAGGCAAGCTGAAACAGTGAGCTACGGCTGCAGTAGGAGACACCGCTCACTAAACAAAGTGTAGAACCACGGAGAAGGACACCCGACATTGACTTAAGGCTTTCACACACACGTGCACATGCATACATGCAAACAAGCGTGCATATATTCACAGGCCACACACAAACACAGACTGGCGCATTCTGCCCCTCCAGCCAGGTATCTTTCTAAAGGAATTATTTCCTGTAAAACAAAATTACCAGATCAGCAAATAAAATTCTTGAGGAAAAAAATATATACTATCATAAAAAATTAGGGTTCTGTATAAAACGTCACATCTGCAGTGTTCAGACTGGGGAGAGAAGAACCAAATCTGACTTCCTGCCTTCTCACTCTGGCAGCAAAGGCTGCTTCCCAACCCTCTTCCCTCGGAGTCACTTGGTTTCCTTGTACACAGCTGACTGCCCACTACGGTCACCTTGGGAATGTTTAAAATATTCTGACATCTGGCTCTTATGGAAAGATAAGTCAATGGGGGGCAGAGTACTGGCTCAGACTCCAGACAAGGCTCTTCCACTGAGCCCAGCCTCAAGGCTTTTCAGTCAGAAAGGGCTTTGATATGTTCCCCCAAAGTAGAAACTTTTGCACTTTTAATTTTTCAGCAGTTTAGAAAGATCAAGTATGGAACTGGAGAAACAGCTCTGAGGTTAAACTCACTTGAAGCTTAGCTCCATCCCCAGCAGGCAGCCATAGGGAAGCTCACAACTACCTGTAGCTCAAGCTTCAGGGCATTCAGCGCCCTCTTCTGGTCTCCTCAGGTACCTGCACATTCATGCTGCATATACACACAGAGAGACATACACTCCTACACATAAATAAAAATATTTTCAAATCTACATGATGAAGCCAGGCGGTGGTCGTGCATGCCTTTAATCCTCACACTTGGGAGGCAGAGGCAGGCAGATTGCTATGAGTTCGAGGCCAGCCTGGTCTACAAGATCTAGTTCCAGGACACAAACGTAGTTCACTCTTGGTGAGCACAGCCTGAAATACAGGAAAGCAAGGGGATCAGTGAAGAGATGACGTCCCAGCAGGGATGCTCAGTGAGCCTTGGGGTCTATTGGTGTGATATAGATAATGCTGGGCATGCTGACTAGACTGGCAGGGGGCAGGCAAGAGCTCTCAAGTTGGTTCAGGGTTAGTTTTTAATCAAGGCTTGTGTGCTCAGTGTCATGATACAGCTTTAAAAGGCTGGTGAGATGGTTCAAGGGGTGCCCTGTCTTTGTTTTTGTTTTCCTCTGCTTGTATCTGAGGATAGGATTCTTACTATGTGACCTTGCCTGGCCTTGAGCTCATCATGGTCTCAACCCCACAGCAAATCCTTCTGCCTCAGCCTCCTTGCGATTACTCAACCCACAGGCACAAGCCACCGCCCTGACTCAACATTTCCAAATTAAAGCAGTGAAGTCTTACACTGGGTCCCCGCCACCAGATCCCTTTCTCAGAGGCGATGGCTGTCTCAGTGTCTTAGACGTTCTCACGCAGACTTTTAAAGGACTTTGAGAACATACAGCCTCATGCTTCCTTTTTTCGTGAAAATGCAGACTGCTGGCCAGCTAGTTTTCCCGTCATCTTCTTTCGTGAACTGAGTAGGTCAGACGAACCTTGTTCAGTTGGCAGGCCCCAGCGGATGGCCAGCTGAGAACTTGTGGCTGCCAAAACTGTGTATGGCGGCTGTCTTCGAGCATGTCTCAAGGGCACCCTTGTCTGGCCTGTTGCGGCTTCAGCACCTCTGTGTTCCCATCCTCTTGTAAGCTGGCTGGTGCAGGCTTGCGGCTTCCCTTTGAGCTTATCTCCCCACCCTGTAGAATGTTACACCCTCCTTCCCACTGACTTTTCAATTATTATTGATCAATTGGTGCGCGGGATAAGCTATTTTATATTAGTGCACCCACAGAGGTTTGCTGTCTGACCTCATATTGTGTGGATGTATGCCACAAGGGGAATTCATTTTTACTTACAAGCTGTGTGCTTTGTGGGTATTGGAGTTTGAATCCAAAAAACTTTCAGACTTCCTTTCCACCCTGTCTGTCTGTCCTAGCATCTTTTCCTCATCTGGGAGTCCTGCTACTTCCTCCGGTCTCACTGTGTTTGAACTGGTCAGCTGACCTCTGGGGACTCACGTTTGCTCCTCCACAGCTGACCGCATCCATGGCACCCAGCCAGGCTCCTAACTACATGACCAGGGGTTCCTCGCAGGGATTGTTCAATCCCTTTACAAAGAAACAATGAGAACATGATTAACAGGCTGCCACATCCTGATGAAGAGTCCACCGTCTCCGAAAATGTTTTTTCTGTTCACGAACTGTTTACCAGTTCCCCAAATTCCTTAACCAATTAATCCAACAAGTGTCTATTTGGTACCCAGGATCAAGGTTGTTACAGTCAATCAATCACTTATAAACTGCATTGCCTCTGTTACTGCGTGGCTTACTGTTTCCTCTGTGTACTTTAGGCTGGTAACTTAGAGCACGCTGCAAAAGCGGTGACCTGAGGACAGCACAGGAAGAGTCTAAGGAGCAGCCACTCCTGACTGCTCCGGCTGGATCTCCCTTCCGGTTCTTCTCTGCCCTAACTGTTCCCATCTTCCCAGCCACCACTACCTTGCGAAGTTTCAGAGAGATCATTATTTTCACTTAAGGCATGTACCTCCAGTCAGCAGTTGATAAAAGGCATGCATTAAAAACGCACTTATGGTTGGAGCTGAACATGAGATCAGCACAAAGGATAACGTCTGTCAATTCTTGACTGGTCCAGAGCCAGAACGCTGACAGGTCCCACCCTCACCCCTTAGGATTCTAAGGAGAAACTCAAAGCAATAAGCTGTATGGGAACAGAGGGGGAAAACCCTCCGTGCCTTCCCCCACACTACTCCTCTCCTGGGTTTGGAATATCATCTCCTTTACCTGGAGGATTGTGGTAGTCTCCTGTCTAACGTAGCTCAGGCATCCTTCCATTCCTGAAGTTCCACCTCCCACATCCTGCTTGCTCCTTGCTACTTACCGTGCATTTGCTGTTATGGGAGGAACTTCCTAGCATGGAAAAACCATTCTCAACAGGACTCATGTAGGAGAGAGAGAGAGCGCACGAGAGAGAGAGAGAGAGAGAGAGAGAGAGAGAGAGAGAGAGAGAGAACCTGCAAGAGTCCACTCTCACCTCCTCCATGTGGGCCCTAGGGTTCAAACTCGGGTCCTCAGGCTTGGTGGCGAGCACCTTTATCCACCAAGGCTTCTCACCCCTGCCCCAGAAATGTTTAAGTAACTTTGTGGGTGTTCAGGTAAAAATCCAGCTCATTAGGATGATGTGGAATCTTAATGCTCTAACCTTGACTGCTGTTAGTCAACTGTCTTCGTCCTACAGTCCCAAACAGCCTATCAGAGGTTCACTCTGGGGAACAGTAAGTTCCTCAAGCCTACAGGGCATGGGTGAGGGGTTACAGGCATGAGTGTGGGTGACATTAAAGCAGGCACATTGAAATGTCTGCATTCTGCTTACAGGATGACATCTGGGTTGTCTAGACAGAGTCTGCTCCCCTAATCCTACCCAGCCTGTGTCCTCTAACCCCTCCCAGAGACCCCAAGGCCACATACAGTTAGAGCAGAATCACATCTAGGGACTGGGAGGGAAGTCTGAAAGGGGTCCACAATTCTCCCAGCACTCTCTTTCCAAGAGAGCATGTTGTGGAGATCCCTGGCCAGCATGCCCCACTGGACTCTTGAAGATGGCTGCAGCTTAGCTCTGAGGATAATCCCAAACGACACCTGCCTGCCTTGACCCAGCCCAGTGGCTGTTTGAAAGTCTTCCCAAGCCTGGATCCAGGCCACACTTGTGAGGGAGACAAGGAAAATGCTTCCTCTTGAGATATTTAAAGTCTGTGACAGATAGAGTTGAGCACAGATACCTGAACAGCTCCAGTGAGCCAGGTCTGACTTTGTAGTAGCAATACAGGTTTGCTTTCCACTTCACCACCACCACCACCACCTCTACCTCTTCCTCCTCCTCCTCCTCCTCCTCCTCCTCCTCCTCCTCCTCCACCATCACCACCTCCTCCTCCACCAACACCTCCACCACCATCACCACCATCTCCACCTCCTCTTCCACCAACACCTCCTCCACCATCTCCACCTCCTCCTTCACCACAACCACCTCCTCCTCCATCACCACCTGCTCCTCCTCCATCACCACCTCCTCCTCCTCCACCATCACCACCTCCTCCTCCTCCACCATCACCACCTCCTCCACCACCATCACCACCATCACCACCTCCTCCACCACCATCACCACCTCCTCCTCCTCCACCACTATCACCACCTCCTCCTCCACCACCATCACCACCTCCTCCTTCACCACCATCACCACCTCCTCCTCCACCACCATTGCCTCCACCTCCACCACCTCCTCCTTCACCACCATCACCACCTCCTCCTCCACCACCATCACCTCCTCCTCCTCCACCATCGCCTCCACCTCCACCACCTCCTCCTTCACCTCCACCACCTCCTCCTTCACCACCACCGCCATCATCACCATCACCCCCACCCCCAGTCATCATCACCATTTAGACCAGGTCCTGTGTGCTAATAGCCTAGGCTGGCCTCAGGCTCATCACAATCCTCCAGCCACAGCCTCCTAAAGGCTGGGGCTACCGGTGTGCAGCACCTGGCCTGGTTTATCATTTTCAATTAAGCAAAGATGCAGTCCTCAGGCAACTTGTCACAGGATGTCTTCGCTTCCTGCTCTGTAAAAGAGCATACGGGAGAAACGAAACAACAAAAATTTTCAGCAGGGCTGTCAGCCTCGAGACTGGCAAAGAAGTGGGGGAAACTAAGCATCCTCTCATGCCCTGGCGATCTCCAGAAGGAAGGATAGCAAACATCTTCAGAGTTCCCTCCTGCAGTGCTGACCTGCTCACTTTCAGCACAGCGTTCTACGGGTCTGTGTGCCTTGGATTTGACACCCACCTGTGGTTTGGGCATCATGCTGAAATTCCCAGGCAAGTCGGTGTGTGCGTGTGTGTGTGCGCGTGCGTGTGTGTATGGTGTGTGTATTTGTATATGTTTGTATGGATAAGCGTGTGTATGTGTGTGTGTGTGTGAATGTGGACTGAGAGTGTGTGTATGTGAGTGTGTATAAGAGTGTGGGTATGTGTGCTGTGTGTGTTTGTGTACACATACACACATATATTCCCCCCTTCCTCCTGGCTCTCCCCCGGCCTCCTACAGCCCCTCCCTTCATCTTAAAGTGAAAATGCTCCTTGCCCGCAGTTCTCATGTCCTGGTTTGTGTTTTCCACAGCACCTCACCACACTGGCTTCCTTGCCCATCCTCTGCAGTTGGAAGAGTGCCCACCAGGACAGGGACTTTGGTGTCCCTCTGTGTGTCTAATGCCCAGAACACTGTCAGACACAGGAACATGACGAAGTGCCTGTTTGTAAGATGAGAAGGGGGCGGGCCCAGGGCTGACCCTCCAGCTATCATGGCATTGGGAAGACGGACTGACTGGCCAGCACACTCATCACCGTGGAAAGAACCTAGCAAACTCCCTATTGTTTTTTCCACCAGACAGCCTCTGGCAAAGTCAGATATAGTCCGAACTGTTTCCATCAGCACAGAAATCTGCACATGGTGCTATAATTAGGGCTTGGTGCACAGCGATAATCCATGGCCAGTCTGCACCTGACTCTTGGCCGCCGTCCGGCTGTACTCGATTCTTCAGCCTAATGTGGAATCTGTGCTCATCAGGACCTGTCACCTTTATCTGGCAGCAGCAAACCCCTTCCGTAGGTCACTGGGAGAAAGGGCAGTTCTAAATGCCATTCTCACAACCTTGGCTTTGTACCCGATGTCCCAGCCTTTCCTCAGGGTGGCCATAGCAACCACAGTGGCCATCAATCACATTGAAGAAAATCAAATAATTCTCTAATTGCCTTAATTTGGGAGGATTTTTATGGCCATTTCATCTTACAATGAAAGTGATTGTTCCTTGTTTTACAATAGTACAGACAGGCACACAACTAAAAACACAAGGCTCTCTCCCTCCAGGGGTCCCAGACGTTACAGTTCAGCACATGGTTTCTGCAGGGAGACTTTTATATTAGATGTACTATATGAGTGGTAAATACTTCCTGCTAGCATTTCCCTCCATTTACCCAGCAGCACAGAAGACAATGTCAAACCATGATGATACAACAAGTTTAATAATCTCAACAAAATTCACGTAAATCGAGCCAGAGTGTCGGACATTATCTTTCAAAGCTCTACATGCACATGTGTGCAGGCTGTGTACTGGTGTTGTGTGAGCAGGCAGTACATGCACATGTGTGCTGGTTGTGTACAGGTGTTGTGTGAGCAGGCAGTACATGCATGTGTGTGCAGGCTGTGTGCAGGTGTTGTGTGAGCGGGCAGTACATGCACATGTGTGCAGGCTGTGTGCAGGTGTTATGATTGGTGGGCAGTACATGCACGTGTGTGCAGGCTGTGTGCAGGTGTTGTGTGAGCAGGCAGTACATGCACGTGTGTGCAGGCTGTGTGCAGGTGTTGTGTGAGCAGGCAGTACATGCACGTGTGTGCAGGCTGTGTGCAGGTGTTGTGTGAGCGGGCAGTACATGCATGTGTGTGCAGGCTGTGTACTGGTGTTGTGTGAGCAGGCAGTACATGCACATGTGTGCAGGCTGTGTACTGGTGTTGTGTGAGAGGGCAGTACATGCACATGTGTGCTGGTTGTGTACAGGTGTTGTGTGAGCAGGCAGTACATGCACGTGTGTGCAGGCAGTGTGCAGGTGTTGTGATTGGCGGGCAGTACATGCACGTGTGTGCAGGCTGTGTGCAGGTGTTGTGATTGGCGGGCAGTACATGCCCGTGTGTGCAGGTGTTGTGATTGGCGGGCAGTACATGCCCGTGTGTGCAGGCTGTGTGCAGGTGTTGTGTGAGCGGGCAGTACATGCCCGTGTGTGCAGGCTGTGTGCAGGTGTTGTGATTGGCGGGCAGTACATGCACATGTGTGCAGGTGTTGTGATTGGCGGGCAGTACATGCCCGTGTGTGCAGGCTGTGTGCAGGTGTTGTGATTGGCGGGCAGTACATGCCCGTGTGTGCAGGCTGTGTGCAGGTGTTGTGATTGGCGGGCAGTACATGCCCGTGTGTGCAGGCTGTGTGCAGGTGTTGTGATTGGCGGGCAGTACATGCCCGTGTGTGCAGGCTGTGTGCAGGTGTTGTGATTGGCGGGCAGTACATGCCCGTGTGTGCAGGCTGTGTGCAGGTGTTGTGTGAGTGGGCAGAAGCCATATGCCACCCTTTTTTTGTGGAGTGTTTTACTTAGCATGGGGAATAACAGGCTTCACCGTGACATTTCATATGGACATAGCATCATGCTCAGCTCAAATTCATCCCAATTTCCTTCTCTTGTCCCTACTCTCGCTCCCCTGAAACAGTCCACTTTCTTCTTTTATGTCAAAGATAGATAGACAGACAGACGGACACAGGTAGACAGATAGATGACAAATAGATACATGATAGATACTAGATATACACACACACATACATACATACATACATACATACATTATAGACAGACAGACAGATGACAGGTAGATACATGATGGATGGATACTAGATATCACACATATATACATACATACACATATAATAGGCAGACAGACAGACAGATGACAGGTAGATACATGATGGATGGATACTAGATATCACACATATATACACACATACACATATAATAGGCAGACAGACAGACAGACAGACAGAGGAATAGTGGTAGACACATTTTGCAGTTGAAGGAAAACACAGTATCTGTTATGCTTCTCTCTCTGTACCCCTTCCTGTCCCCCCTCACTTTTCCTGTTGTTTCTCTTCTCCTCATCTCTCACTCTGTACAAGAATGGATTGAAGACCTTCAGATAAGACCTGAAACTCTGAACCAGCTGTCAGAAATCGAGGGGAGACCAGAGAGACAGACATAGACAAGACTCACTGCCAAGACCCCACTAACCCGGGCAGCATCAGATTTGGTAAAGGTGCTGCATAAAATGAAAAAGTCATTTTATCTGTGTGCAGAATTCTTCCAAAAGAACCTCTTCATTTCTCCTTTGTAAGAAGGGAATGTTTTAAGTGCAGTTTTGCATATTTACTGCCTGAACCATAGAAGACCTACAGATACACTCTCATCTCTGAAGGAGCAGAAGTCGGTGGGCCTCATGTTTCCCGGCTTTGATTGCACATCTGAATTAGGATCGGTGACTCCCATGAAGGCTAGCGTCATCTCAGGATCACAGTGAGGGCCACTACGGCCCTCACTGGGAGCTGATGCATAGCTGTCCTGATGTCCAATGCTATTTTCCATAAACAAGTGGGGGTAAGAGCGTCCCACTCATAGAAATGCTGAGCGATTTCCAATGGGACAGAATGCAAGTGTGTACATCTGTGTTCCACATTCTTGACGAGACGGCTTTCCCCAGACAACATCCTTGCGTGGCTCGTGCTCCGGTGTTTGCCACAGTGGTCCTCAAATAACTTTTTCTTCCGTGCTTGGATAAAAAAGGTATGATAGGTTTTCTCTGAATAAACACATCTTGAAATTATTTGTTTAGTATCATATGTGTGTATATAATGCATATGTGTGGGCATGCATGGCACAGAGCGAAAGTGTGCCGCTTGTGGGAGTCAATTCTTTCCCCCCACCTTTGTGTGGGTGCCTGAGGTTGAGCTCAGGCTGTCAGGCAAGCATTGTAACCTCTGCCGCCCTCTCACTGCCTAGAAATACACTGTTCGCTTCTTTTTAATGAAAATACAAAATTATTTGAATAGGTGTTTTGCCTGCATGTATATCTGCACCATGCAAGTGTTGTGCCCATGGAAGTCAGACAGGGTGTCAGATCCGCTGGGACTGGAGTTAAAGAGAGCTGTGACCTAACATGTGGGTGCTTGAATTGAACCTTAGTTCTCTAGAAGAGCAATGGGTGCTCTTAACCCTTGAGCCCGGACTCTTGGAAACACGCTTTATCAATTGGTGAAGAAAGAAAGAAAGAAAGAAAGAAAGAAAGAAAGAAAGAAAGAGGGAGGGAAGGAAGGAAGGAAGGAAGGGAGTTAGGGAGAGAGGGAGGGACGGAGGGAGGGAGGGGAAAGAAAATAGGGGGAAGGAGGGAGGGAGGGCCTACTAGCTGTGAGATCTCTCGTTAAGACTTCTGTCTTAGGGTTTCTATTGCTGTGAAGAGACACCATGACCACACAACTCTTATAAAGGGAAACATCTAATTGTTGGTAGCTTACAGTTTGAGGTCTAGTCCGTCATCATCATGGTGGGGAGCACGGCAGCGTGCGGACAGACACGGTGCTGGAGAGGTAGCTGAAGTGTCTTACATCTTGATCCGTAGTCAGCAGAAGACTAAGGCATGCTGGCCAGACTTGAGCTCATAAGACCTCAAAACCCGCCCCCACAGTGACACACTTCCTCCAACAAGGCCACACCAAAGGATAACACAGAGTAGCTACAGAAGTAATTGGTGACCCCTGGTGAAAGTCGACTTAATGAGCCTGAGCAGTGGAAAGCTCAAAGCATGGAGCCACTCCAGCCTGCCCTCTCACAGATAGTGACCCCGATTTGAATTCTGGGGTGAACATTGTTTCCACTCCATCCTCCTCAGTGCTGGCTACACCCCTCCGTCCACTTCGCACAGAGATTGCCTGCACTAATTACATCACTCATGCTCCACGACGTGCGGATTTCACTAAGGAGAGTCTAGATACAAGAGAGAAAACTTGATTCTCTACCTTTGAGTGTGAAGGTGTGCTCCTGGGGCTCAGATTGAGGCTACAGTTATGAGCCATGGGCCTGGAAGGCAGTGACTGATGTCTCTGTTTCTCTAGGCATCCTGCTGTCCCACAGGAGCCTTGGGTCCCTCTCGTATCACCCACTTCTTTTCACCCCACAGCTGATAGAACTCTGCCTATTTTCTGCCGATTTGATTATGTTTTCAATAATACAGGGTTGTTTTTTTTTCAGGGTGGGGGATCAATTACGAATTTTAAAATAAGATATTGGGGTTGAGGAGACGGCTCAGTAGGTGAAGCTCTTACTTTGGAAGCATGAAGACCTGAGTTTGAGGCATAGATGGTCACGGTATGTGTGGTGCTCCTGCTGGGATCTCAGAGGCAGAAATGGGCAGATCCCAGCGCCCGTCAGTCAGTCTAGACTGTTTGTCAAGCTCCAGGCCTGTAAGACCCTGTCTCAAAACACAAGGTGACTACTTCTGAGGAAAAACAGCAGTGGTTGCCCTCTGACCTTCTCTTCATCTTTGTGCAGATAGAGAGGAAGAGGAGGAGGAGAAGGGGGAGGAGGAGGAGGAGGAGGAGGAGGAGGAGAAGGAAGAAGGGAAGGAGGAGGAGGAGGAGGAGAGAGAGAGAGAGGGAGGGAGGGAGGGAGGGAGGGAGGGAGAGAGAGAGAGAGAGAGAACAACTTGATACAGAATTGAAAGTTTTAAAGTCTGTCATTAAGATAAAAATGTGCTCCATCTCCATCACTTTTTATTAATGTGTCTCCTTCTCCATTACTTGTTTGTTAATGTTGAATGTGGACTTTGGAACCGTCGCTTGAATGTTTTTCTTACATGACATCTCCTCATACTGAGAAAGAAAATGTTGTCATTATGCCAGTTTACCAGCCTGTCAGTCATTCAGGTGAATCAGCTCACCATTGTGGCTCACAGAGTTCACACAAGCACTTTGGAAATAGAGAAAATTGAATTAAGCTAACGTTCAGTTCTACATCTTATTAACCATGTGACCAAAAAACTATTGTCTCCACTCTTGAAATCACACAAAAATGAAATCAATGATTATTACTTCAAAACTCATTATGAAAATGAAAGTTTATGTGACTAGAGATGGCTCAGTGTGCTTACTGTTCTCAGAGAGGATCTGAGTTGGTTCCCAGTACCCACATCTGAAGGCTCACAGTTGCCTCTAACTACAACATTAGGGGATCTCATGCCCTCTTCTGGCCCTCTGGGGTACCCATACTCACATGCACAGGCACACGCACATACACATAATTTTAGAATATATTTTAAAATCTTTTTAAAAATAATTTTGAATATTCAACAGAGTACCTGCCCTTTTCAAGCATTTAAAAATGGCTTAATTATTATTGTCTTTCTCGATGAATTATTTTACAAGTGCTAGCACCACCTTGTTCAAAACTGGCAGAAATTCAACTTTCATACCATTTTGTTCCTGTAGAACTCAGGGAAACTTTGATGCCTGCTTGGCTAGTTTATCTTTCATAGTGAGTATTTCCACACATTGCTGGAGAGCACAAACATACATGTTCCCTCCTGAAAAACAACGGAGAGAGTCTGTCCCTCCCTGCAGGGGCTGGAGAAATGACTGCATCAGGAAAGAGCTCGCCACACAAGCTTGAGGACCTGAGCTCAGATCCTTAGCACTGTGTGAAAGGTCAGGCACAAGGGTGTGGATCTGTTCTCCCTACACTGGGACAAAGAGACAGGAGGCTTGCTGGGGCTCCCTGCCAGCCAGGTGAGCCAAGTCAGTGAGCTCTAGGTTCAGAGAAAAACCTCATCTCAAAAAATGACAAAATAGAATAGATGGAGAGAGAATGAGGAAAATACCCAGTGTTAATCTCTACACACACATGCACAAACACACACGTGTGCATGCATGCACACATGCACACACACTCAAGCACACACATATGAACCAGTTCTTCCTAACCAAAGAACCACAGCTTAGCAAGACAGAAACCCTTCACGTATTAACCAGTAACCATTCAATAAACAGCTGAGCTAACGTTCACTGCCACCGTGTTCATGAAAGCCGGGAGGAAGTTGTGAGGATTCAGAACATGCTTGGCTATAGTGAGGCTTGATCCTCTCCCCCAGGGATGGGATTTTATTCCTCCTCCAGGGTCCATGGAGATCCCAGGCTGGTCTAGACTTTCACTCCACCCAAGAGGACTAAGGGTCCTTTCATTCTCCACAGTGGTGTGGGTGGGAAGCAATAATGTCCAAAGAAAGCACCCGTCTCTTGTGGTTAGGTGGAGCCACAGCGGTCATGGCCAGCACAACTTTGACCCTTCCTGTCAGCCATGAGAACACTGTCCCAGCCTGAAAGCAGAAGCTGGGTGTGAAATCTAGACCTGGGCACCACCTGACCCTAAAGCCCTAGGAGGTACATTCTCCTAAACCTAAATAATATCCGGCCGGGCAGTGGTGGCGCACGCCTTTAATCCCAGCACTCGGGAGGCAGAGGCAGGCGGATCTCTGTGAGTTCGAGACCAGCCTGGTTTACAAGAGCTAGTTCCAGGACAGGCTCCAAAACCACAGAGAAACCCTGTCTCGAAAAACCAAAAAAAAAAAAAAAAAAAAAAAAAAAAAAAAAAATAATATCCAAGACTCCTGGCTTCACATTCTCAATATCTAATATACGGTCAAAAGCTACTTGCATCAGGGACACCTCAACCCAAACGAGAGAAGAAACAATCAGAGACTCCAACACGGGATACCACAAATGTTGGGATCACCTGACCAGGGTTTTACAGAGCCATCATGAAAATGCTCCCACAGTTTCAGGAGCACTTGAAACGTTTTAGCGAAATGAAGCGACTTCTAAGATTCAGACGGGGATTTTTGAAAGGGCAGATGCAATAAACAAACACAAAATCAATAGGGGGCTGAAAATTAAGAGAGAATAATACACTTCAGGTGGAAATAACATGATCTGGATGAGAGAGAGAAAACAGGGTGCTGTAGTGGAGTGACAGAGTCCTCAGGTACCTGGGGGTGGAAGATGAGGGAACATCTAAATTCATATCATTAGAATCCCGGGGGGGATTCTGCTTCAAAGCACCTGCGAGAGATGAACACATCCTCACAAAACTGTGTAGAAGCGCTCCGTGCAGCGGTGCTCACACGCCCAGCAGAGAGTGCAAACGTCCACCAAGTGATGGTAGGTGATGGAGCACAGAGCATCCCTCTGATGCACTGGTGTTTGCTCCTAAGAACGCAGTGCTGATGCGTACTATCCGTGAGAGACCTGTAACATGGGCTAAGCAGAGGCCAGACAAAAAAAAGCCATCACCCTGGGACATCACTCCTGCAAAATACCCAGAAGAAACAACTCTTCAGAGGCAGAACCGTAGGGTAGTGGCTGCACGTGGGGGTGAGGTTAGGGCAATAGAAGAAGCCTGGCCTGACCGTGAGTGGATGGGGCTTCTCCTCGGGGTGAGGAACGTCCCTGCGCTAGCTACAGTGTGAGTCACGGAGCTCTGTTAGTTTACTAAGAACCCCGAGGAATCTATTTTAGATCCGTGAACCATATGTTCCACGCACACACCTTAACATAACTCTCGACTGTTAATAAAAATAACAAAATTCAGCATACACAAGCCGTGTGGTCTATGTAACACAACATCCTAGAGCAAAATATTTACCTGTGTATGTTCAATCTGTGCGAAGCACATGTGGTATGAAGCTGGGGAGCAAGCACGCTGGGCACATGCGGTATGAAGCCGGGGAGCAAGCACGCTGGCAACGTCTCTGTGCGCTGGCTGCAGTCTCCAGAACAAGTAGGATTTTTTTTTAACTCAACTCTTTTTTTCAAAGCATAAGTAACAGCAGCTGCTGAACTTATTTTTCTTCCTATGGATTGGTTCACAGTAAACTATTTCATCTGCTTAGCGGTTCACGTAACACACTGCTTCGGTTTTCCGTGTGTCTGTCTTCCATCCTCTTCATTTGGAGGAGCCCGTGACTAACTGCAGTTGGCCTATCTCTCCCATGGCTCACACCACGTCACTGAGGCCGTGTCGGCTAAGTGAGTAACTGAGACCGTGGCTGACTCACTGGACAGCTGACCCCCAAAGGCGGGAGTCTAGAATAGACTCAGTGCGTTAAGGGATAGCACTGTCATCAGCACATGCCCGTGGGAAGAGCTGGTTCTGACGATGAGCCACCTGGAAAACACTTTGTCTTATCACTGCTGTGATGCTTACCTTTGATTACCGACTTGACGCAACCATGTAGGAAGAGGACGGTGTACTCTCTCTTCCTCCAGACCTCTTCTTCCCCTCTCATAGCCAGGGAAAAAATCCCAGAAGCTCACAGTTACTCAAGGTCGACCGAGCACTTGCCTGGAGGATGGGTGAAAAGGAAGTTATGACCCACAAATGAAGATGCCAAAAATGTGACTCAAGGCAGCAAAATTTAGAGTCCCTTCTCAGTGTTTGCTGCAATTTAGAAAGAACAGGAGAAAGAGGGAGAAAGGAGAGAGAGAGAGAGAGAGAGAGAGAGAGAGAGAGAGAGGGCAAGATGCCATGAAGAAGAAATGAATTACCAGAATTATCTCATCCTAGCTGATACAATGTCTCTCTTTCCCTCTCTTTTTATTTATTCTCTGAGAATTTCATACATGTATACGATGAGATACAGCCACGACCACTCTCTGTTACCCCCCAACTCCCCTGAGTCCTCCCAACGTGTCCCTCTCCCAAATTTACATCCTTAAAAAACCTCACTAAATTAATCCAGTGCATATGTGCATGGGTGGGGGCCATCCACTGGAGAAGGGTGACCTACTAGTGGCCACACCCCAATAAGATTGACTCTTCCCCCACCAGCAGCGATCAATTGCCAATAGTTCCTTGGTTAGGGCAGGGCCGTCGTGTGAGCTCCTCTCCCTTCATGTTGCAGTCTGGCTGGCAGCTGATACAGAGAGTCATTCATAACTGGTTAAACTGCCGAGAAGGTCCGTGGTGAGTCTGAGCTAGCCTACACTACACAGTGAGTTCAGGTCAGCCAGGGCACAGAAAGATCTGGCAATAGCAGTGCAGGGCAAGTGGCCACGGAGCCGGCGTCTGCAGGAGCCGTGAGGGCAACTCACCCACTAACGGCACTGTTGACTCTTCCGTGACTATCAATCAGGGAAATTTACTTTGATGGACACAAGTAGGCATTTTTGACAATCACCATTATTTACATAGGCAAATGTGGAGTGGAATACAGTGCCCTGAGCCAGCTGGGATTTCACACTGCCCATTTCCATAATGAGTACTCAAAAGGCTGAGTCAATGCGCCTTCCACTGGAACATGTAATAGCTTGTAATAACAGAGGGGCTTCTTCAATTATTCCAATTAAAATCAGAACTGGGATGGAAAAAGCCCCGACTCTCCCCTCGCAGGGTCAACAGTGAAACCCTGAAGAATGTACTTGGCTTTCATTGGCTTGTAAAACAAGATATCAGCTCTGACTCGAAAGCAGACACTTCAGGAGGAAATATATGGACTTGTTTTCCTGCAACTGGAGATACACGCTGGAGCACAGAAAAACCGGCTTGCTGTGCACCAACGAAGTGACAAGCTCCGGGCGGTGTAACTCGTCCTGCCCTCTGAAGAGTGGCCCTTCCCGAAGTGACAAGCTCCGGGCGGTGTCACTCGTCCTGCCCTCTGAAGAGTGGCCCTTCCCGAAGTGACAAGCTCCGGGCGGTGTCACTCGTCCTGCCCTCTGAAGAGTGGCCCTTCCCGAAGTGACAAGCTCCGGGCGGTGTAACTCGTCCTGCCCTCTGAAGAGTGGCCCTTCCCGAAGTGACAAGCTCCGGGCGGTGTCACTCGTCCTGCCCTCTGAAGAGTGGCCCTTCCCGAAGTGACAAGCTCCGGGCGGTGTCACTCGTCCTGCCCTCTGAAGAGTGGCCCTTCCCGAAGTGACAAGCTCCGGGCGGTGTCACTCGTCCTGCCCTCTGAAGAGTGGCCCTTCCGCTGCAGAACCAAACCAAGAATAAATATTTGGGGTTTTATTTTTTTTGGTTGGTTGGTTTTTGTTTTGCTTTTTTTGTTTTTGTTTTGCCATTTTTGTTTTTCTCTTTACTTTTTGGCTTATCCTAAAATCAGTTCAAAATATTTACATTTTAAAGGATGTTTTGAACTGTAGACGATTTGTCGTTACAGGGTCTTCAGGGTAGCTGTCTGAACTGAAGCCAGACTCATCTTGTGCGCAGCTGCTATCCTCACACAGGTCAGTGTCCATCTTAAGGAGCTTCTTATAAAGGGGACCTTCTACTCTTGTAATATGACTATTTCCTAAATACTTATTTATATTGTGTGTGTGTGTGTGTGTGTGTGTGTGTGTGTGTGCCGGGTATGTGCACATGACATATTGCACACATGACAATTGCCTAAGGAGATCCAAGAGGACGCTGGATTGGTTGTGAGCCCCCTAACATGGGTGCTGGGAACCCAGCTTGAGAGCTCTGCAAGAAAAGTAAGTGCTCTTAACCAAGAGCCATTTCTCAGCCCCCAGAGTGAGTATTTCGCCATCTGCCATGAAGATGTGTTCCAGCGACTCTGTTTGGACAGCTCAGATGTGACAGCATCATGCTGGCAGTTTCTACTCCAGTTTTCTTGCAGAGCCCTTGCCATGATGCTGTTTCTTTACCATCCCCTTCCAATACCCATAGATCACCAGAACCCGAAAGCACGCTTTTTCTAGAAGCTCCTAAGCATAATGAATTAGAGAGAGTTATAGAGAAAACCCCAACAGCATCACTCTTGTTTACCCAGCCAGCTCTCGGGACATTAATCACACTCTGCTGACTGCTACCGTTTATCTCATTGCGACTCTGACACCTGCCCCGTTCGTATATCATCCACACGCCGCCCTGTTCCCATCACAGACGCTGCCAACGTATTTGCTGAGAGGCTGTTGCCTATGGCTATGATTCCACTCAGAGAAGAGGAATGGGGCACATCTAACCTTTGCCAACGTTCTGTTTAGGGTGACTCACCAAGGTTCGTCTCCGCACTTGACTCTCACAAACCACAAACCGAGAAGAAACAAAAAGGAAACGTGTCTCTGAAATTTGCTAGAAGCCATTTGTTGTTCTTATGGAGAGTGAATGCCTTCCAGGGTTCTTAGCGTTGAGGGTCTGGGGAAGGTTATTTTGTTTTAACATTACATGTTGCAAGCACACACATGTACACACACACACACACACACACACACAGGTACAGCCACACGAACACACACCACCACTTAGCTATATCTGAAGAATTTGGGGGTTATCTCTTGAGTTAAGCCTGGCCCTTACAATGGTGGTGCCTGCATGGAGTTTTGCCTTTGGCCCACTTCACTCCTGATGTCCCCTGCTGTCGTCCAGTGACTAAATTCATTCCTGTGGTTTTAGCTTCCATACATACGCTTAGAATTCCCAGTCAATGGACCATCAACCTGACCTTGAGCTCCACATTGAGTGCCTGGTGAGCATCTAGACTTTACCACACTCAAAACTTTCACAAAGTCAGCTCCTCGTTTTCTCGCATCCCACTGGAAAAACTACAGCCACCACTAAAGCAACCACCGGCTGTACCTCTTCTGTCGACTGTTACCCTTCCCTTCCACCCCGCCAGGCAAAAGAAAATGTGGGCTCAGTCCAGATCTTGTATCAGAGAAGTACAAACTGTGGACCTTTATTAATATACAAAGCTCTTATTTTATTTATGGAATATTTTTTTTACCGTGTGTATATGAGTGTTCTGTCCCATGCATGTCTGTGTATCATACTCACGTGGTGACCATAGAAGCCAGAAGAGGGTTCAGATTTCCTGGAACTGGAGGTACAGATGGTCGTGAGCCTCTCTGTGGATGCTGGGAATCAGACTCCAGTCCTCTGGAAGAGCAGCAAGTGCTCTTACCTGTTGAGTCCTCTCTGCTGCCCCATGCAGGAAGTTTTATTGAAACACAGAAATACCCAGATATTTGTCACCAATGTTCACAACTCTCGGCATCAATCACACATTCCAGTGTGGCCCGGCCCTTCACACACAGAATGGCTTGCGGGTCTCTGTTTTAGTTAGCAGTTCCCACACACTTCAAAGACTAACTAGTTTTGTCTTCGAGGTATCTTTCATTTACCTTATGACATCTTAAATATGAGCCCTGGACATCTCTCTCACCATAAGTCCTCTCTTAGCCCTGCCCTCACTGCCCTAGAGGGACACACAGCATCCCTGTTTGTTAGGACAGTTTTGCACACGTCTCTCTACTGCTTCTGTCCATCTTGTGAGCACAGATCCTAACGCAGCAGTTTTTGTTCCCGACTATCTTTCCGAGAACATCTCTGTGGCAAACATCCTTAGAGACGTGGTGTCTCCCTTCAGGACAAAGAGCAGGTCTGTTTGCTTTCCTCACTAATAAAGATAACATCTCCCTTAAAGCAAAGCTTAGGCAGGCTTGGATGTATCCCTCATAAAATATTATTAAAGGAGCCGTAGAAATAGTCCCATGCTGATGAGCACTGACTGCTCTTGCAGAGGTCCCTGGTTCAATTCCCAGCACCCACAACTGTGGCAGCTCACAACTGTCCCAGGGATCTTACACCTTCTTCCAGCCTCCACAGGCATCGGGAACACGGGGTGCACACTCGTACATGAAGGCAAGACAGTCATACACATAAAATAAAATTTTAAATTTTAAAGTAATTAAAACAAAGTGATGAAGTCTAACCTCATGATACCTGAAATCTATATTAAACCTACTGTGTGTATAATGTGCACTTGGGTAAATTCTGTTATAAGCCTACTGTGTTTACAACATGTACTTGGGTGAACTGTTATAAGCCTACTGTGTGTACAACACGCACTGGGACTACCTTCCTGTCACCCCATGGAACTCAGGCAGCAAGGTGAACCACTGTGAATGTAAAGATCATGCTGCCTGCTGGGACTTAGGAATCAAAGTCTTTTTCCTCTGATCCTGGAGTCTTATGTTTTCGGTAGCATTAGAGAAACTAAAAGCCTAACTTGTCATCAGGCAAGAAGACCAAACTCCGAGATTCTTCCTAATCCTAATTCTTAAAGTTCATTTCCTTCTTGTCTCCTTCCACCCATTGGAGATTCAAGTCCATGTTGTTCAGCCCAAGCTCTTAGGCCCTCAGTGGCCCGAGTGCACCCTTCCTACTCAGCTAAACCCTGTACCCCATACTCCCCGTATGCTCACTCATAGGTCGAAGCTGCTCATAGCTCTCCACATCCTATTCAGAGTTTCCCCGTCTCTGGTCACACAAGCTTGCCTCTAGCTCTCCTTTCCCTTAGCCCCAACACCATGACCAGCAGTGAGTTAAGGAAGGAAGAGTTTATTTGGGCTTCAGCTTCCGGAGAGATAAGATTCCAGCATGGCAGGGAGGAATGGCGGCAAGCGACAGGAGCGGGAACCTGAGTGCTCACCTCTCCAATGGCAAGCAGAAAGCAGAGCGAGTGAACCTGAAATGAGGGAGGCTCTGTAGTCTCCACGTCTGGTCCCAGTGATGTGCTTGTACCACCCAAACCCCTCCAAATAGCACCAGCGAGAAACCAAGTGTCCAGGTGCCTTGGCTGACAATCTCATTCAAACCCCACACTGCCCTTCTTCCTTGACCTGCTAACCCTGCGTTCACACTTAGAGCACACCTCAGGCATCTCCTTCTGACAGCAGCCATCCACAGCCAACCCAGTACTCTCCCCACAGGTTCAGAGATGCCCAGGGAACAACTTGATGACAGCTCTTGCCAGGGTTTGGAGAGTGTCAGTTTGTGGGCTTATCTTCCCCATCATGCACTGGGTACCTTGAGTAAAGAGACAGCATCTTCTTCATTCTGATTTGGTGCCAGCACTTGTGGCTCAGGAGATGAGCAACACGGAGGAGCTAAGCACTAATGGGTTCCATCTTGTCACTTGGAGGGAATGAAAAAAAATAAATTTTCATTTATGTTCTTAAGCTGAGAAAATTGCTTTCTTGTTTCCTTCCTAAATATTATCTTTTCTTTTGAGATATGGCCCATTGAGACACAAAGTAAAGTCAAATAAGAATGGGACCTTCTCGCCTAAGAATTTAATAAATGTTCCCGAGAGGTTTCATACTCTCCAGACCTAGTTACATTCCCCAGGCCATATTGGAATCATCAAATGATTCCTGTTATCAGTAACTAGGGAGAAAGATGGGCCAAGTCTTCAGCAGCTGCCCCAACCCATGGCTCTTCATGGCTCCCTGCCTGCCACATCTCATCTGATGCCTCCCCACTTTTCTCACACGCAAGTTGTCCCCCAATCTCCCAGATCTTGTTCTTTCTTCCCCACCAACCTTCCTCGGATGGCAATCTCCTTTTCAAACTTTAAGCGTACCTCAAGAAATACGCTGAGTCATGCAAGAGAATACAAACCATGCAAACAGGTTTGCTCTGGCCGGAGGACTCTGCCATCTGAAGACAGCCTCAATCAGGGCCATGGGCTGTCAACTCTGAGTGTGGAGACTCTTCTAGCTATTTGGTAGCAGGTTTGGGGATGACATCATCAGAGTGTTCAGGATTATCTCATACACAGAGCTCCACCCCTAGATACCTGCTCCATCCCTACATCCACTGCTGGAGAATTCCGAAGAAAGCTGAGAAAAGACCCAGTTTGGTGACATCAGCCTATAATCCTAGCACTTGCAAAGCTGAGGCAGGAGGGTTGCTGTGAGTTCAGAGCCAGCATGGGTTACAGAATGAGACCTGTATTAAACACAAAAAAGAAAAAAAGAAGAGAAGAGGAAGAGGGGAAGGAAGGGAGGAAGAAAGAAGGGAGGGAGGAAGAAAGGAGGGAGGGAGGGAAGGGGAGGGAGGGAGGGGGGAGGGAGGGAGGGAGGGGGGAGGGAGGGAGGGAGGGGGCAAGGGGGATAGAAAGTTTGTCATCCTAGTTTTCTAAAATTTCAACTCATAATCCTGCTTGTGTAACTAAAATACTCAAGGCCTAGCAGACTCCTCTCCAGAGGAGGCAGGGTTCTGAGGAGACGGACACCGAGACCATCTCGAGCTCCAATGAGCCCACAAACACAACCCACAGACACAGTCGGCCAAGCGAGTGCCAGGCTGTGCATTGCAAGCTAGGGCTGTGGCGGCTCATGAAACAGCTGCAGTAACCCCACACCAAGCTCCCTGTAGGTGCATTATATACATCCTGGTGGAAAATCCCACCCTATAGCTTTATTGTCTCCTGCTAACACTCTCTGCGAACTCCCACGAGGAAATCAGCTAATCCTGGAGTGATGTCGTCAAAAGCACTATTGCTTTGAAGAAGTTCATGATGGCAGAAGGTGACATCCTGTCCTCACCTCAGGCTGCTTCGCAAAACCAAAACACTCACTCCCCTCCCCAGTGCAAACAGAACTGTGAACTAAACACAAACATATGTTACTCCAAGGCAAGTTCATAACAGCTAGTTTATCTCTTTCTCAAGTTCTTCCTGACTTCCTGGGGAAAGGTGACATCAAGGTACATAATACACCAAAGTGGGAATAAATTAAACACTGTGTCTTCCTATGAGTGAGAATAGTCACAAATTTCAAAATATCAAATGGAAACATTGAACCATAAAAACAAAAATATTTATCATATTTTTTCTTCTTCTCAGAAAGACTAGACATTGCTAATCCCTTTTTGTTCATTTATTTTAGTAATATTTTTATTAATCTTTTGAGAATCCATACCACACATACCCCCAACTCTCCCTAGATCCACACCCATCTCTCCACCCACCCACCTCTGTGTCTTGTTGTTGTTGTTGTTGTTGTTGTTGAGCCCTCTGAGTGCAATTGTGTCACCCAGATATTCTTGGGTGTGAGGCCACCCCTGTGATTGACATGTCAGGAGCCACATCCCCATAGAAACTCTTCTCGCTCCCAGCAGCTCCTCTCTAAGGCTCAGACTTGGTGCCCACCTCTCTCCTCCAGGCTAGAATTTTTGTCTGACCCCTGTTTTTATTTTGTATAAATAAATCTTACACCTAATTTATTTTTTTAAGATAGTAAGAAATGGTTATAGCAAAAAAAAAAGTAAACATTATGGTGTATTTTAAGGGAATCATTAGATCATTAGTGACAAACACATAGACCACATCGTTGTCTATTTCCTAAGATTAGCACTTTGGGGGAGTTCAAAATCATAAAAACCAATCGATGTACTGAACAACAAAATTCCGAGCAAGCGGCTCTTAGTGGGGAATTTAATGCAAGACGGCTTGAGTAGCTTTCCAATAAGTCCACAAAGCAAGCTTACGCGATCTGCAAAAGAGAACAGCAACAAGAGAGGCCTCTCATATTTGCGGGCTCAAATTTCTCCCCAAATACCAGGGGGATTAAATTCATCTGCAGGAGATTCTGGTGTTAATCCTGCAACACTAATTAGACCCTCTCCAGGATTGTTTTAGAAGCACTTACTTTAGTTGTCAGCCTCCCAGGTGCCAGAAGTCTCTGCAGAACATCGATGTCATGCTTGGGTAGGGGACAGCTGCAGCCGGCTTCGCTGTGGGCTGCCCCAGGCGGCAGCTGTGCTGATGGTTACAGGGCAGTCTTCTAGGCAGGCTGTGGTTTCCTTGGTGCTGGTATTGGGCTGGGCCTGGTCAACAGTGTTAAGCATGAGCCGAAACCAAGGTGTGACAGTCACTGTGTCCAAACAGCCACTGTGTGTGGAAGCCTGGCTTTCCTGGAGCTTGTGTGTTTATTATAGTTGTAGGAATTAAAATTCAGGCCGTCTCCTCTTACAAAAGCTTGTTAGCAATTGAAACGTCCGTAGTTGCGTCAATATTACATCACATTACGTCAACTGTCTGACGCAGAGAGAGACGAGTCCTGCTGCTTAGTTCTCCCTCTCTCCTTAATTCAGTCAGCTCCCCAGCACATGGGACGGTACTGCTGTTGTTCAGGGCAGCTCTTCCCTCCTTGGTTAAACCTTTCTGGAAACTCCCTCCCAGACACACCTGGGTGTCCTAGGAGAGTCGGAACCCCATTGGGTTGATATGAAATTCTCCATTGCCCAGCAGGTGCATCCTTGAGCGGATTGCTGAAACCAAGCATGTCCCCTGATGCAGACAAAAAGTGCATTATTCCTTCCTCCCTTGCTCTTCCTGGAGCTACTGTATTCTGCTCGTTCTGCCAGGGGACCCGAAGGACAGGAGCGACTTCAAAGTGCGGATTTAGGGCATACAAGCAGACTCTTAAGAAACTAGAAAATACTCTGTTTATAGCGGAAGCTGCTGATGTAAGTGTCTGTTGTTTTTACCTATACTCCATGGCAGGGGAAGCAAGGGTAGTCCTTTGCTTCTTAAAAAGAAAATAGTCCCTTGTGGACCAGGTTGGCCTCGGACTCACAGAGATCCACCTGCCTCTGCCTCCCGAGTGCTGGGATTAAAAGCATGCACCACCACTGCCCAACAGTAAATGTAATTTTTAAAGGCTGACCCACAGGTCTGTGCTGGGGATTAATGTGTGATCTGCTGTACAGTTACTGAGAGTTTAATCACTACAGTTTCCTACTTCTGGTTATACAGAAGGTCTTTCTCCAGAACAAACCATCAGAATCTCAGCATAAGGACAGTCTGGAGGGGGTACTGTATTTCGGAGGGGGTGCTGTAGTCCAGAGGAGAGGGGTCTGTAGTCCAGAGGGGATGCTGTAGTCCGGAGGGGGGTCTGTAGTGGGGGGGGTGTCTGTAGTTCAGAGGGGGGTCTGTAGTCCAGAGGGGAAGTCTATAGCCCCAGGCCATGGTTCCCTGGGCCAGGAAGAACCTGAGGCAGAAACTGAGGTCTGTTAGTCTCTGTGTGTGAGTTCCACAGGACACGTGCCGAAGAGTCAATGGAGTGAGTGGAGACCCTTAGAGATGCAGCTGGCAATGCTCTAGGCCCAGGTTTGCTGGGACTTGCAGTTGCCAGGAACGGCCCCTGGCGGGTGTGGGGCAGGCTGTTTTCTGTGAGTCTCATACACGTTGTTTCAAGTCTACTCCACCAAACTCTGCAGGCTGACTTCTCCAGAAATAGGGACCTCATCCAGGGTTGCTGTGCACATGCGTGCCCCGAGAGCAAGTGGGGGTCAGAGAAAGCTCTATGGAGAGGGTGCAGGGCCTGACGGGAAGTGGCCAGGCTTGCAGGAAAGCTCCTTTTACCCACACGGTCACCTCACTCGCCCTCAGGTTTTTCCTTTTGAAAATTAATATTATTTTTTATCTTCCTCCCCTTCCAAAGACTTACGTGATTTCAAAGTCCTTCTTTTAAGTTATGACCTTTGTAGCTGCAGCAGAGATGTGACCCTCATCTTTGTGTGTCTAGTATTTAATGAGCATTTTCCTCGCAAGTGCTGGTGGGATACCTTCTTCTGTCTTAGAATTATAATGATAGAAATTATACCCTGCCTTTCCAGGCTCGTTTTTATTATTTTTTATAGTTTTTGTGCATCGGTTTCAACCTCCTCCCTATGTTTTATATTTATTCTGGTTATTTTCCTTTCCTTTTCTCCCCTCCTTCTCCCCCACAACACACATTTATTGTCCTGTGTTCTTTTAATACTGTCAAGTTTTGGTTAGTGTAAGAGATGGGCTTGGCGTGACCGTTTCATACACACATGCTTGCTCCCCACTGCCCTCCCCATCCCGCATCTTTCCCTTCCTTCCAGGAAAAAGCACCCCTCAAAGTTTGCAGCCATGCATAACTATCTGACTTGGGTCACCCAACAGCTGTGGGAGCGGCTGCCCCCAAGTCAGGCTTACTTAGCTCCAGGGAGGGGTGAAAGGCTGGGGCGTGGAACAGGGAACAACAGTCCTCTTAGGAAACGCTACAAGATAAACGTGCCAGTTGAGTGTGTCTCATTGAATCTTCTAACCACACCATCAATTAGGTTCTATTTTTATCCTCCTTTTGCAGTGGAGAGAACTCAAGCTTGTAGGGATTTATATAAGAAATCGGGGGCCGGAGAGATGGTTCCACAAGTGAAGGAGAATGTCATACCGCCCCGATAACCTGCGATGGGTCCCTGGAGCCAAGAAACCACGATGGAAAGAGAGAATCCACTCCTGAAAGTGGACCTCTGACCTCCACATGCGTGTCCTGGCGTGTGTACACTAGTGCTCACACATGTCACACACACACGCACACACACACACAACAAACAAAATGGAAAATTTTAAGGAATTCCAGAGGAGCCTTTGGTGAGGGGAAAGGGGGGCAGACTACAGAGAGGAAAGGCCAGAGGGGAGGGTGGGGGGTGCTTAGTTCAGACTTTCACTTGTGTTGAGGGGAAACTCGGGGCATGTAAACATATGCATGCCCCAACAGTGCAAGGCTGAAATCTTCAGGTGATTTCAGAGCAGTGAGGGCAAGCGGGGGTCGAAGAGACAACGGCATTGTCAGCGGTCGCTGACAGACGTGGACATCAACCACACCGTGTGAGTGACATCGTTCTGTGTGAAGAGTGGAGAATATGCAGACTTGTGACCCAAGAGAGCCCAGACTTCTGAGTTCACCAAGCCACAGGGGATGGGGGAGGGCCTTGCGCTCAGAGCTTCACAAAGAACAGGGAGTTCCCAGGGTTGGCACTTACAAATAAATCAAATCTGCACCATCAAGTCCTGAGAATGTTTGTGGGGTGGCACAGTGTGAGCCACAGCTGACCTTGCTCAGAGTCACCTCTGAACTGGGTGGGAATCCCGTGACCCTGAGTTGCAATGGTGAATGGAAAGTGTTGCGGGAGGTCCTCCCACTCCTCCAGCCTATCACCGCTGAGATACCAGCCCATGGGGCGTGGTCTCTCTCCCTTTAAAAAAGCAGTCACTTCCCTCTCCTCTCTCTCTTCACTTCCTGCTCCACCGGCGACTAGACTCCTTTCCTGGTTGCGTAGAGGGCTGTTGCCTGGGACAGTGATCTGTAAGTTTTTTCCCCTTTAAATAAATACCACCCTAATAATCATAACCCCGAATTGGTGTGGCATTGTTTGTGACTTACGCCTTCATTTTGGCGCCCAATGTTTGGTTTCAGAACCTCTCCTTTCCCCGCTCGCAACCGCGAGCGAGTTCGGCTTGGCGGCCGCGAGTTCGGCTTGGCAGCCGCGAGTTTGGCTTGGCGGGAGCCCTCCCTTCCTCAGCCGCCCGCTGGCGGCCTTGGACTCCCCACGTGGATTTAAACTCCACAGGCCCGCATAGTCTCTGCCCGCGTGGTTTGCTCTTTTCTGAGTCATTTTTAAATCTCCCTTGCAAGCACAGCTCTTAAGTGGCACGAACCAGAGCACGCGGTTGCTGAAAGCTGCAACCCCTCAGGGTGACTCTGTCACGTGGAGGCATAAGCGGCTTCCAGATTGCTCTTCTCTACCCCTGGATTCTGGGTTTCTGGTTCCGTCTCAGGAATTGATTTAATTACATTTACTTTGTTGAGAAACTTGCATTTTCCAGTTTTTAACATCTAAGTCACAAACAATGCCACACCAATTCGGGGTTATGATTATTAGGGTGGTATTTATTTAAAGGGGAAAAAACTTACAGATCACTGTCCCAGGCAACAGCCCTCTACGCAACCAGGAAAGGAGTCTAGTCGCCAGCGGAGCAGGAAGTGAAGAGAGAGAGGAGAGGGAAGTGGCCGCTTTTTTAAAGGGAGAGAGACCACGCCCCATGGGCTGGTATCTCAGCGGTGATAGGCTGGAGGAGTGGGAGGACCTCCCGCAACACCTCCCCCTTTTGTTTAAATAAGAGAGTTCTAAACCTACTATGAAAATATATACAATAAGTACAAATATCCTATTCTAACTAGCTTAGGTCTTGTATAATAAATAACTTGGCCAAGTCATGAGAGAAAGTAACTACATTTATATAGTCTTCAACCCCATCAAAGATCTGAGAAGGGAAATAATGTTACCTGGGTAATTAGGAAGTTCAGTAAAACAACTTCCAAAACATGCAACAAATCACAGAGACAACTGGCTACCTGGGCAATCACCCAAAATCACGTTAGCAGCGTTGAAGCAACCAACTTTGGCTAAGGCCTAACATAACTGACATACCATTTTCAAAGGCAAGCAACTTTTCAAAACTATCTTACCCTGTCTTGGCAGGATATGACAGCCCTGTTTTATCCATTGTTGCATGCTCTGTATCTCTGTCAGTGGTTGAGGTATGGGCATTTCTTTGCCCAAAGGCCAGTTCTGCCAAAAATAAAAGCTCCAGGTGGAGTGTCTTTGGTGCTCAACATTCTCTCGGGAATAGAGCGGTGTTGCCAGGAACAATTGTGTCTCACTACCACAAAACTCTGAGTTAGATTAAAGGCCATTTTCTACAGCTCCTTGAAGAAGTTGAAGATTATCTATCTATACTGAGTATAATCTCTATATATCTAAAGAACCTGATTAGTCTAATTATAAATGACAAACTTAGATGACTATTAATCTATATAATTCTCAATATCTATCTAACTTAAAGACTAAGAAAATAAACTACTGTGAAACAAATGAGGACAATGACCTCCAAAAATAAACAATGTACAAATATACATTGCAGTAGGTAAATATATATCAATACACAATCATTATATAAGTATCTTAATCAGAGGTAGAAATGTACACTGCAATATGGTAAATATATACAATATATATATATATATCAATACAATATATGTCAATACATAAAAAATGTTTTAAACAGAGGTAGAAACATGCATGCGTACAATAGTCAATATAATTTAACTTTGTATCAATATACAAGAATCTATACCAATATATTTGTCTAAAGACAGTAACTCACAATTACAAATCTATTATCCCATCAGGGAAGTCCAAGAGAGGAGCTCAGAATTCAGTGGGGAGGTCTGAAGGAAAAGGGCAAAATGGGTACTGCAGGGAACCCATGTCAGCAGTGGGAGCTGCAGGGAACCCGTGTCAGCAGTGGGAGACGCAGAAGCCGGGGTCAGCAGTAGGAGATGCAGGAGCCGGGGTCAGCAGCACGCTGTTGACTAGTCTCTTAATGCTTAATGCTTCCTAACCAATGGATCCATGTCAGACAAAATGACTCAGCTCTGTCCAGGCACTCAGTGATGTTCAGGGACCGAAGAACAAGTCTTAGTAAAATTGTCTAGAGCAGAAATAGCGGACAACAGAGAACTATGGGAGAGAGGAGGCTCCTGGTCTAGCTCAGGGGTCAGGGAAGCTGGTGACTGTGACTGACAGACAATCAGCAGAAGTGGGACAGCTGCAGACAGCAGGCAGCTCACGAACGAAGCAGAGTGTGTTCAGTGTGGCTGAACAAGGACCCCAGGGCTGACGGAGAAGTTCCCGGAGAAGTGGGGGTTGAATTCAGAGCACAAAGAGTTCTGCTTGCCACATCACAGGATTTGAGTTCTTTCTGATAACACCTAGGGAGGTTTTAAGTGAGCCAAGTGTCAGTAACTGTGTCACCAAAGTTGTGTTATCTGGTTTGGGTGCTGGGATTGAGCCATGGGCACAAGTCAGCAGCCACTGTACCATTCAGCTAAGCCCTTTACCCCTGCTCAATTCTTCACATCGAGATCTAAGTCTCCCCAAGTTGCCCAGATGGGACTTGAACTTGTGATCTATCTACCTCAGCTTCCCAAGTAGCTAAGATGGAAAAGCCGTACGGCCAGTCCCAGCACAATGGTTGTACTTTATGACTTAAGAGAAAAAGAAATTGGATTGAAGGAAGCAACTCGGGAGCCAAGCGGACTGCATATGAATTCACGGTGTCTATGTGTGAGACACGTGACCTGCAGTAGAGAAACTGGGAGAGCAGGCATAGACATAAGAGGAGGGAAAAATGACAGAGAAACTGAGAGGCAGTGGCAGGGACAGTGAAGAGGACCAGAGCAGACAGTCATTGCGCAAGGGATGGGTCCGATCTGGAGGTGGCGTTCTAGTGAGACAGTGGTTCAAACCCAAGGGGCACAATCTCAACACAGAGGCTGCTGGGGTTCATTGAAATGTAGATCCTGCAGGAAGAAAGTGAAGTCTTTCTTTTACATTTATTCTTTCTTCCTGTCTCTCACATGTGTTTGTGTTACGTGTGCACGTGTGTGGGAGGGGTTATTGTGCACCATATTGTATATGTGAAGCTAGATGACAGCATACAAGAGTTCTCTTCTACCATATGGGTCCCAGGGATTGGACCCAGGTTGTCGGGCCTGGTGGCAGGTAAGTCACCTCCCAGTTCCCGTGTGTCCCTTTTATAGTTGAAATTTTCTGGTTGGGAGCCCCAAGTACAACCTGCTTGTGGAGACCACAGGGCAGCTTTAGGAGTCATTCTCTCCTTCTGTGATGTGGGTTCTAAGGATCAAACTCAGATTATTTGCCTGGGGGCAAGAGCCTTGACCTCCTGACCCATCACAACATCTGTCTTAGAAGTCCTCTGGCTAAGATATGGTGAGCTCGCCTCTAAGATTCTGAGACCAAACACCTAGAACTGACATGGCTTGGTGTAGAAAACTAAGCACTGAAGAGGCAGGAGAGGACAAACGGGAAGGAGGGGCAGCTGTGTGGTCTGAGGATGGGAGAGGGTGTGAGATCCCAGGGGCTTAGCTGTCCCAGACAGGATGAGGTTGAGCGTTTGGCTCCAGAGAGCAGCAGGATGGAGGAGGTCGGAGTGTAAATACGGCTGAGCTCCCACAGCCATCCCATGTGCTGTGCACAGTCCCTGGCGGTGCCAAGTGCAGATGGGTTTTCATCTTGTTGAATGTCCAGGTCTATCCCACAACTGCCAGGTCTATCCCACAATGGCCAAGTTTGTTCCACAACTGCCAGGTCTATCCCACAACAGCCAAGTCCTCACTCAGTCCTGCCTTCAACTGCACTCCTCAACCATTTGAAGTTAGGGCTAATAAAACATGGGTCCGAGCACAAGTCAGAGTCTGTAGCACAAAACAGAATAGCAGGTCAATCTCCCTACCCCACTCCTAACAGGGAGAAGACACAGCTCTGTGGAGCACTGACCTGAACATGCAAGGCCACAGGCTTGATCCCCAAGACTGAGCATAGACTGTCCCTCCATACATACCAGCTAGAAAGCAATAACATCATCTCAAAAGTTCTCTTTTCTCTAACAGGGCCCAGCTGGTGTGACTGGCCTTTCTGTAGGTTAGACATGATTCATTTTCAGTTTGCTTAAAGGTTAATTTGATGGGGTAATCATTCACTTTACTATAGTGTGAATATTTGCAGATTCTTCTGGAAAAAAATAAATCCAAAGCCATATTAAAAAACAAAACAAACAAACAAAACCCTTGGGCTGACGAGATGGTCAGCACTCGGCAGATAAAGGTGCAGCATGCTGACAAGCATGACACAATTTAAATTTGATCCCTGGGTCCCACATGGTAGTCCTGAGTTTGGTTCCCAGGACCCATGTCTGGCATCTCACCACCACCTGTACCCTCAGTTCCAGGTTGGTCTAAAGCCCTCTTCTGGCCTCCTTGAGTATCTGCGTTAACATGAACAACATCCCCAACACATGCACACACACACACACAAACACACAGCTAATTTAAAATAAAATAAACTTAAAAAATAATGAAGAGTCAGAACTTGGGAGGGAAGCTGAGTTGCTGAGTTGAGAAGACCCATGAGTTCCAGGCTACACTGGGTTACATGACAGGACCCTCACACCAACCCAATCTCTCTCTCTCTCTCTCTCTCTCTCATGTGTGTATGTGTGCATGTGTGTGGTGTGTGTCTTGTGTGTGTGGTGTGTATGTGTGTGTAGTGTGTATGGTGTGTGTTCACACATGCGTGCATATACATGCAAATCAACCCCACAGCTTTGCACCTCATGTAGAAAGCAACACAGCTAATTGAGAACTCTGTTGTGTGGGAGGTGAGAATGTGAGTCAGTCTCCCCCTCTGTTTCTCAAAATGCAGCTACGTTGTTTTTCAACAAGATGAAAACCCATCTGCACTTGGCACCGCCAGGGACTGTGCACAGCACATGGGATGGCTGTGGGAGCTCAGCCGTCTTTACACTCCGACTCCCTCCATCCTGCTGCTCTCTGGAGCCAAACGCTCAACCTTGTCCTGTCTGGGACAGCTAAGCCCCTGGGATCTCACACCCTCTCCCATCCTCAGACCACACAGCTGCCCCTCCTTCCCATTTTCCCTCTCCTGCCCTCACCACATCACTCCCTTTGAGCACGCTCCAATCCCTTCAGTTTCTTCTTCATCCTCAAATATTATTTTACTCCTTCCTGTAAGCGGAGACCTCATTTTAGTTTCCTGACCACCCAGACCCAAATAATCACACAGAAATTATATTAATTACAGCACTGTTTGGCCAATAGCTTAGGTGTATTCCTAGCTAGCTCTTGTGTCTTAAATTAACCTATTTCTATTAATCTGTATATCATCACAAGGTAGTGGCTTAAGGCTAAGGTTCAGACATCCTTTTCCTTCAGCAGCTACATGATGTCTCCCTGACTCTGCCTACTCTCTCTCTCTACATCTCTGTTCAAATTTCCCACCTGACTTTATTCTGCCGTGCCATAGGCTGAAGCAGCTTCTTTATTAACCAATAAATAATAAGACATACTCACAGCATGCAGAGGGGAATCCCACATCAATTTCTTTGACATCCCTAGATCTTTAGTCTTGTCAGCAGTGACTGGCATATCTTTTCATATCTCCTTCTGTAAATTCTTCATCATTTTTTTCCTCCCATAGGTACATTACACTGGGCTGTGTTGTCTTGGAGATTACAATCTTATAAAGGCATCTTTGGACACTCTTGCCGCAGAGATTGGCACGTATCGATTTCTTCCTCACTCATTGACTACAACAGCCTTTCAGTGGCAGCACACAACAGGGAAGGTGACATTTACCAGACTCCCTTTCCAGGAGGGATCCACAGAGAGATACACTCTCCCCCACAGACTCATGTGTTGGCACACTTAGCCTCATTTTGGAATGTTAGGAAAGCTTTAGGGGGAAATGTGGATCTCTAGAGGGTGGACCTTGAGGTTATGTGGTCTAGCCTCTCCCTCCTGTCTGCTCTCTGCTTCCTGACTGCTGGCGTGGTGTGACCGCCAGCCTCCAATTCCTACTGTCTTGCTGTGATGGGCTGTGCCCCTCAAACTGTGAGCCCAAATAGACCATCCTCAAGATTCTTCTTGTTATGTATTTGGGGACACGGTAGGAAAAACAATATACAATGGCCAGGCGTGCGGAGGCTTCCCAGAGGGCTGGCCTGTGCTCTTTCATATCTTCCAACTGAGCCATGAGCTTCAGAAGGAATGCGTGTGAACAGTGGGAAGAACTGAGAAGAGCCCCAGGGATGGACAAGGCCACACGGCCACGACACATCCCCAGATGATGTCCTTGCCAAGTGTCACTTCAAAGAAAGAAATCTCTTTTTGTAACTAACTGTTGTCAGGTCATTCTAATTAGGAATTGGGAGAGTCCTAACAGGCGTGAGGCCTCACCCATTCACTGTCAAGAGTTTGTTGCTTTCTCATTCTGAAGCCAACATTATGTTAGGAGATTGGGTTTTAAAAGCCAATTAGTGTAAAAAAATTTATCGCTACCTAGATCTCCATTTCTTTTATAGAAATCCATGGCAGCCTTCATAGAGATCTGTGGCTACTCTTCCCAGCTGCACGGTCAGCTTTGGAAGTGTCCACAGTAGGCCATCAAAGTTGGCAGACACAAAAGGTGGTGTGTAGTGACCGCTGAAGAAAAGACAAGGCTTGGATAGGGCCTACAAGGGAGAGTCTCAGTGAAGAAAAGACAAGGCTTGGATAGGGCCTACAAGGGAGAGTCTCAGTGAAGAAAAGACAAGGTTTGGATAGGGCCTACAAGGGAGAGTCTCAGTGAAGAAAAGACAAGGTTTGGATAGGGCCTACAAGGGAGAGTCTCAGTGAAGAAAAGACAAGGCTTGGATAGGGCCTACAAGGGAGAGTCTCAGTTAGAACTATTTGCTGGGGCTCCTTCTGCTTTTTGGGAAATCACAAACAAGTGGTCAGAGAAGAAGATAAACACTACAACCCTAACGGAGTGGGGCCCTACCAACCTCAGCCCGGCTGACTTCGTTCTGTTGAGGAAAGCCATGCTTCCCCCACACACTCCGTTCTGAAGATTGTCATTTCCAAAATACCACCCATGTTTAGGCCAGGTTTCAAGATCAGCTGAACTGCACACACATCGTCAGGAGGATTGGGGTTTTCTTTTGGCTGTACGTTAGCACTCCTGGGCAAGGATGTTGAAGCACTTTATGAGGGTGGCCCCATCTCCTGCCTTCCACCCTCTCTCCCAGCCCGTGCTGCTGCCAGCATTTGCAGCATTCGAGCGTGTGAAGTCGCTCTTCCTGACGACATGGGTTTCCCCCAGGCCTGGTGGAAAGACACCTGTGTCTGACTGTGCCCAGTGACGGCCTCACCTCACCGTGGTTTGTCCTGTTTTGCTGTCTACCCGTCACAAAAGGTTTTATTGTGCTGTTTAATTAGACAGTGTCATAAATGGAATGCATCCGTCTTCCCATGGCCCCAGCTCCACAAGCCACGCTGGCTTTTCAGCCATTTGTCACCCACAGGCAGTATTTAGTCATCTCTGCATCGTTGTTGTGAGACAGACAAGGGACAGCAATAAAAATAAAGCCTGTTCCACTTTCGCCTCCCTTGTCACCAGCACAGATCCTAGCACGCCTCGAAGCCTTCAGTTAACTGACCCTTCTTGATCCCTCTGTTCCCACGACTCTGTTTCTATCTGCCTCCTTAATAATATTAGATTGTTTGCTCAGGTTTCTTCTATGGCCATTCAGATTTCCAGCACACAGCAAATCTTTCAGTAACATGATTCCTTGAGCAAACGCCTCAACCTGCACAAACGCTTTTAGCCTGTTTTGATTTTGACAGCCTGGCCTAAGTTTTCAAAACTCTTGAACTGTTTGAGAACAGGCAAAGAGCACAGGTAGAGTGCTGGGCATGCTCAACAGCAACCCGAAGCAGCCTGTGGAGGCTCCTGGGAAACAAGAACAGACAGAGAACAGAAATGACTGTTGGATCCAGGATCCCCACACCTGGCTGCGTACCCACAGATGGAAAAGACTTCCATGCTCCAAGATAAGGGCTCACGATGCTGGTGTCTATTTTGTGGTGTCCCAGCCTGGCACTGAGGACAAAGACTGGAGTCCTTGTCTACCTTGAAGGCACCTGAAGCCAACATTTTGGTTGTGAAGGGCTGTCATGTTTCCCACTGAAAACATGCACAGCGTACCACAGGAGCTTGATGGAGCAAGAGAAGAATCACCCTGTGAGCTTGAGGAGCAGGGGATGCCTACGATCCTTTCTTAAAACAAGATGGAGGCAAAATAATAATGCACTTTCATGAGAAGGCAGTACTCCCGAGCAGCACAGGAAGCAATGGGCAGATAGTACTTAGAATGACAGACTCTTTGTTTATCACACACCTGAAAAGAGGCTCCTAGCCAGAACCCCCAAACCCCAATAGCAAACAGAAAACATGACGGCAGCTGTAGGCATTTCTCAAGACAAAACAAACAAATGACCAATGACACATACCAAAGTATGCTTGATGTCATCAACCAAGGAGAAATGATGACCAGAAAGCCATGAAGAGATATCTCACTCTGGAAGGAAGGAAGGAAGGAAGGAAGGAAGGAAGGAAGAAAAAAAAAAAGTGGTGCAGGAAAATTGTCTGTATTCTGTCAATCATGTTTGAAATAAACACTGAATGGCCAGGCAGGAAGTATAGGCGGGAAAACCAGACAGGAAGTAGAGGTGATGCAATGAGAACAGGAGAATTCTGGGAAGGAGGAAGCTGATTCCTCCCAGTCCTGTGCAGACCACGGAGGAAGCAGGATGTGACCTGCCAGCTGAAAAAGGTACCAAGCCATACTGCAAAAATAGATCAGAATTATGGGTTAATATAAGTCATAAGAGCTAATAAGAACCCTGAGCTAATGGGCCAATCAGCTTTATAACTTATAGAGATCTCTGTGTAATTTTCTTTAGGGATTGCTGGCTATGGGGTACCGGGCAGGACAGAAACCCCAACAAGCAGGCCCCGTTCGTGTTGGAAGAAAGAAAGAAAGAAAGAAAGAAAGAAAGAAGGAAGAAAGAAGGAAGGAAAAAGGAAGGAAGGAAGAAAAAAGAAAACCCAGAAAGATTAAAAATAACAGGTGATGGCGGGAATGTAGAGAAAGGAGCTTTGCACATGTTGGTGGGAGTTCAAGTTAATCTAGCCACAGAGAAATAGTGCAGAGGATCCACAGCAATTAAAAGGCATAATCACTGTGTGATCCAGTGTTTCCACACCCAGGTATGCATCCAAAGGAGATAAAGATCAGCGTGTTAATGAAGCATCTGCCCTCACACGGCCATTTTGACCCTACTCACAGCAGCCAAGAACTGATGCAACCTAACCTCATCACCTGCTAAGGAGTGTTGTGTATCTTCTATAATGCTATTCAGACAAACAAGGAATGGGGTGCTGCCGCCTGCAACAGTGCAGATGGGTCTGTAGCTCATTATGTTCAATGAAACAGTTCCAGGTACAGAGAAACACATGATCTCATTGACATGGAATCTAAAAATGTTGGCCTCACAGAAGCTGAGACTGGAGTGCTGAGTTCCAGAGGCTGGGAGCTAGAGAGGAGGAAGGGATGGGGAAAGGTTGGTCAGTGGGTGTTGAGTTACACTCGGGAGCAAGCATGTATGGGGCGCTGCTGCAGGGTACAGTAGTGCTGTGGATCACAATAACAGGGAGCCTGGGTTGCAACCCAGGTGGTGGAGTGCTTGCCGAGCTGCACAGAGCCCTGGGGTTTGATTTCTAGCTTGGAATGAACCAGGCATGGTGGTGGATGCCTGTGATCATAGCACTCAGTACACAGAGGGTCATCAGTTCAAGTTCCTCCACAGCTACCTAGTAAAAGTGAGGCCAGTCCAGGAAACATGGGATCTTATCTTAAAACAAAAACAAGTGATAATATATTGCCTATTTCAAAGTGCTAAGAGAAAAATTTGGATGTTTTTGACAAAAAAAAAGATTAATATTTGAGAAGACAGATGTTTAATCTCATGAATTAAACATTAATATTTACATGTATCAAAACACTTCAAACTATCCCCATTACTGTGTGCCATTAAGTTTGTGCATCAATAAAAAAGTAAAAATCTAAGCCATATGGAAAGACCTCGAGTCTCTGGATAAGTCTAACAGCTTTGATTTTAAGTGTGATAGGAAAGGATCGTGAGAAGTTTAAAGGCGAGATCCCTTGAATTCGGATTCTGAGGTTCTGTACACAGCTGTATGCTGCATAGTCCAGATCTTATGGCAAATGAGAAGTTACCCATTCCTCTGTAATTGAAGTTCCTATAAGCTGTGAAGAGAAAATTAACCACGTTCCTCTGCGAAGATTACAGGGTGCTTCTAGGAAGAGAAAACCCGGTCATTAACGTTTTCTAGCTCCATCGTTCTACAAAGACTCTATGTGTTCCTGTGGATGTGTGAGCAATTAGTACCGCCACACACCAGGTCCACGGAGCGGACTGCGGGAGCAGTGTGGGCAGGCCCCCGGAGCGGACTGCGGGAGCAGTGTGGGCAGGCCCCCGGAGCGGACTGCAGGAGCAGTGTGGGCAGGCCGCTCAGCCAAGTCTACTTCCCCAGCCCCAGACTCAAGCCCACGGAGCAGACTGCAGGAGCAATGTGGGACACACTGGGCCCACGGAGCGGACTGCGGGAGCAGTGTGGGCATGTGGACAGGCCCCTCAGTCTACTTCCCCAGCCCCAGACTCAAGCTCTCTCCTTCCAGGACTGACACCTGCCCCAGGATGCTCCACGTGAGACCTGGGGACACCAAACTCTCTCAGAAGATCATTAGGGGACGTTTGTGTGGCTTTGAGATGAGGACAGTGGTTCAGTTCCCGTCTACAGTTCTCTCGTCAGCTGTAGGTCTCAGGGGTACAAAGTGATGCCCTGAGAAACAACGTTTCTCCGTGAAACAGGAAGAGCAGGACTGGCTGTGCGGGGTCTCATGACCTCCAGCAATATGTCCCCAGGGATCCGGCATCTAGGAGGCTGTTGATAGTTATCAATCTTGTTATAAATGTAGCAAATCACTGTGATTCTGCATACATGTGCAAACTTATATATGTATACATACACACACAAATATACATTAGACATATATTTGTATATACCCACATACTACATATATAATTACACATCACATATACATATAAAAATGCACACACGCATAGATATATACACATACATGCACATACATACAATTACACATGTACACACATATGTGCATGTACACACAAAACCATACACATATGTACACATATAGGCATACTTTTACACACATGTAAGTGCATATACATATACATACACAGCAAGAGGAAAGTTGAGAAGGAAAGTGAGCACAGGACAAGAAGGAGGCTGGAGAGAGATACGGAGTTCTGTTGTTACAAGGAAACCCATAGACCCTCTCTTCGACACTGTCTCATTTCCTTGTTCCAGGAAATAGTATAGCTTTATAATACCAGACTCACCCAGTGCCAGCTGCCACTCAGAAGGACATAGCACTTTAACCTCTCAGACAATGGGCAAGGAATTTTCTCAGGGTGCCCGTCAGGCGAGCGCTTACTCCCTAGCTCCTGTGTATTGCCCCGTTCTCTCTGACGTTTGCAACTTCCCCGCCCTTTCCTGAAACAGTCTTTGGAGCGTCCATGTCACTGGGACATGGGGTTGGCCTCTAGTATGTGATGTGGACTTACAGAGCACTCACTGCCTGAATTCCTCTCTCTTTTGCTGGAAGAGCTGTCTGCTGGCTCATAGCTGGCCTGTTCTGCAGTTCCTCCCCTCAGGCAAAGGAAGCTGGCTCCATATCCTAGGACATCCATGATTCAGCAGCCCTGGATCCTTCCCTCAAAGAGGGAAGAGCCATTCTGGTTTTAGAAGCCTCCTGGAATCTGCTCAGGCCTCTGCTATAGTCACAGGCATTTTCTGGGTCCCGATTCCCTCATGATTTCCTGAAACCTGGCCAGTTACCGTCCGTACCTGGATCTGTCTCCTTGGAGCTGGTGCCAAGGAAATGCTTGCAACAATGACCTTGGACAATAACCGGCCAGCTCTGGGAGGACCAAGATGCTGATGGAGCTTGCCACAGTCCCTAACTGTGGGCACAATGGCTCAGAACTCAGCAGGAAACTCAGAGAGGGTGGGCGGAGAGTGCCTGCTCACCAGGGGTTGGCCGGAAGCCAGAGTTTGTCACAGAACATCCCACTGGAGAACTGAAATTCCTGGACTCCAGCTGATGGCCTCTGAGGAACCCTGCCTCCCTGCCATTTGCTGGGTGTCTGAACCCGGGCAAATCTCTCCATTCCTGTGTGACTTATCCTCCTCTGAAAATTGAGGCGAATCCATCTGTCACATAAAATTGTTGGGATAATCACCGGCTTGGCGTGCTTAATGCACTCAGGTTAGTTCGACCTCATAATACGCGCTTAGCAAACGATAGCTCGAGTGCTCCTCTCTGTTGTTTATACCAGTTAGGTTCTTTTGATGCATAATAAAATCCCAAAAGGCGATAACTTATGATGAAAAAGAGTTTATTTAGCCTGTAATACTGAAGCTTCCAAGCTGCTCAGTGTCTTCACTGGTGTGGCCTGGAGGGAGAATGAAGCAAGGCGTCGTATCAGAGCAGAACAGAGAGATCACCTTTCAAACAGCACTGAGCAGATGGCCAGCCATGGTCCCTGTGGCCCAAGGATCTTCCAAAAGGCCTCACCTCTTAAAAGTCCACAGCGCCTCCTGCTACCACGGTCCTGGAGACCAACCCTGCAACACAGGGGCCTCAGAGGACACCCTAGTTAGGTTATCTGTCAACTTGGCAGGGCCTGGAAGTCCTGGCAACAAAGTCTCAGTGCGTAATTGTCTTTCCCAGATTGGCCTGTGGGCATGTCTCTATAGGACGTTTTGACTGTTATCTCATGGAAGAGGACCCAGCCCTCTGTGGGCATCACCTTTCCCTAGGCTGTATAAGGAAGCTAGCACAGCGCGAGCCTGTGAGAGCGCAGGAAAGCAGCTTTCTTTCACCGTCTCTTCTTCAAGTTCCTGTTTGGGTTCCTGCCCCACACTCCCTCCCCTAAGCTGCTATAGGTCAGAGGCTTCCATCACAGCTCAGAATGGAGCAAGAACGATGGATATAACGAAACCTGGTCACACCAGGACAAAGGCGGAAACACACATAACCAAAGCATCACGTCAGGGGTTGAGGTAGAGTTCCGTGAACACGAAGATGATACATTTAAAGGTCACACCTGAAACTGTTTATGTCAGGGCAGCTCAGAGGAAGAAGCAAAGATCGCGGTGACCCCGGCGGCAGAGAGCTAGAGAGGGCGAGTGGAGTCCTGTCGAGCTCCTTAGTGGCCAGCACACGCCTCTACACCTCACCTTCGCCTTGAGATGGTATTTTTCTAGAGAAAATGAAAAAGAAGCAGCCTTTCATCTTCATAGGGTAGCAAGGCCAACATGTTCAGCTCACCAGAGAATTGAAACAGAGATGACAGCTCCTGCTGGGGCAAACATTTAATCTTTCTTTTAATGCTCAGATAGAATAAAATACTTGACAATACTTGTTAGTTCACAAACAACTTTCACAAAATGTTCATGTGTTTAAAAAAGCCTCCATTACATACTGCAGTTGGAGTTGGTAATTTTTGCACCATCTGGTAGCTATTATAGTATCCTACAAATATAAGGTTGGAGGAGACGTAGAAGGCCTGTGTTTACGTTCTCTTGAAAAAAAGAAGAGACTTCTCCACAGTCAGACAGAATCCTTAAATGGTTTATGGCGTTCTGAGCTCAAAGCAAACACCAGATAAATAAACACGCAAACACGCAGCGCTTGACTCCTCCTGTGTACCTTGAGCCATGAGTTGAAGGTGGGGCTGCAGCAAGTCCGCAGGGACCTGAGCTTACGTGGCTCTGTCGTCTGCAAGGGAGAAACGGCCCCGGGTCGTGCAACAATGACTGGACAGATGCCTAGCACTCTGCATTGTGTGTTTCTAGACTGCGTGTGCATAGAAAGCAGAGAAGAGAAAACGCCAGCCATTGTCTTCACCAAAACAATGCAGAAGCCATCTGCAGGGCGGGGTAGTTGAAGAATCTTCCTGGGAATAAGGAAGGCACAAACACTGCCACCCGGCGCAAGAGCGGCAGAGACTAACAAAAGCAGAGATGTACTACAAGCGACAAAGTTGTTTTTTTCTTTTTTCTACTGGTTTTTCGAGACAGGGTTTTTCTGTGTAGCCCTGACTGTCCTGGAACTCACTCTGTAGACCAGGCTGACCTCGAACTCTCAGAGATCCGCCTGCCTCTGCCTCCCAAGTGCTGGGATTAAAGGCGTGCGCCACCACCGCCTGGCAAAGTTATTTTCAAATGCTACCCTTCCTACTGTATTGTCTCCAGTGCTTTAGGGTCACATGCCTGAGCCAGGAAATTTTGTGTGTGTGTGTGTGTGTGTGTGTGTGTGTGTGTGTGTGTGTGTGCAGGGATGAAAACGGAATTGACACTTAATCTCCATCTTGTTTGGTTTTGAGACAGGGGGTGTCCCTGAGCCTGGAGCTTTCCCTTAGGCTGGCTTCAGGTGACCCTTGGGGTCAAGCTGCCTCTGCCTTCCCAGCACTGGGATTTGAATCTCCCGACTCCTGCAGGGGGGCTGGGCATCTGACCTCAGGTCCTTCTGCATGCATGACCAGCACTTCACTCACTCAGTCATCTCCCATGCAGGGAAGCTCTTCTCATTCTGAGCTCGGGGCCCGTTTCTCTACTCAAAGGCCTTTAGGGTCATGATGTCTGCTGAGCTCCCTCACACAGTTGAGTATGAACAGAGATAAAAAGTGGAATCAGAAACTTGAGGCACGTGTGGCCAGGGACAAGGTCACTCACCCAGCACCAGAGACTTTACACGTTTTTATATTCATTTTGTTTATTGTGGGGAAGGAGGCTCACGCTCCTGCCAAAGCATGCCTAATGGAGGTCGAAAGACAGCTTGCGGGAGTCAATTCTCTCCTTCCTCCATGTGGGCTGGGGGCACTGAACTCAGGTTGCCAGGCTTGGTGGCAAGCACCCTTACCTACCGACTCTCTGGAGACACCAATGGTCTCTAAGCGTCTTGTCTCCATGCACCTCCAGAAATATTGTAGTTGCATATTTAAGATACTTGACTTTTGTTTCCTCTTAGACCAAGACCATCAGAGTCTCTCCTGAGGAATTTTCCGAAGGCACAAGGCCTGCAGACCTCCATACATGAAGATGAGGGACTCTGTAGCAAGGGCAGGGCACGAACAGTGGTCCCTTAGAACTCCGTGTAGGATGCCAGAAAGATAGCGTCCCCCATGAGCCTCTGGTGGCTTGGTCTCCTTGCATCCCATCCCCCCGCAGGAATGAGGACCGTTTCCACTGAGGATATAATCATAGTCCTACCGGAAGGGGTTGCCATGGCTGCCGTGTCACGAGCAGGCTTTCACGGTCGCACAGATGGCTGAAGAAATAGCTCAATCCGGAAAGTATTATTATACCCATTACCTAAATGTCCACTTAGGCAGAGACCTAAGCCGGGGCAGTTTACTTATGGTTGCCATATTTCCTGAAGGAAATGTGTGTTAAAAATTCTTCCTCTGTCTAAAGTTCTACTTCTTCACCGTAAACCGCTGGAATCCTTTTCTTCTAGCTGTTACTATTACCTGGCTTTTCTTTAGTTTTTGTTTGCTTTGTTTAGTTTTATGCTGACTTTTGAGGCAGTATCTCACTATGGAGCCCTGGCTGACCTGGAATTCACTCTGTAGACCAGGGTGCCCTCAAACTCATGGAGATCTGCCTGCCTCTGTCTCCCAAGTGCTGGCATTAATGGAGTGAGCCTCCATGACTGGGCTGTTTGTTTCTGAGAGACTCTCACTGCGTGGCCCAGACTAGTCTGGATCTGCGTAGTCAAAGCTGGCCTGAACTCACGGTGACTCTTCTGCCTCCGTTTTCCAGTGTGCTGGTATTATAATGATGCCACTGGCGGTTTCGTTTTTTTTATCTCTGTGACTGGGACCCACAAGGAGAACCAAAGCAGAGTTTGTAGGGCAGCTGCCGAGCCGGGGCTGTCACATTTGTGCCATTACGGCTGGAGAGGGCTCCATAAGAGGTTCCGCTTCACAGGGTATCCATTTATGGGGTGCCTATAGGGAAGTTAACATTAGGAGCTGATTTTTCTTAGCAGAAAATGAAAAAATCTGCATGGAGTTTCTATAGAGAACTCTGGGTTGAGTTCACTCTGGAACACATAATTACTTCATGCCGAAATCAAGAAGTCAGTCGGAGATTGTCCTCACAGATGTGCTGGTAAATTACAACCCTTGCCTCGTCACTGCCACCGACCAAAAGATACCCTTTGCTGGGTGCTTAAAATAATGATCTTTCCTCGTGTAGATTAATGGGGTTGGGGGTAAAACGCAGCACTGTGTGTTCCGAGACATTTATGATGGCTCGCGACATGACCTGGGACCCGAGGAAGACGTCCAAGAAGATTAAAATGTTATTGTAGCACTCGGAAGGATGTGTGCATGCTCACACACGTGTGCACACACACAGGCACAGATTTCTCTCTTTCTCCCCCTTTATTCATCTCTTTTCCCTTTTCTAGAGGAGGGTAACATCATCTATGCTAAAACCAGCATTTTTAATACAAGATATTAATTCTTTGAGGATTTTGTACGTGTGTCCAATATGTTTGGATCCTATTCACTTCCTACTCTTCCCCCAACTCCTCCAAGACCCGCCCCTCACTCTCCTACAGCACCCCCTTTCGAATCCTCATTTTTCTGTAATAACCCACTCAATCCAGTTTGTGCTGCCCTTGTTGTCCTGCGTGTCGGTCAACACTGGAGCAGGGTTGACCTGCCGGGGGCTATGCTCTTAAAGAACACTAACTCTACCTACCCCATTAACTGGCAACAGCTTCATAGCTAAAGGTGCCAGACTTCTGAGTGCCTCCCCACCAAATCTGTGCTAGTGTGTTCATTGACTTGATCTTGTACGAACAGGACTGAAGAAAAACACAGCTGCCGTGACGCCATGTGTGGAGGTGCACACCTTTTAACCCAGATCTCCAGAGGAGAAACAACTGGATTTCCATGAGTTTCAAGCTTGTCAGGGCTACACAGACAGACCTTGACTCACACCCCCCCTCCCCAAAAAATATCTTTCTCAAAAGCTGTTCATTGATTGAATAGTTATTTGTCTGTTAGGCAAAAGGAAACTATCCACCCCACCCCCAGCCCCACAAGAATTATCTTTCTTGACATTCAGCGTGTGCATATCTGTGTAACCTCACTTTCCATCTGCAGGCTGGGGGGCACCTCAATGTAGCACAATGGTCCCTGCTACATCTGTCCCAGGGGATGGAGGAAATGTGTCAAGAGAGTTCTAACACAGAACAGTGATTTGAAGCTTTAGTTCCCTTTTCTCCTGGTATCGTGTGGCAGTTTGAAAGAGAAATGGCCCCCATAGGTTCGGGTATATCTCTACAGTTGGTGGCATTGTTTGAGGCAGAGGTGGAGCCATGCTGAGGAAGTTTGGGATCAGGCTTTGAGAGTTCATAGGCTCACTCCACTTCCTGTTCGCTTTGTCTGCTTCCTGTGCGTGGTTGAGACTGTGATCTCTGAACTTCCTGCTCCTACGACCAGCTACCATGCAGTCTGTCCCTCTGGAACTGTCAACCTCCCTTCCGTCCTCTGCCTTGATCATGCTGTCCTGAGAGAGCAACGGAAAAGCAGCTGCTACCTCACCTGTGCCAAGTCTCACCTTGTCGATGGAGTTTTTGTTTCATCCAGTTACTGTCTGAGAACTCTCTCATCTTTTCACACAAGCAAAGCTTCATGTGTTTTGGAAGCACTTTATCCCCAGACTCAGGAGGGATGGACAGTTCAGCTGGGCTAGCTCCCAGAGCAGTTTAAGGGGAATGCTGAACATTCTTGACGTGTGTGTGTGTGTGTGTGTGTGTGTGTGTGTGTGTGTGTGTGTGCATGTTTCACGCATGTTTGGTAGGTGCACATGTGTGTGAAGGCCAGAGATTGGATTCAGGTATTATTCTTCAGGCTCTGCCCACCTGGAGCTTGATGATGCGCTAGGCTGTCTGACCCGAGCCTAGCTGCAAATTCCCCTGCCTCCCCCTCCCAGTGCCAGAAGTACAGGTGTGCCCTAGAACACGATTTATATCTTGGGTTCTAGGGGTTGAAGGAGTACAGGTGTGCCATAGAAGATGTGATTTGTACCTTGGGCTCTGGGGCTTTGAACCCAGGCCCTCTTATTTGCACAGCAAGCTCTCTTTACCAAATGAACCATCTTCCCAGGCTCGTTATTTCTCAGGGAGTTGTTAAGGATCTATTTTTCTCTCTGTGTGTGTGTGTGTGTGTGTGTGTGTGTTCAGTATTTAAGTCCTTTAATTTCTCTTTCAGTGCTGTTTTGACTTTCTCACCCAGTGTACTTCCTGGTTTTTCCCGGTGCCGTCTTGGACACATAGCTCTTCTGCACTGTGTTAAATGCCAAGCGTGAGAATTTCCCGGCAGCTACTGACATGCTCAGTCCTTGCTCTCCAGCTGGTTCTGAGTTTGAAGCTGTGACTGTGATCTCACACTGAGCCCTGAAGTGTGTGCTTTCTCGCTGTGCGCCCTCTGTTCCCCACCCATCCTCTCACCTGTCGTCATAGCTCTCCCCTGGATATTTCTACCTGATCCAACAGAGGAAGCACAAACCATGGTCAACTTGATAGGAAGTCAGATGGATGTTTGATAGTAAGATTAAAAGACCGCCAACATTCACACAGGGATTTCACAGAGATCAGTCAAATCATGCACGGATCATGACGTTCCCGACTCAGGAAATGCATAATACCTTCTACAGGGTGGGCAGACACACGGCTCTGTTGTTTGTCAGTCTCTCCTTTGACACAACCCTGACCTGCTAAAACTGCCCTTTTCAGACTTACCATTAGCCTCCTGGGGCAGTCAGCAAATGGCTACATGAGTCAATACTCTGTTTGACAGCAGAGCCACCAAAGAGTGACACTAGGTTCCTCAGAGGTGCGGCTCTGTCCTCACCAATGGTCTCAGTCATGGCCATCATTGGCAAGCCCTGCAGAGTCAGAATAACACTATTTAATATTTAATATAGCCCAACGTCTTGTCTGTGGTTTCAAAGCCTAAAGACATGCTGGTAGTAGCTTAAATATAAGTTAAATACAAGAACATTTTAAAGTTTTTATATTTTAGAGACACAAGAAAAAATACCTGTGAGTGAAATGACATTTTGATTAAAAAATCAATATGTAATTACTTCTTTATTGAAAGAGTATATGTGTCCCGCACAGCTGGGTCCTGGAAGCTGGGGTGTCCTGGAAGCTGGGGTGTCCTGGAAGCTGGGGTGTCCTGGAAGCTAGGGTATCCCGGTGATGAAGAAGTGACGAGCCCACACACAGAAAAGCTGGGATCGGGTGGGCTGTGCTTCCTGATGGAGATGGAGACAACTCAGCTGGTTTATTAGGAATGGCACTGGAGGGGTTAGCCGGTGGGAAGTCTCTGTGGGAGCATTCTGGGTTGCAGCCAGCAGCAGGAGGAACCTAGCTTTTCACACACAGGTCAATCATTCATAAACACTCAGACATGGACAGGAGGGAGGCTTTCCAAGTCCTCTGAGCCTCACTCAGGGAAAACTTTGCCACCCCTATAGGTCTGAGGCACTGGGGTCTTGCCATGCTGTACCCACATCAACAACACACTCCACTCAGATTTCATCTGCTTCCCACAAGTGTAAAACTGAAAAACACCACAAAAAACTTCCGATGAATCTCAAATGAACAGCACGCGATGGTGTTTGTTAATGGGGAACATTTGGGGAAAATGCTCAGAAACACAGGTTCTCATATCTGTGTCTTCTCTTGGTATTGCTTGTTGCTTTGTTTGAGATGGGATCTCATATAGCCTACACTTAATATATAGATGAGGATGATGTGAACTTATGGTTCTGCTACACAAACAGCTGGGACCACAGGCTTCTCCTACCACACCCAGTTCATGCAGTGCTGGGAATGGACCCCAGGGCTTTGTGTGCAGGGTCAGAGCTCAGCCCACTCGGCCACATTCCCAGTTCTTCTGGGCTTTTTGTTTTGTTTTGGTTTGGTTTTTTTTTTTTTTTCAAGACAGGGTTTCTCTGTAACTTTGGAGCCTACCTGTAACTAGCTCTTGTAGACCAGGCTGGCCTTGAACTCAGAGATCCGCCTGCCTCTGCCTCGTGCTGGGATTAAAGGCGTGCACCACCACTGCACTGTCCTGCTCTAGCTGTAGGTTTTAGATAAGCCATCTCCTGGTGCTCCAAGAGATCAAGTCACAGAATTTCTTTCTGAAAGAACGCCTTGGAGGTCCAATAAAGTATATTTTCTTCATCAATGACTAGAGCTGGCCACCAGTAAGTAGCCACAAGAGCTTGTTGAAATGGGTGACTTTGATGTCAAAGGTGGAGGTGAGGGGCTACTTTGTGGGAAGTACTTGCCTAATGCTCAAAGCTTTTCATCCTCAGCATTCCCATCTCCCTACTACCTCCACCACCACCACAACCACTACCTTCATCATTGCCATAATCACCACCACCACCACCACCATAACCACCACCTGACCACCACCACAACCACCACCTCCACCACTGCCACAACCACCACCTCCACCACTGCCACAACCACCACCTCCACCACTGCCACAACCTCCACCTCCACCACCGCCACAACCTCCACCTCCACCACCGCCACAACCACCACCTCCACCACCACTACCACCACCACCACCACCACCACCACCACCACCACCACCTCCACCACCACCACAACCACCACCTCCACCACCGCCACAACCACCACCTCCACCACCACTACCACCACCACCACCACCACCACCACCACCACCACCACCTCCACCACCACTACCACCACCACCACCACCACCGCCATAACCACCACCTCCACCACCACCACAACCACCACCTCCACCACTGCCACAACCTCCACCTCCACCACCACCACAACCACCACCTCTACCATTGCCATAACCACCACCTCTACTATTGCCATAACCACCACCTCCACCCCGCTGGCACTGCCACCCCACAAGCTCCGGGCTGTTACCTAAACTGATTCCTGGCCAAGCTGGGTCCTGTGAATACCCTACTAGGGGGCCCAGCAAAGGACAGGCAGACAACAACCGGCGGGGCAAACCTAGGGTTGTATCTGGATGTACAAACTGAAAAGCAAGCCCCAGAGCTGGCTTCTACCTCAGGAGCCTTCCTCCTCTGTAGGATTAATGTCAACTCCTGTTATTAATATGAACAAAGCACCAACCATGTGCACATGGCTTGTTGACCAGCAGTTATGCTGGCACAGCTTGGTGGAAGGAACTGGGGGTTTGTATCAATGCTCTTGTCCTGACAGGTTTTCCGAATCAGTAGAAGAATTTATGGTTCCACCTACGGTGACTAATCAGCTTTACTTCAGCTTAAATTACTTGTCCTTATTAGAGCCCAAAATTAAATTTCTTTCAATAATTAAAGTATGATTTGCCTTTATGAATTAATGTTGTTGAGGCTACCTCGTATCATTAATTAAAAGAGCATTGATTCATGATGAGTTTATGAGCACTCACTCAGGTTTTGTTTTTTTGGATTTGTTTTCCACCCCAAGAAAATATTCTTGAGATGAAAGCTGCTGATTCATAATCAGATTAACTTAGAGATTTGTCTCAGCCAGAAAAGGAAGAGGGGGAAATGGGAACGAGCAGAAGGGTAGAGGCTGTGGTTTTAACTTTTATGAGGAATAAAATGTCCTAGAATCAAAACTTGATGCTGTTTATAATGGAAAAGCAGCAGGGTGACTCTAGAAAACACAGAAGGAAACCTTGCCCTGCTGATAGCAGCCCTCGCTGCTCCGTGCTCTGAGGACAGAGAAATCCAGCCCGGGTTTGTCCTGGGACAGGAATGCTATGTTTACTACCAGTGACATTTCAGGAACGCACTGTCTGAGGTGACAGAAGTGGCATTGCCCACAAGACAGCAGGGAGGTTCCTGAGCCGTGAGGGCCTGTGCCGCCTCCCGCATCCCGCATCCCACATCCCGCATCCCGCTGGTGGTGAACGTGTTGTGTTTTTGTCTCCTGCGGCCTAGCAGTTACAATCCCATTTAACAGGAACAAGCAGATCCTGGGCTAGATAGCGTCTCAGCCTTTAAAACGGAGCTGAAATATCACTTAGGGCAGAGACTGAGAACACTGGCCCTAAGCTGATTGGCTTACAATGCTGCCGTGGTGGGCTCACCCTGCGTGCGAGCCTATAAATCCTGCTGTGCGGCGTGCAGACCTTTCCCCTTGAGGTCAAGCCAGACATGGAAATAGATCAACCTGTTACCATGGATACTTAAAATCATGGCCAAATGATTAAAATTTGTGTCCAAATCATATCTGCGCCTCACCCAGTCCTCTGGCCTTCTCCTTGGAAAGAGACCGCCCAGGGAAGCAGCCCAGTGTCCGACAACCCCTGTCCCCGTCCACTGGTCCGGATCTTAGGATTTATCTGCCTGGGCCCAATGATAGGGTTCTGAGCTCCTGAATTCTGCTGTCCACCCAGTGTAGGCCCAATGATCCCCATACCGACTCCCAGTATGCAACGCCTCAGGGATAATTACTCTGACTTTCAAGGCCTTTTTAATTCTCTCTTTATCCAGATAGGAAAATTCTCCTTGACTTTTGTTTTTTAGCTTAAGACAAATGCTTGCCCCAGAAAAATCAGTTCAAGAATGAATTTAAATGTAAGACTTAGTCGGCCTCCTTAATCTATTTAACTCTGTGGCCCTGGTACACATCCAACCATTATTCATGTGACCAAATTTGCCCGTGTCTGTCACCCTGGCAGACAGATGCATAAAGGAAAATGAGAAGCATCTTGGCGCTCTTCATGTATGTATAGCTGGGTCATGGTGCTGGGTGACCCCGGTCACGGCAGAAGGAAATGGCCAAGCTGAGCCCAGAGAGCTCACCCAGCCAGCGCTGGCTTCTAGTAAGAATCAACTCCGAGGCAATGGCTGAAGAGCTATGAAAGAGAGGGGAAAGGGTGACATGGTTTCTGCTTGGGAACAAGAAAACGTCACGATGGCAAGGTCCTTGGCCTGCAGGGAAAACTGTCAGAATTGTTGGTCAGGGCCACAACATTGGGAAAATTCTCCATTCTAATGCAATGGTGGCAATCTCTCCAAACCACAGTAACTCGCATTGCAGGAGCTGTTTCTCCCCCCTCCCCCCGCAGGCCCCATGGCAATGCTTCTCAGCCCTCTGACCTTCCTCACTGACCTCTCTAGCCGGTCCTAGAAATGGCCAATCTTGGGCCCCAAAGAAAGCTTTGATGTACATCTCCTGTCGGTTCTTCCTCCTCCCCGCGATATCAACCCCTGGTCTGTAAGCAGACAAGGAGCACTCAACATATTTGCTTAGATCAAAGCCAATCTGTTGTGTGTCTTCCACCAACCTTTCAATAGTAATATAATTAATATTTAGATGTTCTACTAGTTACACTGTAGATAAAGCATTGCTGTCAGTAACATTTAAAGATCAACACGCTTTTGTCAAATACATTAAAATTGTTGTCTCTAGCCCATGACCTGTTGTATCCCCAGGAATCCCCCAAATAAATACAAGGGTACATATAGCCACACAAAGCCTACAGTAATGGTGTTCTGTGTCAATGACTTTTCTTGTCTCTGTGAACAAATTCATGACGAGAGATGACTTTCGGGACTGTTTCAGCTCACAGGAGCTATTCCACCGTTCTGTAGAAGGCAGTCATGGGCAGCTGTTTGCAGCTGGCAGTCTGTGGCCGCTGCTGGCTCACATCTTGGCAGACCAGGAAGCAGAAGACTAAACCCAGAAGCAAGACTTTGCTATGACCTTCAAGGCCCAGTGACCTCTTTCTCGCACTCAAACAAACAGTTCCCTGGGAACCAAGTGTTCAAACCCATAAGCCTGTATGTGCATCTCATCCGAAAACCCTAACCGCTCTTAGAAGGTTTAGGATGGTAACCCAAGTATGAAGAACTCAGCGTTATCAGCAGGATATGGATAAGAAAAATGTGTACATTTTTACAGCATATTTCCTAGTGATGGAAAAAGGAATACATTATCAAAACATGCAATATGGATAAATCTCAGGAGCTTCCACTGAGATGTAGGAGCTGGAGGCTAGAGAGGCCTCTGTGGTTAAAAGTACTTGCAGCTCTTGCAGAGGCCCTGAGCTTGGTTTACAGCACCCACATCAGGTGGCTCACAAACCAACTATGACTCCAGCTCTAGGGGATCCAACATCCTCCTCTAGCCTCCATGGGCACTGCACACGTGTGTGCACACACATGAACACAAAAATAATCAAAACCAAGTCATTGTCAAAAGCAGCCTGGCATGCATACAAAGAAGGAAAGTGTCAGTGCAGCTCGAGAAGAAGCCCCATGCCCTGAGAAACACATCAGGTAAAATGATGATTGAACAGCGACACAGCCTGACCAGGAAGGAGGACCCTGCGAATGCCTAGGGGGAGGAGCGTGATAGAGATGTAGGCTGTAGGTGTGCACAGCATTGAGATTCACAGAGCTGTGTGCTCAAAACATCTGGAGTCGCTGTGTGTTTCTGATCTAAAACTCCGAAACTCATTCATGGACGTCAAACAATAGGTTTGCTTTCTAGTTATATGGACCAGCCATCCTGAGGTTACCATCTGTATGTTTTAGGCTTTTGGGATCACGCTATCCAACGCAGTCACCGAGAGCCCTGCTAGGCATCTCAAAACGTGCCCCTTGACTGCACCAAGCCAAGCATGAGCTAGCTGTTCCATGTGGACCGCAGATCCTGGTTACCTGTGGGAAAGAAGGGTTGCGTCTCCCGACCCCTTATACTGGCTAAGTGCTGCAAGAATATTTCAACTGCTTTTCTTTTTTAAATGTGCCAATAAATTTTATGTTAGTCCCTTTATATTCACTGGATAGGCCTGAATTATGTATCTTTAGTGATGGTCTAGAAATGGAAGTGGTAATAGTTAATAGTACAGGATTACAATATCAGCTTTGACATGCGCCTATAGGGGCATTTTAACAAAAGTCCAATTTATAGAACGTCCATTGTGTGGAGTAGGTGACCTGCCCAGGTGCCATGTGCTGAGGGGGAAGTGGCACACCTGGAGCTCCTCAGAGAACAGCTACACCTCTTGGAGTCTTCAGAGCTGAGTCTTTAGACTCTGACCACCTGGGGGACTGGAACACAAACCTTTGATGGCCCTATGAGCGGAACTCTAGAAGTGCAAGCCTGGCCACACGCTCTGTTTGAGTACATGACTTCACTTGCCAGTGTCTTCTTTTCCTCACTGCGTGCATCTGACTTTCTCCCTGAGCCACTTTCTAAAGACTGAATTAATAGACACGGGTATATAAAACTCTAAGTGAGGGGAATGGGAGGGGGGGCTGCTATGTAAAGCTCTTGTCCTGGAAACATGCACACCTGAGTTCTGCCCCAGGACTCATGGTTGTGGGTGCTTGCAGTCTCAGCTAGGGAGGCAGAGGCAGCGGGTCCCCTGAGGCAAGCCAGTCTAGATTACCCAGGTGGGCCACAGGTAGGTCAGAGAACCTATCCTGAAGGAAACAAGCCGGGGGGCTCCTGAGTAAGGGCACTCTAGGGAGACTCTGGCCTGCGGGGGGGGGGGGGGGGGGGGGCTCCTGAGTAAGGGCACTCTAGGGAGACTCTGGCCTGCAAAAACTCATGTTTGTGCACACACATGCATACTTATAACACCCAGAGAAAAGAGGCCTCATTGTGCCCTCTGCTACAAAATGTTCGTAATTAAACAGAGTTGCCAGGAAATCATGCATGGAATTTACACCAAGAAGCCTCTCCTTGAGATAATGACCCAACCACCTGCTAGACCAATGCCAAGGCCAGTCACGGAGGCAGTAGACAGTTGTTCCTGAAGCCAAACACAGGTAGCTCCTTCGATGGTGTCTTCCTTGCCCAGAAGCTTGACTTGCTGACTTCTTCACTTCTTTGGGTCTCAAAAAAAGTCTCCTGATGTGTCCCTGCCTGGTCTGGAGAGAACAGTCCTCCTGCATCAACATCCTGAGTGCTGAGATTGGCAGTGTCTGCTACCATACCTAACTTTCTACTGTTTATAATGCTGTCTCCTGCTCTTTGGTCTGTGGTAGGCTTCTGTCTAGAATCTTTCAAAGCCAGAAAACTTCAGATAAAGCAGTCAGTTTTTACCTACCCACAAGGAGGTGATAATTATTCCTGGTCCCGAGCATCTACTTTATCTGGAAACTTCCTTAGAGTGGTCTTGGCCACTTCCCACCTTTCCAGAGTCTGTGAGCTCAACCTTGCGTGTTTGATAAACAGCTACTGCAAAGCACTTTTCATGTCGCCTCTTCCACAGGTTGTAAGAGGCCGCTGCGGCACGAGGCCTGCGTCCATCTGGTCAGGACAGAAGGATGAGCGTGCCTCCTCCTGAGATGCACCACTAACGAGCTCAGATCCCTGTGTCCTATGCCACATTATCCCTCCAGTCTCAATCAGCCACAGGCACCGAGGTTCCATCTCCAGCTGTCTCAGTCCTTGCTGCTCTCATAAGTAGCTTATGACTCGGGGACTCTTTTGTGACCTGTTGACCTTGGGATGTTACTTAACCAGAGACCTCATTTCCACTCCCATCTGTCACATATTTTTGGCATCATTAAGTTTCTCTTTGGGGTGCTGACACTTTATTGACCTGGCGAGACCAAAGTGTCCAGCTCAGAGGTTGCAGAGGCCAGCATTTAGTTCAAGGCCGTCTCTACCATTCCACTATTTTAACTTAGTGAGTCCTCTGTTGCCGGTGTTCAGTCCTTGCTTTAAGTCCTCTCAGTAAGTTACTGTGGTTTTAATTGTTAAGGACCCAATCTAGGATCATCTGGAAGAGTCTTAGTGGGGGATTTCCCAAATCAGGTTGCCTCTGGGTACGTCTGCAGGAGATCTCTTACCAATGTTAACTGAGACAGGAAGGCTCCATCTAAAATTGGGAGGCACCAGTGCCCGGGTTTGAATCCCAAACTGCACGGAAAAGGAGAAAAGGGGCTGGGCACAGGCCTCTGTCTATTCATTCTCTGCCCAGTCTTGACTCTGGCTGGGATGTGGCCGGCTGCCATCCTGACTTCCCCACAGTGAGGGGCTGTAGCCTGGAACTGTGAACTGAAATTAACCCTCTCTGCCTTAAGTCGCTTCCAGGGCTTCTTATCTCTGCCACAGCAGTGGCCTGAGGCCAGTCGGCTTCCTGCTCTCCCCTTCACCTCCTTGGCTTCCTTACTCACCCTTCCACCTCTAGAAATTGCTCCAAATAAATGACTCTTCAAGGATTCACAGAATCGGCAGCATTCTTCTGGGCAAGTGGTAAAAACACAGAAACTGTCAGTCCCCACCCCAGAGCCTCTGAGTCAGGAACTCCAGAGGCAGAGCCAGCACTCCGAGGCTCACAGCCCTCAGGACACTGTGATGCAGTCAGTTTTGATAACCGCAGCCCTAACTCACCCAGCTCCAGGGTTTGTGTCTGCTCAGATAGACATCTTGCCTTAGACTCTTCTGGGATGACCAACCCATTTACTAGGCTCATCCTCAATTGCTTAATGCCTCTAGCCCATACTACCTCCATCTCCAGCCAAGAGACCTTAAAGGACTTGCAATGAGGGTCCATGAGTCTCTTTTGTATAGGTTTTTTTTTTTACTTTTTTTCGAATTAATTATGCATGCAGACGTCATCCACACAGAGCACAGAGACATTCATACACAGTTAGAGTCGCACACAGCACAGAGACACAGACAGACAGACAGACACACACACACACAGTACAGACTTACCTTACCTGGGACTCGAACCGGAGACCTCGGGCTCTGCGGGAGGCGCTCCTTGTATAGGTTTTTATCACTGCCTAATTATGTGATTTAGTGATAAGTTGGCAACTTTGTAACTTTGTTTTAATTTAGTTTACAGCCCGTCAGCTCATGTGTGTACAACACAAGCCACTCACGGATCCATTGTTCTTAATGGATAAATAGAAATATTCCGTCACAAAATACCATAGGTCACAGTAATTAAAAAAAAAAAAAGTGGTTTTCACAGCATTTATTTTCTAGCAATTTGAAAAGCATCAGTTGACTCAATTACCCTAAAACTGTGTTCAGTTTGTTTGTTTTGTGGGATAGTTGGCGCTCTACATCAGGAGATTAGCTGCTTTCTGGAACACGTGGATTTTTCCTTCCTATTTTTTGCTTAATCTATGAAATAAATATTTAGGGCTAGGATGAGAGGAGGGGGAAAGGAATTGAATCTGAGAAAACAAAGATTTTTTTAAAATAATGTCAAATAAACCCAATGAACAAACATATGTATTTAGTCATACCAATGTATTTTTCCTATCTGTTCATACTTCAATAAGTGTTATCTAATACCTAGATATTTCCAATAATGAAATAGTTCAGGTATTTATTAACTACTTTCCTTTGTTCTCTAAGCAGTAAAAATTAATTTTCAAATCGACAATATTTGTAGACCTTCATGGTTCAACTGTGTTCTGATACCAAACGGGTCGTGTTTGGGGCAATGCTACTCTCTGCCATTCAGGGGAAGGCACTTCACGGGGAGGGCAGAACGAGTCACTCACTCAAGTTGTAGTGAAAAGCATTTAGTTTTTATGAGTTAGTCGGAGGCGTATTCTCAAGGGAGTGTTTCAGAGCTATTATGCGTTCAATCTGTTTCCCCAAGGGGGAGGAAAAGGGATCCAGTGAACTAAAGTCGGTGAGATGAGTCATTGTTTAGCCCTACTCCAAAGGCTTACCCAGTTTCAACTCAGCCCCTCGGGCTCAGGGTGCCAGTGCCTGGCAGACTTTCCTTTGTGATCCATCTCCAGTGACCACAACATCCCTAGGCCTGCATCCTCAGTCTCCATGGTACCTGCCGCGAAGACCGGGTCCTCACGGTATTAACACTAAACATTTAGCCTTGATGGCAGATGACAGACAGCATTCTCCTTTTTGATTGTGCGATGGTTAATCCTGACTGCCAATTGATTGGGTTAATACACACCTGCTGTATTAGCAGGATATACCTCTGGAAGCGCCTCAGGCGTTGTTTCTACAGAGGATTGATGGAAAGGGTCTAGGATTTAGGACTCGATTAAAGGAGCAAAGGAGAAAAAGCAGTCCACCATGCATGTTCATCTATCTTGGCTTCCTGAGAAGGTAAGGAGCTCCATCTACACTCTGTCCACACGGACTTTCGGCTGCCATGTCTTCCCTACCCTAACCGACTGTATCCCAGGAAACCGTGAGCCCAGATAACTCCATCCCCATCCTACGTTTCTTCCTGTCAGATGTCCGGTCAGCACGATGGGAAAAGTCGCAGGAGATGGCATCTGTGCTGAGTTCTGACATTTGTATTTTCTCTCAGGAGTGGTACTCTGGCCTCATCTGACGCTTTTGTGCTTCCCCTAATCCTAACTAACCACATTTCCTCCAAGTCTGGGCTCCGGGAAGAGTTACCACCGCCTTCTCAAACCCTCAAGCTTCCTTCAATTTTTCTTGCATCTTCTGTGTTAATTTCAGTATTTATTGACCTCAGTTTTCCCCCTCACTCCCCATAGGTACTGTTTTTCTGTGAAACTCAACAACTCTCCTTCAGTAGCTCTTGTAGATGCTACACCATAGGTTCTCAACCCGTGGGCCATAACCGCATGGCGGGCAGAGATGAGCAACTCTTTCACAGGGGTCCCCCAAGACCATCAGGAAACACATATATTTACATTATCTAGTGTGGATTTGGGGAAAACAAGTATCAACATAGCATTTCCTTCCAGGCAAACAAAGTGCTGGAACCTAGCTTGGCATTTGTAGACGAGAACAGGAGTTGAATCCAACATTCAAGCCCATTTCCTGTACTGCCGAGACTGAGCTTCAGGCATGTTCTCTTACCGTTCTGGGGGCTGGTTTTGGAGCTGATCCATGGAGAAGCTGTACAATGGAGCAAGAGAAACCACGTTTACCAAGTCAGAATGTTCCTGGTACGAAGCACAAATCTTTATACCTACAATGTTCCGATAACTACCACAGTAATTCTGCTGCAGGAAGACAGAGTTAAAACAAGCTGCCAGGCAGAGGCGATGGCTCAGTAGATAGAAGTCTTCACACAAGTGCTAGGACCTGCGTTCAGATCCCCAGAACACCATGTGAAACCCAATACTGGAGCTCAAGTCTGTTATCCTGACATCTTAGAGCCAGATGGGAAACATAGAGAGGAGAATGCCTGGGAGTACACACATACACATATACATACACACATGTATGTATATACACACATATGTATATATAGTGTGCGTGTATATATGCATGTACACTTGTGTGTGTGTGTGTGTGTGTATATAATTTTATTTATTTTAAAACAAGGGCTAGTGAGAAGACTCGATGGGAAAAGGCACTTGCTGTTAAACCTAACAACCTAGGTTTCATCCCCAGGATTTAGAAGGTTAAAAGAGAAAATTTAGGCCTGCAAGTTGTCCTTTGATGACCACATGTGCACCATATATACTTATAAAATAAACAAATGCAAAACAAATTAAAAACAAGATGAATCGTCATTACAGTATATGAAGGATTCTTTTTCTGCAGCCGAAGCTTATTCTATCCACATAAACGTATTCCTTAGAACGCATTCGGAATTCAGAGTTTCGTTCTTAATGATGCTAGTACTCACTTGGTTTTTTTGAGCAAGTGGCCTTCCTGTTACAAGCTCAGGAAAGACAGATTCCTCCGTACCCCTCCCTTCTTTCAGCGCTCAGGGCTGTGAGAGGCAACCGTAGCCTGCTCACCCAGAACCTGCCTGTTTGCTTTCTGATCCTGGGCCAACTTGGTGCTGTGTATTTTAGCTCTGGTTTGTTAGATTGCTTTGTTCTTGTCTAAAACTTCACAGGAAGTCATCAATTATGTTATTCTGATGCGTGAGAAAAGCAAAGCAAACCAATCATTATAAATCAGCTATTTCTAGGAAGCGTCACCAGCCAGGGCCAGGCATGCAAGCACACAAGTCACAAATTCACCTTTGTTCCAACTTATACCTCATTTTAGAAACAATCCTTCTGAGGTGTCTTTCTGCTTTAATTTAAAAGTTGGTTCTATTTATTATCACCGTGTGTGTTCAAGTGCTTGCACTTGTATGTGTGCGTGTGTGCCAGAGGACAGTCTTGGGGAGTGGTTCCTCTCCTCCCACTGCAGGTCCTGGGTGTCTTGCTCAGGTCATCAGACGTGTGTGGTGAGTCCTCTACCAGCAGGGCAGCCTTGCTAGTCCTACACTTGGTAGAATTAACCTTGCTTTCTGTGTCTTTTGTTACTCGATCCACAGAGACCCATACTAAGTATGTTCTTGAGGGTTCATTTTATCTGAAGCAGAATTTGACCCTAATTAAAACAGGATTCTCATGGGATGTTGTAGCCAAGAAAGAAATCCTAGGTGTGTTTAGTGTCCTTTCAGAGACACAGGGAATGGCAAAGAGATTACCCTGCACATTTCAACTCTTGGGAAACTACTCTTGGCTCTGGAAAATACGCTTCTGTTTGAACACAACCTTAAATTAGTTTTAAATGTTTAGAGAAAAAACATTACTAGACCCAAGGCGAAGTAGTTGGATATATTCAGAGTTCTGTTTTCTTTTTCTTTCCTTATTTTTAAGATCTTTTAAAAATTGTTCTTTGGTTTATTTTTATCTATGTGTTTGTGTGTGTCTGTGTGAATAAATGCCACGTGTGTGCCAATTCCTGAGGGGGCCAGGATGGGTGTTACATCACCAGGAGCTTGGAGTTACATTGTGAGCCACTTGACATGGTGCTGGGGACTGGACTCAAGTCCTCTGGAAGACCAGTGAGTTCTTAATGTATAGACATTAGAGACAAGGGACTCTCTCCAGTCCCCTGGAGTTCTGTTTTCTGAAAACTGGTTTTTGCTGGTATAGTTTGGCCATTCTTTCTGAGATAAAATACAACAGGATAACTCATAAACTATCTTTATAGTAGCAGTGAACATTAGGCCAGGGTTCTGTAAGAGTGCCCTAAAAGTCAGTGGCTCAAAGAACGCAAAGTCAACCAAACAAGTATTACATGATGATGCGACCCACACAGGAGCACTAAAACAGTGACATCATCAAACGAGAGCGTGCAATAGGTCTTAGAAGAGTGGGAAGGATGGCGGGGAGGGGCCAGGAAGATGCTGGTTCCTCAGGAGATAGGGATGGTGAGTGTAAGTACAGTGGTTTGACTTGAGCTAATAATGATTCACTGTATATCTCACAACAGGCCGATGAGAGAGGCAGAATGTCTCACCACAAAGGAATTACATACGGTGTTATGCCAACTTAATCATTGCGTAGTGTATACATGCATTAAAATGTCACACGGTACCCCAGGAATGTGGATAATTATTTTGGATCCATTAAAAATAGAACATTTTCTGAACAATGAAGTTTGTCTCCTTGGTAACAGCCCCAGATAGGTGCTGTGGCAGCTTTAGACAGTGGAGACCCAGGCTGGCGGTACCTCTGCTTGTCTGTAGTTGGCTTCCAATCTGGCTGTCACAGTCGGTCACCATGAGAGCTGACTGGTACAGGTGAGCTCCTGACCAGGGCTTTGCTCTCACAATGACGAGGCACAAGGTCTTCAAATCACTTAGCCTGTAGTGACAGATATCTGCTCACATGATCACGCCAGGCCGCGAGAGAGAATCCAGAAGATAGCTTTCTGTGTTCGTGCAGGAGAGGACAGACAGGATGGAAAGCCAAACTGCCACGAACCAACCTGCACATCGCCAAGTGCCTGGGAAGCTGTGCCAGCACAGCGGGAGTCGAGGAACAAACGGCGCCAATTATTTCCACAATGATAACGTTCAGCACGGTAAAACCCGAGGCAGGCCTCTCTGACTTAACGTCACCACATCAAAAGACTTTGGTTACCAAAAGCTCAGAGGAAATCACCAACTTAAAATGAACCATCTCCTAAAGAGCTGGGAATTTGTTTCCTCATAGAAAACTGGCCAGGTTCCAAAGTTATTTCAAACGGGACTCGTCTACTTTACGCGGTTCCGTCCTTACTGCGAAGTCAAAGATGATGTTGTTCTTAATGCGCCAAAGGCAAGGGCTGCTAAGCAGAAACCACTGTGCTGTTTTAATAGATGACAGAGAGGGTACGGAGAGCCGTGGGAGGAAAGAAACGAGGTCCAGAGTGACTTTTTAGACAGTCGGGCAGAGTTCTTCAGTTCAAAAACACCAGAATGTATGTGGCTCTGTTCCTCAAAGTTTATCACAGGTCACGAGGGGTTGCTTCCGTATCAACCTGCCTTCTAAACAGTCACCCTTATACCCACGGAGCAGGGCACCCCTTCGCCACTCGCCAGAGGAGCTTCTCATGGTGCAGAAGGTCACCACCAGGCAGAGGCAGAGGGTCCCAACAGGCGAGGTGCAGAGTCATGGTCCACCCTGGAGACCTCTGCCCTAAAGTTGCTTCTGTATCATCCCCAGCCCGACCTCTCGGCTCAGGGATCGTTACGGGGTGGTGGTGGGGCGTCCAGAAGGTATTGAGAGACAGAGGTGGGAGAGATTGTTGTGAAGTATGAAGTATTGTTACACCCATGGATCACAGTAGCCATGTGTATTCTCTCTCTCTCTCTCTCTTTCTCTCTCTCTCTCTCTCTCTCTCTCTCTCTCTCTCTCTCTCTCTCTCACACACACACACACACACACACACACACTCACACCATGAAGCCAGTCAACACTCCCTAGAGGAAAGGGAACAGGCTCATGAGGCCCCACCCTAACTGAGCAGCCATTGGCAGTTACAGACGCTGGAAGAGAGGGGTTCAGTTTTCTTCAACTGTGAGGCTCCGGGTAGGTTTCTCATGCTCAGCAGATGGTTCTGTCCCTAGGGCAGTGCTAATTAGACTCAGAGGGGCGGGGCATGAAGTTGGAAGAGGGACTTGAGGGATGGAGTCGAAGGGGAGGCAATGCGGTGGGTAGATATGATCTAAATGTATACTGTATTCATAAATGAAATTATCACCGGCTTTTGTTCTGGTTTTGTTTCTTTTAATGTGGTTGCTTCTTAGCTGTGTGTAACAAGTAGAGTTGGTGAACCAGAGGGAGAAAGGACTGGAAAGTGAAGGAACCGGGAAAGCGTCCCATCTGCCCCCTGCTTTTCTGCAGAAAGAAGGACACGCTGAGAATGGAGAAAGAAGCCATGGCTGATGTGAACCATCTCTTCCAGGATAAGATAAGAGCGGCAAGACTGGGCTTTTCCTGGTCAGGGACCACAGGGAATTTTATTACTGCCTATACTGAGCGGTTAGATTGGGAGAAGCAGCATGGGAGGGGTGTGAAGAGGGAATGGCCACCAGGGAGAGCAATTTGGATAGATGGAGACCTCTTTTATTTTTCAATCAGCTCCCAGACATTCGTAGACAACCATTAAGGGACAGGAAACCTCAGACTTGAAGAATTCTCTCTGTGGTGGTTTATAAAATCAGCTTAGAGGAAACAAAGCCCGCTCTTCCAGAGTCCCACCAAATGTACCAAATGTCTTTTCGGCTTCCAAACATACGTTTGCACCCTTCTTTCTTGTGGTTTTGCTTCAACTCACTGGGTGGGTCCCCCACTGCTGGCAGCATGACTTCTGAAGACTCTGAAGATTCTCTTGAGGGGAAAGCGTCATGGAGTTCAGCTCGGGGGCGCTGAGAACTGCCTTAAGAACTGAACTAAGGAGGGCTGTTCTCTGTGACTCTGGTTTCTCTCCTGACAATTGAGCCTTCTGTAATCACAGAGACATGGCAGTTGGCCTCCTCAGAAATGGCCTCCAGTTGCTTTCAAAGCTGATCTCAGTCTAACTGTGCATGCAAAACCATAAAGCATTGTCACAGTAGGGGACAGACCCGCCTCTGACGCCAAGGATGGAACAAAGATTGCTTTACTTGTGGAAATGTACAAGAACTCTCACTTAATCGCACGTGCTCCGTGGCTAACAATGACAAGCCCGGATTCTCCAGGAAGGTTCTCTCATTTGAGCTATGGCAACATTATTTTGCAAAGAGATAAAAGTAAGACAGAGCATAGCAGTTGTGTAAACTGAGAGAGAAAACCAGTAAAGAAGGGTTCTTAAAACTTTTATTTTTTTAATTTTTATGTGCATGAGTGTTTTGCCTGCCTGTATATGTATGTGCACCATGACATGCCTGGTTTCTGAGGAGGTTACAAGATAGTGACAGGTCCCCTGGAACTGGAGTGGGTGCTGGGAACTGAACCCAAGTCCTCTGCAAGAGCAGTCAGTACTCTTCAGCTGCTGAGCTGTCTCTCTGGCCCCGGGCTGGGGTTTGTTTATTTTCTTTCCGTCTCAAGTAAATTCAGACCCTACTTAGATGTACGTTGAAAAGGTTACTAGAACTTTGCTAGAACAATCTGTGTGAGAATGTTTATCGTGCAAAGCTCCTCTCCCTAGAGGATGAAGAAGTGGATGCCCTGAGCTTCAGGTGTCTTCCCAGGACAGCAGCATTTGACTCTGAATTTTTAGCTTAGGTTGTGCAGGGACGAGGGACTTCATCGGGAGCTCTGGCTCCCCAGGAGCTGAGCACATGGACTGTGTCTAAGCAGCCATGTGCTGGGTCCTCACATAGCTACTCCACTTCATAATCATGACTGCGCAGGTCTGCCTTTTAAATTCCTGATTGCTCGGGCTCAGTCTGTCCGTATATCTGGAAATGAGTTCAAGATGGGCTACAGAGGATTTACTGTGGTTGGGTAAAAGTCAGCATTCCTTAGGACCTTGTGAGACTGTTTCCCATCTGCCAAAGTGAGTCATTTCTCTTACCTCTGGAAGAAGGGACAGATGGCTGGCTACCTGTGGTTCTTATCAGCATATCAGAGCTCATGCTTGCCTCTGGTCTCCCCCAGCTACACATCCTCTTTATAACCCAGCTACTCTTGCCTCTCTCTCTCTCTCTCTCTCTCTCTCTCTCTCTCTCTCTTTCTCTCTCTCTCTCTCCACTCTTCTCCCCAACTTCGCTCTCTTGCAGACAGCTCTGGCCGTGTCCAGTCTACTTCTCTCTGTTCTAGACTCTTCCAGATGCCTCTAGCTATTTTCTCCTTCTTATTAACAATAAAATCTTCCCTCCATCAAGGAACCATCATGTCAGCAGTTTCTTTTCTGGGCTTCCTTGCATACACCGACCAGATCTAAACAATTTCTTAAATCTTCAGTATGGCTTGTAAAATTTCCCCATACAACGTGACCCCCTAAGCCAACCCAATACAGGGAGAAACAGGCTTTCCAGTCAACACAGAAACCCTCCCTCGTCATCCGTGTCCAGCCACCATCCAGCCACACGGAGCTGTCACTCTGAACAGTGGTGATGCACCTCTGCTTAGATTCTGAACGTAGCACGCTTTTTTACAATAATGATGAAGACACAGTGCAGAACTAGCTAATCGGTTTTCCACTTCTCACTGAAATGAACAAGAAAGAAAAAGCAAAACCCCAAACAAGCACGTGCCTAAAGAAATGTTTCAGCCTTGCTGACACGACGGGGCTGGGAGGGTGGGAGTGGAGGGGGAAACGGACAGACACCTGCCGTGGCTGTTCCCCTGTGAATCATAACCAGGCCATTAGTTCTCCTCTTCCCTGATCCTTACTAAGATGTCTGGTTTCTGCTCTTACCCCCAACCCCTCTCTCACTACTAAAAGCACCGGCTTTCAACCAGGAGCCACTGGCCACAGTGGACAGACTGAGGACAACAGATGTCTGCAATGCTGTGATGTTCATCTTCATGGCCAGCTTGACTGATTTGGAATCACCTGGGAGACAGACCTCTGTGCTTCTGTGAGGGTGTTTCCAGGGAGACTGACTGAGGATGAAGATTCACCCTGGATATAAGCTGCACTCTCCCACAGGCAAGGATCCTCCCGAGCTGGCTATGAGTTGTGACTTCAGAAGCAGTGTGAGCAGCTGCCTCCCACTCCTGCCGCCATACTTCCTTGCTAGCATGGGCTCTATTCCCTTACGCTGGGAGCCAAATCAGACCCCCCCCCCCAACATTGCTTAATGTCGGGTATCTGGTTACAGGAACGAGGGCTAATAAGCAGGCCTAGAGCTCGCACACACCAAGGGAAACAGTTCATCCTTCTGCCCCTGTCGGGAGTGCTCAGTTCCATCATCCTGGTCTATTCGCAGAAACTGAGGTCCAGACAGACCACAGGACTCAACTCTGGAACCAGGGCTGCTGGAAGAGGCATATACTTGCCATCCTTCTTGGAGACGGCCATGGCTTTATCTTCCTTCTTCAAGGATGGGCTTTCGGAAGCTGGGAAGGGTGAAAGGTGACAACATCCACAGATTCCGGTGTAGGAGGAGGGCCCGCTTGTTTGTCCCGGCCACTCAGAACCGAAATAACCATACAGAATTTGTATTAATTAAATCATGGCTTGGCCCATTAGCTCTAACTTCTTATTGGCTAACTCTTACATCTTAATTTAACCCATTTCTATTAATCTGTGTATCACCATGAGGTCGTGGCCTACCAGCAGAGTTCCAGCATGTCTTTCTCCAGCAGCAGGTCCATGGCGTCTCCAGACTCCGCCCTTTTTCCTCCCAGCATTCACTTCTGTCTTCCCTGACTACCTAAGTCCTGCCCTATCAACAGGCCAAGGCAGTTTCTTTATTCATCAGTGCTAATCACAGCACACAGAGGGGACTCCCACATCATGCCAGAAGTTTTCATCTGCAGATATTCTGTCCTTCTGATGTCTGTCTTGCTCAGGCTCAAGTTTCTGGAGAGCTCTGAAATATTCATGACTTTGCTTTTCATCTATTCAGCCAAAAATCTTCCTCAGGCACCTCTCATGCTTAGCAGCCCCTGGCTATTGGGAAGCGAGATGGAATAAAGGGGAGCGAACAGTAGGGTGTCAATGCTCAGAGGGATGACAGTCTGGTCCCCTGGTCCCCCCCACCCCGGCAGGCAGCCTTCTAAGCTCTTCTAAGCCCACCTGCCCTCCTCATTCCTACTCTCTCCTATCTGCATAACCACTTGCACTAGCAAGTTAGGGGATCAAATACAATCTGTGTTCCTTCCCATCGAGAGGTTTGTGTTTTACTCATCCATATTAATCATACACTACGTCTAAAATGCACCCTAAATGTGCTCATGAGTTCATACAGCAGAGTGCCTATGTGCAGAAACACCTCAATGGAATTCCTCTGCCCTGAGAAGAATGACCACTGCTCTCCCAAGATTTTCTCCTGGGCAGCATCGGGCTTCAGGGTTGCTGATATTCAAGCCTGAATTTTCAGATCGAACGTTGTATTTTATCTTCTCTTTTTTTTTTAAGCTGACAGAACTTTTCTAAAAGCTACTTTTTACCTCATTATATTTATCTGCACAACCTAGTGGCTGGTCTCACCTGTAGGGAGTTCCCTAGTCTGGTTATTATTGCTTTCTTGTCTTAAGAGAGAAGAAAGGAAGAACCGTCTTACCCTCTCTGTGATCTCAGACACTTGTGTCCTAATAAATATGGCTCTGTTTGAACTTCAGTGTCCCCAGAGAATATCCATTGGCAATGATTTTAAAGGCAAAAGTGAAAAACATCCTCTGCTTGGCTTCCTTCTGAAAGCCCGCTGGGCAGAGCTGACTGGTTTCCGGGAGAGCCAAGCAGTATTCTGCCCTGCCTTGGCTTCCTATGCTCTCATGGCCTGTAAGAGTGCAAATTCCCAGGGTTTTTTTTTAGAGTGTTTATTTTTATTTTATATGTATGTATGTTTGCCTGAACGTATGTACATACACCACACATGTGCATTGTCTGAGGCAGCCGGGAAGAGAGTGTCAAATGCCCTGGAACTGGAGTTACAGACTGATGTGAGCTGCCTTGCCAGTGCTGGGACCCAAATCCAGGTCCTCTGCGAAAGCAACAAGTTCTCTTAACCTCTGAGCCATCTCTTACTGCCGGTGGCAGCTAGCCACACCAAGCGACTTTGTCTTAGGGTTTCATCTCTGTTCTTCATTTGCTGTAAATCTCTAGGACCTACAGAATTCACAAGATGATGACATTGAGGGGAAACAATGCTAGAAACGAGCACAAATCGAGCATCCCTAATCTAAGAATCTTCAATCCATGAAGACCCTGAGACTGGAGCTTCCTAGGGTCAGTGTGATTTTACTAATGGTGTTTTCTGATTTTTCGGTTACGCAGACTGTGTCCAGTTCTAGCTGCTCACAGTACCGTCTGTGTTCATCTCTAGGCTCCAGGCAGACACCATATATGAAGTCATTGAGCTTCGTGCTAATAGGTGGGCCCCACCCAGAAGATATGTCATTATGCATATGCAAATATTACAGATTTCTCCAAACCTGAAATAGGAAATACAAACGCTTCTGGTTCCATTGTTTCAGATACAGGAAACACCACCCACTCTGTCCAGGAGAACTGAATTCTGGGAGTGAAGCCACGGAAGGAAGTAGAGAATACACAGAAGCTGCAGCAACTGTGCTATATGCCTAGGGCAGGTTTGTCTTAGAGCCTTACCTAAACCCCTCCGCCACCCCCATGTGTTTGGCCGAATTTCTCACTGCTATGTGAGAGACTTCTGGGGAGACACAACACACAGGTCTACTCACCCCATAAGGGGACCCCAAGGCAGACCAAAGAAACGATTGCACCAAAGTCCGCTTTGGGGAACCACTGAACTTTTATTGGGGTTACTTACAGGAGCAGGGATGACTCAGAAGCAGCTGCATTACGGGAAAGTCCACCCCAGCACCCAATCACTAGTATAAGGATGTGCAAGCATTTGGGAAAAGGCTAAGCACAGGGTGTACTGAAATAGAAAACTTCAATCACTTCCTGTGATGCAACTTCTCACTTAAGAGCATCCTGATAGGGATGCTACGACAACGAAGCGCATGCTCCAGGCAGGACAGCAAAGCGCATGCGCCTGGCAGGGCGGACTTTACACACATCACTCCAGCCAATCTACCCAGTCCACATGTTTTTACTGTTATCTTCCAACTTTCCCTTTACTAAGGGCTTTTAAACTTTTATCCATGTGTCTGTGTCTGAGTGAGTGCATATGAAACACGAGCGTTTAAATACATGCCTAATGTTCCTCACGACAACACGCGAGGTGTTACAGTTATTAAAGGAATCAGTCACCTGCCATTTGTTAGTAACAAACACCTGTGACAATTCTCTTAAATTGATGATGATAGCATTATGTCCTGATAATGATTCTTCCACAATAATCCCCACACTGTCCCTGGTTTCTGGTTTTCCCTCCATGAACTGCAAACTCGGCTGGTGGTGCTGACTGGGCTTCCGAGGAGGAGCCCCCCGGATCAGTCTACTAACGCTATAAGACAGATCGGATTTCCATGCTTGCAACTAATAAAACCGTAATTAAATACACGATGGCAGAGCCGAACGTAATTCAATCTTCCTGCCGTGACTCAGAAGTCACACTCGGGTCATCATTACGAAACTCAATTACAGTGTGGCAGAGGTGTAGCGAGACTCAAGAGTGGCATCTGGCCTGAAAGAATGCTACAGCCCAGATTTGACTGCGTGTTTACGAGAGAGGGAGCAATTTCGTAAACATCTGGTCCCTCCTTTACCGTTTCCCACAATGTTCTGATCCTAAAATAGGCTCGGTACAATCCCCCATCTTAATCCCAACTATCCAAATCCGTTCTCCATCTCGTAAATGAGAGGATCAAGTTTGTTGTTTTAATTTTTGCGGGTTTATTCTATTAAGCAACTTCCATCTAAGGAAGGGTCCAATATTTTAAATTCCATTTCTGAACATATTAACAGATTCCTTTTGGTTTGCGCTGCCACCGTTTGTGTCTGTAGCTTGTGCTTTCTTTTTTCCACGCGGCACTTTATTTTTTGACAAAATACATTGATTATTATCTTCCTGTCCTATTATTAGTGGGGTGAGACATTAAAGCTGTTGTAATGAGTATTATTTAGAGACAGTTTCTTACTCACTACATAGCCCAGGCTGGCCTTGAACTCTTAGAATTCTGCCTCCCTCAGCCTCCCGAGTGCCGGAATCAAAAGCATTTGCTATCATGCCCAGCACTGAATTTGAGTTTTTAAGAAGACACTATGATTTAGTTCTGAAGTCCTAGGTATGAGAACTGTTGGTTTTTCTTCAGTCTTTTACATTGGTTAAGCACACCACAGCATAGGGTGCCGCGGGCTCTCAGCCCTTGAAGAGACTTTCCCTAGCCAGGGACGATGCTTCTGTTACTTGCTGAACGCACATACACAGAGAAGGGTAGGAAGTGTGATCTCCTTTTCCTTCTAAACTCACAGCAGTGGCCAAGAGGAAGGCGTGGCAATTCTGGCTGAGGACGAGGATCTCTAAATATCCTCATTTATACACTCTGAACAAAATGACTGAACATTTGAACTAGCAAAATTAATACAAGAAAATCTATTATTTTCTTCTCAAAGTAGTAAAACATACATGAAGGCAAAAATTTACAACTGGCTCCCCAGCTAGAGTGCTAACCCTGTGTTTGAGCCTCAGGGTCACGTGAAGCCAGATGTATGACACAGGCTGGCATTCCCAGCACTTGAGAGGTGGGGTGTGAAGGATCAGACATTCAGTGTTGTCCTTAGCAACACAGCTGAGGCTACATGAAACCCTAAAAGGGTATTCTTAATACTTCAAATTTCAAAGGCTTCCATAATTTCCCATGCTTTACATCAAACTATCCTTCTGAATCAAAACCAGGAATTGTTTAAGTCATCATCCCTCTTCCCAGACTCCTCTGCTTCATCTGAGACATTCACTCAGCATCAGACCTAAAGTCCCCTTTCCCAGCCTTTGGAACACTGCCCGGCTTTCCAGTTATATTCTCAGGGAAGCTCTCTCCACCTTCCCACACCAGGTAACAATCCATCCGACTAAACGGCCTCTACTTCTTTTACCTCTCCGCCATCATATTGTAATGAGCTGTTGTACTCGTTAGCAGTGCGGCTAGTAATAGGAGACCTGCCACTTCTCTCCCACATGAAAGAAGTCCAAAGATAAGTAGTTTGGGGTTCTTAGATTTGCTCTTCTTTTCTCCCCTCTATTGTCTTTTTTCAGCAGGATGCTGCGCTTCTATGATGCCACAAGACTCTTGCAAAGGAGTTGATTTCCCAGTAGCCTTGCACAACTTCCCTCTATACATTGTAGGCCCAACTAACAGTGAGTGTCTGTAAAGAAGGGTATAAAAACGGAGACATTTCCGCTGAGCACAAAACCAGGTTTCTGTCACCAAGAAAGAAGGGAAGAAAGAGAATGGATGGGCAGCTGTCATTATCTGCCTCACTTTCCTTTAAATTTCTTAAAAAGATTTTATTTGAAATTATGTGTATATATGTGAGCCTATATATGTGTGTGTCCCCATGGGTGCAGTGCCTATGGAAACCAGAAGAGGGTAGATCATCTCCTGGATCTGTAGTTACAGAAGCTTGTGAGCCACCAATATTGGTGCTGGGGACAGAATTTGGAATTTGGGTTCTCTACAAGTGCAATACACTCTCTTAACTACAGAGTCATCTTTTCAGCTCCTCAATTCCCTCCCCCCACTTTTTTTGAGACAGGATTTCTCTGTAGCTTTGGAGCCTGTCCTGATACTAGCTCTGTAGACCAGGCTAGCCTAAACTCACAGAGATCTGCTTGCCTTTGCCTCCCGAGTGCTGGGATTAAAGGTGTGTGCCACCGCTGCCCAGTCTGAATCCCCCTTTAAAAGCATGTTTCTCTAGGTGGACTATGAGCTTACAGAAGCTTGACATATAGGGTTCGTTTTGCAATTCCTGTGCCATGATTTATTTATTAACTGAAAGACTGTGTGTCTCACATGTTGAAGAACAAAGAAAGGAGTAAGGGGGCGATATCACTAGATATCCAGCTAACGTCATCTCCACTCATCCCTTAGTCGCCGAGTTCCTGGTCTGAGTCAGGCCCGAGTCAGGCACTGGCAGGTACAAAGGAGAAACAGGATTAAAGCTTTAGGAAGGGGCTGGGCTGAGGGTGGCAGAGGACACTGGGGCCTTCAGGCGAAAAATTTCAGGGATGTGAATGGACCATCCTCCGGGGCTGGAGGGTTGGAAGTTTACTTTGTGTGGAATACAGAGTGGAGTGAAAGTTATGTTCAGATCTGCATAACCGATTCCGGCCAGGATTACACACGCTTTTCAGTCCTTGGGTGGCCTCCCAGACTTCCTCACGGCAGGATTTCCCAGGACTTTGCCCCTAGTGGATTCTGACCGCTGGCCTTCCATCTGGGATGTGAGTACATCTGCCGGTTTTAGAGGGGTCCCCTACCGTGTGCCCTTATTGAATGTCTCAGGTAGCTTTGTCAGAGCCTGGGGTTATCTGATTGAGGAATTGTCTAGAGCAGATTGGCCTGTGGGCATGTCCATCCTGATTGTTATTTGAGACAAGGGTGCCCAGTCCACTGTGGGTGGCACCATTCCCTGTGCAGGTGGTCCTGAGCTGTATAAGAAAGCCAGCTAAACTTCAGTCTGTAAGTGAGCCATCAAACGGCATTCCTCCATGGTTCCTACGTTCAAAGTCGTGTCCCTGCCTTGACTTCCCTCAGTGATAGACTGTGACCTGGAAGTGTAAGTCAAATTAAGCCCATTCATTCCTAAGTTTGGTCAGAGTATTTTCCCACAGAAACAGAAAAGTGATTAGGCCACCAAGCATGGACATGGTCTTCCCACAACCCTATCATACAGGTTGGTGTTCTCTGGTGGGCTAGTTTGAGAAATGTTAAAATGATTCCAGTGGACATATTCAAGATCTGTCACAGATTTCTAGAGAGATGCGTCTCAAAGACTTGTGTATACATCTCCCTGTCCAACCTTGAGAAGGAACATGGGGATCATACCTGTGTTTAGGTTTCTCAGGACTGTAAGATAATACAACATCGCTGTTTTAAGTCATCAGGTTTGTGACAATTTCCTATAGCGGCAAGAGGAAAGTGTCCACAGAGGTGGAGGCAGGGCTCTTGTTCTTGGGGACTTCGCTCAGGTGAAGCCAGAACCCTGACTTTGATGCAGAAGAGAACATCTGGACAAGCTAATATAAAGCAGAGATGGTGTTCGTATTCAAACATATATCTTTTTTTCAAGACAAGGTTTCTCTGTAGCTTTGGTGCTTGTCCTGGAACTAGCTCTTGTAGACCAGGCTGGGCTCGAACTCACAGAGATCCACCTGTCTCTGTCTCCTGAGTGCTGGGATTAAAGGTGTGCGCCACCACTGCCTGGCTTGAAACATATTTTAAATGTAAATTTTAGATATGAAGATGGACGGTTAACAGAGAGGCATCCAGGAAAAAAGTAAGGCACGCATGGGCAGTGTGGGAGTAGAGGTATCAGAGGAAAGATGTAATTCATTACCTTTATAACAGGATATAGAGTGACCATCTTCAGTGAGGTCACAATGTGGCTTCTGAGGTGAGCTGACAGGGTTGGGCTTTAGCAACACGCTTGATGTCAGGATGCAGAGAGTTGAGACAGCCTATCTCCACCATGAACAAAAGTTAACAGCTTTGCTCATGAGAGTCCCAGGAAATATCTGGGAGAAGAGGGAGTCCTATCCAAGGTCATATAGATCCCAGCCTTCAGCCTCATTTATTGGTGTTTTAACATTTTTTTTTTTTACGATAACTATGGGCATTCACAGACAACAGGAATTGTGCTGGAATTCCCAATCCGCAGCTGTTAAGAGGTCACACAGACTCCAAACTGTGGGTCTCTTCTGCCACTGTGTCCCCACATCGCTTGGTCCTGTCTTGGCGCAGCTCCTCTCTTCTTCCCGCTGCTCTCCACATCGGCTGCTCTTCCGATTTGCCTCTCTTCTGAAGCCTTCCTGTCAAGCTGTTTTCTACGAGCGAATCTGAGAATGACACAGACTTCAAGTGTTCTCGTCTAGCTGGGTGCTGTTCCGCGAACAGAAGAAGAAACCGGAAGTATGAGTTGTTTATCAATCCTACCAAAGGCATCTGGGGTCATCCCAGGAGGTCCAACAGGTACATGATGTATTTTACACTGGAGAACAAAATGTACCAACTAAATGGGGCTGAGGTGGGAAGAGACCTCTCTGTTCATCTAGAACTGGGGAAAACTCACTGGCTTTGCAGCTATCAATAAGAACGTCTTCCAGTTTGGGGATACGGTGTCTCATTGGGTGCCCGGCTCTTATGAAAGGCGTCTATAAATGGCGGGCATGGTTATTCATCATAGTACATTTAGTTCTGTTCAATTCTGGTCACTTGAGAGCTGTCATGGATAAGTTAACTTGTTCATCTCAGGCCTCAAGACAAAACCGAGGCCATTTTCACACACTCATTTTCAGACCTCCACGAGAGAAGAGCATCGTAAAAAGGGAAGACCCAAGACTGACAGATGTGGCAAAAGGCACACACTGGGCACTCAAATTTTCCATAAGCTTTGGCACTCGGGCAGGTGACTGATAGTGTTCAGTGGAGTGGAAGATTGCCAACCTCGCCCACGTCAAGGCTGGAAAGGATTCCAGTGGGGTTAAGGAGGACTCCAGTCCCACACTCCCCGCAATCCCACTTCCTTGGACTGTGCCTTTGACTCCTAGAGGAAGCATCTCACTAAATTCCTCAAGTGTTGCCTACTTCCGTTTAAGTCTTAGCTGGAATTCTCTTTTTCCCTGGTCCTGCATGGGTGTTAGAGGTGACTGAGCGGAGGAAAACCATAGGTCAAAAACACGAGGAAACGGACCTTTAAAGAAGAAAGCAGTCACACAGACTGTGAGAAGCCGGCCTTCATAGTTAATATCCTTATATCGATGATTAAAAGCAAGTGCCAGGAAACTAAAGGGAACACTTCATAACTGGAACGCACTCTTGCGGCTCACCACCCTACGCAAACGCATCTCTTTTCAAACGAGTAACTACTGCTGCGCTTTGGCAATGTGCGAGCATCGGCCAGGCCCAAGGACTGAATTTTGTCCACTTCAGTCACTGCCTGACACAAAATGGTGAAAACAACATACAAATCTGCATTTCCAGGCCAGGGTTCCGATGCCCTTCGCTGACTAAAGGCTATTTTTAAAGCCGTGTGGGTGCATCTTTTGAATCCGAGCCCAGTTCTTTCCAAACGCTTGTTATTCACCTCTGATTCATTTGCCGTTTTTCTCTTTTTTTCTTGTCTGTTGCCTCTATCATGGCCTGCTGCTGGGGGCGTGGGGGTGCGGGTGCTGAATCACAACCACTCAGAGGAAAAGCAATTCCAACTAGTCCTCGGAGAAGGCAAGATTTCCTTCTCTTTCCTGACAGTCTTCGTAGCCCAAGCTGGCCATATGCCTACCCTACTCTCTCCAGTAAGCTGGGCTCTTTCTTCTCCAATATCTGATTCACTCTTTGGGGGGCTGATACTGCCCGTTGCTAAGGATGGATGCGGAATCACAGAGGAAAAGCAATCCAAACAGGGTCTCCGTAGCCCGTAGCCTAGCCAGGCCTCGAACTTGCCACAGTCCTCCTGCCTCAGTCTTTCCAGGAGCCCAGCTCTTCCTACACCTGTGTTACATTCGATTCATTCACTTCGTTTTTACTTCTCCTCACTCGCGAAGGCCATCGCGGGCTGTTATGGTGGACACCTAAGCACAGCCAAGGAAAAGCCCAGTCCCTCGGGCAGGTCGGGCCTTTTCTTTCTTCTCTCCCGTCAACCGGCGCAGAGCAGGCAGCTGCAGGGTGTCCAGCGCTGGCGACCCCGAAGCCAGTGAGCCACCCGAGGCGAAGCCCACAGGCCTCCGCCCTCCCACGGCGCGGCGCCGCGCAGTTCCCTTACGGTGTCTGTGGGCGGGGACCAGCGGCCACAACCCCAGCGGGTGAGGGGTTGATCCGGCTCCTCTGCCCCCAGCCCTCCCCAGAGAAGGGGAGGAGCTATCGGCCTTTGGCCTGCCTTCCCGGCCCTCGGCCAGCCCTCCTGGGTCTCGACCCCGCCTCCTTAGCCCTCTGCTCCTCCCCCAGACTCTCCGCCCCGCCTCCAAGACCCTCCGCCCCTCCCCCAGACCCTCCGCCCCTCCCTCAGGCCCTCGGCCCCGACCCCAGGCCCTTCGCCCCGCCCCCAGGTTCTCCGTCCCGCCCCCAGACCCTCCGCCCCGCCCCCAGGTTCTCCGTCCCGCCCCCAGACCCTCCGCCGGGCCTCCCGGCCCAGATGCGGCCTCCCCGGCTCGTGCTCGCCGCCCTCATCCCGCCCCTCTGCGGGGCTCGGCGCGGCCCTTCGGTCCCGCCCTCCCTTCCTCCTCCGCGCCGCTGTGCACCGCCCTCCCCGCCCGGGCCAGGCCGGCGTGCGCCCTCTCTGCGCGTCTCCTCCGCCGGCTCAGCCCTTCGCGCGCCGCCCTGCGGCCCGGCCTCCTCAGCCCCGGCCCCGCAGCTCGCTCGCTCTCGGCCGCCGGGTCGCCGCGGGGCCGCCTCAGCCGCCGCTGCTCAGCCAGGGCCGGGCCGGGCCTCTGCTGCGGGCCGTGCACCCGGACAGCGGGACGGGCTGCGACGCGCAGTAAGTAGAACTTTCCCGGCCCGCGCCCCCCGCGGCCCCGCTGTCACCCCCGCGCCCTCGCTCCGCCGCCCAAAAGTTGGTGCTGCCCGCCCGGGGTCGCCTCTCTCCCGGTGTCCTTGGCGAACGAGTTTAGAGGCCACTTTTGAGGGGAAGGGAAATGCACGGCTGACCCTTTGCGGTTCCCCGCCTCTCCAGATGGAAATCGGATGCTCGCCTGGAGGGAGAGCTTTCCCTCTGGAAAAGGAAAAGTGGCCGTTGGTAGGTTTTTGCATTTTGTCAGAACCGTGGCCACCGTGCCTCCTTGATCAGCCTCCTGGATGGCCAGCCCCTCCGGGGAACCGAGCCGCCTAGAGGGGGCTAGCAAAGTTCGCTGCGTTCTGAACCCTGGAAACTTGCAGAGGGCCAGGCGCAGGGAGGCTCAACTTCATGGGTCGTGAGCTTGGCGTGCGAGGCCTCTGAGGCCGGGCGGTGGGCGGCGGAGACCGGCTTGCTTGCCGCCTGGGTGTTGCGTTGTCTCTGCACCGCCGAGCCGCCCGGGGTTGCCCGACCACTACTTTCCCAGCATCGAACTGCAGGTCAGTATTGGTCCTAATCTTTGGAAGTAGAGAAGGAAATATGCGGGGCACGTTTCCAAGCTGACTTGAGCTCATGAGGTCAGCCCTGCCAACACATCAAAGCCTTGCGTTTAAAAAAAAAAAAAATCCCCCTCCTATCCGCTGACTGCAGGGACGCAGGAACACTTACGGACTTAGATTGGGGCTCAGCAATTTTTCATGAGATCTGTTTTGTCCCAGGGACTCATTTAAAATACATAGCGACCTCTGCTTTTCTGCTCAGTTTTAGGGTGTGTGTTGGGGTGGTTGGGGTTAAGGTAGTTTTTCTTCTCTTTTAGAAGTCTTTCATCTGTGGCTGCCAGGGGTTTGGATCGTGATGGAGGCAGAGAACCAGCAGGTTTCCTGGTGCTATTTTTTTTTTTTTAAAAACCCATCCTTTGCTTGAGGCAGTCCTGAATGTCTGTCAGTCCACTGCAGGGGGAGGTGCTGGCGAATACAGGAATCAAGGCTCCGGACAACTGCACTATCAGTTTGGGAAGTGGTTTGTGCTTTATCTTTCAGTGGTCACATTAATGGTTCCTGTGATTTTACTTATTTCCACGGGGAACTTCCCACAAACCTCAAAATTACACATGGCCAATACTCCATTTAAGAAGACTGAACAGTTTGATCATTCTTCTACTGAAGGATCAGATGCAACACAGCATAATTTGCAATGTAGGTGATTAAATCTTTTCAAAAATCCGTCACTCATCCCTCCCCCTTAAGCGGCTCAAGATGGTACTTTCCGTACTAGACTCAATTGGCCGTGATGGACTGAGATCCTAGTAGGTGGTCAAGCCCTGTTTCTGGGCTTCTGGAGCTTGGGGGCACAGTGGAGAGCCCCTAGAGGGAGCCAGGCCAGGATTGTGCTCACAGGAAAGGTTTCAGTTAGTGACCTGGGCAGAAAAGCAGTTACAGAGGTGTCCAGGTCATTGCAGGGGTGACAGTTACAGAGGTGTCCAGGTCATTGCAGGGGTCACAGTTACAGAGGTGTCCAGGTCATTGCAGGGGTCACAGTTACAGAGGTGTCCAGGTCATTGCAGGGGTCACAGTTTCCACAGTGCTGCATTTTTTAAGAAATATTTGAAACTTCAAATTTAAAATTCTGCAGGATCATGGTGTCATTTTTCTTTGCATCTTTGTCTTTGCATTTTTTTTTTAAGCTTGTAACTTTTAAAATTGGAATCCTTGGTGCTTGTTTTTTCGTAGCCTCTTGTGTTCAGAGGTGTGTATAGCGCTTGACCTGTATGCCTTGCATTCTGAGAAGTGATTAATTCCTCAGGGTTTCCTACTTCTCCTTGGGTCTTCTGTTGTTGTATATAGCAACTTGGGAGTAAAACTGTTGTTTGCTGTAGGATGTCGTTCTTTTCGTTGTAGTTAATTTTGGCAGATGGTTTTGTCAGTTTATAAAACGTTGAGACCCCAGATAACTTGCACGTGTCAAAACTTGGCAGGTTTCCTTCTAGGTGGAGGTGGAGTGGGCTGCTTAGGAATCATGAATAATGTGCCGACTACTCACTCTCCACGGAGGTGACTTTGTTCCAGTCCTGAGTAGGTTTCCGAATTCCGGATGTAGACATAGTACCTGGTGTTCTGCTTCTGGGAGAGATGCCTTGTAGCAGCTAGCCAGGCTTGTCAGCATCCAGGGAATTAAGGGAGGGGCTCTGCCCTTCCAGCTCTGTCATCTGTATTCACATCCTTTTCACGTCTGTCTTCACAACCAGGGTCACCACTGCTAACAGGTCAGCTGTGAGCTGAGCCCCTGATGTGCCTGCCACATCGTAGTCAGCAATGGCAGCATCTCCTCTGTCCCTAGAAATTACTTTATGGCCATCCAGACGTCACACTCGCCCTCACCTGCTAAACTTGTCCCTCCCAGCTTGTTGCCTGGCTCATTGCACTCTTCTGCCCTCCAAGAGATTGACCGCACGGTGCTGGGATGCTTTTCTGTAAAGTCTCCTCCAAAGCCATCTGATTTTTAGTCCGCTGTGTTGACGTTTGGGTCAGGCCACTCTTGTCCTCCTTCAGTCCAGTGGCCTGCATTGCCTCTTCCTGCTTGTTTGCTTACCAATAGTCTGAAGAAAAAAGTCACTTGCTTTTTTCAGACCTTCAGGATTCCCAAGAAAGGCGTGATTCTGGGAGTAAGATGCCCCGTCCCCAGCAGACTTTCCTGCCCCTCACCTGCGTCTCCCCAGCCTTGAATAACTTCTCACCTTTGGGTGCCAGCTCCAGTACCCTTTCTGCTGGAGGTTCTCTTTGAGAAGGCCACCATCATTATGTCTGTTAGACCCAACCTATTTTCTTCCACAAGGACAGTCAGGCATCCTTCTTATTCACCACAATTCATAATATTGTTTAGCCTCACTTCCCTGAGAGCAGCAATAGTGCCTGCTTCTCTCCCCAGTCCCTAGTATACATAGCAGTGCACAGTAAATAGCTGCTGGTCTAGTGTCCATTTCTCGTTTATGCTCACTGTATGGTTGGTCCTGGCTGGACTGCAGCTCCCTACATAGACCAGGCTAGCCCCGAACTCACAGAGATCTGCCTGCCTCTGTCTGCCGAATGCTGGGATTAAAGCACTCGGATGCCATCACACCCAGCACATACGTGCTTCAATGGTCCTTATCGCTGTTATGTTTATGTTTTGTGACAGAAAAGCCAAACCAGCCCTACTGTGTTCCAAACAGTGTTAGCTGTGTGATCTGAAACAGCCTGAGTGCAAATATCAAGAAAAATAATGCACTTGTGGTGTTTAGGAAATGCATGGTAATATATGCGGCCACTGAAACTTCTTTATTAACCAGTAGTAATAAAACATATTCATAGCATACAGAGGGGAAGCCCACATCAAATATATTGAGATAACATCTAATTAACGTTGTCCTTGTGATTCTCTGTGGTACATTCCGCTTTTCTGACTACAACATTAAAATTAGTTTTTATTAGCGCAGGATTGCAGAATGGAAATAATTTTACAGTGCCATATGTTTACACAGTATCACGTGGTTGTGTGCCAGACAGATGATGTTGGCCGCTCAGTGCCAGATGTTCAAGGACGTTGGGGAAACAACTGTGGGAAAAGGCAGGCCAGGTCTAAGGATGCCCAGTGGTGTTCCAGCATGCCATCTGTCCTGACAGTCCAGAGAGGAGCCACGGGAGCCACCTAGAGGTGGGGAAGTTCTCGTTTCCTTTTTTAAGCAAAAGGAGACACACCTTCCATGGCCAAAGAAGCTTAAAGCAACTCTGGGTGTTTGGCTGGGTGTTTTGTCGTGTGGCTGCTCTGTACACGGTCCTGACTTGGTGTCCTGCGGCCCAGAGGTGTCCATGCAATCATGTTACTGCTCACACATTGCCTCCCGACTCTTCCTTCAGCTACTGCCCTCACCCTTAGATGTGTAATCCCAGCCTCCTTCTGTCCCTCAGTAGGTTCACTGTCTCTCTTCCGAACTGACTCCTCCGCACAGGGCCTCCAGCTCTCCCTCTGGGCACTCCTGGGGTGGGGAACAAGAGAGATTACACACCTAGTCACGTGCTGGCTCAACAGGAGGGTGTGGCTGACCTGGACTTAGTCAGGAAAAGGACCCTTAGGTTTTCAGATCTTCACTGTATTCAGAGAAACTGGTCCTTTTATTCCGTTAAAGACAGAGGTATGCCTTTTGTAGCAGGGTCTTTTGCTTTATCTTAGTGCAAGCATATTGAGACCAAGACTTACCTGCACGAAAAAAACAGGAATGGATTTTGGGGTGGGCCCAGCATGTGACTTGCTTCCTGCTGGGTCTCTTGGCCCAGGACATTTGCGTCACCAGTGTAGCCATTATTGTGGCTGGGTGCCTTTGTTACTCTCGGTCCCTTAGGTATATATGCCTACTGGCTACCTAGATGAACTTGGACAATTGCCTGGGGTGTCTTGGTACCGATATTATTTATTACCTTTTATTTCTCAGCCCTCATGTCAGCTATAGCTTGATTTAGTTGTTTGTATGTTTTATACATTCAGGTGTTGTTGCCAAGCTCAACCTCATTAACTTGAGAGCTGTCCGAGTTTGAGCACTGTAGCATACTTAGGAGCATGTAGTTTACTCTGGTTTGAAAAGAAATCATATAGATATAGGTTGTAACAAGAGGCAAGTTGTAATCATTTTCTTCCAGATTATATTCGTGTGGATGTATACTTTGTCTTTCTTGTTAATTATCATTGGCTTCTGAGTGCTGAAGCAAATTTATCCTTAATTGTAGTAATTTTATTATTGGGAAATCAGTTAAGATTAAATGATCCTTGCAAATGTAAATATAGATACCAAAAATTAGATTCCTTTACTACATAGACATTAGTCAAAAAAGTAAGAATTTATTTTTGTTTAATATAGTAGAATATATATTCTCTGCAGTTCCGCAATAGAGATGTCATTGGGGAATAGGTTAGGTTAGATCTAATTCTTAGAGTTTGGCCATTCCTGCAAGACGTTCAGTTACTGGATACATTAGAATCTGTTGGGAAACAAAGTAGTTTATTTGTATTTTATCTTCCATATCTTTAACTGTGCAATAACGTCTTTGTATTTATTTACTTATTTTAAATGTATTACTGCATTATTTATTTGTTTGCTTTGTGTGAGTGGGGGAGTCTCTCCCATGTGGAGGTCAGAGGACAATTTGGAGTCTTTGCCCGCCTTCCATGTGGGTCCAGGCATTGAGCTCGGGTCTCAGGCTTGGTGGCAAGCACCCGTACCCACTGAGCCATCTTGCCAGCCTTATATTTATTTTTTAAGCAAAAGATTATTTTGTAGGATAAAATTGTCATGAACTAACCTGCATATGCCTAGCTAAAGTTTTAATAGGCATTGACACAGGTCTGGAAGTCCTCAACACCACCAGCATAAGGGACATAGCCACTGTCCTCCCCAAGTGTCTCATTCTCTCTAGCAGTGCGTCCCCTCCCCATCCTCCTTGTACTGCAGAAGGCCGAGTTTCTAGACTCTGAGATGGAGTCATGGGTGTATTGTCTCCCTCAGAATGGTTGTTGGGGACTCACTCATAGTGGTGTGTTTAGCAGTAGGACTGGGGTGTAACTCATTGTAGAGTGCTTGTCCAGCCTGGTCTCCAGTACTGTATGAACTGTGATGGGTGACTCAGTCCAGCAGCTGGAGGCAGAAGCAGGAAGATTAGAAATTGAAGGTCATCCTCCTTTACTTAGCAAGTCCCCGAGTCCAGGCTGAGATACCAAGGGCAGTTCTCAAGCACAAACAGACAACCCAGATAGACACATCTACTGCTGGGCCTTGTTGCTGTATGCATGCCCATTCTTCTGTTGGACCTCTGGGCCATTTCCTTTCATTATATGAGCTGAGCTTTTAAAGAAACTACCGAAGTATTTTCTTATTTTCTGTGCAGATTCCACCGTTTCATGTTTGTTTTGCTTCTGCTTTGCAGTGTTTGGCTGGCCTTGAACTGACCCTCTGGACCTCCATCCACCTCCAGAGAGAGGGAGAAAGGGAGAGGGGAGGGAGGGAGGGAGGGAGGGAGGGAGGGAGGGAGGAAGGGAGGGGTAATAAGCAGGTGTGTAACACCATTTTCCTTTCTTAGCAGTGTGTGCGCGCACTCATACCTTTCTTACTGCATTTGGTATGATTAGTATTTTTCATTAAGTTTTGGGCTGTTCTTTGGTGGTTTTCATTGACACTTATCTGATAATTGATATTGAACATCTCTAAATTTATTTTTATTTTATCTTATATGTGTGAGTGTTTTGCTTACATGTATGTCTGTGTACCACGTATATGCCTGGTGCCCTCTGAGGCCAGAAAAGGATGTCAGATACCCTGAGACTGGAGTTACAGATTGTTTTTGAGACACCATGTGGGTGATGGGAACTGAACCCAGGTCCTCTACAAGAGTAGAAAGTACTGACTTCTGAACCATCTTTCCAACCCTTTCCACGTTCTTACTGTGTTTTAAGATTGAATTTTGAGAGGTTTCCTGTATTTGGGTACAGTTATTCATCAAATAGATGCTTTGCAAATGTGTTTGAGTCTGCAGCTGCCTTTTCCCCTCTTCCTGGGCACCTTTGAAGACTGGGGGTCTTACATTTCCATGCAGTCCAACCTATGATTGTTTTCTTTTGTGGATTGTGTTCTACAGTGTAGTATTCAACACATCTTTGTTAACCCAAAGTCAGAACTGTCTTTTCCTGTGCTTTCTTCCAAGTTTTATAGCAACAGCCTTTAGATTTAGATTTAGACCTATGGTCTATTTTGAGTTCATTTTTATACAGTGTGCATTATGGGTCCAGGTTCATTTTCTACACACAGTAACCCAGTTGTTCCAACATTATTTATTAGGGGATTTTTGTCTAATAAGGTTTCCTTGACCTGTCTCTAAAATCGATTGTCTACTCCTCAGTGGCTATCCATTGCCGAATGAAAGAAGCCGAATCCAGTTCTTGATAACATGTTTGCGCTATTTTAATAACACTCTTGGTCTCTTTTCTGTGACCTTATGGAAACCTTCCCTACTCAAAGTTTCCTTCATTTTATTTTATTTTTTATTTTTGTTAAACAAGGAGTTCTGCTGTTCCAAGAATGCAGTCACACTAGTCCAGATGCTTTGCATTTCTTGCAGTGGTGATCTACCATCTCTCTGTCTCCCGTTCTAGATCGTTGCCTTCGGTTTCGCTTTTTAGTTTTACCTTTTGTTTCCCCTTTTTATTTTTATTTCTCATTTTATTTTGCATTTTATTGAGTAACTGCTCAAGGAAGGTACTAGAAGAGAAAGTGTGTGTTTGCGTGAGTGGTGCCAGGTGACACGCAGCACAGCCCCTCACTCCTCAGGGGGTGTCCTTCAGCTCAGGCAGCCTGACCCTGAGGGGTAGGAAAAGCAAGGGGCGGGGCACTGTGAAGCCGGCACTCCTCACCAGCTGGCCACAGTCAGAATCATGTTTGCAGGTCGTCACATCAGACCTTGTACAGCTGGCTCTCTTCTGCCCTGCCTTCCTATCCCTCATCCATGTGCCTAACAGCTGGAGCAGGCTCTCACCAAGGTGTCTTTTGCAGTGATGCCTCATACGATGTGCTGTTTGTTCGTGCGAATAAAAGGTTCTGCCCGCGTCTGTGCAGTAGCCTTAACACCAGCCTGGCCGGCTTCTCTGTTGCAGGAGTGCTCGGTTCCCTGAGAGCCAGTCTTTCTTCCATGCCATATGCATGCCTACTTCTCATAGTCCTTTGTGTGGTAATTTGGGAAGCTCTCAACTTCAAACAGCTGAACTTCTAAGGGGTTCTTTTGGCTCATTTGTTGCTAGGTTCAAAGTGATTACACAGGCTCTAAGCTCGCAGTCCCCTGTTGCAGTTCAAGGAGTGTAAGTAGGCTCTTTGAAGCTCCCTAGCCAGTGGTGCCCTTGCTGTGGGTGTTCTGTGGAGTACTCTTTTCTAAAGTGAGGTGCTTTGTCTGTGAGAGTCTCTGGAGGCCAGAGGCCTCTTCATGGTTTCTTTCTGGCCCCGCGGAGCCCCTAAGTAGTCCCTGATGTCCAGATTCACTCCTGGCCTGCTGCACTTCGGGCTTTGGTGCGTTCATCTGTGGCCAGCCTTTCTGTTCTGGGGCAGTTTTCCTGGCCCCTGAACTCACATGAGCCACATTTCCACGCTTGGCAGTGTTTATTGTTCCACACATTCTAAACGCAAGGATGCCAGAGTCTCTCTCTTTGTGCCCTAATTCATCATTACTGCTTGGAGCTCATCCTGGCTCTAGAAGGGTCAGCTAGACCTTCCCGCTCTGAGAGGAGTGGTGACTGAGGGGAGAGAGAAAACCAGAAGTGCTCTCTGCTCCCCAGCTGTTCCTCTTAGCTCCCTTGTTTCTGTCATAATTGTGTTTGTATTAGCACAGAGCTACACTGTGACTTTACAAAGTCAGAGATAACAGAACAGTGTTAAACAGTGCTTTTAAAACACTTCAGAAAGGTGTCTTAAATGCAGCAGCTCGCACACCCATAGACAGTGACCATGAAGGCGCCACCCAGGGGAGCCTTCCCTGTTCTCGGCGTGTTCTCTGGTCCTGCCTGCCACTGAGATGTGCAGGTTCAGGACTGAGGCTCCAGGTCCGGGTCCTGCTGTCTTCCCTGCTAGACCAGGACCCTCTAGAAAGCAGCATCCCACCGTGCTGGGCATCTACCCAGGATGTCAGTGCAGGCAGCTGTTTGATGAATGAATTCACTGTCTCGTCTCAAGCAGAGTGTGCAGCAAGTGCCTGATGAAGAAACAAAACGCCAGCAGCATCTGCAGGACCCCCAGGCTTTGACTTCTAGCGCATCCCACTCTTTTGACCATTTTTCATTTAAAAAAAAAAATCTTACTGTACTCCTTGGTGCCTGGTGTCTTATATTGGGTCATGTGACTTACTCTGTGCCATTGTAGAGTGCACACTCATATTATTAATGACTTTTAATCCTATTTCTTTATTGTTTTCCAATTTTTCTGTAATGAATGTATATTTTATAATTGAAGAAATTTACTATTTGTGGGATAGTTTTATTTGTTGGTCGATTGGTTGTTTTATTTTGCGTGCTTGGAATTGAACCTAGGGCTTCAGGGACAGACATGTGCCCTACCACCCGATTATATTCCCGGCCCAGAATTGTTTCTTAAAAGAGACAAAGGAAAGTTTATACATACGTAGACTCAGTTGCCAGTTAGACTAGACCATGGGACATAGGAAAGGGAATAGAGAGAAAAAGTTGGGGCTATACCCAAACAGATGTGCTGGGAGCACGTGTGTGCTGGGGACAGAAGGACAGGATTCTCTCGGGAGTTTGATCCCCAGATTCTCTCATTCCTGGGTCCTTTAAATACAGTGTTATCAAAGTAAACTGATTGAGGATTAATTTCAGGTGAGTCTGTAAGATAACCTGCTCTCAGTGTTCCACAGGTTCTGGAGGGGAGGGTGACTTGCTAGGACTTGAGTGATTGTACCTCCTCAGAATCTTGTCATGAGGTCCGACAAACACACACACACATACACACTACCCAAGATGTCACACACACATGCAGACACATACACACACACACACACACACACCACCCAAGATGTCACACACACATGCAGACACACACATACACACACCACCCAAGATGTGAGGAGCTGAGGTTTGGGAAGTGATCAGGTTGTGAAGGCGAATCCCTTATGTTCTTACGGGAGAGTTAACTCTATTGCGTGAGGACACAGCACAGGAGGACGCTGCTGTTACCCAGAAAGTGGGCGCCTCCCTGACCTTCAGTCTTATTCCTGGAAACCATGAAAGTGTGACTTTCTGTTGTTTATAAACCAGCAGCCATAGTGTGTGTTTGTTTGTTCCCATAGGAGCGCTAAGCGACTAAAATAATTTATGTTCTGTTGGCACAGCTTCCTCTGTGGATGAGGGTGAGGAAAGGTGCCATCTGGAAGTGAAACCATGTGATCCCAAGGTCTGCATTTGAAGTCGACCTAAAGATTTATGACAGGCAGCTTCTGAGAGCTCAGCTAGTGTGGGGATCAGGGGCAGCCAAGGCAGCCTGGTAGCAGGAGGGCTTTGCTGAGCATCACTGCCAGTGTGCTCTGTAACTTCCTGATGGTATGGGAGGGAAGGTGGGCACAGATAGGAGCTGGAGGAGAGAACCCGCTGTCTAGTGGGCCGAGCCCTGCAGCCTGCGGAGCCTACCCTGCTGGAGGAAGCCTGAGTGAAGATGTGGTATGCTGTAGTGATGAGGGTATCTCCTTTGAAGAGAGGACTGCCGTCTGCCAGACAGGGACCTTGAAGCCAAGGTCAATTCTAGAGCAGCCCCCACTTTCCATGTTAAATCTCTGTGTGTGGAAATCATGGCTTCTCTCTGGACAGCACTGACTCCTTGAGACCTTCCATACTGGGGGCTGGATGGGCCAACTCTATATCCGGAGCTTGGCTTCCTCTGTCAGATAGTGCAAGAGATGAGGGACGGGTCCTAGCTGTGTGGCCTTGATGCTGGTGGATCGGGCAGTGCTGTAGTAGCTCATCACAGGTCCCCTCACAGAGCCTCTGAGTGCTATGAGATGGGTGTGCAAGGAAAGCCCTTCTCATCTCCAGCTGTTCCCTTTGGGGGCAGGGTGGGGCATCTGAGCAGTTCCAGGAGCTGGGGGAAGTTCAGAGGGAAGGTGCACTCAAGCTGGAAGGAGTCTCAGACAGCAGAGCAGCAGGGTGCAGCACAGGCTAAACAGAGATCCTGCTCCATTTCTGCTGGTTCTGTGTGCCTGGGGGCCTGGGAAAGTGGCTGGCAAGGGGTGAGGAGTACTATTCCAGCCCTGGGGCAAGGGCGGCCTTCTCCTAAAGCTTGTTCACCTTTGGTTGATAGCGAGCTTACTGATGAAAACACTGGGCATTATTGTTTTTCCTGGCATTGTTCTCAACTAAAATTTCTGCTTATTCCAGTTTTACCCTGAGAAATGTTGAGATCTGTTGTATTAGGAGCGGCGGGGCTGCCTCCTTGGCACCTGGCTGACCACATGGCTAGCTCTAGCTTATGCCCCGAAATAATTACACGGAAACTGTATTCTTTTAAACACCACTTGGCCCATTTCTATCTAGCCTTTTCTCGGCTAACTCTCACACCTGGACTAGCCCATTTCTTATAATCTGTGTAGCCCACGAGCTGGCTTACCAGGAATGATCTTAACCTGCGTCTGCCTGGAGTGGGAGAATCATGGCGACTCCCTGACTCAGCTTCTTTCTCCCAGCATTCTGTTCTGTTTACTCCACCCACCTATGTTTTAACCTATCAGGGCCAAGCAGTTTCTTTATTGCTTAACCAATGAAATCAACAGATTGATATATGACACTCCCACATCAGAGATCGAATGAGAATTAACATGTTTAGTACATTTTTTTATGGCTGTTTGTGTTTACTTAGCGCACACTCACGGCACACCTTGTGGTGAGGAAGCTGTTTTTGTGGCAGTTGGTTTGACAAAGAGAAGGACCTCCACATCTTTGGAAGCTTACATTTAGCAAAAGCTGAACTTGCAACAGAAGTGAGGCTGAACTGGACGGTGTGGCTCACACCAGGGATTCTGTCACGCAGTAGGGTGAGTTGGACGGTGTGGCTCACACCAGGGATTCCGTCACGCAATAGACTGAGCTGGGATAAGGTGGTGGCTCTTCTACGTACTTGCCAACCCAGACTACATAGCATGTTCATGTCCAGCCTGAGCTACAGAATTAAGACCCTGCCCCCAAAAAGGGCTTGGGCTGGGTGTGCTGCTCCATGGTAAAACACTTGCTCAGGTGCCATGTGTGAGGCCCTGGTCAACTCCGTAAAGAAAGTGGTTAAATACTTGTCATTTAGAAGACAGCACACACCAAAGACCAGAGTCCTAGGAGAAATGGAATGTCAGGTAGTGGTGTGAGGGTGAATGTGGTGGGAAGCTGGGAAAAGTCTCTACCACAGCCTGAGGACATGGTGAGGCTGGTCCAGGATGTCAGCTATCTCTAGTCTCATCCCTGAGGACATGGTGAGGCTGGTCCAGGATGTCAGCTATCTCCAGTCTCATCCCTGAGGACATGGTGAGGCTGGTCCAGGATGTCAGCTATCTCCAGTCTCATCCCTGAGGACATGGTAGAGCCTGGTCCAGGATGTCAGCTATCTCCAGTCTCATCCCTGAGGACATGGTGAGGCTGGTCCAGGATGTCAGCCATCTCCAGTCTCATCTCCAGTACTTATTGCTGATAGTCTTGGTATGTCACTTCTACTTTCTGAACTTACTTCCCTAACTCTAAGTGGCAGGTCTGATTATCAGCCAGGATAATCAAGAATCAAATTAGATACATACACAAAACTGGATGGGTGGAGTAACATTGGGAGGAAGTGTAGTAGAGTCACTTTTGGGATGATGGTGTGGCCAGGCCCAGGTCTGGAGGTCTTACATGTTGCCCTGAGGTATGAAGGTAGTATCTGTGGCCCTGAGGAGTGTAGGCTTTGTTCTAAGTCAGGATTTTATGAACAAATCTTCCACTGGGTTTCTTGGCCCAGGCTGCCTGTCTCCATTTCCTCCCCCTGCTGGCGGGGGGGAGGGCACAAGGTGGATGTACTGTCCTCCTGATGGTGCTCACCTGGAAGTCCCTGGCTTCACAGTGAGGACAGGAGAGCTATGGTCCCAGAGCTTTGGGCTGGTTCCTTCTTGTTTCTTCTCCTGAATTGGCTTTCCTCACTTAGGTCCTTCATAACGTCAGCTAGCCACATTGTGTCTACACCTGATTTTGTTCCTAACTTTGATTGCTGATAAACAGATCTGCAGCTTATATTTGGTGAGATAGCTCCAAAGCTGAAGTGATCAGGCCACCGTGAATGTTGGAGGCAAGATTAGTAGACTTTTTCTTCATGGCCTGCTTGATCAGGGTCCTTCTGTTAAGTCCTCAGAGCCTTTCACATCAGGGATTTTCAGTTCCTACTAGTGCACAAGCTGATCAATGTAACAGGAACCTGCTTGTCATCCCAGCTGCCCCACTAGTTTACACCCGAAATAATCACACAGAAACTATATTCATTTAAACACTGTTTGGCCCATTAGTTCTAGCCTCTTATTGGCTAACTCTCACATCTTGATTCAACCCATTTCTAATAATCTGTGTGTCACCATGAGGCCATGGCTTACCGGGAAAGATTCAGCATGTCTGACCTGGCAGCTCCATGGCGGCTCTCTGACTGCCCTTCTTCCCAGCATTCAGTTCTGTCTACTCTGCCTGCCTAAGTTCTGCCCTATCAAAAGGCCAAGGCAGTTTCTTTATTCAACCAATGAAAGCAACACATAAACAGAAGACCTCCTACGCCAGACCAACCCTGTTCCTCTGCTTGGTGAGATGTTTGCATGTTTGCATTCCTGCTGGGCTTCAGTTATGGGCTACCCCGTGTCAACTGCATAGAAAGCAACTGCCTGGCTTCTGCTGGCGTCCTGTTATTTATCTTCCCTCTGTGCTAGCAAAGCCCAAGTTCTTACTCAATCTCTCTTGCTCAGCTGATCATTTGATTTTTATTTTCTGGAAAAATTGGCCCAGATCACTGCAGTTCATATCAGTGACTTTTTTTTTTTTTACAGAATGCTCTTTCATTGAATGCCAGCTAGTAGATTAGGTGTGTTGTTTTAGTGGGTTTAACTGGCAGTGTGACTTGCCAACTCAAGTTCCCCAAACTGAATTATTTGTATGACAAAAAATGGACTCTCTTGCTTTACAGACACGTTCCGCTCTTTTCAGAAGTTGTACAGTTGGTCCTTCATAGGTTGTTTGGAGACCAGCTGGAATACAGGCACAGGACTGACTTTAAGGTCAGGATCACTGGCCTCTGTGAGCCCTGGGAGTCCATAGGATCCCATGACAAATGTCAATATCTAAAGTCCAAAAGTACTTTCATTAAAATAAGGGCTCATCTCTGTGTAGGCTGGCCACTTGGGTGGCATTGTGGACAAGTCCCAACTCTCCCTTCAGTCTGGGAGACCTGGGAGTCATAGGTGCAGTAAACAATGTAGATGTTTCTGGGGCTTTAAGGAGGGATTTCATAGCTAGAGAGAGAAAGAATAATGTCGGTTTATCATGCTGTTTAACCAGAGCACATTGAGAGCAGGAAAGAGAAAGGTGTCATTTTCAGTTCTAGAAGGGGATCCCTAGAAAGTGGCTAGAAATACAGATTATAAGTTTGGCCAGCAGTACAGATACAGCCCAGCCATTTCTTCAGTGTGATCAGTTGACTGACCTCACAGGTGGGCAGTTGAGGAGCAATCAGCTTGTCCTGTAGGGTGTGAGTGAGAAAGAAGGGACTCCAACAGCAGAGGACTGTAGTGCCTGGCCCAGCTGGAGGACCAGCCAGGAAGGGGGTGGATGCTGCTCTCTGACGGGGACATCATGTCACCCAGGATGGCACCTAAGATAAAGGCTTGAAGCTATGACGAGCAAATAAGACTGCACTTCCCAGGAGGACTGAAGAGTGTGAGCCATGGGCACGAGTGGACAACAGGTGGGAGGTCTTGGTTAACCATTGCGGGAGTGAGGAGCAAACAGGGTGGTAGACAGTTTTAGTTGGGAGACAGGAATTAGGAAAATTTTCTTAGGTAAGGTGGCCCTTTGGCAAAGGTTCACAGCGGTAAAAGCAAGGTGGTACATTTAGAAATGTAGGTGTGAAATCTGAAATTCCAAACCTAGGTACTTTTATTTTCATCAGGTTTTCTGAAACAAATAGAATGTGTCTTTGACGGACCCCAGCAGGATCATGTGAACAGGCTCTTGACCCCATTGTGCTGTTACACCTGGAATTACAGGCTCTCTTCAGAGCCAAAACCCTTCCAGGCTATGTTAAGTATGTGCAGCAGCAGCATGGCCGTTCTCTCCAGTTAGCAGAATGTGTAATTTAAGAAGTAAATGCTGTGACTAACTGTGGAGCTACAGTGAAGCCCTTGCCACCCCGCCATCCCCACCACCCTGCCATCCCCACCACCCCGCCATCCTGCCACCCCACCACCCCAGCCTTCTTCAGTTGGAGGCAGCAGGGAGCCCCAGATCCCTCCCTGCCACCAGGCCTTTAAAGCAGACAGGTCATGACGTTTCAATTAGTATGAATTCCACAAACAAAGTTGTTCTGTTAGTCATGCTCTTTAGGTTTGTTGACTTAAATCCTAGGAAAAACACTAGTTGAGTGATGTGAATGAGCTATGCCAGGTTCTGCTGGGCCTTTTTTGTTAGCCCTTCAGCTCTACGGGTTAACCTGTATAGAGATGCTTTTTAAGCTGCACAGTCTTAACTGAGCACCCAGTGGGAAACCTGCTGTGAGGGGTCAGTCTGGAGTGAGGAGGAGGAGAGGAGAGATGGCTCCAGGTCCAGCCTGCTGTTCTGGCACGGGCAGGACTCTTCATCCTGGAAGGTAACTTACACCCTTCCTCTGTATGTCTGCTTTTGAGTTGAGGTGCACTGAGGCAGGCGTGCTGAAAGACCCCTGTCAGTCAGTCCCTGACGCAGAGGCTAATGTGCAGGACGTGCTGCTTCCCTGCATGCTCTCTCCTGCTGCTGCCAGCACCGTCTGAAGCATGATTGTTTTACAGGCGCCACTTTCAAAGCCATCGTCCTATTATCTAAGCTTGTGGTTGTGTCTCCTGGATATGATTGTGATGTGTGTGGGCAGCATATGTCCTGATCTCAAGGCTGTGCGCTCCTGGATATGATTGTGATGTGTGTGGGCAGCATATGTCCTGATCTCAAGGCTGTGCACTCCTGGATATGATTGTGATGTGTGTGGATAGCATATGTCCTGATCTCAAGGCTGTGCACTCCTGGATATGATTGTGATGTGTGTGGATAGCATATGTCCTGATCTCAAGGTTGTGCACTCCTGGATATGATTGTGATGTGTGTGGATAGCATATGTCCTGATCTCAAGGCTGTGCACTCCTGGATATGATTGTGATGTGTGTGGATAGCATATGTCCTGATCTCAAGGCTGTGCACTCCTGGATATGATTGTGATGTGTGTGGGCAGCATATGTCCTGATCTCAAGGCTGTGCGCTCCTGGATATGATTGTGATGTGTGTGGATAGCATATGTCCTGATTTCAAGGCTGTGCACTAGAAATCTTTGTAAGTGTCCATGATGACTCCTAAGCTGAGGTAATACCGCTTTTTTAATGTAGTATTTTTTTTTTTTTTGGTTATTTGGGCATTTCACATCATCTACCCTGATCACACTCTCTTCCCGGTCTCCCCAGGTCCACCCCATCCTGTGACCTCCCTAGAAGAAAAGAAAAAAACAAATCCAATTTGTGTTGCCCATACACTCACTGGAGCATGGTCAAATTCCCCATGCCTGCCCCTTACAGAAAACCAAGTCCTTCTCTTTCAGCACCCCACCCCCACCAGAAGCCAGCAACTGTGAAGATTTCACCTCTGCATCCCCAGCACATTTTTTTAAGAGTTCTCTTCAATGGCTTTCTGTCTACACTGTTTTCTTTTTGGGTGGTGGCAGTGGAGGAAGGGGAGTTGTCTCAGAATCTGTGCAGCTCTGCCTGTCCTGGAACTCACTGTGTAGACCAGGCTGGCCATGAGCTCACTGTGTAGACCAGGCTGGCCATGAGCTCACTGTGTAGACCAGGCTGGCCATGAGCTCACTGTGTAGACCAGGCTGGCCATGAGCTCACTGTGTAGACCAGGCTGGCCATGAGCTCACTGTGTAGACCAGGCTGGCCATGAGCTCACTGTGTAGACCAGGCTGGCCATGAGCTCACTGTGTAGACCAGGCTGGCCATGAGCTCACTGTGTAGACCAGGCTGGCCATGAGCTCACTGTGTAGACCAGGCTGGCCATGAGCTCACTGTGTAGACCAGGCTGGCCATGAGCTCACTGTGTAGACCAGGCTGGCCATGAGCTCACTGTGTAGACCAGGCTGGCCATGAGCTCACTGTGTAGACCAGGCTGGCCATGAGCTCACTGTGTAGACCAGGCTGGCCATGAGCTCACTGTGTAGACCAGGCTGGCCATGAGCTCACTGTGTAGACCAGGCTGCGGTTAAAGGTGTGTGCTACGACACCTTGCAGAACACTTCAAAAAATGTTTCCTGGCAAACACTTTTTATTGTGTGGAATTGGAAGTGGCAAGTGTCTACTGTTCTGGAGGAGGAAGAACCATCTTCGAAATAACAAGCTGGGGAATATGGTGTCTGTGTCTTTTCCACTGTGGAATAACAATGGAGAAAGCAAGAGAAACAGTTTGGAATGAAACTGTTTGGAAGTGCAGTCATGACTTTTCTGTGGCCGTGGCAACAGGTTAAAGCATGGCGGCAGGACCAAGAGCTGGCCAAGCGTATTCTCATCCATACCGTGGGAGAAAGACTGGGACAAGGCTACAAACCCTCAAATCTACCCCCAGTGATGTACTTTCTCTGGCAAGGGTGTGCCTCCTAAAGGTTCTATAACCCCCAAAGAGCGCCACCAACTGGGCACCAGGTTTTCAAATACTTGAGCTGATGGGCAACATCTTATACTCAATCCCTAGTGGAGCTCTCGGTAATAATGAGAGGTTACAATCTCCTTAGCAGTTGAGACAACCTTCTAAACATCAGTCAGAATCAGGTTAAAAATAGCAGTTGTGGGGATGGCCACTCTCCTGGCAGTTGTGGAACTTAGCGGGGTAGAATCACTGGAGAGAAAGGGCGGGAGAGCCTCCTTTGCAGTGTTGTTGAGTGGTCAGGAGTGTAGCTAAGGCAGACAGTGCTGCTACTTAAATACAGGCTGTGTACTCTGGAGGCTTGGCTTTCAGTAGCATAACCACTCTGTGCCTGCTCTCACCAGAGAATGAGGAAATCCCATCGCATGGTCGTTTCAGAGACATCAGTAGATGAGTTCATGTCCATGAAGCTCTGTGCTCTGCTGTTTATCACATGGAAAGAGCTCCAGCCGCTCTCTTTTGAGCCTGGAGACAAACTGGCTCTAAACGTTACAGATGCCACCTTACGCTTTCAGTCAGAGCTGAGAGCACAGCCAAACTGAGCCCTAACGGTTGGGTGCTCTAACTCCAGAAAGGACCCAAAGACCTGCCTTCAGGCCCTTTGACAGGAGATGGTAGGGCTTCAGAAACAGGTCACATTCAAGTCCTTGACCTAAATGGCATTAAAACCTAAAGACAGTCAGTCAGCTCTGCGAGCCGATTGCTTTATTGTGTATATTTCTCTTTGATGGGAAATTGGGCAGTGATTCAAGATTAACATACACCATCAGCCAGTTTAGGAAATTAGCTAATTGTTTAGAACATGCTGAAACATGCCAATATCCTAAAGTAGTTTTGTGTTCACCAGTGGAGTATCTTTTCTCTTCCATCTATGTTTGTCCCTGAATGTGCACCAGAGTCCCTGATAGCGCCTTTGGTGCAGGGCTGGTGGTGAGAGGCACCTTCTACTTACTGCATTCCCAATCCTCTACTTTTTTTTCCTTTTCTGCAAGAAACTCACTTTTGTTATTTTAGAATAAACCCTTCTCAATCTTTGACTTACTCTTCCTGCATTTTAAAGTTCATTTTCTTAGGCTGTAGCGCATGGGGGTGGGGGGGAGGTCGGAGACCTAACTGGAAAAGTTTCAGACGTCCACCTAGAGACCTCTGTGAGCCATCTTGGGGTTTTCTCCTGGGAGTAGCATTATGAACAGATGGTTCATCCACACAGTGAAGTGGGATAATCAAGTCTGAGCTGAGCAGAGGTTAACACAGCAATCTCTGGCATTTAGGAGAATGTCCAGGTGACTGGGAGTGGTGTCTCTACCAGTATTTGGGATTTTGTTTGTGGTAATATGAAAATACAGCATAGCAAGGGACCTTTCTGTTCTCATTAGAATTTTTCCTTTGATTTAGGAAGTAGTCCCACCCACAGCAACTTTCCCTCCTTATAGGGAAGAATTGAAATCCCCACTCCCCCTCCACACACATACACACTTCAGGAAATAGTATATCAGGTTCCTGTGTTGTCAGTGCCCTGTTCCTGACTTTCTCTGGTCTAATTGTTTGAGTTGTCCAGATTCTGTGTGAGGTGTGGGGTTGGTGAGAATAAGGGCTCCGTGCTGTAGAAGAGGGGTGGGTGGAAGTCAGAAGCCAGGGCAGGGTGAGGCCTGTGCAGAGAGAGCCCTTGTGTGCTCAGAGTAGCAGCCTCCTGCCCTCTCCTGTGAGGCTACCTTTGTCATCTATGGCACTCAGAAACATTCCTCCCTTTGTGTAGTTTTTTGTTTTTTATTCTTTGGGGGCTGTCACCCAGCTCCCAAATAAACACATGGAGACTTATTCTTAGCTTATAAATGCCCAGCCAACTTTTCTAACTTAAATTATCCCATTTCTCTTCTTCTGTTTTGCCTCTGGGCTTTCTACCTTTCTTTATCCTGAATATCTTTCTTTCCTTTTCACTCTGTGACTGGCTGGGTGACTGGCCCCTGGCATCTTTCTCTCCTCCTTTTCTTGCTCCTCTATCTTCTCTCGAGCCTAGATTTCTTCTCCTGTTTAATCCCCTCTGTATGCCAGCCCTGCCTATCCTTTCTCTCCTGCCTAGCTATTGGCTTTTCAGCTCTTTGTCTGCCCAATCAGGTGTTTTAAGCAGGCAAAGTAACAAAGCTTCACAGAGTTGAACAGATGCAACATAAAGGAATAAAACATATCTTTGCATCATTAAACAAATATTCAACAGCATAAACGAATGGACCACATCTCCAGTTAATATTCCACACCACCTCTGGATCCCTCTGAGGACCCTGCCTCCATCAGAGCTGTGAGAGGGTTGTCTCCGCAGCACTAACCTGCTTCCTCACCTCTTCTTCACCTTTCTCTTGTCTTTTTCCAGTCCCATCCATTTCAACGTTTGCTCTCAAAACGCAGGGCTAGCCATGTGGTGGTTTTTTTGTTTGTTTGTTTGGTTGGTTTGTTTTTATATACCTTCTGGGCCATGGATATTATGTGATTCTATTCCCAGGGCTCACCTTTTTACATTTAACCCTTTATGTCCCATTATTATACCAGGTGTGTGTTCTGTAATAAAGTTTCTACTCATGTTATGTTTGTTTTTCAACCTCTATATATTTGTTGGTATATGTTCCCTCCCTCAAATTGGGATCCTAAATCTTCAACAGAATTTGAGTGAATACTGGTCTAGCCCGAAGCTGGTCTTGTGAAAACACCGTGGTATAGAATATTGAAATATAGCCAGGGGAAGGAAACCCTGGCCAAATAATGATCCCACAGCTTAGCAGCTGAACTTTGTGAAGTATATTTCGGAGGTGTTTAAGCAAAAATCAGTGGGTGGGCTGTTTAGAATAATTGATCACCTTCTGTTCTTAGCTTCTGATATGCTGCTCTCTGATATCCTGTGTGTTTAGTAGATTGTGAGATTGTTGGGTTGAAGTTCAGTTCTTTATGGGGTGTGGACCAGTGAGTGTTTCAGGACAGAGGGACAAGGTATTGTGGAGTGCAGACATTTCCTGAGAGCAGCCTGGGATAGGAGAGGTGGCCTGTGAAAACACACTGAGTTGCCCTCAGAGTGTGGACGTGTCTGAACTGGACAGAGTGCTGCCTGGGGCTTGTCTGCTGAGTGCTCACCGTAGCTTGTACCAGCAGCTGTGAGTGCATGAGCTGCCAGCCACCCGTCCTGCTCATGTGGTAGCAGCATTAGTAGCTGGAAGAAGCTCCAGTTTAGGACCACAGATAAGGAGGGACATGTTAATGTCTGTCATCTGTTGGGACCTAGCAAACGTTACTTTATTTCTCTAGAGCAGTGGTTCTCAGCCTGCCTAATGCTGTGACCTTTATTACAGTTCCTGGCGTTGTGAAGTTCCCCAACCATGAAATTATTTTCATTGCTACTTCATAACTGTAATTTTGCTACTGTTATGAATCATAATATAAATATCTGTGTTGTTTGGGGTCTTAGGTGACCTCTGTGAAAGGGCCATTCTACCCCCACAGGGGTCACGACCCACAGGTTGAGAAGCTGCTTTGGATAATGGTGATGTCTCACAAGTTTGCACAGAAAGAAATCCATGCTGTAGTCTTTATAGTGCCTGCCCTACTTTAAATTAGGCAAGAATTTAGCAATTTATTATTATATCATTGTTTTCGTTGTTACCACTGCCTATTGACTGGTGATGTTTTAACTGTAAGAGCAGCACACAGCGAGTATTTCCACAGCAAGTCCACCTTGTTCTTTCTGGAGCCCTTTGTTTTCTTAGCCTTTCCTATGGGATATGTGAAACAGAGGGTACCTTTCTCACTGACACTGCTTTTAACAGAACTGAATTTCATAGGAAGTGTGTATCTGTGAATTTGATGTCAGAGAAAAGAAACAGAAACACCTGGTATGTTCCTGTCCTTTATCATTATGAGAAACCCACAAAGTTAGGAATATTTCAGATTTGTATGGTATTTATGACTTTATTCTTATTTTGTGGGTACAGGGGTATATCGCTTATGAAAAAGCAAGCTGATACATTTTTGTTTTATTTCTGTTTTTTATTCATGTTTGAAAATGTCGTACATGAACGAGTACTTATTCCTATTCCATTCACTCCCCTCAGCTCCCGCCTTGTCCCCCAAGCTCTGATCTCTTATTCTTAACTATTATTGTCACACATTAACACGTGCACATGCTGAGTCACTTTGCTATGTGTTGCTCATATGTATATGTTTGGGGGCTGACCAATTGAAACTGAAGATCTGTCATGGGAGGGATGTGAAAGGGAGGAAGAAGAGGAGGGGAGGGGAGAGAGGTCACAGCAGATGCCCTGGTCTTCTGGCACTAGAGTCTTTGCACTCCCTTTTCTGCGATGTTTCCTGAGCCCTGAGTAGGTTGTGATGTAGATGTGTCATCTGCACTGGGCTGAGAACCCCATGGTCACGTATTCTCTGCATTTTAACTACTTGTGGATCTCTATGATAGTTTCCCTCTGTTACAAAGAAGCGCTTTGGTGAGGGGAGAACTGTACTAGTTTGTAGGTATGAGGGTAATTATTCTTAGGGGTGGCAAGAAGACATCTTACTTGCCTGCTGGGGAGTGAGGTGCGTTTGGCCACAGAGAGAATTGGTGGGGCTCAGACATGAGATGCCAACATGAATGGAGCTAGAGGCAGGAAGGCTGACTGGTGGGAGGCTGGCTCATGCTCTGCTGCGGCTCCAGGAAAGGAGGTGAGAAGGAGCTTAGACAGTCTCCTGACACAGAGGGACTCATGGGCAACAGTGATGTGCTCAAGGATTTGGTATTTGTGTTTTCATCTGCGAAGTGAACTGGATGAAGGGAGAGCAGTGTGCTGGGAAGGTAAAGAGGGGCGGAGAAGGTGAGTGGGGAAGGAGTCTACTCGTGGATAGTAGCTCCTGTGGCTGCTAGTTCAAACAGCTAGTCTCTCCTGCGTGGTTTTCACTGGCTGCCCGGTTCTCTCCAGCTGGTTGACCTTCTCTGCACTTCGCATCCATCGCCAGGCATGTCAGGGTCTCCTGGAGGACACGTAGGCAGGGCTAGTTGGAGCAAAGGCTTTCCTCTAACGGCTGGCATCATACTTGAAGGGGAATTCGATGATGCTTTACAGTCTACTATTTATCCTTAAACACCGTAAACAGGCAGCCATACACCTTGCATTGCATTGATAACAGTGTCTAAAACATAACCAAGCTGGTGGGATGGCTCAGTGGGTGAAGGTGCCCCCAAGCCTGGGAACCAGTTCAGTCCCCGAGACCCACATTTTAGATGGAGCAAATTCCTGTTGTCCTGTGACCTCCACTCGCCCTCCATGGCATATGTGTACACCCACACACACGTGCTTGTGCGCATGCAGAGTAAATAAGAAGTTAAGTGTAATGCCTTCTTAAGAACTAGGAAATCGGTGACATCTGTGAAACAGAAAGTTGTAGTCAGGAACTGGCTTCTGGAGACAGCAGCCCTGCGGCTGGAACCGGCTGTAGGAGGGTACCTGTGGACTCAGGTTTACGTGTCCCGCTGTGGAAATACACACATTTTATTCCCAGTTTTGTATCTCACTTGAGATACAAAAATCCACCATTTTTTCTTATTGCTATTTCATGTAATTTCATGACTAAGACTTTAAGAATTGAGGTTTTGTGGGGGTGGGGTTGTCCTTTATTCATGAGAGTAGTGTGTGTCTGAGTATATCTTGAAAATAGTAAAAATGGCTGACAGTAGCTGGACTTGCTCTAAACTTTCTATAAATAGACGCAGAGACTCGTGAAGGGCATAGTGTGAACGTGGCAGACTGAACTGCGTCAGTTCCGTCCTGCAGCCAGGATTTCTTAGACTCCTTCAGGCTTTGCATTCTTTAGGCATTAGGCAGCAAGCGTCAGGGGAGATCTGCCAGGCCACCTCCCTCCACCCCGCCCAGGGTTTCCCTCAACATCATTAGCCTTGGTTTTAGGCAGTTTTCCCAATGCCTGACTAGTAACAGCTTATCCGCAGGTGCTGTGTTGTTGCACGGAATTTCAGGCGGTAGAAAGCGGGAGAGAACCTTTCCTGGAACACTCTAGGCCATTAAGTGGTCTTTAAAGAAACAACTGAATTCCTTTCCAATAACACAAAGTGTTAGGTGAAACTCAACAGAAACCTCCCACCTAAGTCACTGCGGGGGTGGGTCAGAGGGCTGAGGAGGGCTGAGTGGGGAGCGAGCTGACGAGAGATTGTTCTCAGGAAGCGCTGTCTGTGCTTTGCTTTTTTAGGACTGCAAGTTAAAATAGGGGAAGTCATGATTTTTAAGATAGATGTTGGCCATCACGCTAAAAACGCTGCGTATGTTTTCAGGTGCCTGTGCCAACCACTCAGGATAGCAGCATGGTGTTCTGTTGTCTCTCATACTGCCTCGTGCTGGCTGGCCCTGCTCGAACCCTGCAGGGAGCTGAGCGCCCAGGACTGTTACTTTGAAACACCTTTTAGAGTTTTGGGAGACATTTATAGTTCTGTTCACTGGTGATTCCAGGACTGTCCTTTACAGCCTGTCTATTTAAAGAACCTCAGTGACTGTCCTAATGCCCAGGCCACCCTGGTGCTGACAGGTGCATGTCCTAACAAGTGAAAGCAGAGGCGTCTACACAGAGCGCGGCTAGGAAGGCTCCGTGGCTTCTCTGGTGACACGGAACTGTCCTGTGAGCTCTCTCATCAGGGTTCCTGACCTCAAGTATTCAAAACTGAGTCCTGTCTCAGGTTGCTTTGGGTGTGCCTGCCCCATCATCTCTTGTCTCGCAGACGTGGAAGAGACTCTCTGGTCTCAGGAGGGAAAGCGGTCTGTCCTTGTTTGTGCGAGTAAATCACTTATGAGGGGACTGTGCACGTTTCACAGGACACCAGCCAGTGAGCCATGGCATAAATTCTTTAGCCCTTCATTTGCTAAAGTTTTGTGATTGCATGATCCTCAGAGGTCTCACATAAATTAATCCTCCACCCAAAATGTACAACCTTAAAATCTAGTAATTGCTCGATTCCTGGAGCAACTGGGCTCCCCAATCTTCAGTTCCATTTCTGTACTGGATCAGCTCTCATGCAGAGCCTGCTACAGTGTTTGAACACTAGAAAAATCGTGACTGCATGCTCACACGGTTGAGTGTGCGACAGTAACGCTAACAAAGCCAGCTGGTTACATCCGTGTAAAAACTAAAAAGCCTGTTAAGTCCTGCTCTTGTGAAGGATAGGGGACAGGGACAGGGAGGACAGCCTAGCTAGTGTCCCTGTAATTAGATCAAAACTCAGAGACTAGTGTCTGCTGCTAGGTCCCATTTCCACCTCAGCTGCTGGCTGGGTAGCAGGACTCACCTGTTGGTTCTGTTGAGAGAACTGTGCCTGAGGTTTCATGCTGGGGGCCACATGCACAGGGCTTGACCATTTCAGGTTTCAAGTTCTCTGGACCCTTCAGGTTACAGAGGTGAGGGTTAGATGACTTACCTTGGAATTTGTTTCTAAAGAGCTTTTTTTTTTCTTCTGTTTTCTTTAATTTTGACTAAGTACAGAGACTCTTTTGCCTTCTACCCTTTCTGCCCTTCTTTATAAAATGCTCTTTGCCTGTTAGTAAATTGATGGAGGAAGGTCATTGGCCAATAAAGAAACTGCTTGGCCCTGTGGGTGGAGTAAACAGAACAAAATGCTGGGAGGAAGAGGAAGTGAGGTCAGAGACTCCACAGCTCGCTCGGGAGCAGACGCCTCAGAGAGAGATGCCATGCCCCGCTCCCGGGATGAAGCTCCGACCCAGGATGGACTAGGCTAGAATCTCCCCGGTAAGCGCACCTTGGGGTGCTACACACAGATGATTAGAAATGGGTTAAATTAATATGTGAGAATTAGCCTAGAAGAAAATGGGCCAAGCAGTGCTTAAAAGAATACAGTGTCTGTGTAATTATTTTGGGCATAAGCTAGCCGGGCAGGCGGCCGGGGGTGCTGGGAACGCAGCCCCGCCACCCTTATTACTTCATATGGCGCCCACGTGGACAACTGCTTCCACATAAAGCCTGAGACAGCTTGGGAAGTAATTCTAGAACAAAATGAAAGCATTGTGCCTGGTTTCTTGGTAGCAGCAATTTCTCGGTTCTGCTCTGCTTGTTAGAGGCAAGCATGCACCTCATCTAAGAGAGGCTTCCTGACTCAGCTTTAGCTGCAAAGCCTGCAGCTCATTAAGAGGTCCTGCCACGAAACACTTAAATGGTGTTGACGAAAAGCTGAACGCATGCTTTTCGGTTTTCAGCCGTAGCAGGAAAAAAGCTGTGCCGTTTAAAAATGCCGGCTTTCTGGGCCATCCTGCCAGGGCAAACTCTGACTGTTTGAGGCAGGAGGGCCGGCTACCGAGAGAGGACTTGAGTGTTGTCTGTTGTAGCTCACTTGCTGGCAGGGACCTTGAAATGCCATACAGTTGTTGCAGTAAACAGGGCTACAGCCTGTATATCTGCCATGAGGCTGGAAAGCTAAGGAATGGACTGGATCTAGCTGGCAAAGCAACGCCTTTAATCCTACTGATACTGCTTGGTAAATTAAAGACTCGTGTGGTCAGAAAAAGAGAGATATACAGTAAAGAGAGATTCAAAGACAGAGAAAATTTCTGAATGGTTTAAAGTGTGTTAAAAATATATGCAGACTAAAAGTTGAAGTTCTTAAAGTAAAAAACAAAAAAAGGAAGAGAGTTGTTGTGTGTGGTAGCACACGCCTTTAATCCCAGTGCCTAGAAGGCAGAGACAAACAGATCTCTGTGAGTTCAAGGTGTAGTAGTGTACACCTTTAATCCCAATGCCTGGGAGGCAGAGACAGGCGGATCTCTGAGAGTTCAAAGACAGCCTGGTCTACAGAGTTACTTCAGGTCAAAGATACAGAGAACCTGTCTCAAAAAGCAAAAAGTTAAAAGTAAAAATAAACAAAATAGAGGTTAAAACAAAGCTGTACAAAGATGGAAAATAGACAGAGAATTTTGATACTGTATGCTATTATGCTCTCTTTGAATTGTTTAAATGCTGAGGAAGGAGAAACAGATGCTAAAAGATACTTGTTTATAAATGCTGCTGAACTAATCCAACATAGATATTTTGAATTGGGATCTAAGGACATGATGCTTTGGAAAGGAGTTTCTTATTTTGTTTTCACAGAGGATGAGATGCTCTTCATTTCTTCTATTCCGATTTGGTATGATGGACCACGTCCTCCTGAATGGTTCCTGTGCACGCCTTCAAAAAATTACTTTGCTCAACTGCCAACTGAGATGAAACTAGCACACAGGTTATACCATGAAAGACCTAATTAACGACGCCCCCATTCAGCAGGAAGCAGTTTGGAGAGAAAAAACTGCGCCCATATTCCCAAATATGGTTTATAAATGTTCTTTTACATTTTAAGGGGGATATGATATAGATATGAATAATTTGCATTAGTATAGATTTTGCTTTATTGATAGAGATTTAAGGTCAATTTTGTTATATGTATAAGTGTTTCTGATTTTGATTAAGGTATTGTGATTGTGTAGTTCATTTAAATATGTACTGTATAATTAAGAAATATAGGTTGTTAATGGAGAATCGATAATAGTAAAGCTTGTAGTCATGTTAGTTAGATTTTCTAGATATATAGAGATATATTTTAGATAGACATTCTTCATGTCTTTCAAAGATTACAGAATAGGACATTTGATGTTTTAATAACTGAGGACTTTTCATGACAATGAGACACTCTGCTCCTGGCAGCACCAATCTACTTCAAGAGGAAGATGGGCATCGAAGAGGCACCTGATGGAGTTTGATAGCCATTTGGGCAAGAAACTGCTCTTGCCTGGACTATTGCATAAACTGGACACAGAGAACCCACAGAGAGAGGACTACTGAACTTGCCTAAGGTGAGATGATCTTTCGGGGTTCCTGATTCATGAAAGAGTCTGCGAGACATTCTGCAGGACACAACAGATAGTGACTCAACTGACTTTGAATTTTCCTGCTTTATGGAAATGTCTGCTGGATACCATGGGCCTGAAGGCTGAAGATGGATGCCCCAACGGTACAGAGGAACTTTGGGTGACTGTCCAGGTAGTGAGATGTCTCTGTCATTTCTAGAGTTTTAAAAGTTGCTTTTTTCTTGTTTGCTTAGGTAGTATTGTATCTTTCTGGAGTCTTTGATGGAGTTAAGAATAGTTAGTTATAGTTATAGTTTTCCTTAGTTATGATAAAGATTATTGTAACTTTTTACTTGATAACTGTTTTGTTATATGTAATTTTGCTATGTTAAAGTTAAAGCCTTTTTTTGTTTGTTTGTTTAAACCGAAAAAGGGGAAATGATGGAGGAAGGTCATTGGCCAATAAAGAAACTGCTTGGCCCTGTGGGTGGAGTAAACAGAACAAAATGCTGGGAGGAAGAGGAAGTGAGGTCAGAGACTCCACAGCTCGCTCGGGAGCAGACGCCTCAGAGAGAGATGCCATGCCCCGCTCCCGGGATGAAGCTCCGACCCAGGATGGACTAGGCTAGAATCTCCCCGGTAAGCGCACCTTGGGGTGCTACACACAGATGATTAGAAATGGGTTAAATTAATATGTGAGAATTAGCCTAGAAGAGAATGGGCCAAGCAGTGCTTAAAAGAATACAGTGTCTGTGTAATTATTTTGGGCATAAGCTAGCCGGGCAGGCGGCCGGGGGTGCTGGGAACGCAGCCCCGCCACCCTTATTACTTCAGTAAATGAAGGTTTCACGTAGAGCTGGGGGTCAGCCTGCCTGGCAGAGGACAGACAGCCTTGCTCAATGTGGGGAGGGTGGCCTCCCTGTGCCTTTCGGGTGCTGCAGCATCCAGTTTTGATGGACAACCGAGCTCTGCAGTCTCACACTCGTGACGGTGTGAGACACGGGCTGTTTGAGCTTCCACGCTAATGTCCTACAGTCGGAGTAGCTACCAAATAAGATTTTCTCCATAAAGACAATTTCTCAAGTTAGAGACTAATTTTCAATTTATCCCAGGCAGCTTGTTAGGTTTATAAATTTGAAACAGTGCAAACAAACTTTGAGTCCTATACTTTCTTTTAAAAAGGAGATATATAAGGTTTTATTTTATGTGTATTTCTGTGAGTATATCTGTGTGTACCACGTGTGTTCAGTGCTTTTAGGGGCCAGAAGAGGGTGTTGGATCCTCTGAAACTAGGATTCTAGGTGGTTGGGAGCTGCCTGACATGAGTACAGGAACTGAACTGGGTTCCTCTGCACGAGCAGTGTGCCCTCCTGACCAGGAGCCATTCTTCAGCCTCTGAAGCATTTGATTTCTCTGAAAAGGCAGGTTTGGTAAAACAGGATTCATTTTACAGATTGATTGTCTTCTATCTGTTCTGAATAGGGCTGCAGGCCTCCTCCAGAGCCTTCTCTGACCCTGCTGTCAGAGGTGTTGGTGAGGACAGGGTGGGACTCAGCTCCATTGTCTTTCACAGCTGCCCTGCAAAGGGTTTCCGGGATGAAAGACTTGGTGGTGTGAATGTGCCACTGGTAATGTGAAATGGTTTGGAATACTCTGAAGGTTTTGTATTCTGAACATGTGTGCGTGCTTGTGTTTGTGTGTGTGTGTGTCCATACACATGCACGTATGCTTGTATTCACTTTCCTGTTGCTGTTCTATGTTGCTTTGATAGAGAATATTTTATATTCTTGTATTTGGTTTGAAGGGTTGTACGAGGGTATTTCTGAATAAAGCTCGTGAAGAAGTTGTTGTTACAGTGTGTACTAGCAGCTTTGAAAAGGCTGGAGGTGGCAGTCCAAAGGAGACAGCGCGGCAGAGCAGGGCATTTTCTGCAGTTCAAGTTCCGGGTAACTTGTATCCAGACACACTTGACTTGGCATCCAGACCTAGAGAGTTTCCGCGATAATAAATATTCCAATTGCATTCATCATCTTTTGTTTTCCCCAAGAAACGAGCTATTGTGACCTGATTTTATTTGATTTCTGGTTTTAGAAGACAGGGAACATTTTGCCAGTTGTAGCATTTTGAGTAAAGCCAAAAAACTGGGTATGTATGTTTGAGACTGATACTTTCTGGTAATGTGTCACAGGGGCTCAGACTGGAGATTTCAGTGTGACAACGGTAACGTAATGACATGTGAAAGAAAGAAGATGTCGTGAGAAGTGAGGACTCAGCAAACCCATTGTTAATGTTTTCATTTTGTGTTGTGCTGTGCTGTAGTCTTGCTTAGGAACAGGTGAATGAAGTTTTTACTTGTACAGCGAGGTTAATTTGACCCTGTATTCTGACACTGTTTCCGGATGTAGGATGTGGCTTCAGAAAAGAAACTTTCCTTTTGATTTCCTTCAATACTGCAATCTATAATATGGTAATTACTAGCAAGATTATTTTGAGTTAAAACATAGATGCTTTCAACTGAAATGTATAGAACTGAAGATCATCGTGGCAAATGAAATAAACAAGACTAAAGACTACATTTTTCTCTCCTTTGGAATTTAGGCAAGATAGACATAAAAGAGAGACAGGTGGAGGACTCTTCTCTGGGGATGGAGAAGAGTAAAGGGCAGAGAGGACAAGAAGGGCAACAAAGAGGTGAACGTGCTCTAAGTATATTATATGTGCTTATGGAAATGTCACAGGAAAACCCAGTGATCAGGACAATTAATGAATCATAATTTATAGAAAGAGTTCATGGCCAGGAAAATTAATTCAAGTTGTATACAGAAATCCACTGCTGGGGAGATGATAAAGTCCACAGTCATCCGGGCACTCAGAGAAGGCCTGCACTGAAATGTCATGCTCTGCCCCATGCACATGTCCAGTGTGAGGTTGACCAGATGCCCCAAATGTTACTCCATGAGTTTTGAAGAACTACTTTTTTTTTATGGAGATAAATTTATTGAGGTGAGCTGCAGTGAGAGTGTGTACAGGGCCAAACATGCATACTGAGCTCCTTAGTGCAGACTATTGTGGATTTGAGTGTTTTGTCTTGATGTTGTGATCCAGGCCAGAGTCGGCAGAATCCTGCTTCAGAGGGTGGCGGAGGTACCCAGGGGCGAGTGGTGTCTCTGGCATAGTCTGTCTTGTGTTGCTGTAACACAGCACTTTAGACTCTGCATTCTATGATGAAGGAAACTTATGGCTCACAGTTCTAGATCAAGGTAAACACCTTCTGCCTGCATAGTCACATGCTAACTAGGAGGAACCAGGACAGACACAGAAGGGGGCCCCGTATGAGAAGCCCACTTGTGAGACAGATAGTGGCATGCACACTCATGAGGGTGGTACTCTCTTGGCCTGATAACCTCTTAAAGCCCAGCCCCCTGATGCTGTTTAAATGGCAGTTGATTTCAGTGAATTGAATTGAATGTATTTTGGAGGGGACACACACTAGCAGTCTCTGTCTTAAACTCTGCCTCTTTCCCTGTGCCCATTTATCCAGTGTCACTGCCTTTAAATGTTCAGATGTTGCTATTGATGTGATGAGGTAGGCTTCATGGATTCCATGGACAGTTGGGACAGTCGTTTCAGTTTCATAGTCATGTTAACTTACTATTCATTTCTTTCCCCTCCCCTCCTGACTTCATTGTTTTGATTAGCTCACCCACTGGGACTAGCCATGCAGAAGATTTTCAGGAAATATTCTAAACCTTTGAGCTTGAATATTACTTTATCTGTGGTGTTCCTTCTCAACGTAGCTTTCCAGTGCTCCTTTTTCCTAACTGTCTGAATGGATTGGAGGCCTTCTTTATCCTTTGGTGGATTAGTTTTGGTCTCTGTGGGGCATAAGAACCTGGGAATAAGGTGCTGTCTGTCCTGACACAGTCTTGGACCGAGTTCCTGGCCAGGAAGAGCCCTGGCTGCTCTTTCATGAGCTGAAGTCAGCGATAAGTGAACTGCTTTTAAGTTTAAGTCAAACTTGATTTTATGTCACTTGAAACAGTTTTTAGTTTTGCTTAGTTATACTCTCTAAAGGCAAAGATTGGTTACTGCAGAGTATCTTTCCTGACACATTGGCTCCTTTTTAGTTTTCCTAAGTTCTGGGAACTTTCTCCCAAAGGCAAACAGTAGTCATTAATTTTTAAAAATTGCTCATTTAAAAAATAAAATTATAGTTCAAAGCTTATAGAAAGTGCACAGTGTGAGCTAATGCAGCGGCTCCAAGCATATAGAAAGTGCAGTGTGAGCCAATGCAGCGGCTCCAAGCATATAGAAAGTGCAGTGTGAACAAGGTTGCCTTATTCTTTACTCTCAGGTTATGCACAGAGACCTGTCTCTAGCAGCTCTCAGCACAGGAGAGAGGTAATGCAGGGTATCTGCATAGTGTAAACTCGTTTGTTCCCGACCACCCAGACCCGAGTAATCACACAGAAACTATGTTAATTACAACACTGGCCAATATCTCAGGCTTCCTATTAACTAGCTCTTATGCTTTAAATTAACCCATTTCAATTCATCTTTGTATCACCACGAGGCTGTAGCCTACTGGTAAGGTTCTGGCATTCTTCCCCTTTGGCAGTTACATGGCGTCTCTCTAACTCTGTCTACTTTCTATATTTCTGTTCAGATTTCTCATCTGGCTTTACTCTGCCATAGGCCGAAGCAGCTTCTTTAATAACCAATGGTAATAAAACATATTCACAGCATACAGAGGGGAATCCCACATGAGTAGAGAACCATAGTCACACTAGCCTGCCTCTTTCTTCCTTTCTCTCAGAGCCCAGGCAGGTCATGCTTGCTTCTTAGAAGGCTTAGGGAACTTGCTTTAACCCACATTCCAGCACTTGGGATGCTTGCTCCATGACCTTGCCAAGTCTGTAGTGATCATCTCTTTCTTTGACGTCACCAGTGTGCTTTTCAGTTTAGAAGAAAAGTCACTCCTTGAGGAAGGGCAGCCTTGATTGCTTCCCAACTTGACCTTTTTTTCTTCTCTCTGTCTCTTTTTCCTCCTCTCATCTTCTTTTTTATTCTTTCCTTTGAAGATGTCTCCAAATGTGCTCATCTGTCCTTTCAGAAACTGTTGTGTCGTATGGAGCTCAGTCTGGGTGAAGTCACGTTACGTGTCAATGAATGAAATGCCATTTTTGTTTGGGAGACCTCGTCTTCTCAATGTATTGAATACAAGAAGATCTATTTGTTTCATTGAAAATTTATGACTTGGTGTATAAACAGTTTAATGAATGAAAACTATTACCATTTTTGTTAAAATATTATGGCCTTTTCACCCAAATTTCAGTCTTATTCCAGACATAGTCTGTGTATATTTTCATGCTAGAAGGCTTCTCTTCTCTTATATTGGAGATAGCTGTTCAAACCAAGCACGATAGATAGGTAGGTAGAGACATAGATAGGTAAGTACATAGATTAGGTAGATGATAGATAGATGGATAGACAGACAGACAGATGTAGATAGGTGGGTGTATACATACATACATATGTAGGTAGCTATATAGATAGGTAGGAAGAAGAGATATGAACCGTTGCTTTTGCAGGCAAGCCAGGACTCACAGTCACTCTAGGCACAACCCCAGTGCTGACTCCATGCAAACAAGGACTTCTGGGTGTGTGAGCAGTAGGCAGATGGGCTGAAGTCACCATCCTTTCTCAGCACTGGTTCTTCTTCACTGGCTGAAGTTCACAGTGCTTATCTCAGGGTGACTACATAGAGCATGGCGTATTTCTGGAAACTGGACACCTGTAACTCCTCTTCATCTCTGCAGATTGCTTTAACTGCCCTTCGCACTTTGTACCTCCTAGGCTTTTCCTGTAGAGCTTTGTAGCATGTTTATGGACAGACAGGAATTATGGCAAGTAGTCACCATACCCAGGTGCACGTGTGGTCCCACAGCTCCCAGGGAAGGCTAGTCTGTGCCATTTCACGCCAGTACTTTTGACATGGAAAGGCATGAATCAAGGCCTGCACCTGCTTTCCCTTTAAGCACTCATTTTATGATTTGTTCTCTTGTGCTTGCCTAGTCTGTGGCTAAGTTGATGTCTAAATGGCTGAAGTATTATTTGGTAAGATTAAAGCATGAAGTGTACATGGATTAAATCAAAGGACTTCATGTGACTCAGAGACACTTGCTTTGTGCACAAGCTTCCCAAACTTTGGAAAGTTATAGTTGGTGATGCGATACCAGATCTTGTTTTCTTGTTTATGCTTACTAGTATTGGATGTGTTATGTGTACCTGTGTGTGTGAGAGAGAGGTTTTAGTTTTGATAGTTTCTTTAATCTTAAATATTTAGCAATTCTTGTTTTCGATCTCAAAAGAATCTTGCTATTTTATTTTTTATTTTATTTTTTTAAATATTTATTTATTTATTTTGTATACAATATTCTGTCTGTGTGTATGTCTGCCGGCCAGAAGAGGGCACCAGACCTCATTACAGATGGTTGTGAGCCACCATGTGGTTGCTGGGAATTGAACTCAGGACCTTTGGAAGAGCAGGCAATGCTCTTAACCGCTGAGCCATCTCTCCAGCCCCCGAATCTTGCTATTTTAAATTCTTCTTGAACTAGCAGATAGATCACATTAAAAGTTACACTGCCAACTGCAGTTTTATATGCAAACCATTTGAAAATTGCTCATGTTACAAAGGAAATTGTTTTAAGAAGATAAAATGATCATAGACCATTTAAAAAAGTGTCACCTTCAGGACAAATGGGGGTAATTATTAATTATTGCCATTTCTATTCTTTTCTATCAAAAGACATTTGGTTCATCCTCTCCAGAAGCTTAGTGATTTTTACAACCAGTAAATTAGAATTTCATACAGATTGGTCTCCAGTCTTAGGGAAGCTGGGCCTCTCACACCCTCTTGGATATCTCTCATGTAGTTTACACTTATGTTGTAAGCAACTACATAGAAGTTGAACTTTTTTTTTTTTTTTTTTTTGCTTGGGGGTATTGTTGAGACTGAGATTTGATGCTGAAGAAATTATTGCATGGTCCGGGACTGGAGCATTCCCTCTGGACTTTCCTTCTGGTTCAAAAATGGCTGTCTATTGTGTAAGGAGTAAATGTCTGTGGAGTGGATGCCATCTCTTTCATTCAGTCCAGTGTTTTCCCGTGTACCTGTCCTTTTTTCTACTGCAAATGGATTTACATAGCAGCAGCCCAGCCATCATGATCCATTCCAACCTGTACTCCTGAGTGGTCCAAGCTCATGACCTTGGTAAGAGAGTCACTTTGATTGAGTACCAGGAACAAGAGCTCGGCAGGAACGAGCCTGAGAGAAGGTGGAATGTGCGAGAACTGAGGAATTTTGCTGCAGAGAGGGACAAGAAATAGAAGCCCCGTGCAGGTTGTGAGACTGCAAGGAGGGTGTCTGAAACAGCCTGTGGGGTTGGAGAGAAGACGCCCCCAAAGGGAGTGGCACTATTCGGAGGTGTGGCCTTGTTGTCAGAAGGGTGCCACTGTGGGGCAGACTTTGGGGTCTCTTGCTCAGGCTTCTCTCAATGTGACAGTCAGTTGACTTCCTCTTCCCTCTGCATCAAGACGTAGAATTCTGAGCTCCACTGTCACGTCTGTCTACACACCGCCATGCTCCCCGCCAAGATGATAATGGACTGAACCTCTGAAACTGTAAAGGAGCCACCCCGATTAAATGTTTTCTTTGTAAGAGTTACTGTGGTCGTGGTTTCTCTTCACAGCAGTAATCCAGCTGCTTAGGTGTTTGACCTCACAGGTAAGGACAGAAGGAGATGGCAGAGAGAGTGGCCCTGGAGTGGGCACGGTTCTCCAGGCGTGCCTGTGCCAGGACCTCCAGGGGCAAATGCTTCCCGTGACTCTCAGCCCTCAAGCTGGAAGCCTTCTCACTCTCAAGGGCTTGTTTTTCTTCCATGGAGAAGTTGGGTCAGGTGCCAGCCAAGGCCATGAGCTTTAGCCAAAAATTAAATAAAAACCTGATGAGGAACTAGGAAGGGCTGGAGAACTGGTCACCTCATCTCCATGAGCAGTTTCTGAGAACACATAGTCTCCCTCCCTTCCTCTGTGACCAGCTCTGCCAAAATGAGCCGGAGACAGGACAGAGGAGCTCCATTCTCAGGCCTTGCAGGAACTGCATGGGCACCCAGGAGAGAAGCCACCTCACATTATACACGCACAGTGGGTCCCCATCTGCCAACAGCCCAGTTCCCCGCGTCCTGGGAATGGGTGCTGCACTTGTTTTTGTGAAGCTCTGTTTTCCTAATGATTGCTTCTCATATTACCCATTGAAGATTAGTTGAATTTGCTTTTTAGCCCAACCTCCTTCCCCTCATTATCTAATTCAGGGCTGCTTAAGGTTTTCCACTAGCAACTTCTTTCCATCTGAGAAATTTTTACACAACTGTGGTTATAAATGCATATAAAATCGATATGTAATTAAACACTTAATGATAATAAACTATAGTTATTTCTTAAATAACTCTTTAATAAACATGATTTTACCCTTTATTAAAGACCGTGAGATGGGCGCGCTCCGGTGCTGTGTATCTAGCAGTGCCGGACACAGACAGACTAAGCGTGTCAGGAACTGTGGTAGGAAGGGAGGGGGGCCTTTGTTTCCTATGGGAAAACCGCCATTTCTGTGAGAAGAATGTTTTTATATGGTAAGAACACTTCCCACCATAACACAGTTGTATTGTTCCTTTTGCCATGTGACAGTGTAGCAGGAAGGTGGCATCTGTGAGCAGGGCAGGTCCTCATCATACAACACACCCGATGTGTGATTAGTAAATTACCTACTTGTTGGTGTTGGTTAAGTAGCTTAGCACACCAATACATGAACTTCTGTGCAATATCCTTAAGTGTTTATCACAGGCTCAGGGAAGAGTTAAGTAGACCATTGGTAAATTATTTTATTTTATTAGTATTTTAGTGTATACATTCAGGATGTGTACAGGTAGAGGTCAAAAGACTACTTTGTGGACTGATCTTTTCTTCCATCTTTGCATGGGCTCCAGGGGTTGAACCCAGGTTGCCAGGCCTATGCAGCAAGCACTAAGCCATCCCACCGAGTAACTGCTCGTTGAAGTTGTTTGGTGCCACATTAATTCTTTCCTTGAACAGTGAGCACGTTACCTAAATACCTGGCCCCAGCGTGTCTGCATTTGAGTCCTGGCTCCCTGGCCGTGGAGGGTGATGAGCAGTGCTCTGAGGAAGTCTCTTGGGAAAGTGACAGTGACACCTGTCTGGAAGAGCTTTTGAGAATCACGCAAATCGGCACATTTGGAGCACTTAGGACAGAGCCTGGCATGGTGAGCCTTCTGCAAAGGGCTCAACACGGGAGCATGAGAACCCCAGGCTCCACTGCTCTTTGCGGAGCTCTGGAGCTGGCAGGGAGTGTTTGAGCCGAGTCTGTGAGCTCTGGACAGCGGCCTCCGTCCTCCTGCCTGGCTTGGGTGTGATGGTGCTTGTGCATTTTGTGCAGTTCGTGAGTTGACTTTAAAAACCCATGACTATGATAAGTATCCTGATTGGTTTTTTTCTTGGTCTTGAGGCATTTGTGATGTTTCTTTCCACATGAGTTTAAGAACTGCGCAGTCTGTTCCATCTCTGCCCTTGGATCCAGAAGTGTAGGCTGGCAAGTGGAGGTTTCATGTGGTCAGGGCATGATTTCCACGGGGTTTGCTGTCATCTGGCCTCTCAGGTTAGTAAACAGGCAGCCTTCTTGTGTCTTGCTGTGCCTGGAGACTGGGCCCCAGCCCCTCTCATGTCCTTAGTTTCCAGTTCCGTCTCTACGGTTACCGCCTGGGAGAACTGAGGCTTGTGAGCGGTGTCTGTGCCCTGTGGATGGAACAATAAACCATCACATACGTGTTCAAGGTAGTTCCAAACCAACGGTTAAAGTACACCATGGACAGAGTCTGCTGACTGCTAGTCTGTGCCCTGTCCTTTTATTCAGCTCAGTAAAACCACAGTAACAGGGCATGGAGCAGTAAGCTGGTCTGCTAACTAGAATCACAGTCATGGGGTGGCATTTCCAGCAGTGTGGGAAGACAGGGTACTTACTGGCTATGGAAACACTGTTTTATATAACAAAAACACGTGTCTCTTTTAGCTATGCTCATTCTTGCTGGTTATGATATGTGGTGGCATTTCCTAACATCTCAGTTTTTAAAGTGTTTTATGATATTCACTGTGTTACTAAAGTAAGTTTTATGTGTGAAGTCTTTAATGTAGCTAGTGCTAAATATCCTTAGCAGAGTGTAATTACCAGTTTTTACCCCATACTTGGTAGGTAGGTGAGTAGTTCCAGGAAGAAAAATGGTTCTATTTCTGTAGCCGTCATTTCTCATCAGAGTAAATGGCATGTTTCGGTACTGCTTGAGCAGGCCCAGAATGGAGTACAGCTGAGTACTGTGTGTGGGCCCTGTGCTTTGTGCAGTTGTGTCCCGTGTGCTGCTAGACGGGGCACCGCACTGTTGTGTGCTGGTGGACGGGGCACCACACTGTCCTGTGTGCTGCTGGACGGGGCACCACACTGTTGTGTGCTGGTGGACGGGGCACCACACTGTCCTGTGTGCTGCTGGACGGGGCACCACACTGTCCTGTGTGCTGCTGGACGGGGCACCGCACTGTTGTGTGCTGCTGGACGGGGCACCGCACTGTTGTGTGCTGCTGGACGGGGCACCGCACTGTCCCGTGCGCTGCTGGACGGGGCACCGCACTGTCCCGTGCGCTGCTGGACGGGGCACCGCACTGTCCCGTGCGCTGCTGGACGGGGCACCGCACTGTCCCGTGCGCTGCTGGACGGGGCACCGCACTGTCCCGTGCGCTGCTGGACGGGGCACCGCACTGTCCCGTGCGCTGCTGGACGGGGCACCGCACTGTTGTGTGCTGCTGGACGGGGCACCGCACTGTCCCGTGTGCTGCTGGACGCGGCACCGCACTGTCCTGTGTGCTGCTGGACAGGGCACTGTGATGTGGGAGTGTCATATATCAATCTGTTGATTTCATTGGTTAAGCAATAAAGAAACTGCTTGGCCCTGATAGGTTAAAACATAGGTGGGAGGAGTAAACAGAATAGAATGCTGAGAGGAAGAGGAAGTGAGCTCAGAGACGCCATGCTCCCCGCTCCCGGGCAGACACACGCGATGAAGCTCCGACCCAGGATGGACATAGGCTAGAATCTTCCCGGTAAGCGCACCTAGCGGTGCTATGCAGATGATTAGAAATGGGCTAAATTAATATGTGAGAATTAGCCTAGAAGAGGCTAGATAGAAATGGGCCAAGCAGTGATTAAATGAATACAGTTTGTGTGTTGTTATTTCGGGCATAAGCTAGCAGGCGGGCGGGGTGCTGGGGACGCAGCCCCGCAGCTCATATTACAACAGTACTGCACTGTTGTGTGCTGCTGTGATGGAGGAAGGTCATTGGTTAAATAAAAAGAAACTGCTTGGCCCTCATTGGTTAGAAGATAGGTGGGAGGAGTAAACAGAACAGAACGCTGGGAGGAAGAGGAAGTGAGCTCAGACTCCACAGCTCTCCTCTCGGGAGCAGACGCCTCAGAGAGAGACGCTATGCTCCTAGCTCCCAGGCAGACGCACGCCATGAAGCTCCGACCCAGGATGGACTAGGCTAGAATCTTCCTGGTAAGACCGGTTCTCACAGATTATTAGAGATGGGTTGATCGGGATATCAGAATTAGCCTGTAAGGGCTAGAGCTAAAGGGCCAAGCAGTGTTTAAATGAATACAGTTTGTGTGTTGTTATTTCGGAGCATAAGCTAGCCATGTGGGCAGCTGGGGTGCTGGGGACGCAGCCCCGCCACTCTTATTACTACACTGCTGGACGGGGCACCACACTGTTGTGTGCTGCTGGACGGGGCACCACACTGTTGTGTGCTGCTGGACGGGGCACCACACTGTTGTGTGCTGCTGGACGGGGCACTGCACTGTTCTTATGTGCTGTAGCTTCCTAGTGAGGACTCAGCTTCCACAGCAGCCAATTTGTTTCAGAACATCTAAGTGACTGATCAGTAATCAGCTCTGAGAAATGCAGATTGCAATAGGATACTAATAAGGGTTGCCAGTTATGTGATTGTGGCATGATGAGCCCTGCTTTAAGCATTCATATTCATTATTACTTGGTCTTGACAAGTTTAAGGATTATTATTCCCATTCTAGAGCAAAGAAACTGCCAATAGCCAATGAGGAGCAGGGTCAGATATCCCAGGGATGCTAAACTATGTCAGGGGCATGCTCTTTCTGACAATACAAACATCACTAATCGATGATAGATGCTCATGCTGAGCCTGATGGGCCCTTTCGACATTCATTTTGACATCTGTAGCTCATCAGGCTTAACATGTCATATAAAACACGTGACTTGCTTAACTGTGAATACGCCTCTGTTTAACTTTCTCTTGAATTCTACTGGGATGCTGAAATTGAGCCAGTGTGTTTGGGAAATAACAAACCAGATACATTATTGTTCAGATTTAGAGGAAGAATAAACACACGGAATTTTCTATGTATATCTTGACTGGTGTGGACAGTTGGGATTAATACAAGTTATTTCCATTTTAATAGCATTTAAAAGTCACTTCCATGTGGAAAATATTTTAGTCGACTATAAAAATATAATCAAATTATCTCATCATATTTGAAAATAATTTTTCAAATGGATCTGCAAAATAAATTTTATATAATAAGCAATAACTGGCTATAAGGCTGCAAGATAAAATTTAAAAAAGTAAAACATAAAATTTTGTTATGGTAAATATTATAACTCTTTGGTTATTCTCCTCTGATTAAAGGCAGCACTTTGAAATTTTAAATTAAAAAAAAACATTCCATGCTTAGTCAATGTGATGCTGTAGTTGCTCCCCTTACCCTTGATCTAAGGTCCTGCATCCCCATAGGCTCATGGAAGAGCACCTCAGTGTGGGGCTGAAGGCCAGAGCTGGGGCCAGACACAGGAACACCACAGTAAAAATGTCTCGTTCTTATCTATTGCTCAGTGTTTAAACTTCTAGAAGATACTCTTCAGTTTTACTCTCTGAGTAAAATTCTGTCAGGGACAGAAAACTGAGAAAAAGAAAGTAATTTATATGAAATATGTTTCCATTGATAGGCCACTTGGCCACAAAGAGACTGAAATGAAATGGTGCCAGACAGATATGTGTGTGTGTGTGTGTATAACATAAAGTTACTTATAAAATAATTGAAATTATTTTATTTGGATTTTTTTGTAAAAAAAAATAAATGAAATTAAGCGAAGTAACGTGCTGGTGGAGTTTCTTCAGTGTCCTCTGCCTGTTCTCAGTCACACCCCCCTTTCTCTACTGATGAGGACCTTCTTCTTTAGAGCCAGAGGGCACGAGCTCAGCCTGTGCGCAGTGCAGTGTTGAAATAAGAGTGGTGGGGCTGCGTCCCGGCACCCGGCCGCCGGCATGGCTAGCTTATGCCCCGAAATGATTACACGGAAACTGTGTTCTTTTAATCACTGCCTGGCCCATTAGTTCCAGCCTCTTATTGGCTAGCTCTTACATATTGATCTAACCCATTTCTAATAATCTGTGTAGCCCACGAGGTGGATTACCAGGAAAGATCTTAACCTGAGTCTGTCTGGAGTGGGAGAATCATGGCGACTGACTTGACTCGGCTTCTTCCTCCCAGCATTCTGTTCTGTCTACTCTGCCTACCTAAATTCTGCCCTATCAGACCAAGCAGTTTTCTTTATTAGTTAACCAATGAAAGCAACAGATAAGATATAAGACCCACCTCCATTATTTCCCCTTTTTCTGTTTAAACAAAAAAGAAAGGCTTTCACTTTAACATAGTAAGATTACATATAACAAAACAGTTATCAAACAAGAATTACTGTTACAATATTTATATCTATTTTATCTTTTATCATAACTAAGAAAAGCACCGTGTCCATCTACACAGTATGGTGTGAAGATATTTCCTTCTTCCTCTCGTTTCCTTTGGCCCCATGGTAGTATCTTTCCTATGTTCATCATTTTCCCGAGACAGTGGAGTTCTTGTCTAAAGTTCACTCATCAGCTAAGTTCTTTGCCTTTTCAGTTTCATTTCTAATGGTTTATAAAATTGACCTAATTCTTTTATTTTTATTTTTTTCTGGGCATATACTTCTCTTTATTTGTGAATTCGCTTCATTTTTATTGTCAGTGTTTCAGTTGGAACTCTCTCCTCCTCCCCTGAATAATGTTGAATAAGGAAACATTCTTCCTCAGGTTTCCATGAGAGCAAAAATCTGGACAGTGAGAAAGTTTTTTTAAAAAAACCCAAAAGCTGTTTTATTTTTATATTAAATCATTATTGTTGATTGTAACCGGGTATATGTTCAGTTTCGTACATGAAGAGGTTGCTATTGCGTACCCACTTGCAGGACTGCTGTGGTTCTGATGTCTGCAGGAGAGGGTCTGTGGCACTCTGACCACAGGAACTAGAGTTAGAAATCAAGGAGAGGTCCAAGAGTTGCTGAGGCTGTGGGGCTGTTCGCAGCAGCACTGCTCCTAAGGCTAAGGTCCTGTTCCTAGGAGACAGGCCTCATCACTCAGAAAAATCCCAGCGGTGGCTCCCTGGATAGAGACATTTTGTTGGTGAAATTTACTAGAATCTCTACCTTGCTGATGAAGCCTCTTGCCAGAAAATGCCCTAGGTTGTTTTTGTGGGCTCCAAGGGGGTGCTGAAGAAACTGCCCTTGCCGCAGGGCCCACACACCAGGAACGCCTCCTTCTGAGCTGCTAGACTTACTGGAAGGTAGAACCTGCCCTATACTCACCAGTGTTCCTTTGCCAAAACTTCACATGGTTTGACTATTCAGAGGAAATCCTTAGGAGCTCAGACCTATTTTCATAGAACAGGCAAGAGGGTTAAGTTGGATCACATAAAGCAATGTCCAGTAATAATAATAACCCAACAGAGCTCTAGTGAAGCAAAGATACCCGCTTTGACTTCACTTCTGTTGGGATGTCTGTGAAGGGTTTGAGTTGTTAGCTCTGTTGTTACTCTGGTTCTAGGAAACTATTAGTGCTGTTGAAGTTGTCTGTAGACTTGAGGGGGATCTTGGAGCGCCACTGTGATAGAAACAAGCGTATCTTGGTAACACACAAAGAATATGTGACCAGAGAGAAAGTAGCTCAGCTAGGCAGTTTCTTTCTTGCAGGAATGCGCCAAGCACACAGGCGGGAAGCTCACATTCTAGCACACGTAGTGACTGGCTTCCCCCACTGACTGGGGTCCAACCTCATGGTCTTTGTAATTAACTAGTTTTCAATCAAGCGAAGGATGTGATGGAAAGAAGGCTTGACCACGGGGGTCACTTAAGTGTCTTTGTGTACACAGAATTACCAGCTGGAGGCTAACATTGGCATAAAGACTTTCCAAGGTGGTGGAGAAAAGATTTGCAGGAAAATCTTAAAAGGTAGGGGAGATAAAAAGATTGAATTCCTTGCATAAATAAACATCTACAGTGTTCGACAGAACAGACTAATGTTTAATATTTCTTGTAACTGTCAACTTGTTTTTGTTTTAAAGGAGTTGTATTATTTCACCCTCTTCTCTGCTGTGGTCATTAGAATGTAAGCACAAATACAGCACACACCCCAGGCGATGGGCGTGGCCTCCTGCAGGCCTTCATTCTTCTGGAACAGAAGTAGCTCTAGCCCTGGTCATCTTTAGAAGGTCCATCTTTTAATTTAAAAATAATTTAAAGTATCTGAGTATGAATTTTGTAAAGAAACATCCTACTACAGCACTTCCTCCCTTCCTTTCTTTTCTATAGACAAGACTGGCCTGGAACTGAGCCTGAGATAAGCCTGCCTGTGCCTCCTTCTGGGTCTAGAATTAAAGGTGTGCACCACCACTGCCCAGCACCGTCCCTTATTTAAAGAAGGACAGTTCAGGCTGGAGAGACTGCTCCCTTCCTCTTCTTCCAAAGAAGCCGAGTTCAGTTCCCAGGACTACACTTGCTCCCCTCCAGGGGACCCGATACTTTTGACTTCCTAAGGAAGGTTCACTCACATAAAAATAAAAATTGTAAAACACTAAAATTCATGTGCTAAGATAAACTGTACTGTGTGATAAGCCCAAATGTATATCTTACTAACAATTAAAGACGTGACTTTAATTTCTTAGTGAAACTTGGAATCATGGAAGATGACACAGCTCAGCAGGAAGTGGCTGTGGCCAACTCATGCTCTGTTCCAGAAAGAAACAGGCCTTGGTGGACCCTGCGTCCAAGGCACGTAACAACCTGCCCACCAGACTGCCCTCCAGCAGTCACCGGCTATTCCACATCTGCTGGTGGGCACTGCAGTCACCAGAGTCTTTTACATATGGATGGCTTTGAGGGGTTGAGTTACACCCCAGTTCTCACAGGAAGCCTTTCTTTTCTCCAGGCTGACTTTTACCCTGGCAGATTTAGGCCCCATGCTGAGGCAAAGGGAAAAGAGGAAGGGTGGAGCTGTAGAACAATCTTAGAGAATCCTACAGGATCCTCTGCGGAGTGCTGCTGCAGGGGAGATACACAGTCCTGTGTTTCTGTACACTGGTGTGGAGCCGACACACAATGAGATTCAAATCTCTGCATATAGCACAGTGAAAAACAATAAAATGCCTAGGGTGTATTTTCACAAAAATTATAAATGCTAGAAACCAAATGCTATAAACATTGTTGAGAAAACTGAAGCCCTAATAAGGGCAGCCGATCTTGTGTACACTAGGGATCGTGTACACAGGAATGGAGGTGGTCCAGTTCTCATGTGCACCAAAGGGAAGTAAGGACAGGTTTAAAGATGAGGAATCAGAAACTCTCAAACTAAGGTGTGAATCCTCAGAAACCAGACAGCAGCTCCTTGTATATGACACTAAGTGCCAGGGCAGCAGCAGAAGAAGAATAAAGTAAACATCAGAAGTAAAACTTGGGTTTAAATGGTGCCATCAAAAAAGTGACAAGAAACTCTTCTGTAATAGAAAATATTTGCAAATATTTTACAAAGGACTTATTTCTACACCATATAAGATCTCTTACAACCTAGTTCAAAACTAATTGCCTTAATTAGCTCAAGTGTGCCCAAGTACATTAGCACCTCTCCATGTACAACTACCCAGTGGTGTTCCTGAGAGCACTTGGCACCAAGAAGAAACAGCGGAAGGATGAAATGCTGGGCGGTAATGGAAACAGGGCCTCAGCTTCTCGAGCATAGGTGGGCATTGAAAGTGCTGTGCTCATTAAAGAGCCAGTCACAGAGATGTACGTGCAGACGGGGTTGTTTCTGTGAGAGCCTTAACAGGAGGCAGCGTAGCCCTTTGTAATAGAGATAAATCATAACATAAAGAAGTCGGAGCCCTGTGTAAATTCAGCTGTGTGTGTGTTTAAATGTTTCAATCACTCCTTCATCCCCACTCTAGTGGGGTTGTGGGTATTTTTGTCTTCTGGAAGCCTTGGGCTAGTGTTTTGATGGGAAGTGGCAAGTGAGTACTTATGGGTTTGAGGCCTTTTTGTGGAGGGTGAGAACAGTCCCAAAATTGATTGTGGTAATGGCTACACAGTCAACTTACACTCTTTAGCTAGTCACTCATGGAATGCTAGTGGTATCTTAGGAAACGCTTTAATCAAACAAACTGGATGGTCCGGCAATTTCTCATGCTGAACTTTAAGCAAGAAAGACAGAAGGACCAGTAAACCCCTAAAGAGAAGGCATGGACCCTAAAAATCTAGGAAACGAACCAACTTGTTTGGTATAAGTGTATCAAAGTTATGTGGTTAGGATTCACAGCTTAAACCCTCTGTAATGACTAACCTGCCCTTCTTAGATAAGAGACTGCTGCTACCTCGTGGGTCTGACTGGCCTTGGAACAAAGAGCTTCCTGGAAGTTAGATTTGCAAGTTATTAACCATTAAATCATTAATGAAAGTCTGACATTTATCAGTGACCTATTGTATGTAAGTTACGTTGACAACATCCCTATCAGGGACCTATTGTACGTAAGGTTCACCAACCACATTCCTCCTAGTGGCTGCCGTCAGAGAGGAGGACAGAGGATGAACATGGGTATTCATAGTCAGGCTTAACCTAAAAGGGAGCATCCTCAGGTGGTGATAGCTGGGGAAGGACCAGATAGGAGAAGATTAGGAGGACAGTTATGCAGTCAGGACAAGAGTATGGAGGAGAAGCCAGAGCGTTGACGCTATAGCGACATCCCAAGAGGATGTTACAGGAGGGCACAGACTGCAGCACAGGGTTCTTGGTGATGCTGTCAGAACTGTGCTCCCTGAGGATAAATGGGGGTAAATTATAAAGTAAACTGTCAATGTAGATTGTGTGTGTTCTAAAATGTATCATGCATCCTCATTTTCCCATCCTCGGTGGAGTTTTCAGCGGTTTTATTTTCTCAAAGCCGTGCCGATTTTCTGGACATTTTTAGTGAACACACTTAACTTTTTTTTTTTTTTTTAAATTTATTTATTATGTATACAATATCCTGTCTGTATCCCTGAAGGCCAGAAGAGGGCGCCAGACCTCTTTACAGATGGTTGTGAGCCACCATGTGGTTGCTGGGAATTGAACTCAGGACCTTTGGAAGAGCAGGCAATGCTCTTAACCACTGAGCCATCTCTCCAGCCCCCCACACTTAACTTTTGCATTGAAGAAGCTGTACATGAGGGTACAGTGGTGTGCAGTAATTTCCTCAGCTCTGGATACAATGTATTCCAAGCAGGGACTTAATGAAGAGGTCACTCACTCTCTACTGGGCTCTTCGTGGTTTTTCTGTAGTGAAGTAAGGGATGGTGTTTTGCTGGGTTAGCCCTGTGGTAACCAGAGGGTCTTTGCTGAGTTGTTCTTTGCTGCTGTGTACATGAAATCATCAAGAAGAGCTGTGGCCCTGGAGCTTCCTGCTTGTGGCCATAATTAGACCTTCCCTTAAATAGTGGAACTGACGGAGTCTCTACTGCTGTTTGTGAGGTGGAGCAGGGTATTTTGTTCAAGGCTCATGATGGAATAAGCTTCTCTGACTGTTTTTTTATTTTAGTTTGGTTTTGAGACAGGGTTTGCTGCGCAGCCTAGGCTGCTCTCAGAGTCCCCCCCCCCCCCCCCACGCTGTGCTAGGAGTTACAGGCACACACCACCAGTCCAGGCTCTTTTCCTTCTGTTTGGTTCAAATGAGTATGCTGAACCCTGAAGCAGCCCTGTGAGGCAACCTCGTGAAGCAACAGGAGACATTACTGCAGTCTAGGTGAAGAGTGCCTGGGAGGAGTGGTTACGGTTCTGCAGTGAGAGCTTGGAAAGCCCTCCAGGCTATGCCTTACTTGCTTACTTGCTTGGTAATGGTTCCACAAATCTCTACTGTGAGGGAACCACAGCCCCTTCTGTGCCCCTCAGCAATGGGACATAGCTTCATTATGGACAGAGTTTTAGCCTCTGGGGCTGCGTTCAGCTCTGTCCTCAGCTGCCTGCTCTAAGAGATGGCTGAGATCACTCTCCACAGATAAATAGCAGTAGAGCATTGTCTTGCCTCTTTCTAGGGAAGACTGACCTCTGGTGGCTGAAGCCACAAGCCCCACACTCACAGGAAAGCTCATTTCTGTCTGTTAGATTGCACTGTCTGTTCTTGTGGCCTCGCTCACACGGGTCCATGTCCGTGAGTGACTTCTCACATGTCTACACACAGCATTTCGTTACTGCCACACCTGCCCTTTGTACAGTCAGCCTTAATTCCAGACCCCAAGTATTCCCAATTATTTCCCTGTCATTCTTGTCTAATAATAAAACCTAAAAGTTCGATTTTAACTGAAGTATTTTGCCATTCCGAGTGGAGAGCCTGTCATTCCTCTTGGTTAAAGCACTGACTCTGCTGTCTGATCTCTACCCTCGCCTGCTGCTTGTCTTCACGCTGTCTGGTGTGTAAGTTGGCTGCGTCCTAGAAGGTGGTATTCCCAACTTCAGTCTGCCAGTAAGTGCAGCCTTTTGTCAGTTTCTGCTCTTATCAGTCTTTCAAAGTTTAGTTTTTTGAGACCCACTTTTAAAAAGAAGCATGTTGGGTTACTTACAGGGAGGCCTATACTGTGGAAAACAATGTGTTAGCTGTCTCTCCCCTTTGTGAGAATGGAGGTGAGTGTGATATGTAGGTGATTAATAGTTGGGGTTTACACTCGATGGTGAAAGCATTCTTAGTAGCTTTCCCCTGTGAGCAAAATAATGTCTTATTCAGAAAACAAGAAAAATATCTTTAATTAAGAGCCATGGCATGGAGTCAGGGGCTGGAGAGATGGCTCAGTGGTTTAGAGCACTGATTGCTCTTCTAGAGGACCTGGGTTCAATTCCCAGCACCCACATAGCAGCTCACAGCTGTTTATAATTCTAAGATCTGACACAGACCCACACATGCAGGCAAAACACCAAAGCACATAAAATAAAAGTAAATAGATTTAAAAATGGGGAGGCCTGGGGGTTTGAAGTATTTCTGTAGGAATACAAACCCATGTTGTTTTCACTTTACAGTCCTGGAACCAGAAATGAGCCAGCTTACTCACTTGTATCTGTCTTGAGAAAGTTCTTGTAGGTTTCAGGGTGTGGCTTTTAAGGTTACTTGTCCAGGGGAGGTGTGGCATTGAGTGTGTTTTTCATGTTCAGACTGTCTGCCATGACAGTCATGGTGCAGTACAACTCCATAGCAGGAACTCCTGCGGTAACCGCATGAAATAGAAGAGTGTATCATTTGAGTGAGAAATATTTCCTTTAATAACTAGAGGTGATTCTGACCACTCTGATAGATAAGTAGTTCTGAAATTGTGCCTTTATTTCAAAAACTCAAGAATTTATTTTCTCACCATGTAGCATGTGTGTGTATCAGTATCATAAAATATGACCAAATAATATCATAAGAAAGCTTCTTGGAGACCAGAGAATACTTAGTTATTATGTTATTGGACTATTAACCACTCTTCTGATAAGCTAAGACGTCTTAACTTCATAAGCCTGTCTTCAATATTTTAATATCATTTTGTAGAAACATGGCATTTCAGTGCCCCATTGTAACAACACAAGGAGAGAGCAGTTGCCAGTGGAGGCCAGAAGAGGGCGACAGTCTCCTGGTCCTGGAGTTACAGGCAGCGTGGGATAAGATCATGAGTGCTGTGAACCAAACTTGTGTTCTTTGAAGAGCAGCAACTGCCGTGTCTCCAGCTCCCACAAGTGTCTGTGCACAGGTTTAGTACTGTGGAAATCGTCTGTACTGTACAGTCAGGGTGAGAGAGTGCCGGGGCCTGGTAGATTGCAGAGAGGCGTCAGCGGCTACAAATAATAAAGGTGGGAGCCTTTGTTGTTGGCAGGAAGGGTGGTGAGCAGTTGGTGCAGAGGAATCCGTCCACCGCTGCTTCATTGATGGGCATGAGAGGTCAGATCTGGACTGGAAAGTGTGGAAGGTGAAGGCTCTGTGCTCCTGGGACTTTCTGACTCAGCAGTGTCCAGGAAGCCAGGACTTCCACCTGACTTAAATGCCTGCTTTCTAAGCTTTTCAAAGAAAGTCACCAATCTCCTTATGTGTACAACATGTTGGGTTGTGTTGAGTGAGACACGCATAATGCAAGCCGCCACAGGAGTCTGAGATGGAGCCGTCGCCTGGAAAGGAGTGAGCAGCAGACCGTCTGGGTGCTGAAGCATTTTGTATCTGGGGATTTCTAGATGACAGTTCCCACCCCCTCGCTTCACTGCCTTGTCCTCCTGACACAGCCTCGGCTTTTTATCCCCCTGGGGACCCTTTCTTGTGATGCCTTGCTTGTTTTCATGTGTTGACTTCAAAAGGTCTTTCAGGAAGTTTGATATGGTATTATTATGTATGTTGATACTTAATTCTTTCATAGAAGGAAGTAGGAGAAATTGAGTTATTAATGTGGAAGGAGCTGCGGGAAGGCCTGCTTTTCATCCCGCCGGGCTCCCCGCACAGCTAGCTTTGCTCCAGAAATAATAACATGGAAACTGTATTCTTTTAAACACTGCCTGGCCCCTTAGTTTCAGCCTCTTATTGGCTAACTCTCACATCTTGCTTTAACCTATATTTAGTAATATGTGTAGCATCATGAGGTGGTGGCTTACCGGGAAAGGTCTTAACCTGCGTCAGTCTCAGAGAGGAGAGGCATGGCGACTGCCTCCCTGCCTTCTTCCTCTCAGCATTCTGTTCTGTCTTCCCCACCTACCTATGTTCTGACCTATCAGGCCAAGCAGTTTTCTTTATTAATTAACCAATGAAAGCAACAGTTAGATAGAAGACCCACCTATTAATGTACATTAAAACTCTTAATTCAGTATCGCTTACAATTATAGAAAAATGTTGAAAATCACACAGGCAGGGAAGCTTGAATTGTTCATACAAAACATATTGCTTGCATAGAGTGTGTGCCCCAAAGCCAGGGTCTGGGGCTCTTCAGAGTCTTCTGTGATTGTCACGTGTTCTAAAACACACAGATTGTTTTTAGGCAAGAAATTTTTTTTAGAAAAATGGAAATTTCTACATTTGTGCATAGCAAAGACTCAGAAACTTTCTTTCCTAGTAGTTTTTATTTTATTTTTTGGAGGGTGGGGAAGACTCAGAAACTTTCTTTCCTAGCAGTTTTTATTTTATTTTTGGAGGAGGGGGAGGAGACAAGGTTTCTCTGTGTATCACTGGCTGCCCTGGAATTCACTCTGTAGACCAAGCTAACCTTGAACTCAGAGATCCACCTGCTTCTGACTCTCAAGTGCTAGGGTTAAAGGCTCACATCACCACACCCAGCTTCCTAGCAATTTTTAGTGTACTTTTTTCAGCTAGTCATAGCCTAAGAAACTTTTAATCCGTAAAACTTGCAGGCTTATTAAAAGTGGAAGAGCTAGATGCATCCCATCAGCATCCAGTTCCCTTACCCTGCACTGCTTCTTCCACATGGGATGTCAGCTGAGAAATTCTGGTCATGTTTGAAATGCCCGGAGTGCCGGCGTAATTAAACAGCATATGGCCGCGCTCCAAAACCAGCGATTACGTGTCTAATATTAACCTGATGTGTCTGCAGAAGCTGTTAGAGCAAACCTCTGGACCCTTGCACTGCCAAAGCTGAGCTATTACACGATTGGTTAATAAAGGCGGTAGAGGTGCGCTGCAGAGCGCAGGCTGCGTATGCGCTTGCTTTCTCACATCCAAACTCAGGGACCGCTCAGCTTCACCATCACGCTCATCAGCCCCCTGCCACTCTGACAGAACAGCACAGATGATTTCCAGGGAAGCAGTTTTGATTTAGTATCACCACTTTGGAGGTTCCAGTGACCTGTGAAGGCAGAGCATTGGAGCAGCAACAACTTGGAGCAGCCAGGAAGCACAGAACAAGCTTAGGCAGGCCCATCCTCCTCAGCTTCCAGGACCCAGACCCTTGGCTGATGCCACCCACATTCAGGGCCAGTCTTGTCCTTCGCAGTGTCTAGAGCTCCAGTCGGTTTCTTATCCAAATGTTGTAGCCCGGTCTCAGGCCATCACAGAATCTGGGAATGTGGGGGACCGCTTGGTTCGGCATTCGCTTTGTTCTCTGTTGTTTTATTGCTGGGATTGAGCTCATAGCCTCATCAGGGCTCAGCGTGCACTCTGCACTCAGCTCCTGGGATTAAAAAGACGTGCTGTCTGTCTACGCTAGTGACCTAAAAAACAGCAGTAGTAGCCGGGGTGGTGGCGCACACCTTTAATCCCAGCACTCAGGAGGCAGAGGCAGGTGGATCTCTGTGAGTTCGAGGCCAACCTGGTCTACAAGAGCTAGTTCCGGGACAGGCACCAAAGCTACAAAGAAACCCTGTCTCAACAAAAAACAAAACAAAAAAAAAAAAAACAAAACAGCAGTAGTATAATGTTAGAGTATTATTTAATAGGAAAAAGAGAAGTCTATAGGTTGAATGAATGTTGGTGTCACTCACCTTGATTGTAACAATTTCTCTGTGTGTTTTGGGTGGAGGTGAGGTCTGTTGTGCACTCTGTGTGTCTGTCTGGTACTTTAGTGTCAGTCTCTGCGGGTCTTTGCTCCACTGTTGTGAACCGTATTGCATCATGTTAGTTGGCCTTTTCAGGGCTTGGGTCTGCATTTATAAATTTATAACGACAATGAAATTGTGTCTGTGGATTATTTTCTCTCACCAATTTACCTAGTGAAGGGGGGGGGGCAGGAGGAAGATGTTCTAAGCAGAAAGCAATGCGCAGGAAACAATGCACGGGGCAGGCACATGATTGTCTCACAGCAGCTGAAGATGATGTTGCAGGAAAGTGGGCCGTGTGAAGAATGTGGGCTTTATTATCCTGCAGTAGTGAGGAGCATCCACTCTATCATGATAGAGCACCCCCAGATATGTGTTAATACAGAGTGTGTGAACCCCTGGAGTGACAGAATGACCTGGGATGACCCCCAGATATATGTTAATACTGAGTGTGTGAACCCCTGGAGTGCTAGGTGACCTGGGATGGGTTTTGGTCAAGGAAAGGAGCTAGGATGAGTTGTTACTGACACTTTCAAACATTTCTGATGAAGTTCATGTCCGTATGCAGTCTGTCTGTTCAGAGTGTCTCTGGGTGTTTTCTCCTCTATAGTACATTCATTTTCTTCTTGAATATTGACTGTGAAATGAGCGTTCTTATGTCTGTCACAGGTAGAATTCTTCTTAACCAGAGATGTAGAGGGGAACTTGCTGTCACTAGACCATCTATATAAGAGTAAAACTGGCCACACCCATGGGACAGCTCGAAATGATTGCACCTCTACTAATTTTTATCAGAAGTGTTGGACAGTTGGGGAAATGCCATTAAAACTCGTAATGAAACATCAAGAGTAATTACCACAACTCTCCAAAGTAAGATATAGTTTATAGCAACTAATGCTCACAAAAGTTTAGCACAGTAGTGATAAGAAAAGGTTTTTGCCTAGAGCAGTGTTCTCAACCTTTTTATTGCTGCGACCCTTTAATACAGTTCCTCATGTGGTGACCCCAACCATAACGTTATTTTATTGCTACTTCATAACTGATTTTTGCTAGTGTCATGAATCATAATGTAAATATTTTTTTGGAGATAGAGGTTTGGCAAAGGGTTGCCACCTACAGGTTGAGAACCTTTGATCTAGAGGGTAAAGGCCATCTGTCAGATGTGTCAGATGCCCATAAGGTGAGTCGGTGAATTTGCTGCATCATGCTTTTCAGCTTGATACAGTTTTTGAAGTTCTTAATCAAATACATGAGCTTTACGAAGCCTACTGCAATACTTTTGTTGTGTGTGTGACTCCACTCTGCTTCCCTCCCTCTGCACACCAGTGAGGCCAGCAGCAGGCCCTTCTGGCTTCTGTGTTGAGCATGGGGGTAGGGGTGGGAGGGAAAGCGCAAGAGCTTCAGGGCTCCCAGAAAAGAAGAGCAAGGAGTGTTTTTCTGTGGCATTGGCTTGATTGTTCCCTCTGGGGAAAATGAGTTCTGGTTTTGGGAAGCAATAGGACTTATTACACCTGCACAGAGCCCTTCCTGCATGCCTGCCCTTCCTGCATGCCTGCACTCACTCCCCATCCAGGACATAGCTGTGGTTTCTGTCACTAGGTTTGGGAAGGTGGTCCCAGCTGATTCCCAGGACAGCTGCGGCAGTCTGCATTTCTGCCAGCAGAGAGGCAGAGCTCCTGCTTCCCCACTTCCTTACCGACATCTGTCATCTGTCTCTGTGTTCGTCAGAATGTTTGTACTCCCAAAGTTTGCTTCTGACCAGTTTAAAAATAATTCATGTGAGGGACTAGTACCTATGAACTGATGGCCAGTGTGGCTGTTCCTTTGGTCAGCTGTGACCATGGATTCCTGTCCCTGTGATGTGTGGTCCATGCTGTTGTAGTCTGAATCAGAAGGTGGATCTGTAAGGTGGCTTTCACAGTGTCCTGCGGTTAGTGTTGCTAAAGTAGACAGGGTAATCTCCTTTCTGGTTTTCCTCCAAGGTGGGGCATAACCTCTTCATTTAACGCCTACTACATTACAGTGACTCTGAGCTTAAGAGCATGGGCGGCTGTGGACCTGAGGGACCTGAGGGTGTGGAATGGTGGCTGTGATGCCCTTCTGTAGAGGTTTGGGGCTCCAAGGCGGAGGTCTAGACTTAGCTCCCTGTCTAGTTCTGGTTGCCTGAGCTCCTGAGCAGTTCAGTAACCCCTGCCATGGAATCTTTGGAGGCTTTTGTTTGATGAGGGTGTGGGTGAGTATTACATAAATCATTTAAACACTTGGCAACACATTTGAAGTTTTTAAACTGAAAATTCGAAAGGCCTTACCAGGAGTTGTAATGACTTTGGTGTAAACCACTTGTTGCCCATGGTATTCAATCTCCAATGTGTCAGCAGCACTGGTGGCTGATGGTTTCCAAGTCATCTTCTGCTGACTTTAAACAAACTTTTTGAGACAGGATCTCACTGTGTAGCTGTGAGAACCTGTTCTAGGACCCTAGCTGTCCTGGAACTCACTGTGTAGACTAAGCTGGTCTCGAACTTACAGAGATCTGTCTGCTTCTGCCTCCACCATGGCTAGCATGACATTTTTAGCAATACAGATTTCTGTTCAGCATCCTGGCCTTGTGACTCTAAAGAAAACTACCTATGACTGGAGACGAAGAGAGGACTTTTGTGTTTTCCTCATATTTACTTCCTAAGTGGATTTATTTAAATAAACTTTCAACCTGTGGCTCAGTTTAGACAGATCATGCGATTCACCTATCTTTATAGAATGTTATAGAGTGTTTGTCAATTGTGTCTTCATGACGTAACCACATTACAGAAGATCTGACCCTGTGCCAGTATAATTAGCACAGAGTCCATGAATCACATTATTCATGGAAAGTCAGATCCAGCCAGGCGGTGGTGCGCAACTTTAATGCCAGCACTCAGGAGGCAGAGGCAGGGGAATCTCTGAATTTCAGGCCAGCCTGGACTGCAGAGCAAGTTCTAAGACAGCCAGAGCTACACAGAGAAACCCTGTATTAAAAGAAAAGAAAAAGAAAAAGAAAAAGAAAACAAGTTGGCGAATCCCCAACATTTCTTGTCTCCGACCATTCCCTGAACATCTGGGTACTTACTTAGATCAGCTTCTGTGTTTTGTTTTTGTTGGTGTTCTGACGTTTGGACTTTTATTCTTGCTATAGGGTAGATGCTGGATACCCCCAGCCCCAAAGCACGTTTTTAAACGCTGATCCTCAGAGTGGTGCTAGCAGGGTTTGTAACTTTAAGGAAGTGGGGCCAGGGGTCTCGCAGATCCTGTGAGGCCGTGAGAGCCTGTGAGGTAAGCGGGTGCTCTCTGCTCTGCACCCCTGTCCTCAGCATCCCCAACAGATGCATGGCAGCACTGGTTACCAGGTCACCGCAGACTCTGAGACCACAGGCTTTCCTCTGTGAGTCGGTTATCTTGGGTGTTCTGTGATGCGATGGTAACTGGCGTAGTTGTTTTCCTAATGTAAACGTGTTAGTCCTGACTTCATTTTCTTGCTGTGTGTGGTGTGCACATATGGGGTGTGTGGCTGCTCTATCCCTGTCATTCCTCTGAGACACAGTCTGCACTGAACTTGGAGGTAGGCTGGTGACAAGAAAACCCCAACAGCCGTCCCACCTGCCCTGCCCTGCCCTGCACAGGCGCCTGTGGCCATGGCCAGCTTCTGTGTGAGGTGCTAGGGATTTTCCCGTGTTCTCCCATTCGCACAGCAAGTGTTCTTACCCGCTGGCCCATCTACACCCCCCTACCCCCACCCCCACCCCGCGCTTGTGTCCAGTCTTGGTATTTAAAAAAGAAATCAGAAAATTGTCATGTCTTCAATATAATATTTTTGTATTAATAGCTAGAACAAATTACTGGTTTTTTGCATTTGAGCCCCAAACTTAGCCAACTTAATTTTCTCAGATGCTCTGCCACTGCTAAGTGAATTTAGAAAATGAATTAGTATCATGAGGTGGAAGAGGGTTACTGGGTGGCGAGTGGGAGAGAGTGTTGTAAGGTGAACTCTGACCTGAGGAGGAAACAAAGGCACAAGTTCCCTGAAGGCAGCAGAAGAGGAAAGAGGAAATGGCCTTTCTGATGGGGCTGTGCTACAGCACTGGGAGGCAGCACAGCTGACCTGGAGTTTGGCATTCTTCAGGGTCTGTGGGGCAGAAGCAGACTTCCCTGACCACCTTTCCTGGACCCCTGTCCATCAGCTGCTGACCCAGCAGATGCGCTTCTTTCTGTGCCCCTGGGGTCTGACCATTGTCTAAATCTACTATTCAATCCATGCCTTTCCCCCTGAATGTTTAATTACACCAAAACAAAGCCAGATTCTTTTGAAAAGTTCTCAGTTTTCAAATGTTCTTCTAGGGTTTCACGCTTGATTTGTTTTTAGAGGTCTGTGCTTTTCCTTGGGATCTTGGGTGGGCTATTGAATGTGTGAAAACTCAGATGATCAGAAATTCAGCATCTTTTTAATTGGGTGGCTGTGTAGACCTGAACAGTTTCGACTGGACAGTGCATTTCAGAGTGTGTGGTTTACAAGCTCCCGTCCCTGTAGAACATGACAGAAACACTGTCCTCTAGTTCCCGCAGCAGACAAGAAAGTAGAGCGCCTGTGTGCACACATACCCTCCATGAGCACACCTAACACAGTTGTGTGCAGTGAGGTGCTAGAAAGTAGAGAGCGCGTGTGCACACATACCCTCCATATGCACACATAGCACAGTTGTGTGCAGCAAGGTGCTAGAAAGTAGAGAACGCGTGTGCACACATACCCTCCATATGCACACATAACACAGTTGTGTGCAGTGAGGTGCTAGAAAGTAGAGAGCGCGTGTGCACACATACCCTCCATATGCACACATAGCACAGTTGTGTGCAGCGAGGTGCTAGAAAGTAGAGAGCGCGTGTGCACACATACCCTCCATATGCACACATAGCACAGTTGTGTGCAGTGAGGTGCTAGAAAGTAGAGAGCGCGTGTGCACACATACCCTCCATGAGCACACCTAACACAGTTGTATGCAGTGAGGTGCTAGAAAGTAGAGAGCGCGTGTGCACACATACCCTCCATATGCACACATAGCACAGTTGTGTGCAGCGAGGTGCTAGAAAGTAGAGAACGCGTGTGCACACATACCCTCCATATGCACACATAACACAGTTGTGTGCAGTGAGGTGCTAGAAAGTAGAGAGCGCGTGTGCACACATACCCTCCATATGCACACATAGCACAGTTGTGTGCAGCGAGGTGCTAGAAAGTAGAGAGCGCGTGTGCACACATACCCTCCATATGCACACATAGCACAGTTGTGTGCAGTGAGGTGCTAGTGAGTTAGCTGGACCCCATGATGGGCAGCTGTTGTACGTGTGCAGTCTCAAAGCTGGGCAAGAAGAAGAGGCTCAATGACATCACTCTGCGCCAAGACAGTGATGTATTGTGTCTGATTTTTCTCTTTTAAGTACACAGTTCTAAGTTTTCTGTGCAGCTCTACAGAACTACCTGTCACCCTTACAAAATAAAAATATCCAAAACTTGATTTATTATTTTATTTAGTGCAGAATCTTACTGAGACAGGAAGTTGCTGGCTACTGTGTTTTGATTTTTTTGATGTGCATTGGTGCTTTGCCTGCTTGTGTGTCTATGTGAGGGTGGAATAGAGTCACAGACAGCTGTGAGCTGCTGTGTGGGGGCTGGGAACTGAATCCAGGTCTTCTTAACCACTTAACTACTGAGCCATCTCTCCAGCCCATGTTTTGGAAATTTTAATGTCCAGTCTTAAGATAAATGTCAGCTGTTTTGTGTGTGTGTGTGTGTGTGTGTGTGTGTGTGTGTGTGTGTGTGTTGCGATGCTCTATTGGTTCTGAGCACTGAACATTCATGGTACCTGGATGGACATTTCAGGTCCTGCTAGGCCATGCTACCACCTCACTACACAATGTTTATCAGCTGAAACACAAAGATGTGACAGCTTTTCCTCGGAATGTACTATGAGCATAACCTTCAGTAAGGAGTTTTTCTGAAATGATATAAAGTTCAGTCAAATAATTTTTTTTAATTGAAAAAAAACTTTCTGCCTCCTCCCAGCCTCCCATTTCCCTCCTCCGTCCCCTCTCCCCCTCCCCCACTCCTCTCCCTCTCCCCCCACTCCTCTCCCCCTCCCTCTCCAGTCTGAAGAGCAGTCAGGGTTCCCTGCCCTGTGGAAAGTCCAAGGTCCTCCCCCCTCCGTCCAGGTCTAGGAAGGTGAACATCCAAACTGGCTAGGCTCCCACAAAGCCAGAACATGGAGTAGGATCAAAACCCCGTGCCATTGTCCTTGGCTTCCCATCAGCCCTCATTGTCCGCCATGTTCAGAGAGTCCGGTTTTATCCCATGCTTTTTCAGTCACAGTCCAGCTGGCCTTGGTGAGCTCCCAATAGATCAGCCCCATTTAAGGGAACCACCTTAGGTTTGGTAAGAGACTTGAACCTAGAGTGGCTCCCAGGTGCCCAGGGCAATGTCCCCAGTTAGTTCCTTGGGCAGCTGAGGATAGGGAACCTGAAATGACCCTATCCTATAGCCATACTGATGAATATCTTGCATATCACCATAGCACCTTCATCTAGCGATGGATGGAGATAGAAACAGAGACCCACACTGGAGCATTGGACTGAGCTCCCAAAGTCCCAATGAGGAGCAGAAGGAGGGAGAACATGAGCATGGAAGTCAGGACCACGAGAGGTGCACCCACCCACTGAGTCAAATAATTTTAATTTATATTTTTTCCACTTAAAAAAGAAACATACAGAAACTTAAGAATTTGTCAAGGCTGGGAAGATGACTTTGCATATAAGAGCTCCTTCCACCAAGTCTGAGAGCCAGAGTTCGGTTCCCAGAACCCACATAGTAGAGAGGGAAAACTGACTTCCACAAGTCTCTGACTGCTCCATGCACCATGGTATGTGCATGTATGGATCACACACACACACACACACACGAGAACCGAGTGAGAGGAGAGTGCATGTGGAGCCTGTGGCCCTGGGAAGTGGCACACACACACACACGAGAACTGAGCTGAGAGGAGAGTGCATGTGGAGCCTGTGGCCCTGGGAAGTGGCACATACACACACACACACACACACACACACACACACACGAGAACCGAGCTGAGAGGAGAGTGCATGTGGAGCCTGTGGCCCTGGGAAGTGGCACACACACACACACACACACACACACACGAGAACCGAGTGAGAGGAGAGTGCATGTGGAGCCTGTGGCCCTGGGAAGTGGCAGGATGCAACATGGGTTCTCTACGTTGTCTCCGTGCCTCAGAGGAGCTGCCCACGTGCTGGGCACCGTTGCTGCCTCTGTTCAGATTTCCTCACACTCCTTGGTTATTTCTGCTTTACCTTCGCCTAAGGTAAAGCAGAGCCAGTCTGGCTGCTTCACTAGTGACCTTCGCACTGTTTTGATGAACTTATTTTAAGAGAGAAAAGCTTTATGTGTGATATGGAACATCTTTTCTGAGACAATTTCATACAATACTGGTTAATGTTTTCACTTCTAAGTGGTATTAGACACAGTTTTTATAATTGTTTTTCTATCTCCTTTTCCATAAATATGATTTGCTTGGCTATTTCCCTAAATGTTTAAACAAAACACTATCTGGGAGACTGCTTCAGTAACTGTTGTGTTTAAACTCCAGGAAGCTGCAGAGTACGGATGAGAGAGTAGCATCCGTGTCTGGATACCACCTGGGTGTCATTTCTGAGGTTCACACTGCGATGTTTCATAGGCTCCAGAGCGTCTACTAACGGTGTGACTTAGCAGCACTGAGGACTCTGAGCAGTCAGAGGAAGGGCTCTGATGCTGAGCACCTTTGAGTCCTCCCACTCAGAGTCCCCAGTGTGCCTGTGCTTCTCCTTACCACCATCTGTGCGGTTACTGTCCGGTTCTACAGACGTGGGTGCTGTGTCCACCTGTGTCGTCACTGTGACAAAGGACTCGGTTTGTGGAGAATTAGGAGGCCAAAAATGAGAAACATTTCCAGGGGTGGGGGAAGTACAGTTGGAGAAGCTCAGAGCTGTGATCTCTTTAGTAGGACTGTATTTGGAAAAAGGTTTCCTGTGGTGATAGTGTACAGAGTGATGTGCAAGCAGAGGCAGCGTGGACAGCGATGAGCTAGCAGGCAATTGCCGTGCAGCAGTTTGGTCCAGTCGTCTGGATCTGGAAGTCCACGTGCCCCCCTGTCAGTGCTAAGAAAAGACACCATGGTCCATTACCGCGAGCATCTCTACTGCAGGTAGAGGAAGCCATTGCTGCTCTGCAGCATGAGCCAGGCTCACAGACACACTGCGCAAACGTCCGTGTGCTCACACCTGTCGTGGTGGTTGCCTTTGCAGAGCACCAGGTCTAGAAGAGCACTTGGTCTTGGAGGTGCATAGGTAGATGCGTTCATTTTGCCAAATTCTTACCTAGGATACCTGAGTTTTCTCTAATATGTTATACTTCAATAAAAATGTTTCTTTTAAAGACCAGTTTTTATCAACCACTAAGCTTGTGTGTACTGTTAGGATACCATTTCCAGCCTTCTCTCATCCAAACAGCCATTATTACCATGCTGCCATTCACCCGTCAGACTCTGGGGTGAGGTAGTATTTGTACTCAGACCCTAACATGTACCCTGCTTAGCTGAGATAAGTGGCTTTGGGAGGCACTGTTCCCCCAGAAACCCCATGCCATGCATCGCTCCCTCCCTCCCAGCCTTTGGCTGTGAGTTCCATCCATCTGACTGCAGCAGCCATGGCCCTGAAGCGTCCTTCAGAGCTAGTGTTATGTAGTAAGGAGGTGAGCAGGCCTGCTTTTCATCCCACCCGGTTCCTGCATGGTTAGCTTTACACCCAAAATAACAACACACAAACTGTATTCTTTTAAACACTGCTTGGCCCATTAGCTCTAGCCTCTTACTGGCTAATTCTCACATCTTGATTAACCCATTTCTAATAATCTTTGTAGCACCACGAGGTGGTGGCTTACCAGGAAGAATCTTAACCTGTGTCCATCTTGTAGAGGAGAGCTATAGCATCTGCCTTACTGCCTTCTTCCTCCCAGCATTCTGTTCTGTCTTTCCCGCCTACCTAAGTTCTGACCTATCAGGCCAATCAGTTTTTTTTATTAATCAACCAATGAAACAACAGATAAAGACCCTCCTACATCAGTGTTAGAACTGGCTGTCACAGGAACTGTGCACATCTCTCCTGAAACAGTGTTAGTGGGTACACATGCCCACTTCATAAGCGCTTACTGGCACTGTCAAACCTGCCGCTTCCTAGCAGGGTCAGCCTGGGTGAGCGTCCAAGTGCTCTCTGCCTCAGTTTCCTTACTTGTTTAATTCATGTTGTGAATTAAACTCAGATGGGTGATGAAAGGTTAGAGACAGACACACAGAGTTGACTGGCAGACTCTGTCACAGAAAGACTTAGTGCTTCCTCCTGCTGTTCCTGAGCACATTGCCCTTAGGTTGTCTTTTTGTCCTGAGTAAAAAAAAAAAAGCCCAGGAGTTCCCTACTCAAGGAGAATGCCCACGGGGTTGTCCTTAAATCTGCCTTCTCCGCAGGTTTTCAGTAGAAGTACCTGACATTTGCTCATTAATGGAAGAGCACCCTACGGTGGCATGTGGGTGGTGCGTGCTGTCACCACAGGGTCTTTGGGGTACAAGCCGCAGTGGGAGAGGCTGCCCACGCACACCGTCTCTAGGGGTTAAGAGTATCCTGGGACCCGACAGAGGCACACTACAGGACAGACAGCTTTTCATGCTCCCTTTAATAAACTACTGCAACAAACAGGTCCCAGAAGTTCATTGTTTTTATATTTTTTATTTAAGGGCTTTTGTGCCAAACAGTAGGGAAAGCAGCAGCTGTGTATGGCTTTCTTATGCCAATGCGCTATCCCTGACTCTTGAGAGAAATAACCTGCTTGGCATCTCTGCTGGGCACGTTTTATAATATATACACAGCCGTGTCACGTGGTGCTGGACATTGTCTCTGCTGGGCACTGTTTTATAATATATACACAGCCATGTCATTGGCATCTCTGCTGGGCACTGTTTTATAATATATACACAGCCGTGTCACATGGTGCTGGACATTGCCGTGGTTCTTTTCCAGTTGGTTTCAGTGAACTCTGAGCCACCATGGACTTTGGATGTGATTTGCTTGTCCCCCAAAGGAGTGTGTGTTGGAAGCCTGCTTCCTAGAGTTGCCTATGATCCGAGACTTTGGACCTTTGAGAGGTGGGGCACCATGGAGTTGCCTTCAAAAGGAGTCAAGGTATCCTACCACGCCCCGGTTATTTCTGGCAAGAGCGTTGTTGAAGCACTCTCAGCACATCTGGGACCCTTGCTTCCCATCCACTTGGCTCTGCTACTGTGGTACCTTCCATAGTGATGCCACCAGAGGACAGACTTGTGGAATAATAGAAATCAGACTAGCCCAGCATCCTCCGTATGCCTGGAGGACCTACCCCATGAAAAACCCCTTCACCAGGTAGAGCCATCTGCTCTGGGCATTCAGTCATTGCTAGGTCAGTGATCTGAGGGGTAGGGATAGTGCGGCTAGAATGTGGAGAAAGAGAGGAGGAGGGGAATGGACAAGGTGCTGGAAGTGGTGCGGCACCCCTGTCAGAGTTGACCCCCAGAAAGCTAGGGACGTCGGGAACCGCTTGTAGTGCTGCTCACACGGAGGCTGTGGGCTATGCCCACTGTGCTGCTTTCTTGTCCCGCTGCCCCATGCAGAGAGCTTGGTGTGGCAGTGTTCTCTGTCAGCCAGAAAAAAGGCTAGTCTAACAACGGTTCTGTGGTCCTTTAGGGTGTTAGAAGTAGTTGGGGATAATGACAGGCTTAGTTTGTCAGTGTAGTAGAAAGAGACCAGTCAACAGAGTTCACTTTGGAGATCACTCTCAGTTATCCATACGCCTGTCTTCCAAAATGGATAAACATAAAGATTTTGCTCATTTTTGAATTATGGTTATTATATAGAAATTCTGCATTTGTCCTTAGATTCTAGTTAAAAAGCAAATTTTACCCATTTAAAAGACAATTGTGTGTGTGTGTGTGCCTTTCTGTCTGTCTGTCAGTCGAACTGAGTATATGCACAAATGTGTGTGCAGGCCAGAACAGGGCATTGGACTGTGGGTGTTGGCAAGCCATTTAACACTGTACAAGGATGGGAACTCTAGCCCCCAGGATAGAGCAGCATCCTTGGGTCCCAGTCGCTGTCTCCCCAGCTCAGCATAGGCTCCGCACAGAGAAGCATCTCTCCTTGGTTGTTTAAGCACTGTGCTTCCGAAAGGAACGTTTGGTCCTGATTGAGGAGCTGCTTGTTAACAGCACTGGGTATGGAGTTAATCTCAGTGCAGCTGTGGAATCAGAATCGTATATGGCTTAGGAAAATGGGTGTGTCAGTGTGTCAGGACACTATCCAGGATGAGCGTGGAAAAAAGAAAAGCCTTTTGTAGTGCCAAAGTAAGAAATGAGATTAAAACCTAGGTACTGCTTGCATTCACGGGAAAATGTAAGGAAGGAGCCATCAGGATGGCTCAGCAGGTTAAGGAGCTTGCTGTCAGTCTCGGACCTCTGGTAGAAAAGGAGAACCATTTCCTACAAGTGTTCTCCCACAGACGCACACACACGCACATGAAGATGGAAGTTACAAAATAATCCCACACTAGCTCAGAATTGCATATAATAAAGGGTTATTTATTTAGGGGTAGACTCCCAGATCACAGTCCTCTGCATGAATGGGGAACAGGAATGGAATCCAGAAGCCAGGAGGGAGAGAGCAAGCATGTGCTTTCTATAGGCATTCATAGTATAAGAGGCCACGCCCAAGTGGGCTGGTAACTTAAAGGCCACTGGCTGAAGTAGTTCCTACAGCACACACACACTAAATGTAATAGAAACTTCTTTAAAGTTTAAGAAAAAAAGACACTTCTTAATAGAAGAATTAGTATTTTAATTCCAGTAACTTTATCTGACTCAGAATGTTTTATACTAAATGTGATCAAAATTTTAAATAGTAATCCTTTAAACAATCTTAGGTTGAAGCTGGGCATGTTGGCACTTGCCTTTAATCCCAGCACTCAGAGGCAGAGGCAGGCGGTGTGGGTCTCTATAAGTTTGAGTCCAGCCTGGTCTACAAAGTGAGTTGTTACACAGAGAAATCCTGTCTCAAAAAACCAAAAAAGAAAAAAAATTTTTAAGTTGTTGACTGTTCTTAGATACATGATACAGTAACCTAAAATGTCCCTTATTTTAAGTGGTCTTATTTTTCCAAGATGTTTTATTGCTAATGACTTTCTGTATAATAGAAGTTTCTAATTTTTGGAAGCATTTTCATTTCTATGTACAGGAGTCACTTGAGCTTGTACTGCTTGACCATATTAATCAATCATCCTGGGCTCTAGAGCCTGACTATAGAGGTGGGGAAAGGCAGGGAAGACCTGCCACGCAGTGGGCAGAGCTGAACCCCCACAAGCAGAACTGTGGTCCTTACCATTTCTAGGGGCCTCCACGCCTACCAGGGCTGGGACACACTTCCCTTTTATATGCAGGCATGGATTGCAGCCTCTAGCTTGTCTTTGGGGGGGGGGGGGGCGGCATTACAGGCATTTCTGTAGTGTGAATGTGAAGTCTGGTCCCTACAGGCCTGTGTGTCTGAACTCTTGGTTCTGAGAGATTATGCAGCCTCTGACATGACACCTAGCAAGCAGCTGTGGGGCTGTCAGAGTAGGTTTAAGGACTATATACCAGCTCCATTTTACCCTAGATAGAGTTCCCGATCCACCGAGATGTTAGCAGACTGCCTCACACATGAGCTACCATGAAGCCTCCATGTCTTCTCTTCCACGAGGGAGCCAGAATGAGTCGAAGTAAATCCTTACTCCCTTAAGTTGCTTGCTGCAGGTTTCCTGTCATGGTAGTGAAAATATTAGTAACAGACTTTCTTCCCCCATGACAAATTGCTGATTTACATTTAATACAAGTTCTCCTTTTTCTCTATTGTGAGACATTAGAACCTTTATCTTGTGTTAATGACCCAGCCTTGGCCATAAGCTCCTTCTGTGCTTGCTCCTCCTGTCCCAGGAGTTAAGTTTGCTTTGTCATTGTCACAGAGATGCTGTCTCTGCATGCGCAGCACAACGCCTGTCCTCTGTGAGGTCTACGTGACATTCATCTAGTCAGCAGCAGTTTGTAAATCTGCGCCTGTTTCAGATGCTGTAGTGAAAACCACTCAGTCCACATTCTGTTCCATTCACACCGAGTGTCTCTGTCTGGTGTATTTTTCTCCATCAGTTACATTAGGCTCTAGACAGCTCATTGCTGTGCCTGAGGGTGGGGCAGTTCATCCAGGGAAACCAACAGTGAAAATACAAACCAGCACAACAGCCAGCCAGAGGAAGACTGCTTTCTGCCAGTTCAGGAGCTGAAAAGTGAGAGGGCCAGCGTTCCATCTGCACAGCTAAGACTTCCTGCTGTGCTGCTCCTGGCCTGTCCTCAGGTGACTGCCAGAACACCAGTCACCCATGCCTGCTCTTGTGAGATGCCTCCACACACATAGATACTTGACCACAGAAGGCTTCTTCACAAGCAATGGTTTGTAGCTAAAGAAACTTCTTCTCCGAGCCATTTTCATACCCTACTGAGTCCAAAGTAGCTCAGCCAAAGACTCTACCAAAACCTAAGAGGCCAGAATTGCACACGTAAAAACCTTGTGAGAAAAACAGGCCCTCAGGTGTGCTGCTGTCGGAGGGCTTCACCGTGTCACTGTTCCCTTTCAAAATTCTACCTAGGAGCAGCGGGGCTGCTTCCCACCCGGCTAGCTTTACCTGAAATAATTACACAGAAACTGTATTCTTTTAAACACTGCTTGGCCCATTAGTTTTAACCTCTTATTGGCTAGCTCTTACATATTGATCTAACCCATTTCTAATATTCTGTGTAGCACCATAAGCTGGCTTACCAGGAAAGATCTTAACCTGCATCTGTCTGGAGTGGGAGAATCATGGCGACCGCTTGACTTGGCTTCTTTCTCCCAACATTCTGTCTGTCTACTCTGCCTACCTAATTTTCTGTCCACTAAAGGGCCAAGGCAGTCTCTTTATTTAACCAATAAAATTAACACAAAACAAAAGACTCTCCCCCATCACTTTAACAACTACTCACCCACATGCAGCTTGGTGTAGACTTCCAGTTTCCCCTGTGGTCAAGTCTGGGGACTGGGCATAGAGCCGGGATCAGACTTCAGAAGGTGTAGAGGAAACTTCAGGTTTCAGTTCCTGGAGAGTTATGCTAGGGTCTTCTGCTGGGAGGATGGGGAAGCTCGTTCTTAGGTGAGCTCACAAATAATGCAGTGGTGTTTAATGGAGCTGAGATGAATATAGTGTAGCCCCAAACCTGACAGAAGCCATGTCTTCGTCTCCATGTGTGAAAACAAAACTGCAAAAACTGGTCCCGCCAGCCCTGGTCAGAGCCCTGTGCTCCAAGAATGAGACGCTATGAGTCTGTGTGATCAGCAGTGTCCCTGACAGCGGAAGTGCATGTGTTTGTGTTTAGTGCAGTAACTTAATGATTGAAAGTTCAAAGTGAAACCCTATCCTGAGTGAGATAAGCCAGACCCAAAAAGAGGAACATGGGATGTACTCACTCATATTTGGTTTCTAGCCATAAATAAAGGACATTGAGCCTATAATTCGTGATCCTAGAGAAGCTAAATAAGAAGGAGAACCCCCAAAAAAAAAACATATAGGCATCCTCAGGAATATTAACCTTCATCAGGCAATGAAAGGAGACAGAGACAGAGACCCACATTGGAGCACCGGACAGAAATCTCAAGGTCCAAATCAGGAGCAGAAGGAGAGGGAGCACAAGCAAGGAACTCAGGACCACGAGGGGTGTACCCACACACTGAGAGAATGGGGATGTTCTATCGGGAACTCACCAAGGCCAGCTGGCCTGGGTCTGAAAAAACCTGGGATAAAACCGGACTCGCTGAACATAGTGGACAATGAGGACTACTGAGAACTCAAGAACAATGGCAATAGGTTTTTGATCCTACTGCACGTACTGGCTTTGTGGGAGCCTAGGCAGTTTGGATGCTCACCTTACTAGACCTGGATGGAGGTCGGTGGTCCTTGGACTTCCCACAGTGCAGGGAACCCTGATTGCTCTTTGGGCTGATGAGGGAGGGGGACTTGATTGGGGGAGGGGGAGGGAAATGGGAGGCGGCGGCGGGGAAGAGACAGAAATCTTTAATAAATAAATAAATTTAAAAAAAAAACTCTTGACATTATACTGATGAACAAATTGAGAAGAGAGACACCAGCATGGCATTGAGCAAGTCTTTAGACCTGGGACACAATTAAAAGTTAGGAGCCATTTACCCTGCGGAGTTCTGCCCCATAAAGCAAGCCTGGACTTCAATCACAGTGGGACATTTTAGTATTATGCTATAGTTCACATAATATAGGGAAAGTTTCCTTTTTAAAAAGACGATATTTTACCTTTTTGTTTATTTGTTTGTTTGTTTTCTAGCTTGTAATATAGAATCTGTCTTTTCTGTGTTGTCAGAGCCAGAGCCATGACCTGAACCCTGATGACCGCTGTCAGGGCCTCTGAGTGACTGGCAGGTGCACCATGGAACTGAAAGTGTGGGTGGATGGAGTTCAGAGAATCGTCTGCGGTGTCACTGAAGTCACAACCTGCCAGGAGGTTGTGATAGCCTTAGCCCAGGCTATAGGTGAGTAAAACCCATCAAGTGCTCATGGGTGTGGAGATGCACGCATGAGTTAGCTTTCTCGGCGTCTTGATAAAATACCTCAGATTAGCCTAAGCAGGAGGCTTTGGCTCAGAGTTTCAGAGGATTCAGCCTATAGTTTCTTGGCCTAAGATGTCTGGGCAGAACATCCAGGTAATCAAAGTACATGGGGTGCAGGGAGAAGGGGAGGGGAGAAAGGGAGGGAGGGAGGGAGGGGTAGGAACCTTGTTTCCTTCCCAGCAGCACCCACTACAGGACCTCATTCCTGCACTGACTTTTCTCCCTGCCTGCAGCCTCCTCTTCACTGCATATTTCCCTTTCACCCTCAGGCTTCACTCCTTGACCTCACAGAATGGCCTTTGGGGACTCTGACATTGACACATGTTCTGGCTTCCCAGGCTTTTCTTCAACACCCGGATGGAAGTTTCCATTATCCCTAACTCTTACGTTCTGCATGCCTGTAAAACCAGCACCAATTGGATGATACCAATTCTGCTGGCAGCCCAAGCAGCAGCTGGGCCTCTTTGGACCACAGTTGCAACACCTCTGCGTCCTTGGGCAGTTGTGCACAGTGACAGTCCTGAGGGAATACTTCCCAGGCAGCCAAAAGGTGCGCTCCTTCCAAGAAAAAGCTCTCAGGTGATGCTACCATTTCCACTCTTCACTCTGAGGGTGGTTTGGCCAGGTCCTGAGGTTCTGTCAGGGCACCTCCTGTTGACGCCGCACACGTACTGGCTTCTGTAGTCGGTAGCCGTGCCCTTGTCTGCAGCACCCTCCTCTAGCCATTGCCCTGTGTCCAAACCTCACTCTGCTTCTTCCTTCCAGTTCCTGCTGTAAGCCTGGCTCCAGGCGGCTAGTGATACCTGTGCCATCGCTCACATGCTGTGCTGTCCTAAAATGCTCTCCGCCAGAGTAAATATGCCATCCTGTTTAAATCCACCTCCCGAAAGTCTCAAAGTATGAACAAAATGTAGACAAGTTATTTGCCACAACATAACATAAATGACTTCTAATCCAGTTCCCATGAGTGTTGTTCCCATCTGAAACTTCTGGGCATGCCTTGTCCACATTCCCCTGGAATTCTGCTCTTCTGAGCTCCTACCAAAACCACCATAACTCTGATTTACAGCATGTTAAGATTTTTTTCCCCTGCCTATTTCTCTAAACTCTTCTAAATTCACCCCACAAACTACTTCTAAAGGACTTAAAAACCACCTGGTCAGATGGAATGGTAGCAGTGACCCCATTCTTGGCATCAGTTTTCTGTGTTAGTTACTTTGCCCAGTTATTACCAAAACTTCACGTGAGTAGTATGGTTTGTGTCATAGTTCCAGGGCATCAGTCCATTGTGATGGGGAAGGATGTGGCTGTCTTATCACTGTTCTGTTGCTATGAAGAGACACCGTGACCAAGGCAACTATTAGGAGAGAAAGCATTAACTGGGGCTTGCTTTCAGTTTCAGAAGTTTAGTCCATTTTCATGTGGCAGGGAGCACAGCAGATGCAGCAAGTATGGTGTACGCATGCAGAAGTAGTTGAGAGCTACATTCCGATCTGCAGGCAGAGACTGGGCCTGGCAAGGATTGGGAAACCTCAAAACCCACCTGCAGTGATGCAATTCCTCCAGCAAGGCCACACCTACTCTATTGAAGCCACACCTCCTAATCCTTCTCAAATAGTGCCACCCCCTGCTCACTATTATTCAGATATGTGAGCCTATGGAAGTGATTCTTACTCAAACCACCACAGTGTCCAAGTCAGAAAGGTTTACAGAAGTGGTCCCAAAGGACGTGACCCCATGGACCAACTTCCTCCAACTCAATAATACAACCATAAGTCCATCAAAGGATGAATTCGTCTATTTGGTGAGGGCCCTAATCATCACCTCTAAAAATGCCACCACAGACACCACAGACCTGTGCTCTGCTAACTGAGGCTCTCCTGCCCATCAAGTGCACCTTACCCCATGTGTGGTGCACACTGCGTTCTTCTCCAGTGGGCTTTCAGGCACACTGTGTGTCAGGCTGTGGTAAGGCTTGCGCTCTGAACCTCCCTCATGCTACCTTGTGTCTGAAGTCTGTACGGCCTACTCCTGATGTTTGTCTTCAATAGTGATTTTTTTTTATTGTAGATGTTTCCTAATCCAGAGCAGACTCCTAGCTCCCAGAACCCCTTCTGAGTTAAACTCTACTTATTGTCAATTTCTGAATACATTTAAAATAAAGAATAAAGTAAATTAGGCAGTGTGTCTTTATTAAATAGAAATGTGGACTTTTTTTTAACATAATGAAGATGAAGTTGCCCTGTTTCATGCCCTGAAGTCCATGTTTCCAGCCACATTTCCTGGGTCTGTCTTCTGTCTTTCCTCCTATTCTGTTTCAGCTTTCCCTCTAATTTATTTATTTATTTATTTATTTTTTTGGTTTTTCGAGACAGGGTTTCTCTGTGGCTTTGGAGCCTGTCCTGGAACTAGCTCTGTAGACCAGGCTGGTCTCGAACTCACAGAGATCCACCTGCCTCTGCCTCCCGAGTGCTGGGATTAAAGGCGTGAGCCACCATCGCCCGGCTCCCTCTAATTTATTTTAAGCTTTTCTTTAAAAGTACTTCTTTGAAAAAAAGAAAACAAATTTAAAAATAAAAGTATATACATACACATACATGTCTTTGTGTGTGTGTGTGTGTGTGTGTATGTGTATGTTTGTATACACACACCTCCGTATAAAAGCTTTCCATGGTAGTAGGGATTGAACCCAGGGACTCAGGAGTGCTGAGCAGGTGCTCTTTCACTATTGTGGGAAGGTCTCTTGTTGGTTCACGGCTGCTCAGCCCCGAAATAAACACACAGAAACTATATTACTTAAATCACTGTGTGGCCCATTAGCTCTAGCTTCTTACTGGCTAACTCTTCATTAATTTAACCTATCTCCATTAAACTGTGCATCACCATGAGGTCGTAGCCTACTAGCAAAGTTTCAGCACGTCTGTCTCTGGTGGCAGCTCCATGGCTTCTCTTAACTCTACCTTCCTTCTCCCAGCAATCATTTTAGTTTTCCCTGCCTACCTCTGTTCTTTTGCCCTATCACAGGCCATGACAGTTTCTTTATTAACCAATGGTATTCACAGCATACAGAGGGGAGGGAATCCCACATCATGCCTCTGTCCCAAAACCTGTTTGTCATTCCTGTTTTGAGACAGGGTTACCACCAACTTACCCAGGCTGACCTTGGAATACTCTGTACTCCAGGCAAGTCCTGAACTTGCAATCCTCCTGCCTCAGTCTCCTTAGTTGCTGGAATTATAGGGCTGAGCCACTAGGCCCTGTTTAAGATTTTATCAGAATTTATATATACTTATTAGATGCTTTAGATTAGTTTTTGGAACACAATGAAGGCATAAACCTCTATCTCCATAAAACCAAGTAATGTGTTCAAAGTTTCTATTTATAAATCTGCCATTTAGCAAACATGATTAAGAGGAAATTGCATCCTCTTAGCAGGACCTGCTAGGTGCTCGGCTATTCTCTGTCCCTGAGCTCCTAGTCAGAGGTTGATAGCAGACGCATGTCAAGTCAGTTCAGGATTGGAACAGGTCACCGCTCTCAGCACACTCATCTTTCTTTTCCGTAGGTCTGCAGCCTCACTGTATTAAAGCAGTGCTGGAAATGCTGAATACAGAGCTCCTCTGAGGAGGAGCTGGCCTGGTGACTGGCCTGCAGCTGCTTCCTGTCCGCCACATTCTAACTGCTCCCGCTACTTAAAACCATAATCAGCGTTTTATTTGCCCTTGTTTATTTATGTCACACTTGTCTAACAGGCAGCTTAGATGCTCAGTGCCACAGATATCTAGACGGGTAGGTAGCATGATGAACATTCAGGCTATGTCGGTTTATTCTTCTTATGTCCCGCTTCTGAATCGCTGGGGGCACTTTGTACCCACACACCCCGATGCCCGTGTGTTGACCCAGAAACAGAGAAAACAGTGTGTGTCAGCAGCTCGTGATGCTGCTCCTATGCCCCCACTGCAAGATGGCAGAGCCAGGCCTCTCCTTTCTAGGACAGTAACTACTACTGTTTGCTTTCTTTGATGTGTGGGGCACATATGCATACGTGTGTCACCTGCATGTATAAAGGTCGTTTCTCATGACCTCCCTAGCATTTTGTCGAGACAGTTTCTCACTGTCCCAGACTCCACAAGGGTCACACGTGTGTCCTGTTGTCCATGGTGTTTTGTGGGCTCTGGGCTCTGAACTTAGGTGCTCATGTGTGTCAGCTGCTGTTTACTGACTACTGTCCTTCTCAGCGCCTCATGTACGCGCTTAACAAACTCAGAATAGCACCCACCTCAAATAATGTGTTCACACCCGTAATATTACATTGTCTTTTTTTCTTTCTGTACTATATTTATCTATTTATTTATACATCTATTTATTTGGGGAGAAGGGCAGCAAATATACCAAAACTCACATGTGGAGTGTTGGCGGGAGGCCGCTCGTTCATTTCCCAGCAGTCCAGACTCCCAAAATAACCACACAGAAACTATATTATTTAAATCACTGCTTGGCCAATCACTTAAGTGTATTGTTAGCTAGCTCTTATATCTTTGGTTAACCCATTTCTATATTTTTATATTTTACCACAAGGCTCATGGTTTACCAGCAAGGTTCCACCTGGTGGTTCCATGGCGACTCCCTGACTCTGCCTACTCTCCCTCATATATATATATATATATATATATGAGAGAGAGAGAGATGTAGATATAGATATATAGACATATAGATATATAGATATATCTTCCAACTTTTCCGACTTGGCTATATTCTGTTATTGGCCAAAGGCAGCTTCTTTATTTATGAACCAATAAAAGCAGCCCACAGACAGAAGGACCTCCCACACCATGGAGGCCGGAAACATTTCAGGATCAGCTCTTTGTTTCCACCTTGTGTGTGCCCAGGGTCACCAGGCTTGGTGACAAGTATCTTTACCCACTGAGCCCTCATTCTGGCCCTATATTATCTTTTGAAAGTTTACTTCAATCCTGTAATTAGTGGATAAAGCATATTTTTTATTTAAATGATTTTACTGTTTTGTCTCTAACAATAAAATCTAAATTTGGGGTTTTTTAAGAACCTTTGAAACTATTCTTGTCAACATTAAACCAGACTTATCTTCAGACCCCGTTTTACAGGAAGTTATTAGGAAGGGGCAGCTTCACTGGGCAGCTTCAGTTGTGTGAGCTGTAGGCCAGCTGAGTGCTGGGGAGCCCTGAGACCTGGGTACTGCAGTAAGCTAGGGCTGGTTCTCCACTAACCCTGGTCTGTCTTGTCAAGGCTGACACAGTGAGAATCTGTGCGGCTTTAACTTCTGGGACCTTCCCTCTTGGCTGCGGGGAAGCGTTCCTAGCGCTTCCCTTTGTTCAGTCTTACCCCAGAAGTCCTGAGCGCTTAGATGTCTGACCAGAGTATAAAATTCTTAGTCAGGGGAATAGAAAGTGAACTTCCCAGCAACTCAGAGGGTTGAGATCTGAACACCATGCTGTCCGTCAGCTGCCAGAGGCGCCTGGACTCTCAGCGCTGGCATTTCCGTGCTGACCTAGAGCAAATGTCAGTTTTGTCTGTTGCGCCATTTATCACTCCTGTCCCACTATGACAGAATATCCTGGTCCTTTCCAGGTCGAACCGGAAGGTACACCCTAATAGAAAAATGGAGAGATACGGAAAGGCACTTGGCACCACACGAAAACCCCATCATATCCTTGAACAAGTGGGGGCAGTATGCTAGCGACGTACAGCTCATCTTGCGTCGGACTGGGCCATCTCTCAGTGAGCGACCCACCTCAGACAGTGTGGCCCGGATTCCTGAAAGAACTTTGTACCGACAGAGCTTGCCCCCCTTAGCCAAACTGCGGCCTCAGGTGGACAAGTCGATCAAAAGAAGAGAACCTAAAAGGAAATCACTAACCTTCACAGGAGGTGCCAAAGGGCTGGTGGACATTTTTGGGAAAGGAAAGGAAACTGAGTTTCGGCAGAAGGTGCTGAGCAGCTGCAGAAGCACTGCGGAGGAGCTGAAGCGGCTGATCCGGCTCCAGACAGAGAAGCTACAGGCCATTGAGCAGCAGCTGGAGTCCAGCGAGCTCGAAATACGGTTCTGGGAGCAGAAGTACAACTGCAGCCTGGAAGAGGAGATTGTCCGCCTGGAGCAGAAGATCAAGAGGAATGATGTGGAGATCGAGGAGGAGGAATTCTGGGAAAATGAACTGCAGATCGAACAAGAAAATGAAAAGCAGCTGCAGGACCAGCTTGAGGAGATACGGCAGAAAGTCACGGACTGTGACAGCAAACTGAAGGACTACCTGGCGCAGATCCACACCATGGAGAGCGGCCTCGAAGCGGAGAAGCTGCACCGGGAGGTTCAGGAGGCACAGGTCAATGAGGAGGAGATGAAAGGGAAGATTGAAAAGGTCAAGGGGGAGATGGACCTTCAAGGGCAGCAGAGCCTGAGGCTGGAGAATGGCATCCGAGCCGTGGAGAGGTCTTTGGGGCAGGCTACCAAGCGCTTACAGGTAAGGCTATCTCTGAGCAGGATACCTCATCCTTGTAAGGGGAAGCTTAAGACAGACCCAGCTGTGGCTCTGCAGCCCAGGCGCTCTCGGGGACCTAGGAACCTTATAGACTGAGAAGTTCATGAGAGTCTTGCTCGCTTCGTGCTATAATAAGAGTTAGCAGATTCAGCTCCAACACCTCATCAAAACAAGAGCTCTAGCTCTTGTGAGCCAAATTGCTCTTAATGTGCGGACGGTCATAAAGTGCATAGGAGGGCATTTGTCACAAGATCAGCAAGACTGATGTAGCACTGAGGTGTGTAGAAACAGTACTTTTGATGGCAGACTAACACCGTACATTTTTTTTACACGAGTGTGTGGCCGCATCCAGAAGGGACGCCTCCTGTTTAGGAGGATGGGCAGAACTCTCTTTAGCCACCCTGTGCACAGAACCAAGAGTGTCAAATGAGTCCCGAAAGCAGGCCCCATCCCTCAGCCCCTCCCTCCCCTGCAGCAGCAAGGCAGCCCCACCTACACAGCACCTTACAGATTAGCTGGTGTTTTCCTACCAGGACAAGGAGCAGGAGCTGGAGCAGTTGACCAAAGAGCTGCGGCAAGTCAACCTCCAGCAGTTCATCCAGCAAACAGGGACGAAGGTCACCGTGCTGCCAGCTGAGCCCACTGAAATAGAGGCCTCCCAGGCAGACATAGAGACAGGTAAGGTCTTCCTCTGTCCTCCCTGAAGTCACTACAGTGATGTCCTTCTTGTTTCTGGGGGATCTGTTTATTTGGATGGACATATGGTTTATTTTAAACTGCTTCTGTATGGACCTGTTTACCAAAATATAAATATGAATATGAATATGGGTCATGTTAATTTGCATCCTAACTTCTCCTGACTCCCCCTCCTCTCCTGAGTCTCTGTTTATCATCTGTTCTGTAATTGGAACTTCCCATCTTGTGCTGTGGCCCCAGCAACTGGGAGAAGCTGCAGAGCAAAGCCCACTAGACTTTGGGAACAGGCTCCTGACCAGAGTTCCTGCCTTCTCCTTCCCAGTCCCTGCCTTCTTCCCAGATCTCCTGCCTTCTCCTTCTCAGTCCCTGTCTTCTTCCCCTGCTTCTGGCTGCAGTGTGGCCTTCTCTCTGTAATTCTTTGGGGTGGGAAGTTACTAAGTTTTCTGGTTAGCCAATTCACCAGATGACTGCCTGTTCCCTGTTTAGAAGCGCCATTCCAGTCTGGGTCCCTGAAGCGACCTGGTTCTTCACGGCAGCTCCCCAGTAATCTTCGTATTCTGCAGAACCCCATCTCCTCTGGATTTAATCCTGAAGGCATCTATGTATAACATTGTCTTCAGGGGAAAGGTCCAGCCAAGGTACCGAGGACAGTAAATCCTTCAGTGTGTGCCAACTGAACGAGGGTCTATCCCAGGCCACTCTACCCTCTCCAATTGCAGACCACTTGAGCCTTGTGCACTGACGCCGAACACGGAGCTGTTCACACTTGCAGTATTGATGCACTGTCTAGCAGCTGACATGCAAAGCCTTCATTTTTATTTGTAGTATTCTGAGGACATTAGAAAAGTATTAGCCTATGTTTATACATGAATAAACCCTGAATTAAAGAGTAAAGTTATGTAACTGTTTAGTTTAATTTATTCCATGTAACTGATTGATGTATGAATGTTGCTGTTTAATATTTTATTAATCCTTATCCTGTGACTTAATTATGTTAACTGTTGTGGGCTTCTAACTGTGCATGTTGGCAGATTCCGTCCGAGCTTTGCTCATGCATAGCTATGCAGCCTCCTGGGACGCTTACCATCCAGACTGACTCCAGCGCAGCCAGCTGCACTTAATGCTGGGGCTTCTCCCCACCCCCGCTTTCTCTCTGCCCTGGAAGCTGAGCGTTTCTTTACAGTATTTCCCAATGTAAATTACCATATACCATCACAGAAACAGCTTTAATGGGGTAACTGTTCATATAAAATGCTTGTGGTCATAGACTGCCAGCAGGTCAGCTGATGGCTGCCCATGGGTTTCCTGGTACACGCTAAGGTCTTCCTGTCTTACGCTCCCATGATGTGAGGAGGAGAGAGCCCTGAAGATGGGGATGCCGTACTTTGGGAATCATGGGATACATTTCAGAGCAACCCACTTCCTCTGTGTAGTCCGTGCCATGCCAGCAGGGGTAGGTGCCGTTTGCCGTAATGTAAATGTGACTGCGTGCTCTCTGTCACCCAGTCACACCTCGGCAACACCGCGGTCAGGTATTTTTTTACCAAGGAAATAAAGTTAAATTCAGAGATTGTTTTTATTTTTAAGTTTGACTTTATAGGATACTAGTCTTATATTTGTATCATTTTGTGTATTAAGCCAAAAAGAGAGAGTCAATACTTTTCTCACACGCAGTGACTTGGCTGCATTCACAAGTAATATTTAGACACGTGTCAGCCTTGCAGCCCTTTCCATCCTCTCGGAGCACACCTGGCACGAGGCAACGACGACTTCGGTCTGAAAGTGAAGTCGTTTTTAATTCTAAAGAGAATGCACCCCCGTACTACTTACATGCAATAGAATAAAAGTGGATTAGTAGGGCAACGCCTGGTGTCGCTAGGGCGACTCTGGATGTGTGAACACATCCGGGCTACGTTTGGTTTACCGGTGTTTAGTGAAGCCGAGCACACAGCTTTGTTTAGGTTTCCAGCGAGAAGATTTAAGAATGGCTGTGAAGTAATAGACGCTTCTTGAGAACTGAAAGCCATGAATGTCGCCCCTACCCACATAAATACATAAATATCAGACCTCAACCTGATGTCTTTGGGTCCTCGGACTTACCAAGTTGATTCTGCCATTACTGCTCTGCAGAGGACTTGAGAAGGAACCGCAGCCTGTACACATTTGATCCAGATTTGTAACAATTGTTTCATATCTATATATATTTAAAAATATAATTCCAAGGGATTTGTATCTTTTTATGACAGTGGTGACTCATGACACCCAGCCCATGCCTTATTCTGTCCATTAAACCTTGACCACAAAGGTAAACATTACACAAATGGATAAATGTTAATGAGAAATCAAAGACAAAGCTGGGCACAGTGGCTCATGACATAATTCCAGCACTCAGGAGACCGAGGCAGGAGAGTTGCCACAAGACCCAGGCTGTCCTAAGCTCTGTGGAAAGTTCTAGACTAGCTTGGAGTCTAGTTTGAGGCCCTATCTCAGAAGGAAAGGGAAGGACCTGCACGATTCCTTGGCTCGCCTGGTGGAGCAGCACAGTACACAGCTCTGTGAACTGCCAGGTTTCACATCCTACCAGCTCCCGACAGTCCTGGCTCTCCACCAGTGAGTACCACACATTCCATCTCTACCAACCTCAGCTCCGAAGCTGCCAGCTGCCCTCCATGGGCCTACCTATACACACAGACAGCCTCCCGGACGAGCGGAGTGTGGCCATGTGAATTCACAGACAGACTGAGCAGCTGGGCTTTGTCCCCAGGTCCAGGACTTCCCCAAGCACACCACTGTCAAATGTTTTCTAAGTCTTTTTTAGCTAGAAAAACAACTAATTTCCCTACAGAGATTTTAGTCTACTGTGCCTGTTTTTACCTACGGTGACTACAAGCGCATCGGCTTTCGAGCCCTGTCTGTGGCCACATCTCAGAGGGGTGCGGGCAGTGGGATTCAAAAAATACCAAATGTCAAATTTTGCATATGGGGAAACAAATATCCAGGTTCTAAATAATAAATTAGATCACAAATTTTCGTGTCTTTTAAATTAGCACTGCAGGTTATATTATGTGGTTTTTTTCTACAGGTATTAAATATGTAATATGTTTTATTCTGACCAGTGAATAATTTGAATATCATTGGTCTGTTTGACCTCTAGAGCATCCTTGTTCTCAGAGAATCACCCACAGTGGGTTACCTCATTTGTGTGTGTGTGTGTGTGTGTTTTGTCATTTTCTTTATATTTTGGCTGTTAACATTCGTTTTTGTCTCAGTTAACAGGGCGTTTTTTTTTTATATGTGAGGCTTCAGATGGTGCTGAAGCTGCCCTTTGAATGCCCACTTAGTTTTCGGCGGGCAGGCAGCTCAGCAGCTCCTAGAGTTGAAGTCAGTTTAAACAGAGCCGATTCCAACCTGGCATGTAAAGTAGACATAGCTCGTGGTGAGTGTGGTGGCCCAGACCTATAGATCCGCACTGCTCCCACAGCCGAGACCAAGTGCAGTCCTACGCTCACAGTCTTGGTCCGAGACAAGGATGCTATGCCAGGGAGACCTTCCCAAGTGAGGACTGACAGGCTGAAGAAATAGTATGGAGAAAAGACAGGGCTGATTTCAGGCACGCACTGGGACAGCAGTTAGCGTTGGACGTTGCCTTCGACAAAGTAGGCCTTAAATTTTATATATATATATATATATATATACAAAGTGACGCTCTGCATCCTTTTCTAACACAGCCTGTCTTGACTAGTCTGCGGTGAAGCTAGCTCCTACGTATTCCTTTGGTAACATGTCAGTGTCTTTAAGTTGCATGTGCGTCCTGTCTGCTGTGGTTATGTTCCAGGAGAAGGCTGTCGGCTGGTCAAGGGTTCACGGCCATCAGTATTTATTCAGTATTGCTGCTTCACACTTCCCATGCACCTTGGACTCCAGGTCAGTGGCAGCGCCAGAGCCGCGAGAGCTCCTTCCCGTGCATTTTATATATTTTTAGAAACCAAATGCCTGCGGATGGCTCTTTAGCGTACTATTAAACCAGCAGAACTCTAAAGGCAATAAATAGATGTGTCTATGTGGGGGGAGGGGAGAGTGGAAATACAGGTTTACAGCAGCCCTGGTGAGAGCCCGCCCATGTCCTGCTCAGTGTCTTGTCACTGACCCAGAAGGGTTTGCGTTGCTGCAGCTTTAGACAGAAAGTGTCCATGTTCGCTGACTGTGGGCCATGAACATGCTTTTAGTACCGCTTTGCTGATGTATAAATAAGAAATCTGTAATATGTATTATATGTAATTATTTTCTTTTGACTTCATTTCAAAATGTATATTTTCTGATTATTATCATGAGCTATAAAGCAAAAGATCAATATCTGATATTCTCCCAAATAATAAATTTTCAAGATTCATGGGGCAATACAATTGTTTTCTTTCTTATATGCTTAATACTTCAAGATATAGTTTTGTTTCCTTTGAAAGATGACAAAGTAGGTCTATGAATCAGTGATAAAAAATGATATTTTTTCTAAATGCAGTATTAACCTGAAGAACTATCTTCTGCCTAGAAGGTAGCAACTAGGCTAGGGAGATGGCTCGGTAGTGAAGAACCTGCTGTGCAGGCATGAGCCCTGAGTTCAACCCCTCAGCACCCACGTGACACACAGCACACACCAGTACTCAGTGCTGAGATCAAAGCCAAGTGGATCCTGGGCTCGTTGGCCAGCCAACCAAGCTGAAATAACATGCCCAAGTTCCATGGAAAACCCTGCCTAATAACTAAGATGGTGACTGAGAACAGTGGTTGACCTCTGACCTCCCAACAGAAGCGTGCACCTGCACATGGATGTGGACACACACACATACACGAAAGAAAAGGGAGGCTGCTTCATTAAAGTAGACTTAAAAGAGACTAATGCCCCCCCCCATTTCAGCCATGAAACTAAGATGCTTGCTGGTTTGTATTTCCAGCTTTAAGACATCAACACGAACCCTGTGGTGGCCATGGGACATGCAGTTGCAGCCTGAGTAAAGGTTGATGTCGCAGCCACCCCAGGAACTGCTCAAAAGCCACAGTGAATAAGTAGCTGAAATCAGCTCTTCCAGCGCCCAAAGCACTTTTTGTGTCTCTGGTAACATTGCCGGAGCTCACAGAGGACAGCATCTACACCCTGCCCACCCCCAATGTGCAGTGTGTCCACCTTTGGAGGAATAGTTTTTAAAAAGTAGAGGTGAAACCTAGGTTGAAAAAATATGCATGAGTAATACTGTGTTGCAAAAGCAGAGAAAATGAGAAAACTTACCCAAAGAACTCTGTCCCCTAGTTAGGCTTTAGACCTAATGACCCATCCTGTCCCCTCTTCAGCATGTGCTAATGGCTGGAGAACAGTGTTCCCCGGCAACACAGTTCTTCCCTGGCTGTGCACGCTCTTCAGGCAGAGCACGTTAGGAGATGCCAGTGGAGGGTTTATTTAGTGAGCACTGCTTACAGACTGAATCACCGTGGCTCGCCCACCTCAAGGTGAGTGGCAGCCTTACTCCACGTGGTAAGCTCAATTAAAGGGCTAAGGGTTGGTAGAGTGTCATGAAACCATGGTGGAAGGGTTCCCCACCAGCTCAAGCACCAGAGAATGCCTGAGAAGGTGACAGAAAACAGAAGAGCTGTGACAGGGAGTGGGGTAGAACACTGGAGGCCAGGCAGCTGTGGCTAGGGGGAGGGGCAGGAAGACATAGAGGGTAGACAGGCATCACCGTCATGAGCCATGGTTGCCATGGGAAGAGTAGATTTGAAACGCACCCAGCATGTGTTTGAACATGTGGTCCTGTTTTAGAAGACATTGTATAACACGGAACCTAGCTGGGAGAAATGGGCACTAGGGTGGGTCCTGGGAGATACAGGACAGATGGCTCACTTCCTTTTTCTTGGTCCACTGGGATTGGAGCAGTCATCCAGTGCACACACCCACTGCCACAGAGCCACACGCCACATGCCCTCCCCACGATGAACGACAGCCCCTCAAACTCTGAACTTGGGCCCACATAAACCCTTTAAGTGACAGACACTGGCTGTATCCCAATTGTCATTGACACTTCAAGCTTGGAAATGGCATGGTCACGTTCATATGCAAGGAAGACACTTCTGGCTGCCAGCGTGCGTCACTGAAGAATCCTCTAACAAGGTACCATGTAAGCAGAACTGGCCAGAGGTGGGTGAGCTAGGGAAGGAGCTGTGGGCACGTGCGTATTTAAAAGGCTCTACAGAATGCTCTCTTGGACCAGGACTTCAACAGAGGCTCAGCAGAGCAGCTCTAAGCAAGAACTAGTGGCACCTCTCTCTGACTGAGGCGAGCGGGGCTTCAGACGGAAGGCTGGGCATAGTCTGGAGAGTGTTTTAGGGAGGGCAAGTCACCGGGAAAGGCACTTGTTACCAAGCTGGACAACCTGCACTCGATCCCAGGAATCCACATGGTGGGAAGAGAGAAGTGGCTTTCCGTACTTCCACAGTGTGTGCCAGTGCAAAATAAACTAATGTAAGAGTGGTTTTTTAGGGGGAAAAATGTGCAGAAAGCAGTCTGTTAGCACCCAGTCATTACAATACGGCACAGGAGAGCTCCTGCACAGACAGGCAGACAGACAAGTAGACAGATAGACAGACAGGTAGGTAGGTATAGAAATAGATAGAAGCTGGGCAGTGGTGGCGCACGCCTTTAATCCCAGCACTCAGGAGGCAGAGGCAGGCGGATCTCTGTGAGTTCGAGGACAGCCTGGTCTACAAGAGCTAGTTCCAGGAAAGGAACCAAAAGCTACGGAGAAACCCTGTCTCGAAAATCCAAAAAAAGAAAAAGAAATAGATAGAAAATCTTAGCTCTTCATTTAACAAAAGTAGAAACTGAGGCCCAGAGAAAATTACTGCTAATATCACATAGCTCTTGTGAAACAGATGCAATGAGGCAGCCAACTTTAAAAATACATGTTTTTAATTTTATGTATGTAAGTGTTACACGCACACGTATGTAGGCATGTGTGTGCCTGCTGCCAGAGAGGGTGCTAGATCCCCTGGAGCAGGAGATAGGGATGGCTGTGTGCTGCCGTGGGAACTGAACCCTGGTCCTCTGGGAGAGCAGCCAGAGTTACAAAGGTGGCAGCCTCCAAAGTTACCCCTGAGCAGTGGTTGGGCAACGGAACAGACAGGTAGCCCAACTGAAGAAGGATCAATACCTTCTTAAGCGCCTGCTGAGGAAAGGATCCAGCCTGCGACTGGATGGAGCATCCCCAAGTCTGTGCGCTCACATCACCCTGCAGGGTCACCTGGTCAGGAAACTGCCTGTCTCTCCCGAACGCCCACCCCAGTGGACACTACATCCCCAGTGCCTCTGTCAACCCTACTGACTTTTCCTAAAACATACTACTGCCCCCCCCACTTCAGTTCAGTTCCCCCATCACGTGCAAGCAGCAGCCTCTGTCCTTCCACGCTCTGTCACAGCCTGCCCGTGATTGGCCTGTTCCTTTGACATCCATCACCCCCCAGGACAGATACCAGGGCAGCCTTCATGCTGCCTTCCTCCCTGTTTCCAGGCACGAGTTTGACACGAGCCTCTGAGAGATGCTCGTTGTATTAAAAGACAGACAGATGGGTGCTGTCTGCTACAAATGAGAAACGAGCCACTGCCCAGGACGGACGTGTGTCCTCAGTGGTCCACAGCACACCATGGTGCTCCTCTCTCCCTGACTGCCATTTCCTGGGGGTAGCTCAGTGGGAGATGATACGAGGAGACGTGGCAGGGAGATAACAAGGCTGGCCCTTTTCACCCGCATGCCTGGTACTTCTTTTCCGGTGCTCACTGACCTCACCTATTCCCAAGTTGTCTGCCTGTCGCAGAAGATCCTGTGTGGCCTCTGATCCCATGGCCTTGCCTCACAGGGAGGACCAGACGTCAGCATCTCCAAGCGTCTGACCTCTCTTCTTTTACCTACCTCATATCTGACGTGAACGATAGACACAAACACTCAGGTCGGAGATGGGTGAATCTATTTCTCAGTAGACTCACTTGCGAATCAGCTCTCATTCCTTATTTGGGCTTCCATCTTTGCCCCAGATACATGGGAGATAGACTCTGAGGGCAGTACCTCTACCGTAACTTAAGAAGAATAAATATTCTTGTCCAAATAAAAGTTCTAATTTCCTCTTCTCTGCCTCATAAGAGTGTCAATGCAACGTGCCAGATGTTAGCTTAGTCCGTTGTGATTTTCCTTGTCTGTCCTGTTTACTGCAAGTGTGTACACACCTCACAGCCTCTCCTCAACCTATCTGTCAACCCCGAAAGGTCCAGATTGCTGTCACACAGAGAAGTGTGTAGAAGGAGCTGGGAGCTTGCAGGAAGAGGCAGGCAAGTCCTTCCTTGATCTTCAACTGCCACAGTTGAGTCTATTCAATAGAGCTCCTTCCCTGGATTTCCCACTACAGGGTGTCACTGTCTGGCCATCTGATGCCCTCTGCAGGACTTTCCATTGCAGGGCTGGACACAGATTGTCACTACCTGGTCATCTGATGCCCTCTGCAGGAAGACTCTATTTTGACTGTTTGAACCTAGAAGTCCCCAAGTTTGGGTGGGTACCCCTTCAGCCTTCATGGGACCAAGTGTTCAATCTTGTGGCTCGGTAAATATTAACTGTGTTTGTAGCCTGTCTGGCAGGGCAGAAGTTATTCTAAAGGCACACTTGTGTCCTTTGCTTTGTCTACCAGCCTACAGAATCAGTGGACCCCAAGAAATTAGAATTCTCCCAGGATTCTCAAGCTGGGAGAAGAGAAAGACTAGATGCTGGGCCAGCTGGAGGGGATACTTTTCAGAAAAGAAGATTCACAATTGGTTCGACTGCGTTACAGAGAAGAGAATGATGGGTCAGAAGTGGCGGCACCACACCTTGGCCAGAGCTGCTTGTATGGGCTACTTAAAACTCAACCTCAAATCAAGACCCTGAAAATGGGCTTGGGAAGGGAGCCACTGAACGCCCCTTCCCACGGTACCACATGGGCACATGCTTTTCCTGATTTTCACAACTAACTTGACTGTTTTAACTGGCTCACTGAGAACCAACAGCTGAACCTGGCTTGTCGGGGTGCAGGAGCAGTTTCCACAGCTGAGCCTGGCTTGTCGGGGTGCAGGAGCAGTTTCCACAGCTGAGCCTGGCTTGTCGGGGTGCAGGCTGTCTCCGTACGTCCAGGAGGACAGTTTCCACGGCTTATCTTGAAGCTTAAGAGCTGTCTTCATGCTCTAAAGTTCACTTAATTTTTTTTTTAAATTTACACCAAGAACCATATTGGGAGAAGTTCTGCTATGGATATAAATATTCTAATTTCATCTTCGTATCTTCAGAAACCCTTACTGTAGCCAATGTGTTGCCTGCCATCCTGCTTTTTCTTCTTTCTGAATCTGTACCCCAAGTCTACTTTACTTAGTACCTCTGAGAGAAATGTTGGACCTCAACAGGAACCTACCACACACACACGAACACACACAGGGGCTCACATACACAGAGGCCCACACACACATCCACCACTCACACACACACGTACACACACAGGGGCCCACACACACGCGTGTCCACAACAAACATTCACACACAAAGGTGCACATGCACACACCACACACACGTGTGCACGCACACACCCATGAAAAAGGCTAAAGAAAATGAGATGGATAAACCTGAGCTGCGAATGACCCCCGGGTCTACTTTGACTTCGGCAGGGACTTAACCTTGAGCAGTCATTTCCTCCCCAGGGCTTTGGCAGCCACCCCTGAAGACAGGTAACTACCCCTGTTAACCTGTGTGGCTGTTTTTAAAGGCCTGTGATTAGCTTATCTTCCTTCTGCAGTGTGGTCCTTCTGATCCCCCCTGTGACCCCTTCTGAAAGACTAACGTTGCAAATGTCTCAATCGTTTTTATTATCTCCCCTCTTTCCCATTCTTTTATCAGGAAGGCTCCTTGGGTGAGTCAAGAACTCAGGGCCTGCAGTAGCCAGTAACCTTACACTAGGGGGCAGCAGCTACCGTCAGTCACCGGCCCTGGCTACAAAGCCTGGTGAACGAACGCGCCTGAGCAAAGGCCTCACAGGAAGGTTGCAGAAATTCTCCTCAGTGTTGTGTTGTTTTTGAAAAAGGATGGTCGGCTTCCTTCAACGACTTAGGTCGGTCTTTTGCCAATGCAGAATAGCAGTGGGCATGTTTCATTAACTAATGTGTCACAGGTTTTCTCTGAGGCCGCAAAGTGACATTGGTGGGATCTTCTTAGATTTAGTCTTTCAGTATGGTCTTGTGATTTTTACCTACTACGAATTTGACCGAAGTGAACAAACCATGCCACCGAGGTAATCGAGAGGAAACACTTCTGTTTCTGCCAGGTTGAGCAGGGCAGACCCAGGTTAGCACGGAGCACTGAAGAATCAGAATGTCACAGAAGAATGTGCGCAAAGGCAGGTGTGCCCGTGACTTCTCTGGTGACCGTGACATAACGCCTGGAAAGGGCTAATATGGAAGGGAGGGTTTGCTTTTGTTTGTGGTTTGAGGGTAGAGCCTGTCATGGTGGGGAGGGTACGGTGTCAGGATAGGAGGCCACTTGCTGCGTGGCACCTGAGGCAGGAAGCACAGAGAGACGTGCTCAGCCCACTTTCTCCTTCTTCGTCCAGTCTAGGGCCCAGTCCACGACACATTGTTGTCCGTGGTTGAGCTTAGCTGGGTTCTAACAGCGCCCTCCGCGGTGTGCGTGAAAAGGCGTGGCACCAGTGACGTAGCATGGAGAGTCAAAGAGAGGCAGCAGTTTTACAGTCCCGCCTCCCAGCACCCAGGCTGCATCCTGATTGGTTAGCATCGCATGGTCGCCCCATTGGCTAGGCATGATCAGGACCTCTGACGCCAGGCAGGCACCAGGTTGGCTGTCTCTAGGCCTGGTAACCTTAACTTCCTACAGCTGAAGTGGGTCTTTCCACCCCGTTAACCCAATCCAGAAACTCCCTTACAGACGCACCAGAGTTTTGTCTCCTAGAGACTGCTTAGATGAAAATAACCCAGTTTAAAAAAAAAATAGGTACCTGTAGAAGAATGAAAATAGATCCATATCTATCACCATGCACAAAACTCAAGTCCAAATGGATTAAAGACCTCAATATCAGTCCGAACACACTGAACCTGATAGAAGAGAAAGTGGGAAGTACTCTACAGCACATGGGCACAGGAGACCACTTCCTAGGTATAACCCCAGCAGTACAGACACTAAGGGCATCATTGAATAAATGGGACTTCCTGAGGCTGAGAAGCTTCTGTAAAGCAAAGGACACTGTCACTAAGACAAAAAGGCAACCCACTGACTGGGAGAAGATCTTCACCAACCCCGCAACTGACAAAGGTTTGATCTCCAAAATATATAAAGATCTTAAGAAACTAGACCGCAAAAGGCTAATCAACCCAATTATAAAATGGGGCACTGAGCTGAACAGAGAATTCTCAACAGAAGAACTTCAAATGGCCAAAAGACACTTAAGGTCATGCTCAACTTCCTTAGCGATCAGGGAAATGTAAATCAAGACAACTTTAAGATACCACCTTACACCTGTCAGAATGGCTAAAATAAAAAACACCAATGATAGCCTTTGCTGGAGAGGTTGTGGAGAAAGGGGTACACTCACCCATTGCTGGTGGGAATGCAAACTTGTGCAACCACTCTGGAAAGCAGTGTTTCGGTTTCTCAGGAAATTCGGGATCAACCTACCCCTGGATCCAGCAATACCACTCTTGGGAATATACCCAAGAGAGGCCCTATCATACAACAAAAGTATATGCTCAACTATGTTCATGGCAGCATTGTTTGTAATAGCCAGAACCTGGAAACATCCTAGATGCCCTTCAACGGAAGAATGGATGAAGAAAGTATGGAATATATACATATTAGAGTATTACTCAGCAGTAAAAAACAAGGACTTCTTGAATTTTGCATACAAATGGATGGAAATAGAAAACACTATCCTGAGTGAGGTAAGCCAGACCCAAAAAGAGGAACATGGGATGTACTCACTCATATTTGGTTTCTAGCCATAAATAAAGGACATTGAGCTTATAATTCATGTTCCTAGAGAAGCTAAATAAGAAGGTGAATCCAAAGACAAACACATAGGCATCCTCAGGAATATTAACCTTCATCAGGCGATGAAAGGAGACAGAGACAGAGACCCACATGGGAGCACCGGACAGAAATCTCAAGGTCCAAATCAGGAGCAGAAGGAGACGGAGCACGAGCAAGGAACTCAGGACCACGAGGGGTGCACCCACACACTGAGACAATGGGGATGTTCTATTGGGATCTCACCAAGGCCAGCTGGCCTAGGTCTGAAAAAGCATGGGATAAATCCGGACTAGCTGAACATAGCGGACAATGAGGAATACTGAGAATTCAAGAACAATTGCAGTGGGTTTTTGATCCTACTGCACGTACTGGTTTTGTGGGAGCCTAGGCAGTTTGGATGCTCACCTTACTAGACCTGGATGGAGGTGGGTGGTCCTTGGACTTCCCACAGGTCAGGGAACCCAGATTGCTCTTCGAGCAGATGAGGGAGGGGGACTTGATCGGGGGAGGGGGAGGGAAATGGGAAGCGGATGCGGGGACGAGGCAGAAATCCTGAATAAATAAATAAATTTAAATAAAAAAAATAAATAAAATAAAAAATAAAACACCTATAAAGCACAAAATAAAAGAAAATAAACAACCCAGTTTAAAAAAAAATAGGTCATTACACTAAACAGAGTTCTCAAAAGATGAAATATAAATGAAAAAAAATGTTTTTCACATCAAGGATATGCAAATTAAAACTACTTTGAGATGTCATTTTACCCCAGTCAGCATGTCTAGGATTAAAAGGAGGTGGGGATTGGAGAGAAGGCTCAGTGTTTAAGGGCACTTGACTGCTTCTCTAGAAAAACCCGAATTTTACTCTTAGAACCTACATGGCAGCTCACAACCATTGTTAATCCACTCCCACTCGATTTGACATTCTTTTCTGGACTCCATGGGCACTGTATACATGTGGTGTACCAACATATGTGCAGGTATAACATTCATATATGTAAAATAAAAATCTAGAAAACATAAAAAAAAAGAAAAAGAAAATATTAACCATCACAGTGGTTATATTCACAGAGCTCGCATAGGGAGCAGCATCACCTGGTACTTGAGCATTCTCAAAGACAGCGTGGACTATTGGACTCACGCGCTCCAACTAAGTTTCCCAAATAAGAATCTTACAAAACGTAGATTAAAGTTCGATGAAACAGTGCATCAAAAACTGGCCTTCTGAATCCAGACTCTTTGACAAGACTTAATACAAAGCGTCTTTCTCTCCACGTGAATATGCTCAGCTAGAGCAGTGCCACCCACTAGGGAACGTGAGAAAATTCCCAGCGCTGTCTTTGGCAGCCGCAATGGCTAGAGGCGTTATTTCCCTTTAATGGGGTTGGGGGAGCGGGGAGAGACGCGTGACAAGAAAACGGTAATACGATTCCTAAAGCAGGCCAAGGACTTGATTTTCAAACCTCAGATCTGAGGCATTGATGAGAAGAGAACGCTCTGTATTGGCAAACTAAAGACATCAACTCACATAGCAGAAAGAAGACAAAAGTAAGCATGAGTGGAGAGAGGAATCCTTGCGCACCATTGGTGAGTCTGTAAATCGGAACCGCCCTTCTGGAAAGCAACAGGGATCTAACCCAGCACTATAAACGCCAAAAAACCGGACATGGTTGTACCAAAAGGATAGCCACACTCAGGCCCACTGCAACACTTTTCACACCAGACATGTGGAATCACGCCACACACACGTGTGTGTCCACACGCATACTCTCACACACGATGGCCTATTACTCTGCTCTAGAAAGGAAGACATTTGTAACAACACAAATGAGTTTGAAAGGCATTATACTAAATCATCTTCATCATCCAGACATGTTGGCGTCCGATGCCCCAACATAAAACTACTTTTCCCTAACTGGACCGGTGCAGAGGCGCGGGAAAAAATGAGACACAGTTCACACAGCAATACCGAAAGGGAGTCTCAGGCTCCATTCATTCCTGAAGATCACCCGTGTTTATTTGTTTATTATTCAAACACCTTTTATTCCCCCGGTAAACCAAGGCGGGAGCTCATTAATATTCTCTTTCCGGGAGTACCGTCACACCCGCAACTCACTCACCAGCTTGGAATCCACACCTCTCCCCAGGCGATCTACATAATAACAAAGAGAAGGACAGCCCATCCTGGGGCCTTTGTTAGGTAGCCACAGCTTGTCGGGCAGGATATTGACTGCCTTGGAAACCAAGCATGGCCAGAGAACTTGGCTGTAAATATCTTTCTGCTTTCTGCTTTTTGTGAAGTTCTAGGGATACAACCTAAGGCCTCGTGTCCACCATGGAGCCAAATCCCAGCCCCTTTCCTCCATATTTAAAGGGCTATATATTTTTAAATTATATATTACAGAATTCATTTTCTATGGATTTCTCTGTTTCAAAGTAGTTGTTATATAAAGGGGATACTGGGTCTCACAGGCTTGAGAGGTGCAACTGTAGGAATCCCCTTTCTGTGCACTCCTTATTCTTGTACCCTGCTGCTGTGGGAGGTCCTTCTGTCTGTGTGTTGCTTTTATTGGTTAATGAATAAAGAACTGCTTTGAGCCTATGGCAGGGAAGAACAAAACTAGGCAGGGAAAGGTAGGCTGTATGCTGGGAGAAAGAAGGGCGGAATGAGAAAGAAGCCATGGAGCCACTGGAGATAGATGCTGGGAACATTACCCAGTAAACCACAGCCATGTGGCAATATGCAGATTAATAGAAATGGGTTAAATTAATATCAGAGTAAGCCAATAAGAAGCTAGACCTAGTGGTCCTGGCAATGGTTTAATTAATACAGCTTCTGTGTGATTATTTCAGGTCTAAGCTAGCCAGGCGACTGGGAACCAACAAGCGGCCCTCTCCTTACTACACCCTGCCCCTAAATAGTCAGCAATAAGAAATCATTAAAGCCCGGCATCATGGTCTGCATCTTTAATTCCAGCACCCAGGAGGCAGAGGCAGGAGGATCTCTGTGAGCTTGAGGGCAGCCTTGTCTAATTAGGGACCTCTAGCCCAGCCAGGGCCACATAGTGAGACCCTGTCTCAAACAGCAGCAGCAGAAGTGGTTACTATTCTCTGCCAGGCGAGAAGGTGTAGGTTTAAAGACTTAGTCCATATTACTTGTTCCGAGCATCGCTCAGCACAGAGCAAGGGACATGGGCAGGTGACAGCACACAGAGCATCTCTTTCTGTTCCAGAAACGTGAACGCCATTTGTCGTAATCAGTACCCGAGGCTGTGAGGGCAGCCTTGACCTCTCTGTTTTCGCAGAGGACCTGCCTCACACCCCTGACCTCCAGGGGTACAAGGAACACCAGGCTGTTGGGAGCAGTGAGACCCCAGATCCTGAATTTCTTGTAATCCCCTGATCTGAGTGCCTACAGCTGCTCTGAGCACAAGACCTTCAGGTTTCTGGTGGGTTTGGCTGGGGCATGGCTATCTCTATATAATCTGCCCCAAACACAATAAAGGGGGCATTCTTGGGGAATTCAAGGATGACTCGTGTCGCTGTCTCTCTGTCTGTGTGTGTCTGTGTATTTTAACCTCCAGCCCCCTTGCCCGAAGCTCGCAAACTGGGTGCCAGCGCACAGAGCGCAGACATGGGGGCGCAGTGCGCGGCACCAGGCAGTCTGTCCTGGGTGGTTTTGTGTGTTCATTTGACACAAGCCATAGAGTTATCAGAGGAAGGCGCCTCAGCTGAGGACATGCCTCCTTGAGATCCAGCTGTACCTCATTTTCTCATTTAGTGATCAAAGGGAGGAAGCCCAGCCCATTGCGGGTGGTGCCATCCCTGGGCAGGTGGTCCTGGGTTCTATGAGAAAGCAGGCTGAGCAAGCCATGAGGAACAAGCCAGTAAGCAGCACCTTCCATGGCCTCTGCGTCAGTTCCTGCCTCCAGGGTCCTGCTCCATTTGAGTTCCTGTCCTGACTTCCTTCAGTGATGGACAGCAAAGCTGAAGTGTGAGCCTAATGAACCCTCCCCCACCCTCACTTGAAGTCATGGTGTTTCATGGCAGCAGTAGAAACGCTAACTGAGACACAGTGGAAACATAGTTACGACTTGTGACAGCCCTGTAGAACTGAGATGTCCCTGACCGAGTTGCCATTTGGGTCTCTCCATAGAAAAAAGGAAAGTTGGTGTGGGCTGTTAATCACAACAGACAGAACGACCTCCCGTCTAGTGAAGTCACATCCTGATAGACAGTTACTGACCTGCTACAGCATGAGCCTCTGACCCGGGGAGAACTGAGTCGCTGGAGAGATACCAGGAAAACTGTTTGCCATAGTCGGGTGAGGCTGTAGTGGTGGCTAAGGCTTAAAGGTGAGAGCAGGAAGCTGGGGCCATGGAGCTTCATGGTGGGGTGGGGGTGGGGGTGGGGGTGGGGCAGGGAAAGGGAATGCTGCTCCACCCGTGTACCTTGTCATTTCCCACCATGTTCATGGCCCCTGAACTCACGCAAAAAGATACTCCAACATAGTGTTCACGTGTTACTTGATCCTGCCCCCTACTCTCAGAAGGTCGTCCTCTTTACAAACATAAATACCGAGGGGTCACTAACCTCCAGTGAGACTCAAACCAGGCGCTCACACAGGTCTCCTGTCTCCTAGGAACCAATCGCCGCTCGGCTTTCCCACTCTCGAAGCTGAGAAACCGCTACTCTAAGGTCCACCTGTCTGGCCCCACCACAGTCCCAGTAAACTGGCGAGGAACCAACTGGCAGGCAAGAGGCTTCCACGAGTCTACAGGGGTGGCTGGGGGAGACAGAGTTTGTGATGTGGAATTCACTGGAGTATCCAAATGGCAGAGGGGTTAGCTACACTGCACACAAGACGTAAGGAGGCAGAGTTTGTGGTCCAGGCCCCGGCCTACCTGCTTCCATCCGCCCAGACACGCACAGACTATGTAGAAAGCAGCTTCCGTCCTTGCTCTGACAAGATGCGGTTGTCTAACCTGGACCTTGAGCGTAGGTTCCTTCACCTGCAACTCCGTCTGGACGGCATGGAGGGTTAGATAATTAGAACTTCTCCTCTGGAGATGGACGTCTTGGAATAACACATTTGAATTTAAACAGTATCTCTGGGGTACCACATCAGCTACATACATGTGGAAATCCCCTGATATTTAATAGACCAGTACGATCTGTCTAATACACCAAGTGTCCCAGGAACCAACCAAAAGATAAGTCCCGTTTTCCCCTCTATAGACTGAATTCTTGCCCCCTCCCCCAAATTCCTATGTGGAAATCTGACCCAAGCAAAAGTATTTGTTGCTAGTGTCTTTGGGAGATAATTAATTCAAGAGGGTTGACCCCTTACTAATGGGGCAGCATTTATGAGAAAGGTTCAGAGCTACCTCACCCTTTCCAGCCCATGAGAAACCCAAAGCCTGGCTCACAGAGGAGGCCTCACCAAGCCTCAGCCCTGCTGCACCAGGCTCTGATCTCCACCTTATAGAACCCTGGGGAAGGAGCGTCTGCGGCTTCCACCTTGGCCCACGGCCTGAGCACCCTCGCAGAAGACTCAGCCTGAGTGTGGGGAAGACACGCTGGCAGGCACATCTGCCCTTTATCCTGCAACCACCGGCCTCCTGCAGACGTGAGGTCTGAAGACGGCAGGCTGCGGAATCTGAGACGGGGGTAAGAAAGGAGACAATGGTTGGAAAGATGGCTCAGAAAAGGCCACCGTGCAGGCATGCGGATCTGAGTCTGGATTTCCAGATCCATGTAAAAACCTGACATGGCAGCCAGTCAGTGCTGAGGGTTGGACAACGGAACCAGGTGACTCCCTGAAGGTCTTTGGCCAGTCAGACTCGGCAAGTCAGTGAATTCGTGTTCACGTCCCAACCCCAAACAGAAATGGAGAGATATCAATGGAAAACACTTGATGATGACCTCTGACCTCCACAGTGTACACACACACACACACATGAATTTATGCATATACCATGTACTGAACACACCATGCATGGATGCACACACACAAAAGAAGAAGGAAATGACCTTTAGAGACCTCTGTTAAAGTTCACACCTCTGCTTGACCTTGAGACACTTGTGGTGTGGTCACAGCCTGATTGGAGGAGGCAGAGTCCACAGTCACTCTGAGATCTGTTACTTCACACTTACTCTGCCACTTCCTTTTGCAAAGTGTTACACACACACAAGCACACTCACACATATGCCCACATTGACACGCAAACAAAGCACACTTACACACACATGCACAATCACACACACAAGCACATACATCCACACTCACTCACACACAAGCACACACACTAGCACACTCATCCATACTCATCCATACACACACACTAGCATGCTCATCCACACTCATATATACACTCATACATACAAGCACACACCACTCACACACACATGCACACACACACGCACTCATAAAAGCACATACATGCACAGCTGCATACTAGAACACTCACATACAAGTACTCACATCCATACTCACACATGCACACTCACACACATAAGCGCACACACACATGTCCACATCCACACTCACACACACAAGCACATACACGTGTGCACTCACAAGCACTCACATCCACACTCACACATGCAAACACACACTAGCACACTCATCCACACTCACCCACACACATGTCCACATCCATACTCAAACACAAGCACACTTACATACACATACATGTGCACAGGCACACAAGCACACTCATACACATAAGCATCTATGTATATGCTGTTAGGATATAACTAGGAACAGGCAGGTGGAGGTGTTCTTTTTACCCATTACATCCAGTCTGTGTTCTCCGTGCAAGCCATGCTCTCAGGGTCTCCTCCACAAGAGCAAAACCATCCAGAACACAGATGCAGGTTCACCGTCACTGTTAACGTGACAGGATTAAAATCGGCACGGAAGCAAACCTCTTGATGGGTGTGTGAAGGAGTTTCAGGGAATACTTGTTGAAGGGAGAGGAACCACTCTGCATGTGAGCAACACCATCCCAAGGGCTGGGATCGCAGACTAAACAAAAAGGGGGAGGGGGAAGTGTTTATTTCTGCGTCCTGACCATGGATGCCACTGACAAGCGCCAGTCCCCACCACTGTGACTCCTCTCTCCCTTTTAACTGTGATCCAAAATAAACCCTTCCCTGTTGCACATGCCCATTGTGCATATGTGGAGGTCAGAGGTCAACCTGTAGGAATCTGTGATTTTCTCATTCTACCACATGGGTCTGGGAAACAAACCCAGTTTCTTTTTGAAAAGAATATGTTATGTGTGTGGGTATTTCGCCTGCATTTATGGCTGTATATCATGTGTGCTGTGCCCATGGGAGCCAGAAGATGGCATCAGATGCCCTGGAGCTGGAGTTACAGGTGGTTGCACACCTCCATGTGGGTGCTGGGAATTGAACCTGGGTCCTCTAAAGGCGCAGCTAGTGCTCTTAACCACTGAGCCATCTCCCCAGCTGGAGCTCAGGTTTGTAAGCTCTGCGGCAAGCCTTTGGCCCCATTTGGCTGGCCCTATGCTGACCTTTAATGTAGCCAGTGGTTTGGCAAGCCTACCTACCAGGTCCCATCACTAGCTCCTGAGAGCTGGGTAATACAGGGATATGTAAGTCAGCCACAGGTGTGGGGTTGACCTTTCAATTGAAGCAACCAAGCAACATGTGTTTGAAATCAACCACTGGGTGTGTGGTGAAGGCAGGGGGCCAAGCCTCTAATTCCTCCACAGGTAAAAGCTCAAGGTGGCCACCTTCATCTGAGCTTAGGTGGGGAGTGAGTCTGGCCTGATGTCACCACACACAATGGCAACCATGCCCTCTTGGTGCCTTGATGTCTACTCCCCTGGATCTACATACTGGTCTCCCCAACTGCCCTTTGGACGTGGGACATTCTGGGCTTGTTCCAGACCTGCACTTGTTCTCTGAGCTGGGATGCTCTTTCCCCTAGACCGGCTCCTCGCAGCTGCTTCTTTTGTCTGGGCTAAAATCTCTGAAAGTTTCATCTTCTTGCCGAGACCTGTTCTATAAATCTAACACCCACAACACATTGCTACATACTTAGATGCCTAGTGTGCAGTACGAGATGAATTCCAGTGTGTGTGTGTGAAGACAACAGAAATCCACGACCCTCTGTGTGTCAAGCTGACAATGTTCCGCATTCCTTTCTAAGGCCCCAGGGAAGACAAGTTTCCTCCTCACCGTGTGGTCTGTTAGATTCAGCCCTCAGCCAAGGGACTGAGGTCGCCGCCAGTCAGCTGAAGGCTGTTTTGGGTTTCCAGAAGATTCTTACAGTCCTCAGCATCAACCTCCTTCATCTTCAAAGCTAGCAGTAGCAGGTCAGTCCTTTCCACTCCTTCCGGTTTGGGGAGCAGGGCATGGTAGCATACACCTAGAAGCTCAGCACCCAGGCCACCCAGGCCAAAGGCAAAGGAGACTTGAATCTGAGGCCAGTCTGAGGTACTAGGGAGGTCAAGACGGGGTCAACGTGATAAGTTTGGGCACACCAGATATTCCCAAATCACTCTCATCTCACTCCGGCAGCTCCTAGTGACTAGAAAATATGTGTCCCAGGGAACACTGATAATATCAAATATGATTACAAGTGACCACATGGGAAGTATCGATTATAAAATCAACTGTCAATTCCAGAGTTACCCAGAGAAGCAAATACTATCAAAAAAAAAAAAAGTTGAGGTTATTCTCTCTCTTCGGTGGTCAGTGTGTGTTCTGAATGCCGGAGCAACCTGCTATACTTCAAGGTATCAGGTGTGCTTCACACGTGAGCCCTCATCACAAAGAACATCCCCGATATCCACAGCTGTTAAGAGGAGGAGCGAGGTTATGAACCTATGACCCTTTCTCTTGATCAGAGCTGATTGGAAGCAGGGAAAGGGCTCTTGACCCAAAGGCCATCTATGTGGTTGGCTTTGGCTAGCAGCTTGGCACAGCCTAAAATTGCCTGGGAAGAGAGGTTCAACAAGGGGTTGCCTAGACAGCCTGGCCAGTGGGTTGGTCTGTGTGGGATTTGAGTTGATTGCTAATTGATACAGGAGGACCAGCCCACTCAGGGCATTGGTGTGGGAGGTCCTTCTGAATATGTGTCGCTTTTATTGGTTAATAAAGAAGCTGTTTTCGGCTAATGGCTTAACAGAATATAGCCAGGCTGGAAGAAATAGATAGAGTAGGCAGAATCAGAGAGAAGCCACGCAGCCGCCACAGGAGACAGATGTCTGAGCTAGTGCCCCTCAAAACTTTGCCAGTAAGCCACAACCTTGTGATGATGCACAGGTGATGGAGATGGGTTAGTTTAGGATGTAAGAAAAAACTAGAAATATGCTTAAGCTATTGGCCAAACAGTATTGCAGATAATATAGTTTCTGGGTGATTATTTTGTGGCCTAGGTAGCCGGGAGTGAACAAGCAGCTGTCCCAACAGGGCAGCACCATTCCTTATGCTGAACCATATAAGATGGGAGAAAGTGAGATAAACACAACATGCACCATGGGCGAGTCTGAGTGTGGATGTGAGGTGACCGGATGCTTAAGTTCCTGCCTCCACTTCCCTCCATTGAGGAGCTGTATCTTGAAACTATAAGCTGAAACAAGACCTTTTCCCTAAATCTGCTTTTTTTCCAGGGTGTTTGTCATAGAGACAAGTGGAAGGATAATGCCAACAACCTAACAATTCTTTGCTGAGATTAGACAAGCCACAAGTAAGAGGCAATGAGCTAATATTTTTAAGAATCAGTTTCTGGGCGCCAGGCCTAGAGTGGTTCTTTCCTGCCTTCCTCTCTGCAGCGGTTTCCAGTGTGTGTGTGTGGAGGGGGGAGTCCCAGCACTGTTTGCGTTCTCAGTGGCAGGCAGGGATTACATGTGTGTATACGTGAAATGTGTCTAAGTGCTACAGATATTCAGTGGCAGGCCCCTATATGTCATGTGAAGACTGAGTGGCATCCAAACACATCAACCCTCCTACAGACCACTCTGAATCGTGAAATCAGAGCAAAATTTGGAGCCTGTCAACTTCACCTCCCTGGAGATGGACAGCGCTTTTGAGACCGAAACAAAAAGAAGTGGCCATATCTACCCAGCTGGGAAGGGCAGTTAAAGAGAGGGACACGGAGGACACACATCAGATCTGGAAGATTCTGTTGTTGTTTTGAGGCAGGGTCTCCGGTACCCCAGGCTGGCCTGCAGCTCCGTGTGTATCTAAAGCTGACTCTGAGGTCTGTACCCTCCTGCCTCCCAAGTGCCAGGGTTATAAGCAGGTAATACACACTCAGTCTTATGCAGGGCTGGGATTTAACCCAGGACTTCGGCATCTTCGGTGTCATGGCTGACCTTGGTTGTCAGCTTGACATACTTGGGGGAGGGAACTTCTGTTGGGGATCTGACTCCATCACATTGGTCCGTGGGCATGTCTGTGGGATATAACTCACTTTATTGTTTTATGTGTATAAGTGCTTGCCTGCATATGTGTCTTGCACACGTGCCTGCCCGGCAACACAGAGGCCAGCAGAGGGCATCTGAGCCCCTGGAACTGGGGTTGCAGATGGCTGTGAGCTGCCACAGGGGTGCTGGGAGTGCAGCCAGGGCTCGCAGCCACTGATCCATCTCTCCCGGCCCTGGTACATCTTCTTGATTGCTAATTGATTATAGGCGGGACCACTGTGGGCAGCTGAGACTGCTCTGTGTAAGAAAGGCATCTGGACAAGCCAGAGAAAGTAAGCCAGTAAGCAGCATTTCTCTGTGGCCCCTGCCTCCAGGTTCCTGCCTCCGCTTCTCACAATGATGGCCCAATTCCTGCCTCCAGGTTCCTGCCCCCCTTCTCATGATGATGGCCTGTAATTTTTTTTTTTAAAGGTGAAATAAGCCCTTCTTGCCCTAAGTTGGCTTTGGCTAAGTCTTTTCTTCACAGCAGCTAAGAGCAGACTAGGGCATTAGGCAAGCACTATACCAAGCCCTGCTCCCAACCCATGTGGACATCACTTCTTAATTTGGGTTAAGAATCTGAGAGGGCAAACGATGGTGGTGAAATGGCCTTCTTACACAATGCACTGTGCGCCTGAAACCCATATGATTTATCACAGGGGATGCGGGCCTGGCACACACAGTGATGGTGGAGCTGGCCCGGCTTCTTCTCCATGGTAGAGTTGCTCTTTTTCTCTTTGCGTACTCCCGACGTTTGGAAGGGACTCCCACATAGCGATTGTTCTAGCTGTGCGGTTTTTTTTTTGTTTGTTTGTTTGTTTGCTTTGCAACTTGCACAAGCCTAGACTTAACAAGGAAGAGGGAACCCCAGTTGAGAAAACGCTCCCATCAGATTGCCTCTGAGCAAGTCTGAGGGGCTTATTTTAAACTAATTATTGGTGTGGAAGGGCCCAGGCCACTGTGGGTGGTCCTGGGTCTGTAAGAAGGCAGGCTGAGCATGGGGAGCAGGCCAGTATACAGCATCCCTTTAATGGCCTCTGCCTCATCTCCTGCTCTGACTTCCTACAGTGATGGGGTATGACCTGAGAGCTGTTGGGAATGACTCCGTCCTTTCACAGATTGCTTTTGTTCGCGCTGGTTTGTCTAAGCAATAGAAACTTTAACTAAGACCAATGTTTTGTTTGCTCTTCTGTCTAAAATCTTGTCAGTGAAACAGTACACTTCCTAAGTATCCCATGCACACTCCATCTGAACTCAGAATGGTACATTCCATTGTCTGTAATATCATCCTCTCATGTGCTTTATAAGAATAGTCTATACATATTCATATTTAGGTGGTGTTGCTATTTGGGTTAGCATTTTGGCTGAGACTTTGAAAATCAGTTGATAACCATTTACCCCCAATACTTCATCTTCAATATCCCAAGAGTTCTCTCACAGCCAGAACAAGATGACCGATTTCAGGACATTTAACATTAATATACCTCTGTGTTGGAAGACCTGGTGTTCGCCCTCTTTCCTTAGCCGTAAAGCTGAGCAGACTATCTAAGGCAAGTGTCATGATGCACTGGAGAAAAAGCAAGGCTATAACATGTTCCCAAGACATGCAAACCAATGAAGTAACCCTCACGACAAACCTGGCTCTCTGCCCAGAGGACTTTCATGACTGCTCCGTGACCATCCACAACCCAAGCAGAATGAGACACTCCTTGGAGGCCCAGGAGGAAGAGACCAGAGGCATAGCAAGAGAGGGTCATCAAGAGCTGGAGTTAGCTGTCAGTGCACGCGGGTCCCTCGAATGCTATTTCACTTCCCCTCACCCCTACTTTTTCTAAACTCCCCTTTAGAAATCCAGTTTGAGAGCCGGCTAGCAAAGCCATTTCCAGAGTCCACTGTGAGGTCTCTAGACAAGGGATATAGAGAGAGGATCGATAGTTTGAAACCAGGAGAAATGAGGACATAGAACTCCCCTAAACAAGCCGGGCAGTGGTGGCGCACACCTTTAATCTCAAATCCCAGCACTCTGTGAGTTCAAGGCCAGCCTGGTCTACAAGAGCTAGTTCCAGGACAGGCTCCAAAAGTTACAGAGAAACCCTGTCTGGAAAAACCAAAAAAAAAAAAAAGACCTCCCCTAAACAGCAGCCTTGGTGAGAAAGTACCCCGCCCACAAACGTAAACACGCAGGGCAGACAAGAAGCTGTTTAGTCCTGATCACTGTGTGGTTTGAGCAATGCTTGCAGACTCACGAGGCTAGAGATGTGGATCAGAAGGTAGAATGCTTGCCTAACATGTGAAAGGCTCTGGATTTGATACCCAGCACTGCCTAAACCAGAGACGGTGGTGCACGCCTCTAACCCCGTGCTCAAGAGGACAAGGCAGAATGATTGGAAATGCAAGGTCGTCCTCAGACACTCAGGAAGCTAGCCTAGGTTACATAGGATTATTTCTACAAACTGGATCTGTGATTGCCCTTTTAAACAGGCTCTCCATTCCTGAGTTGGCTCCATTTTTGTCTGGTTTGCCTTGATTCAACAGTTAGCTGGCTGCACACTGGAAAGATGGAGAGACCTCTGAGGGTCGATGGAGGCCAGGTCAACTGGATTCTCTGAGGGCAGAAGCCATGCAACACCCCTAAAGAAAAAGCCCTCAAATAACGCGGATGTACAAACTAACACGGTCTCCAGGACCTCTCAAGGTTCTTGGCTCAGAGGTTGTGGCCCAAGCTGGGAACAGGGGCTGGGGACTGGGCACTGGGCACTCGGAGATGGGTGCTGAGTGCTGGGGTGCATGCAGTAAGAGGATCATAGCAGAGCGCCGAGATGCAGCTGAGATTAAGAAAGGCCTCAGTGTTTTCTCCCACCTGCCTCCCTCCTTTTCTTTGTCTGTGTGATGCTACCTATTAACCTTGGGCCCGGCACACCCCACAAGCTACTTAAGTTCTGGACCCTGGCCTGCATCTCCAGACCTCCCTGTTATTTGGGGACAACATCCCTGGGGCTTCCCAGGCTGGCCTGAAATTATAATCCAGACAAAGCCTGAGGGTGGCTGCTGCCCCAGCCTCTGGAGTAGCTGTGACCACCGGGCTGTGCCTCTGGACTTGGCTGGCTTCCATACTTTCCAGTTCAAGAATGTTCACTGAAACAAATGTGTAACTCTTGGGATTTTTTTTTCTTAATGGCATCCTAATTTCCTCCCCCGAGAACACTGAACTTCAGAACCAGTGTTTCTTAAGCGTTTCTAGGTGCTGAAACCGTCTGTCTTCTGCTCCAGGTGTGGTCTGTGACTCAACAGGTGTTCACAATTACTGAAACTGCTTTTCTTAGCTGCTCAAGTGACACCAGAGCAGCTGGCTCCCAGCACACACGGCCAGCAGCAGCAGCGGCTCAAATCAGTCTGAAGGCGAGGCGGCGGCTGCTTCTCTTTGGGGGAGCTTTCTTCTTATTCTTACACACACACGCACACACACACACACCGTCTCTTCTTAGCTTGTTACATCACGTGTATCACAAGGGTGATAGTCACTTCTGTTTGTCATAACCTAGAGCCTAAAGAGTGTCGGTGAGGTCCTGTCTGGGTCAGGTTGGCCTGTGGGCATATCTGTGAGGGGCTGTTTTGATTGCAAAGGAGGGGGGTGGGGTGATGGAGATTGCCTAGGGAATTACCCAGTTTATTCCCTGGCATGAACAAAAATCAAACAATTAGGAAAGACAGAAGACCAAGCCACAGCACAGACAAAGGGAAAGTGACAACTTTATGTATTCTGGGTGGAGGAGCCTAAGGCTGGAAGTCCACTAAATAGAAGCTAGTGTGGATATTTCATAGGTGCCCTGGGTCTTCCCTTCCCCCTGTTGGTCCCTTTGGATGCCTGCCTCCATGCCTTTCAACCATTTCTCGTTGAAACGTTTTCTAGATGGAAGTCTATCCCACCCAGTCCTGCAGCCATCCACTCCCAAAGAAAGGCCCATATCAACCACGAGCTGCTTGGCCCACTAGCTCAGGCCCATCACCAACCAGCTCCTACATCTTAAATCAACCTACAATTCCCGTCCGTGTTTAGCCACATGGCCTGATGAGGCACTCTCATCTTGCTTCCTCTAAGTCTGGCTGGTGACTGCATCTCTGTCTTCCTCTTCCCAGAATTCTGCCATTTCAGGAAAGCTGACATTTCAGGAAGTCTACTTTTGCTTGCCTCGCCTCCCTGTATCTCTGGCTCTCCTTCAGGTCTAGCGTGAGAGCAGACGGCACCACTCCCTGTCCATGCCCTGGCTGTGCTGAGTAGAGAAAGCCAACACAACACTAGGCACGTCTGCACTGGCTCCCTCTGCTCTGGGCTGTGGGTAGGATGTGACTAGCTGCTTAAAGTTCCTTCCAGCTAGATTTCTCTGAAAGAATGGCCTGGAAGAGTGAACTAAATAGATGCTTTCTCCCCTGTGCTGCTTTTCTTCAAGGGGCTTTATCACAGCCACAGACATGAAAGTAGGTCCCCATGGCTGTCAGATTTCCAAGCTGATAATGAGTTTGCCTCTTGACCATCAGGAATGTTTTGGATATATTCCATTTAGCTTGGGTGTGGTTTGGCTGCTGTGGTTCTAGTGCCCACAAGGCCCAACCTGCTCCTGAGAATCCCAGTTACTCCTGAGAATTTCCCACAGGCCTGGTATAGGCACCTGACCCACACTGAGATGCTGGTTTTCTTACGTGCACATTTGTTACAGAAAAACGCCCAATTGCTTGAGGTTGTTGGGATGAGTGGCTACAAGAGAAACTAATTAAAATAGCTAGACAGTTATTTTTTTTAAACCACACAGCATGCAAATACATACATCATACAATTCCTGGTCCAAATCAGCCTCCCCACAAAAGCTACAGCTGCAAGGAAGGTAGCAAAGGCAGAGGGAGGGCTTCCTAGCTTCCCTGTGCACCTGGCTGGGATTATCCCACATTATCCAATCCAGACCAACTTACGGACACGTGGGTGAGAGAAAGAGTAGAAGGGAACAGTGGTGTCGTCAAAGAAAGCGAAGACAGAACAGAAGATTTAAATGCATTGCCAGAGGAGGCCAGGCGACCTAAAAGCAGACGGAAGTTGTAACTGAAGGAGTAACACGTTTAGTCTAGAGAGATGGTTCAGAAGCGAAGAGCCTGTGCTACTCGGGGACCACGTTGGGTTCCCAGCACCCACACTGGGAAGTCACAACTGCCTGTAACTCCAGCTCTAGTGGATCTGATGTCCTCTTCTGGACTCGGCCAGCACAACCAATCGCAGGTGACATAGACACACACAGACACAAACAGACAGAGACCCCCTACATACACAGAGACACACACATGCACACACACAATTCAAAATAAAACAGAATTTTTAAAGGAAGTAAGAATTTAAAAATCTTTAAGAAATCCTCAAAGTAAAACTTAAAACCAGGAAGTCTAGGCAAAGCTCATAAACTGATGTAAGATAGGATAAAGCAGAATAAAGATTAGAGCAAGAAGATAAACTTTAAAAGAAAACTGGAAGGCAAGATTATTATTAACATTTAATATTAACATTAAAATAAAAATGAAGTCATTTATGAAATAATTCAGAACATAAAATAAAAAATAGGTAAAGACTGGAAGAAAACAGGGTAATAAGGACAGATATAAGACATGAGATGCTGGTTCAGAGCCTGAAAGTGGGGCTAAATATATATAGAATATAAGATAATTTGCATGGATTTTAAAAAATACCATCAAAATACATTCTCAGAAAGCTTTAGAGGAAAAAAAAAGAACAGAACAAAGATATCTAGAAATACACAGAGAATGAGACCTTGGTCTCTGTCCACCCCTGCCAAAGGCCGTTGTCAATGAATAGTGTAGTCTTATGAGTCAGAGGGCAGGGCACAGTTTGATACCTTCGTCATGGAGGCTCCCCCTTGCTCCCCTTCCCCCAGAAGGTCAGCCCCAGTCTGGGCAATTGGAGAGGACGCACAGCTGGAGGCCCCCACCTGACAGGAGAAACTCCCTGGTCACCAGCTGCATTCCCTCCTGGCTTATCACCTCCAGATTTAGCCCACACTTCAGTCAGAGGGAGGAACTCTCTGTAGATCAACCGCTCCTTGCCAGGAGTTGTTGGGGTCTCTAGAAAAAACCAGACAGGCATGGCCTTTAGGTTTGTCTTTACAAGGTATTAACTCAAAGTGTTTACTGGGTGTGTCCCCTGCCCCAGCCGTGGCCTGGACCCCAGAAGTGCCATGCTGAATGAGCCATGGAGGTCCCTAGCGAGGCGCCAGCATCCGCACTCAGAGTCCCACCCAGAGAGCGGCAGGCAAAGCTTGAACATAGAGGCTTTGATGTGTGTTAATGTGCATGGGTTTAAAATATCATCAGAATATATTCCAGAAAGCTTCAGAGGAAAAAAATAACAACTAAGAAAAAATATCTAGAAATATACAAAGACTAAGAGACCTTGGTCTTTGTCTGTCCTTCCCCAAAAGGCAGTTTTTGAATGTCAGTGTCAAAAGGGACAGGTTGGCTGGGGCAGAGTGGGGTGACCTTTCCCTGTGCAGCTGGAGGAAGAGAGGTGAGGACTGAAAGACCAGGAGTAAGGAGGGTTGGGGGTTGGGGAGCTGTGCCTATGGCCCCATTCTCACCGGGGTGTGGGGTTTCCTAACAGTGAGAACTGGGAGCTAAGCAGAGGTCTGGGAGGATCCTAAAAGCCTGAGTTGGAGCTAAGATCAAGTAAACAACCTGCCAGCCACAGCAGCCAGGGGCAAGCACAGGCCGGAAGGAGTGCCAGCCGGCATGACACCACCAGGGTGGAGACACACAGTTCTTGACATATGGCTGGGAGTCGCGATGTGACAGGAGAGTTTAGAGACACTTAGTTGTGTCTGTTCTCGGTGCATGATCCTTCAGGGACATTTGGGATTAAATACTTACCATCTCCAGGCAGCACCCCAATTTTCTCCTTGAATACAGAGACCCGAGCCTGCCCCACCTCCACCCCCCATCCCCGGGCGAGCCTTCTTCTGGCAGAACTGCGCAGGCATCCACAGCCACATTTTGTTGGCGATGAAGATCCTGAAGTTTGCTAAAATAGTCGGTGCCACTGAGAAGTAGACGCACACTTGATCTAAATTTCAGTTTGGCTGAGGAGGAGCACACGATCTCCCTGCTCTGAGCTGAAACAGCAACTGTGTTACCATTGGTTGAGACTCTGAGCACACTGTTCTCTGCCTTTTCGAGGCCAACAGTACTCACTTACACGACCTGGGACTCCTTAAAGTCAGAGGTCATTTCAGGAAAGGAAAGGGTAGAAACAAAAGGCTACAAGTCACAGGTGAGCAGCTTTTCTAGCGTCTTAGAGCCCCAGATTGAAGAGGACAGCCAGCACTGGCAGAGGGGGCATGGCAGCTGGTGTGGCTGCTGACAAGAAATTCTCTGGAAAGAAGGGATTATTTTATTTTTTAAAACTTAAAAAAGTTATTTTAAAAATAATGTACGTGTGCACATATGTGTGTGTGCGTGCGTGTATATGCATGTGTGTGTGTGTGTGTGTGTGTGTGTGTGTGTGCAGTCCCATAGGAAGGCCAGTAGAGGGCATCAGATCTCCTGGAGTTGGAGTTACAGGCTGCAGGGAGCTGTGCCCCACCGGTGCTGGAAGCAGAACTCAGGTCCATTTCACCAGCCCCAGAGGGACCCGGGTTTTTTCACTCTCAGAACCCAGGTCTGTGTGAGAATCCCAGATGGGCAGAGCAGGACAGGAGCACACAGCAACTTTACCAGACCTTGGGGATGCGCCTTTAAGTTAGGCATACTGACGGAAGATACTATGTATCACTTCTACCATACGCCTGGATGTTCAACAGAGGTTTATAACCAAATAGAGAGGAAAAGAAAGGGCTAAGACCCAAGGAGACAATCTGTTGGGTTTTGACTAAAATTGTTATGCAAGCTTGCATGGATGAGGTACAATTTCAGCTGATCTTTGAAGCATGGGTGGGAGGCCTCTGAATGGAAATTAGTCTATCAATGACAAAACTCTTTAGAAGACAAAGCTTGAGGGACAAGAGCTAGTGGAGTGTGACTGGTCCATCAAGCACATGCATCTTTGGGTTGGAGAAATAAGAAAGGGAAGAGAAAGAGGCAGGACTCAGACTGCCTGTCCACCCAAGACCTATGCCTCGCAAACCTCCAGGCAGTCTGTGAGAGCAGCTCACCACAGGACCATAAATCTATTTAACACTACAAGGGCTTTTTGCAATTTTTTAAATAACTTGATTGTGGGGTTTTGGACCACTAACTCTATATTTAGTGTTATGTTGTAAGGTCAAAAGGTTAGGCACACCTGGACGACTTCCTGTCCTAGGGACTCCCTATCTTTGGGTGTTCTTCTTTTTAGAATTTAATGATGCTGGCATACAGCCAGGGCTGGGAGAAAGGAAGATTGGGCAAAGACACTTAAGGAGAGACTTGCAACAGTCTGGGTGAGGGATGGTAAGGGTTTGCATTAGGACAATGGCTGTGGGAACAGAGAGGAGGATTGGGCTGTCAACAGTCCCTCCTTAAGACTTGCCATGTGGCAGGTTCTGAGGATCCACTAATAAATGAGGACAAAGGCTAAACCCCCAGTCAGCCAGTCAGAGCTGCTACGGGCTGTGCATGTCACCAGAGGTCACTTTCAGGTCCCCCTCAGCTCCATGTGGAGGTCAGGGGCCACACAAGCAACAAGGCAGAGCTTGTTAGGAAACCTGTCCTCTGCTCGGCCATGACAGGTATTCTCAGTGATAAGCAGAGAAGTGACCAGAAGCTTCTTTAAATTTCAACCTTATAATGATAAACTTGAACTTAATTGTAAACATCATTTTGAGTAAGGCAAAAGTGATGTTAATTGTACCATGGTGGGACTGGGGAGGCTGCTCGGTGGTAAGGATATCTGCCACCAAGCCTGAGAACCCGAGTTCCACTCCTAGAACCCATGTGGTGGGGGAAGAACAGGCACGCATAAATCTTCCTCCAGCCTCCCCTCGTACACAAACATACTAAATATAAAAAAGTTCTACTGTCGTGGATGAAGATTTTCTTTTCTTTCTTCAATCCTTTTTGTACATCATTTAATCCTCACACCCAAACCCCCTCTTTGAGACAGGGTCTCTCTTACTCTGTAACCCACACCAGCCTAGAACTCACTGTGTGGCTGAGGCTGGTCTCAGGTGTAAGTCAGTCCTCTTGCCTCCCATGTCCAAGAGCTGTCCGGCTCAGTGAATTACTTCTTGTCCCTGTTTATTTGAGGTGCTGGGTATTAAACCTGGGGCCTCTTGCACCTCAGGACACAAGGCCAGTGCTTTACCCCTGAGCTACATCCAAAGCCCAAAAGGGAACTTTAATGCTTTAACCTACACCTGAAATTAGAGGAGGTTGTTCGCCTTCTAAACCATACTGCATCTTCCATTTACAAGTAGCTTTTCTCTCCTTACCTAACCTGCCCCTGAGTCTTTATTACTGAGTCACAGGGAAGGAAGCCCAGGGTAGGGCAGGGGACACAGATTCCTAACACCAGATGAGTTTTGATAAGTTTAGTCTTGGGAAGCAAGCAAACTGAAATGGTTGCTAAAGGTGTTCATTCATCCATCCACAGAATATGAATGGGGATCAATACACATTTATAAAAGATGGTTACACACGGTGGGGGAGGGGGGTTTAGGGAAGCCCATGCCATGTTCAGAGTGATCCAGGCTATGAAGAAAAGCAAACTTAAGGGCTGCTGGGCTGGTCTACACGTTGCCTGCTGTTGCTTAAGAAAGGCCAGTCTAGAGTGGCATTTGAATAAAAACAAAAAGTAAGGAGGATGTCAGGTTTAGTGATCCAGATACTTTGGTGGGAGAGGGCACAGGTGTTGCAGACAGGAGAACGGGCAAGTGGAGACTTTATGGGCAGGAAATGGTCCTCAAGAGCAGCCAGGAAGTGGGGTTGGGGAGGCAAGGGCCAGGGGATGGATGGACTAGCTAGACAGTGATTGCGTCATCGTCTTGTCTTCTTCCTAAGAGTCAGGTGGAAAAATCGCAGGCAAAGAGATATGCTCACTGACTGCCAAAAATAGCAACTGATTGGCAAAGGCCACAGGGACTTGAGGGACTCAGCTGTCAACACCAGAAGGGATCGAGTTTGCATGGTCCGGACTGTCTGTCACAGAATTAAACGTTTTTTACCCTTTCATATTAACTGTCTTGGGCAAGCAGTCTTCCCTGTGTGTGGAGGGAAGAACACCATTCAAACTCAACCTACAGGAAGTCCTGCAGATGTGTCAGTAGAAGAAAACTCAAAGCCTTGAGGTTCATTAATGCCTGCCTCCAGGGTGGCATTCCTGCGCCCTTCAAACCACAGCATCACCCGACCTGTCCAAATATCACTATTGTCTGAGATCATTTCCTATCACATGACCGAGGCCTAATTTGCATGGAGGTGATGGGGCTGGAATAGCTTTGTAGCACCCTGGGGAGAATTATGTTAAAAGCATTAACCCTCCCCCCAACACCTCCAATTCGTTCATTTTGGGCCATTTATAAATGTGTTTCAGGAAGTATTATATAATCAAATAATACGGTCACTTCAAAAAGCCGCAGTCTGAGACCAGATCACCTTTCCTGGAGGGACTGGTAAATAATTCTTTAATATATAATTTAAGAGAACAACCCATCTCTTCATTCTACCCATCAGGCAAAATCCATTAATTATACTCCCGCCCGCCCCTCATTAGTAGGAATTCGATTTACTAATTGGCACGTGAGATCAATGCAAGGCAGGCCAGAGCTGCCGGACCAGCTTGGCTCCAGCACTTAACTCCGAGCTCCCCCAACCAGGAAGGCTGAGAAAATGCAGCGTCATCAGCTGCAGGAGCCCGAGTTCTCCAAGGCCCGCGCAAGCGCACTGGGCAACCCCCCCCCCCCTCACGTGCGGCTCAGCGTGCGCAGAGACACGTGTGGAAGCACGCGACCATGCAAGGCCCAGAGTGCTGCTGTACTGTGAAGGGGGGGGGGGGATGACATCATCCCCAGTCTTGTCGCTAGGCAACCGGAGAAGGCGTCTTCCTGCCTTGATATAAGCAGCTCCAAAGGCTGAGATGAGACCACTGTGCCCCTTCCGAAAGGAATGAATGAATATGCAAACGCGTAGCTCAGTGGAGTGTTATTACACCCTGTGTGTCTGCACAGCACCTAGGAGCGTCGACACATGCAATCAGGTGCTCCTGTTTGGCAACATGCGGTTACAAATTATAGTATTGCCCCGGATAGTTCACACATGGAAACAGTGTTCTCCCTGGGTAGCCTGTCCAAGCTGGAGTCTGGGTAACACCATGGTTTACAGCGTTCCTGATGCCCAGAGCAACTCAGGCCTGACTCTTGGAGGGGAATTCAGACAGCCACTCTGGGAAGCTGAGGCAGCAGGAAAACCACGCAGGGAAGCAGAGTTCATCACCGAGGAAGCCCACTACCCCTGTCCATATGGAAAGGGCCTGGAAACCGAACCCCAGCTAAAGCTTGTGCGTGTGCGTGTGCATGTGCGTGCGTGTGTGTGTGTACTGCAGGGGGCTGGGAGAGGACTCAGGGCTAGAGTACTTGCCTGGGATGCCACAGGCTCTGAGCTCAATCCCCATCCCCTCAAAACCAACCAAATAAATAAATAAATGCATCCCAATGTTGATTTATGTACACACACACACACACACACACACACACGAGTAGACATGGCTGCCATTTTAGCCAAGTCTGTGGTTCAATAGTTTGCATCCCATGAAGTCTGAATCCAGCCTAGATTGTAATAGACTCCTTCCCCACAACCACCAGGAAAAACGAACACAAGAAGCTATAGAAATGGCTCAGTAATTAAGAGCACGTATTGCTCTTCCAAGGATGGAGTTCCGTTTCCAGCACCCTTGCTGGGTGGCTCACAAGCACCTCTACCTTCAGCTCCAGCTCCTGGGGATCCAATGCTCTTTTCGGGTCCGTGGGCATCTGCACTTAGAAACTATACACATGCACGTACAAACGCATAAATTCAAAAGGTATTAAAGAACAAAGTGAAAAAAATCCATGTCCTTCCTTTCTCAAACTCTTTCTCAGCTCTGGGTTGTTTGGTCGCTGGTCCCTTCAGTCAGAAGCTCACAGCTGAGGGATGGCCACAGGAAAGGGGCAAACAAACCAGATCACCACCTGCAGACTTGAAAACCAGGAGCTACACATTTCTGGATGTCCCGCAAAAAGTGAGGGGACAAGAGAATGGAATGCTGGAAGGGCCTCTGAAACCGATTTCTTGGGATTTCATCTCATGGGAGCTGCTGTTGCAGAGGTGACTGCAGGGTCGGCCATCTCTTCCCTTCCACCACTGCTTCCAGTCACCACACTGCTGCTCTTAAGGGCCCTTGTGGCCTAGCTCAGCTCACTCCAGGGCAAAACCTAACTCTCCTCATTCAAACCCGGGGCGGCACACACTTTTAGTCTGCACTCAGAAGGCAGAGGCAGGCAGATCTCTGTGAGTTTGAGACCAGCCTGGCCTACAGCGTGAGTTCCTGGGCAGCTAAGGCTGTTACACAGCGAAACCCTGCCACAAAAAACAACAAAAAAAAAACAAAAAAAACCCTCATGTTGTAATAGTATAAAGAACAGTAAATTCTGAGCCAACAAATCCAGTTCCAATCTTGGTGGTCCTCAAGGTTGCTTGCCTGTGCCCCCCCCCCCACACACACACACACAAGTTTTTGAACAAGGAGTCCTTCAGATGCAGGTTTCCTCTTTTCTTACTGAGTGGAAAACTGGTCATCAATTCCTTCTGCAAAGGGAGAGAAGTCACCAAGGAATTTCTGTTTGTTTTGTGTGTTTGCTTAGAACACAGGCCCCACAGAGGCCAGGCAGAGCCGACTGGCTGTGCTTTCTCTTTCTGCACACACCAGGGCACCTGCATCTCCCACTACAGGAGGAAGCGCCCGGACCCCAGTCCCACCCAGCCCAAGTCCCTTCCCACAGGAGCTGCTGAAGCTAAGGCCAACAGGGAGGCCAAGGTCTAGAGAGAGAGAGCAGTCAGGACACCCTCCCTCCGACCTCAAGTTTAATATAACTTATGGAACTGAAAGCAGCACGAAACTCGCAGGTCAGAGTCTCTGCATGAATGCGTGTCCACTCTGCAACGCCCAGTGGCTCCTCTGAGTCGCCTCCCACCACCCAGAGGAAGCCAGCGAACCTCAGCCCCCGCTCGTCATGCACCATTGCAGAGCACTTGCAGGGCTCCTGTGCCCTTTGTCTGCCAAGTCTAGTTCTACGACCATGGCACTGGGACCCCGAGGTTATCTCTGATCCTCCAGCACTCACCAAATGCATGGCTCCCCCGACCTACTCTCTGGAGCCTGTGTGTGCACTGGGCCCGGAGCTTCTCCCCAGAGGCTCTGCCATGGGTGTGTCTGAATACAACGGCCCACACACCCACCCCGACAGTGTCTACAAAGTCTCGCTGGACCTGAACTCAGCATGTTCAACGTCTAGGTGTCACAACCTAGACAAGGGGTCCAGGGTCACCCATGAATGGAAATGCCCAATGGGTCTTCACGAATCCCCTGTTCTCACTGACCTGAAAGGAAGAATACAGCCAATCGGATAACTTCTCTCTAACAGGAGAATGCTATCTTGTTTGCTATCGTCTGAAACTGCTGGCAAGTGGATTTTACTTTTACACAAGGATATAATGGAAACGTACATAAAGTACCTAGAGATCTCAAATAATCCGATGGGGAGCACTGCTGAAAACCGGTAGTTTCAGAGAACAGAAAGAGACAGCTTGTGGAAGGAGCCACCGCTGAGAATATAAACTCGCAATTTGCTTACAGCAAAGCCCTAGGGGCCTCTGTATGAAGCTAATTACTCTCCTTTCAGACACTCGGTGCAAATGGGTGTGGTTCTGTCCCAGCCCACGGTAAACGGGTACCGAATCCGGTAGCCTTCAGAGGTGGCTTTCTGACCACTGAGAAGTGACAGTTGACAGACCGGCTGTGCAGAGAGGCTGGAAGCCATCAAAAGCAGATACAACTGGGTGTGGTGACACACGCCTTTAATCCAACACTCCAGAGACACGTGGATCTTTAGGAGTCTGAAGACAACTTAGTCTACCTGGGAGTTCCGGGTCGCCGGTGCTATATAGTGAGACCTGGTCTCGAAACAAGTACATAAGCAGACGCAGGAGCTGCGTATGGGTCAGACCAAGTGTAAACACTGCATATAATATACATATTGTAAAACCAATGCTTCTAGACCCTGAATTATTAGGAAACACATACTATGCATAGGGTATTTTTCTAGGACATGTGTAAAACATTCTAGCAGATAGATACAACAAATTTTAGTGTGCTTCCTACTAAAGTTTTTCAAGGGAAAATTAGCATTGATCTAGAAGCGCTTTGCTCATAGGGGGTATCTCTAGATGCAGAGTTTAAAACACCATCTTTTTAAGAAGAGCTTTGTATGTATTTGAGTTTGCACTCAAGTAGAAGAGAGATGACTTTCGGGGGCACAGGATTCCGAAAATAGCATTCTGTAGTGCAAATCCCCTTTTTATACTCCAGACTTTGCTCTACCTGATCTACCCATGAAAAGCTGACCCCTGTAGGGGGCGTGAGCACAGATCGCAGATCTGCACGTGACTTGCTTAAACTACCATGAGAACATTTGTTAGAGGTCCTCAATATATTAATTTGAAGGTTCAATGGGTTAAGAAAAATTGTTAGCAAGATACATGCTTCTTGCTGAGAGAAAAATGCCTTTCACAGTAAGGAAGCCAGTTTTTCTTAATTTACTGTTCACTTCTACCAGAAATAAAAAACCTTTATGGCCTGTTTGTCCAACATTGTCTTCCCAAGCCCCTTATGGGCAGTCACCCCCTGCAGAGAGGACAAACACAGAGCTGTGACAGAGGGAACCAGGCTAAGGTCCTACTTGTCACGTGATAGGAATCATAACCACCGCTGTGGTCCCTGTAGTTGGCCATTTCACAAAAATGAACTGGAAGGCCAGGCAGATTTTCACAGTTCTGGTTTCTAACGCCTGGAAAGGATAAAGTTTGGCGGGGTAGTTGGAGGGGGGGGGGGCACGTATAAATTCAATGAAAAGCGTGCTAAAAAATCAAGGTCGATGCCTACTACTGACTGCATTGCTGAATGAAGATTGACAGTTGTAGGCTGGAAAACCACATGATGTACTACGACCAGCGAACGCTTCAAGTCTGCAGACATAGATGCCTCCTTAGTGACTTCTAACGACCAATCAACCAATGACTCAATAGTTTCCAAAGGTTGAGGACCCAGGCCAGAGGTATCGCTCTGGCCCAGCTGGCCCAAGGTCCTGAGTTCCACCCCTAGAGATACAGAGGATCACATTTTCAGATGTAATATGGAAAATAATGCATTTTCATTTTTGACCTAAATTCAGTTTTGTCATGTTATTGTATATATAATTTTAGACTAAATAAGTGACCTATAAAATCTGGCCAAAGTAAAAAAAAATTGTATTACATGTGACAAAATCATGCAAATGTCAACTGTTTTATCTAATAATTTACTGCATCCTCATTTTGGTCATGACGATAATGGCAATAAAACGTAGTCCAAAATGTTGTTTTCCATCATTTTAGTTTAGAGCAAGACGTCTTTCTCATGACTAACCCAATATCAAGGCTCACAACCCCTCTCTTCTAGGGTAGATCTGTTTCCTTAACTGCTGTGGTTAGTTTGCTAGGTTTCATGAGCGTGCTTGGCACAGAACACTGCAATAACAGACACTGGCTAGCTGAGGGAGATGCGGCCAGGCACTGGCCCTCCACTGTGCGCCGGCTGCTCGTCACGGTCGGCAGAGGGAGCACTTCCCCTATGTCTTACAAACTATCACGTCTACATCATCAATCAAAGGGTTCACCAGCACCATTGGAAAGGAAATGGACAGCGCTTCATTCGTCTCAAATCACAGTTCTGATCACGCACTTGAGAAAATTCTAGAAATCACTTCCTGAGCTCCAAGGCCAAGTCCCCTACCAGGATTACTTTGTAAAAGTTAAGAAGGCAAAATATGCGCATGATGGAAACATCCCCTCCCCACAGTCCTGTGTTTAGGACCTGGGTGAGAGAAACTCCAGACTGCACAGCAAAGGGTATCTGAGGTCAGGACCCAAACCTGGAAAATCATAAAAACGTTAGCTAACTGGGGCTAAGGTAAACAAACCACCGGTGATTGCTAGACTATTCCTTTTGTAGTTTTGATGCACTGGAGACAAGCTGGGACACAAGGCCAGACCCTGAAGCCTCCCTGGAGACCAATGACAAAAAACCAAAACCAAACAGACAAACCGTGTCAGAGGACCCGGTCTGATGAGCTCTTGTCCCAATTCTCAGAAGTCGCTGGGAACTAGTGGGGGTATTCGGTGTTGTTTAATTATTAGACAGCCTCATATCATATATAAAGTCTTTATTCCTTAGTAATAAGCTTTAAATCACAAAATAGTGTGGCAATATTTAGATAATAGAATTCAGGGAGTGCTGAAAATACTAGAATATAAAGATAGATTCTAGCTTATCTTTACATACTAAACTTGTCTAAACCGGCTGGTTTCTTGCAGACGGTATTTATTTTGTTTAATAATTTAAGACAGCATAAGCTTGCACCAAGCATGATAAGCATAGTAACCAAAGTGCAAACACTTCACCAAGTCCTCCCAGAAGATATTTTAACTCAAAATACCATTAGCACGTATCTTTCTCCCCTAGAAAAATAGCATGTCAGGCATCATTAATTGGGTGTATTAACAGCTATGTACATACAGCCGCCTGGGCAGGCTAAGAGTTGAACGTTGTTTAAACACAGCGTTTGAGGCAAACAGCAGCAACAGCAGCAGCAGCAGACGGACCCGAACACACTAGTAGACCCAGATAATTTCCCACTCCAGGCTATTGTCTCACCCCTTACGTAACATTCAAGTGACAGTTCTCAGTGCTACCTTAGCAACAAACAAACTAAAAATATCTAGACAAGGTCTTGGTGTGTGCCGTGTTGAACGAGCTTTCTTTCTGATTATCTGGTAGCTGGTTTGGTCTCCAGAAAAATATATACAGAACGGAGAGAGCAGGCCCAACAGGGTTCCCTCTACATCTTCAGAGCACTTCACTTACAGGGGAGCACTGGCCCTTCCCTCCACTTCTGTCATCTAAGAATTTGAGGACCAATCAATTGGTTTGGGCTTTTCTTTTTCCAGCCCGGTGCCCTTTGAAAAATTAAAAAATAAAAATAGTAACGTTACAAAAATTTGGGAACATGATGGGTAAAGTAACCCACGGTGGGGGCGGGGCCATGCTCAGAAACACAAATCTATGACCTGGGACATAGCACATGAATTGAGAAACTGAAGTGGGACAAAGGGTTTGAGGTCAATCTGTCAATAAAGTGCGAGCAGAGGCGCGAAGGGCTCCAACCTCCCGCCCCCAGCTCCCACCCTGACACAGAGCCTGAAGATGGCCCAAAGCCCAGTCTTTCCAAACAAGTGCAAGGTACAGAGACATCACTCCAAGGGCCCCACAACAGGGCAAGAGCATCCTCACCTTTTTGGAAAAAAAAAAAAAAAAGTACCTTTCGAAAAGCCAAACACCACAAAATACTGACACATAAATTTAACTCTCAAGAGACCCTCAGTTAATGGAGTACCTCCTCAAGGGACAGCTGGGGGACACACCTGCTGCTCCAGGCCCCAGAGTCCAAGGACCCTAGGACCAGGCACTCTCTTTTCCACGTGGCTCTCCCACCCAACAGACTCCCAAAGCCAGACTCTGTCTGGAAAGGGAACGGGGAGTGGACTAAATTTGGGGGTGGGGTGGGGGGGTAATAGAACATAACCAGTAATTCGCACGGAGGATCTGTAACAGCGGGGGCGAAGGGTGGGGTGGGTGTGATCGGGTAGAGGGTGGGGTGGCAAAAGGGTGAGAAACGGGCAAAACAAGAACTCCAAACGTACACAAAACACCTGTTTTTGTCCTAAGCCTGTCGAGCATCTTACTCTTCCTCCCTGGCACGCGTAAGGGGACCTTTGAACTTGGAAACCTGACGACTCCTCGGGAGCCCCCTGCCCCTGTTCGGGAAGGGCTGCGGGGCTCAGGGGGAATCCTTGGCAGGCAGCGAGGCATCTTCCTGAGAGCACTCCGGGTTCCCAGCGCGCGGCAGGTGGGTGCGGCTGTGCGCGTGCTGGGGGCGCAGCGGCCCCGGGGGCACCACCTCGTGCGCCAGGAGGGGGGCACCAGCGGCGGAGCCTGCCTTCTCGGGAGGCGGCGACAGCACGGACGACAGGCAGGGGAAGGCAGCGGCGGCGGCGGCGGCCGCTGCGGGGATGCCAGGATACAGCAGCGGGAAGGGCGCGGCCGCCGCGGGGTACAGATACTTGTCCAGGCCGCTCTTGTCCAGCCAAGGCTGCACGTAGGCGGCAGCGGACGGCGACAGCAGGTAGAAGGGCAGGCAGAAGGGCGCGGCGGCCGGCTGCGCGAAGGGCGCCCCCCCGCCCAGCGCCACGAGCGAGCCGAGCAGCGCGGGCTCCGGGCCCAGGAGCGCGCTGCGCGCCTCCAGCTTCAGCCTCTTGGGCGCGGGCGACGGGTCCCCGGGTGGCTCCTGCTTGACGGCGGCGCGGCCCTGCTCCGCCTCGCCTCCGTAGCCGCTGTCGGTGTCCGTGTCGTGCTCAGGCTCGGTGCCGGGCTGAGTCCGCTGGATGACCGGCACGCAGCGGGCGGCGCGATCAAGGCCGGGGGCGGCCGCGGCCCCAGTGCTGCAGGGCGCGCGGCCGGGGACCCTGCCCGGGGGCACCTGTGGCGTCAGGAGCTGGGTGGCCACGGCGTGCAGGTGGCTGACAAGCTGTGCGCAGCGCGGCTCCCTGGGCGTCCAGCTCTCAAAGCGCGCGAGGTATTGCAAGACTTCTTTGGCGCAGGTTTGAAACCCCGAGTGGAACGCATCCAAGTCGGCCTGGACCGGCGATTTCAGAGAGCGCTCCCCTAGGGTGCACGGGGGGAGGGAGGCGAGAAGAAAAACCGCGGCATTAAGACATCTGCTCATCACGTGGGCCCTGCGCTGCCTACAGTGAGCTCGGCTTTTCCTGGGCATTCCAGCGATATAATCCGCAGACTGCCGAGAGGAGGGGGTGGCGGGGTGAGGCGCTCTCCTCCCGACTTAAAAACCCAACTAGAGAGGAGCAGCCGCCACTTTAAATAAAACGGGGCTCCTCCAGCTCTGCAGAAAGCGTCTGGGATACTTGGCAGCAAAGGGAAACCAGAGGCGATGTTCACCTGGAGCAGAACGCGGTGGAGAGTTCTAGCACTGCGCCCCAACGCTACTCGGTTTATCAGGGCATGCTTCCTCAGACCCACTTACCATTCTGTAAAGCAATTATCTTCTGATGCTGCTGCTCCGTTAAGGCTGTTAACGCTTTTAAGTGCTTCAAAGTTAATTCCAAAACTACTGCTTTCTCCAGATGCCCCAGTGTCTGCAGTGGTGCAAAAGGAAGGGGGCAGGGGTTACTTTAAAACACATGAATTTTCCTTGATCGGCTCCCCCGTGAAGCCCAGCAACTTAGGGGGGAAAAATCACTGGGAAGGAAGCGCGGCTCAGCTCCCCACAAGGCAGGTCATCAATGATCTCTCTGCCCCCAGCCCGGAGCCCCTGGGAAACTCTCCATCACAGCACAAGTTGGAGGCCAGGCCTCTTAATATTTACATTTATTACCCCATCTCCCGGAGTTTATATGAGGCCAGCACACCCTGGACCATCAGAGAATGAAAAAGTGCTAAGATCTTACTGTCAATTTCAGATGTTCAGGCAGTAAATCTTTCAGCTGAGCAATGCACTCATTAATTCGGTCTCTTCTCTTTTTTTCTATTAATCTGTGCGGTAATTTGTAGGTATCCTTCAGATACGAGCCGGGGAAAAGAGACAACTGTAAGCTAAACATCCACTCATTCACTTACTGGATAGAAGAACCCTCCCACCCCAACCCCCAAACACTATGTAATGAACTAATGCCCAGGAACTCTCTCTCCTCTAGACTTCTAAAATCCAATTTAAATTCAGGTGCGGTGTTGAATATCCCCCCGAGTATCCAGCAAGCCACTTAAAATTCACAGTTAGGGAAGCTCGGGACTGGAATATATTTGCACGCAGAGTTTCCCTGCGAAATCAATGGCCCTAATTAACTATCCAGGCAGGTTATTGGAAACTTAAGGCTTACCTTGGTGTCATCTCGCTTCAAGCTCCTTTTGGGTTTACACATATACAAAGAGGCGTAATCCAGTCTGCAAAAACAGAAATCAGCATCAGGCCCCCATTCCGGGAGGGGCTCTGCCCTCGCCCGTTTCATATCACTTTGTGCAGGATTAAAAAAAGGCAAACCGACTCCTAGACATCTAGATATTCGCCACGGTGCGTACACCTTACCCTATAAAATCCCTATGTTCCAGTAACTGTCTCTCTTGCAAATGAGGGATTCCTTCGTCCATGTTCAATGGCTGTCCGTTTCCTCCGTTTCGATTTGGAGGGTTCTGTCCTGTAATCTGTGGGACGTTGGCCTGGGGAGATCTTGGGGGGATGTGTGCGTCTCCAGGCTGTCTTGCTCTCCCTCTTCGGTGCAGTGTTGAAAGTGTGAAGCAGTTGGCCGCCCCTCCGCCCCGTGCTCGCTCGCTCACCCTCTCGCACACCCGCGCGCGCACCCCCGCGCGCACACACACGCACTGCGCTGGTAGTTTGCTCTCACTCCGGGCAGTGTTTGGCCACAGGGCACGCGCGTCGCCGGCCAGACCAGCACCCAGCTCACGTGCGGAACGTACCATCCGCGGTCCAGCCCGGAGGGGGGCGGGGAGGAGGGGCCGGGAGGGGGCGGGGACACCTGATCGGGGCCACCGGGAGGAAGCGGCCACCCGGGCCGAACTGTTCGTCTTCCCCGAGGCGCTGCTGGGCGCGGGGGCGGGGCGGGACGCGCGGCTTCCCCGGCTCGGCCGGCATCTCGGTGCAGAACCGTGAACGTGGCCTTTTGCTTTCTCACCGATTGCTGTTGGTTTGGGCCAGAGAAAGGACGCGAATTCCCGGTGGCTAAACTTGAGCAGGGAAGGAAAATTCCGAGGCTTTGCTCACTGCTCACTGGTCGGGCGTGGAGGGAGGGTAGGGTAGAAAGACACCCCGTGGCACTGGCTAGAGGGCTGCCCTGAAAATAGGAGGACTTGCAGTCCAATCTCTGGAAGGAATTAGGATCACTGAAAATGTAGTCGCTGGTTCCAAATGTCGCATTCCAAGTAGCTTTGGCGACACGGTGTCCCCGGACTACCTAAACTTCCCGCAGCAGCCGGAATTGCGGTGCCACTCATCACAACGGCAGATGACGTTTGGGGCCTCGGTGCTCCCGGGGGAGCGCAGAGAGGGGGAGGGGTGGCACGGAGTGGGTGGCGTGTAAGGACTGCTGCGGGAGAGCCACGCAGTCGGGGTCCTGCCAGCCCCAGCTTGTGAGACGCCGTGGTGTTTCCCACCCCACCCCCCTCGTGCGATAAGCCACGCTAAGAGTGTGGCGAACCCACGTTTACTACTGGCACCTCCGCGGCCTCCCTCCTTAATCCCGTCTCCAGCGGGTACCAGCACAGGGCCGGCAACGTGATGCGACCTGCGGCGGCTGCCACATCAGCGCGCAGGGATGCCGTGCGCGCGCCCCGCGGCCTCGGGAGCTCGGTCCACACGCCAGAGAGGACAACCGTCCCCAGGTGCCAGTGACCCCGCGGCTCAGGATAAATACGAATTTGAATCCCATCCCCGCGGACGTGGAGACCCCGGGTTGCTTCTGCACGGAATGAGACAGTCACGTTCCCTCGGGGGGCATTTAAGATCGCCGGTGGCACGTGAACCCAGAAGGGACCTGGGCCCCAAATGAACGCGCATTGGAGCGCAGCAGGGCCAGGGCAACAGCGCCTGGGTTCCGGGGACGGATCTGGGTCGCCGGCCACGGCGGCTGGAGCACGTCACGTGCCGCCGAGCCTCCTCCCAGCCTGGCGCGCGGTTGAGGAGCCCGAGTCCTGGGCGGAGCCGCGGGGATGAGTTCCTCTCCAGCACCCTCCCGGGTTCCTCGAGTAGGACGACTCGGGGCGTTTTACAGCAGGCGATTAATTAAAGATAACAGTGAAAGTGATTTTTTAAAATGCGGATTTTTATTTAAGCCTCGACCCGCCCTCTCTCCTCTCTACGTGGTTGATCTCTGTGATTCGGAGGCAAGTTAGAGCTCCAAACAGCGTTATTCGTTCAGTAGATCATCGCTGCTTCCTTCTAGTTCTTAACCGGCTAGACTAGGCGGGGACGAAGGAGCCTGAGGTGAAGCATTTAAAAATAAAAATAACAGCTCCCCGTCCAGATTTTTGAAAGTTCGCGGTACTCCACAAACATATTCCAGAGTCAATTCCCCCTTTAAAATGATGACTAGAGAGAGCATTAGGGGAATGAATAAGTCTGGGTCCCTGCATCGTGGCCTTGCTGGTAGAGCAAGGAGTCACAAGGCCAACATCTGGAAGGAGGAACTCTAGCACTGAGTCGGGCAGCTTTTAGCTGAAATGGGAGGAAGGGTACAGGAGCTTTGGGGATCAAGAGGAAGGGCTGAAGTGAGCTCGTAAACTTGTCCTCTCTGAGAAGACTCTGGGCTGTGCCCCTCAGCCTTCTTTAGCAACATTTTCCTCTCCCTGGCTTCCTGCTCTTTAGGTCCAAACGAATTCTACAGTCAGCGTTTCTTCTGATACAGCTCAAGATGTAAAGGGGCTTCTTGCCCGTTTGGTTTTTATTCTTTAGTTCTGTGAGTGTGTTGTTCTTTGAGACAGGGTTGCTCTGTATAGTCTTGGCTGGCCTGGAGCTCCCTGCCCATATAGACCAAGTTGGCCTAGAACTTGAACACTCAGAGATGGCCTGCCTCTGCTTCCCGAGTGATGGGATTAAAGGTGTGGGACGTCACCCCCTGCCTTGGCTCACCCTCAAGGCCTCAAGGTTACTCTTGCTTCCTTCTCCTACTTTCTCTTCTCTTGCCCTTCCTGCTTGCCGTTCTGTTTTTCTTGACTTTTTTCTTTTGCCGTGTCCCCTCTCCCTGTTTTCCCTGCTGCATGCCACTTTTCCCTGGTCCCCTCTCCCTGTTTTCCCTGCTGCATGCCACTTTTCCCTGGTCCCCTCTCCCTGTTTTCCCTGCTGCATGCCACTTTTCCCTGGTGTTTTTGTTCTGTTTTCTCGTTGCCTTCGTCCTTTAATCATTCTTAGGATGACATTTCCTGCATATCCCATCTTACATTTGAGTCTCTTGTCACTTCTGTCTCAAACTGTTGCCTGTAGGGATCAGTGGTCACCTCCCCCCCCCCCATGCCACCAAATGACCCTTGAGAGCAAAGCTGTTCGAGCCATAACTAAAGGCCAGGCTGCATTTAGGACTAGAGTAGCGGGTTTCTCCTAAGGGCTTCTCAAGGATGAACCCATTACTGCTTGCTGTGACCCTGTAAGGTGTTAATGCTATTTTTGTGCAGATGAGGAAGCTAGAACCGCTCTGGAGTCTGTGCCCTCTCCTCATTTGTGTGAGGTCTGAGTGCACACCAGCTACCCCACAGGTGTTTCTTCATTGGCTGGTAGGAGAGTATGTGTTGAGGATGAAATAGAGATGGGGGACCGACCAAGGGAAGTGTGGGATCTCAGGGTTGGAGAGATGACTGGGTGGTTTAACAACACCCCAGTATTGACCCGAGGTTTCTATCCTGTCCGGTCCCACAGCTGATCAGTCCCAAAGAAACACAGAGGTGGACATTAATTATAAACTAGTCTCCCTAGTAGCTCAGGCTTTTATTAACTAATTCTTACATCTTAAATTAGCCCATTGTTTTTGTCTATGTTAGCCACGTGACTTGGTACCTTTATCAGTGAGGCATTCTCATCTTGCTTCCTCTGCCGCTGGGTCACAACTGCAGAATGAACCTTTTCTCTTCCCAGAATTCTCCTGTTCTCATTGCCCTGTCTCCTATACTTCCTGCCTGGACACTGGCCAATCAGCATTTTGTTAAATAAGTACAAGAACCAAATCTTTACAGGGTAAAACCATCGTCCCACAGCACCCCAGCACCCACATGGGCGCTTATAAACATCAGTAACCCCCACTTCCAGGGAATCCAGCTCTCTCTCTGTCCTTGGGCACCAGGCCTGCACACACATGCATAGACATGCAATCTGGCAAAATACCTACACACATAAGTGTAAGTAAGTCTTGTTTATTTACTTCTTAAAGCATAGGGGCTGGCGGTAGAGATGGGTTTAGTCTTCAGACATGCGGATGGGATGTGCAGCAAGCACTTAGCCCCGCATTGATTTAAGTCCGAGTAACCTGTTGAGCATGTATAATGTTACACAGGTGTGTTGAGGTTAGTTCAGCTGTGAAAAGGTGATGGTTATCAACTTCACCAACTTTACTGAGCAGATCAAGCCAAGGCCGACGTGAAGACTTGGGGTGGGAAACAGTTAGAAAGCCCTGGTGAACCCAGAACGGGAAGACCAGGTGCCTGTTCAGACAAGGAGCAGATGCCAGTGTGCCCTCTTCCAGTGATTACAGAGGGAGCCTTGGCTGATGCTGAAGTCAGTAAGGCAAAAAATGAGCTCAGAACTCCTTCTGGTTTATAGTTAATCACAAGTGAGTGTCCTGCTTATAATTAAAGATGCCCAGCTTCACTCTTTCACAGACCGGTGGGTGAAGTCATTGTTACCTTTGCTGCCTCTCTGGGTACCACCTCAGCATCCACCTCTTTCTCCTGGGTGTCTACACATGGTACCTGTGTCTCCCCCTGTCCCGTGTATGTTAGCATGTGTGTGTGTGCACTGAGGTCTGAGGCCCGTATCAAGACTCTCCCTCCATCGCACCCCCCCCATTTTATTGAGATCTTTCATTGATTGTGGAGCTCACTGTTTTGTTGGAGGGAGGCCGCTTGTTGGTTCCCAGCTGCTCAGCCCCCAAATCACCACACAGTAACTGTATTAATTAAATCACTGCTTGGCCTATTAGCTCTAATTTCTTACTGGCTAACTCTGACATATTAATTTAACCCATTTTCATTGTTTTATGCTTTACCTACCAGCAAGGTTCCACACGCCTGTCTCAGGCAGCAGCTCCATGGCTTCTCCCTGACTCCGCCTCCTTTCTTCCAGCCTTCAGTTTAGTTTTTCCTGCCTAGCTCTAAGTTACCCTATCACAGCTCTAAACCAGTTTCTTTATTAACCGATGGTACTCACAGCATACAAAGAAGAATCCTGCATCACTGTTTGAGCGAGGCTCATTGGCCATTGAGCCTCACTCCTAACTCTGGTGTTGTAGATGAGTGTCCCTGTGCCCCCGGGGCAATCAGAGTCCGAATTCACATCCTTGTGCCCCTGCAGCAAACTCTGTGCCCATGGAGCCATCTCCCTCGCCCTGTGACTTTTAACACAGGACAAGTTGCTCCCTGTTGATTGTGGTAAAATGAGACATTTAGCCCCAGCTATCCTGATTCCTGAATTCCAGGCACCCACTGATGGCTTCAGGAGGGTCTGCTTCGTTTTTTTCCCTACAGAAACTGGGCTCTCCCTAGAGGATGGTGTTTCTGTTGGGAACAGAAGGTTCCTGCCTTGTCAAGATTCTCTGGGTCTCTCTGCTCTTTGGGAGAGGCGGTGTGTGGCTATTTTAGGATCCCAGATATGATACTAAGCAAGTGAATATCTCTGGTGGCCTGGAGGACTGAGGTCTGCCCAGGGTGTGCTCCCACCTGTGAGACAATGAGGGAAGTCCTTCAGGTGGGCACACACCTTTCCTTTGAGATCCTGAGGGAGGGGATGGAGGGCCCAGGGCCCTCTTGGCAGGTAGTCCACCCTCTACCCTGGTGCCCCAGCCCCGGGTGCATTTTATACTCACGTTTTGGTGATTTGCAAGTGTAGTCTACCAGTATTTCACACAACTCCGTGCCAAAAGCAAGTAGCTTATGAAGCAGAATGCTCAAAAAAGTTAAAAGTGTTCTGCATTGATGTTCACGTCAAAGCCTTGGCACGGGGGGCATGTGTGTAGTAATTTCTTCTCACTGGCCAGAGAAGGGTTAATGCACAGGCCCACTGCAGAAAGGGGGGTGCCTAGAAGTCTCTGAAAAGGGAGGGGACACCCACTGCTCCTCACAGAATCCAAAGATGGCTTTAAAATATTGATGATGTTATTTGCTGAAGGCAATAGATTTCGGGTCCCAGAATAGAAGGCTGGTTTTCCCAGCTGCATGCTCAGCACATGGCCCAAGAGCACACATCCCTTTTAATTTGTAAGGACCCAGTCTCTCCATAGACTGCCAGTAAATGTGTCTTTGTGGCTATGAGGTGACTTAACAAATCATCTTTTATGTTTCTGTAACTCTCTACAGTGTGTTTATACACTCACTAGTCTGCGCAGTGCAAAGGAGATAACCATGAAATATTAACTCTAACACAGTGTGCTTATGTTATACTCTATATATGATATTACACAGATATGCTTCATAACTACATAAATAAAATCATGCATCTGTAGAGTTCTTTCCCGACAAATCTCTGGAGCCCTAACTGGCCTCAGATTCATGCAGGGCTCCTGCCTCAACCTCCCAAGCACTGGGTAGGATTCTAAGTGTGCTAAACTACTTTTGGCTGGACCAATGATATTAAGTAGAAGAAGTAAATCTTTCTTTTGTTTTAATCATTTCTGGTTATATAATGTTCACAAATTCTCAGGCTATCTCAGTGTTTGTGAGTTCTTAAAACCCCTTGGGTTCTTTGCCTACAGAGGACGAGGAATGAAGAGGTTCTGCTGGCCTGGCTGGACAGAGGAATGCTTGACATGGGATTCTCCTTTGTATGTTGTGAATATGTCTTATTACCACTGGCTAATAAAGAAGCTGCTTTGGTCTATGGCAGGGCAGAATATGGGTAGGCAGGAAAACTAAACTGAATGCAGGAAGAAAGAAGGCAGAATCAGGCAAACGCTATGTAGCTGCCGAAGGAGAAAGATGCCAGAACCTTACTAGTAAACCACGAACCTCATGGTGAAATATAAAATAAGAGACATGGGCTAATATAAGATGTAAGAGCTCACTAGGAATGTGCCTGAGCCATTGGCCAAGCAGTGTGTAATTAACATAGTTTTGTGTGTTTATTCGGATCTGGGTGGCCGGGAAATGAAATCGCAGTCTCTGATTACAGATGCTGAAGGACTGGAGGGGCTTTCTTCGTTGCTGTGCTGGAATGCTCTGGGAAAGGTCTTAAAGCACAGTTCTCGACCTGTGGGTCTCGACCCCTTTGGGGAGGGATCGAATGGCCCTCTCACAGGGGTTACCTAAGACCACCGTAAAATACAGATATTTACGCTACAGTTCATAACGGTAGCAAAATGACAGTTATGAAGTAGCAGCGACAATTTTACGGCTGGAGGGAGTGTATAAAGGTCGCCGCATCTGGAAGGGTGAGAGGCACCATCTTAGAAGCATGTTACTCCTGCGAAGCCTACTCGGGAAGATGCTCTGAGTGGCCAGACCTTTCCCCACTCTGGGCTTTCCACGGTCCCTGAGTTAATTGTCAGGTGTATCTAGGCAGTGTGAGAAGTGTCCGTCTCAGAGCGTGTGACCCCGCAAAGCAGTGACGGAAATGCAAAAGGAGCACTTACATTTAGAACCGGTGCTTTTTAAAAAAATTTGACTTCAAGCCAGAGCCTCACTCTGCAGTCCAGGTGGTCTGCATCTCACTGCGTAGCCCAAACTGGCATCAGTCTCCCTGCCTCGGACTTTTAAGTGCCGAGGTTACAGGGGTGAGCCACCAGGTCTGAACTTAATATAAGAATTTATATGTAATTACCAAACAATATTTAGTTCTCATACTAACATAATTTTTGCTCACATTAAGCAAGCAGATGGAAATCTAGGCTGTATGTATTACATTAGTTAAGAACTGTATTTGAAGCAGAATAACATTGCCTATGTATTTTTTTTAAAAGTCTCATTTCTCTGTTGGTCACAGGGAGGTAGGGAAGTAGTCCAGACGCAACTTTAAACAGGAATTATGCCATCAGCATCACAGGTGCCCACATCACACTGCCCTCCCACCAAGAGGTTGTCACCTGTGCAGTGGTGTGATTGACAGAGGGGCTGTGACCACGCGCCTGTCTGTGTTGACGCTGTCCTTTTTGTCTGTTAGGTGTTGAATTTCAGCTGTAGGAAATGCCTGTCCCTCCCCACCTGTAACTGCACAAACTTAAGGAGGTACATGAGCACCAGGCCTTCACCATCCCTGTTCTTTCCCCAGGGAAGGAGGTTGACCCAGGCTGGATCTCCTGATCTCTGCTCCTGTAAAGCAAGCATCGCAGTCTATGTGGGACAGGGCTGCCTCCTCCTGTCTGGCCTTGTCCCTCTCCTGTCCCATCTCTTCACTGTGTGTGTCTGTTCCCTCTGCCATTTGGGAAGAGGAGAGAAGCTTCCAGCACAGAGGTGCCCTCTGTGGTTGCTAATTTCATCGCCAGCTTGACCAGACTTAGAGTCACCATGGGAATCTGACTCCTGTAGTATCTGTGACTTGTCCCCAGAAAGCTTTAACTGAAAGGGAAGGCCTTCCCTTAAGGAACACCAGCATCTGCCTCTGCCTCCGGGCTGTGGATGTCACATGACCAGCTGCCTCACACCCCTGATCCTGTGTCTCCCCTTCATGATGGACTGTACCGTCAAACTGTATGTCCCCCAAAGCATTTCCTCTTCAAGTTGCTTCTTCTCAGGCATTTGTCGCGGCTGTGAGAAAATGAACAAATGCACCTTCCGGTAACTCCCTGTTGCTCTGGGGCCAGGAGATGGAGAGGAGTGCTGTGTGGGCAAGTCAGCCTGTGTTGTGGAAGGAAGGTGGGTCAGCCGTGCTCAGGAGATGGTACAGAAGCCAGGAGTACTTATCCCTGCTGTGAGATGGCCAGCCCTGGCTGTCAGCTTGCTGGGACTTACACTCACCATGGAAACAAATGCCCAGGCACATATCTGTGAGGGAGTTTCGAGATTGGATTGGAAGACCCTCTCTGAATGTGGAGTGGCACCATCACAAGGGATGAGGTCCTAGACTAAGTAAAAAGGGGGACGTGAGCTGAGAACTAGGAATCTTTTCTCCCTGCTTCAGGCGGTGAATACATTGTGACCAGCCAACTCATGCTCCTGCCACCTTGGATTCTTCCCTCAAACTATGAGCCAAGCAAACTCCTCCTTCCTTAAGTTGTCTTTGTTAGTTACTTTGTCCCAACTACACTTAGAGTAATTGTTAACGCAGACAGGTGCGGAGGCAGGTGACGGTGCTGGGTACTCTCAATGCTTTATACTGAAGATGTACGGGTTCAGCTACAGACTGGCGTTCCTGGACATTTGAGCAGTGCTCTCTAAGGATTTCCCAGCGAATGGACACAGGGAGGAGATCTGCCCCGAGCCCACTGGGCACAGTCGCTTGATGTTCCAAAGCCTGCTTTTTAAGCCTTCTCCATTAATGAAATGTCTCATGTTTACCCCTGCTGTGCTGGGCAGCACTGAGGATTCAGTACTGAACTTCATCCTAGACAGTCTCAATTGGGGCTGAAGAGGAGGCTCACTGGCTGCTCTTCCAGAGGACCAGGGTTCAGGTCCCAGCACCCGCACGGTGGCTCACAACCATCTGTGACTCCATTCTGACCTCTGCAGACACCAGACCCACATGTGATGGCACATATACATACATGTAAGCGAAACACTCATGCATGATAAATATATATTAAAAATAATTTTAAATAACAAGCTCACAATCTAATAAATCTGGTTTCTCAGAGGGGGGACCTCATTATCACAGTTCAGGGATTAACAGTTCTTCTCCCTTACTACTGCATCTGAGGTCCACTCACCTTCACATCAGAAATCATTCCAGAAAATCCAGTCAGCCACCTCTGCTGCGGGCGAGAAGAGCCTGCTCTGGCCAGGAGGGCTCGGGGCAGAAAGCCTGGCAAGAAAAACACTGTCTGCCTCGTTCCCGTGAGTTGACTTCTGTCACCCCTAGGCTCTCCCTGGTGTTAGCGTGAATTTCTGTTGTCAACCTGATTGGCTTAAGAAACACCTAGAGCATTAATGAGACTGTGGTGAAGACTCACCTGCGGCAGCGGTGGTACCATCCCACATGTTGGGGCTTAGAATTAATCATAACCGGTAAAAGAGAAAGCTACCTACACCCCAACATCCCTCTTCCTCTGTTGCTCCCTTGCTGAGCCTTCCCTGTGTGATGGACAGTTCCTGCACACTGAGATCTCAAACAAGCCCTTCTCTTTTAGATAGCTTCTAGTCAGGTCTTTGTTCCCATTGACTGGGAAAGTTCTAATATAAGGGAGTGGCGTTTATACCCAGCTTCCCTTGGCTTCTATACCTTCACTTCCTGTGTCCCCAGGATGCTCCGTCTCTGATTCTGCCTCCTCCCATGACAGGCAGCACGGGTCCTTCTCTTGAGTTTTCCCTGCTCTTTGGGCTTGTCTTTGCTCTGCGGATTATACCTGGGTTTCCTTCTTGTTTTCTACACTTTGGATCGTTTCCACTAAGCCCCTCCTACTCAGCCCCTGCCCTCTCACCCTTCACCACTCAGTCACTAGCAGGTGGACAAGGGAGCTCTTGTCAGGGGGATTGGGCAGGGTTGCCCTTAGCTAGTTTCCTGTGCTCCAGAATGGGCTGGGTTTGAAAGAAAATGATTAACTCATTATCGTGTCCCCAGTCCGTCCAGTAAAGATGCCGTATCCTGCAGAGGTCACAGCTTTCTTCATTAGGATACACTTCAAACTTGAGCCTTCTTCTGCCTGGAGCTGGTGACGGCAGCCCAAGGTACATGTTCCTTCCAACACCGTGACAATGCAAGGCCACATATGACTGTCTAGATTTTAATGTTTTTAGGCTCATTTATTTTACGTATGAGCGTTTTGCATACACATGTGTGTGCACCACGTGAGTGTCTGCCTAACCATGAACCAGAGTTGCAGACTGTTGTGAGCTGCCATCCGAGTGCTAGGACCCAGACGTGGGTCCTCTACAAACCAGTGTCTCTAACCATCTGGCTCCCTCTACAGCCCCTAGACTATACAGCTTTTACACCAAACGTCTGGTGGTCCATCTTAACCCCTCTCCTCCTTCACTTCCCATGTGGACAGCAATGTCATAGATAGGCATTAAAGCCATCTTCTCCTCGTGCGCATGAACTACTTTCTAGACCAAGGATTCATAATCTCTTGGCTCAGTAATGTGATCTTTGCCATTGACTCCAAACCTTGGGGTTAATAAGAGTCGCCGGCATCTCAAACAGAAGGGCTTTGGCAGAGAGGCTGGAAGGCACTGCTGACCTTGAGAAAGGTTGGGTTCATGAGGGGTGAGCAAGGGACTTTCAGGACATCTTGACAATCAGGAACTGGGGGTTGGACATGGAGACCCGAGTGTCCCTGAGGTCACTGCTGGATGTGTACAGCGATGTGCAGGAACTGACACAAAGCCACTGTGAATCTTACACGCGGACACGCCTGCCACCGTTTGCCACCTCGTATGCCAGGGCCCCTTTATGGCAGAGTCTTAGCGGGGGCCATGAAGACAAGGGTCTCTGGACTGTGACTCCAGGCTTCTCTCCTGAGATGGGGGAGGGGACAGGCGTGGGAGGCAGTGGAGCAGGTACACGGTGGACTGTGTGCTCTTTACAGCACACCCGCCCTGTCTCCCCGCCACACCTACTGTCTTCATCATGGTTTGGCCAGAAGAACATCGTCAGTGCATCGAGACTCCAGCAGTTTCTCACATCCTGAAAAACTTCCCTGCGGCCTGGAGGATGCTGCAGGTGCTGTGGCAGCCGCCAGTTCTCTGGCCCCACCTCTCACTTCTCTCCTCTCTCCACGCCAGGCCAGCACCACACTTCTTTCCAGTTTTACCCAGCATACCCCACACTTTTATCGCAGGCCCTCACAGGTTTTTCACTTCTTGAATTCCTCAACAAATTCCCCCCGACCCTCCACGCACCCTTTAGGTGACATCCAAACATGACTTTTTCCCAGAAGCCCTCCCTAGTTTTGTACACCATAGTCAACTTCCATTATCACCCCTTATACCTGCTACTGTTTTGAAGAATATTTCTGCCATTGTTTGTTTGTTTGCTTGGTTTTTGTTGTGTGTGTGTGTGTGCGTGTGCACACATGCATGCCTGTATGTGTGTGTATATGCGTGTTTAGAGTATATGTGAACGCATTTGTATGGAGTGTGTGTTCTTATGTGTGATGTATTTGTGCATGTGTGTGTGCATCTGTTTTTGTGTGTTGCCTATGTATATCTATGCATGTGTACGAGTTTGGAATGTGTGTACAGTGTGTGTGTGTGTTATATGTGTATGTATGTAGACGAGAGGTCAACCTTGGATGACCTCATCTATTGCTCACCTGATTTCTTTGAGATGGAGTCTTTGCACTGAACCTGGAACTCACAATTTGGCTAGACTGTTGGGCTAGTGAGCTTCTAGGATCTGTGTGTCTCCACCCACACTGCTCAGAACTGGGGTTGCAGAGAGTTTGCTGTGCCTGGTTTTCACATTGAGGCTGGGGATCCCAACTCATGTCTTCATGCTTGTTCAGCAAGCATGTTACCCCCCGACCCATCTCCCCAGCCGCTCATCTATGGTTTGAAAAGTCCACGAAATTTAATTCTCTGTTGTCGCCATTAGTCTACGAGCCCAACAAAGGCAGATGCCTCCCCTGTTCATCCTTCATCCCCAGGTCTAGGTGTGGCTTTCAGAACAGTTACATAGCTGGTTTTTAGTGACTCCCAAAGGTACTGCAATCAGTCTTCTATGATGCAGAGAATCCGTGGATGACACGCCATATCCGGGCTGTATGACATCTGAAGGGTCCCGGTGCCTGTTGTGGGTGACCCATCCCCCTATGGCCTCACAGGACTCACTCCTTAGTGTGGCTGTTGTGGACAAGGCCACCCTCACTATGTGGGGTGCTGCTGCATCCTTGTTTCTTGGTCTCCCCAGGCCTGTGATGATCAGGAAGTGCTCGGGATCCAGCAGGCAGCCCAGTGGCCCCGCCGAGTTCTTGAGGAAGTGGAAGGTCCTGGTGGGGGCAGGGTCTGTGCATCTGGAATTGTTGCTGGCCATCATGCTAGGGCGGACACGTTCTGTGCCCAGAGGGCAGATGCTGTGCCAGCAGGCATCCTAGTGATCCAGCGAGCTGGCCTGGCTCACTCACAGAACTCTTACCTCCATCTGCACTGTGTGTTAGCATGGTAGAGAGACTCCTGGAGCTGAGCCAGTTGAATTCCACAGGTGTGCCAGTGGCCAGGGTCTAAGAGGTGACATACAGGCCATGACTCGCAGGGGTCCGGGAGTGGGGAGTGGGCATAGAGCCTGCCATAGTGAACTGTTTTCCCAAGTCTGTGGGGCTTTGTGGATCACAGGAGGAGGTCTTGGGGCGCGGCCAAAGAGCTTGGTTACCAGGAGTGCAGAAAGAAACAAGCAGTGTGCCAGGGTGGAGGAGTTGGGGCTCAGACTCAGGAACAAAGTGGGAGAGCTGGGAGGCCAGTCCATCAGAATGCCAGACTGGTAGGCACGGAGGCGGCAGGGAGCCGTGTGGGAGCAGGATGTGGGTGACTGGGGCCAGGTCTGGACCATGGGCACAACGAGACAGTCCTTGGGGTGCTTAGTGGCCACACAGGCTGCCACAGGGTAAGGGTCATTTCCGCTGTCAGCCCCAAACCAGCTTTGCGGTTGTCCTGGCACTTAAAAACAAATACAGGACTCGCACCCCCAAAGCAGGTATTCCGTAAGCAGTGTTGACCTCCCTGGTCCAGGAACTGCAGAATCAGACAGTTTGCTGAAACTGAAGTTCACTGGTGGCCAGCACGGGTCTGCAGGTTCCATGGCGACCTGCAGAAGGCAGCTGCTTTGGCATAGCATGGTTGATGTTAGCGATTGTGCTGCAGTAGAAACCTTGCTCAGGTGCACCGCAGGGGCAGTGGAGCAGATGAATTACATACAGACTTGTGTCCTCTGTTTCTCAGGATTCCTGGTTGTTGCCCACGGTGGCAGGAGCCTGTGGGCTTTACAAGCAAGAGCCCTGAGTTCACTCAGAAGATGGAGGCTGGAGGATTAGGAATTCACGCCATCCTTGACTACCTGGTGGGTTAAGTCAAGACAAGCCTGGGCTACCCAAGACCCAGTGTCAAAAACTTAAAGTGGGAGCTAGGATTAGTCAATACAGTGTTTGTAATGCAAGCAGGAAGACTTAAGTCTGCGCCCCAGAGCTCACGTAGGGTCCCAGAGCTGGAGAAGCTGAGACAGAGGGTGGGCAGGCCTGACTGAGAGCCAGCCTCACTTAACTGGCAGCTCCAGTCCAGAGAGAGACTCTAGCTCTAGGGAGGGGTTGCCATTCCTAAGAATGACACCTAAGGTTGACTTTTAGCCTCCAGACGAGCATGTGCACTCATGCGTGTGCAGGACACAGATGTACCTGCACACACACAAGCCCCCATCCCAATGCAAAGGCACAGAAATCAAATTCAACAGACATAACCAAGAGGACCTCGATGTGGATGCTGTGTTCCCTTGACCTTGGGCCAATAATCGAGGCGTCTGTTCTCTGGCATGGAACAGAGAGAGTCATGCCTACCGGGATTGCGGGGGGCACCATCTGTGCCAGTGCATGGAGAACACCTGCATCGTAATAGCTGAGCGGTACACGGTCACTGTCATTTGTGAGCTGCCTGGGTCAAAGCGTGGGTGGCATGGACATGGGTGTCTGCGAAAGGTAATGAGTTAGGTAATGTATTTTCAAGCTTCAGAGAGAAACCTGTTGCTTTCAGCTGTACAATGACCATGGTAGAATCTGAAAGAATAACAGAAGGAGAGCCAGAGGCCCAAGCCCACCAGCATGATCTCCATTAATGCCCTGTGATTAGGAGCGCTGTGTCTCCTGGGCTGGTTGAAGGACACAGTGCTGGCCCTCACCTTTGCTCTTTCTCCCCTGCTCTTGAGTCCCTGTGAGAGATCAGAGTGTAGCACGATGGATAAAGACCCAGCTACAGACACTGAGATACAACCTGAAGGTCAGAAAAGCAAACAGCCAGCCACTGGCTCTTACCTCAACCCCAGTCTGAAGCGGCAGGATAGAAGGAGACTGAGACTGAGCGCTGTCTCCTCCCATCTTACATTCCTCTCTAGTGCTGGATTAAAGGTGAGCACCACTACCGCCTGGTTTCTATGGCAAACTAGTGTGGCTACTGGGATTAAAGGTGTGTGTCTCCACTGCCTGGTCTGTAAGGCTGACCAGGGTGACTGTTTTACTCTCTGATCTTTAGGTAAGCTTTATTTATTAAAATACAAATGAAGTAGCACAACCACAGAGCTTTTGTGTAGCTGATGTGTACGGCAAGGGTCCTGGCAACCCACCGTTTGTCTTAGACGAAAGATATGGCTGAATGAAGCCTTAGGCTTTGCTAGCTGGCTGTGGCAGACATTTCGACATCTTTTCTGTCAACTCCTCTAATAAATGAAAAGCAAATTTTTGGTGTGTTTCTGTGTCTGTGTGTGAGTGATGTGCATGTGTGTCCGTGTGAATGATGTGCATGTGTGTGTCCATGTGCGTGTGTCCATGTGTGTGAGTGGTGTCCATGTGTGCATGTATGATGTGCATGTGTGTGTCCGTGTGTGAGTGTGTGATGTACATGTGTGTGTCCATGTGTGTGTGTCCATGTGTGTGAGTGGTGTCCATGTGTGCATGTATGATGTGTATGTGTGTGTCCGTGTGTGAGTGATGTGCATGTGTGTGTCCGTGTCCATGTGTCCGTGTGTCCGTGTGTGTTTTACTGGGATTTGAAGTCAGGTCTTTGATCTGGAATTAACTTGTACCAGGAAGTCTTGCATAAACATCTGTTGCTCCAGAGAAGGTACCACGTAAACCAGTGAGTTTCCTGGGCATACTTACAGAGCACAGGTGAAGGGTAATTTATAGGAGGGTGGGGGCCCCTAACAGCAGAATCAGTCACCACAAAGCCCCCTCCCTTCACCATGGATGCTGACCTCATAGAAGCCACATCTGGTCCGGTCTGGCAGGAAAGCCTCCTCTTCAAGCAATTCCTGCTGGTATTTCAACCTTGGGGAAGGACCTTGTGAGCCTTGTAAGTTTCAGGAGCTCTCTCAGGCTTGCCGGTTTTATTTACTTCTTGAGTCTGTCAGCTTCCTGCTTCCCTCTTCCAGGGACTGTTTCCGTTTGGATGAGCTATCCAGTCAACACTTGACGTCCTTCTGGTTACCTTTCCAACCCTTTTAGAATTTTATTTTGAGACAGGGTCTCGCTAAGTTGCCCAGTCTGAACTGAACTCTGGAACCCAGGTAGGGTTGAGCTTGTGGAATGCTTTCCTTGGTCTCTCCAGTGGCAGAGGGGACAGGCTCTGCCCCCAGGTACAACATCAAGAGAAGTTTATAGTAGTTACTCTTTGGCATTCTCTTAGAGCCTTACAAACCTCACTAGAGGACTCAACACCATGTGGATGGATGCCGCAACCAGGGAATCAGGAAACCAGGAAACCGAGACACAAGCTACACAGTTGGTTCTTGCTGCACATAGTCACTGGGAGAGCAGGGTCTGGATCCGGCAGGAGGCTCCAGGTAGCACCATCGTCCTTAGAGCGCCCCCAGCATGATGCCCCACCAGACAGTCAGACAAACCAGAGCATTCCCATCCATCCACTGTCTATAAGTTTTGTTTGAGTTTCAACGTGTCAGAAGGCGCGTGGGCTTTGGGGTCTGAAACTCTGGGCCCAAGATTGTATAACTATCACCCGTCTGCCTGACTGGGAAAGGCAGCGTCTTGACCAATATGGCAGCTGCTGGCCACGTGTGGTTATTGAGTATGTGAAATTTGGTCAGCTAAAACTAAGGAGCTGGATTTTTCATTGCATTTAATTTTAGTCAGCTTGAATTTACATAGCCACAGGTGGTTAGTGGCTGGCCTGCTGCACAGTGAAAGTCCAGCTGCTTTCTTTAGTCATTTCTAAATACCAGATGCCAGACGGCCTCTCGGTTTGTCCCTTCCCTAGCTTGTGTGTGTTGTGTTTGTGTGGGAAGAAATACTAATTACTAAGCCTGAAGTCAGGCAAGGAAAGAGAAACCGCAGCCGTCACCGCCCCAGAGATAGCTCTGTTATCTGACATACTGTCCGTCTGTCCGTCCGTCTGTCTGTCTGTCACCTGTCTGACAGTATCTGTCTGCCGTTCAGTATAGAAAGCAAGGGACTCCATTATGACATGTCCATGCACCTGCGTCACGGTACCTTGTGTGTGTTCTGCCCTGACCGCCCCCTTCCCTCCTGCTCTCCTTGCTGATCTCCCCCTCCCTCCGGAGATTCTTCTTGTTGCTTTCATGTCTGGCACGCAGACACAGTTCTGCACGTCAGAGAAAATCCTCAGTTTGTCTCCACACTGCTCTCTCTTACCCCCCCCCCCCCCAGACTCCTGTGCTCTCCCGGTCTCTCTTCAGCTCTTATCTCTCAGGTCCATTTGAATGTTACAGGAAACCAAATGGTGTAATGCATCAACATTTAAGGAGAGTGGTCATGAATTTGCTGTGAACATTTGATCTACTTCCCATAAGTGAATAGAAATGCCACAGCTTTAATGCTGAATTATGACACTGTGTGTAGTTGTCAGGCTCAGATGTGACTGGTGTGTGGTGGTGAGTGATTAACTGGTCCTCTGGGAGAAGTGTGTGTGCTTTCAGAGAGATGTGCAGAAAAGGCACACATTTATTTGCAATAATAAAATATGCATTACTCGTATAAACGCCACGAAGCCGATTAATTCTCAGTGAACGCTTTTATTGATTTCTGCCAAGCCCTGTATCCCTTGCCAGCCTACGGCTGCAATTAATTCATAAACGTCATTCCAACGTGAAGCCTGGTTGCTATGTTTGTTTATTTTAGTGATTAAGGTGAAAGTACTATGTAGAAAGACTTTAAAAATAACCTTCCTCGTGTTAAATATACGAGTAATTTGTTACTGAAATAATAACTTTCACATGATAGAAAAAAATTTGTGTGTGTGTGTGTGTGTGTGTGTGTTATTCACCTTGCAATGTATAGACACGACACAGTGTTTAGCATAGTCAGCATGATAAACGTTTTTCTCTGGTCTAACAACCAAGAAAATCACCCCCTGAAGCTCTTGCCCATTCCTGTGGTGGAAAGATCTGCCGCGGTTTCAAGCCGCCAGCATGGCATTAGTGAACGTGAAGCTGGGGGACTACAGACAGGAGGAGCAGAGGAGCACTTCAGTGGCTCGCGTGTGGATCTTACCCCACTACCTGCCTTCAGCTGCGCACTTTGAATAGCTAGAAGGAAGCGCCTGGCATGCTGGCACATGACACACAGGGGAAATTGTTGAGATGGACCCTGAAGCACGGTTTGTTGAGTTGGACAATCGTTGAGGACGGCTGATGTTGGCAGGCAGAGATTTAGACTGCAGAACGTGGCCATGACTTAGGAAAACCAACACGGGTCTCCATGCTCCAAAGCACCAGCAAGTAAAACCAAAGGTAAAAAAGACCCCAAAGACCTTCCAGCATCCAGGGGAGCTAGAGTTGTCACTGCCACCCAGGCAGCAGTGTGCCTTCCCTGTTTCTGTAGCCGCTAGGAGAGGGATGATCTTTACAGCAGCCCGCTAACGTGGAGGCATGAGATGTCTGCACTGTGTGTGACTCTTCACCGTGAGCCTCTCGACAACAGAGGTGTTCCCATTGTTCTGTATGAAACGGTGAAGCAGGAGCCGTGATGAACAGGTACCACGCTAGTGATTTTGCCACTAGAGGCAGAAGGAAGCACCAAGATGGGAGGAAGCTGTTTGCTCTGGACTCTGGAAGACAGATCAGAGCTCAGGAAATACGTGCAGAGACCAGAGGATCTCTCAGAGGGGGCAACTGTAGAGATGCAGTTGGGCCCTCTACCTCATCTTTCCGTGTCTACATGATTAAACTTTTATTCTGTGATCACATTATTATATACTGGTTATGTTATATTGTATGAATATGCTACTAATATTATAAATACTGGTTGAAGCTACGTCTTGGAGCAGGGTGAAGTGCTGTGAACCATAATCCCAGTACTGGGAAGGCTGTGGTCAGAGGATCATATACACTCTGTGCTCTGTCTCTCCAGGTTTACCCCTTTGGACCTCTCATGAGAACAGAACCACGTGATTCATTGCCCTCTGCAAACGATTTCTTTCATTTCTCATTTTCAGGGTTCATCCTTGCGACAGCATGCGATATTTTATTATTTTCTGTTGCTAGATAGCACGGGGTCACGTGGATAACACGGGGTCACGTGGATAACACGGGGTCACGTGGATAACACGGGGTCACGTGGATAACATGGCGTCACGTGGGTGTGGCGCATTTCTATTTCCATTTGTCCGTTTATCAAAGGATAGGCGATGGATAGAATCAGGATATTTTTTGACGCTCTCAGGAGCAAGCATCTCAGTCCCCCGCGTCAGGCTCTGCGGCCTGTTTTCACTTCTCTGGGCTCTGAGCTGGGGTTGCTGCTGAGTCAAACAGCGACAGGGACGGACAGCTTTGCAAAATGTCAGCAGCGCCCTGCTGCATTCTTTGCCAGGAGCGCGTGTGTGTGTGTGTGTGTGTGTGTGTGTGTGTTCCATTTTCTCCGCGTGATCAGGGACGTGGCAACACAGAGGTGTGATTTCTCAGTAATTGTGAAACTTTTAGGATTTGATGGAATTGACCTAAAATCCATATTCTAAGACACAGTTTCAGTCATATCCCTTATAAATTAAATAGAATCTAAGAATAAAACCTCCATGCACAGTTACACGCTACAGGCTTTCACACGTGACCAAAGAGCACGGATTCTGGAATCTGGAGAAGGGTTTAACTCACTTCCTTAGGATGCTCTTAAAAGTTGAAGTAACTGTATAAATACAAGTTGTGTGGAGGACATCTGTTATCCTAGTACTTGGTAGAGGCAGGGATCAGGAGTTCAGGGCCAGCCTCAGCTACTTGAGACCCCATCTCAAAACACAACAAAACAAAAGCCTGAAGTGACAAGTGGGGGTGAGGGGATCCTGCTTTATTCTGGTTTCTGAAGGCACTGGTATCTGAACTGTGGCTCAGCTAACACATCCTGTAACAATAAAACCAGGCATAGTGTAGCAAAGGTGTGAGAAGACTAAGGCATGATGCTTCTGCACATGACCAGCCTGGAGGTGCTACTTCAAGCATGACATAGCTTGCTGTCATGTGTTTCTGTATGGCCTGAAACACCTGGACAAGGCATGACTTCTTTCTCTCGCCACTCCTCCTCTGTGGGCTGACGGTAGAGATTTTCAGTGGACGGAGCTTGCTTTTCGGGACCTGCCTCTTTGTGTTGCCTGGTGACGTCCCGTGGATGCAGCATAGGCTCATGGGTAGGTATGGTGAGTGTACCGCCTAGGCCCGTGGTTCAGTGCACCAAGTCTTGGAATGTGTAGGACGTGAACTCATGCGGCAGTCTTTGCGGCTGAGACAAGCTTCTGGATGTTTTAAAGAAATGAAATGAATGTTAATTTAATGAAACGTGAATCTATCTTGATAGAAGGGCAGGGATTGTATCTTGAGGCCGCTTGTCAGTACAGTGCCCCGTGTCAGAGCCCTGTGACCAAGCTTTGTCACTGGCTGGGATCTCGGGGCTTTCTTTGCGGGGTTTTCTTCATGGGGCAGGTGTGTGTGTGTGTGTGTACATACTCATGCATGTGAGTTCTGGTGAGTGTGTGTGATGTTGGCCTTCAGCTTCAGCCATGTTTGAAGCAGCCTCTCTCTTTTGTTGGTCACTGCCGAGTACACCAGACCAGCTGGCCTGAAAAATTACAGGAGTTCTCCTGTCTCTGTCGCCCGTCTCACCATAGAAATTACTGGAATTATACATGTTCACCACCATGCCAGCCTTGACATAGGTTCTGGGGATTCACGTTTGGGGCATCACATTTGAGGGGCAAACACCGAACCCTCTGTGCCGTCTGTTTCCTTGCCTTCTCGACGCCTGGATTGGCCTCTGGTTGACCTACCATGAGCAGATACCATGGAGTGACTATCTCTTATTCTGGGCAGGAGTAGAAAGAAGACTCTACATTGATCCGAATGTAATTTTGACCTGATCATCTTGTGGAATGCTCTAGAAGTGACGTGTTAAGATGCAGATACCGGTGTGGGTTTGTGTGAAGGCCAGCATAGTCTCAGGCTGCGCGGGATAGATATGGGTGAAGGTGCAGGGCTTGAGCGAGCTGCAGCTGTGTCTCTGAAGACCTCGCAGCTCCAGGGCCCGCATTCTCTACCCGCTGACTCACTTCACCTGTCTCAAGCACCGTTTTTAAACTTTTGCCTTCCTTGGGTGAAAACACAAAAAAAGACATAACAGTGACTACACTGTTGACTGAAATGACTTAAATATTGAAATGAAGAATTTAATCTTTCTTAGATGATTTTTAACATAATTCTTACTTCTCCCATGGTCCTGAGTCACACAGTTTCTTTGGTCATGTTTATGTGTCTGTCTAATGTGGTGAATGATAATCATAACTGGAATTCGAGACCATCCTGCATCCACACCCGGGAGCAGAGAAACAAATTCTGGTACTCACCTAGGTTCCTCCTTTTTCTTGGCCCAGAACCCTAGGCCACAGGATGGTGGCCCCTACATCCAGGATGGGTCCTCCCTCCTCTGTTAAACCTCTCTGGAAATATTGCCACAGACATGCCCAGAGGTCTAGCTGCTACATCATCCAAATTCCATCAGGTGGACCATGGGAGAGGGGGTTCAGCCACCAACTGACCCTCTTGGCCTTGATTCTTTATTAGTGAAGATTATTCCGAGCTTTTACGTGTCTCATGACACTGGAACAAGCCACTACGTGCTCATGCCTGATATAAAATTATACTCAGTGGATGCTGCCTTTTGCTAGTGTTGATAGCAGCAGGTTCGGCAAGCTTAACACTTTGGAAATAACTCTCCTATGCGGGGCATACACTGTAAGTGTCCCTAGCTAACTACCCTGAGGGGTAGCCAGTTACTTGGTCACTGTGCTTTGCTGGTAATACAGTGCAAACGGGTACACACAGACACACATGCATGCACGCACACGTGTAAACACACACACTCACATTCATCCATAGTGAGCCTGGAGTTTCCAAGGGAAAGTTCTAGAACCCAACTCTTGTATTGCGCACGTGAGTTCTCAAGGTCCACCATCCTTCATGCCTTCTGAAGTGGAGGAAGAAGTATGAGCTCATCACTGTGCACTGCGCTGTATAGTGTTCTGTCTCAAACTTGGAAGCCCTTTCCTGCCAACTCAACACTACCCTAACCTTGGACACCCACGGTTTGGAGATCCCTCTTGATTGTGTCCAAGGGCTCAAGGCCAAATTCCCATTAGCCTTATGGGAGGGAGCGCTTTGGAGAAAGTGGGGTTGACGCCAGAACAGCACAGGGTGTGTCTTTGCCTGCCTGACACACGCTCATTTTACACACATAGCCTGCCTGGGATAGTGCTCCTTAACGGGGCGTTACCGCCCTGAATGGTACCCTGCCCCCGCCCAAAACTTCTGGCAGCTCATTGCTTAGTCTTTAACCAGTCATAGCTTTATATACACATGCCACAAAACTGGCTTATTTTCCACCTAAGCTAATTATTTTATTTTCCCAGGAATGACTGTGTTGTTTAATTACCGTTTAGACAGGATAAACATCCTTCCGGAAGGGCTGTTCACAATTGCCTGTTTAAAAAAAAGCCAAATGGAAAGATACGCTTTTAATTTTTGTACAAATCTTTGTGTGTTTTTAATCTGGGAAGCCACCTACAGCGTTATAAACTATCTCTCTACTAGAATGTATTAAAGCGAACCATGTAAACCCAGAGTGGAGCAGTCAAGTGGATTTTAGGGGAAGGCATAAGGCTTTGGGATTTTCTAGACTCGTCCTACAAACCTAGGAAGGAAGGGTCATCACCGTGATTGGTAGTGTGTTCCAGTCAGGACAGTTTGGCCTCTGGGAAAGTTAGAGGCAGGTGGGACTCGCTCCTGGGATTCTGAAGTCTCTGCTGTTTGGCTCAGATCCCTAGAAAACCGTTCACTAGTCAGTGTGAACAGGCTTTGAGAGACAGCTGGCTGCCATCATCATTCCCAGGATGCTTTTAAGGTACCTAGTTCTGCATTGCATTCTGGGTAGTAGTAGACTTGCAGCTGTTATAGAGTTCCATGCAAGACTTGGAAATAAGCATTCATGTGTGTATACATACACACATACACACGCACATACATGCACACATATGTATGTGTATACACACACACACACACACATATATATTTAAAATCTCCATGGCTGTTCTCTAAATGCCCCCTTCCTTTGAGTAAGTTCCATCCCCATCCTTGGAAAAACCGTCATGTTGTATGCCAGTTTAAGATTGGCTTCCATGAAAATCCCAAAGCAAACCCCATGTCAGTTACTTCTCTAGTGCTGGGTAAAGTACCACAACCGAAAGCAGCTCATAGAAGAAAGGGCTTACAATCCCAGACGGGTGTCCATACTGGCTGGGAGGGCGTGGCAGCAGGAGCGGGAAGCTGGCTGATTACATTTCAATCCGCGCACAGGAGGCGGTGGGGGCAGAGTGGACAGGGGCTGCTCTCCCCCTGACTCCAGGGTTCTTCCTCCAGCAAGGCCGCATCTCATAACATGGCAAACGGTGCCACCCCCGCTACCATCCAGCTTTGGATGGTAAGAAAGCAAAGAAGCAAGGAGGGATCATCCCAAGGTACTGAGCATCTCTGTCGGGGCCCAGTTGTTTCTTACACAGGTCTCCTCTCAGCTTGTAAAAGTAATATTCCCTCATTCGATATATATTTTATTAAACACTGTGCTCAGAGTTCTTAAGATACAAGCACAGAAGGCCTCTTTCCTCGAGGGGCTGGTGTTTTCATTCCCCCAGGGGATACAACCTCATGGCAATGCCCAGCCTTGGATATCTTCTGGGTGCGTGTTCCAAGGGGACATTTTGTTGATTTCTCACAACAGGGCCATGGGTTCTGCTTGCCTCAGATGTGGAGGACACATCTTTAGTTTTTTTTCTATATCTGGTCTAATATTTCTTATGAGATCTGTGCAGTCGCGAATTGAAAGTGAACCAGAGGTTGGGGACGTAGTTACATGGTGGACCATCTACCTAGCGTATGCAAAAGAAGGTTCTAGCCTGGGCAAGAACAAAACTGTAACAAAAATCTTCCTGTAACTGAAAACAAAGCAGAGAGGTGTTTTTTTTTTCTTTTTCTTTTTCTTTTTTCCTCATCCAGGGTGATGGACTAACTCTCGCCTCTGTGCTTTGGCTGAAGTAGACAAGGGGTCAGAGGTAACAGGAGTCACATACGACCTCTGAAAACTGCCAGGTTTTCGACCTCTTTGGTGCGATTCATAATCCGGTGACTGCAGGCTCGGGGTGCTTTCAAGCGTGACTGTCATCTTTCAGATTTCCCTCGTGAGTTCTTAGCTCTAGACAGTCAATGAAGCAGTAATTTGACGGGGCCTGAGGGACAGGCTGCTCAGGGGCTGAGGGCAGTTGCTGTTCCTTCAGAAGACCCAGGTCTGGGACCCAGCACCCACATCAGCCGTAATTCCAGCTCCAGGTCTGATGTCCTCTTCTGTTCTCTGAGGGCGCCCACACTTAGGTTCACACACCCAACCCCTACACACATAGAGACACAATTTTAAAAATAAAAGTAAATCTTTAAAAAAAAGCAGTCTGAGCTCAGGTTTGTAGCCTTTGCCCATTGCCCTGGTGTAAACACTGTCACCGTGGCTCACTGCAGGCTCCAGATCTGTCATCAGTGAAAGCGTGATGTTTCCATTGAATGGATCAGTAGCCGTAAATCGCCCTTGAGAAGAGTCAGAATCCAGAGAAAGTACAGCAGCTAGGACCTGGTGCGTGTGCACTAGTGATCACCTCTGCTTTAACACAATTTATTTAATTGCAGGTTTTGCAATTTAAATTTTAAGAACGGCCGTGTGTGACAGCTACTTGCAAAATATCTGGCATTTTTTTTTTTTTTTTTTTTTTTGGTTTTTCGAGACAGGGTTTCTCTGTGGTTTTGGAGCCTGTCCTGGAACTAGCTCTTGTAGACCAGGCTGGTCTCGAACTCACAGAGATCCGCCTGCCTCTGCCTCCCGAGTGCTGGGATTGAAGGCGTGCGCCACCATTGGGCTGGAGAGATGGCTCAGCCATTAAAGGCTAGGCTCACAACCAAAAATATCTGGCATTTAAGCAACTGTCTCAGAGCTGTCTCAGCGTCAGGCTGAAGACAGAACCATCCGTGACTTCCCTCTGTCTTCTTCATCTGCCTGACAGCTATCGTGCTGGCTTTACTCTCGAGCCCACGTGGAGCCACTCCTTCCCTGCTTCCATCACAGGGGAACCCTCCCCTCCCCTTCCATCTTCAGCCTGCTACAGCACCCCCCCCCCAACATGCCCTGTCCACTTGGGAGGTGTACTGGCTGGTTTTCTGTGTCAGCTTGACACAAGCTCGCGTCATCAGAGGAAGAAGCCTCAGCCGAGAATAAGCCACCACGAGACCCAGGTGTAAGGTGTTTTCTCATTTAGTGATCAGTGTGGGAGGGCCCAGCCTGTAGCGGGTAGTGCCACCCCTGGGCTGGTGGTCCTGAGCTGTGTAAGAAAGCAGGTTGAGTGGGTCGTGGAGAGTAAGCCAGTAAGCACCCCTCCATGGCCTCTGCATCAGCTCCTGCCTCCAGGTTCCTGCCCTTTCTGAATTCTTTCAGTGATGGGCAGCAATGTGTAGTGTAGGCCAAATAACCCTGTCCTCCCAATTTGCTTTATTCTTGGCAATAGAAACCCTAACTAAGACAGGCATTCACAGCCGGTTCTGCACCCAGGAGCCAGCCTGGTCCTGAACCTGTGTCTCATGCCCTGCCATACAGAATCTTAAATCTTTCTGTCACCCCCAGAGGAAGCCTCAAGCTGTTTCCAGTAGCCCCACTCCACCCTGAATCGTCCAGCTAAGGCCTTCCTGACCCTTCTTCTTGGCCATCACTGTCTGTGTCAATCACTCCATATCAGCCTTGCTGCTCTTTCCTAACGTATCACCCTAGCAACTTCAGGGCCCTAACGTGTTCCTCTTCCCCCACAACATTCCAGGACTGGCTCTTTATCGTCATACAGGGTCCAGCTAGGTATCTGCTCCTCAGAGAATGTCCCCTGGCCGTTCTATCTAAGGTAATTCCCACCCACATAGCCCCACCCTCTGCCATACCTCCAGTCTCCTGAACTGAGGCAAACTACTCAGCTTCAGGGTGTTGTGTGGAAGTAGCTGTGGTCTCGTTCTCACAGAGGGAGATGGTCCATTGAGCTAATATATGGAAGCTTCATCTGCTTCCTGGATCATACTAAGCACTATAGTGTGTGTGTGTGTGTGTGTGTGTGTGTGTGTGTGTGGTATATTGTACCTATAGCTGCTGGGTTGTCTCAGTTATTTGAGTAGTATTAATGCCACCTCTATGGTTTTTAAAGTATTTGAACGCTTGTCCCCATCTGAAGGTATTTGTCTGTTTCTGTCTCTTCCTTTGGGATTTGGGCTCCTTGGGAGCAGTGGCCTCAAACAAAGCATGCGTTGCTGTGTTTCAGCGCTGGCCGGTTCTGCTTAGCATCTCTTGTAGCGGTCACATTTGTGTCAGTGAGAGGAAACCACCGGAAAGAAGCAACTTAGGGAGAAGACATCCCCCGGCTCCTGGTTTCAAAGGGTTTTAGCCACAGTGGCAGGGAAGGCCTGCTGCATTCGTGGTGGCAGAAACCCCTGGTATAGGGTCCTTACATTGTGTGGGTCAGGAAGCAGAGAGAAATCAGAGCCCTGGACCAAGCTATACTCTTCAGAAGCTCAACTCCAGGGCTTACTTCCTGCTAGGCCCCACCCTCTAAAACACTCCATGGTCTCCCCAAATAGTATCCACAGTTTGAAAACAAATGCCTAAAATACGAGCCTGTGGGGGCGTTTCAGAATCAAACAATAGCAGTACTTGAATATTTGTGAGCGAATGTGTTTGTAAATGAGTAAACACAGAAATTAAGGGTGATCACATTTGAGCCTTGGGTTACTATTGGGAAATATTATCAGGTGGTCCTGCAATCAGCAGGATTGTGAGACACAGATTCCTACTAGAAGAGGAGCTTCTGGACTCCCCCATGGGGGAGTGGGCATCTGTGAATTCGGGATCTGCTCCTCCTTGATGCTCCCAGGGTGTCAATCATCAGAAACGATAAGCTAAACCAAGTTCCGGTCATGAAGTCTGAATTGTGAGAGTGAGTGCTAGGATTATAAGCTGGTACCACCATCCCAAGATTTGAGTTTTCTAATTAGAAAAACAAAAATAAAAGTTGAATTTATGAGTGTTGACTGAGATAGCCCCAAACCTGACATTTGCTATGTGTTTAGTACCTGAGGGGCTGAAGAATCTAGAACTGCCTGGAAGTATTTACCTTTGGTCATGTCTATGAGGGACTTTCTATAGTTGGCTCCTTGAGATGGGAAGGCCCAGCCTAAGTGTGAGAGATACCATTGTGTGGGCTGGGGTCCTGGGACTGAATGACAGGAGACAGTGATCTGAGCATCGTTCTTTTCTCTGCTTCCTGCCCATGCGGTGTGATGCAGCCAGCAGCCTCGTGGTCCTGCTGCCTTGACTAACCTGCTATGATGGTCTGTAGCCTAAAACTGTGAGTAAAATAAGCCCTCCCTTCCTTCTTTACACTCATCTTAATTGGTGTTTTTGTTATACAAAAGAGCAAAACAGCTAATTCAAATATTCAACTTTTATGTATCAAACAGACAGATTAATGAGCTGGTGTTTGTCATAGCAGGGTAAAGTTGGATCCATCAGCACAGGGCACAACAGATCATGGGCCAGAGCTTTGGTAGAAGGAAATGGGGTTTGGGCCCAGAGGTTGGGGCACTGAGACGACTGAATGCTGGGCATTGCAGTGTGACAACAGAAAGTGACGAGTGCCTGGGACCCAGGACCCGTGGGCTTCTGTGGAGGAGACGCTGTCTGGGAACTCAGAGCTGGGTCTCCTCCAGTAACTGCACAGCTCAACTCTTGAGTTACATCTACCTCCCGGAGGAGGGGAAGAAAGAAAGAAACCCATGTTCTATTAAGCATCAGATCAGAGAAAAGTTTGTATTTGACTGATTTTAAAGACATGACTTGTGTGTCAGGACATACAGCAGGGCCACTGGGTATATCCATGCCTTCTTAGGTTGGGTAGGTCATAGCGGAGCTCGTGAGTGGAAGTTACCAGCTCAGAGAAAGATGAGTTCACAGATGAAGGGAGACATTTTAAGAAGAAACCATTATGAACATGGAAGGGAAGGCCACAGAAGAAAGACGGGTCCAAATGTTTGAACACAGATGGGCATGCATTGTGGGAGAAGAAAGTCAGACCTTTAAGGATATAAAAACGGGGCTAGGGTTATCCTTACACGGCTGTAGCTCAAAACCTTAAGGTCAAAAGAATTAAAAATACTAACACTTGAGGAACCATCCTCTGAGCGCTCCGGAATAGACCGATGGCCCCTCTGATGGCTTTGCAGTGTGTGTAGGCGAGTGGAGAGAGTAATTTGGCAGAAAAGGGGAAAAGTTAATTTGAAAGAGGAAATTTGAGGTTAGAAAAACATGAAGGCAAATCACTCGTGATGAGTGTAAAGAAAGTGAGATTCAGTAAGGACCCAGGAAGACTGAGACCAGGGCCAGCGTGTGACCAGGGAGGACACAGAAGCCATGGTGCAGAGCCTCCTGCCTGTCTGCTGCCCCACTAACCAGTCCCATGCAGCAGGCAGGTCAGGGCATGTCTATGGGGACAGCTGGGAGGAGGTGTCTGAGGTTTGACCTGAGACAAGAGCGCCTATGCTAATTCTTTCAGTTGATGGGTGCTAGAGAGGAAACGAGGGTGCTGGCTAACTTTTCCCCATTGTGCTGGGCATCATTCCCTGGGCGGGGTTCCTGAACTCCCTGAGAAAGGAAAAAGCTGCATGAAGCAGCAAGCAGGCAGGCAGCGTGGGTGCCTTTCTCCGCTCTGACGGGATGTGGTGTGACTCGCTGCTTGAGTTCCTGCCTGGACCTCCTCGAGCGAGGAGCTGTAGTCTGGACATGGAAACCAAATAAGTCCTCCGCTCAGTTGCTCTTTCTCAAGGCCCTTTATAGCAACAACAGAAAGGAAGCCAGAAAATAAAGAAGGCAGAGAAAGGACGGACAGGGCAAGGTACAGGAGCATGGATAGTAAAGAACTTGGAACTCCTGGCGTAGAGAAGGAAGCGTCTGTGAGAGCAAGATAGTCTGTATTTATTGATCACCGCGTGTGGTTCAGATGCAAGCCTCTCCTTTAGTCACAAGAAACCCGAGGTGTGGATATGAGTTCCGTTTTGTACAGATGAGGAAATGCGAGTTCAGAGAAGTCAGTGTTAACCGCACAGCGAGTAAATACCCAGGCCAGGATTAGAACCGCCGCCTGCAGCATTAGAAAGCCCACCTCATTTCCATCCGCACAACAGCTGCCTTGGGAGGGGAGGCGCTCAGCCTGGGGCTGAGGGAGTATAAATGGCATCTCCCTCGAATGGTGGGGCAAGCATGCAAATAAGTCATGACTAGAAAGATGAAAAAGAGAAATGAGAAAGGGAGGTGCAGGAGGGGTCCTGGGTCAAACCACCTGCTTCTCCTCGCGCCCAAGAGGCCACTCTCAAGAGTATGAGAAATAAAGCAAGCAGGCGTCTCAGCCAGGCTCACGGGGGCTCTTCTGTGGGCACTAGAACATCCAGTGCACACGGCTGGAGAATCCCTGGTCTGGCACAGGAGACTGCAGTGGATGAGGGTTGGCTGCAGGGGACACATGGGAAGCAGAGAGAGCAGCTAAGGATACAGTCTATAAAGATGCCCCGCATGCCTGGCAGGAAGTGTGGTAGCTGTGTAGGGAGCCCAGACACATGGAGGGTACAAAAAACAACCGTGCACAGCTGGAAGGGAAAATGTGTTATCTCTGCTTTGCTTTGCATAGGAGGAAGCAGGGGCTCACAGACTTGAAGGACTCACCTCTGGTCGGTCCAGGCACCCAGGTTTCAGAACCATAGTATACCAGGCTGTTTTCATCATGTCTCTTTTTCCACTCTCTCCCTTCTTCCCCTCTCCTCTCACCTCTTCCCCTCTCCTCTCTCTTTCCTCCCCTCTCCTCTTCCCCTCTCCTTTCCCTCTCTACTCTGCCCTCTTTCTCTCTCCTCTCCCCTCTTTCTCTCTCTTCTCCCCTCTTCCTCTCTCCTCCCTCCTTTCCTTCTCTCCTCCCTCTCTCTCCCCTTTCTACACGTTTCCCCATCTTTTCTCTCCCACTCTGCTAGCCTTATCATTGAGATAATGCTCCTGCTTTGGTTTTGTTTTTTTTTTTTTTTTTTTTTTTTTGCTTTTTCGAGACAGGGTTTCTCTGTGGTTTTGGAGCCTGTCCTGGAACTAGCTCTTGTAGACCAGGCTGGTCTCGAACTCACAGAAATCTGCCTGCCTCTGCCTCCCGAGTGCTGGGATTAAAGGCGTGCACCACCACCGCCCGGCAATGCTCCTGCTTTGGACACTGGAGTATGTGCCTCCACATCCTGTTTATTTTTATTTTAAACAAAATGCATGTCTGCTGGTAAACTTTGGTATCAGGAAATGGGAGATATTTTTGAGCAGGGCATTTTCATCCTGTGTGAGTAGGGTGTTTTTATTTGCTTGGTGGTTTTACAGTTTGTTGGCTCACTTGTTTCTAATGAAAGCAGCTATACTTTGCAGGTGACAGTGACATTCAGCTCAGACTTGTGTCTTGGGTCACAGTAGTGTGTTCAGGCACAGAGTCACATAGACACTTAGCTGTGGAGTAGCTAACTCCTGTGCTGTTCATCTGTCCGTTCCTCCTGCCTTCCTTTTGATTGGCAGCTTGCCAGGACACAATGGTCAGTGGGAAATGCTAAGACCTGAGAGCTTCGTGTGTTGGAGCCCTCACTCCCTCTCCACCTGGTGGTGCTGTCTGGGGGAGCTTGCGAGACCTTCAGGAAGTGGGTCACTGTGGAGAAACCCTTCACACCTATGGCCCACTCTGCTTCCCAACCCACCTAGATGTGAGATGGACCTGGCCACCATGCCATCCTCACCCTGAACGTAGTCCTGTAACCACAGTCAGCCGCTCCTCCCTTCAGCTGGTTGAGCCATGTCTTTTTACCAAAGAGAGAAGAGCTGACATAGAAGACAGTTCTTAAATGACTGACGTAGTTTCATTCATAAAGTTGACAGGCTGCTAGGAAATGTTTCCATGCTGACTCTGGAATCTGGGTTCTATACTGCTGCACTGTGGGTAACGGAGTGAAATGGATTGCTCCCCCCCCTCCCCAGTCATCTCCGTGCCCACAAAAATTCACACTGGATGTGCTTATTGCTACCAGTGCCATGGTGATACCCTCAAGCTGCTCAGATTACTAATTTAGGTTCTTGTAAGGCTGTCTGGGAGAATGCCCACACATCCAGCTTTCTGTTTTAGAATGACTGCCAGCTCCTAGAAATCACAGTCAAGATGACTTGACATCAATACTCAATATCTCTGCACACTTCGTGGTTGTGATTATACCTCTGCTTCATTCTATAGGGCTCAAGAAAATCGTTCTCAACTATTGACAGGTTTAAGTTGCTCAGAGACTGGATGATGACCCAGTCAGCACAGTGCTTGCTGCGTAAGTGGAAGGGCCTGAGTTCAAATCTCCAGCACTTGTGTAAGAAGCCAGAGGCAGCAATGGGGCATGGTACATGCTCCCCACACTGGACTTGTGAAGGTGGGAGGATCCCTGGGGCCTGATGGCTGGCCTGGACAATGCGCAAGCTCTAAGTTCATTCAGTGAGCAAACTTGTTTTCAAAAATAAGGTGGAGTGTGCTAGAGGCAGATACTCAACATCGACCTCTGGCCTCTATTTGGGAATGCCCCCCAAATACATGGACTGGAATACAGTATGAACACCACACACACACACACACACACACACACACACACACACACACACGGAGTGTGTTAAGTGATTAAGGGGTTAATTACAATATGGCCACTTGAATACGTGGGACAATAATCAATGCCTGGAGGCCTTGGTGGTACAAGCTTATGGTTCCACCTATGTGGTAGACTAAGGCAGGAAAAATCAAATGTTCAAGCCCTGTCTGAGCTACAGAAGGAGTTCAAGACCAGCATCAACACCTTAGTGTGACCCTGGCTCAAAACAAATACAAATTTCTTCCTTCCTTAGTGTACTAGAGGTGCTAAGTTCAATCATTCATACATATATTTATATGTACACACACACACACACACACACATTCAGTGTCTTAACTACTACCCAGGCTCTTCCTGAAGAGATCGCCTGTCTCCTGAGCAGATGGGCAATGTGTTCATTTCTCTTTGAACATCATTTATCAGGATTTAAAGCTTTCCATGTGCAGGGAAACCCTGTGTGACACTCATTATCCACTCCATGAGCCGTGGTAAAGACCTCTTAAAATGGCACCCACACCCCGGGTGTGATCCCCAACACCACTCAATTTTTTTAACGAGTAAGTTTAACAGATGAGGTATAGATAGACAAAAACATAGACCATGAAACTGGAGTATAAATCAGAAGGCGTTCAGAAAGCCGAAAATGAGCAAATGAACAAACAATTAACAACTCATGGAGAGAAACAGAAGGCGGGAAGAGGCTTACAGACGGTGCCTTGGCCCAGTCTCGTTTGAAGGATCAGAGTCAACATTTTTCGGCCACCAAACCCAACCTATACTGTCTCTATTGTAACAGCTCAAGTCTTCTGATATCGGAAAAAAAGAAAAAGAAAGACGGACAAAAAAGGGAGTAACCTTGTTTTTTTTTTCTCTGTTTACCATCTCAAATCCAAATCAATAAACAAGTAAATAATAAATCTCAGATCCAAGGCAACAAAAGAAAGTGGATAGGTTTTGTGTCAGGCAGAAAACAAGTCCACTCTCACGCTGCAATAAGACAGAGTGTGGACTGGCGGAGGCTTGAGCCTGGCTCCATCAACCCTGGCCACTTTTGAGAAAGAGGGAACCACATTGGCTAAAGAGCTGAGCCAGGCTGCAGCAATGGCAGATGAACCTCGAACCTCGAACCTCGGCTGTGGACTGGACCCTGGGTTTGCAGAGGAGCAGAAGGGATTTGTAAGTAGCAAGGACTCCCCAAGCCCGACTCTGCCTGGCTCACGCAGCCACTCCAGCAGGAGGATTCCTAGACCTAGAAACAGTGGTGGGAAAATCAATGAAATGGACTAAACAAGACAGAATTACCTAGCAACCGGGCCAGAAGCAGGGCCAGGGAGGGAGCTTTAGTGTTCTGGGTTCTGAGCAGATGTGCGAGGGTGTGAGGCCCAGTTCACACTGGTAAATGTGGTCCCTGTGGCGCGGTCTGTCTGGTAAGCACAGGACCAGTTTTTCTCCCAGAGTCCCGAGGGTACTCGGGATTAGCCCCAGGAGGGCATGGTTGTAGCAGGGAGTGGTCCTGGATGCAGAGGATGGAAAGGGGAACAGTCTTTCTGAAAGAAAAAAGCCAACAGCATAGGGTACACTCTGTACAGTCTGTGATATTCAATATTGGATCAAGAACAAAATGGGGGGGGGGGCTGGAGAGAAGACACGTGGTTGTGAGCCCTGGCTGCTCTTGCAGAGGTCAGGAGTTCGAATTCCGTTCTCAGCATCCATGGAGCAGTGCACAACTTCTAGCAACTCCAGCTCCAGGGAATCTGATGCCCTCTTCTGGCCTCCTCAGGCACCAGCATACACGTCTGTCTGTCTGTCTGTCTGTCTCTCTCTCTCTTTCACACACACACACACATGAAATATAAAACCATTTTTTTAAAAAAAAGAATAGTTGGACAAATGATATCCTTTGGTTTTTAAAGTAAAAGTGGGCACTTAGTTTACAATCCTCTTCTGCCCTTTAACCCACAATGGCCTTTAACCTTCAAATAAGCTTCCATTTGTTAAGTTAGCCTACACCGCTCCACCTCTCACGGGCCGAGTAATAACTGCAACAAACACACAAGCAGCACCCATGTGACAGGGCACAGAGCCTCACTGCCGTGCTAGAGAAACTGCCAGAGTAATCCCATGTCTCACTAAATGCCGTCGTCATTCGTTTGGAAAAATCATGCAAGCAGCAGCATTCATGATAGGTAATACACATACTATTTGTATACATGTCTGTTCTGGGGAGAGCTGGTCTAGAAGCTCTGGAAATCACGTTCTTCCTGTTAGTATCTGGTAACACCCGATCAGCCCCCTTAGGAATCACCTCCTTTGTCCCCCACCTGCTGGGGTCACCTCAACCCGGAGCTGGGACAAGAAGCTCACAAGGATCTTTGCTGTCTTCAGCCTGCTCCTCACCTGGCAGCTTGGGCAGGAACTTCAAACTCAGTGTCAGATTCTATCTCTGTCTTGTTCAACAGCCCCTGATGATAACAGAAAAACTCAGTGTGGGAGAGAGCTGCGCGGGCCTCCTGGGACTTTCTACCACCATAACCTCCAGCCTCCTCTGCTTCCCATCACCGCTGCCTCCCAGCCGCATGAGTCACCCCCACACTATTCCTGAGTTCATGCATCTGTCCCCTGTCCCTGAGGGCTAGCCTTATCTCCTCTCTCTGGAGTCATCTCCAGAGGTTACAGCCTCTGGGCTCACTTCATAGCTTCTTGGAATCTTTGCTTAAATCTCCGCCTTCTGTGTGTCCTGTCCTGTCCACTCCAAGCCTGTTGCCTACTGTTGTCTGCTCCGTGTCTTTCCTCCTTGCTCGATTCTTAGCCTCCCTTGACATAATTCCTAATTAGCTTATTATATTTGCTGCTTACCGTTAGACCTAGACCCTCTAAACCTAAGAGCCCGGGTCAAAGGTTTGATTCAAGTTCTTAGACTAGTGTCTGTCTGACATAGCCTGGGCTTCCCGTTCATACTGATGAATGAAGAAACAATGTGAATATTCTCAGTGTCCACTCCCTCATCTGGGTGTCTACTGTGGATCTGTGCATCTCAACCCCAGCAGGTCCTCTTGGTCACCCCTTCAGCTGTCCTGCTGGTCCCTGTAGCCATCTCATTTGGTCACGTTGTTGGTGAGTAATATCAGCATCATTACCATTCTGGCCCATGGAACCACACTGGGCACACCCTGCACCATGTGGCCTTGTGAAAACTTCCCAGACAAGCTTTGCGTCCAGGTTAGCCCAAGCTCTCTCGAGTGACTGCTCATTTATCCACAGTGGATTCACATTTTAGGCTCTGTTGTCTGTTAAACTCGGTCCCTTTACAATAACGTAAGCGCCTAGCTCTGATTTGTTCTGTTTAGATAGATCACCATGGCTTTCTCCTCTCAAAGGTCTTCACACATCAGAAGGTCATGAAGACAGCCTGTGCAGTCCAGGCTAATCTGGCCTGTATGTACAACCGCTTCAGTGTTAGGAGCTTCCTCCTGTGGGTTTGATATTCTTTTCTAGAATCTGCAGGCAC